>NC_140581.1:864396589-865756589 GCF_964204655.1 Triturus cristatus
AATGTGTATATGTGGCCACTTGCAGATATTATCTTACCTCACAGGATTAAGATTGTCACCTACGCGGATGACACACAGCTGGTCATAACTCTTAATGGGCCCCGCAACTTCCCATCTGATTTCGAAACATGTCTGGAGAAAGTAGCCTCCTGGATGGAGCACTCCTGTCTCAGACTTAATGGAAGCAAAACTAAACTCATGCTCCTAGGCAACCACTCTAGCATAGACCTTAATCAAATATGCCCCAAGTGCCTAGGTCCCCCCCCAACCCTCAAAACCAGGATAAAGAGTCTGGGAATCTGGTTGATAACTCACTCATGTTTGACCATCAAGCTGTGAAGGTGACAGGGGCCTGTTTTGGTACACTCAGATTACTAGGAAAGGTCCTCCCGCGTCTTCCAATGGCTGCAAAAAGCATCTTGATTCAGGCCTTCGTCCTATCACATTTGGACTGTGGCAATTCCCTCTAATTAGGGGCTCCCAAGGCAACACTAAGGAAACTCCAAGTTGCTCAGAATTGTGCTGCCAGGATGCTACTTGGAATTTCAAAAACTCAGTCAGCTAAGCCAGCTTTAAATACCCTACACTGGCTACCAGTCCTTGAAAGAGTAAACTTTAAGGCCCTTTGCACTGCCCATAAGACTATGTGGGAAACAGGCCCGGCTATCAACAAATCGTTCATTATCCCCTAAGAGGGATCTGCGATTGCTTAATCTCAATCTTGCATTTGTCCCCAAAATCAGGAGGACAAGAAGTGGAGGAAGATCCTTTGCCTTCAACGTGGTGAAGCTCTGGAACACCTTACCCTCACACTTCCGCTTTGAAACCCATGTCCTTCCATTTCGTAAACTCTTAAAAACCTGGCTATTCCAACAAACAGCTCCGTAACTTCAATGGTTTTTTTCTCAGTCGCTAACGCTGGGATGCCCTAGGGTAGCTATGCGCTCTACAATAATAATAATAATATATAGTCAGGTGATCCATCATGTTTCTGCCAGTGGTGCCCCTGCTGGTTCCGCCATCAGAAACCATAGACCAACGCCTGACAGAATTTGGGGCCAGATGTACGACCATTGAACTTCCGGTAGACTCCTGGATCATAGCACTTGATAATCTTAACCCTAAAGCCAACCTAAATCTTACCAAAGCTTCAGAAAATTTTACTCGTTGGATCGAGTCTTCACTTGACGCGGTCGCCCCAGTTAAACCTAGCCATAAAATCAGAGAGAAAAAGACTCCATGGTACTCCCCCGAATTGCGAGTACTCAAACAGACATGTAAAAGACTCGAGAGGGAATGGAGGAAAGATTATCAGGACCTGAGCAAACTGAAATATAGAGAATCTATAAAAGTCTAGCAAAAAGAAATAAAAGCAGCGCAAGCTGGTTACTACGAAGGCATTATTTCCTCTGCCACCAATGCTCCCAGGGAAATTTGTTCGCGCTGCAAAGGATCTCCTACAGCTCCCAAAAAATGAATGAGCCCTTGAGGCCTCCCCAGAACGGTGTAACGCACTGGCAGATTTCTTTCAGGGAAAAATACAAAAGCTTTATTCCACATTCCCTAGCCTCCCTTGCCTGAGTGATCTCTTAGCCATGGATGTGCCCTTACATCACCCAGAGCACGTGCTTAAGGAATTTGGATAAGCTGACATAATGTTTTTCACAAATAAAATCAGGCTTCCCTCTAGAGCCAGCCCTCCCATATATCCTACATAAAGTAGGAAGCATGATTCTCCCTACTATCTTGGCAATGATAAAATTATCCATTTCTACAGGATCAGTCCCGGGTCCATGGAAACATGCCATGGTCAAGGCCTTGGTGAAAAAAACCTAGCCTAGAACCAGAGGACTTAGGAAACTACCGCCCAATTTCGCTGTTGCAGGCCATTGTAAACATTTTGGAAAAATATGTGAATTCTCTTCTCTCCAACTTCTTGGAAACCCATGACCTCCTGCATTCCACCCAGACTGGGTTCCGTCCTAAACACGGAACCCAGACCGCCCTTTGTGCTGTGCTCGAGGACTCTAAACAGTTCCTGGATCGGGGAGGAGCAGTTGCCATCATCCTCCTTGATCTAAGCTCTGCCTTTGACACAGTTAAGTATTCCATCCTGGTAGAGAGACTCAGGAGGCTGGGAATTCAAGATGAGGCAATCTCCTGGGTACAATCTTAGCTAGATAAACCTTTCAGGTTTTTTCAGGGGACGCAACATCTAGGAGTCTAGAGCTTAGCTGTGGAGTCCCGCAGGGATCCTCGTTGAGCCCTACACTTTTTAATGTGTATATGTGGCCACTTGCAGATATTATCTTACCTCACAGGATTAAGATTGTCACCTACGCGGATGACACACAGCTGGTCATAACTCTTAATGGGCCCCGCAACTTCCCATCTGATTTCGAAACATGTCTGGAGAAAGTAGCCTCCTGGATGGAGCACTCCTGTCTCAGACTTAATGGAAGCAAAACTAAACTCATGCTCCTAGGCAACCACTCTAGCATAGACCTTAATCAAATATGCCCCAAGTGCCTAGGTCCCCCCCAACCCTCAAAACCAGGATAAAGAGTCTGGGAATCTGGTTGATAACTCACTCATGTTTGACCATCAAGCTGTGAAGGTGACAGGGGCCTGTTTTGGTACACTCAGATTACTAGGAAAGGTCCTCCCGCGTCTTCCAATGGCTGCAAAAAGCATCTTGATTCAGGCCTTCGTCCTATCACATTTGGACTGTGGCAATTCCCTCTAATTAGGGGCTCCCAAGGCAACACTAAGGAAACTCCAAGTTGCTCAGAATTGTGCTGCCAGGATGCTACTTGGAATTTCAAAAACTCAGTCAGCTAAGCCAGCTTTAAATACCCTACACTGGCTACCAGTCCTTGAAAGAGTAAACTTTAAGGCCCTTTGCACTGCCCATAAGACTATGTGGGAAACAGGCCCGGCTATCAACAAATTGTTCATTATCCCCTAAGAGGGATCTGCGATTGCTTAATCTCAATCTTGCATTTGTCCCCAAAATCAGGAGGACAAGAAGTGGAGGAAGATCCTTTGCCTTCAACGTGGTGAAGCTCTGGAACACCTTACCCTCACACTTCCGCTTTGAAACCCATGTCCTTCCATTTCGTAAACTCTTAAAAACCTGGCTATTCCAACAAACAGCTCCGTAACTTCAATGGTTTTTTGCTCAGTCGCTAACGCTGGGATGCCCTAGGGTAGCTATGCGCTCTACAATAATAATAATAATATATAGTCAGGTGATCCATCATGTTTCTGCCAGTGGTGCCCCTGCTGGTTCCACCATCAGAAACCATAGACCAACGCCTGACAGAATTTGGGGCCAGATGTACGACCATTGAATTTTGTGACTCGCAAATTGCGACAAATTGCGAGTCGCAAAATTCAGTGAACAACAGTGTCTCAGACACTGTTTGCGATTCCCAATAGGGTCCCAAATTGCATGCCTCATTAATATTAATGAGGCTGTCGCAATTTGTGACCCCATTGGGAATGGCTAGCACTCTCAGGGATGGTGTCCTGGTGGGGTCAGCAGACCACCATGTCTGGGACTGCTTTGTCAATAAAACAGTTTCTTTTAATGCAGTCCGTTTTCCCTTAAGGAAAATTGGATGCATTTAAAAAAGAAAAATGAAACTTTTCAGTTTCATTTTTTAAGGGCAGGCAGTGGTCCCTGCGACCACTGCCTGCTCTTGAAAAATATTTGTGCGCCCATTTACAAAGGGGAAGGGGTCTTCTGGGGACCCCTTCCCGTTTACGAATGGTTTACCACCTACTTGAACTAGGTGGTAAACTGCGAGTTTTTTACGACTGCAAATGCAGTCGCAAAACACTCATACATGGCATTTGCACTCGCTATTAGGAAGGGATGCCCTTGGCACGCCCCTTCCTAATAGTGAGTCGCTAACCCTATTTTGCGAGTCGCTAAAAGATTAGTGACTCGCGAAATAGGGTTAGTACATTGTGCATCCGTTTTTTTGCGGTCGCAAACGGGCCAAATGCCCCTTTGCAACCGCAAAAAACGGTCGCACATCTGGCCCTTGGATTATCGGTCTAAGAATCTTAGACCATCTGCCCTATTTAAAGCAGACAGACTGATGCAATGTTTTTCCTATTGGGGCCGTTAGGAAAAGCCTGGGGTACTGACCAGACAAAAATTATTTTTCAAAAACAAACTCCAGCTTTGGGTGTGTTGTTTTTTGTTGTTGGTTTTTTTTTAATTAAAAAAATGTTTGAAACACAACAACCATGCAGCGAACTTACAATACCTTCAGGTCATCCACGTGATGGTGGCTCCACTGAAGGCATGGAGATCTCATCCAGGCAGTCAGGCGCAGGTTGAGTATTCTAAATATTGCAGACTGTGGTTCTCACTTTCCTGGCAGAATGAAGTAGAGCCAACCAAGCTCTAGATGAGGCCTCATGTTTCGTCTCTTCAGTACTCTACCAGTGGATTATATGCATAATAAATGCTACAGTCACAGCCGTGCTTCAAATAGGCTAAGTCCTTAGATAGGCTTTCTTGCCACATCATGACACCCGAGGTAGAGGCTGATAGCTCTGTGTCTGACTAACGCAGGCCACAAAAAACGATGAAGTCCCTCTGAAAATGTCATTATGATATATATTGTTAAAAACCTCTTGACATACAGCATTCACCTTAGGTTTGTAAGGGTTTGCACAATGCTAATGTAATTGGGCATGCAATACTAATTATAAGTAGAAGCTTCAGTGCAAAAAAGGAGACTATGTAGGAGTGATGAAGTCCCAGTGACCACCAAGTTATATAGCAAAGTGGAGATTGGGCCACATTTTTGCAGTTTGGCCCTCACCCTGAGTTCCACTTCAAGGAAGTAGAAATTGACAAAATCAAATAATTAATAAAACAACTAAATCCCACATGCTATGAGTATGGACTAGTAGCCAGTAAAATGACGTCTGTTATAGCACCGTGCATCACAAAGATAGTGAATCGCTCATTACATGGTAGTGATTTTGTAGATCGCTTAAAGAACTCAGTATTGACTCCACTGCTTTAAAAAGGTTTCTCTAGACATCTTGCAGGATTATCACCCTACCTCAGGCTCACTTTGGATGTCGGAAAGTATAGTGAGGATAGTTGCATCAGCGTCAAGATTTTCTAGGTCCCCATCTGTGGCTAGAAATTTACTGGATTCAATTCGCGTCATGGTGCGGAGAAAGACAGTACTGGTGGGTCTTTCTCAGTGATGTACTTGCAACTGCAGATGAGGGTGAAATGTCCCTGTCCATTTAGTTCGATCTGCCAGCGGCGTTCAACACATTAGACTTTGGCCCTATGCATCCAATACAGGAATCCTAGGCTGCCTTATCCAATGTGAAACTTAGGTGGTTTAAGTCACTTATGTTTGGTAGCACACAAAGAATCAAACTTTACAGTTATCAGAATAATTCAGTAAAATTTGTGGTGCCTTAAGGTTCCACAGTCCTAATAAACATATTTCTCAATTTTATGTTCTTCTACTATGCAGATGATGTGTATCAACAGCACTGACGACGACTTTGCTACATTACGAGAAAAAGATAATGGCAGACATAGCCCACTGAATGAGAAACAATAGGATTCGACTTAGAGGCAAAAGCAGAGGTTCTACTCATGGGCTGAAGTCCTTATGTCAAGGTCACAAGTAATGTTCCCCAACATTTTGCAGTACTTGGTCTTTCAACTACATGTGCTACTTATCTGGATAATATACTTCATAAATCAATTACAGACTTCCTTACAAACAAAAAACTGGGCTGATGCAATGCTGTATTAAGAGTTCCAGCCCAAAAAAACAGATTGAATGATTAATCTATAGAATGGGCAAGTTTGATAGCATTAGGGATTGCCGTTCTTGTAATTGGCTACCAGTAGCCAAATGTATCCAGATCAAACTGGCATTTATGAAAGAAAAACACAACACTCTGGACAGTCTATAAAGTCTAACATGCGTTTATTGCAAAATAGCCAGCAAGCAATCACAAATAAAGCAAGAGAATTGCTGTTTCAATGAGCCAGAGCTTTACCCTTAATTAGTTGGAGCACTTAAACGTAAAATCAATTTGTTTTATTGTTATATTTATACAGTTTTCTCCATACAAGAGAATGGAAGCAGGAACATGTGACCGAAAATTAAACGAACTGACACCTGCTAAGGAGCAGGCGCCAGAATCATGTTGGATGGACCATGACAACCAGAGATACATAGACAGGAGCTGTCTTGACTATTTTCTAAAATCCTAACTTTGTTCTACCAAAACTTAGAGTGAAGATACACTTTACTACACAATGCAGTAAATGTGCAGTTATACAGCATGACAATAAATACATTTAAAATGTGTGTAACTGAGCCTGAATACTAAGATTTTAGTGGTCTTTCAGCTGGTATAAAAATTAAATAGTATTTCAGTGATAAAATATAAAGATGCGCGTTAAGGCAAGGGCGTTTCTGTAGTCCACAAATCTATATTAAGTCACAGATATAGGTAAAGCCACTTTCTCAGGTCCTCTTTTTTGCTAGGAGGAATAACCTCTACAGCTATTCAATTGCATACAGTCTAATTATTTCAGTTTGAATTTCTCCATTATCACTGTTTTCACCATTCTCAAGTGTATGAAGCAGATAATTTGAGCCTGAGCCTTTATTATTGCTCGCATGTTTGATGATGCTGATCATTAATCAGCACATGTAAGGACAACACAATCAAAATAATTGCAATCACGATGTCAAAGATTTTCATTCCTCAATTCCTGAATATCCCTGACAATCAACACTAGATGCCATTCAAGCTGAAATCAAAACCATTTTGGGTTCCATGTAGTTTATTACCATTATCCTTAATATAGTCTATCTGTTCATTTATGGCAATTGAGGTGTTGGGGAGATATGTCCATCACTCAGAAACTAGTATTACACAGACCACTGTCAGGAGATAATCGAAATCCATTCTGTTCTATAAGAGCATGGTTTTCTGGGTGTCTAACCAACCTGTAATCACCCTTAACCACTTCGCCGTGGGGGTAATTCCCCCACGATGTGGGGGGTGGCGGCAGCGCTGTGCTTGTGACGAGCCCAGCTCGTCATGAGGCACAGTTGAGCTGTGCTCATGACGAGCTGAGCTCGTCACGACTCCGCCCACTAATTGATTCTCCCGCACAGGTGGGGAATCAATTGCGCGTTGGCGGAGCGCGACCGGTATGACGTGCCCAGCTCGTCATGAGCACAGCTCCACTGTGCCTCATGACGAGCTGGGCTCGTTATAAGCACACAACGGGTTAAAGAAATGGCAGTCGCATTCGCTACCTCTTGCAGCAGTCTAGCATTGTGTCTAGTGTCATAACATGCCCTACACAAGACATGGGCAAAAAACCGGAAAAGATTCTGTTAGTTTCCGAGACCTCACTAGAGCCCCACCAAATTTGGAGAGGTTCAACGGCAGGATGCCTAGTAGCAGTGATACTTTAACTATAGTAACAGACCCCGGCGCACTCTTGTGGCAGCCAGTGACCAGTTTGAGCTCAGCAGATGAAATGACCATATCCTTCTTGATGTTGATGTTTGTGAAATACCTTAGCAGTGGGTAGGGTTGATTCAGGGCTTGTAGTCTTAACAGCAGTGTCACATTTACTTGGGCCGCAGAGACACCGCTTGGTGATACTCACAAACCAACTCCCTCTCTACGTTGGTAAGATGAGTACTATCGGGGCTGTAACAGCCAAAAGGGTTTTTACACTTTTTGAGTCCTTGGAAAAACTGAGGGGCCGGAGGAAAATGGCACATTCTGGCTGTCTGTGCCAGTAAAGAACACATCAAGACCAGTTTCCTTTTTTTTGCGGGGCACTCGGATGTCCACATTATTTACTGCTCATAAATCCTGTACGAACCTGTCCACGTTGGCGTAATCCGCCTTCTGTATCTGCAGGATCGTCATATACTTGCTGACAATAGGCACCAAGACCCCCTGCTTAAGCAAATCAGCTGTTATGAACGATTCCCTGCCTGGGACTTGAGACCATTTTAGGTTGTTTCTTATTTGGGTCGACATTGATTTGAAGAGGTTTTATTGAAGTTATGATTTTTCACACAATTGGCCCCTGTAAACTACAATGTAGGAGGCACCTAGGAAAGCAAATCGGTTTAATTGTGAGACATCCCATTATTACTCATAGTAGGTTCTCACTTACAGTTTTCATATTGAAGTGATAATATCTCATAATAATTGTGTTCCTTTAGTGGGTATCTGTGCAGGCTTAAACGAGGGAAAATTGAGATTTATCTAAAATAGTTGGAGGGCCATTGTGATTTCTAATGTACTAAAAAAGTTTGGAATTAAAAAAGGCATGCCTGCCACTGCTGCAGACTATCAGGGTGAGGGGTAGATACTTAAGTCTTATAATATTGAACTGGCAATCAGACAGACCACAAGACATATTTGCTAGCAACACTATAAGAGTTATAGGAGTTTTGCAATAAAATTAGATACAAAAAGACTGATTTTATATTGAGTTATTGGACAGTTTTCAACCAGTTCTATTCCAGTTGTTTCTGCTAGGCTTCTTGGGTTCCCAGTTTCCCCAGTCTCTATGTCTAACCACATATATTAGGTTGTATGTGTCTGTATTACTGTCCTAAGGCAGCTTCAAAAAATTTCCAAATGTTTTCCCTTATCATCGCACAAGACTACAGTGCAGGCACTCATTATTTTACATCTGGATTACAGCAAATCTCTCTATATGGGCATGTGTTCTCATTTATTTTGCCACCTACAGATTTTTTGGGGGAGTTTTATATAGCGCGAACTTGACCCGGAGGTATCAGAGCGCTTACATAAGCACCAGTTGCGTTACACAAGGACACATTCATTTTTTTGTTAGGCACAGGTAGATTAAGTGATTTGCCCAGAATCACAGGATGTTGAGCGTCGTTGCCGAGACTCGAACCCCGTTCCTCAGATTTGAAGTTGACTGCCCTAGCCATTAGGCCACATCCCATCTCCTAGTTATGGTTCATAACTCTGCTGCTGATCTTATTCTTAACCTCCTATCGAGTTCTCACATCTCAGCTCATCTTAGAAACTTTCTCTGACTGCCAGTTTACAAACTCTGTGTCCAAAGCTGCATGCTTTACTTCCCAAGTCTCAAACAAGAAGGTCCTGTGCACCTGAAAAAAAAGTTTGACCTTTATCGGCCTTCACACAATATATATTCATCTAGACCAGTGGCGTAACAATAGCACCCGCAGCCCCATCGGTGCGGGAGAGGAGGCGAGCTCCAGGGCCCCCCCTGGCACTGTGCACGGGCAGTGGGCCCCTGGACTTTGGAGAGCTACTGAGTGGGTCCGGAGTGTGCCCCCCTCCATGTACTTTGCAGGAGGGCCCCCTCAAGTTTTGTTAGGCCACTGATCTCACCTCTTATTGGTCACCGTACCACGAGTGCACTGATGCCGCAAAGAAGGCTGCTCTTTTTCACATCTGACAACAAAAAACTGGAACCACTTCCTGCTATCAATTCCACAAGCTTACAATCTTTAGTTAAAAAACATCAAAACATGCCCTTTCCAGCAGACTTAAGCCCCCCGCCCTTAGATGGCTATAGTTGCAAAACCCAGATGCCCTTTGTAATGGCAGAAGTAATGCTATATAAATACATTAAGAAGACTTAACATAACAATTATTATGTCTATTAAGAATAGCATTGATGAAAAAGCCATGTGGTACAGTGTTGGTAAAAGCTCTGGGAGTCTGAAATAAAGAAATCAGACTGCCACAGCGAAAGACCTATGTTGTAGTTTCTTAGGTGCACATTTTACTGTCACTAAAAGCAGATTCTTCCCAGAACCAACTGTTCTTTGAATGATAAACTTATATTGTATCATGAAGTAGACTTACACATCAACAAGACCAGTTGGGAGTTGTTATTTGTAAATAAAGAGTAATGAGTTTGGGAGGGAAGACATATTGGCTACTCTTTACAACCAGGCTTATGTAATTCTGCATTCCTGTAAGGGAAGCTTAATTATTAAAGTATTTAACACAAGTATTTCCAAAACAATGGGTCTCGCCTTTGAAAGGTGACAAACTAACTTTTGGCTTTCCCAATGCTTGTTGTAGTAATTGAACAGCATCTGCAAAAAAACTTTAGAAGCTTCTTGTCAATGCTGGGAGAATACTTGTTGTTGATGCTGAACAATATCATTAAAAGAAAAGGCAAAAATCAAGCCTCAACTTGATGTGTGTTTGCATATTCTTTAATACATGTGCCTGCCCATATGTCATACCGTTCAGAACTGTAGTTGCTCATGGTTGTCTTCTGGCCGAAACGCGTTGGTTGTATTTGTTTTTCACATTTATATTACAAGACCGGAATAAAGAATATCACTCTTGACTATGCATGAGTACGTGTTTATTTGGAGTATTGGCTAATTGTCTTGGACTTAGTATATATGAAATATTTGACTTCATTTTGAATAATTTGAGAGTTGGGTAGCCCTTTTCTCTATCTATTCAGATTGTGCTATAATGATGGAGTCTAGTGCAAGGGCTACCTCTGTAACATTGTGCTCTCTAATATTACTAATCAAGCAGTCAATCATAAAACAAGCTATTATTGCTTTCATTAGCGTAAGGGAGATGCATCAACTCTCTTCTCTGTTGACCAAATTAGTAGCGGGTGACTATTCTTGGTATGAAAATCCTTTAGTCTTGGCACACATCACATGGGTCCGTTCACACTGTGCCACTGGAATCAAGCTACACCTGGCTGATGAGCCCTAGGAAGGGCAAAACCAGTTCTGGGTTGCTCATGTTTCTGTTCAGGGAGGACCTAGCCTAGCAGTTTGGGCTGAACTGTTCCCATTACAGCAGGGTCAAGGCTGATTTTCATATGGCTGGGACCAAACTGAGGTGGTATGGTGTGCAAACCATCAATGGACTGGGATGCGGCCCGACTTATTACCAGTGGCTGAGATTAATTCAAGTATTCCATCCATCACTTTTTTTGGACACTTCAAACTCCAAGAAGGTCACCCCAAAAGAAAGACTGAAATTGTGCATTTTTTAACATGTTGAGTGTAGCAGACCATATGAAAATCAAGTCATTTTCAACTTCATTTATAACATTTGCCTTTACTGAAGGCACTGATGTTCAAGAAGTCTGTGACTTGTGCATCTATTTGTCGAAGAGGGTTTCTTATAATATCAAAGAAAAAACACACACATGTTGTTATTTGTTTGTAGCGAGGAGACAACACATGATTGTAAAATACTTGTGATTGTTTGATTACCTCAGTCGTTTAATTACATTACTTTGTACTGGATGTCAGGTGTAATGAAATTTGCAACTTATAACCATACCGAACCTCTTTACCTTAATACGTCACTGCTGTTATGACGCTCCAATTAAACTACAGTAGCGGACTTACCTCTGGGTTGTAAGTTTAATCTGCCCTCCATTAGGTTGAAATGACCAGGGAATCTCTCCAGTACCTTCCAGCACTGATCGTGGGTGGTGTACGGTAGTAGGATGCTGAGCGGCATCAAAAATCTTGGCTCCTTCCCCATGGTTAAATATAATATGTACATGACACATGCACAAATGAATTTGTATTCAATTAAAATGCCCTGCTATTTTTTGGAATGCTTTTTACTAATTCTCCAGGCGTTCTCGCATAGATTGCAGCATCTCCGAGAGGTAAACAGAGTACATGATCATCTCTCCCCAAGAACAGGAAGTCTTTTTGTACAATAACATTAATTAAAACAATTACTCGTGCCAAGAACACGGGACCTGAGGGTACAATAATCTCTATAGGGCAATTTAATAAAACTATTGTATACATGTCTAGTTTGAAACGTAAAAAAAACACAAGCGCCTCACAGGGATTGCTTTAATATCTTTCATTATCGAGTAAATGTGTTTGTTTCAAGTATTATGTCATGGAAAGCGAGCTAAAGACATGCATTGTGTACCCTCCATGTCTGTTTCTGTAGATGTCTTCCTCGACTGAAAATGGAGATGCAACAGCTGTGAAACCAAATGGGGAGAAAACATATAAAAAGGTAAGCCTGACCTGTTATATTCTATTTGGATGTATGACTAGCTTACACATTCATGTTAATGTTTCTAAACTAGTTCAGGTCTGAAACACAGAAAGTTGCACAAGGTGGAGCCAATCAAGATTGAATATATCATCTCCTACTTATCATGGGAACTTAAGTTAGTGAGAGCAGCAGTAGGTTTGCTACCAGAGAATTAACCTGTTCAGCAGCCTGCCACATCCAGGCACCAGTCTAGTGAGCACAATATTTCAAAGCCTTAAAAAGACAGCTGATGATCCTTCTCCTGCACATCGCCTGCAGATTCATTCTTGCCGTGCCAATTGTGGTCCTCATATCATCAGGCATCTTGCCTCTTTTTTGTCTCTCACTCATCTTTTCACCCGCTCTTGTTTCCAGGATTTTCCCGCTTTGCTTTATTTGAGCTTTTGTACTATTACTACTGACCTAAACAAAAGCTCCTTCACCCTCACCATCAACCCCTCTCTTAGCCCTTTCTTCTTTAAAGTTCTTGTAGGCCTTAACAAGCTTGCCCAGTACCTCTCCAACAATAACCCACTCGATGATTTGGGTTTGGCTTCCAGATGCTCCAATCAATGGTTCCTGACGTACTCCGAGTCTCAAACTTTACAACCTCAGCCAAAAACTTTTACCAATCATGCATGTTTATTCAAATAGATATGTCAACTGTGTTTAATACTGTTTGCTATGAGAATCTGATGATTACCCGGCTAACACAAACCACTAAAGGCTCGAACTCTACTCAACAACCTATTCATTGACCATCTATTTGTGTTCATTCCTGTCCTCAGCCACCCCACTCCAGGTTGATGTTCTCCAAGCATCAGTCCTGTGTGCCCTATTTTTCTTGAGTACTAATATTTCCTGGATGGCGATCTCATGCTAAACTTCCAAAAGAGAAATAATCTACATCTCTGCGTTGTCCTTGTCTAGAACCTGTACTTGTCTAGATCCCGGCTGATATTTTCTCCCTACCTTTAGTTTAAGAAACCTCAGCACGCTCTTCCATTCGGACATGCAGCCGAAGTCAACTCCTTTATCAGTAGAATGGCCACAGTGATCAGATACCATCTAATGAACATCGGAAGGATCCCCTCACGTGCCCTGTTCCATTCTTGTAAGTCCTTCATAGGTTGCTGAGGCATGGGCAGACTCTACCAGCAACACTCTCCCAGTATGACTTCCTTTCACCATGGTGATTGTGTGCATTAGCGGCCGAGCCCTTCTACATGGCCGGGATCCTACCGAGCGACATCTCCGAATGATCCCTAGGGTCTGCTCATCATTTTACAGTACATAAATTCCCATTTCTCAAATGTCAGTGGAAGAGGTCTTTACCTATTGTACCTATGCTACTTGCATTACCTGTGCTACCTCTGGGCGTTTGAATCTGTGCCATGGCACTTGTGGCAATAGACTCCTATTTAAAGGTATATCCGTGGATATGAGTGTTGTGCCTAGCCACGTGAAGCTTTTCCTTGACATGTCTGACTGTGACTTCAATGCTGGACCCAGTCATTTAAAGCTGTAAGTGGGCATTAAAGGAGTCATTTAGCATGTGAGGGGTTAAATGAGCTGGTCATTGGGCATTTTAAGTAGTACTAGGATGTTTGAAGGTACACTTTGTCATTTGAAGATCTTCTGTTTGAGACTGTACTGAAAATATGAAACATGACTTTGACCTGTGGTTCTTGTGCCGGAGTATGACGTGATTGCCACACCTGGGTATTGGGTCCTGCGGACCTAGCATATAATGGCTTCACCACGCTCGTATTTTGGCAGTGCAGTACATAATATATGGTTGAGAAATAATATAGTTGTTTAGCACCTGCCGTAACAGTGATGTCACTTTGTGGTGCCACTTCCTATCAACCCTGCTGAGCCAAAGGTCGTACTTTGTCTAACCCTCTAACCTCGTCACTCTACTGTCTCGACGTCCCTGACTGAGGATAATGTGTGTTAACATTTTGTGACCAGAGGTAATTTGATTTTAAATGCAAACAATAACATACAAATTTGTTTAGGCTTCTTCCAGTGCTTGGTGGGCTGAGGGGAATTTTCCCCAGGGCCTAGACAATGGCTTGGTTCCTGTTAGCAACATATTAAATGAATAAAACAAGTCTCCTTAAGGGCACAGATTGTGGTATTTTTACTTAGCTTCTCTGTGTGACAGAGAACCACCTGTGGAACAAATGTGGGGGGGTGGAAAAGAGCCTGACTGCCTGTGTAATCAAGGGTCATCTTTCACAAGAATGGTCTTTGCACTAAGATATGGGGAAAGTGGAATGACTATCGAGGAAACATCTGTGAACCCCCGCAGGATGAGTCCCTCACGGATGACTCAGACTAACTTGGGGTGTCTGTGATGGTATCACACAAGATGTTTGGCACGATGGGGGAAGAGGGTGTTAGAGTCCTGAGGAGACGGAATGGAACTTTTGAAGCGCTGCGGCGGCTGACACGAGCAAGCTATGATGTACTTGATAATACACGCTATGGTATTGCAGTATTGGTTATAAATGAAAATGTTAATAAAAAGAGTTTTAAAAAAAAAGAAGTACCACATAAAACAATGGATATTATAAAAGTACTTATTAAACTCAAAAAAAAAAAAAAAAAAAAAAAAAAGAATGGTCTTTGTTACTAACTCCAAAGCAAGTAAATGCTGCCTGCACCCGCTCTCACCCCTGTAACTTGTAAGCATTTTAGAGATGCAAATTAATTTTCGACGGGACGGGATTCCATGTCATAGAAAAATATCAACGCTGGCAGAGAACAGAAGTTAAACTGGAAACCTTAGCTTATACAATTAGCTTCTTAACGTCAAGGAAACTTGAGGTGTTGCAACAAAGAGCTTACAAAACTTTAACCAAGGCCTTTGACGAGTGAGTTTGACAGGAGGATGGTGTCCTGTATGGCTGGTTTTAGATTTCTGAGATTTGTTCAGTTTTGTTTTTGTTTGCTGCTGGGGATGGGCGTCTTGGTTTTCTCAGCCTTCGGTTTCAGGAGATTGGAAGGGATCCAAGTTGAAATGTCAGTGAGTCTGACATGAGTCAGGTTGAACAAGAACAGTAAGCGGGTGCTGTATGAAGGCAAAGCCTGTAAGAAAGCTGAGCAGGTCCATGAGCTCACAGCAGTGATTTGCGCTCTGCCGGGCACACGCTGGAGTTCCAGCAGTCCTGCTTTGGCCGTCCATCTATGGTAGTTTTGAATACTGCTGAGTTTGGTAACAGTAATGACCAACTTAACAGGGAACAGATGCTGCAAGGCTACGGGCCAACGGTGGCGGATATCCCATACACCGAAATATAAATCCCATAGGATATAATGGGATTTATATTTATGTGGATGGGATATGGATCACCGTTGTGATGGAGTAACCCGTCCGCCAAGATCGAGTCAATTGATTAAGGAATTGGTCACTATTTTAAGGGTAACTTCTGCCATCAGGAATCTGTCTTCATAAGGTTTGTAGCAGCCGACAACAGTAACAGTTTGTCAATGCAGATAGTTAGATTAAGTAATTTGCCCAGAGTCCCAAGATGTTGAGCCAACGCAAGGACTCTAAGCTGCTTCCCCAGTTCCAAAGGTGGCCGCTGTAGCCGTTAAGCCACCTCTCCTCCCACTCTCCTTATTCATGGAATGGGCCAAAACGCTTCTAATCAATCCACTCCTCCGCTTCAGAATGACGCAGAGCGACCCTTGCTTCAGACACTAGGTCGGATCTCTTGAAACATTTCACGATCCTGACTACAACATTCCGTGGCATCTGCAGTTTTCAGAGCATCTCCTTAGCAATCCCTAAGTGTAGGAAATTTCTATTGTCTAAAAATGAGTTCTGCTATTTTGAATAACATAAGAGCGTTCTTAATCCATGAATATGCTAGAAGATGTTTCATGTGACCCCGACAACTTGAACCCAGGTTGACTTCTATTTTGTCTGATGTAAGTGGCCCTTGGCTTTTTTTGCCTGATATATGTGGCCCCATTAGATGGAGAGTGAATACTTACTCTTTTGTCACCAACAGCATCACCTCTGTCTTATTGCCAATAGACTGCATCAACCCGCAATGCATACAAGCCTGAATCTCCAACAAGCAAGCTTGCACGCTTCCAAGGTGAGCAGTGGTTCCATCAATCCCTACAATGCGCAGAGCATCAGCAGTGCAGGTCTGCAAGGACACATGCCACCCTTGTATGATGGCGAGGAAAGGATGCAAATCGACATTTAAAAGATGGCAACAGAGATGGGCAGTTTGAAGTTTATATCATTGGACTCTGAAATAAAAGACTCCAATTCAACAGTAATGGAGGGCTGAAACCTTCTCAGAGGAGCACCAATAACTGCTGTGATGGAAAGCCTCTGAAGCACAAGTTGTTGGTCCTCCATTTATAGTGCTACTTATTGCACCAAAAATTACCATTATTTGATCTATGCCCATGTCTCATGACATGGATGGAAGATTGTCTTGCATGCAGGAGATTATCATTGACCAAAGGCGACTGCAGTTGCTTGGTAGCCATCTTTTCTAGGACCTTGCTCAAACTGGGATGCCTGAGATACAGTGGTTACAGATCATGGTCATCCGGATCGATACTGGGTTCAGTTAACATTCATGTCCGGTTGTTACAGTGAAACATGAACATACACCTCTTCCATTACCACACTTATGATAGTTTGAATTGTCCCGGATAAATTTTCTTTAAAAAGAGGAACACACCATCCTGGGGGCATCAATTCATACATGCAATCAGTGAGTTTTAATTTCCCAAGGAACACTTGACCTTCATCACTGAGAGGAGTACATTTTTATTGTGGTGGAGTAGGATTATTCAAAAATGGCTCTGTATAGATAGCATCTTGTTTAGCAGTGCAGTTGTGTTATCTTGTATAGTAACAACTGCAGCATTATAACGTTTTTTCATTTTAGATACATTTAGGTTCCTAGTTTGGGGTATCAGTCAAGTTCTTAAAAAATGAAGCCATGGCACGTTGTTTCTGATTGCCGAAGCTGTGTATGAATGTTACCCAAAGTTGTGATGCTGCCCATTATTGATCTTGTTTATTTAGTTCTTTTTTTTCTTGATTTGAGATGGAATATATTGTTGACAGTATACCTGCAGTTTACATTAAAAAAAAGTATGCAGAAAAAAAGAGCAAGCCTTGATGTACATTGTTGCCTACATTGGGAAATTCCAAATTTGAAATGGTTGATTTAACATCTTGCGGAGGGCTTTTAGCTACTGTGTGTGTCTGTATTTCAGTTCGGAATAAAAGCGGTGTTCTTATTACATAAGTGTTATGTTGTAATTGAGTGTGGATGGTTCAGGACCCAGAAAATGAGGGCGGAGCCACACAAATCTGATTTGAAGATGTGATCTTTTTGTCAACGTAGCGATTCGAATTCTGCAAAGCAAATCATTTTTGCAAATCATATAGCTTTTATCACAGTTCTTGATGCAAAACTGTTTTGCAAAACTGTAGTTGTGGTGTGGATTGTGAAATATGCCCCAAACGTGTCTACGTAGCTTTTGGCCACTCATTTTTGCATCTGTATAGTTCGGATTCAGCAATTTTTCTGAAGAACATAAATGTCATTTAATTTATAATTGCTATTCTACTCTAGAACTCTTGGGAGCTGTCTACAGCAGGAGGCTGGTTTGAGGGAAATTGCATTTCCCTTCCTTACTATTCTTAAGCAGAGTATAAGGAAGGAAGGACAATCTTGTACCTTGTGTAGTTGGTGTTAACTTTGATCATCTCAGACGTTCATGTCTCTCTCCTGATGTTTTATTTTTATCTTCCTTTTTTACTCTCAAAATCAAGGGGCCACAAAAAAGGTGTGTTTTTCATAGAATGAGGTGCTTGCATGTTGTCTACCGACTGGAGTGGGGCGGTAAACCTATGACACAATGTTAAAAGACCTAGGACAGACAAAGGGATCAGTCCTATGGTAAGACTGGAGGCCAGATGCACACTAGATAGAGATGAGGGTGTCGCTGCTGGCAGTCAAGTGACTGGTGTAGATGAGCCTATGTATCTATGAGTGGAAACATGTTCAGTGGATTTCTAAGACAAGCACATTTGCTAATAGCATTTAACCAGGAGAACTAAACACGGAGGACAAGTTTTTTCATCTACTCTTCGTCTATGTAATTCCTATCCTCGGTCCA
Source organism: Triturus cristatus (assembly GCF_964204655.1). Classification (NCBI taxonomy): domain Eukaryota; kingdom Metazoa; phylum Chordata; class Amphibia; order Caudata; family Salamandridae; genus Triturus; species Triturus cristatus. The sequence goes on from NC_140581.1 coordinate 864,414,872, forward strand.
GGAAGATGCTTAAGACCTGGTTCTTTTAGGCAATAATGCTTATGTATCTGTTTTAGATCTATTAGCGGTGGGAAACCCTAGTGGGGTAGTCATGTGCTTTATACATTGTATTGCATTGTATTGCACTGATCAGTGTAGAGTTTGGTGAAGAAAGCACCGAAAAGCATGCGTTGCTTTTTTTCTCTCTTTTTTATTTTTATTTAAAAAGAACAGTTTTACAGATTTTGCTTAGAATTGGTGATAACAAAATCTCAAGTGAACCATTTTTTTTCAAAACAACAAACTGGCAGCTCAAGAGGATCAGTCAGGTGGGGGTACAGTCGAGGAGCTCAGAGCATGACCGAATTTGTGGATATATATCATCAAAAAGAACTAGTCTAAGTGGACATGATATGGTGGTCAAAACATGTATGATTTTGTAATAAAAAGAAAAAGCTTATTTCTTTTTATAAAGCCCTCACCCACCAACCTAGTTGGTGGCATGTTTCATCATCGGGCCCACCCAGTGACAACGAGTATGTCCCGGGTGTGCTACAACGCCTGTATTACAGCGGAGCAGGTATGTTACTGAGTGTGCAGTGGAAGTAGTGTGAAGGTGAGATTTGAAAAACACTCCAGTGGTCCCATTACCCAGAGGGTTTATTTTAATGCTTGGGCCTCTGGCAGTAATAAAAGCAAGGCGGTGGATGTAGGTGGAGTGGTAATTAAGAACTCCTGCATCCATCAAACGGTCTACATGTTTCAGCCAGGCCTATGTACTGGCGTTCCTCAGGACCTTAATAATGTGTGAAGAGTGAGATCTATACTAAATTTTGTGTTAGACCCAAAAATGTGTTGCACGCACTATGGTGCACTATGTGTAAGAGGGGGGATTCCCCCTCAGGACAGTCACTTGCTATTAGCAAAAAACGCCCCAAGAGATTCCGGCAGGGATTCTGGCTGATTAAGTTTACATCACAGCTCAGGACCCTCTCGAAGACCTAGTAGGCTGCGTCGGATCTCAGTGGATGAATTTGTGGATAGCCAACCCTTTTCTCCTCTGCTCGATGTACCTTCCGATACCTTAATCAAGATGTATCTATCCAGTTCGCAGAGGCTGGCATCAGGTGATAATAGCTCAGAGGGGAAGGGGGCAGAGCCACTGCCACCTCTGTCCACTCCTGATATCTCATCCAAATATTTACACTTTATCAATGTTTTGCTGCTGACTCTTGCTTCATAAAAATTTCTTTAGCACCAATGCTGAAACTCCATTCTTCACCGGTTTGAGCCTCAGTGCTCCCTATCCACCTAGCCACGTCCTTACGCACAACCCAGAGTCCCAAGTCAAAAAACAGCTTAGTTTATTTTGAGGGGGTCAGTTCACCTCAAATACCTAATAACAAGACTTGCACTCTGTCACCTAGTTATCTCTTTAATTGCAGAGAAAGCATGGTCAGTCCTCTACAAGAATAGGAGTATCTCGGGGCATGGCCCAAGCATGTGGCAAAAGTTTCCCACCTGTCCACATCCCCTCAAACACAACTCACTGCCAGCCCTGATAAACCTAAAAAGGGCATGCCCTGTTGATAATATTTGGTATAAACAAGGAGATACTTTGGGGATATTTATCCAGAGACTGGCGATTTTCTTTAACATGTGGACATCCTAAACGTTGACTGCAACGTGAAAGGTAATATATTTTAAAAGCACGGGGCATTGGAAAATATGATGGTAGTATTGTCTTCTTTGGAAGGTGAATTAAAAGCAAACCCCCCTCCCCCGAAATATTTTATTTTAATGTTAAATTAGAAATGCCAGAGCAGTGAATTACATAATTGGAAAGCAGCCTGGCGCAAGAATGGCAATGTTACTTAACGTGTCAGTAGTCCGTATATACATTTGAGGGTAAAAAGACGATGGACATTAACGTAAATGAAAGTGTTTCATTCTGTGAGGTGAATTCACATAAAGTTTACTTTGGACGCGGTCCAGCTGCAGCTTCGAACCCTCGTCCCTCTGCTTCCCGTCCCTAGTAGGGCTGAGCAGAGCCCTGCTGTCCGCCTTGTTTACCCAAGATAAATTGCATTTCTGGAGTGCGGGCAAATTTGGAATTGGACGTATGGAAAATGTCCACCTACCATGTACGTTTCAAGATGCCCACGAGGCAAAATCTAAACGGAAAAGGTGACTGGGCAGGTATTTTCCATTTACCGTGACGAAAGCACGAGTCAGTTAAAGAGGGTAAAACAAAATGTCAACACCTTTGCTTTGCGTGCGAGTGGAGAGAAACAATTTACTCCGGAATCTTCGAATATTCTGCATTGATAGAAAATCCATATATGAATAAATAATTGCGCTGCTGCCAGGTTCCATGGTGGCCATCGTTGCTGATTTCACCCTGAAAATAAGCCTTTAAGAACCAACTTTCTTTAATCGTTTGAATGACATTTGTGCCTGCTTCGTGAAGCGCTGCGTTCAGAAGCCAGACAATTATTGCACTAGGTAGAACTCTATGCCTGAAGTTGGTTTCTGGCTTGTTGGTGATTTACAGATAGTGTCAGTAGTACAGCACAAATGCTACAAGAGTGTTGCGCATTTTGCCGTCTGTGGAAAGGTGCATTTGTACATTTCAGGCCAGATTCAAAAAGGTAGCTTACACCTTTTGAGTAATTTACACTTTTAAGTACTACTTTTGGGTTTTCACAAATTCTGAGTGTAAAACAGTGGTGGCTGCATGACTCGCGGGTGGCGGGGCAGGGGTGGGCGCGGGGGAGGGTAGCGGGGGTTGCGCAATGGGAAAAAATATGTATATATACAGTTACCTTGCTGCCGGGTCCCGCGTCTCTGCTCCTGCTCTCCTTGCGGGACAGGAAGCCAGGAGAACAGCCAGGCTCCCCTGACCAATCACAACGCTGAAGAAAAGTGTGCAACCGCTATTGAAGTGAAAGGGTGGCATGGGGCGCTTTTACAAAAGAAAGCATTTGTCAACTTGACGAACAGATGCTTTTTTTTGTCAAATCCCCATCCCGCGGTTTCACTTTAATGTCGGCCACACCCCTTTCTTTAGACACATCTTGTCTAAAGAAAGGGGTGCGGCCTCCATTAACATGAAAGCACAGCATAGGGCGCTTTGAAACAAAAAATATTTGCAATGCAATAGGACTCACATTTGCAAGAGTTTAAGCTATTGGTATTGTAAATGCCAATAGCTCAAACAATCGTAAATACAAGACCTATTGCATTGCAAATGCTTGTTAGGGTTTGACTACAGGTGTCTGTAGCTGTCTATACTGTTTTCAATACATAAAATTCTCTTACTGTGGACTTTAGGGTAGCCAATTTCTCATGACTGGGTGGCTTTGCTGTCTATCTCGGTTATTTCTTCTTGATACAATGGCTTTCCTCCCTATTTGTTTGTTTGTGGTGCCCAGGAGCATTCCGGTCTCTCAGTATTCTGATTGGATGAGTCCTATCCTTCCACTGCGTTCTTGAGGGGACACTTTTTCTTTTCTTTTCAGCATTCCATTGGAGTGCATGTCTTATCTTGCTTCCCTCCCCCATTTTCCTGTCATTTCCCTTTCAATCCCACCTACCTTTCTCTCCAATGTCCCCTACCACACTCCCTAACCCACTCCCATGTTAAATGTATTTATTTATAAGGGTCCAGCAGCTGCAAATTGCTGCCAGGCTGCTCGCGTGCATTTTGTGCTTAAACCACAGTTATTTTTCATCTTTTTGTTATTTATAATTTACCATTCTTACATTGTAATTCGTGCCCATCCGTGGCCTGTAAAGTAATCCCTCTGAAGGACACACCTAACAGTCCATAGACAAACAGTGATGCCAAAATTCTCCCGTGGGCTTGATCTAAGATGTGATTGTCAGTGTGTCAAGCCTATTACTGAAGGATTCTAGACAAAAGAAGGCAATGTCTGAAGGAGGTCGATAGAAAGCCCCTTACAGTAATTATAGAATACAATATATTTGACATGAATTGCACAAGTTTCTTACATGTCAAACCTTAACAGGCATAAATATCTCCTAATTTAAGCCCCCATTGCTTCACTAATTATTACAGCCACGCTGGCGTCTATGAAAATTGAATTAATTTTCTCACAAAAGATTTCTCCAGCTTTATTGTAACAGTACTGATTCTAAAACGTTTTTAATATCTGCGGATTGTAGGTTTGAATGTCTACCCATTTAACAAATATAAAATCATTTAGAATACCTGAGGGTCTTGCTCTAATCTAATCGAAAACCTTTCTGCAATAACTGCTGCATTTAAATTACTTCACTGTGAATTAATTTCATGTCAATGATATTTGACTAATAGAATGTCTGTGGTCATTCAGTTTTTGGCTAATTGATGCCCTTGTTTTGGCATAGTTGTATATGCTATATTCATATTATGTAGCGAATTAATGCCACTAAATGACCTCTTAGAAGACATAATTTGGCCGAATATTAAGACCGCTTGAATATGACTTGACTGTCTTGTTGCTCTTATGAAGTGCCTAATCCATTGATCAGGATCTTCTTGAACTGAAGATGGTCAGTCATAGAACAAAATGAACCAGTGGTTTGTTAATCGTAACCTAAGGGTATGTTTTAACCGCGATTACACACATGTTTGATACAATGACCAGTTTCGTCCCGGTCAGAAGTTTTACCTTCTGACATAGGGCCTGATTACAACTTTTGGCGGTGCGTGAGTAGGCGGCATGCCACCCCCATGCTCATGCAGTGCCAAGAGTTGCTGCCGCATTCCTACCAGAATACATGTAGTTTTGTGGTCTGGCGGACGGGCAGCGTGGCGGTCCCACAGGAGTGCTGTGTAAAGGCTCATTGTGAGCCTTAAACAGCACCACTGCGGGACCGCCAGTGCACGTTCCTGTATGGGAAAGAATGCACCATGTTGTGCATTCCTTCTCGTGTGGGAACTGGGGGCAAAACTACAGGGGGGCACATGATGTGACCCCCTGCATGCATCGTACACAGGGGCTTGAGCGAGCCCTGTAGGGCCCCCTTTCTTTACTCACTGCCAGCAGTTACATGGATGAAGAACCTCCATATAACTGCTGGCAGGGCTCAGGGCACCGCCAAGCATATTACCTCCCTCAGACCACTGCGGGACGGCCAATAAATGCGGTTGCCTAGCAGTTAAGGTGGTGCAATGGCGGTCCAACTCCCAAAGTCGTAATAGGGCAGTCGTACCTCCGGTGAGGCGTTGGCTGGATTGCCACCACCGCGCCATCACAAGTCTGGTGGTCCTCAGTCCGACAGACTTGTAATCAGTCCCTTAGTCTTTGAAATGAAAGTTTAAAATCATCAGCAGGTGAAGCTGTTGACTGTTGGCGGTATAGCTCTGAGCTGGAGAAATTTAGAATTAGTTCCCAAGGAACTCCTTCACTGGCAGGGTATTTCTGATGCCTTTGCCTGGTGAAGAGTTCTACCTTCAGACTTAGTCACTTCTTTAGAGCTCGGATACCTTCACTAGGGTACAGCTGCAAGCTGTAGCCTCACAGGACTCCCCAAGGCTAGATGCCTTCAATGCGGAGTCCCACTGAAATAGATTTGCTGAGGTGGAGAAGCACTGAGCAATGTGAATCTTTGGCACAGAGGAAACATACCTTTGTTTGATTGACTTGTTGGGTTGGTCATGGTCTTCTGTTGGTTCTCCAGGCAAAAATCCTTTAAAACGTTTCTATGTCCCAGGTTTTAGGGTTACGCAGAAGGAGTACACCCTAACACTTATTGAATGTCCCAGGGCCTTAGGGACACCACCACGAGGTCAGAGCTAACTCCAGTAGATGTCACTAGGGTCCAGGGCAAGTCCAGTTGTAACTGTTCAGCTGGGCTCTCTCTATAAAGTGGGCTTCTAGTAGCTTTTGTGTTCCAGAAGCTTAACAGGTGATCAGCCAACTGACCCTTGAAGTCCTCTTCTCAGTCCTGGGTACAAGTGGGAGCAGGTCAAGCTCTTATAGTTCCCCTTACACGTCATGACAGCAAGCACAGTCCTTCTGTCGTCCACAGGTTTAGAGGTGTTATGTAAAGGGTACAGGTGGTGCGACATTTATGGCAAGTGCCAGCCTGTGTGTGGATAGAGGAAACTCCTGGCCACTCCCTAACCAATGGGGTACAAGTTCCCAGGGTTTATCATGCCCACTGTTGCAGCAAGTCGAGTGTGTTTTTCTGTAAACTATCCCACAGTGCCTCTCTCTACCTAAACCCAACAAAACAGCACCTTTCTTCCCCTGCACAGAGTTCCCTGTGCCCACCCAGAGATGTGGTTATGGTAATGGACAACCCCTCCCTTATGGTCACTCCAAACCAAATCTGGGGTAGCTCTCCTTCCCCCTAGATTTAGAGACAAGCTGGCTATATAGACAAAATAGGGCCAGACCTAGGTGTGAGCTCTATCTGCCAGTGACAGTAGACATTCTCTGAATTTAATTACGTTCATGGGCACAGCCCAGATGGCCATCCTGTCAGGGGAAGGTTAACCACTCTCTCTTTATCTCACTTCTAGGAGCCACTTCACATTGAATCAAGGAGACGGTCAGTTACTGAGTGATAGTGAACACTGGCAGAAAGCCATGATTGGCTCAGGCTGAAAAATACCAACTTTCTAAAAGTGTCATTTTCAAAATAGTAATATAACATCTGGTCTGCTCATTAAGTGGGATTTTAAATTACTAATAAAATGAGCCTTTGAATCATTTTTCAGCTGCTCCCAAACTGAAGTTAAGCATTCTACTGGGTTATAATGTAACCCTGTGTTTTCCTATGGGAGAGCCAGCCTTGCCACAGTGAAAACCTACTTTGAGAGTCCTCCACTGCCAGGTTATGTAAAACATAAAATGTACATGTCTTATGTTTTCCTAATACCATGCTCTATGGGAATTTAGGGTCTATCCAATGAAGGTTTAGTCCTGGAAAAAGGGTTATATTGCTGGGGCGAATTGGCAGTTTTAAAGCTGCATACCCAGGCTGATGGAGGAGGCTTCTTGAAATGCTTTGCATTGTCAGTTTAGTGGTGGCCCAAAATGTGCTGCAGTCCACTGGGGACATTTAGTTTACAGGCCCTGGATACACTTTTGTTCATATGCTAAGGCAGTGGTTCTCAAACTGTGCTCCGTGGCTTCCTGGGGAACCTCCAAACCTAGCCAGGGGTGCCGCGCACCAAGCACTTTAATGCATTTAATGTTGAGGGTCTGGTGGCTTTAGTTAAACTAAATAGACTTAAATGCATGATGTCGATGATTTGTAAGTGACATGCCTAAAGCTGTAAATGTAGTGCTTCATTGAGGGCATGTTGAGGGAGATGACCTCCATATTTCACTGGATCCCCATGTTCCAGCCCTCCCAAAGTAAGCGGCAGAGGCATGATTTATTTTGTTAGTCTCGTTAATAGTTTAATTTTTTCCCAAATGAATTTTACACCAATGCAAGTTATCAGGAAAGTACAGTTGTCCTGTCTATTAAACACACTAGTATTATTAAGTATTGACATTTGTACTTGAATCATAGGTACTTCCAGTACACATTTCTTTCAGTACACACACATTTCCAGACAGGCCTGCTCTCTCCTTGAGCACAGGGAAGTAAAACACCATATACGGCATAATGCCAACATTTGAAAGCAAGAAAGAGAGACATTAAAAATATATATATATATGAGGAATTGATTTTACTTGCATTGATTTGTAGGCAAATTTAGGGAGGAGCCAGCAAAAATAATGCTGCATGTGGTTTAAAAAAATCATGAGTCATCCTGCTGAGACAGGTGTGTTGGCAGGTGTAACATGAGTAGAGGTGCCATCTAGCACTGTAAGTGGGATAAAAAAGTTTGAGAGGGTACTCTAAAAACGTAATGGGCAAACAAGTGTAACTAGGAATATTTTATTTGAGGCGCCGCCTTAGTAATGCAAAACACCCTCCGTATATGATTATAATACCTTCATTAGCTTAATCCCAATTATTTTCAGGGAGAAAAATACAAGTACTGCCGAGGCCAGGCTTACATCCCCCCCGTCCTCCTAAAAAAGTAAGAGTGTGGAGCCACGGGCAATGGCCAATGGGTCAAGGGAGCCATGGGTCAAGAAAGTTTGGGAACCACTGTGCTAACGACTTACAGGTAAGTTAAATATGCTTATCAGGACTCTAGTCAATTCATCATTGTTGCTTCAGAAAAGCAATTCCAGTCCTGTTGTGCCAGATGCGACTGTTGTGGTACAATTTCAATGTCTTGAGTTGCTAAGCCCCGGATGTGCTCTGCCATTGGAGTTCTGCATTCACTAGATCTCATGAATGTGTGTTGGCCACCTTCTTTTGCTTACAGTTCTTTGTGGGTGAGCTAGCTTCTCATTCGCTAAAACATCCAGACGATGGCAACTTCGTTAGCAAAGCTTTACAAATTATGTTGTTTGTTTGGGCTTATAGCGCAGACTTTCATCTGAGAAGCAGCAGTAAAGGGAACATTGTAGGCCTCGCTTGACAGTGCAGCAGTCTGGAGATTTTAACTTACCAATGTTTTAAACTATACATCAAGTGGGCTTTTCCTCCACCCTAAGGAATAGTCATCTCTCACCTCTTTCCATTGGTTGTTTGGTGTATTAGTCCCCTTTCCAGGAAGTGCATGTGGCACTATTTTGCATCTGAAAAGTACACTCAATCTCTCACGCTGGTTGTCACATTCAAATCTTTATTTCTTTTATGCATTCTATACACAAAACTGTCTTTTTTCCTACTTTTTCCAGAGCATTTCCAATTCCAGCCGGGCTGGCTACAATGTGATAAACAGCATTTGTGCATGAAACGCATATAAATAGCATTTGTGAATGCCTGTGTTTTCATGCATCAGCACATTCACGCCAGGCCTCTTGGCTTTGCCAATACTTGCTGCGAAAGCTGGGGCATCTTGAACATGAGGTGCTGTACGTAGAACAGTATGGTATCTAGAGCCATGCTAAGATAGAATCACAGGAACCGAATGGTATATGGGGCAGAGGTCATGTAACTACCACAGTGCCTGACGCTATATTGTCGGTTTTTACATTGACTCTATCTATGGTTTAAGAGACGGGTAGATGAAGTAATTTGACAAGTCACATATATTTAGGTCTCGCCTGTGTTACAGTGCATGCGCTGCTCGCTGGCGAGAAATTTTGTGAGGGATTCCAGAAAAGGGCTTTAAGCCCTGCCCCTCATTTTCATTGGCTGGCGTCACCATTTATGCTAAAACGGTGCCTGCCATTGGAAATTAGAGTTTTTTGTGGACCCCCTTTCGCTTTCGATCCGACTGGGTTGCCTGCTTTGCTGCTGTTTCAAAGCACTTTCTTATCTTTATGGGGCCATGTGTTTCTAATTAGAAACACATGGCCCCATAAAGACAAGAGACCGATGCTTGTTTTATATAGCACATACTTTGCCCGAGGACAGACAGCGCGATGTAAACAAGCGTCTGCAATGTGTGAGAGCTTGTTTTTCTTTCTTCTGCCCCTGGCGTGTTACTTGTTCCCTACCATTTTCCCCTTGCCTGTGTTGCCCATGTCACATAGGCTTTGCCAATGCTTGTTCTTGATTGGTGCAATTCATGACAAACATATATGCCATTCAATGGTTGAAACTGAATTATAGAAGTGTAGGTACTCACTGTCTAAGAGTGCCTGTGTGCTATTGATTCTCCCATCAAAGGTATTGAGCCCCTGCTGAGAAGTGCATGCAGGTACTCGCCCTTCAAACTAAGTAGATGCAAGTATCAGTACCAGCCCATTAAAGCACTGACGCCACTTCACTTTCAAATTCCCTAATCGCCGCCACTGTCTTTTCATTGGAAGTACCTCAGCTCTGCCTATAATGTTCTGGTGCACTAGAAATAACAGCCGTCTGTTAAGGGTACACGACGACTCCAAAGACGATTTACTTGGGCTGGGCAGTTAAAGTCAGGGCGTTGAAAGCAGAGCTCGGGTCAAACAACACTGCACTAGGCCCGACCCAGCGCTGCGCTGACGTGATGGGCGGGAGCCTGTCCGAAGCAAATCTCGGTGGTGTTGCTGTATAACTTTCTAGAATGCTATTTAAAGCCCCTCCTGAGTCAGGAGAACTGAAGCTGCCAAAATGACTAGTCTCTTCCAGCTTCCCGGGCAGCAGCCGAGGGAGGAATCAACTCTGCGACAGAACATGGAGGGCACCCACCCCGCAAACTGCGACCGCGCATCTGAGGTGTCCTTCTCACTGGAGGACTAGGCCGTCGAGGCGGCGCTGGAGCCCGGGGAGGCGCAGCAACTAACAGACTGGTATGGTCCTCAATGGGATAGGCGGGTGCCTCATTAGTATAGCGGCGCTATAAAGGACACCCACTACCAGGGAGGGTCGTGGTGGCGCTTCTGCCTCCCGACACATTGGCACACGTCTCAGGACTCTTCAAAAAAACTTGAAGAGGACTGTATCAACCGCTCTTTGGCACTTTCGTTTTTAATTTTAATGGAGAGAACTTTCGCCCTTCAGTAGGGCAGAAATACATTCACGAAGCCATTGGTAACTGAAACACAACCGAATCTGAATGCTTGCAGCTGTAGCCCTACAGACACCGGCTGCAAGGGCGTTGTGCGTGTTGTATCTTTCCAGGCTGCGCACTCCGGCACTGTGGCATGGCAGCCTCTAGAATCTTCTATTTAGAGCCTCTGACAAGTTCGCCAGCTGGTAGTCTCCACGACTGACGTCTGTAAACATGTTGAGGGTCTGTGTTTTTATCTTTTCCACTCCGTAACCCCTGGTGCATGTCTGGCGTGGAACCTGTTTTAAATATATATATTTTTTAAATGCCCGGCATGTCTGGGCAACGGGGAGCAGATCGTAGTGTTTCTGCAAAACAAGATTTTTAAATTCCTTTTCACAACGTGTCTGGTCAGTGCAACGGTAGTTGACAAGCACCCTACGAATGTGAGGTTGGGTTGGTGCAACCCACGTAGGGGCTGGCGAATGCGTCACTTCGTAGTTAAGCAGGCAATGGTTTGTAGTAGCGCTTCATTGGGGCACAGTAAATACCGCATAACGGATGGCACTTCCTCGTTCTCCCCGTCTCGAGTCATTGAATGTCTTCCCACATTGTCTATTTTTATTTTTTTGGTTGCAGTTTTGTACAGTGCAAACTTGACCCGAAGGTTTTAGGGTGCTTTACATGAGCACCAGTTGCGTTACAGATGGACACATTCATTTTTAGGCACGGGGAGATTAAGTGATGTGCCCAGAATCACAGGATGTTTGAGAGTCCCGCCAGACTCGATTCTCGTTCCCCATCTTCAAAGTCGGCCGCCCTAGCCCTTAAGCCACACCCTCTCCTCTGTTTCCACCCAGGGGAGGTGGTGCCCCCTGCATTGTGGTCACTTTGGAGAACCCAAGGGTTGATGCCCTGTCAGGGCACAAGTCCTAAACAAGCATTTCCAATGCAATAGGTCTCGCATTTACGCGAGTTTAAGCTATTGACATTGTAAATGACAATGCCTTTTATTTTATGTTTTAAAAACCAAAACATAAATAAAAGGCATTGTCATTTACAATGCCAATAGCTCAAACTCGCGTAAATGCGAGACCTATTGCATTGCAAATGCTTGTTTTTTTGTTCTCGCCGGGATTAGAACCAAGGTCTCCCTGGTTCCACAATCGGTTCCTTTGTCACTAGACCACATCCCCTCCCAGAAGCTTAAGAAATGTATAGACTTGAGCAAGTTACATAATGGTGAGTGGGCCATGGAATACAATGGACAAAGACTTAGCATGTGCAAACATCCTTAGCCAATTGAAATCATATGACGTCCTTGGCATCAAAAACATACCTGCACTCCACTGAGAGCATTAACATTCCTTCAGCTTTCTTAGAAAAGAGTCAGTGTTCTGCTGTCTAAATCCATCGGATTGTTTTCCCTTTGGCTAACGGGAACTTTGCGTTCCTGTTAGGCATTTGCTCCCTCGCTATGACCTACTTTCTAAGGAAAAGTAGTGTAAAAAATACTCAGATAATGCAAGAGGCTTATTTATACAAAACTAAAGTCCCATGACAAGTCATAGCTTTTGCTAAATCCTTTAAGCCGAAGCAACTGAGTGTATGCGGCATTGCATAAGGGTGTTTATTGAGGAACTGCCGCAGCGCAGTTTCCCTTTCTAGTAATATGCATTGGTATAGCATCAGAAGAGGAATAATGCTATATATTGTGGTGCTAACACGTTAACCATGGTTTTTGGTAGAAAGTTGATCTTGTACTGCCCAAATAATAAGAGCAAAAAAAGTTGAGTTGCATTATTCCCTTTTGGGCGCATCCCTTGCGTAATAGTTGTAAGCATGTTTGAAAGAAATGGTGGACCCATGTTTAAAGCATCACTGGAGAAAATTATGATGAGTACAAAAAAAAAATCTGGCTTCCAGTGTGACACTGTTTTGTAGTGATAGGGCTGGGCCAACTTGGGAAAAGAGGATTGCAGTGAATGGAAGGCACATGAGGGAGGGTGTTTTCTGTCATGATGCTGCAGTGTGCAAGGGATGTGTCCCCTATAGATGCTTGTGGGTAGATCTATCTTAGTGGAGAGTCCATCAAGAGGGTCCTGCACCGCAACAAGTAGGCAACAACAGACAGCCAATGGCCACCCACGAAAGAAGAGGCTGTGACAGTGGAGAGGCGGAGCATACCTTAACCCCAATCTAGGAGGACTATCTTGGCAGAGGGTGGGGTCTTAAACTCCATGCTCAGTCGTCACCTGCTCAGACATGGGACATTTTAGCTGCAGCTGTTTTGAGGGGAGATGTTGGAAAACGAGGCAGCATCTGTGAGGCCTGCACAAATAGCATGACTACATTTGTCCTTCACTGGGAGCCAATCACCCAATTGTAGCGCCTGACTCTCAGAGGGTAGCGTTGCAGAGCAGTCTGAGGCTTACTCAAGGGAGGTGGTGTGGGCTAGTAATCGCCAGTTGCAGGTGCACAAAAATAACACTCAATAATTGATTGTCCAGTCTGTACTTTGCTTTATAAAAGTGAGAGTACATTTATTAAACACACACACTACTCAATACTATGCACCAATTAACAAATGTACATAAGCTGTTGGAATTACTTTGTGATATTGCATTACATCTCCACCCCTCCCGCAGGGGGGGTGGGTCTAGTACCACCACTCCCATGTATGCACGTCAACTTGCCCCCAATGCAGATAGTTGAACATAACCTGGAGCGAGGGCCCTGCGCACTGGCACCATCCCAGTGGCAACCCACTCCATTACCTCAACAAGCATTAAAAAGGGGTAAACCTGCCTTGGTGACACATGACCATGACTGAGCATCTCCTACTTGATCATAAAGTATGCACCTCTATTTCTTAAGGGCTAGCAGTCTGGGGTCTTCACCTAAGCGCAGCAGCAAGAATCCATGTTTACGCACACACGTTACAATGACAGTACTCATCCCCTTAGTTGATCATTGGGATGCATTGCAATTACAGCCCCTAAAGGCATCACAGATGACATCACAGGTTTATGCATATACAGCTAGACACCCTAGCAGGACTGTCTGGCAACATAACCCCACTTGGCTTATGACATCACTTTACACCAGCACATCACATTAAACACATGACCTTCAGTCCCTCTAAAAGAAATAATCATTAGTAAATGTATTTCGGTGCAATTACACCACTTCACCTCCAGAGGATGCCCTTCTCCAGACATCCCCGACTCAGCCCTTCACTTCATATTGCACTTCGTAGTTCACCCTCAGCTGTAGAACATAAGTTCCAGCTCAGAAGGTGTTTAATGCTGGCTGAGCCCTTGAGGGGTTATTCTTTCAGATGCCCCATGAAACTTATGGGTGGACTGTTCTCCTTTATGCTGGGGGAGGCTGCGGTGCTCCTGCAGCCCCCCTGCACCTCTTTTCACACATGAGGGTGACCCCCTCCTCTGGGGGCCACCAGGCGCCAAAAACGATGTTCTCCCCATGCCTTGCAAGGCATTATGGGGCGCTTCAAGCTCCTTCCTATGCATAATAGATGAGCGGCTCTCCCACTGTGCCGGGGAGAGCGTGCTGGTGGTGCCGGCGGCTTCGCCGCATCTTCCCTCTTCAGTGGGGGGCCCGGTCCCCCCCGGACCCCCAGGTGATGATAGGAGGCTCGGGGAGCCCACCCCCGGCCGCTCCTTCAGGTTTCTGGGGCCCGGTCCCAGCCGGGCCCCTCGCACCTCGCTTCTTCCTGTTCGGGGTCCTTGTCCCACCCAGGACCCCCGCAAGTCTCCGTGATGGAGGGCAGCACGGGGAGCCCACCCCCGGCTGCCCCCGCCGGCTCCCCGCCCGGCCAGCACCCTCGCGTGCTGCCGCGGGAGCCGGCACGACTCTTCTCGTCTGCCCACTCCAGCAGGCAGACAAGCAGCGTCCGCTCAGGAGCGGTTCTTCAGTCTTCAGGGGGAGTGCGACGGCACTTCCCCCCACCTCCTCCACACTTGGAGCCCGGGGATGGGGTCCCGGGCCCCCGAACATCTTCGGGGGGCGCGACGGCACTCCCCCTCACTCCGCATCGGTGGGGGCCAGGGTGGGTTCCTGGCGCCCCGCCTAGGGCCACCTTCACGGGGAGCGTGACGGCGCTCCCCGTCTTCCTTTTTCGGCAGGGGCCAGGGTGGGCTCCTGGCACCCCGCGTGGGTACCTTCATGGGGTGCGTGACGGCGCACCCTGACTTTCCTTCCTTGGGGGGCCGCCCCCGGGACCTGACCCACCCCGGGGGCAGTTTCAAGACCGGCGGCGGAGCCCCACGTGCTTCGTCGTCGGTCCCAGCAAAGGTCAAAGGTCGTGTACCTTCTGGGGGGCATATCTCACCCCCCAGGTGTCCGACCTCCTCCATTTTAGCGTCCTCTTGCTCCTGGTGGCGCCCCCCCCCCCCCCAGCCACTGGGAGCACACTACTTCGCCCTCCGGGTCTCCAAGAGGGTGCCTTCTGCAGGGAACGGTCTTCTCTGGCTCACTGCGCCAGCCTTTCTCCTGGCTCTCCTTCTGGGCCTCTCTTCTCCCTGCGCAGAGGCCCCTGCTTCTGCGCACCGGTCCTGAAGCTAGGGCCTCCTCTCTTCGTGGAGAGGAGGCCCTAGCTTGTGGAAGAAAGGTTATCAATCCATCCAGCCTGGGTCTGGTCATGGCTGGCTCAGAGAAATATGACAGTTCTGGATGACCTAAAAGCAGTACAAATATGACTTTGGACTCTGCAGAATACTTCTTTTCACATTCGCTACATTGGACTTAAGTGCGTGTTTGGAATCTGTAGGCCTAATATAAATTAATCTAGCCATGGGCCCCACATCCCCATAGGGGAATATGAAGTGAAAACACAGTAAATACACTGACTTTCCCTGGCATGTTTCTTTCCAGTGTATAAAGCCTATTCCATGTCACCACCCAATACTGCATAAGTCCTGCCACACCATTCACTTTGTAGCTGCTCCTGGACTGCGCACGCTATGAATCTCCGCTGCGCAGCCCGTACACGTGTGCACACGCATGTACACATGTGTCTGCATGTAACCAGCCCGGTGTCTCTTACTCCAGCTGCTGCGCAGTGGCCTGGTCAAGCCAGGGGAACACCAGTAAAATCCCCATGCAGTCTCTTACATCCTGAGTTCACTGTGGGTGAGTCCCAACTTATAAGGCTCCCCCACAGTAAAAGCTCAACAATCAGGTGCTCAAAAAGCGAAAAATCCGGGCGGCCCAACGTGTCAGAACCACCTTCTAACAGGAGAAATCTCTGGTAATGGATGACTGAGTATTAAAGTTGAATCTGTTGGACAGTTGGCATAGGGTAATTCAGGGATTCTCCATACATGTGATGATGCAGGACAATGTGAGAGGTCCAGTGCTCAGTAAAGGGGCAAGATATCCTTTATTAACAGTGTACACAGACCAGCCAGACAGCACCGGTACACTAATACAGGCGGATCTGTTCCACCGCAGGGATAGGAAACTTCATACCAGGAAGCAGTGTGAGTAGGCAGCTACTACCCGCTCTGTCTGTCTGTCTGCGTACATAATCTTGCTATCAAGCCACAACTTAGTAGTACCTGGGGCACTGAGTGGGCTATAACCCTCCAGTGCCATGTCACGGCCACTGGATTTTTGTCTTTTCAGACAGACACCCACTTTCTTCCTTTTAATTGATTACCCTCCCCGCTTCTGTAAAATGAATCAGCGGTTGAGTTGGCATTCCCCCCACCTTAAACACTTTCCTTTTCCTTCCTTCACCTCCATTCTCTAATCTATAGTCTATGGCTGTCTTTCAGCTATCAGTTACTGACTGGTCCTCAGATCTCTTATGCTGAACGCCTCACAAAATGAAACCATATACTTGCCCAGTGTATCTGTTCCAACAAATGTTTCTTCTCCAGCCTCTTCCAGAACACTATGCCCTCATCATCTTCATCCAGAATGTAGGAGTTGCAATCATCTCCATAATATAATCGTAATTGTAAGAGCATTTATATAGCGCTTACTACCCTTGACGAGACATCAAAGCGCTTTTAGGCCAGTAGCACGCTACTCCGGAACCCAAAAAGGATTAGTGGTGAATTACTATTGGGAAATATGAGATATTGTAACCATATATATCCCCCTCCAACACTGCTGGCAATGGCTCGGGCTTCTGACCTTTGAACTTAGGAACAAGGTTTGAATCCCATCCTAAGCTCAACAACCCTTAATTGTGGAAAAATCACCTAACCTCCCCATGCCTTCGGGCTACGTTCATGCTATAAGCAGCTGAAACAAATAATTGTGAAAATCTCCCGTACTTTCTATTCTCCACAGTCACATCCCTTATTAATACTTTAGCAATGAGCAGACTGACTACAGTCTTAGCCTTCTCACTACAATTCTACAAAAGCCTTCTCCCAGCTGTGCAAAGTATTTGTTTGCACAACCAGAATATACAAAAGTTCCTGCTTATCACAACCAACACGACACCGATGCAAAATAGGGTGGCACTTCGCCAATGACTGTGGTAAGTACAAAGGTCTCATCCTTGTATTCAAAGTCACTTATGATAAGTTTCCTAGTTAATTACCTGCCCCGACCCCCTGGCACTGCACTCGCACTGCCAATCTTCAGCTACTAGCTCTACCCAAAGCCCCTGTGACTCGCCCCAGGCCAGCACCTGCATCCTGTCTCTGTGCCTGAGGTGACACAAATCCTCTTCTAGTCGTGCAGGTGTCTGTTTTCACTATTGTGACACAAGTAGGCGGTGAACCTGCCATGAGCCAAAACTGACTCGGGCATCTAACCGTGAGAGCAGGGCGGACTTGCCGTAGCGGGCACTGGCCGTTTTGGGCCATTTTTTTGTTACCAAGGGCTGGTTTTGCAGCATTGCTGCAATATCGGCCCCGGCAACAAAAGCAGCACAAAGCTTTCTGCTAGCAGCCCCAGACATCTATCCCCCCCCCCCCCCCCCTCTGCCTGCCCCCCGGGTCCGGCAGAGCTCTTTGCCAGGGCCGGTTTCGGTTCGCAGTCCGGCCCTGAGTGAGGGCATTTGCCTTCCAGTTTATCTGCACAGTAAACATCAACCTATTTCCAGAAAACTCATTTCTTAGAGGAAGGATTCAAGGTGAACAGTCACAAACATTGACAAACTATGGGGCCTACGGCCTAATCATTATGGCAATTTGGAGTACGTAAAATAGCACTCCTGTACTCTTTTCTTTTCTGTTGCGTACCTTTGTGCATTGGCCCCAAAAAGTACAAAATTAGAATTAAATGGGAATATTCAGAGAATATTTCCAAAAATTAGTACAAACAGTCGCAACTGGTGTCAGGGCAAAGTGGCGACGTAGGGCGGACACAACAAAAAAACAACAAACTTACCTGAATGCCCACCACATCGCCACTCTTCAGGCTTCTCTTCAGGCCCAAGCTCCCAGACTGCCCTGCGGCCAATTCTAACGTCACTCTCATGCATGAGAGCAGTGTCCGGATTTGCCTGAGCGTCCTCGATCTGCGCTTCCAGAGACACTGGGACCCTGTGCCTGCTGTCTCCAACCCGGCAACGCAGCTCGGGTGGAGACCACTTCAGTGCGCATGGCGGTCCTAAGACGGCTGGCCAAACCCACATGCGCACTGCTAGCAGTTCCCCTACCACTCCCACTCGTGCCTGTCATCTCCATGGCCCACTCCCAAGGCTCGACGCTATGGAGTAAATAAAACTATAATAAACCTGCTTTATTATTGTTTTATTTTTCAAGTTTTGCAGCTGCTGCTGATAGTGGGGAGGTGCGACGCCGCTGTGTGCAAATAGAACAAGCATTGGCATAGCCAATAGGTCTCGCCTTTGGGGCTTTATACTTATTAGCCATTGCAGCGCATTATCCCCCACTGGGCAATTTTCTGTAATGGAATTAGCGCTCATACAAAGCGCTTTGATAGCTTCATTTGTGCTATATAAAAATGCAACAAATGAATAAAAAGGAATGAAAGGAGAAGTTCTTTCAGGTTCTGGAAGTGGGGGGAGTGAAAAGATGCACTCTGTAGAGTGATTAAATAAAGCATGTTTGGATGTGAGGGCGATCTGGCTGGGGTTGATTGGGAGGGGGGGAGACGCGGTTGCGTGTGAGGGAAGCCTGGAGAGTTTGCAAACACTGAACATTGAAAATCGGGATCTTTGAAAAACAGGCCGTGGGGGGGTGCGGGGGTGTTTTAAAACCTTGCCCCTTCCGAAGCAGCAGGCTCATAAACGCGAAGCGGGAGTTCAGTGGCGTGAGCCCACTTGTTATATAACTCAAAGAGTTTATCTCAAGACCAAGTAACTTTTGGGTGGGGGAACAAAAACCCAGTGATGTGAAAAGGTTGCAAACAAATGGTATATCAGTATGTAAATACCTTGTACGTTCCTCCCCAGCTGTGTTATATTGTTTATAAATAAAACTGATTTCTACTATCTTATGTGGTATCTTATGTGTTATTACATATCATCTTTCTCTCACTCAAAAGGCAAAAGAAACCTACCTCATTAGGAGTGACATCTCCCTGCTCCATGACATTAAATAGCCACCGCCCACCCCCAGTTACTCACCCTGTCCCTCAAGCATCACGATCCAACCTTGTGCTGACTCGAGTAAGCAGACACTAATAGGTTTAGTGTCAGCACACTGAGTGACAGCTCCAAGCTTCTGCGGCATGTCTGCGGTGCCTCATTCAGCGTCAACCGCTGACTAGGCGACTGTTTTATTATTTCCGCCACATCTTCTTGTGGAGAAGGTCCCTTCAGGGACGGCCCAGCATGCGGACAGGTCCCGGAAAAAGATCAGGCCTCGCAGCTCTCCGAAGAGATACCCCTTAAAACATAAAAAATGCTTTTGGGGTCCGGAGTGGCGTGCTACTCACCGAAAAGCGCTTCCACGCCTCGTCAGGTGTAGTAAGCGCTATATAAATACAATTACTATTACAATTAATTGACAAGAACTAATTCAAATGTAATACATAGGAAGGGAGACGTAAATCCATTATAAAAGCTAGAAAGTACAAATAGAAGAATGATCGATTTGTATAGAGCAGTTACGTCCAAAGTTCCTAAAATCCAAGGCTTCAAAAACCCAACACTTAGAGGAACTTATGTCCAGGGATCAGCCTTGAATCGAATCTACGTTCAATGAAAAGGAACTGCCCTGAGTCAGCCTTGGCTTATCTGAAGGACTGTCGCTGAAAAACCTTAACACTTGGCACTGCCCACTGCACTAGGATCCACTCTGCGCCAAAAGGCATAGTGGATTCCAGAGGTATGCTGACTAAAAGGTCAAGATTCTCCAAGCTGAGAGGATCTTCAAGGTTATACAGAATCTCAAGGCTAAGATAAAAAGAAAGGTCTTAAGCACCAACATCGGCTTCAAAATGCTGCCAGGCTCTGGCACCGAGTCCACAGACTCATCAAGAAGATTATGAAATGCCAGATGTTGGGTAGGGGTCCATGTATCTAGTATAGACCAAATCTTAGGTGTCTAGAAGCATACTTTCTGTGTTTTGACTCTGTACGATTATTTTCTCCTATTACTTACTAAAAACAAATTTAAAAAACTCACAAAGGTTTCCAAGCAACAGTATCCCACTGAGACATTGAATTGTTAATGCTGTTAAAGACTTCCTTTGTGTTCCCTTTTCTGGGGAGACCGAGGTCAAAAGGGGTGCGGAGGAGCTTGAAGGGCGTGTTCTTTTTATCCCTCCCACTAGTTGTACGGTGCATTTGACTGCTGGGGCACCAGGCAAGCTCCCTGGAACAGTGCAGCACTTTTAGAGGGTGTTCTGCCTTTAAAGCCACTCACAATAACTGCCTTCATTCTTAAGTGAAAAACCTACATATTATTTAGGCATATTGTGATCCATCACCAACTATTTACATTACTGCTAATTTTGCCGACCACTATTCTTTTTGGTTACCTTCTAAACAATACAAAAACTCATGCAGATACAACGTCATCAGACCACCTTCGGTTCTGTGCACAAGTGCCCCAGAGCCGATTCTGAGGGCTACACTACCTTACAAATGCTCATAACGTAACATGACGTTACTTGTATGCAAACCGTCACTAGGATCAAAATAAACGGGATCTGAATTTTTTCTCACAGTATCTTGGATCGTGACAGGTTTGGTGCCCCTTTCCTCATTAACATGGTCCAATATGGCCCAGCGAAAACAGCAAAGGACGGACTGATGAAGGTGACTCTGAGGACATGGGAGCCAGTCGTCAGCCATGGGGAGCGAGAGGACGGTGGTGGTAAAGCATTGTGCTGTATGGATGACCATGACCCTGCAACTTGTCTGTTTTCTGCTAGACTCCTCAGTGATAAAGGACATCCAGTGCACAAAATTATTTACAGTTTGCGCCGTTGTAGCAGTGTGGGGTATATATTTGACATGCGCTGCCACATGCAGGAAGGTCAGTGTCATCCCTTGCATTTTAGAACAAAAACTGAGCGACCTCATTCGGCACATGTTCAGAATGTGCCGTTCTTTGCTTTGGATGGGGTTAAGTGGAGAAAGGGGGCGGGTTTGTGTGGTGTATACAGTTACTCAGATTACAGGGCCCCTGTGTCTGTCGCTCCACAAGTCGATCTACTTGCGAGACAGTAACAGCTGAAGCAACCACAGGAGAAAGTCACATTCAGGGAAGACATTATCAGACCTTCCAGCTTTTTCGCGATTCACGTAATAATCGCGAAATCAGCTCAGTAGCGTGATAAACGTGACAATTACGATATTGGCCGCAAAAAAAGGTCTCTTGGCAGCTAGCAAAAAAAAGTGACATCTTATTGGCTAGACATACACGGCCATACAGCCGTAATAGCTGCTTTCGCCTGCGTGTGTTCTCCGTCTATCAGTAAGTAGATCTACTGAAACTCAAGAAAAAGCTCAATTCACATTGGCGTGACATCCAGAGCCAATACTTCTAGGATCACATTTGACCAAGCGATGTTTTGAACTCACATTAGAGCCTGCCCGTACCTGCCCCGACAAATCTAAATGTATAAACCGAAACAAGCGCAGCCGCGAAAGGAATGTGAGGTATGCAGCTGGCACCCAGCCGTGCTGCTGCTCGCTCCCGAGCTCCCTAGGCCAGAGGAGAGAGAAGGCGGTACATGTACCCGCCTTTGGCCAATTGCGTGTTGTCTTTCTTAGAAAGACACACTCAAAAGCCAATAGCGTGTGAGCAACAAAAAAAAAAGCACATGCACGAGTGTGTGGTCCGAGTTGAAAGTCCTTACTAGAAGCCTCGCAGTGCAACGCATGTGTGCTGGCTCAGGCGAGACCTTAAAAGCTGTGCTGTCATTGCATTGTTACCAATAGACAATTTGAGGT
Organism: Triturus cristatus; assembly: GCF_964204655.1. Classification (NCBI taxonomy): domain Eukaryota; kingdom Metazoa; phylum Chordata; class Amphibia; order Caudata; family Salamandridae; genus Triturus; species Triturus cristatus. The sequence continues at coordinate 864,436,711 of NC_140581.1, forward strand.
TTCCGGCCAATTCACAGACGCCTGGATGAGTTTGTAAAAGAGTACTCCTGTAGCACATCCCACAATAATAAATGATTTTATGATTCAGCCAAATTATCTCCAAAAAAGTTGATTTTTGCGTTTTTTGGCAGAAATTTCTCACATCTCAAATATAAGAAGTAGTGTGGATTTAGTGTCAGAACCTGAGTTTAAAGAATACTTTTCAATGTCTCCTACATACATTGATCATGCAGATGAATTGCTTGCTTTCTATTTAGACACGGTGGACGGTTGGCATCTTTGACCTTCACAACGATCTTCAAGGGCAGCACCAGGCAGGGGAAGACTGGGACACCATCAACAATACAGGCAGGATGCAGCCAAATTTAGAAAATTCTCACGATCCATAACCAAATCTAGCCAAGTACTTGCCAATATATTCAATTTCTAAACAATACATTCATTCCCACCAACTCTGCTGGCCATTATCGACTGTAACTCACATGTAAACAACACTAAACACAACCAAACACAATGACCACAGACCATATTGACTCTGGTCCTTGGGATCCCTAACTGTAGAAGGCAACCAGAGTCCGAAAGTGCTTTGATACCATGCAAATGAAGGTAATGCGCTATACAAATGCACTTGGTGCAGAAAGTAGTTATATTTAGCTCCTTTTCTAACCAGCACTGGCAAATCCAACAGGTGTTCTCCATGGGACCTAATGGCTAACCAATGCCTTTTAGCGAAGCTCTACAGGGTTTGGCTATTTCCAGACACAGAGCGGCATTGAAAAAATTAAATAAATAAACATGACATGATGACATGATGACTGCTGGCATATGCAGCATTCCACTGGTGCACCCATGCGCAAGGACGAATGCGTGAGCATGCGTCAGAACGCATGCGTATGCCAGCAGAATGATGCAGGTTCCATGGATGCTGATCCAAAATGATAGATGGCACTTAGATTGGTAATTAAAAAAATAAACATTATCTTAACACAAAAGTGCAAATTATAAGTAAAAAGGCCTGCTGGTGTGGGTAACAGAACAGCAAATAGAGGAAAGTGGTTGGGAGCAAGGAGGGGAAACTCATGAAACGAGGGAGAAAGCATCATGAGGGCAGAAGAAGAAGCACATATGGAGAGAACAGAGCATGAGGGAAAGGGACTGAAGACCATGAGGCATGGGGTGGGGAAGAGAAGAACTCAGACCACAGGGTTAGGGGGATAAGCACACAAGAGAGCAAGAAGCACACAAATGTGACAGCAACATGGTGTGGGGGAGAAGCTCATGAGGGCGAGACCAACATAGAGCGCGGGCGGGCCTAGGTAGAAGTCCACAAGAGAGAAACATAGATCCTGGGAGTGGGCATTTTAGGGAAACTCACAGGGCAGAGAATGAGAGAGCTGCAAAACACATGCACTCTCATGGAGTGCTTCACCAAAAAGAAAAACGTTCCCTAATATTTAGCAGTGGGTTGGCAGAAACCAACCAATCAGAGGGATTGTAAAATGAAGTTCCACTCCAGGCTAGGAACAAACACAAGATGTACACACTGGGATAGGGATTGCCATTGAGGAAGAAGCAAGCACATGAGAATGACAATAAAAACAAATACTAGTAAGCAATGGCCGGGCTGCAAGCCCCTGTATGCTCTTTGTGGGCCCCCAGACATCTTGGCTCGACCTAAAAAAGCTAGCATCTCCATTCGATGAGTTTTTGCATTTGTCTGCATATAGTTCTGTTAATCATGATGATTTCAGTTTAGGAGCTCGACGTGGCGCCCCTTGCCCAGCGGTGCTCACTGTGAAGACGAAGTGCCTAAAAGCGCCCGGGAACAGCTGCTTACGTGTTTGTGGGTGCGAGGGGCTGCAATTCCGAAGGCATCACGCACAGCTCAGCTTCAGCAGCATTTTATTTTTGACTTGCTAATAAAGTATTTACATATTTTCTCTCCTGCGGGAGTGAATGTCTTGGTGGAGGGAAGAAGGGACGTGGGCGCACGCAACGAAGCGGCTCTACACCAGCAGGGAACTGAGGGAAAGAAGGTGGCCTGCAGACCTTAGGCCATTTCTAGGACACACTCGCGATAATCGAATGTCAAAATATAGCCAGAGTCAGACGCTTTGTATGTGCATGTCATTTAATGTTGTGTGTGCGTAAAGCCGGCCCTGTTTGGCGTCTTGAGACGCGCCAGCGAGTACACCCCTCACGCAGTGGCCTAACGAAACTTGAGGTGCCCCCCCCCCCCCCACACACACACACACCGCCCCCGCAAACTACATGGAGGGACACCCCATTCGGACTTACTCGGGAACTCTCAGGCTTCGGAACTGTGCGGGGTGGGGGGGGGGGGCGGCCTCTGGAGGTCACCTTCCCCCCCCCCCCCCTCCAGACCTCCTTCCCCCCGCTGCCCTCACGAATAAAGCCTGACCGTGTCAGCTGCCGTGGTCGCGGTGTTTGGGTTTCTCGCTTTGAAAGTGGTTTCATTGTGTTTTGTTCTGTATAATTATTTTCTCTTTAGCTCCAATTGGTATTTGTTGACTGAAGTCAGAGCATACAGAAGCAGCAGTTTATGAATCTGTGTTGACTAACCAGTCAGTCAGTGTGCTGCTGCTGTGCGTTGAAGGTGGCGCAGTGAAACAACCCGAATGTTAAGAATGGCACAAAAACTATACATGCGCGGAGACCGGGTCTGGTGGTCTGTCGACTAGAGCATCTATGGAAAGGGTTCTGCATCCACCCCATTGTCACAGGTTCTAAGTCCGGTTGGACCACTCAGCCTTTCATCCTTGTGAGGTCGATAAAATGAAAACCGTTGAGTTGGGTAAAAATAAACGTGTTATTCAGTTCCAGGGAACACGTGCTTTACAAATACACATCATATGTTCCTCCACAAGCAACATTTTTGATACTTTGTTAAATGTTTCTTTGGAAGTGTAGTATGGTACGATCCACGGGACACCTCTCTGCCCATGTGGCAGGTAAGAAGGGCTTTAACAGAAGAAACACATTACTGTTACCCAACTTAAGGATTCCCATGTTTATCGATCCTACGAGGATGAAGGGCGTTGTGGCAGGGCTGCGTCTTAAGGATGTCAATAGTGAGTGCTTAAGTAAATGCTCCGCTCCATCTGATTGGCAAAGAATTCAGCTCGTGGTGAATTATGGAGAAGGTACACGTAAAACCCCTCTATCTGGAATATAAAAGTGCACGCAGTATTTGTCCCTAACCATATATCACGGTGACCCATGGAATGGAAAATAATGCAGGGATATGAAGTGACCGAGAGCAAAGGAGTCTTCTTAGTTGGGCGCCATTAGTGTCACAGCTGCACCACTATGTGGAAAAGCCCCACATTTACCAAATGAGCCCCGTGTGTGCTATACCCCTGAGCAGACACTGTGCCTACTGGTGCCACTGCACTCACTGTCACCAATATCTCAAAAGTGGCTTTTTAAACAATTTCCTTTTGCTCTTCTTCACTTCGTGTCCTGCAGCCAGCCACTCTTAGCACTGCACACCAGGCGCGCAACACCAATTGGACTCACAGGGCTTCAGTCCCCCCCCCCCTCCCCCCCACCCGTCGTGTGTGGCAGCCCGGGATGAGACAGCTTCTCGGCGCACACACAGCCGCACCCGAGCACTTCACAGGTCTTTAAAAGACCATTTGCATGTTAATGAGGCCTCGCTGTTGTTTCACCCCTCCTAAGAGCCCCTGCAGCTCCACTCTGCCTAATGGCTTAAAAGATTCAGCCCCCCCCCCCCCCGAAATTTTTTCTTAGCGACCCCCCCCCCCCCCCTCCTCCCCCCGAAATTTGGCTCTAGTTGCGCCTCTGCTGCACACATAACATTTAAGGTAACAAAACGGCCCTCAGAGCTGAGCCTCGGCTCCGCCCCCCCCCCCTCCCCAAGCACATCGGGACCCATTCACGCAGGAAGTAGTACCACCGGAGTACTCTATAGCTCTTTTGCAGCCGTGGCCCGTGCATGTAGGAGCGGTGGGGCCTGGTTGGGGATGTGGGGGATTTCGACAGACAACGCAGGAAAATTAATTAAATAGTTAATTTTCCATCGTCGTCTGTCGAAATCCCCCACCGCTCTTACCTGCACAGGCCGCGCCTGTTTGTTTGAGTGCCCTTACATATCTTTGTGAAGCGACACTGCAACGTCCAACTCTCTATTAGTAAAAGTGCAAAGAGAACATCGCCCATCCTTTTTGTGCAGACAGTATATGAATATTCCCATTTTATATGTTTGGGGCCTATATACAAAGGCATTACGACTGCGTAAAAGAGTTTTACGTGAGTGCTATCTTGCATGCTCCAAAATACCTATGTGAATCGGCCCCAGGGTCTTGATCATCGCTGCCCGCAAGCGTCGAAGCTCATTTCTATGCGCACATTAATTTTAGATGGTCTGTGTATCTGCACTAAACCACGCAAAGCACAGCTTGTCAGGTCTAATCAACTTACATCTGGGTCGTGGAGCTGTCTGAAGCCACTGAAGTAAATTGCTCTGCATAAAGCTGCCTTGTAGTGAGAACAAGCACGGCCTGTGTGGAGGCCTGCCCTGGAAGTAATCCTCTCTTCCCTCCTTTCAGACAGCATCCTCGGCCATTAGAGGCACCATTCAGCTGGGTATAGGATACACAGTGGGAAACATCACCTCCAAGCCAGACAGAGACGTCCTTATGCAAGATTTCTATGTTGTGGAAAGTGTCTTTTTACCCAGGTAAGTCCAGTTTCTGTCAAGTGCTGTGATCTGCTATGAGAAATTGTTTTTGGGGGGATTTTGCGCTGCATGTGCTTTGAATTGAAATTGTTATGTTCTGTGTAAGAATGCATAAGTGTTATGGATTGTTATCAATGTATATTTTTGTGCATTATTAACAACATGGAGAATGTAGTTTTAAACTCGATTTCACATTGAGAAACAGTTTGGTGGAGTGGTGCACTGCTTAATAAAATCTCGAAAATAGTCAAAGAGTCAAATATGCCTTAGTAGGTGCCTTTTATTTTCAAAGAAGATTAGCCAGCCGGCTAATCTTCTTTGAAAATAAAAGGCACCTACTAAGGCATATTTGACTCTTTGACTATTTTCGAGATTTTAATAAGCAGTGCACCACTCCACCAAACTGTTTCTACATTTGTCTGCGTAAGCAGTTAGCACTCCTCAACGGCAAGTGCTGGAGTTTTGTTTCTGTGCACGCATTTCTTGACTTTTGATTACTAAGTATTATCAAGGGAACAACAGAAGGTAGTGCGGTCTCCGTGTCCGCCGTTGCCCGGAACCATTAACTTCGATTTCACATTGATATTGTGCTATTATTTTTTAAACAAATTTCCTATGACATGTAGAGGTGTATTTACCAGACCCTGCTGATCTAGACCTCAATTTAGGCCTGGCAGTCATGTTTCCTTAAATGGATGTCTTTTTGTCTTCTCCTGCACATTTCACTGTTTGTTATTTCTGCTGCACACAGTCAAGCAGAGTCATTTTTGTTTATTTCCTCTGGCATTGTTCTTGCTGTTCCTGTAGCAATCTTCCTAGCTTGGTCTCTAAATTGTATCTTGTGTCAAGATTTTGTGTTAGCTCACTGTACCCTATTAATTCAAAATAGTTTGCTTCTGTATATGAATCTACTTTGATCCACCATCTCCGGATTGCATTGGCACAGAGTAGGCAGAATGACTATTCATGTAGTGTAATAGTGCTTAGCTTCTAAGGCAATATGATGTTTAATCAAACTGTGGTAATGTGGCAATGCAACATTTCTGATCATACCACAATGATTTCGCAATTTATAATATGAAAATAGTGTACATAAACCCCCGATTATAGGGGCGAACCAGATGATTTTCCCATTATATTTGGGATGCTGTTTGTTTCTTTATTGATTTTGCTGCCCACTTGGTACTTAAAATATTTTTGATTTTGCACTTCTCTGTAATGCTCTATTTGCTTAAAGCCTTCATGCCAGTAATTCTATACTGCATAGTTTGAATTTTGTAATCAAACCCTTACATTTACTTCACTGAAGTAGAACACACATTTTGACTAAGCCCTTTAATTGACTATATTTCTGATGTTTTGATGTGTTGGGGGGTGTTGTACCTCGGGAACACATTGCCTCAAGAAATTGAGGTTTTACACTGTCTCGATGCATCAGTCCGTGGGTGTTCTGTTGAGGTAACGTTTTGAGGTCTTGAATTGTATAGGACCCCTCATGCCACATAGCCAAGGAGTTAAAATGTTTCATGAATAGGATGCATTGGTGACCCACCCACTACTTGACTCAGAAGGGTTTGTCACCAATTTCAGTAGGGATCTTGCTTCTGGCAGGTATAGCATTCCTAAAGGCCACTCTGAATGTATTTCTATCAGAGCAATGTCACTGACAGCATTATCAGATACTGCCCTAAGTACGACTGTGGACATCTGGTAGACAGTGCCCCAAAAGAGTGAATTGCAACTTGAGGGTCTGCGAGGGATCGGCTAGTTTAGTTGAATTGTGACGGGAATCTTAGAATGAAACCAGGAGAGAAGGCATTGGAAAGTGGTGGTACAGGAAGTGTTTACCCCAACCATGATCTGGAAGTTAGTGAGACAGGAAGTATTTACCTCAGGCCTGGGTGAAAACGTGATGACAGAGGAAGTATATACCTAAGTCTTATTTACACCCGCCTGGTTTGGAAAGTAATGACACACAAGGTATTTACATCAGGCCTGGGTGGGGCCCGGGTTGATAAATTATGACATAGGAGATTGTTCGACCAGGCTCATATTGTAAAGTGATGCCACATGAAGTCATTTCACCACGTCCGGGTTGGAAAGTGATGGCACAGGAAGTATTTACCGGACCTGGTTTGGAAAGTAGCTTACCAGACCGGTTTGTAAAAGGATTTACACAAGGTCTCAGTAGGAAAGTGATGGCAAAGCAAGTATTTGAACCAACCTTGGGTTGTAAACTGAAACCACAGGAGGTCTTTACACCAGGCCCAGGAAAGATATGGCACAGAAACTATTTTCACCACGTCCGGTTGGAAAATGTGGCACAGGAATTATTTACACTAAGGCGCTAATTATTACCTCAATCTTTAGTCTGTGCCGTAGCAAGCTGCTTTTTCCATCTACAGAACATACATACATTTTTGACAAATCTCAAGTGTTACTGGATGTGATATTAACACCACATGGCGCTGGGGGCGTCAAAAGCATGTACCACTGCATCTAAGTCACCCATAAGGTAGGCCCTAAACAACCCATAGGGCAGGGTGCATTGTTATTAAAACGTTGGACATGCACTTTCAAGTTTTACATGCCCTGTTACTGAAAAACTCCCAAATTAGTTTTTCACTGCTGTGAAGACTACCTCTCCCATATGATAACTTTAGGTTATTACATTTAATTAGTTCTAATTTGTGATTGGGAACAGTTAGTAAAGTCATGTTTGGTATCTGAGGAATTATAATTTACCCCATTAATAGTAAAGTAGGATTTTAAGTCATAGTTCTGAAAATGCCACTTTTAGAAAGTTGGTATTTTCTTGTCTCAACCATTTGGTGTGTGCAGCCTGTTCCTGGGACACACAACTAGGTGTGAGTGGTGGTTGGCATTTGTATATTCCTCCCAGACAGCAGCACACTAGGTGTGCCTGAATGGGCCATCACTGGCAAGATGGGATGGCAGAGCTGTCCACAGACCACTCACACATCAATAGGCTAGATCCTGCTCACACACAAATAACTTCACACTAGCCATGTGTGCCTTTAGCCAGACTTGAACCAGGGAGGCAAGACATTCCAGACACATCTGTAGTGGGGGAGCCTCCAGAGGTTTCTCCCAATTCGTAGAAGGCACCAGGGATAAAAAGTGCACCCTCCTAACCATTCTTCAGTTCACTCCTGGACCTGCAGAAGGAGTCTCAAAGGACTGCCTACTCCAGTGGCTTGGTGTGTACTTCAGAGGGACTGATTAGCAGCACCAAGAAGGACTTCTCTGCTGTCTGAAGCCCCAGAGGACTACCCTGATTCTTGCGCCCTGCTCTTCTCCTTAAACACAGGGCTTCCAAGGGAAAATGGACTGGCCTCCCGATCAGAGCCTCAGGCACAGCCCTGTGCCCTTGCTTGAAAATGGTGTTAAAGGTGCCCAGATAGCCCAAATCCAAAACTTGGGACTTAGAAATAGTTTAGCTAAAAAGTGCTCTGAGAACCGAGAGTAGACCAGGACATACCTGCTCATCGATCTGCCCAACATGTATTGGTGGTCAGCCTGACTTTGCTGCAGCTCCTGCTATGTTCTTCTCGGTAGGAGCAAATCCTGTTCAGCGGCTCCTTGAATAAGGGGCATGAGTCCTCATGGAACCCTTTTTGGCTGCCAGCCTACAGCTTAGTTCCACTGGAGATTTTAAACTTCCAAAAAAGAGGCATAGTCCGAACGAAGGAATCTTTACAGCGACTTATGCCGCCTCTTCCGACACTTCCAGCTGTCTTGCCCCACTGAAAAGTACCTTCTCAGACATTTTCCTCAAAATATTTTCAAAGTCTGAAGCTAAGCGGAGACCGGGCCAAATCCACTTTGTGTATCCAAATCACGCTCTATTGCAGTCGGCCATAACTTTCTACTTTGCCCCAGTCTCACGTTACAAGATGTCCACAGTTGGTGCTTGGATCTTGTACGCGCTAGTTTTCACTTTAAATGTTGAAAATAAATAACTCCTATTTTACTGAATAGATTTTGGTCGTTTTAGTGTCAAATACTCTATTTTTCTAAACTATTTTGGAATTTGTCTTGTGTTGTGTTTTCACTTCATTACTGTTTGGGTGCAGCATACATGCTTTCCACAGTTCCTCTAAGTTAACCCTGACTGCTTTTACTAGAGGGTAAAGCACTTTTTAATTTAGTGACTTTAGTGATTCACCTTGTCAGGAATTGTGGCTGTTACTTAAGAAGAGTTCACACCCTCCTCAACCAACAACCCAATTTCTCACAGCCATGCTTTTAGATTAGTGGGAATGTAATACACAAAATTCCCAGGGGGCCTGCTTTCTGCAACCCTGGAGCACTCCGGTTTTAAAGAAGGGGCCACATATACTCACGTGGTCCCTTCCAGATTGTGCCAGCGCACATATAGCACCAGCCCAGACCTAAGGGACAGATCCCTTTTTTTCTGGGAGGCATTGCCTCATGTAAATGAGGGGAACACTTTGCTGTATTATGGACACAGGGGCACAGACAAAGAGGTCCTCAGGAGGCATACTAACTTTGCACAACAAAAGGTGGCGTACAGTCCGTATCCCTCCCCTTCCCCCCCGAGGTAATCTTGCAAGCAAATGGACACCCCAAACTCATTGCACCCTCTTGCAAAGGGATCTCAGTCCCCTTTTCCAAAGAAGGCTGGGTGACACTTACACTGTGAAAGACAGAGGGACAAAGCAGCTACCTTCAACAGCTGCTACACCTTTCAATAATACGCTGCTCCCAGGGCTGCACAAATTCATTTCTGCCCTGGGCGCATTGCGTCATTTGAAACAGAGTCCAGCACATCTAGGTAAAGGTAATCTGTAATTGGACCCAGAGCACCTATATAAAGGCATGCCACAGTTTAGACAGGGACAGTGCGCCCCTTACATAATGCTAGATTTAAAATTGGGGCTGGTAGTTCCATAAGGCAAGTAAAGGAAGCATATTTAGTTGCTGTCCTTTAGTGTTTTTGACAACTCTTCGCCTGGCAACATGTATGGAGTGCAGAAGTCCTCACACTGTTCTGGTAGTGTGGAATAGAATGGCAGCTATAACTGAGGACTGATCACACGAAAAGGTTACTGCAAAGTCACCTCAAGGTCACGGGTCAAGGCTTTACAAAACTAGGATATTAAAAATAAATAATTATAAAGTTACAGTATGATAAGTAGAAGGAGCTTGATTGGTGAGTGGCTCAGTAAAAGGATAAAAAAAAAACAATACTATCTGGGGAGCGCTTTGAGAGGGGCAGTGAGGAGTAATGTAGGAAAAGGCACTGGATCAGGTCCTCAGGGTCAGGGCTCGTCCAGCAGCACTGCTGGTGTGCCTTGCACTTCCAGGGACAGACTGGGAAAAAACCCAAAGCAGCCCTGGCAATATTCTCGTAGCAGCCCCATGGGAAGAAATGCCTGGCCCCGGAGTCTGGAAATGCTTGCCTGCTGCTTTTGGTACTGGTGGCTGATATTGCAGCACATCTCAAAACCGGCCCCAAGTAACAAAACCGCCCCACCGTTGCAAAACCGGCCCCAAGTAACAAAACCGCCCCACCGCTGCAAAACCGGCCCCAAGTAACAAAACTGGCCCCACTGCTGCAAAACCTGCCCCAAGTAACAAAACTGGCCCCACTGCTGCAAAACCGGCCCCAAGTAACAAAACCGCCCCACCGTTGCAAAACCGCCCCACCGTTGCAAAACCGGCCCAAGTAACAAAACCGGCCCCAAGTAACAAAACTGGCACCACTGCTGCAAAACAGGCCCCAAGTAACAAAACTGGCCCCACTGCTGCAAAACCGGCCCCAAGTAACAAAACTGCCCCACCGCTGCAAAACCGGCCCCAAGTAACATAATCGCCCCACCGCTGCAAACCGTCCCCAAGTAACAAAACCTCCCCACCGCTGCAAAACCGGCCCCAAGTAACATAACCGCCCCACCGCTGCAAACTGGCCCCAAGTAACAAAACCTCCCCACCGCTGCAAAACCGGCCCCAAGTAACATAACTGCCCCACCACTGCAAAACCGGCCCCAAGTAACAAAACCGTCCCACCGCTGCAAAATCGGCCCCAAGTAACAAAACTGGCCCTACTGCTGCAAAACTGGCCCCCACCCTTCCAGCCTCCAGAGGAAAAGCCCGATGTCCCTTACGGCCAGTCTGGCCCTGTGCACTTCACACTACCACCGATCCGCTGTCTTCTACACTGCGGCAACATGGAGCTTGCGTATCACTGTACCGTTGCAGGAAAGATCTATAACCTAGCTGCCATTTCCATTAGCTCTGTCTTTTCTTCACCTCCAGTGCTTTGTCATGTTCATTCAGCCCCCACTGTGGATTTATCCAGGAGCTGATCTCACAGGCCATCTAATATGAATAAACAGCAATCACGTCTCTCCTCAGCCATAAGTTATATTGCATTTTTCTCGTTCTTGTCGCTTTTCATTGCTGTGACAAAAGCTGCTACACATCTTCCATGTGCACGTTCATCAACGCAAAGATATGCACATGGAAGTATTACTTCTGCAGCTGAATTTTTATTTTTGGCATCAGTGAAGGCCTTTGATTTTATTAAAATCACATGTCTAGTATACTTACTTACAGGGGCTTGCAGTCAGCCCTCTTAATCCATGGCTATGTTAATGTGTCCTTCACATTTTCTTATATCCGCTGAAGCATACAGCATGAGGCAACTGTTTCCGCCCGCCCCAGCCTCTGGCTAACTTCACTGTGAGCAATGGCATTCTGCTGATTTACAAGGAGCACATCCACACAGAAAGTAGTTCCTGCAGTGCCAGTGACTAGTGGGCAATGTGTGCTTTTTAGGACCAAAATATATTTTTGCTTTTAGCCGACGTTTTTTAAATTTTTTATTAAGAATGAGAAGGCTCCGGCTGTTTTTCCAAAAATAAAAGTTTGCAAAAACCATGAAAAATACCAATACTTGACAAAGTAAAAAGACTGTCAATCAATGTAGACCTTTTGACTTGGCCAATGCTTGTTTGAACATTGCATTCAAGTCGCCACAGTTGGCTAGAAACTCACTAGTGGGGCTCTGCAGCTGCAGGATCTTTGGAAGGTGAGAACAAATAGCTTACATGGTTGCATGTTTTCGCTTGGCCTGAAATTGACACAGTTTCTCCTTCCTTTGTGTTTCACCGCACCTTTGCTTGCTGCCATTGGGACCTGCCTGTCTCTGAAGGGGATGGCCAACTAGGTCAGTAGGGCATATCTGAGCTTAGCGATGCAGATTTCGTTTGATGTGGGCAGCTATTGTACTTTCTAAATGTACTTATATTAGTAAATCAGTCACCTCGTTATCATTTGTTTGCCCTTGTTTGCCCTTCAGCGGCTCTATGCCTGACAGTCATCAGAAACAACCAACTCATTTAACCTTCTCTCTGTCTTTCAATCTGATTTTGGTGCTTAATTTGAGCCGGTGGTTTCCGGTGCTCGGCACTTAATTGTCAACACCAGCACTTGTGATAGTCTGCGCTGTCTGGCTAATTTAGAGTTAACCATAACAACATTTACTTATTAATTCAATATTCATTAAAAAGGACTTTTGCCTGCCGCCCAAGCTATACTAATAGCTTTGGGAGCATGGAATAGTCCGAATAGTCACGTGTAGGAGTGTGATGGGTAGTAGTTGTGTTGGTTCTATCATTGTAAGTGCTGTCAGGGGCAATGTGTGGTGCAAGCTGCAGTGACCTACTGAAGAGAGCCGTGGCAAATTAGTTGCACATTTTTTTTTACAAATTAAGCACTGTCTGATTTCTGACCATTAGGGAACTGCTTACTAGTTATAGTGTCTGGGTTGACGCAACACGCTTATCCTAAGGGATATTTTATGTATGATCGTTGAAGACGAGTAAAAGTATGAAAATTTGGAAGAGAATAGTTCTTGAGTTCGACTGTTTATTAATCATTCAGATTATATAAGTAACTTTCAGTACAGTGCCAAATGTAATACTGTGTTCAAGAATTTATATATAAAATATGATAATAGGCACATATGAGATGTTATATTGTAGATATTTATTTATTTAAAGTTTTGTATAGCGCGAACATGACCCTAGCGGGTATCAGAGCGCTTTACACATGAGTTGAGGAAGACAAAGGCAGATATCTGCAGGAGCAAAGTAAAGCAATATACATCCGGAACAAAGTTAAAAAGTAAAGTATTATACATCGGGAGCATTAATGACGTAATGGCGAGCGACAATGGGCCATAGCAGATGTTAGTTAATAGCTTCGGCAGCTAAGCAAGAACGTAGGGAAGAGGAGAAAAGCTTCTAGGTCAGCACAGTGTTCATTAGTCGGGCTTTAACTTCCCTTTTGAAGGCAAATGTAGAGGGAATCAGTCCTGTTTCCACGGGTAGGGAGTTCCAGATTTTCGCAGCAATGCCAGAGAATGTACGGTTGTATGTTTTCAGTTTTTTAAATTTCTTCAGCTTAAGCAGCAGTGTGCTGGTGCTCCTTGACGGCCGGGTGCTACCAGAGAGTTCGAGCTTATTTGCCAGGTAGATTGGGGTATTGAAGTGTAGTGCTCTATGGGTCATAGACGCAATTTTTAGCTGGATCCTAGCCTCAAATGGAAGCCAGTTGAGCGATTTCAGGTCAGGCGAGATGTTGTTGGTTTTCTTGGAACCAGTGATGAGTCTAGTCGCAGCATTTAGAGATGCTCTGATGAAGGCTAAACTAAGTTTCGGTAGTCCGCATAGAGTAGCACTGCCGTATTCAAGTCTGGAGATGACTAGTGCTTGCACCGCCGATTTGAAGTCCTCTTGGGGAAGGTAGGGTTTGAGTTTTCTTAGTATGCTCAGCTGGAAGTTTGCTCCTTTGGTAGATGCTCTGATGTGATCTTGCATGTTTAGGTTCTTTTCTAGCACAACCCTCAGTGATTTTGTGGAATCAATGATGTGTCGTGTGCAGTTGAGAGCAGTGAGGTTACTTAGATATTTCACAACAGTGGGGGTTTGCCTAGTGGGTGAGATGAGGAGGAATTCTGTTTTAAGGGATTTTAGTTTGAGGTGGTTAGAGGTTAGCCAATTTAGGGTTTTGAGCAGGGTTCCGTTGAGTGACTTGATATCACCGGGGGAGGATATTTTCATGTAGAGATGGGTGTCATCCGCATACATGTGATATTAGACGTTGGACGCTTTGAGGATTATAGTCAGTGGTTCAATGAAGAGATTAAAGAGCATGGGGGAGAGTGAGGACCCTTGGGGGACACCCAGAGTGCAGGGACTGGAGTTGGATAGTGACTGATTGGATTTGACTCTTTGCGTTCTGTTATTGAGGAAAGAGGCAAACCATTTAAGTACCGTGCCAGAGAGCCCCATCCTGCATTCCAAGAGTTTAAGTAGGTTGTCATGTTTGACAGTGTCAAATGCAGCTGAGAGGTCGAGTAGTATTAGCAGGCAAGCTTCATTCTGGTCTAGTAAAGTGAGAGCATCGTCCACAATATGAGTGATGGCTGTTTCAGTGCTGTGGCCAGTGTGGAAGCCCGATTGGAATTGGTCGAGAAGTTGGAATTGCTCAAGGTGTTTTCCCAGTTGTTCATGTACACATTTCTCAAGAAGTTTTGCAAGGGTAGGGATGTTTGTGATTGGTCGGTAGTTATTCAGGTCTTCCGGTTCCGCCGTGTGGTTTTTGACAATAGGGAGCACTAGTCCTGCCTTCAGGCAGTCAGGTATCTCCCCTTTTAGAATGGAGGCGTTGATGATCTTGGAGTAGAGTGGGACTAGTGAGCCTATAATTTCTTTAAAGAAGTTTGGGGGAAGTGGGTCATTGAAGTGATTAGAGGGTTTCAGGGTCGAGAGTACGTTGTGTATGGCATTGTCATTGAGGGGTGTGAATTGACTTCATGAAGCATTGTTTTTGGGGGATAGACAGGGAGGCGTGGGGAGGGGGAACGGGTAATGAGGAGTCATGAGAGGGTGAGAGTTCGGATAGAGCAGATTTTAGATCAGAATCAATCTTCCTAGCCTTTTCGAGGAAGAAGTCCGCAACAGCATCGCAGTTTGGCTGGAGGCAGGCGATGTGCTGAGGTTGGATAGGAGTGTTATTGGATTGTAACTTAACCAGCTCAAATAGCCGTTTCGCGCGATTTTTGGCTTTGTCGAGTTGGGATTTGAAGAAGGTTGCTTTTGCGGTTCTAATGAGTTTGTTGTATCTACTTTTTAGTCTGAGTTTTTAGATGACCGGTGGAGGGGGTGGATCTCCAGGTGCGTTCTGCTAGTCAGCATTTAGGCTGTCATTGAACCATGGTTTGAAGTCTTTGATGGGTATTCTTTTTAGTTGAAGGGGGGCAGTTGCGTTCAGGGCAGACAGCATGGCTTTGTTATAGTGCTCAGTGAGGTCGTGCACGTCGGCCATGTTTGTAGGCGGCAGTAGGGAGATATTGCAGTGTGATATGAGCTAATTTACGTTTGTATTATGGACCAAACTTTTCTACTGTTTTTGTTTTAGTGGTTGTGTATTTTTGGCGTTCCAACTTTCCAGGGTACGAAAGTTGATATAGAGATGGTCCGACCAGTCACAGGAGAGGATATATTCGAGATGAATGGAGTTGGGATTGGAGATGATTAGATCTAGGGTCGCGCCTAAGTTGTGTGTGGGGCTGTCGCAGAATTGGGTCAGTGAGAGGTCAGTTAGGTAGTTTTTAAGAGTGTTGACCGCCTGACCATGTGAGTTATTCCGAAGGAGATTGAAGTCACCAAGGAAGATCTGGGGGCTGTGTCGGCTTAGGTTGGAGGAGATGATTTCCATAGTAAGTTCAATTAGGGGCAGGTTGTCTCCTGGGAGGTGGTAGAAGATGTGCAGGCTGCAAAGGGGTCTATGTGTGTTGGAGATGTCTATGCATAAATATTCACAGGATGAGAGATTAGCTGAAGGGGACTGTTTTTTGCTGAGAGAGAATTGTGGTAGATACAGGTGATGCCACCTCCTGTTTTCTTAGCTTGATCGAGTCTGATAATGTGGGTGGGAGGGACTAGCATGTCCAAGATAGGTCCTGAGGAGTCGGTAAGCCAAGTTTTGGTGAGGATAAGGAGGTCAAGTTCTTGGGCAAGGATGAGATAAGCAAGGTCCGTGGCATGTTTCACCACTGATCTACAGTTGAGTAACATGCATTTAAGGTAAGATTTGTGGTCCGTGAGCGAGGGCTGCGTCATGGGGATCTGCATGAGGTTATTAATGTTTAGGGCGTTGGTGTTGCGTCTGGGTGCTCTGTGGGTTAGCTGTGATGCTTTGGATAGCCTCGGTGTTGCCTAGCTTGGGGTAGGTCGAACCAGGGGTATTTAGAGGGGCTGTTAGTGGAGTTGTAGAAGGGCTGCGATGGACGGATGAGGGTCGTTGTGGGCTCGGAAGAGTGAGAGAATATCTAGTTCAGATAGTTGATTTTTTGATCTGGCTGGTCAGGATGCGGCGTTCGGGTAGGGGGTGGTAATCCAGTTCAGTTCTGGGTGTTTTAGCCCGGTGTCACTCTGTAACATGGTGGAAGGCGGTGGAAGATTATGGTGGTGATGGATCAGATACAGGGTCTCCTGTGAGGTCATGTTGGAAGAGAGATCCAGGCCGAGCTCCTCTGTGGTGATGAGATTTTGAATGACAGCTTTGAGAATTAGAAGTTTGTGGTTTATTTCCTTGAGCTTAGTAGCATGATCAGAATGTGGATTGTGTCTCTTGTGGAGAGGGGTAGGGGGGTTGTTCACTAGGGAGGGCGTAGGCGAGTTCAAGGCAAGGGGACGAGGGGGAGGAGTGATATCCGCTGAGGGAGAGTTCCATCTCTGATGTACGGGAGAGCAGGGTGAGTGGTTATTAACTAGGTTGGGGGTAGGCGCGTTCAAGGCAAGGGGATGAATAACATCAGCTGAGGGAGAGTTCGGTCTCAGAAGTATGGGAGAGCAGGGTAAGTGGGCACTGGAAAGGAGGTTAGCGGGAACTGGGTTCTTGGCGGAACATGGGCAAGCCAGCTGTGGAGAGAGGGAGTTATTTTGAAAAGGGCTAGTGGGAGAGGGAGTGGGAGAGATGTAGGAGGGGTTATTTGCGCTAGGGATAACAACTGCTCCAGCATGAGAGCATGTGGTTGGTTAGTTCGGGGCACGGTGGGTGAGACTGAGGCGCCATGGTTTGGCTGAGCTAGGGCCCTGTGAGTGTTGAGCGAGGTGAGAGGGGCAATCATCAGGTGGTTGTGGGATAATAGAGAGGGATCAAGGTGGTCCTGAGTCACAGTAAGGGGAAGGACGTTCCTAGAGTGGATAGGGGTGTCGCTTTGGTCCAGCGATTTTTTTTAAAAAATGTATTTATTTATTTGTTATTTAAATTTTTTGTATTTTTTTTATGAGGGCGTATCTGTCATCAAAGATGTCCAGGTAAATACGGTGTGCATTTTTCCATTGTTCCATTGTTTTGCCCTTGCTGGAATAATACGCTTCGGTGCATTTTTGCCATCATTTTGAAGATTCCATTTTTTTTGTGAGTTGTATTTTGTAGTCATCGGTGTTAATAGAGTTGATGGGTTTTAGTTTTGAATTCAATGTGTTATAGCTTTACTAGCTGAGGCTGAAATATAATCTATTCACTGTATAGTCTTCATCATTCACAGACCTGCCAACTTACACGGCGCCACCGTCTGCCACACAGTGCCAGTCCGTTCACACAGTCATATAGTGATGAGCAAGTATCACACAGTGGCAGAAATGTGAGATGGAACCCCCTGCAGAGAGCAGGTTTCCAACACACTGTGTGGAGGCTGTGCACAGGTGAAATGCCCCCTCGCTAGGACATCCGGGTCAGCCGGGGAAGCCTATTAGTGTTTTTTACAGGGGTTTGAGTGGCTCTCGAGCAGTGACCTGCTCAAAACCCCACCTCACCAATGGCCCAGTACTTCATGGTTGGAGATGTAATGGGCTCAACGCTCCACCCCTGAGTTCCCTCCTTTCACAATGAGTGTTTTTAAAAGTTGACAGGCCTGAATTAATATATAATAAATGTGCCTGTTGCCGGTTTGAAAGGTTGATCGAGAGCCTCATTCGGCACAAATAACTGGTTTGGACACAAGGTAAAGGAAACTAAATGAGATGGGAATATAAGTGATTCACTTCTTAACAATTTTATTAATTGCATTCCAGACACATTTTAAGTCCTTCTGGTTACAGATGAAACCTGCATGGCCGTCCCAGCGCACTGTACTGATATCCCCTTTGGTGTCAGGCAATAGTGACAATGGGCGGTGATGTTTTTTGTACCTCAGTTCTGAGCCCCACTTTTTTACAGCCTAACTTGATTGAGCTACCTTCCTGCATTCACCACATGCCTTTCTGTCCTTACTGCCTCACTGATAGGCTGCTAACACAGCAAAACGCTGTCCATGTCCTGTTACCCTCCCTCCACCCAATCACTGCATCCTGAACCACTCTGCTCCCAAGCCTTGTCCCATTTTCCATCACCAGTCCTTCATTTGTAAAAGAATAAGCGCCGGAGCCCATAGGTTTGCTCAGAATCCCACATTCGGCACTACTGAATATCACCATGCTGAATAACAAAGCTGCTTCAAAGTCTTGATCCACCCCGTGCCTCTTTAACCACTCACCAGACACTCCTTGCTCTTTTTTACTCCTTCAGTTTCCTCCTTTCACACTTCCTCATGGTTTTTCCAGCTTTCTCCTTCTTCTTTCTCCCTTGTGTATTTTTCACTCTTTTGTCAAAATCTGATGAGGAAAATTTAGTGCCCATCACCAAAAATGAGTGTCGGTGGTCACCACCTCCAACCACTGGCTCAAAATAAGGATTGGCTTTCCTGCATCCTCTCCCCGGCATCCATTGCCAATCCACCAATTAACTCCTGCATCTGGCTCCCATCTCTGTACTCAACATCCGCTGCTTAACTCATGTTCCCCAACTGACCAGTACCAACCCCTGGCTGGCCCTTGTATATCATGTATTTTGAGGACCCCAAGGTTGCATAGAAAGTGAATAGGATTCTGGGAGCATATAGTTTTATTAAGTCCACACCATAGTCCGCCCCCCACCCCCACTAGCTGGACATCAACAAATAGGAAGCTATAAACGGACTAAAGCAGAGCTCTCAAGTTTACAAGATCCATGCATGAGTCGCTTATCCAGTCCAGGTTTTTGCTTTTCATTCTAAGACTTACAGTCCTGATTTTATAATGGAATAACCGGGGCTGCAATCTTAGAATGCATAATTAAAACATGGACTGGATGAACTACTCGGGCATAGTCATGAGACACGTCCTAGCGCTGCTATAGGTGTGACAAGGAGTCAACCCTGGATGTCCTCAGGGAGCAAATTGTGCATGATGTCACTTCTGCTGCCCTCAGCATTTTGTTGAACTGATATCGATTGTTAAGGTTTCCTTTACTTGAGTGGTCTGCAGTAGTGTTACATTCCAGTTTGCTGATCAAGTTTTATTATATTTTTGCAGGTCCATTAAAATTTGTTCGCATTTTATGTTGCAATGCATGTATTACATTTTAATAAAGATTCAATCAATCAATCAGGTGTTTGTTAAGTGCAACTACTCACCCGTAAGGGTCTCAAGGTGCTGGGAGATGCAGGTTCCAGTCCATCAAGGAGCGGATCTGTTGAAGAGCCAGATCTTGAGGCTTTAGTGAAGATGGGGAGTGATGTTGTCTGTCTGAGGTGGAGCGGTAGGGCGTTCCACGTCTGGCCGTGAGGAAGGAGAAGGAGCAGCCTCCCGATCTGGTCTTTCTGGTGCGGGGGACCACGGTATAGGAGAGCTGGGCTGATTGTAGGGTCCTTTGGGGTGTGTGGAATTTGAGTCGGCTGTTCAGGTATGCTGGTCCGGTGTCATGGAGGGCCTTGTGTGCGTGGGTGAGAATCTTGAAGGTGATTCTAGCCTCGATGGGGAGCAAGTGGAGTGTGCGCAGGTGCTGGGAGATATGGCAGTGTCTAGGCAGGTTGAGGACCAGTCTTGCGGCGGCAAAGATTGTAAAGTTATGATGTAACAAATAGGAAATTGATACTGAAGGTGAAATTAAAAAATATATGCAGTCCAAGGATTCTGCCTGAGTCTTGGAGTTCTGTATACAGATGTATGAATTCTTTCAATAAGGTGAAGAACATTGTTGCTTTGTACCTTGCTTTAGTATAAATGTGAGTTATGTTTTTTCTTGCATCCCAACACTGCCCCCTTCCATATTTCACCTCCTTGGTAATGCTGAGTTCCAAGCAGGGCTTCAAGTGGGATGAAAAAACTGGGGGTTGTTTCTAAAAAAAAGATGGGGCCTGTGTAGATAAGGGCGTGGCTTAAACACCTAAACTAAAAAGTTGCATAGTGCGTTGCCAAACTGGTATTTTTCTGCCTGTCTGTGTCTTCTGTTATTGCATCCAGGTACATAACACAACACATGACATACCTAAAACAAGCCAGGAATATTGGCTTTGTCAATGGTTGTTAGCTGTAGCAGATAAATGAGTAACAATGATTTTGTTGTAAATAATATTGAAAATGTTTCAATTTTGAAATTATGAAACTGTGATTTAAACGTTATTGTGGTCTGTTGAAGGAATGATGGTCTTCAGACTGTCTTGATCACTCCTGTTCTTCCTTTCACACCACATGCATTTGCAGTCCACGTTTGACACTCATGCCCTTTTTCTCTTCACATTTTTCAAAAACTCCTCCAGCTGCATATCTCACACCTCATCTCTTTCCTCTTCAGCACCATCCATTTTCTCTCCCCTGTATGTACGTCCTCATATCTCTTTCACTTCATCACCCCCCAAACACTCAACACACCCACTCACATGTAAGCAGTGCATTTTCTTTTACTTGTGCCTTGTCAATATTTTGGCCACTGTTTATCTCTTTTACACACATTTACATCATTTCACAGTTGCAACTGGAATATATGACAATTTCTCTGCGGCCAAGGATTGGGTGAACATGTATTCAGAACACACGTTTGACCCAGTGACAGCCACTGTGAGAAACTCTCACTGCGGTCAGCCTGAACTACAAAAGGCGCAAACGTATCCAATATAAACAGGTGGGGTCCGATTCACAAAGGGCCTCCGCCACAAGTGCCAGATGAAGTGGCTGATGATGAAGCATGCCACATTGCTTGGGTGAGACCACCTCATCCAGTATGTAAAAACTCTGAGTTAGAGTGATCACCTAGGCTAGCTACACTGGAGCAAAGGGAAAGTACAAGTGACCCTTCTTCCGCTCTAAATAGGTCACCGTGTTTCTTTGTGGTACTGTATTTTCTAAAGAGGTGAATACAGGGTCTGAATGCCTCTTCTTCTCCCTGTACATTGAGCCCACACATTCATTCTGTGCGCACTGCTGAGTACTGTAGCCTTTCTGTATTGTGCCATGGTATGGTATTTGCAAACACACATACTGCCAGTACACGCATTCATCAAGCGCACACTGTTCAAGACTTCGCCCTTCATGTATTGTACTTCTTGCAAGCACACTTCTTGCAAGCACACATATGGTCAGCACATACTCCTGCTGCACAACCACTGCACAGCACTACATCTCTTATATAAATATCCCTCTAAGGTATACATCTACCCAGAACACACACTCACCATGAATGCTCTATCCTTGTGCTGTACCCTTCCCAGGCACACACACAAACACATCCAGTGCAGAATCACAATTCCTGAGCTGCACAGCACTTTACATCTAACTGATGTAGGCCAATGGTGAGTTAAGCACACAGCGGAGGAACTTTTATAAAAGGTGAGTGAGTCTGTAGGCCTCTCTCACTCTCGTGACACAGGGTAGAAAGGACCTGCTCACTCCTACTGATCACTACACAGTATGCTGCCACCACTGTGCTTGTGCTGTGTAACTCCTTGTGAAGGTGGTAGCCTTCACCAGTATGAGGGTACTGTTTTGGGTGCACCTCCATGTCTAACATGACCGCAATCCGTGTGACAGGCCTATGTCATGGCATACACGCATGATCCGTGCTTGCCTATGACAACACAAATCAGGATCGAGACAACAGTACAGTGGGGCACCCAGGGCAGGGGTACACGTCCCTTACCATGCAGAGGACTTTTCCATCCCAACATCCACTTTATGAGGTGATTAAAGCAGGAAGGTCTTATGGGTCGTGGCATGGTAACAGGCAGGGAAATAAGGAGGGGAGAGACAGGGAAATTGACTGGATGGTCTGTGTTACAGTCATCTATTGGATTGTGATGATGGGCTGTCTGATGCTTGATCACAATTTTGGATGATCGGGACCTGCAGTAATCTCTCTCATGGTGATAGATGCAAGAGGGAGATATGTGTGGTCTTTGTACTGTTTTTGTGTCCTGTCTGCCTCTATTACGGGCTCAGCCTGAATGATGGTTCCACTCAGAAGTCTGGGCTTGACATTCTTTGCTGATGGAGTCAGTGTCTTCAGTTGGAGTAAGAGGCTCAGAAGAGCAACCCCTCTACTAGCAAGTCATTCATTTACTACATATAATATCAAAGTTTATTACCTAGCCCAATATAGAATATACCTACCTGATACTCGGAGTTGAGCACTTTGTTATTGAACTTTACACCCTCACAATAAGCTACTACAGTGAGCCTGGTATCGTGAGTATGCGATAGGATCTCAAGTTAAAAACAGAAAACAATGAAGACCTAAGACCTATAAGAGGGAGATAAAACATGCCCTGGTGCAGTTTATTCCTCGCACATAGCAGAAGTGGGTCTTTCCTCTCCATAGATGTTTAAAATATTTTGAGAGTTCTCATATCTCTAGAGTGTACTAACTTTCCTGGCACACTGTGAATCTATGCCTCCCCTTTATAAGGATAAACGTTACTCTTTTTATGACTCTTTAGATTCAAGTGGCCTTTATAGTTCGTGTGTCCAGTTGCTAGGTGGTTCTGATAAGATCTCACTACCAGAGATTCTGTTAACTGAATTTAATCCTTTGTCTTTGGACTGTATCACTCATCCAGTTAAGTCAGTTAAATCTGTGTCTCTGCACATCCCTTAGACCTCTCGAATATATCATGTGGTGGCACCAGTGTTCTGGGCACTGATTAACTCCTGTTTTGAAGCAGATATAGTTTCCTAAGACTGGGAAAAAGCTTCTGCTAAAGAATTCTTCCTTGGTTTCTGTTATCTTAAGCAATTATTGACCCACCCGTTAGTGCCTGCTTCTGTTATGTGCCCAGAGAGAAGAAAGATAAGTCAATGTCCAAATCTCTTTGTTAACTTCAGAAATTTCATTCACTGTTGGACTTTGTTCAAGTTGATACACAGATTATATTTAAAATCCATGACGCAATCTCCTGCAGAGGGCAACCATTTTGCATGAATGCCTCACGAAGGTGGATGTGTTGGAACAAATTATAGTTGATGGGGAGCAAAACTGAAATTTTGTCTTACTCTTAAGCCCTAAGCAGTTTGGGATCTGCCATTCTGGCAATCATTCATTGGAGGAAAACCAGCCCCAATGCAATGTGTAAAGGCCCTTCAACTCAGGTTCGACGTAGATCTAACCCTCCAAAACCAGATCGAATCTGTAGTCAGCTTCTGTATGTATCAGTCACACACGCCGAAGCGTATTCTCCATTTGTTCACATTTTGACATGAAGTCCAAATTTGGAATGCATTCACTGCAGTCAGATTGGAATATTGGAATGCCATCTATTTGGATTCCCCTGACAAGGTTTTACATTTTTTAAATTTGCGTGAAGTGCATCACCAAGGCTGGTTTTAAATCTCAAGCGAACTGAATCCATCTCCCCAGTTTTGATTTTGCATTATTGACTTCCAATCAAACAGATCACTCTGCTTAATTTATATGGCCTTATTTGGTCCTCAAAATCCTTTGTCACAGACATTTGTGTGTTATACGCCCAGCCAAAAGCTTAGATCTGAGAGGGCTTTTCTTCAAAGTTTTGGCGTTGCACCCTCCGGGGAAGTACATTCACTGTGACAGCAGGTAAGCAATTTAATTCATTGAAGTTATTCCTTCACTTGCAGGAATTTTTGTTACTGTTTAGGAAATCATTGAAAACCTGGCTTTTCCAAATTAACAAGTAATTTTGCTTGACTATTGTATCTCCATTTAAACATCAAAGTATCTGCGGATGTGCTTTAAATTGCAAAAATAAATATATAAATGAATATAAATGAAAATATCACATAAAGAGTGCTTGATCCTATAATGTGAATCAGAAACTGTTGGAACTGGCACATTCTGGTTGGCTGAGGCGAGGGCCTAGTCAGCAGAACCTAAAACTCCCATCAGGGGTGGGTGATTACACTCACTGTATAACCTGCGCTCACCCCTAGGTAACTTGGCACTGAGCAGTCAGGCTTATCACAGAGGCAATGTGTAAAGCATTGGCACAGCACTCACTCACAATAAATACTCTGAGCATCACAAAAGAGACTTCACAAGTGATGTATGTAAATAACGTTTGTATTCAACACACACAACAATCGACACAACATGAACATCAGGTATTTCTGGGCATAACTCATTCTTGCAAATATTACTAGCGGTACTAGGCCCAACCGTATTGCAATTACATCAGTAATATGCACACTTGGGAAAGATCCTATTCTAACCCTCTTCATCACCCTTATGCGGAGAAACACGTTGTCAATTCTAAGCCCACCCTAGCAATTCTTATAATTCAAAACCACATAGTTATAGGGTGCAGCCCAGGTCACAATATCAGAAATATGTACATACAAAGAAGTATAGCACTTTTTAGCAGCACCGCGGGCCGAGGTCGCAGGGTTAAAACCAGTGTCAAACGTAGTGTTTTTCTGGCAAGAAATTAGCATGTAAAGCAGCGCCACCGGACAACATTGTGAATCACAGGCGGTCTGCAGACTGTCACTCTCTCACACACACACTTATTCTGCACCGATATGAGGTGCAATTAATATCAGGCAGATCCGTATGGAACGCGCTCAAACACAGCACAATAATGCAGTGCAAGTGATACAAAGAAGGTCAATTGATAACACACGGCAGACCCCGTTGCCCAAGCCTCACCCCCCCCCCAGCTCACCCTGACTGTCCTACGCCAACAGATTGGAGAAAACCAGCCCTACCCCCGGATACTAAGCCACACGTGGCTGAATTCACACTTAGGGTCCCAGGGAAGCAGGTGGGGGTTGGTAGCAGGACTAATTAGGAGGCAGTTGTCAAATGGAGGTTTACCGACACTTGGGAAGTGAGCTGAGGGCAATAGTCAGTCAATCAAAAAGGGTTCCACAAGGGCTTTCCGTCACCAGCCCAGTTTTGCAAAGCATAGGGGGATCCCACAGTCTTGTGATCCACTTCCGATCGCTCTCGGAAGTGTTCCTTCAGCCCAGCCAATCACTCTCACTACCCAAGCCGGGCAATACTACATGGCAACACAATGTCGTCAGTGGCCAAGTGAGCAGAGGGCAGTTGGTCCACCACACGGAGTGCAAAGAAGGGAACAATCGATGAATGGGGAACGAAGCAGGGGAGCCTCTCGAAAAAAAGAGGCACCCGTCGGGTACACGTTGATCAGAGTCGCACCCAGTCACAGTGTCTGATGCGCTGTGATATTAGATGCACCAGACAATTCCTGTTTCCCACATTGAGGAGTCGAACTCTCAATAACTCCCTGGAAAGGAGGCACAATGCCTGGTTCGTGTTGATACGGAAAAAAACAGACTGTTCCGGTCACACACAACAAAGAGTTGCAAATTCCATACCTCCCTGGAAAAGAGGCACAACGTCCGGTTCGTGTTGATACTGGTCACACCAGGTGATTCCGGTCACACATACAGGCACAAGTTTAGCAATGCCACACAAGGTAGAATGAGCCACCACTACGGTTATTCCCCCACCTCCGAGGGTCGCAACCTGTGAATCAGACACCGCATGCAATGAGCATGCAGTGGGCGTGTCACAAGAGAGAGATGCAGCACAATCAATTAAGTGGGCCACACTGAATCCCAAAGCCGGTGAATCCGCTGACCACCAACAAGACGCTTATGTGTGTTGAGGTGCCTACGATACAGGGGCCACACGTCTCAGATGTGGGCAAGACTTCTGGGGGTCCGCACAAGGCAATCCGGGCTTCAGGCACAATTCTTAGTTACACGCTACCAGTTGTGATCCAGCAAACAATGTGGGCACTTAAGAGGGCATCACTCTCCAGGTGTCACAAGTAGATGACGTGAGTCCCTCGTAGGAGATCTTTGATGTCCCTGACACCTCCGAAAGGCAGGGGGCAAGCCAACAAGCCCTTGGAGAGCACACTTCAGAGTGCCACACAGCAGCAGGTAGTCAGCCCACGCCAGCCACTGTTCAGAAAGGACGCACTGTCCCTTTCATTGGCAATAATCCTCCTTGTGCACAACAGATTCCTCTGGCAGTGTGCACCACGCAGTTTCAGGTTCTCCGGTTCCACGTCCCCACAAGTGTATCTCTGCTGAAGTATGGCACCAGTAGTTATACTGTAGTGTTCCTTTGAAGTGGGGGTGGTTCAGAGGGCCTCCCTTTGAACCGCAGATGTCTTCCCACAAATTTCAGTCCTGTCTGCCATGAGGCAGTGGAATGCAGCTCTTAATATTTAGTGGGCCACGATCTGGCTCCCAGAGGCCGAGTGTCAAAACCTCTTCCTCCAATCCATCCAGCCATCTGTCATTCCAGTTGCATGCCCAGTGTTTTATAGCCGTCACTGGGGAATACCCAGATGGGCTCCCCCAGCCTTCAGTGTGGGATGGAGTCAAACTAAAAGGTACACACAGCGTGTTCTAGCCGAGAAATGCCCACTTTCTAGAAGTGGTACTTCTAAGCTAGCAATGATAAAGCCACCTTTACCACAATAAATGGGCTGTCACTGCTAGTTAAATGATAAGAAACATTATGAGTCTGCCCCACTGCAATTCACTATTGCAGCCTGAAGTAATTTCAACATTTCCCCATTTTAGCCTATGGGAAGAGCAGACCTCATAGGTAGTGTTAACATACATGGTTAGTCCTCACTACCTGGGCAAGGAGAACACTTGTACCTGCCCGGCCTTTCACCTACCTCTCGCTTCACTTCTTAAGACTTACCCTAGGGATGTTATAGTGGTAGTGAAAGGACTCCGCAGGATGGCTACTGAGTTAAAGAGGCCAACCGGAGCCCAAGTGTAATTGCGCACACACAGGCCTACAATGGCAGGCTTGTGACTTGTTTAAAAACATCAGGTAAGCACCACTTTCTGATGGGTGTAGGAACGGCGCATACACTTTTAGTTGCCATTAACAGTGGGAAAGTGCCCAGAACCCTAAGGCCACTACAAGACAATCTGCAAAACCGAGGCTGAAAAAGCAAAAAGTTTAGGGAAACACTATCTGAAGAGTATCAGGTCTACAGAAACCGAAATAAATGAGTGCATTAAAAAACCTTTACGAAGTCAGGTAACCATGGCAAGTGTGAAGTGTATTAGTACCAGCTTGAAAAACAGGGACGGGAACAACTTGACCGCAATTTTGAAAAAAACAGAAAGCTGAACAATCACATGTATTGTGTAAGGCATAATAGCGCCACTCGTTATTTCCCGAAATGTACTGCAAGATTAACATGCCTAGTAAGAATAATTCATCTGAAGGAGCAAATAATGTTTCAGGGACCTCGATATCTGAAAGAAGGTACACAGAAGCTGAAGTATCTAGCAAGTTTCAGATGCAGGGTGCAAGAGAGGACCAATGAAAGGAGTAAACTTCATTTAAATTTTCTAAATAGGTTTGTAGTTTAAAGGTGCTTGTAAAAATAATTAATTTGGAGATGACAATCCATTTGTAGGTCTACATTAGAGAGAACCTGCCAGATTTCACCGTAGAAAGTATTTTATCTTATATTAAATCAATATTTGCAAAATTACTAGTGCTTTCTACGGATCTTGGAAGGGTTGAACTGCTCACTGAGTGGCATTTGGTCCAACTGCAGAAGGATAGGAGCATTCTACTCGATGGTTTGCATGACTCTACTTTTGCCCTGCCTCAGCCTGAGGAAAGGAAGCACCAAAGAATAGCTAGGGAACACCCCTCACTAAAGGCTGGTGGTATTATGAAGTGGACCAGTCAATTTACATGGCTCCTCTTTCATGATCAATTTCGAGGGCAGATCCTGTGATCATAAAACTCAACTTGCGCGATCAACTCACAGACAAGCCCACATGCTGTAATTGAAGCAGCTCAAATAGTAAAAGACGTTCTACTGGAGGAGGAAATGCAAACTTAGGGGTCTATTAGGATGGCGGACGGATGGCCGCCGGCGGTGTCAACCCCTGGGCCGGCGGCAGACATCGTCCGCGATCGCAACCCAGAAAACCGCCGGTCACATTAGCATGGCGGTGATGACCACGGAGGTGAGGAATTCCGCCCGCCACTTTTCCGCTGGTAGCAGTCTGCACGCATGCCTGGCGGGTGGAGCTGGACCGCTAAAATGGGGCCGGTGCAGGGCCAGGCTCCGCCGGCATCATTATGATGCCGGCGGTAGCCAGCCTTTCCGCTGCGGTGGAACCGCCATGGAAAGGCATGCAGAGAATGTCTCCGGGGGCCCATTGCAGGCCCCCAACATATTGGGAGGGGAGTGGGTGCACTGGGTGGTCATGTCCCTGTACCAGGTGGCAGGCACTGTGCAGTGCCTGCCACGCAGTGCAGGGATATGCAGAACATGCTCCTTTTGATATCGCAGCAGTGCTGCTGGCAGCAGCAACCGCCGCAATGTTAAAGGCCGCGATCGTACTGCCGCGGTCGGATTTCGACTGTGGAGCATACTAATTGGACCGGCGGTTATGCCGCGGTCTTGGCGGGCGGTCTTTTCCCGCTACCATGGCGGTCAGGGTTATTTTCCGACCGCCATACTAATAGACCTCTTATTGTTTATATTTCTGTTTGTGGATCCAGGAAGCATGGTATGAATAATGTCAAAATCTAGAGAAAATAAAGTATTATGAATTGGCAAAAGTCAGTAGTAAGACACCATTCCAAAATATTCAATATATAAATTAAGTCAGAATAAGGCGTATTATCAGCTTAAAGTAAGAATGTGATTGAATGTATCTTGGACTTTTAGAAGGACATGTTAGAAAACCCACCCGATTTCTGGTGAGAGAATTCCAGATTCCTGAAGCATTGCTTGAGACTTTGGAGGCAACTTAAGAGAAGGATTTCCTCGTCATTGGGTTGGGCACAGGATCCTGTAGAGATAGAAACCTTGAAAGACAAGGGCAATTTCTGGAGGAAACAATAAATATGGATTAGAATCCACTTACAGAATTCCAACAACTATAATGATACCATTGTGGAAGAAGTTAAGGTGGCGATTTCTTCTCTGTGATTTGAGATTCGTTCAGACATTGGAGGATTTTCAATTACCACATTACTCTAAATTGGGTTCTAAGTATCTGGGAGTTTGTATGGTGCTTCGGCTGTTCCGATCATATAACGTTCTTTATTTGGGAGCCATTGCATTCAGATTAGGAACTGGATGATATGGTCAAAGCAGCATGTCCCAAGATCACCCTGGGTATTGCATAATGCATTGCTTTCAACAATTAAATACAGTTGTCCAGAGGTTTCTCAATAAGGTGCTGCCTTACTACAATATTGAAACTACTGATGCATTCACAACAAAAGCAATGGGCTTGCTAGGGAGCTACTTTTCTAAGCCCCTCAATTTTCACACCAGTTTGTGGTCTCCTCTAAAACGTTTAGTAAGTAGGTTGACAAGCACTGATATTTGGGATGATGCCTAGACGGTTTCCATAGATTATAAACTTAGAACTTTTGTATGAACAACATATGGACTTTATTCAACATGTTGTATGTTTTGTTACTTCAAAGACACATTAGGCACCGTTCACTTGAAATGTGCCAGGCTTACAGGTTTAGACAGTACAAAACTAGCGGTCAATGCCCTGACAAACAAAGTATGCGTGTGTCAATTGCACGTATGAACAGTAAACAACATCTATGTTATACAAAATGTGGTCCCCCCCCCCAAAAAAAAGCACGCCAGTATAATCCTAACATGTAAAATTCAACATAAACAAATCTTAAAAAGGAAGTTTTTCATGAGCTATGTATTACATGTCATTGAATGTGCTGCCATCTGAGGGTAGTCTATAGTTTCAGAAAAGAAAAATAAACTGTCTGTGATTTATACCATCATAAGTCACATCAACAAGCCCACAAAAATGTGGCAACCAGAAACTCCCCAGAAATGTTGCATGTCACACAAATGTAGATTGCATTCCCATATCCGAGAAGGAGGCAAGCTACGGATGGTGAGAAAAGTAAGAAATGCTTTTTCAGCATATTGACCTTTCTATTGTTGGAGTAACATTTATTCCTGTGAGATAGTGGATGCCTTGTTCATCAGTCCCCTCAAGGGCAGCAGTATATATCTGGGTATTGGTGCCTGAAGATGTTTCTGTTACAAAGGAGGTCTCAAAGGAGACTTCTGAGCATTGGGTGCTGTGGGCACTGGTATGGATATGAATGGCTCTATTTCTGTTGGACAGAGGAGAAGCATTTGAGCACTTGACAGTGATGTTTATACATGGATTTCACTAGCCTTTGCTGCCTGTTTTAAGCATGCGTGTATGCCACAAGGAGAACCAGGAGAATCTACCATTACTACATCAAAAGCATTTGTGAGGTTGGAAATATTCACTCAAAGAAGAAATAGGAGGAAGGTGGAGATTTTCAATCTGCGGCAGTGCTTAATTTGTAAAAAAAAGAATAAGTGCCAGGGCCCTCCTCGGGAGGCCACTGCAGCTTGCATCCTGCCAGCCCTGCCAATTACAGTACCAACACAACTACTAACCATCACAGTCATACAAGAGTGACAATTCAGACTATTCCAGGGCCTCAAAGCTATGAGAATGGTTTGGGCAGCAGCTATTAGTCGTTTTAAAGGTTTATTTAATTAATAAACAACTGTTGTGTGCTCATCTTTAACTTAGACAATCAGCTCCACCATGTGGCAGACTGTCATAAGTACCGGTGTTGGCAATTAAGTGATGGTGCCGAGCACCCGAAACCGCTGGCTCAAATTAAGCACTGATCTAAGGATTACTTTTGGAGGAAGTGAAATGGGATGCTTTGATTATCCTAACCTATAGCCACAAGGAGCACTTGCTGCCAGTGCTCACATTTCCTTTCACCAGTGCCTGGCCCATATAGGCAGAATACTGCATCAGAAAGCATCCTTTATTTATTCCCTCTTCAGAAAGGTACACCATTTGGATTTGGGTGGGCAATGTTTGTTGCTTTGCTCTAACAGAACCATCAAAACGGAAAACACTCTTATACATATTGCTTTATTTTATTTAGTCTGATATCAAAATTGCTGCTCTTTCCATCATCAGAGAAGAAGCAACTTAGTGGTAGACATACTTTTTGACACTTTAACCATGTAAAGAAGACTGTGCGAGGAAAAAAATACATAAGGTATTCTCCTGCGAGATGACTAAGGCATTATATAAGTGGGTGGGTCAGATTAAGAAGACGTGAAACATGAATTGGTGTTTGGTCTCTACCCACCCTCCTCCAAATAAAGACCGTGCAATAGACATCAGAACATAAATGTAGCAAGTTCACTTTCTGGGTCATAAGAATGAGAGTTTGGCAAACACCATTATCAATTAATACAGCGGAAAGCCCCTCTTAGAGAATTAGAAACATTGAGGGAGCCATCCAATTCATCCTTAATTAGTATAGTTGCTTAGTCAGTAGTATTGCCTCCCAGTTTAATGCTGGTTGCGAGAGAGCGAGGGAGTATGTTTACAACATTCTGAAAAGGCTGCTTCCAAATGGTTAGAAATCTGTAGCTGTGGAAGGGAATGTGACAGAAACAGAAAAAGTATGTTTAGGAGTCTGAGAGATAGCTACAATTGTCATCTATCTCTGCTTGTCGTCCAAGAGGCCTGCTGTTCCTTACATGTCTAGAGCCTAGTCACTACATGCCTAATTTACCCAGCAGCACAGACCTTGTCTCCTAAGTGTTGTTTTACAAAGAACAATATGTTGTGGATTACTAAATGTACTAAGTTTGACTTTTTTTTAAAAGTGATTAAATTCAATTGCCAACTTAATGTGAAACAATTCCTTTTTAGCATAGTCATTTATGTGATTGATCTATAATGATACAAAAAATGCACATTTTAGTCTCAAGGACTGTGAACATTTGTGCTGAACTCTTTCAGCGCATTCAAAGATTACTTTTCCATTTTTCGTTTAACGGAAGAGAATATACACTGTTACAAACAGAAAGATACATTATTGTTGTCCAATTTAAAACATGAATACATGGATTCAAAAAGAAATGTTGATAAATACAGAGTGTTCTCCTTTTTGATAGTCGGAACAGTTTAAGTTCAATTATACAAGAGAAGTCAGACAAAAAGAAAAAAGAATAAAAAGAGTATGCGGAATGAACGAGCAAGCCAGTACCGTCATGTACAGGTCAAAGAAATGCGTTAAAAAAAAATCCATACTTCAAAACAAAAAGGAAAGACTGTAGTGCCCATTTGCCAAGATCATTTAGTTAACTCTTCATCATCAGAATAAATAATGTGCTCTGTGGTTTAGCACACTTTTTTTCAGTATTTCAATTGTGCATTCCAGTGAGGTATAATACATAACTCTTCCCACCACACTTCATAATGTGGCGCTCTGTACTTTCCCAGTGTCCAAAATTAGCATTTTACTAACACAATTGCTCTACGCACTTTGTTTTCCAGTTCATTAATTGAAGAGCATAATCTTATGAAGATTTAAGTTATATTAATGTGAACATCATTAGTAAAATTAATTGGACAAAAAAGCTTGCCATATATCTTTTGATTATCCCTTCATCTCAGTTGAAAAGCAAACCTGAAGCTATCTATAACATGAGTTTCCTCCATAGGATGCAGTGCACTTGTAATAAGTGGGACGGGATATCCGTCACATCCGTCACGTTCGGGATGAAGTAAACCATCTGCCAAACTCAAATCAGGCCTTTAGTCTTTACCTAACCACTGTAATATTGTAGACCCAAAAAGAGTTTAATAGTGAAGCTCAGCATCATGTTTTATTTATGAAGACACATAATGATGCCAGAAAAAGGGTCATACTCACAATAAATTAAAGAGTTGGGTCTCTAAGACAAAGACTAAAATTCAAGCAATAATGTTAGCAAAATTATGACTTTTAGCAAATTAATTATGGAAATCAGGGTATGGTATTCTCTTCACAGGTGAATAGATCTTGATTTACGATTTTTCTATAATTTTACAACTGTTAACAGGCCCCTAAAATAAAGGGAGATTTCCACCACTGCATATATAATTTGTTCTCATTTGTTCCGTTGAACAATTTTTACCAAATGTTTATGTTAGTCTTCTCAATATTCACTTTTAGGTCAGAGACCTTTGACCATTGCCCATGTAATGTCGAGAAATGATCATTCTACATTGCATGCAATTTTCACATTCAATTTATGATAGCTAAAAAAAAAAACAACTAACAAAAGAAGGCATTCAGCACAAAACTGTTTTCTATTGTAGAATCAAGCGTGGTCGTAAATATTTATAATTCAGACTATTTGGTAAGGTAGACAATACCCATTCTTACAAAGCAATTTGAGAGTTCACAACTAGGACTGACTGACGTTCCTAAACGATACAGAATTCATGAAGGCAAGTAAACAGCCTATTTTCCTTTAAAAAAAACTTTTCAACCTCGTAAATGCTTAACCATTGTTTGTCAATTCCATTTGGTGAATGGTTTAATTTTCAAACAGGTGGTGCTTTCACCAGGGTGATTTAAGTTTACAATTAACGTAGGATAGACTGCTAGATGTGTACCAGCCATAACCTCGCGGCAAGGTAATATCAATAACGGACTTAAGAGTGTGATTGCAACTGGTCAGTCATTCCTCCACGAATTCACTAATTGGTTGGCACTGAGGGTAGACTGTTCAAAATTCAATTTTTACTGGCACTTTTCCTGGCTATTGTAGATGTACGAGTAGAACCCCATAGCCAACATAGAAAAAGGTACTACAAAACTGTCCCACCAGCAGCGAAAAGCCATAAACAGCTAAAGAGATGTATTTTTTAAATGTATTTTTAAGGTTTTATACAGCGCAAACAGGACCAGTGAGGGTATCAGAGCGCTTTACAGACGATCGAGACAAAGGAAAAGTGAACAAATGAGAAAGCAAGCATCACCGTAATCGTAAATTCACAAATTGAGACAGGTAATATCACTAGGACAAGTCGATTAGATAATGGGCAAGTTCCGAAAGTCTAGTAATAATCATGGGTGCAGATCATGAGTCAAGTTGTGAGACCTAGGGCGGAAATTTGCTCATAAGTGGTGAATAAAACTGTTTGTGGATCAGGGAAACAAATAGTGTTTAAAAGTAAAATTGATCAACAGTGTTAAAAAATCAGTCAGTGAGGGGTGGACGCCTATAAGCCTGGCCAAGAACAACACAATGTTGAAAAGAAAGTTACAAGGGGCTGGTAGTTACTGCACTCCTGCTTTCTTTCTGCAAATACCTCCTAATACCCTCACCGAAACTGCAATAAGGAGCTGCCTGTGGCTCCCTAGAAACCCACACATGCTGCAGCTTATTCATAACCCCCCACAACAGATTGTCATTAGTCTTAGGGTTTCTTTGGTCAAATTTACTTTGTTGCTTTAATTTAATTAATTTGTAATGCACAGGTTTGTGACAAGAAGTCACTTCGTAGTACTGAAACATTTAAAAGTGAACATTAAACCTTATTCAGAATTTAGAGATAATCAGGCAAAAACTATACATTCCAGGTAGGTAGTCTGATTATGGGTTCCAGTGCATCAGTAGGTGCAAAAGAGATCATTCAAACACTCATTCATTCGTTCAAGACATGGCCTAGCAGAACATTGCTATTATTATTCTGAATTGCATAAAAAGTCATATAGATGTTGTTGAACTGCATCATGTGTCTAGGGCCTTCTTTATGAATATGGTGACATGGAAAGCTTAAACTCTGCTGCAGTGCCTCGTTGAAATTCGATTTGTGAGAAGCTACACTAGTTGCTAGCTGCACTTGGGTAGATTCTGTCACCAAAATATCTCGATTTCAGTCCATGTTTCCTGCAACTCCATTCGTCCACTGGTCAATGTTAGAGAAGAGAGTGGGCCATAGGAAATCTGCATTTTGTACTCTGGTAGCCAATGTATAGCGCAGCTGCAGGTAAGATTGTCTTCGAGGCAATCGTTGGCCTGAAATTGAGGCTAAATACTGATCTACAGGCCACAACCACAGGGGTAAAGCTCCACTTCACAACCGTTATCTAAGGGAAACCCATTGGAAATGATTTCTGGATAAATATATCGACCACGATTTCCCAGATCTAAGGAGCTACTTGAAAGGGTATGTAGAAACAGAGAAAGGACAAAGGCACCGTGGCTCGGGATTCTGGAGAGGGGCGGCACAATGCCACACATGTAAGAGCTACATTGCATGTATCCCATATATTTCCCTTCCTACCTTATGAAGCAATTTTTTCTTGTGAAAGAATGAAATTAATATAGTTACACTGATTGCGTAGCCCTTTTGAAAAGTCCAGCCTCACTTCTGTTATGTTATGTTACATATATTTATAGCGCATGGATACTCATGAGTGTCCCGGCGCGAAGCCAAAGGGGTATGGAGAGAGACTATCAGGCAAAGAAGTGAGTCTTCAATTTCCTTTTAAACACAGCTGGATCCTGAATAGACCGCAGGGCAAGAGGGAGGGCATTCCAGGCCGCGGCGGCCTTCACAGCAAAGGAGCTGCCCCCTAGGCTCTGATACTTGAAGCGAGGGACCTGGGCCAAGCGAAGGGACATGGATAGAAGGGCTCACGAAGGGAAATAAAAAGAAAAGTGTCTCTGCAGATAGAGAGGGCCGCACCCGTGGAGAGCACGATGGGCCAGAACCAATGATTTAAATTTAACTCTGTCCACCACGGGGAGCCAATGGAGAGATCGCAGCTGATGGTGAGCACTGTTCCTCGCCGAAATGCCCAATAGCAGTCTGGCTGCAGTATTCTGAACCACCTGTAGCCTTTTCAACAGGAAGCCAAGAATACCAGCATAAAGGGCATTGGCGTAATCTAGCCGCGACAGAATCAGAGCACACATAACTGTTTCCCTGACCGCCTGAGGTAGAAGAAGAAAAAAGATTCTGAGAGTCTTGAGAAGGCCGAAGCAGCAGCCGGACAGTTTCTGGTCATGAAGAAACATTACTGAACTACTATTAGGACTCCCACCTTAATCTAAGAAAGCATATAGCCTGTGCATATAGTAAATAACATGTTTTAATCTTTCCCATCTCAACATTACTTAATTTTTCAATCTCCAAGAAAAATAATGGCAGGCTGAGTCAGCCCTGGGACTTGCAGAATGCATGAAGCTCCATTTTCTGACCTCTCAAGCATTAGTAAACCTTTGTTATTTTAATTTATAGGAGAATGGATATAATTCTTTCTACGGATTTGTGAGTCTTCTTGTCTTGCATTTTTATTTTTATTTCAAGATGCTTTTATGTCTCGAGATTGCCCACAAGTAAAATGGCACATCAGTAACACAGAATAGTAAAAGCAACCATGGGGGTCTTTGAGAGCTTGCTTAATGTTCTGATGTTATCATTTGTCTGCTAATCCTAGCAAGTCCAAGAATACAACCCCCAAGCCTCTGCTGGTGATATAAATGTGTGTTTTACATTCCCTCCCGAGAGTAAGGAGTCTGACATAGCCTGATTAAATAGCTTTATTAAAAGGCATTGCCTAATTTGCTCACACTGAGCGATGGGGGAACACTTCACAAACAAAAAAACATAATTGGTATAAAATGAGCAAATGTATTGTTCATGGCCCTTGTACATGTTCTTTATTTTCTTACTGACTGATTTGCAAAATCCATACTTTTTCAAACGTTTGCCCCAGAAGTCAAACAGCTGTTTTTTCTCACGGTTTTCGTGCATTAACTCTAAAGGGTATGTGTTTTGTGTGTGTGTTAGCAACAATGCAAATAGTGAACAATGCTTTTGCTATTACAAACAAGGAAGTTTAGTGTGATTGTATACATATCTAATCAATTGCTGTGCTTAGTGTGTAAAAATAAATAAATGTAAGTGCAGATGACCTAACTTTGAGCCTACCGCTGGTGCCGTCAAATGGTGGAGTTGCTCAATACCAAGGCTTCTTCACCTTTATTCCACCACCCTGCACTTACTGTGCCATCATCTCACTCTTATAGGATCATATAATCTCTGCTTTTTTTCTTTTGTGACCGATTTCTTGTTCTCTTTCTTTCTCCCTTTGTCTATCTTGCTTCGGGTCAAAGTATGAAGAAAGGTTCTGGTATCCAAAAAGATTACCAGTGCCCACCTCCTTCCCAAAATAAGGGCTGTCTGGAAAAATAGCAATGATTGAATGGTCATATAGAAGACAAAACGAAAAGCACTGCCTGGCACAAACACTGCTACAGACAATCTCTTTGTTTCGTATTTTTTTTATAGATTATGTCCAAGTAAACTCTTTAATTGAAAGGTAGATTTGGCTTAGAATTATTACACCAAATTTGGTCTTTACATGGTGTGGGCCCTTTTTGGTTTGTTGTATATCCTTTTTGATATCCTCCAAAACGAGGGGTCACTGTTCCTAAATAAGAAAAGAGGAGGAGAGAAACGGTCTAGGGTGTAGATAGGAGAGTAAGTTAGACTTATTGCTCTCACACATCCCAAGGGATGTCATGCTTCATCATAGGGTGGTTGCTCCTCATCGAGCCTGTGCTGCAATGCCCTATGGGTCCCCCGAAAGGTCACTTTTGTGGAGATCTTTTGGAGAATTCTCACCGTTTGATGCCTGTGAGGAAGTGTTCACAAGAATGTGAGTAGGTATAAATTTGACTAGAGGATATCAATGCTGTATCAATTCAATAGGTGGATTCCTCAAAAGTAAAAAACCCGAAGGTTGTGGATACTAGATGGTTGTAATGGCCCTAGGTAGTCAGTTGTAGATATTAGTGATGACAGTTTGATATATATATATTGGGTCAACATGTTTCGCGTCCCTGTTGGTCTCTGACAAAGATCCTTGGGCTTTCTTCAGGACCGTAAAAATGAGTAAATAAGCGAGTGGAAGTGCACAGGGGCCCTCCCTCTAGTAGGGCGGTGCCACCTACTGGATCCTATCTTGAGTAATCCAACCTCTTATGTGTTTGGGGCGGTCCCCCTTGGTCATGGCGAAAGGGTGCGATACCGTCACAGAGGTTCAGACATGAGCGTCATGTGGCTACACCTACCCATCCTTTCGTCTGCTCGTTTAATCCATTTTGATATACATACATTACAAATAGAGATTGGGTGGACTTTG
The DNA here is from genome assembly GCF_964204655.1 of Triturus cristatus. Lineage (NCBI taxonomy): Eukaryota > Metazoa > Chordata > Amphibia > Caudata > Salamandridae > Triturus > Triturus cristatus. Next base: position 864,474,845 of record NC_140581.1, read on the forward strand.
AAGGGTAAAATAAATGTCACTAATCCCACATAACTGGATACACAGAGAAATGATCAGTCCAGATTTGAAAAATAAACTAATCAGATTGACCAAGGAACATTTTTCCCTCCCCGTATGCTTGGTGGATCTGTGAATCTGGGTGATATGACTTGCTGGCTGGAACCAAAAATGTTTGTGTTGCTGGGGTGGTCAGTAGAGATTGCCAGGTACCTAGGCTTGCATTCTGAAGAAAGTCACAGGTGGTATAAAGGGGTAGCAAGCATGTTGGGGAGTTACAAGGACCAGATACTGCTTAAAAAAATATTTTTTTTATTTTTTTTACTGAGCACAGATCTGCAGATCCGGCAAGCCGACATTCAGGATTGCAGAAGGGGATTTGCAAATCTTTAATGTAAATTGGTTTGGGGGAATAATGAAAAATGTACATTAAAATTCACAGTGCATCAAGGCATGGCTAAAGACTGAGCGGTGAGCACTGTGGAAATGTGGTCAAGGGTAAGGCATGACAACAGGCCAGATACTGCGACCTTATGCCATTATGTAAAGCCAAGGATGTGCATAGCTGGATTAAAGGCACTAGATGGTACAGACCTGGCCAAAGGGATTTGCAGCTGGTTCAGTGGGACAGTGAATGGTTCATGGCCCCATGAAGAGAAAAGCATCCAATACGAGTACAGCGGTAAAAGACGTGCCATAGTGTCTGGGCCATCACTGCACATGTCAACCCACTATGCATGGCGTTTTACATCAACATAAAAGCTGGATGCAGCATATCATTAATACAAAAACTTATGCTGAACATAGATTTTTACAGGTTATGATACCTTTGTTCCTAAAACTAAAATCTGATTTTAAGAAAGGGTTAAAACAGTTAAAGTACATTTATAGTTAGGATTTTCTGTCCTAGAAACACCAAAATTCAATTCACCTGCTGGAATTAGCAATGCAACCCTAACTCACCATAATGCAATTTTCATGATCTCACACATGATGTCACAGATCACATCACAAATGACATCATCAGTAACCTCCACGGCCACATCACATATCACTTCACCAATGACATCATCACTGGCATCTACGCTGTTGTGTTATGTGCTGTTATTATGTATTATAGCATGTCATCTCAACATTGGCTAATCATAAAATCATAACTTATATTTAACATTTTTTTCTCTGAATATATATAGATATATATATATATATATATATATATATATATATATATATATATATATTATATATATATATATATATATATATATATATATTTTATTATTTTTTTTCACTGAAAAAACCATAGGTTTCAGGCACGTTATAGTTAGGAATTAGCATTTAGAAAACCTTAGAAATTCACTGAAAAAACCATAGGTTTCAGGGGCGTTATAGTTAGTTGGACATTTCACTCCTACAAAACCATTGAAATTCCCCCGTTATCATTAGTTCAGCTAACTATAACTCGCGCACCCGCAATGCACTGCTGATGACGTCACATATTACATCACTCATGACATGGTCAGTGACATCACTCATGACAGGTCCTAACTATAACTACCTACTGGCAACCGGATTGTTAGATGTGTTCCACTGGCAAACAGACTATAGTCTGGTGAATTTAAACGCATAAAGAATGGGCTTTGTCTCCACCCAGAGGAGTATTACTCTCTCACCTTTTTAGTGTGTCCTTCCAACTTCTGTGGAATGCTTACACTGCAATGCAGAAAGGATATTTTGCATCTAAAACGTTCTTTGAATCATCACACACTAAAATTCTATGCTATAGATGCACTATAAATAGAAAGTGAATAGGTATGTGGTATACATACATAGCAAAATAAGTATGTGGCAGAGACATAGCCAAAAAGACAGTGGAGCGCTGTGGAAGGTCAAAGGCAAGCATACAGTCGGGCTTGAATATGGGCCAGGAATATTGACTTTGCCAATGCTTGCATTAGCTTAGGATCCTATTCGATCGGTGCTGCAATAGGACCACCTGTCAAGCTGCAGTCTCTCTAAACGAGCAAAGAGTAAATATTTTTGCAGGCTGATGAAGCAGCAGGCAGCCGGTAAAATAGTTTACTTCTTGGTTTTATTCCCAGTCGTGAAGTTTATTGCTCTGTGCCAGAACAGAGACCACTAATAACAATGTAACTGCCAAGCTGCATTGAAAACATTATAAAAGATGGCTGGTGGCAGGCGCAGGCAATTTTAAATTGAATTTATGACAGTGTACCGATGTGCAGGTGGAATCTTGGGCACGCGCATGTATTTTTTCCCCGTTTGCTCCCCCCAACCTCCTTTGCAGTGTAAGCTGCCTTAAAAGTGAAAGCATGCTATATCCCCCCTGCCCCCCACGCCACTGAGACCCCTATCCCGTGCTCCTACAACAGAGTCCTCCATTGGTCTCTATGCAATTATCCTCCATCCTTTTAACTGTTCTGTCGCTCTCCTGCTTCTGAAAGGACGTAGGTGACACCCGCGACAGACAGATTTTTCTTGTTTTTGTTATTAGTTTTTTATATGTCGGCATCTGTGATTCCCCTTTCTCCCCACTACTGGGATTCAGTCTTCCCGAATATGAGACTTGGAGAGACTGGGCAATAACTCTCGACACGTTGTATAGTTTGGGTTTTGAGTCGCACATGTGATGAGACAAGACAAGGGGACGAGGTGGACAATGTCTTGCGATATTGATTTATACACTGAGCCTCTGTACTGTATTCCATCTCTGCCATCCAGAACTGTCAGATGTTTGTGTTTATATCCTCTAAATATATACTTGAAGGAATGCATATAAAACAAGTGTTATCTCACAAATAAAGATGTCTAGGCATGAGTGTAATAACTGTCTTAAAAGTGCCAATAAACAGATGTTTAAAAAAAAAGCTGATAACATGGTGCAATGGAAATGCCACTCTTGTTTGGCTCTCATAGACATGCTTGGAGCCAGTGTGCTAAGTCTGGTATCTTGGTGCAAAGACTTCAGAAAACAAGCATTTTCAATGCAATAGGTCTCGCATTTGCGAACGTTTAAGCTATTGGCATTGAAAATGACAATGCCTTTTATTCATGTGTTTTTACAAGAAAACACACATAAAAGGCATTGTTGTTTTTAATGCCCAGAGCTCAAACTCTCGCAAATGCGAGACCATTATAATGGTGGCCACGCCCCTTTTTTAGACGCTGCTTGCATATTCAGGTTACCCTGAACACCGTCTAAACAAAGGGGCGTGGCCACCATTATAGGGAAAGCGTGTATGGTGCTTTCACCCAAAGTTTTAAAAAAAATGTAATTCCAAAAACTCTGTAGCGCGGCAGCAAAGTGGAAGCGGCCCGTGCTGATAATTAAATAGGCGTGGCAGCTAAAGGGAATGTGGACTGCGCCGTATATTAAATAATTAAAGAAGCGCGCCATAAAGCGGACTGCGCTGGATTTTGAATAAAAAATTATTACTATTTAAAACAAAGCGTGTAGGTGCTCCGATGCCGTAGGTGGAATAGGGGAAGAGCATTGAAGAAAACTGTGCTCACCAACTTATAAAGCAGACCGTTTAACAACCGAAGTAAAAGGTCCAGTCCTCGTGGGAGGTTACAAGTGAAGACAAGGCCGTACTAAGGAGGGACTAACAAGCCTATGTAGGAATCAGAAGCCAGCATTTATGAAGGGCAATGACATAAGCCAATGACAAAGAAGGACAGAGAGTGGGTGGGGCTTCAAGAGTATACTCCAATACAGCATGCCTCATAGAGCGAGCAACACATGTGCGCTGCCCTTAGGCTTGACCTGAAAAGGAGATAACAAAAAGGTGACAGAAATAAGCTTGTGAGATTATAGAAGAGCAGAAGACAGTTGTGGGGCTGTGGTTGGATGTCAGTGCAAGCAGATCCCCAACGTGTGCATCTTTCATGTGGTTTCTAGCAAAACATTCAGAACCTGTTTTACAAAGGTAAACTTACACTTTTGTGCAAGTTCACAATTGTTTGCTGCTCACAAAGATATTTTACAAGTAGTATCTTTACGACAGCAGAGTCTCTGTACATAAAAAGATAGGACAGTCCAAAAGTTTACCTTTGTCAATCAGGCTTTGGATGCCCCAGATTCTTGATCAAAGCAATCCCTTTTTCAACAACATGCTCAGTGTTATCTCTGTGGTCACAGTGCTACCATGCTTTGGGTATCTCTCGGTAGCAGGTGCTACCGGGCAGTAGTGATGGGAAGGTGGGGGGGGGGAGGGGGGGAGGTTAAAAAAGGAAAGAAAATTTCACTTACCTTCCCTGCGGCCGCCTCTCCTCCGCCCTCTTTGGTCGACGAGGCAGGAAGCCCCCAGGCTCCACTAGCCAATCACGACGGTGCATTAAAAGTAGCGTTGTGATTGGTCTGAGTGCCGTGGTTCGGCGCTCAGAGAGGGACTGGGAGGCTGTGCATGATCTCCACCCAAGCTGGGCAATACAGCCGTTGGAGAACATACAAAGTGCGCATGGCGGTTTGGCCAGCCCAAGATGGCCAGCCAAACAGTCATGCACACTTAAGAGAGTGCCCACCACTCCTTCCCCTGCTCTGTGGGCCCACAGCCCGCCCGCACTTTTACAGAGGCAATGGTGAAAAATAAAATGATAATAATATTGTTATTATCATTTTTTTTTCCTGTGGGGCAACGCTCCTCCGCCTTAACGAAGGAGCCGCCGCTTGTATCTCTGCAATGTCTGATTGTTTATTAACCTGGTACCTGCAGCAATGTCAACAATTATTCATGAAGCCTCCTTTGGAGCTTTTTCACCTGCTCAAAAAACAAATACATTAAGATTTACGCTACTATAATCACCCATCACTTTGACCTCAGGAATCCTTATAGTCTTTCTCTACGTACATGCTTATTCTTGAGCCACAGGTTTACTCAACACACTACTCCTGGATGTCTCATCCAACCCCAAAACTGAATGTATTTCCTCATATTGCTGCCCTTATAAACCCAAGCAGCTCTGCCACTGAACCAGAGCTGGGGGGCAGACACAACCTGACTAGAGAAAATAGGCAATTGTGACTCTGGAAAAAGATTTCATATTCTTACGCCAAATTGCTTAAAGCCTAGAAAATCAGTACCACCAGTCTGCAGTCATTGAAACACAACAAACACTAGCATGCCATGACTACGTTAGAAGGACGAGTCTGGTGGGCTAACAAGAACTCCATCTCAGGAGGATAGCTTTCTTAACCCTCAGTTACAGAATGAAAGAATGGTTGCTGTGGCAGGAGCCACAGCGCTCTCCCACAGATACTGATGATCTAGTGCCCAGTTAAACATTTAGCACACAGTCCTTGTTTTGTCGCTAGCTTGCACCCTCATTGGGTGTGCCCGAAGTAAATTTGATCCCCGCTACCAGTTACAAATAAAATGGCCCTCCGAGGACAGCACAGATTTTGGATTTGTGTCTGCACAAGAGAAGAAATTAGCAAAACATGGAGCGAGGTACTCAAATCCACGCTCCATCTTTCACTGCAGATGAGCTCGGCCTGCTTCCTGGAAAAGCAAGAACCTGATCTGCACCCCTAGGTCCTTCTGAGCCTTCAAAAAAGGTAACCTGGCAGAACACACTATCTGTGCCGCACAGTTTGTTTGCATCTTGAGATATTCATTGCATAAGTGCTGGTGTCAGTAATGTGGCGCAAGCACAGGGGCACAGTTGTTCCCTCCTTTGCATGAGGCCCTGAGCCCATGCAAATGATAGAATGCCTGTGACATCGCTTAGGTGTAAAATTAGCACATGCTTATTGTGTATAAAAGAATGTGGCAGCCCCATTCAAAATACAAAAGTGCCCAGGTTTGCAAAAGCTAGTGCAGATGTCTGTTTCATCCCTAATCATTTGTGTAATCCGATTGCTACTATCAAGTGCCAGGAAATTACCAATATGAAAATACTGCCAACCCAGAGCCAAAGCAGCAGAGTGACTAGTTAGCAATAGGAAGAGTTCGGAGACTTAGAAAGAGACAATAACTGTAGAACCAGGCTGCATATTCTGCAAACCTGATAAAGGGAACCAGTCGAGTCACTGGTGACAGTACCTATGAAGAAACATATGGCACTATTTATGCCCCCAGAGAAGCCCACTCTGGCCATTATATTTGAATGAGTCCGTTTTCAGATTTAGATAAATCATTGTTCAAAGGGTTAAACTCAATACAAAACAAGCATTGGCATAGCCAATAGGTCTCGCCTTTGGGACCTTATACGTTTTTAGCCATGCAGCACATTATTCTGGGTGCTTAACATTTACATTCGCACTAGTGACATGATGGTGGTTAGAGGTCAGGGTAAGGAAGAGGGATACAAGGATGGGAGATGGCAAGCAGCAAGAATGGGAAGGAATGCTCATGGTTCACTGTTTGAAGAGAATGAGGTTACAGTGATTGTAGGAAGCGGAGATTGTGTGCAGGACTGCATAAAAAGCATGTAGAGGGTCCGACTAGCACAAATTGGTATGCAGAGAGATGAGATCAGAGTTTGGATAGCGGATTTGGTTCCTATTCCATTAAAGCTGTAGTGAAGGTGTTTAGTTGTGTATGTGCGTATTGCAAAATCCAGGTACAAGGTTTGGCGAGTATGAAATCAGCACACTCCAGTATGCAAAATACACAGACTGAAGCTACTGACTTTTAGTTTAGGTGATGGCGAGACAGGCAAGAAAGTGAAAGCGACCGCGAGACAGGCAAATGTAAACAAGCGCGCGTGGCCACGCTAATTAGAAACAGATGGTCCCTGCTCGCTCCCGCAAGGTGGATGCCGCCACACGCCTGAGTGTTAGAAAAGTGCATACTGACTCCAAAAGGTCATCTCCTAGAGCAGCGCAGGCGCGCTGCACTAGGCTCGACCTAAAAACAGATCCAGGGAAAGACCTTTGTATTTGGAAACTTTTTTGATACAACCTACCAATACTGCAGGATATGGCACAGCATAATGATACATCAGACCTACAACTAAAATCATGAAACTCACAGCAGGAAATGGATTGACCAATTATGTGGTAAGTAGACAAGCGTTCACCTGTAGGGGACTGTTATGATTTTACCTAGGTGCTAACGAACTGGAGTATTTGGCTAAGTGCAGTGTCCCATGCGGAGTAAATGACAGCTCCACCAGCACAGCACTAACTCTTGGAAACTCTTGGGTATAGAGTATTCATGTGGGGACCTTAGAGTATTGTAAGGTGCTGAGCTAGTTTACATACCTGACACCATATTGTGTGTTCTGCAATTTACAAGTAAGTGCTATTATGTGGAAAACAGAGCTAAACACCAGGTCTAACAAAGACTAAAGTAAGAACCTTACCCTGGTAAACAATAATTTAAATAGTTTAATAATAGAACTGTAGTGGCATCAATCACCAAGTCCACCAACTTGGTTTTACGCGTGCTTTGAGAAAATAAATTGATTTAACGATTTGTTACCCTCCGAGATTAAATCACCAGGGACACTTACTTTCCCAGGGACTAATATATATGCCTGAAGGCTTTATCAATTAGCACATGGTGATTTGTATTTCTATCATGTGAGTCACAGAGCTATTAATAGAACACTCGATTTGTTTTATAATTCCATACATCTCGGTTTTTTATTCATTCACGTTCCCCCACACACATTTCACAAAACACACATTTCAAATAGGTAGGCGATACACAGTTTGCATTTTCTGGTGTATGCTGCCAGGCAGCTTGCTGCGTCACGTGGTTTTGATTCAGTTGACACTGAAGGCACATGTTCATGTCTTGTGATCACCGATGATGACAGTGCCAGCCATCACTGTGTACTTAGTAGCAGTAGGTGCCAGCCCATCACTGTGTACTTAGTAGCAGCATGCTGCTCGCCTGTTACTTATAATGTTTTCAAAACTATGCGAGAACCCCCTGACCCTCCCAAAAATTGTGGGACTCGGTTGCTTCTTTTTTCTATAACAAACTTGTTGATAATAGTGGCTGGCATACATTTAGAGTGGTGGGGCGGGTGGTATCAAAATAAAAAAATACAAAAAGGCACCTGCCTTCAAGAATTGCTGCACAGCGTCCTCCTCTCCTCGAAGCTCCAACGCGGGACCCAGGAAACTGCACTACCCAATCCTGGCGCTGCTCTCACAGCATGAGAGAAGTGTCAGGATTAGTGGGAGCGGCCTCAATGACGCGATCACAAGAGCACTGGAGAATCTGCGCTTTCTCTAACCCAGCTGTCTTAGTTAGACAGCTGGGTTAGAGACGTTTGAAATGTGCATACCTGGCTGGCCATCACAAGACGGCCGACCAGAGGGACATGTGGGCTTGTGGCAGAACTTTAAACCAGGGTGAGCATTAAGGCACATTGAGTCATTGCTACAATGTCATGAATCCTCAGGCACTGCTGGATAATCCTCGTGACCTGAGCAGTCCTTCCAGCCTGAGCAATGTAGTTCCCAATTCACTTCTAAACAATACACACCAGTGATTCAGCAGCCATGTCTGCTCATGTCTCCTGGACCTAACAACCCAGCTGCAGGTCAAGAAAGGAACTTTCTATTGGTTGATATTCAATGTCCGAATTATTAGATTATCAGAAGAATCTTTATCGAAACTTCACTACTGAAGAAGATAAGATAAAACAAGATAAAAGGAAGATATGTCAATGTTCTTCGACAAAACAGAGGGAGGGATCACTGAAAATGTCATCATGTGCCCCAGCCCCAGCCCCTGATTACCATGACAAGAGGTAGCATCCCTTGGTGTGTAGCTTGAGAAGGTGATTTCTTTTCTGCCAAGTAGGGTGGTGTTCCGGTTATGACTGTCTTTTATGTGACATAGCAGAGTATACAGCAGCCACTTCAGCTCTGTATGGGTGGCAGTGAAGTTTTGTGGTCATGTGGAATTTTTAGTCGTTTGATTAGATGAGCAGCAGCTTTTACAATACTCATTAATGGAGGCAGGTGAGGGTCGGAACACCGGTGCAGGTTCCTTGTATTAAGACTGCAAGAAAACAATGCTGACCATATTCTCATGGTAAAAAGACCCAGATACCCTTTATTCAACACATGGCTGGAAATTAGAATGTGGTAAACAAAAATATCAGCTTTAATAAACCTTCTGAACACACAATTTGTAGAAATAGATAAAGACCTGAGACTCAAACCAAATGCATCAACACAGTAACATAAATTAAAAATAAATTGCTTTTCAAAAAGGAACTTGGCAATACAAACTACAGTGGAGCCCTGTGGGATAATGCTATGTCTGCTTTGCGTTACTTGCTCCTTAAGGGATTACAATTCAGATAATGAACTCAAAAATTGTCTTACTTTAAGGAGCTACTTCATTTAGTAGAAAGCCATATGGCCTGGTGAGTCTTAACTTGTCTCCAGCCAAAAACACACAAAAAACAAATGCCATTATTTTTTTTTCCCCAAATGCCATTACTTAGGAGGACGCCACCAAAGTCTCGCTTTTAAGCCACTGAAATGAATTTTAAACACTGAATATGATTATACCACGCCCTATCGGAAACCACCAAGCTGAAAAATGAAGCCAATTTAAAATATATCAATAGGCAGAATAGAATATCCAATCTTCTGTTTGAGGAAAGCAACCAGTAAAATTGTGAAAAATGTGTAAAAGCAACCAAAAACATCCTTCATTTCAGCCCTGCCTCTTGAATGTTTCAAGTCTACCTGCATGCAAAAGATCCTAAAAAACTATTTAAAATCATATTGTATCATGATTTATTTTCTAATTTGCCTAAAGCCATTTTTAATCTACCTTATTGCATATCACCATAGTGGTTGGCGTGTGGTCAGTGCCCAGGTGAAAATGTGTCCGTGGCTTGGACTGTGTTTCTAATATTGCCTTAGCAAAATATTGTTCTGTGCACCAGGGAGCGCTTGTATCAGGCAGTCAGGCAGTTTTGTTGAGGTGTGGGAGCTGAAAGAGAGGTTGCGGCTGATTATTAATGCAAGGGATTCTGTCATTTGGGCGCATTGGATCAGTCCACTTTATAAAAGAACCAGTCCCGAATCTGAAAATCTTAGGTGCTTATACTCAAGAGATGAAATTCAATCTCTATTTGGTTCAGTTTGAGGTGCGCACTTGACGTTTACGGTTGTTTTTTTGGCCTGGGGAGTTGTGCAAGTTTAGTCTTTGAGCTACTGGCTGAATTTAATTGTTGAGGCTTTCAGATAAAGCAGTGCGTCCTCACCGTACTGGTAAATCTTGATTTTGAGGTTGGACTGGAAACCTTTGAAATGCTCCACGGTTAGGTTCAAGACAGCAAACTAGAGAATTGACCCTGAGGAAACCCTGCATGTCAACTTGCCGCTGGTGGGGTCATTTGGATGAGCTGACGTGGGCTGCAGAGTTAGCAGGATAACCAGTGCAGTGTGGTGTTTTGAAATCCCAGCTATGTTGTCAGGGTGTTGCCCTGGGCTTCATGGTCAGTGGTGTTGTAGACACCTGAGAGATCAAACCGGGCAAGGAGGGAGGGATCGCAAATGTTTGTATAAAAGGGCTCCATCCATGAGCCAGAAAATGTCTGCCACTGAGGCGCTCCAGGTAATTATAGGACTTAACTGGTGTTTGCATTGTGAGGATTCCTGAGGGACTTGCAAATAAGGGGAAAGTGGCCATTTGCAGGACTCGACTAGCAAAGATGACTATCTGCTCAACATTTTCTCTAATCACTTACTAACACCTGGACCACTAAAAGTTCTCCATTAGTACAATAACTTGCCCATCATAATGGCCCCACAGATCCTTGGACTGAAATGCAGGTACTCAGAGATAGGAGATGACATATGTCAGCTGAGGCTGACAGGACACTGCAGAAGACAATAGTATAGATTTTTTTTAACTGGTCGTCCCTTGAAACCAATTGTTTAGAGCTAATGTTTGCAGAACTGACTAAAAGTGATAGTCTACCAGGTGCGGTTCAAAGACATGTCAAGGTTAGCTATTGACTTTTCAATCCTTTGAGGCCCGGTTCACATGCTGTTCTGCATGAGTAGATGTGACGTAGGACTGGAAACTCTGGAATAATTCAAGTGTAACTCATAACTACTAACAGTCTGTAAGCCATGCCTACTCAACTTAAACATTAGCAGCGTCGGTCCCAGTGTATGAAAATGTACAGATGTATACAGATGGTTGTGCTTTTTTATTTTAGCAATGCTGGTCTCCTCGTGACTTTAGTGCAGCTATTTAATAGCACTGATTATATAACCTCTTTAATGATTTAGCGGCTAATCGACCAGGACGGTTTCATCATGTCACAAACATTTGGAAAAAGGAAGCAAAATAACTTTTAATTTCTTAACAATTTATTGTCTGTTGACACGATTTAGCTTCAATCCTCTACTGTCTTTTCACTGTCCTACAACTCTTGTCTCTTCTTAAATTTTAGTTTTTAAATGTTGATCCTCAGTTTTATGTAACATGGTGGTACGCCCACCCTTTTATGATTTTAATGAAATCAAATAAAAGTATATTTGATTGATTGATTGATTGATTGATAGTGCATCTGGTTATGTTGTACTCTGGAGAAATGTATGAATGAGTCTAATTGAAAATCGTTTTATGTTGACTTTCTAAACGATAAACTTAACATTCACACTTGTTCTTTTGTCTCTTGTTTTTGTGAACATTCTCATTTGTTATTTTGTCTCTTTTTGTGTTTTTTAGTGAAGGCAGCAATCTAACTCCTGCTCATCACTATCCGGACTTTAGGTTTAAGACCTATGCACCACTAGCATTCCGCTATTTCAGAGAACTCTTTGGGATCAAGCCGGACGATTACTTGGTAAGGAGTTGTGTTCCTCTGGCATGGAGTGCTTTCACAGAACCTACAGGGGGATCTAAGATTTTGTCCTTTGAAAAGATCAGGGCTAAAAATAGGGTTCAGTTTTTAAGTTTCACTGGAGTTTCAGAAATATACTCTTCCTGGGTTCAGTCAACTACAATTTGAGCATATTTCCGACTTTTTGGGGATTCACAAAATCCTAAGAAGGAATCATGAAAGTCAACACAAGTTAAACATTTCTGGGAGTAAATACCTACTTTATGCTAACCCATACAAATTGCCTACAGTGCGGGCAATCCACAGAAATAAAAATGGTGGATTGGTGCTTTGGAAAATAAAATATAGTTCTCTTATTTTTTACTTCATGTGGAAAATATACTTCCCTGTGAAGAAACCCCTTTCCCGCAACCTGTTGAAATCTTGGCAGTGGGATTGCCCACTTTTCTGTACCGAAGAAACACTTTTTGTTTTTGACAAGGGCATATATGCTTATTTCCTCTTTAGGGGTAGTGATGTGAATTATTTGTGAATGCCCACAAAAGTATAGGTTTGGCCACCTCTCTGGCGCACCCCTCTTTTTGGCTTCGTACTCTAAATTTCTGACCTGGAATAAACGCATACTTGGAGATTTTCCAAATCCTAAAGTTCCATGCACGCGAGTAAATCACTGCAAAGCCTAGCTCTGTGAGACAGGGTCTGCTGAATTACACCGACAAATGTTTCCCCTTTGTGCACCAGAGGAAACCTTATGTGTGGTATTCGAGAACTTGGCCCGACGTTTGTAAATCGGCATAAACTTGGCGTTGTCAGCCCTTTTATTTCATTAGGTTTTTAAGTGACGGCTGCTGGGATAATTGATATTTTAGTAACCATAATATCACTGCTGGTTATGGCAATTATTTCTGCAGAGTGTGATAATTAGATTTAAAAGCCCATGTGAATCCCGCTGATTGCGTTTCAAATGAGAGCTCTTGTGTGGTAATTGACCAATTTATGGACTGTAGGGAGAACGTGTTATTTCGAGCAAACCTTCTACTAACCTTGACCTGGAAATACTGTAGCGGAAGAATAACAAGAAGGGATCAGAACATTTATAAATGTGATGTTGAAGGCCTGCAAGGAGTGTGTCTGGCCAGGCAGTGGACACCTATCTCAGCTGGACCTTCTTCTGGTCCGGCTCTTTAAATAAGGTCTTGTTTTTCCTGGTCGCTACCAGAGAGCAGCAGAGAGAGATCACTAGGGAAAGAGCAGGACACCATTTCAGGACGCCCCACTCTGCATCTGATGATTAGGTCCAAAAATCTGAAAGTCGACATAAGCACTTCTTTTTGTACAAAACTGATCAAAAACACATTTGATTTTCTGCAGCTTCCGCTAGCTCAGCAGCATCCTCTTAACTGTGCCGGTGCAGCTTTTACTTGAAAACAGATTAAGGTGGGAGACTGAGTATTATGTAAATACTTAAGTTACCTTCGTACATTTGCCACAGAGACCTAATGGCACGTCTGTGGCTCTAAACAAAACTTGCAGAGGACAGGGCTTGGCAGCAGCAGTACAAGGTTCCATTGGGTTGTGACACACTGTGAACAAAATTGCATACCCGCAAACACTGAGGTTGCTAGGTGCTGCGTTACATTTACGGCCTCCTGAAACCTGATTTGTGCCTGCACGCCTGCTAACCAATCACGGTGTGCGGAGGACGGGGCAGAGACAGGTCACACAGGAAGTCGAGCGGTTAGCGCTCTAGCCCTTCCTTAGCTCAGGGCTATTTAGGCGGCGAGGAGGCACCGACTTTTGCGGTAAGGAGACGGTGGCAGCTTCTCCTGACTCCGTTTGGCGACCATTACGATAGTGACTAAAGCGGCTACGCTGTGCTCATTTGCTAGAGAGAAGGCAGCCTGAGATACTACTTTTAATATGAAATAGCGAACTGCTTGTTTAATTGTAATTTTAAAATTGTTGCTCTTTATGTGGTACTTTTATTTAGTGACACACTGTGAACAAAATTGCATACCCGCAAACACTGAGGTTGCTAGGTGCTGCGTTACATTTACGGCCTCCTGAACCCTGATTTGTGCCTGCACGCCTGCTAACCAATCACGGTGTGCGGAGGGCGGGGCAGAGACAGGTCACACAGGAAGTCGAGCGGTTAGCGCTCTAGCCCTTCCTTAGCTCAGGGCTATTTAGCCCCTCGTCGGCTCCAGCGAGCAGCGTTGGCGCGCAGTATGGCGCCTACTCCTGCGCCTAAGACGAGCCAAAGACCAGCCCGTCTGCGCCCGTCCGCGACAGACCGGGGCCAGGGGCAGGGGGATATGGAAGTACGAACGCATACCATGGAGAACCCGCCCAGTAACCGGATAACATATACCTCACAGGTACTGTTAAAGTTACGACATCATCTCCCGAGCAGATGCTACGAAACTATGGGGGTTACTCATGAAGGACCGTTTACTTGTCAAAAATGTCACACACAATTCCACCTTTCTGGGGAGGCAAAAGATCAATTGCTTGATTCATTTGGCATACAACCTATAGTACAAGATATTGCCCCGAGGAAAAACACAACGGACAGTTACCCTTTGGGGAGCAAAAATCTGCTGTGCAATATCCGCTCATTAGTGAAGCATGCTACTCAAGTGTGGGATCTCATTTCGACGGAAGAACCTGAACTCTGTTTTTTAACAGAAACATGGCTGAAGTCTCACTTAGTTCCAGCCATTACAATGGGTATCCCGTCGGGATACAAAATAGTTAGGCTAGACCGCCCTAATAAAACAGGTGGGGGGGTGGCAATTGTCCATAGGGAGGACCTGAATATCATTATCCTCGAAGAAATATGCATACCCCAGATGGAACTATTAATCTTTAAAATCAATTCAACACCTAGGGAACAAAGAAAAGGAGCATTGGTGTATCGTCCACCGGGCCCAAGTGGGAATTTTTCTGTCGCACTTATAGAGGCCTTAGCACCGTATGTCATAGAAAACCAGGATTTCCTTCTGGTGGGGGATTTTAATGTCCATAGTGAGTCAGAGAAATGTATGGAGGCAAGAATGCTCCTAATGGATCTCGACTCTTTGGGACTAAAAAAGATCAATAATGGGCCCACACATGAAGCAGGTCACACCTTGGATTTAGTTCTGTCCAGCTCACCCTTTATTAAATGCTTGTCACCTATTCAGGTAGAATGGACTGATCATTTTATTTTAAAATTTTATACTGCCTCTATGTGTAAGCCACGAATTCAGAATGTTTTGGCTAGTAAAAGGAGACCTTGGCACAAACTTACCACGGAAACCTTCAAAAAGACATATGACACCTCCCGGTTTGAGAATCCTACAGATGACATGGGAACTGCTCTCAACAGGTTTGAGGAGACGGTCAAAGTAGTAATTAACACTATTATCCCGTTGAAAACATACAAGGTTCGACCGACAAATAAACAAGAAGTTTGGTTTTCGGAGGATTTAAGATCTCTGAAACAAAAAACTAGGAAACTGGAAAAGCTATGGAGACAGTCTAAGTCTTTAGGTGATAAAGAACAGTATAGAACTTCCCTAAAGACATATCATAGGGCCATTAGGGCGGCACGGAAAAATCACATTGCAGCACAACTAATAGCGGCAGGGAAAGACCCAAAAGTATTGTATAATATACTACAAACTTTCACCAAACCAGTAGCTTGCGATACTATGGAGGCTGCATCCCAGGACCTCTGTGATGAGATCTCTCTCTTCTTTATGAAAAAGATAGATGGAATTTATGATAGGATTATAGCCTCAAATGCAATTGCTGCTGGAGAAAACAACTCCTCCCAGAATGCGGTACAGCAAGCGCAAGGTACTCACTGTCTTAAGAGCTTTCCCCCTATCTCCTTAGAGGAGGTAATCTCACTGATCTCTCAAATTAAGAGTGGTAGTCCTTTAGACTCCATCCCTGCACGTATTATGCCTATGTTGGCAGATGTTCTAGGACCAGAAATGCTGAATTTAGTCAATCTTTCCCTTAGCACAGGGGATGTTCCTCCAGAATGGAAAAGGGCCTTGGTAAGACCGCTGAGGAAAAACTCTGCGATCCCCTGGACGGAACTGTCTAACTTAAGACCTATCTCGCTCCTCCCTTTTCTGGGTAAAATGATTGAGAAATTCGTAAATCGACACTTGTCAAACTATATCGAAATGACAGGTGGGTTAGACTCTTCCCAGTCGGGCTTTAGGCCAAGACATAGTACTGAGTCCACCTTGTTGTCAGTCGCGGACGATCTACACATGTTCCAGGACAAAGGCTATTCTGTTGTCCTGGTTCTGTTAGATTTGTCTGCGGCGTTTGACACGGTGTCACATAGCATCATGGCCACCAGGCTAGCTAACATCGGCCTGGAAGACAAGGCTCTTGCCTGGCTGAGGAGTTTCTTAACAGGTCGTACCCAAAGGGTCATTCTGGGTGAATATCGGTCAGAGGAGGTAGGGATCTCTAAAGGGGTGCCACAGGGCTCTTGCCTGAGCCCTACTCTTTTTAACATCTATGTGGCCCCCCTAGCTGACATCATGAGGTCCTACGGTTTTATCCCAGTGTCATATGCGGATGACACCCAACTCCTCTTTCCTTTTAAAAGCCTCACTGTGGAAGTTCGAAACTCCTTTTCCCGGGGAATGAAAGCAGTGGCTCACTGGATGGCATCTAACTTCCTGCAATGCAATGTTGCAAAGACGGAAGTGATGCTATTCGGGGAGGCTAAACTCCTGTGGTCACCGGATTGGTGGCCTCAAGATCTGGGTCCAGTCCCTGAGCCCAAACATGTAGTGAAAAACCTTGGGGTCAGATTGGATCAGGAGTTATCCCTAAAACATCATGGCAACCAAGTGGTGGGCTCTTGTTTCCACATTATTGGTTTGTTACGGAAAGTCTTCCCTTTGCTGCCAGACTCTGCTAGAAAGACTTTGGTGCAGGCTTTAGTACTGAGTCGATTGGACTATTGCAATGGGTTACTATTGGCGGCAAATGAGGGAGTAATTTCTAGACTCCAGGTGGTCCAGAATACTGCTGCTCGCCTTGTCCTAAATCAGCCCCCTCGCACTCCCTCCAAACCTCTGTTAACGAAGCTTCACTGGCTATCCATCAGACAAAGGGTGAAGTTTAAAGTCTGTTGTGTTATACACAAATGCCTGCATGGGATGGGCCCTGCATATCTGTCTCAGAAACTCACCCCTTATGTAACATTGCGTCCTCTGAGATCCAGTGCACAGGCTTTGCTGTGTGTACCCAGAGTAAAAAGAACAAGACAGGGAGCTAGAGCCCTTTCAGTTGCTGGGCCTACTCTTTGGAATAACCTCCCATTATCCTTAAGACTTTGTGATTATTATCTCCCTTTTAGGAAGCAATTAAAAACATACCTATTTCAGAACTAATTATTATGACATACTGCTTAGCCCTTTTTTACTGTAAGATGGTCGACCAACGGCGCGGAGATACTCCTTCGGGAGTCGAGTCTAGCGCGATATAAACCTACAAATAAAATAAATAAATAAATAAATATCACAAGCAAGGTAATTGAGCCCCAAACCTCTTCTGGATAGTAAACGACATAATTGGGGTGCAATGGGCCGCCAAGTCTCTGGACTGCGGTGATACTGCACCAGTTGCACTAATGATAGACAGCTAGGAACCCGATGCTTCTCCCCCTCTCATATGTTTCCCATTTCCTCTTAGCTGACATCACAATGAGGGGGGTTCACCGGGGATCTGAGCTTTGCAATTCTCCCCTGTAGATGCAAGAGACTGAACACATCCAGTTTAAGCAGGTGCAAATCTCTCTCTTTAACTTTCTCACTCTCTACTGAGCTGATTTACAAAGCTTATGCTTCTCCAAGTTTACCTTCAGTGCTCAAAAGTGCACCTGGGGCTGTATTACAGAAGTGCCCCGGGGACGCAATGGGGTTTTGCGCCCACTTTGTGCACCTCCGGGGCGCTTTGGTATTACAAAATGGGGCCCGCAGACGCTTGTGTTGCCCCTTGCGTAATACAGATAGCACTGGTGCATATGTAGCGTCAGCACTATCTCAAGAGGATGTTCCCTCATTTGCATGGGAGCATGCCCCCATGCAATTGAGGAAATCTCTTTACCTCTTGGCCCGCACCACATTATAGACGCGGGCACAAAGGCAAGGAAGGTGTCAGGAGGCGCTCTGACAGTGCACCACAAAAATGATGGTGCACTATCAGTGCACCAACTGATGGCAGCCCACTTGAGGAGTCTGGGGGGTCCCATGGACCCCCCAGACATCACCTTGCAGGTTTGTGCAGTCACTCATGCACCGCCTGCAAGGGAATCTCTCTCCCCTCTTAAAAGTGCAGGTGTAGTGCCAGCTTTAGTGCTGGTGGCGCCCTGTGCGACAATGTTTGTTGGCGCCCCCCCCAATCACCACCTCCACCACGGATTCTCTCACTAGCACCCTTTAACAATGACCAAGTCTCCATAACCACACTCTCTCAGATGCATTGAATTAGTTATATAGCGCCACTCATACCAGTGTAGGGTGTCCGAGCACTTTGCATCACACACACATTACACAGAGACAATCAATCATACTTGTGTAAATCAGTGTATAGGAAATATTACATAAGCCAAAGGACCAAGGGGCATATTATCATGCCAGGCGATAAAATTATCGCCGATTTAGCGTCAGAAAACAGCTAATTGAAGCCCGTGTTAGATGTGAAGGACATCTAACATGGGCTTCAATTGGAATTCCATAGAGCATATTATCAAGTCCATTATCGCTGTTTTAGCGGCAGTTTTCTGCCACTAAAACGGCGATAATTTTATCGCCTGTCTTGATAATATGCCCCTAAAAGTGTAGGAGTCACATGTCATCCATACTGGTAGGCAGTATAGTTTAAGAGTGCTTGGTGTGGAGAAGCACAAACTCAGTCGAAAAAGAAACCGCATAGTTGGGAGTTATCTTTAATAATAAGAATCGATTTCTAGCCAAATTAATCCTTTTTGCAACATTGATCAATGTTCTAATAATGTATACTTTGCAGTGTGTATGCAGTTCTAGGATGAAAGTTACTAGCTCACTATTCTATATTAGGACTTTAAGTTACAAATTGCAAGCAACAAAAGAATGTCTCTTTTGAAAGCAGTAACCTGCTGATCTGTTTACATCATGCATAATCTACTTGGTACACGTTATTTGCAGCAGGCATATTAACCCTCTGCACTAACTTCACCGAAGTCAAAACCTCAACTATGCAAAATGCTGATCTCTCTCCAGGACGATAATTAATCACAGGAGTTATTGTGACATTTATGTGAGGCCTGGTAATTGCCGGGAGAAAGAAACGCTGCAGCAGGTGCTTCAAAAGCATAATAAACTTTCAAGCACGGCGCCCCCAGGAAGCACCGGTCGCACCGCCCTAAAGCCGGCCCTGTCCTGCATAGTGAAACACGGAGTAGCTACTTCAAAGCCGCTCCGTATTTCACTTGAATGTGCTGCCCTGGGGGCAGCACGAGTTCGCGGCTGGCCTGGGGACAGCTCATTCATTCTAATAAGACACACTTTCCACAAAGCAAGAGCGCCGTATTTCAAATATGGTCCTTAATAGTTCCAGAGTAGGGCAGATTTCATGCTTTTATTTTTGTGAATAAAGAGAGCATTTATTAAATGGATTTGTGATGTAAATTAATTGTGTGCTTAACTTTTTTGAAAAATACAAAATGTTTAAAAAAATAATACAAATGGATTTTTGCATCTCATTTGCACATCTACAATGAGAAGCAAACATTCCTGGACTAAGCAAGCGTATGTGTGAAACGTTTACTAACTGCTGTATTTTCAGTGTCTGTAGGTGAAAGGAATTTGCCAACGACAAAATAAATCTATTTGAGAAAGGATAAAAGAAGATTTTGGTCTTTTTACACAGGTAGAAATTCAGACAGTTTGGTGTTAAGCTTATACACTGAAAACTACATAGACACAAACTTCAGTGCACAGCCTTGAGGACTGTATGACTCCCAAAAAGACTTTATGTCGCAATATCATTAGCAAAAAAATCACCTGATGGTAATAATGTGTCTTACATGTGTCGTACAAAAATATCATCCCATTGGCTGTAGATTTTATGTCATTAAATCCAATTAGGTTTGTAAATGGTGTTTACAACTCAGAATTTCTCTCAGACAATATTTTGGTTACAATTTTTTGGTACCCAGAGCCCCCAAAAGCTAGTAACTCTAAAGAACTTTTTAAATCTTTACTCTCTATCTTTTTTGGTAGACAGGGAAAGGTAGGATATAGAGTGAAGATTGTATTTCATTAGCCACGTCTGTAAAGAGAATGAACACTAAGTTACCTTAAAAATTGAGGTCCAAACTACTTGTTAACTTACCTATACCATGCAATCCGCCTATGAATCCCATGCAGGGGAGTCGATGACCAGCATGGTCTTTGGGCACGTCATCTCGCAGTTCCTCGATTCCTCATTGTGGGTGCAACTCAGATGTCTTGGCCAGAAAAATAGAAATGTATACTCATAGGTTCATGCCACAATTTGTGCCAGTTTCTCTCTCCTGTGGGTATTCATGCAAAGCCTCTACTGTTGTGGCTCCACAGGAGTACTTTCAATCATATTTTTTTCTGTTACATGGAAATGCATATGTATATTTCCTAATGCAACAATGTAAAGCATACGTTCATTCGTACTTACATTGTATAAAATGTTTCCTCTAGAGTAATATTTGTGCCTATAGATAACCCCTTTCCTCTACACCCATGACAATTGGGGATACTACTCACTCATACACACCTTGACAATATTAAATAACCAACTGTATGCATGGTGAGAATGTGTCTGCCAAATGACGATGAATACCCGCATACTTATACGTTTGTAGTTGTTAACCTACAAACTGACAGGTTATATCGACTCAAATGCCCAATACTCAACACTGAGCTGATTTACCCATCAGGAAGAGACTGCCTCTTCAACTATGGCACTTGCGCACCACAGCGTCACCTACGTATGTAATACCTTTGTGAATTTTGCCTTGTTGGTGCTGTACCTCTCCTGTATGGGAAAGAAGCTTCTAGGGAAACTTATGCACAGACTGGACAAGCAGTTCACATTCTCTGCTGGGATTCTAGCTGGATCCCTTCTGTCGCTTTCTGTATCCGCACTGCCACTGAAACACACCAAACACTGCAGACGGTTCTGTTTTATTATCTTAGCTCAACAACAAATACAGGAGAACAGTCAAATATTGGACTAGAAATATGCATGATTAATGTAATAATGCAACAAAGGAATCCATGCAACCTATCAAATTCCTATGAAAGGTCTCTTATTTTTTCTCATGCTGGTAAACTTTCCATTTTTTTAACCAATACCTAGATAATAACCTCTTTTTCTCTCCCCAGATTGACTCCTCTAGGCTCCCACAAAGCAGGTTATTACATTTTCTTAATGACTGGGCAATGATTCCCTCTTCCTCGCTCCTCAACTGTCACATTACCATTCAAACTCTAATTGCGATCACAGCCAGACTAGAAACACACCTGCGTACCACTTACCTCTGATGTAATAATAGTCAGCACTGGTCTTATAGAGGCGATCGAGAAGGACAAAGGGATTAAATAAATCAGTAGCAGCTTGGAAGTGGAAAACAGTCTTTCCCTGGCAATTTGCGTTGACCGGGCACAGCTGCGGTGCGGCATAGCGTGGACATTGGCCTTGGGCCCAGAGGGAGAAATCAAAAGGAAAGAAGATGGACGACATTTTCAAAGTTCAACAACTTGACACAGCTAGGTTGAAGGAAGAAAAAATTGATACATTTAGAAATAGTGGTTTACAGAAAATACCTTTAAAATGCTTTTAATGTTGAACAGACATAACAAAGCAGATCACCTACCCATGAAGCGGACATATGTGGTACCATTAAAAGTATGTCAATAAATGTATTTTACATACAAAATGTACCTCACTTGACAATGTGTGACGTCCCATTTAAGCCTTCATTATTCTCAAACAATGTAGGAAACCCTTCAATCAACATTAAAAGCAGTTGATTCCTAGAATTTTCTGTCCTTCTGACTTGAGAAGGGCCGGTGTGTGGAAATCTGTTCTCAAAAGACAAAAAAAATCAGTGTTTCTGTTTTTAATTGGAGAGGGAAGAAGATTGGTTCTAAGAGTGTTGCAGCTATCATGAAACTTGACGGCCTCTGGTTTTGGAGAGATGCCCACTACTGTTTCTCTTCATGATGCCTCAGGACACATTCTGGACAAATCTAATCATAGGAGAGCTGTAGACCTTCTATTTACAGTGAGCATTTGTCCAGGTCCATAAGATTTCCTTTCGTAGTCCACATTGCAGGAGTAAATATTGTGAAGTGTGATGGGCTCTGTAGGCACCTATTTGCACCATAAAAAAAGGTAATTGAAAATAAAATGACTGCAGTGGATCATATTCAACAAGACTACTCTTGTTGTCGGGAGCAACACGTTCTGATGTATCCATTAATGTTTCTTCATAGACAAGGTGTGGTGGCTTCCAATGGAACCCGTTTATCAGGAACCGTCCAGGGGAGTGCCTGTATGTGTTACATCACCTACCAGTGATCCACAGAGTGCCTGATTCTCCCATCCCTTACTTGTGCAAGCCAATACAGGCTCCCAGATCTCCACTTTTTACCCAGACATGGTATCCTCTCCTTCTCTAGAAGAATCATTTCTTGTGTTTACAGGAGAAGAATCTACTCCGGTATGTCACTTCCGAACGTACCTGTGTAGTTCTTGAAGAAATACATTTCTGCCATGTGCATCAATGATTCTCTAATATCAAGATTCTAGTGGTCCCTGGCAAGGATTCTCACCTGTATTGTTACTGAAGTAAACATTTAATACATTCTTACTGTTCCTTAGTGAAAAAAAATATTCTCAGATTCTTTGTCCATGATTTGATAGATGTGATAATTGTATTGCATGAAATGAAGGTCTGCATGAGAAGCTCAGACAATAGTTTTGCTCTACAATATATATCTGAAAGGGCATTCAAATAGACTAATACTCATGTGTGGCTACTCAATACACATTGGGATCAATTGGGTCTGAATGTAATTCTGAGGAGTTATCGCTTTCAATCTATGGATCACATTCAACTAAGGTTTGTAATGTGAAGGACATCTTTGACCGTTGCTGTTACTCAGCCAGAGAAGTAAGTAAGTAAACAAACAGTTTAGATCCGGATGCCGTTTTTTCATTGAAAGATTGTAACCCGGCATGTTCATCTATACTTTTGTGAAAACCAAAATTCAACCAGGAAGTAATTTTCCTGGAATGCACTGTAGTTCCACTGAGAAACTCTTCGCAACTTAGCCTGTGAGTCAAGCTCTAGATTTCAAGACACTTATACTTCACATATTTGTCACATATGGTGGAAATGTTCTCTCTAGTCAAGCCATCTGACTCTCATACGAGTTGGATCATGTCTTACTACTCTCACTGATATGAAACATAAAGGTTTCCCTTTTCAGTGAAGCTCCTTATCCATCTTGCTGGATCTAAGATAGAAGTGTTGAACCTACTGAGAAAGGTCCCTAGTTGGAAGGCATGTAAGACAACATCAATGCTTCTTTCCATGTATTTTGTGAGTGTTACTTTTTGGCCATCATTTGAAAGTAATAGGCTGTCTTTTACTACCTGTTAGTCTTCTACTCTTAAAACATTCTGTAGATTTCTTCTGTAACTACTGCCTACTCCTAGTGTAAGGCCAGACCAACCTCTCTACATTCCTTTAGATTTGTTATTATTGGTCTTGGGATGAAAGGAAGAGGGGGGCAGGGCGAGATCTAAGCCAAACAGATACTAAGCAGGGGCCTTCTCCAGCAATGTAGTAGGGTGCCAAACTTCAATTACAGGCAGCAATTGTGGGATCAAAATGTCTCCTTGTCTAAGGCGATAGAAACACTGGAACAGCCCTGGCAGACCAATCAGTTCCACTCCACTAAAGCAGAGATCTCCTGCAGAACTAAACTGTCGCTCCTGGCTCAAAAAAATGTGACAGGTAGAAAAAGATTATGATCTTGTGCCCTTCCACATTTTATATTCTGTCTAAGTTATGGAACACAGCATCACAAATAACAGAAAAGAACAAAAAAATGATCTGAGAGCAATTTCAGTATGTTTCTTTCAATAGTGCATAGAACACAATCTTAGTCTTAACTATCTGTCGATAAACATTGTACAGGACCTGGCTGTCCACCTGGAAAGCAGCGTATCAGATGGCGAAACTGTGCCTGGCATGACACTAATTCACTGATAGATGTACACATCTCATTGGTACCTGACAATCCTGCCTGAAAACTGCCACTTCCCTTTAAATCTCAAATGCCAGTCGATCTTCTATTGTCCAGTACATATTTTGGGACCATGGGGAAACGGGAGCGCCCACAAAAAATGTGTGCTTAATTTGCAGCCGACTCCCAACTACAGTTACATGTTGTCAACTGTCCTTGTTTCAGTACTCCATCTGCAACGAGCCTCTCATAGAACTATCCAATCCTGGTGCCAGCGGATCCTTATTTTTTGTAACCAGCGACGATGAGTTCATCATCAAGACGGTTCAGCACAAAGAGGCCGAATTCCTCCAGAAGCTGCTCCCAGGCTACTACATGGTGAGTACCCAGCCAACATGTTGAGTTCTGCCCAAACTAGACAGTAGGGTATTTTAAGCAGGACTTTGATTTTCCACAGTAGTACTCTGGGAGTAGTTGGGGAAACTGTTTTATTTTTAGTTTTATATGGCGCAAACTCGACCCGAAGATATCGGGTATCAGAGCACTTTAAATGAGCACCAGTTTCGTTACAGATGGACACATTCATGTTTTTGTTAGGCACAGAGAGATTAAGTGATTTGCCTAGAATCACAGGATGTTGAGCATCATTGCTGAGACTCGAACCCGGTTCCCCAGCTTCGAAGTCGACCGCTCTAGCCGTAAGGCCACATCCTCTCCCAAAACAGTGTGATGCCTTCACGTATTCACCCATCACTTGAATGCTCCTACAGGCAGGGGAAACAATTGAAACCGCAAACAATACCCAAGATGAGTAGAGTGCACCCAACAAAGGGAAGACAACTGTTTACTCCCTAAAACGGAGAAAAGAAAAGTGAATAACCAATAAAGATGTGAACATTGTGATTTTATTTGTTAACTGCATAGTTCAGCTGTCAACTCCACCTTTTTTGTTCTAAAGAGCAGGCACTGTCACCACAGCAACAGTTGTTCCTACTGATTAGAAGCAAGCGTTTAATACATGCCAATTGTGTAATGGCAGGGTATACATCTTCAGCAACCTAGTTCATGAGAAATTTAAAAAATCTCAATTCAGGAGACTTGCTTGTCTGTATGTTAAATGTAACCCCAGATGTACAACGAAACATATTTAAAGGCATCCGCCAAGTTTACACTCACACTGTGCAAGTAAGTTTCGACTGCGATACAAGTCGAAACTCTGAAGTACTGGCGTCATGAACAGAAAATCGCAGTAGACAGGTACAAAAGTAAAAAGCAGAGCTGTGATTTACAGCAATACAATATACTTATGCGGTTGGCTGTACCTGCAGAATGGCATAGGGAAAGATGCTTGCCTTACAGTGTTACCCAGTGGAATCTTACCTCGGTTGGGTGTGTGGTAGTGTGGTACAGTTATTTCTTTGTTAGATGATATGTGGCAAGTTAAGAGAGTCGGAGCTTTCAGTGCAGGCTCTGATTGACTGTGTTAATATCACCAGAACCATTCACATGTACATGACATACAAAACCATTCATATGTCCATGACATTGTGTATGGAAAGTACTGATTTTTAGCAACAGCAGCAATACAGGGAATGACTCCCGGTGGCCATCAGACCTAGGACCCGCACCCACTCCCTCCAATCACACCAAAAACCTTGGAATCATCATTGACAACAACCTCACATTGAATTCACAGCTTACTGATGTGTCCTCCGTCAGCTTCCTCACTCTGTCCATGCTACTTAAAATCTTCAAATGGCTACACCTACACATGAGACGCACCATGACACAAGCTCTCATCACCAACTGGCTGGACTATGGCAATGCCCGCTACATAGGATTCGCTGCACATCTTCGACAGAGACTTCAGACCATACAGAACTCCGCAGCCAGACTCATCCTCAGCCTTCCCCGATGAACCCACAGCACACCCCACCTCAGGCAACGCTACTGGTTCTCTGTACAGAAGAGATGCCAATTCAAGCTGCTGACACACTCACACAAGGTTCTACACAACCAAGGACCCGTCTACATTAACCACTGCCTGAACTTCCACCAACCATCAAGAAGAATATGCTCCGCCTCCCTTTTACTTGCCCATACTCCCCTCGTCTACTGAAGCAGAAGTGAAGGATGCTCCTTCTCCCACATCGCAGCAAAGACCTGGAACAGCCTCCCCATGTGCCTCTGGACCATCACCTCACTTCCGGAATTCCAAGTGGCCCTCAAGACCTGGCTGTTCAAATAAGCCTCAGGGGCCTGAAAGCACCTGGATACCCTGGCCGGTGATTAGCCACACTTTATAAATCCTGATTGATTGACTGATTGATTGAAAGTGCCATCTACAGCAGAAAACTAACGCTTGAAAAAGTGTCAACCTTTTCCACCCCTTGAAACTCTGAGGTGGGTTTTGCAATATATCTTTCAGACAGCTGACCTGAAATTGTGCCTCTTCCTTCAAAGCCCACCCTGTTCACTTGAGGAATTCTCCAGGGCCCACCCTGTTCATTTTACTCTTAAACCTCCTCACTTACTACCAGGGTCCACCCCTTTCGCCCTTCTCTTTGTGCTTCACCTGCTCCCTCTAACGAGACTGTATTGCAGACCGGCGTTCCTCTTCCACTTCTCTGCTGATGACACACAAACGTATCTCCTTTATAATAGCCCCTGTGAGAATGTCTTCCCATTGGGTGATAATCTGCCAATCTGTACCTCCTGGTTGGAAAACGAGGCAGCATATGTGAGGCCTGCACAAATAACATGACTACATTTGTCCTTCACTGGGAACCAAACACCCAATTGTAGCGCCTGACTCTCAGAGGGTAGCGTTGCAGAGCAGTCAGAGGCTTACACAAGGGAGGTGGTGTGGGCTAGTAATCGCCATTTGCAGGTGCGCACAAATAACACTCAATAATTGATTGTCCAGTCTGTACTTTGCTTTATAAAAGTAAGAGTACATTTATTAAACACACACACTACTCAATACTATGCTCCAATTTACAAATATACATAAACTGTTGGAGTTACTTTGTGACATTGCATAACATCTCCACCCCTCCCGCAGGGGGGTGGGGTCTAGTACCACCACTCCCATGTGTGCACATCATCTTGCCCCCAATGCAGTTGTTTGAACATAACCTGGGGCGAGGGCCCGGCACCCTAGAAGGAATGTCTGGCAACATAACCCCACTTTGCTTATGACATCAGCTCACACAAGTACTTCACATTACACATGTGACCTTCAGTCCCTCTAAAAGAAATAACATTAGTAAAAGCATTTCTGGTGCAATTACATCTCTTCGTCTCCAGGGGATGCCCTTCTCCAGACATCCCCTACTCAGCCCTTCAATCCATTATGCACTTCTCAACCCTCCTCCAGCTGTAGAACGAAAGTTCCAGTCCAAGAGAAGTTAAAATGCTGGCTCAGCCCTTGAGGGGTTATTCCTTTCAAATCCCCAGGAAACTTAGGGAGAGACTCATCTTCGTGCTGTGGTAGAAGACTGCGCGTTTCCAGCAGCTCCTCCCAGCACCTTTTCACAAGTGAGGGTGACCCCCCTCCTCTGGGGGCCACTAGGCACCAAAACGACAAATTCCCCATGCCTGGCAAGGCATTATGGGGTGCTTCAGGCTCTTCTCCATGAATATTTTATTAGCGGCTCTCCCGCTGTGCCGGGAAGAGCCCCGATGTGGGCCTCCGGCTGCTTCTTGGACCTCGGTGGGGGTCTCGGTCCCACCCGGACCCCTAGGTGAGCGTAGGCGGCTCGGGGAGCCCACCCCCAGCCGCTCCTCCTCTTTTCCAGGGCCTGGTCCCACCCGGGCCCCTCGCACTGCTTGGGGTCTCCCTTGGGGGGCCCCGGTCCCACCCGGGACACCCGCATGGCCATTTGTTGGAGGGCAGCCCGGGGAGCCCACCCCCGGCTGCCCCCGCCGGCTCCCCGCCCGGCCAGCACCCACGCGTGCTGCAGCGGGAGCCGGCAATCCGTTCTGGTCTGACGGGCCCATCTTCACAGGCTTCACTGGGCTTTGGGGGAGTGCAACGTCATTCCCCCCTACACGCCAGCCATCACCGCGGGGCCCGAAGAAGGGGTCCCGGACCCCGGAGTCTTCTTCCCGGGGGGCGCGATAGCGCTCCCTGCTGCCGGTTCTCCGCACGGGGCCCGGTGATGGGGTCCCGGGCCCCTCCCCCTGCTTCACGGGAAGCGCGCTGGCGCTCCCCGGCTTGCGCTTCTTCGCCGGGGGCCAGGGTGGGCTCCTGGCACCCCATAGGGGTGAATCTTCACGGGAGCACTCCCTGGCCATGCTTCGGGGGCCCGGGGATGGGGTCCCAGACCAACTCTGGTCACCTTCACGGGGGGAGCGTGACGGCGCCCCCCCCGGCATGACTTCTCTTTGGGGGGCAGCCCCCGGGACCTGACCCACCCCGGAGGCATCTCTGAGACCGGCGGCGGAGCCCCACGCGCTTCATCGCCGGTCTTCTTAGGGGTCCGGGGGCCATATCTCAGCCCCTGGGGGTCCGATCTGCCCCATTTTCGCATCTTCTTGCTCCTGGTGGTGTCCTCCATGCGCAGAGGCCCCTGCTTCTGCGCACCGGTCATGGGCTCTTCTTCTGGTGCCGTTAGGGCCCTTGGGGGCAGTCAGGGGGATACCTCCTTCCAACTGCCCATTGCCAGGCTCCAGCACCTTCCGCCTCAGCAGACCACACCCCAGAGAGAGCTTCTCTTCCTGTCCAAGCACTTTTTAAAAGTTGAGTAGGGGGCTGGCAGGAAGTCTCTGTTGGTCCTATCAAACAGTGACACATCACTTCCCTGCCCCTGCTCCCTCCTTCTTGTCCAGCCTCTGGGTTTGTTCAAACTGGCGTCGTCCAGTGTCTCTGGCCATATGATCTCTGAAACCTCTTCCCCCCCACGCTGCCTTCCCTCCTTGGTGCAGCCTGGTGCCTGGCACCGAGTGATGGATGAGCCTGTAGCCCCACCCATCATCTCTTCCTGGAGAGGAGGCCTTAGCTTGTGGAAGAAAGGTTATCAATCCATCCGGCTGAGGTCAGCCCTCAGCCAGGGTCTGGTTATGGCTGGCTCAGAGAAATATGACAGTCCTGTATGACCCAAAAGCAGAACAAATATGACTTTGGACTCTGCAGAACACTTCTTTTCACATCAGCTACAGTGGACTTTAGTGCGTGTCTGGAATCTGTAGGCCTTAGGAAAGTGAAACTAGTCCATGTGCTCCCTATCCCCATAAGAGAATAATGGAATAAACACTGTAAAGCACACTGACTTTCCCTGGCATGTTTCTTCCCACTGGATAAAGCCTATTCCATGTCACCACCCAATTCTGCATAAGTCCTGCCGCACCATTCACTTTGTAGCTGCTCCTGGACTGCGTACGCTAGGAATCTCCCCTGCGCAGCCAGTACACATGTGCACACGCATGTACACATGTGTCTGCATGTAACCAGCCCGGTGTCCCTTACTCCAGCTGCTGCGCAGTGGCCTGGTCAAGCCAGGGGGACACCAGTAAAATCCCCATGCAGTCTCTTACATCCTGAGTTCACTCTGGGTGAGTCCCACTTATGAGGCTCCCCCACAGTAAAAGCTCCACAATTAGGTGCTCAAAAAGCGAAAAATCCATGCGGCCCATTATGTCAGAACCACCTTCTAACGCTCCTCAAAGGTGGATGTCCACAAATTACGAGCAAAGGCAACCCAGGAGATATTAATCAAATTGTAGGCATTCCCAAGTCCACACACACAACATACGTAGGCATAATGTGGAACATTAACTGCAATATAAACCTAGAAAGCATTAAAAGGAATACAAAGAAAATACTAATAGGTAATACGTGGAATAGAAATAAAAACATATGCACATAGGACATGAAATTACATTTTGGAACGCCTTGCGAGCTGACCATAATTCGTAGGTAATACTTTTGCTGCTAAAGTTAAGTGAAGAGATATTTAAATACACAGTTGTAAAAATTTATTTGAGCACTTTATCTTGTCACCACATTTTCAAAATTGTGTAAGGTTTTTAATTTCACAAAGTATATTTGTGTAGACACTGCAGCAGATGTGATACAGTTCTTAATTATTAGGTTATCCTTTTGGCATAGCTTGCGGGGTCCTCATCATAGACGACAGCTGATTGGATGTCAATTTTTCTCTTTCAGAATCTGAACCAGAACCCCAGGACCCTCTTGCCAAAGTTCTATGGACTTTACTGTCTCCACTCTGGGGGCATAAACATTCGGCTTGTGGTGATGAACAATGTCTTGCCACGCGCCATGCGGATGCACTACAAATACGACCTGAAAGGGTCAACATACAAGCGCAGAGCCTCGAGAAAAGAGCGGGAAAAGTCATGCCCGACATATAAGGACCTGGATTTCTTGCAAGACATGCATGAAGGATTGTACTTTGATGCGGAAACCTACAGTGCCCTGGTGAAAACGTTGCAGAGGGATTGTCGGGTAAGTACGCTTGTGGAATGCACCCAAACAGGAAGTGATGTTGCCCCACCAGGCTTATTTCGGCATGCCTCATTGAACTCTCAGGCGAAACGATGATCGTTTTGACTGCAAGCACTTTTGTTGGCAAAAGAACAGTTGGTGAATTTTCTGCAAATGCACAGCTTCTTAACAAAAATAAACCAACCTCCCAAAGCATGTTATGTAAAAGGAAAGCATTTGTTTGAGGTTCTCTGGTCATATTTTAATACCATCTATAGTGACAAGTAGCAGGCAAGTCCTATGAAGCAGAATAATGAAAACAAATTTAAGTGACTTGGAAGGTGCTTCAGCCTGATGAAAACACACCCTTACCACCTGCAGGACTTGTTTGAAGGGGTGCAGAACCAGGCACAGGGAGTGGGTGAAGGTCTTTGCCCAGTACTCACAGGCCATGACCTGAGGCCACACGTGCTTTGGGTATTGCCAGCAACTGATATATCTATTCACATTTGATGATGCAACTGGGGTGGGCTTATACAGCCTTACACTTTCCCTAATACCATTTTAGGAGTGTGCATAAAACAGTTCTAAACCACTTTCTGCTGTAATTTTGTTTGGCCTTAGCTTGCCTTTCCAACTACGGTCACGGGACATAGAAATGTATGTAAAATAGCTGAAAACAGTTTAAGGCACTTATTAGTTCGAGGCATATGAGCTGCAGATCACACACTGAGGATAAGATCGCCATCTGGTGTTGGGCTCGGATGATTGCAGGTTGTTGTTGTCTTCGGAAGAAGCCTTTGGTCACGAGGTTGGTGACTCCTCCCCTGGACAACAGTGCGCATGGGCATCCACTCCATCGGCAGATTGTTTTTTTCCGCCATTGGGTTCGGATGAACTTTTTTCCGCTCCAGCAGAAAACTTCTAGCAATCATTTTAAATACTTAATCTTCATTCCATCGACGTCGAACTCAACTCGGACCGGTTCCGCAAGCGGCTGATGGACAGGACACCCTTCAAAAAATGCCCCCAGTGTGGAGCGAAGTTCCCCCACAGTGACCACCACGAGGTTTGTAACCTCTGCCTGTCGCCGGAACACAACGAGTCCACCTGTCCAGCTTGTTCCGCTTTCCGTTCGAAGAAGACCCTCCGGGACCGAAGAGCTCGACGCCATATTATGGCCAAACCAGCTCCAGAACCGGAGGACATCTTTGCTCAAGATGTTCCCGAAGACGACACCGAAGATCTCGAGATCGTGTCCGAGGCCGACGATTCCGATGACCTCATCACTCCAGGGCAGCGTGTGAGTACCACCCCCCCTGCCCCTGCCCCATCCAAAAAAGCATTGGTCAAGACTCCGCCAGCTGGGCCCAGTCGCGACCGGAAATCCTCTTCAGAAGCCCCGCCCTCGGGCCCGGCTCCGAAGACATCTAAGCCTGTGGGTGGCTCGGGCTCGAGCAAACCTCACCTGATTGTGCCTTTAACACCCTCGGCACCCAAAAACCCACTGTCGGCACCGAAACAGGCTCCAAGACCGAAATCTCCTTCGGCACAGAAACGTTCCTCGGCACCGAAGTCTCCACCGGCACCGAGACGTTCTTCAACATCGATGCCTGAAAGTCCATCGGCACCGAAAACTCAGTCGGCACCGAAAACTCAGTCGGCACCGAAAACTCAGTCGGCACCGAAAACTCAGTCGGCTCCGAAAAATCCATCGGACCCGAAAAAATCATCGGCGCCGAAAACTGCGTCCCCGCCGAAAAAAGCTCATAAAGACCCGAAGCGGACATCGCAGACACCACCTTCGGAGCCAGATGAACTTTTTCGACCAGATCCTTCTCAAAAGCGGATCTACATCAATCCTAACACGGGACATGTGACTGCCATCCCATATAAAAAGCGGAAGCTGGACACTACACCTCCCCCAGCTCCCATACGGAAAAAGGACTGTGCTACTTCACCACTTCGTCCTTCCTCTCCTGTTTTACCTCCTAACCCGTCCCCCCCTCCTCCTCCTGATTCTCCTTTACCTTTACCTTTACCATCTCCCTATCATTCACCTCCTCCACAGGATGATAATGATGACTTAGGGGGAGGGGCGGACCCTGATTTATTTAATGATCCTGTTGATCCAAACGACCCTTTTACGTTCCCAGACCCAGCACCCATGGATGACTGGTCTTATCCTATACCTGACATGCCTGACCCCACTACCTACCCCTCCAAGCCCTCCCCTCCTGATGACCACCTAGGGTTCGGCCAACTTATAAATAGGGCAGCAACATTCCACGGCGTCACAATGCACACAGACGCCCTTGAAGAGGACTTTCTCCTTGATACCTTTGAGCAGTCACAAAAGACTGTGCACATACTGCCCATGATCAAAGGGGTTATAAAGCATGCTACTGAAGTCTTTAAGGACCCTGTTCGAGCTAGGGTTCTCAACCCACGCATCGAAAAAAAGTACCGACCAGCCCCGCAAGACCCTGCATACATTAAGGCCCAGCTCCCTTTAGACTCCTTAGTCGTATCAAATGCCAGGAAGCGCGCTAACTCACAGACAACTGGAGAAACGCCTCCCCCAGACAAAGAGTCTAAGCTTTTAGAAGCCTCAGGCAAACGGGTCGCCGCGCAGGCGGCTAACCATTGGCGTATTGCGAATACCCAGGCCCTGTTAGCCAGGTATGATAGAGCGCATTATGACCAACTTGAGGACCTTATGCAACATCTGCCTGAACCCTTTATGTCCCAGGCCTCTGACCTCATCCAAGAAGGCAAATTAATATCTAATGCCTCCATTAAATGCGCCTTAGATGCAGCAGACACTGCTTCTAGAGCGGTCAATACTAGCGTCTTACTCAGACGACATGCCTGGCTCCGTATTTCCGGATTTAAACCGGAGGTTCAAACCGCAATTCTAGCTCAACCTTTCAACCAAGAGCAGCTATTTGGCCCTGCAGTGGATACTGCATTAGAAAAAATGAAAAAGGATAATGAAACTGCCAAGTCTATGGGAGCACTGCAGTCTCCTCAAAACCGGGGTTCCTTTCGTCGCTCCTTTTATAGAGGAGGCTCCAAAAACACATCAACTGAGACCACGTCCACCTTTAAAAATTCTGGACAAACATCCCCTAACAGAGGTTATTTCCGGGGAGGTTATAGGGGAAACAATAACAAAGGTCGAGGGCGGGGCAACAACAACAACACCTGCACCTCACCAGCCACCAAACAGTGACTTGCCACCACTCCCCCCAGACCATTCCACTCCGGTCGGGGGGCGACTCCAACAATTCCTACCTGTCTGGACTTCCATCACCACAGACAGGTGGGTAAGACAAATTATCCAGTCTGGCTACTGCCTCGAACTCATACAATCCCCCCCAAACATACCGCCCAAACAACGTCCAATGTCCTCGCATCATCTCTCTCTCCTCAAACAAGAAGTTCAATCCCTGTTACAAAAACATGCGATAGAACCAGTCCCCCTTCAACATCAGGGAAAAGGGGTATATTCTCTATACTTCCTCATTCCCAAAAAGGACAAAACACTAAGGCCCATACTGGATCTCAGACTGCTAAACCAGTATATACATTCGGATCATTTTCACATGACCACTCTCCAACAAGTCCTCCCACTTTTACAACAGGGAGACTTCCTCGCCACATTGGACCTCAAGGACGCATACTTTCACATCCCCATGCATCCCGCTCACAGAAAATATCTACGATTTGTGGTAGATGGGCAACACTATCAATTTACAGTTCTCCCATTCGGAGTAACAACGGCACCCAGAGTGTTCACCAAGTGTCTAGCAGTCGTGGCAGCGCATCTCAGAAGACAACAGATCCATGTCTTCCCCTATCTGGACGATTGGCTCATAAAAGCCAATACATACCAAAAATGCGTTCTCCACACTCATCGCACGATTCAAACTCTCCACGATTTGGGATTCACTATCAACTACCCCAAATCCCACCTACAACCTTCCCACTTACATCAGTATCTAGGAGCAACCATAGATACATCCAAAGCCATTGCCTATCCCAGCACTGCCAGGATAGCCAGTATACAAAATCTCATCTCTCAATTTCAAACTCATCCATCTCTTCCAGCAAGAGTGTTCATGCAGCTCCTAGGCATGATGGCGTCATGCATCTCCATAGTCCCACACGCACGACTTCAAATGCGTCCCTTACAGGAATGCTTAGCACAACAGTGGAACCAAGCTCACGGACAACTTACCGATCTGGTGTTGGTGGACAGTCGCTCACTTCGCTCACTGAAATGGTGGAACACCATCAACCTGTCCAAAGGGAGACCGTTCTTAGAGCCTCTTCCACAAGTTGTGCTAACTACAGACGCATCTCTCACGGGGTGGGGAGCCCACCTCCTTCACCATACCACTCAGGGCAGATGGACCAGTCAACAAAAACTGCTCCACATCAACCACCTGGAACTCTTAGCAGTGTTCCTAGCACTAAAATCCTTTCAAATTCACCTAAAGAACAAAACTGTCCTCATACGCACAGACAACATGACGACAATGTATTATATACAGAAACAGGGAGGGACACACTCTCTCCAAATGTCCCAACTGGCACAGCAAATCTGGAGATGGGCAATTCCCCAAAACATCTACCTGTTAGCAGAACATCTCCCAGGGATCCACAATCAAGTGGCCGACCTCCTAAGTCGCCACACACAACAGATCCACGAATGGGAACTACACCCCAAGGTTCTACTCCCCTTCTTCCAAAAGTGGGGACAACCAGACATAGACCTGTTCGCCACTCCCGAAAACACAAAATGCCCAACCTTCGCCGCCAGGTTTCCACACCCACAGTCGAAGGGCAATGCCCTATGGATGAACTGGTCAGGCAGATTTGCGTACGCTTTTCCGCCTCTCCCACTAGTTCCATTTGTGGTACGCAAACTGAAACAACAGTCACTAACACTAATACTAGTGGCTCCCACTTGGGCACGTCAACCGTGGTTCACCACACTTCTGGAACTATCTTTAGTTCCACATCAAAAGCTACGCCTCTCCCCGGATCTGTTAACCCAGAACCATGGAGAAATCAGACACCCAGATCCTCAAACACTGAATCTAGCGATCTGGCTCCTGAGGTCCTAGAGTTCGGTTACCTCAATCTCCCTCCAGACTGT
Source organism: Triturus cristatus (assembly GCF_964204655.1). Classification (NCBI taxonomy): domain Eukaryota; kingdom Metazoa; phylum Chordata; class Amphibia; order Caudata; family Salamandridae; genus Triturus; species Triturus cristatus. The sequence continues at coordinate 864,510,555 of NC_140581.1, forward strand.
ATGAATATCATAAAAGAAGCCAGACGCCCTACTACTAGAGCGTGTTATGCCGCTAAATGGAAACGATTTGCCATCTACTGCGCTAATAATGACATACATCCATTGGATGCTTCCATCCAAAACATCATTTGCTATCTACTACACTTGCAAAGATGCAATCTAGCGTATTCCTCTATACGTTTACACCTAGCAGCCTTGGCAGCCTACTTGCAAAATAGGCAACACCTGTCCCTTTTTAAGGTACCAGCCATCAAAGCGTTTATGGAAGGTCTCAAAAGAATTCTTCCCCCAAGATTGCCACCTGCACCAGTGTGGAATCTCAATGTGGTTCTAACAAGACTCATGGGTCCCCCATTTGAACCTATGCACAAATGTGAATTGCAATTCCTAACATGGAAGGTAGCTTTCCTTATCGCAATCACTTCCCTGCGCAGAGTAAGTGAAATACAAGCCCTTACACTTGAGGAACCTTTCTTACAACTACACCGTAACAAAGTGGTTCTTAGGACAAACCCTAAATTTCTTCCAAAAGTGATTTCCCCTTTCCACCTTAACCAATCAGTTGAACTACCGGTCTTTTTTCCAAATCCAGACTCGGTAGCTGAAAGGGCCCTACATACCTTAGATGTCAAAAGAGCCTTGCTTTATTACATCGACAGGACAAAACCTTTTCGAAAGACAAAACAACTCTTTGTTGCTTTCGCGCCACCACACAAAGGCAACCCGATCTCCAAATCAGGAATAGCCCGGTGGATAGTTAAATGCATCCAAATATGCTACCTCAAGGCTAAACGTACACTTACAGTTCCCCCTAGGGCGCACTCCACGCGTAAAATAGGGGCTTCTATGGCCTTCTTAGGCAATATTCCCTTAGAAGACATTTGCAAGGCAGCCACATGGTCTACCACGCATACCTTCACTAAACACTATTGTGTTGACGTGCAGGCCAAACAACAGGCCTCTGTGGGCCAGGCTGTCCTAAAAACTTTATTTCAAGCTGCTGCAACGGATACAGGCGACCACCGCTAAGGGGAGCACTGCTGTATAATCTATCCTCAGTGTGTGATCTGCAGCTCATATGCCTCGAACGGAATATGCTACTTACCAGTATGCATCTGTTCTTGGCATGTAGAGCTGCAGAGTCACACACGCCCGCCCGCCTCCCCGGGACCTGTATCTGTTCCAGCATCCGTCTTACTTAGACATTACACATGGACATCCTTTCTTTCTTTTCTATATACTCCATCTTTTCCCATCATGGCGAAAAACAATCTGCCGATGGAGTGGATGCCCATGCGCACTGTTGTCCAGGGGAGGAGTCACCAACCTCGTGACCAAAGGCTTCTTCCGAAGACAACAACAACCTGCAATCATCCGAGCCCAACACCAGATGGCGATCTTATCCTCAGTGTGTGACTCTGCAGCTCTACATGCCAAGAACAGATGCATACTGGTAAGTAGCATATTCCTTATTTATTGTGTCGCGTTTCTTACAGAATTGTCGGCCTACACTATTATTATGCATCAAGTCATGTGCCACTCTGAAACAGTGCATTCTGTGTGCAACAGTCTGACCACCCAAACGCTTCCAGTGTGCCATGTGTGAGTGTTACTGTATAGGAAGTATTGTTGAAGAACACAGATTGTTTAGAAAGGAGACTACAACAGATTAGCATTTTGTGCTGTTTGGTGCTGCCTCTGAGGCCCGTGGACACTAAATGGGTCCCATTGTCCGGCACGGGGCGATTGGCTTGAGTTGGGCTTGTTGCGCCGCTGATCTCATGTGCAGCTGAACAGTGAGAGGAAGATGGGGGTCGTGTTGAAAAACATTGTTTGCTTTCCAGTTCTTCTGCTTGTTTTCAAGCAAAAAAGAGAAACTTATACCACTCGTCACTTACCAATGGCCAGAATCAAAGCTTATGAGGACAATTGAGCAAGCAAAAGATAGAGAAGGGGCAGAAGAAGAAATTAAGGCAATCACAAACAGCAAAGCAAGAAAGAATCACACAAATAGCAAGACCACAAAAATGCATTTGGCACGTGGGTGTACGGTCTGTTGCGAGACATCCCTTTATGAGAACCTAATTGTTTGTACTGTTCTATAATTTTTTTTTTTTTAAATTGGGTTTAACGTGACCAAGTTAGATCATGCTAAGTTTAAATCCACCCACGCGTACAGTCACGCCACAGTATAAATAAATATTAGTACGGACATGTTCCATTACGTTATTTTGAAATACAGTGTGTAGCTAATGGAGTTGTCTCTCAACAGTTCTTAAGGCTGTGGGAAACAGAACAAACACATCAGGAAGCTGCAGTATGTTTGTGTTGGGATATTGATCTTCTTTCATCGTCCATTTCCCACCGCACTTGTGCATTCTGCTCCTCGGTTACTATATCTGGAATATGCACTGCGCCTGTGAATTGAACAGACAGCAGGCAGCTTGCTTGCTCTTTGGCAGGTTAACATTGATCCGTTGCATGCTATGATGGTATTAGTGTTTTTTAGAGTAGTTGTGTGTGTTGTGTGTGTGTGTCAGGGCAGACTAGCATCCCTAAGCCATGGATGCTAAAACTACCCAAGGATTATTCATGACATCCTTAAACCACCCCATGTCAAACTTGAGTCATTCCGGACCTATAGCAAGTCATGGGTTAATTATAACACCGTTCGGGTATCCCAAGCCCTGTATGAGCCAAGGCATTCTTGATTCATCCCACGCAACGAGCAATGCAGGTCGTTCTTGAGCTACCTGAGTGAGTCTGGTCACCATTGAGCCATTACAAGTTAAGGGTTAGGGAGGGCACTCTTCAGGTATACTAATGTATAGGTGAGCCTGGTTATTCATGAATTTTTGCAAGTCATGGGTGAATTATAGCACCTTTCAGGTTTCCCCAGCCCCGTATGTAGCATTCTTGATTTATCCCACGCCATGAGCTATACAGACCGTTACTGAGCTACCTGAGTGAGTCTGGTCACCGCCGAGCCATTAAACGTCAAGGGTTAGTGAGGGCACTCTTCAGGTATACTAAGGTATAGGTGAGGCTGGTTATTCATGAGATATTGCTAATCAGGGCACTGTTGAGCTTCCCAAGTAATGGGTAAGTCAGGGCGCCCTACTAGTATTCTACCTGCAGTGAGTCTTATTCCAACAAGGAAAACATTTGGGGGAGCTGAAAATAGGAATGTGTAGCAGCGTGTACATTCATGGGTAAGATGACCGTAATTGTGCAAGTGAAATTGGATTTACACATTTGCAAACGTAAGCTGTCGGAAAGCATCAGTTATATGAATTAATCTAAAGCTTTCTGTGTGGAATGATGATGGCGGGAGCCGTAGCCACATTTCTGGGGCAGCCAGGCTTAATGCAAGATGTACCTTCACTGCACAAGGTTTCTATTACATTTTTACACAAAGCCAGATTATCACTTAGTGTGATTTATGTTGAGCCCTTTGTGTTGTGCCTATGCTACTATTTTTATTTACCTTTTTCTGAATTGCTTACACAGTAAACAGGAAATATAGTGAGACGCTTGAAGGCTGGTCCCGATGGCATTACGATAGAGGGCACATGTGAACTTCAGTTTTTTTCTGGATATCTGTTTATTGGCTAGCAAGTATACATAAGTCAAACAAAAGAGAAGAAACAAGATATTATCTGCACAGATAAACTCCCCTAAGAGATCACCGTGCTCATCAACTCAGAGGGCAACTTATGAACCCCTTTAAATGGTCCTTCTCCTTGACAAGAGCCCCTGCTCTGAATGACACTGTTAGTCCAAGACCTGGGCTAGGATGTTGTATTCTCCTCGAAGTGCATCTTCCATGTCAATGCAGAAGTCAAAATGATCAATTTCCAACTATCCAAGATCTGAGAAATTTTGATCACTCTGTTCAAACTGATACATTGTTGGATTTAACCACTGCAGCACAGGAGGTAGAGGCCCGAGAATAAATCTGACGTGAGCTGAAGAGAGTTTCAGCTAAATAGGCATATAACCTAAAAAAAAACTAAATCAAGTATGCACCAAAAACACTTCAACGGATCTACTGCCATCTAGGATCAAGGTCTAGGGCCTCCGTGCCATGCACAGAACATTCTGGAGCAGGGCCCCTGCATCCTGCGCAAGCTAGGGCCTCGCTGAATACTGACCGGGACTGCATCCCCCAACCAGGACACTGGTTATAGCTGAGACCATCCACTGACAAACATTACACCCGCTACGACTTGATAGCAGGGCACAGGGTGTACGAGCCTCGGAGTTATGGATCACCATTATCTGTGCCTGACAGCCCAACCCATCTACCTTGTTTTTATGAAGATGGTAAAAAGCGAACTCGCCCTCCTTCATTTACAAAACCCCGTCCTATTACTAACCTTGAGTACTCTCTCCAAATACCTCACTCCCCCAGAAAAACTGGACGGGAAAGACCTGAGTTAATCTCATTAACAACTCATTTAAGTCATTCTTGTGCACATATTCACTAGTGTTTTCATTTCCTCTGCATATGTACCCATTAAAGAAATTCCTGGAAGCATCTGCAGAGCTTCCAGTAAAATTTGGTGCCGTGGAAAACACCACATATTAATAAAGTAATAATTCAAATGTGAGCCTTATAAATCTGTTACTTCAACTTTTTGCTGGAAGTCCTAAAATATGTGCTGTGCAAATGTGCACAGGGCACAGCTCTAACTAAATGTGCCTCTGCATGTGTTGTATTAAAGAACAGTGAGGTGTCCATCTTGAAAAGAGGTGAAATTACTAGGCCTGGGTCAAAATTCCGTTCCGTTCGCGGAAATTGCGATAATTTAGCATTTTCGCATTCCGCGGAAAGCGAGAAAATTTCAAATTTCCGCATTTCGCAGCTTAGCGATAATTTGTTTCTTGCTCGCGCTGTAAAACAATACATTCTCGCGTGCGCGCGATCGCCTTACCTGAATCCCCGCGTTCGCCGACAAGTTTTCCCGATCCGGTCTCGTACTCCACGAGATGTTGTATTGTTGGTAGCCATTTGCGCTGTCTCGTGACAGTTCGCGCCCGCAGTAACGTCATGCGTCGCGCGATCACCTCTTTCTTTTCGCGATCATGCACCGCGAGACAAGTGAAAACAAGATGGCCGCGCCCGCGAGCAACCGCATGGGTAAGTTGGCGAGCCGTGACCACGCAGAAAATACGGCGAACGGGTGGGGAAATAACTTCCGCATCTTCGCAATATTTCCATGTATTTGCAGTGATTTTTAACATTTTCGCGATAATTTGCAAAAGTGAATTTCGCAAATTCCGCCCACCCCTAGAAATTACTAGCTGCTTGCAGAAATATGCAGCGAGGCTGGGTAGATATCAGGCAGCTGCAGGGTTTTTCTGTTTCGGCTTCCACTGCGACCCATTCAGTGGTCTGCAGACGGATCTCTGGATCAAGGAAATTGGAGACCAAGAGCGATGAGTCTTTCTTTTGCTCTGAAAACACTGAGGAACAGGGACATGAAGACAGATGCGCTATCAAGGAGGGCACTTAAATGTGAAGGTTGGCAAATCTGTAAACGACTCTACAACCTCTCTGAAAGAAGCTGGTATTCAATGGTGTGGCAAGAGTGTCATGAACCCTACTGCAAACAAGGAAAATAGGCCTAGGGCCAAAACTGGGTAGTTAAATGCAACCATAATTTGGGTGTAGAGGGCCCCTCGCCACTGGGCCCCTGTGTCTGCTGTGCTACTGACACTTACACTTTTGCTGGTATTGCTTTTCAGCCTTTTTAAATTCTTGGAACTTTGCAAAGAGTCGTACAGAAAAGTATAGTGTTCACCACTCTTTACGAAACCAACCGGGAGTGGCCCTGCTGCAAGCTTACAAAAGACATCTGTTTCATTTGCCTTCGCCCCAGTACTTTTCCCGGGAGACTTGAGGCCCCTCTCAGACCTTTCCCTGCTTTTTAGCAGCACGGTGAGTTTAGTTCACTGCTGGGTCCATCTTGTCACACTCTCAGTTGAGATCAGCTCGTCAGCGTCCAGCCCCTGCCCGCTGAGAGCAAACATGTGGCATGTGCAGTTTTATGGTGAGATAAGGGTAGCCTGCTGTTTGTGTTTTCACAGGCTCCATAGCAGTTGCAGGGAGTGTGTTTGTATGGGGAGTGTTGTTTTGTTACCATGGATTTCTTTGTAGCACATTCTTACTTTGTTGTGGAAGTCCAATTGGGTGTTGCTGTTGGCATTGTGTTCAGGGATCTTGAATTATGAAGCACATTAAAGCAGATTTCTGTTGGTAAAACTCTGATGTCTTCCATTTTCTTCCTTCGACCCAACCCTCTGCAGGCATTTAATTCTGGAGTATCAAGACCTCTGAGAGAAGTGTTGAATCCTTAATAACAACTTTTTTTCAGCAGTAATAAGTACAGATAACCCAGTTGCAGTGGGATAGTTGACGTGGCACGCTGTCCACCAGATATTTAAAGCTCGTGAGAAGGACCAGCAAGAAAGTATAGACAAATGCTATGAAACATCACATCAGCCATTGTGAGTTAGAATTGGGCCGCTTCTAACCGAATGCACAAATGTCACTTTTCGATGCCTCTTACCTTGCTGGTGCAAGATTTAAATAAGTAGAAAACTGCTAATATTGGAAAATATAATAAATAGACCTCTCTTATGGTACCATGCTTTGACGCAGGGGGTGTTAATACTGTTTAAGAGGAGTGATGTTCAGCCAGTGCTTAATTTGAGCCGGTGGTTTCCGGTGCTCAGCACCAAAACTTAATTAATAGCACCGGCGTTTGTGACTGTCTGCCACACGGTGGTGCTATCTGCCAAATTTGGGAATGAGCACAACAGCTATTTATTAATTTAATATACATTAGCAATCACTAATATGTGCCACCCAAGCCATTCTTATAGCTCTGGGGGCATTGAATAGTATGAACTGTCATACTTGTAGGAGTGGGGGGGTTAGTAGTTGTGTTGCTACTGTAATTGTTAGAGCTGGCAGGTGCAATCAAGGATGTTGAATCCCTACAGCCCAAGGCCCAGGACATATTGTTTGGGGTCAAGGGCAACAAGTACCAGGTGTATTTTGTCCTTGGGACAAATAAGCCCAACCCCTTGCAGCACAAACCCTTTGGCTGCCAGTTTGCAGTACCACATTATAGATCTGGGAAGGGCACTGTCTGCAGTTAAGGTAATATTTGTATCCATATGTTAATGCTGTTCACACTTGTGTTTATGGTTCATTAATTGAAACCTTTATTACTAGGGTGATCGCTCTAAGTAAATGTTGTAAGCTCTGACTTCCCTACTGACAGTGGTTCCAGTATAAAAATGTGTACACAGTTTTTCTAAGTTTAGCAATATGAGGCTATGTATAATGCTCCCAGAATGCTTTCTGGGTTGATGCAAATTTTGCAGAAGCTTGAAAGCAAGATTGATAATTCTTTGCTTTCAAAATAAAATGTTCATGAAAAAATTAAAGCGGGAAAAGAAAATTTGCTAAACTACTGTAAAATTTCAGGTACCATTTCTTTGCAGTATCATTGGTGTTGATGCATGCTAGAGTTTACCAAAAACATTCATAAAGGAAAATCAGTGGAACCAGTAAGATTATGGGAAACAAAACTAAATAAGCATTGGCAAAGCCAGTGGGTCTGAAATTGGTGGTCAGCTTTTTAGGTTTGTCAACTTGTAACTTGTTTTGGCATGGTTTTTGTAAAACCTTATTCGTGTGGGAGCTGCCGAGCCTTCACCATTATAACAAACATTGGCAAAAGCAAACATTGTTTTTGGTCTCAAAAAGCACACACTGCCACAGTAGTTACTGGCACTGAACAAAACTACTTTGTCTGTCGATATGCTCCTTGTGAAAGAGCAGAATGATGTCACTCACAGTGAAGAGAGCCGATACAGAGAGAGAGAGAGATAGAATTTTAATAAATGCAAAAGGCCATGGTCAACGCCAAATATGGAAGAGGTGTTGAAAACCCTTACAACATGCAAGTTAGAAGGTTTTCACAGACTCAAAGGGGCATTCTAACCCTGGAACTATTGCTCACCGCTACCTTCAGCCCCAGTATGTAGATCTGCAGAAACGTGGCAACATAAGGAGATTGCAAGCATTCAAACAATACTATGGTGTAAGCCCTGGCATAACCAGTGAGGCTATATCAGAGCTCTGATATAATGAGATTGCTGCCATAATTTGTCACTGCACTACATGCACCAAAGTGACAAGTGGATTTTGTTGCACAACAAGTAGTTTTATGAAGCAGCCTGCCCATGGACAAGTAGATATTTTATTAAATTCCACACCCCTGTGCAATGGATGGTGCAAGCTGCTGGGTGCTCCTTACGAGGATCCTGGCACTTATTGTTTTACAAATTAACCATTGTTCAGTGAAGCAGTTACTATTGAAAGTAGCTAGGACGCTGTTGTGCCTCCAAAATACCATTGGTGGGCTTCAAAGAGATACACTGCTTTTAAACCAACAACCTGCACTAGATGAAACCACAGTGCCCTTCATATGGCTTATGGTACTAACATTTGAACCAGGTTCTACATTGCCTCAAATGTTGCAAAAAAGCTGGTTCCTTTCATTTCAAAACGTGATGTAGGCAGCAAGAGCAAAGAGACTTGTCATGGCCGGTGCAATTTTTAACTATGGCTGTTCCTAGCTGAGCTCCTCCCCTTTCCTGATCTGGCTGACCAATGGCAGCCTGCACAATAGGCCAGCATGGGTATCTCTACTTTGAAAGAAAGGTAGAGCAGGCCACATTTCATACATCCCACTTTGCCTACAGCTGGAAGATTCGTCATCCTACTTTGCCAACCTAACAGGTTTCCTCATTGTGTTGGCCGATGAAGAGGAGATAGAAGGTTTTGATGTTTGGTTTGGTGGTGTGAACTACGTACAAGGCATTGCTATTCAATGGAACCATGAGGACATTGGCGGCTGCTATGGCGGCTGCTATGGAATGGGTGTGGCGGGGGGTAAAAAAAAGTTTGCTTACCTCTATTGGGACACCGCCTGTCTTCCGTCCTCTGTCTTTTCCTGATTACGAGTCCCGGAAGCACACAGGCTCCCAGAATCCCCTAACCAATCACAACACTGATGTCACCAGCATGACAGCATGGTCGTGTTTGGTCAGAGCGCGGTGGATCAGCGCTCAGACAGAGTGGGAGGCTGTGCATGTTCTCCACCCAGCCTTACAATACAGCCGGGTGAAGAACATGCTAAGTGCACATGATGGGTTGGCCAGCCCAAGACGGCCAGCCAAACCGTCATGCGCACTTACAAAGTGCACCAACCACTCCTCCCCCTACCCAGGACAGATTAGCCACGCTCCGCACCTAAAATGACACGAACGAGCCAGTGTGGAAACATAAAATGATAATAACATGTTATTGTGGTTATTTTCTTTTTCCTTTTTTTCACTGCTCAGAAGCAGTGGGGCGACGCTCCTCCACCTTAGCAAGGAAGCCGCCGCTGCATAAAGATGAACTATTGTCCTGTGTCAGACAGTAGCAGTAATGTTAAACAGCACTGTTTGCTAGCTATCTCGCTAGAGTTGTGCTGCTTGTTGGTGTTCCGTCAGTGGGATCCATCAGCCGCCATGTTGCTATCCGCGTTCCCCCCCCCACTCTTAACAGTAGTGCTGTCTCATCACGTGCAAACTTTAGAGAAACTCTTCTCGCACTTTGGTTGACTAATGACGCATTATCTTCTTAAAAACAATCTCCATGTATTCACGTGCAGACCTCGTTTTGTAAGCTCCTGTGGTTGTGGGTGTACACATGGAAGAGAGGGTGGGAAACTTGACACATACATAGCAATTTGGGAGTGACAATTGCTTCTATGAATAGGCAGCTAGGCCTGCTGAAAAGAAATATGCGGACAGGACGTAATTACACCTATTGCCTCGTTGTTGCTGTTCAAATGCTAATACAAATTCAAGTAGCATTTTAACACAGATTAGAAGCTATTGCTTTGGCACAGCTACATTAGGCACTGAGCAATTACCCCATGCTGCGCTGCAGTGCCTACCACGGGCTGCATCTGACTGTTATTGCATTAGCAAAGAACATTGTGGACTTGCTGGAGGAAACACCGCGATAACCTTTTGAGCAGGCCCATTTTCCCACAAATATGATAGAGTGGTTTCCAGCCAGGCCTCGCAGCTCTCTAGATAAATAGGTTTTCAGTAATAAAAGAGAAAACCTTTTGCAATCTCGGCGCGCTGACTCACGGCCGCATCATTGCACAGCGAGGGGCGCTGGGCTGTTCTTTAAAGGGCCCGTGGCTTTACACGTGCTTGTTGTATGCTTTCAGTTTCCTCTGCTTGCAAAGGCTGGGCAGTGTGTGTGATGTTACAGCTCTTCCCCGCCTCTTTAAAACGGACAGTCGCTCAGAAGAAAAGCCTGTCAGCACTTCAGCGTTCTGGGATATGTGGGCAATGGCATAAGACGGAGTTTAGTTGCATCGGTGCACCGTATCGATTGGCACGTTGTATAATAAAGATCAGATTACGCCCCAAGATTAATACTGCATTTTAATTAAAACTCTCAGTGATTCAGCATCCTTAAGAAACCAGAGATGCTAAAAGAGCCTCTGTGGCTGAGCTCCAAAAAGAAAGTTACAGAGCAATCAACAGACTGGTTTCTCTTTCTCAAAGCCTTCCATTCACCTCTCCCTATGATTGTTTTTCACCTTTGACCACTTCTAACTGCACATGGCTGCATGTTATGTTATCAGAGTTTTTATAGCGTGCTATTCACTCGTGAGGGTATCCAGGCACTCTGTAGCAGGTGTGTGAGCCTTGGGGGTTCACTCCTAAAGCCAGGTCTTCAGCTTCTTGCGAAAGTCAAAAAGAGCGGATGAGGATGTGATGGGTGTGTGCGAGGTTGTTCCAGGCTTCAGGGGTCAGGAATGAGAAGGCACAGCCCCACCCCTTCTGAAGTCCCTCCCCCAGCCGAGGTCCTTGCAACCAGAGGGACCATGAGGTTAGAAACTGTTAAACTTTCTGTCCCGATGGTTGGACGCAGCCCTTCTGGTCGCCTTGCAGCACAGCCATGAAAATAAGGGCCCCAGGAATGATGGGGCAGTGTGGTTGACTTTTTGTGGTAGAGGGGGGATCGCCACATTCTTGAACTAGTATCACACTCAGCCCCCTTAACAGTGAATGGAGTTTCAGCATCAAAAATAAAACCAAAGGTCACTTATCCAATTTCATACCCATCCAACCCCACAACACGGCTGTTGATGCAGGTCCAACTATAGCTGATGCCCATTACTGGTAGGGCCATAAGGCCTTACCAGACCTTTGGGACTTAGCAGCCCTGGGCAGCCCTTTTAAAGGCAGAGCAGCAAGAGAAAATAAACAAGCATTGGCAATGCAATAGGTCTCGCATTATTAAAGTTTGAGCTATTGGTGTTGCATTATTTAGCAATGCCACCGCACTACAAGATTATAAAATCTTGCAGCATTCCATTGTATTCCCTTTTCTTTTTTATGAACAAGTTTGCTTTTCTTGGTGAGATTGCCTTCCAGTACATATGTAAGGAATAGCACGTTAGCAGACATTTGTAAGACAGTTTCTCGAAAATCACTGGTGAATAAAAAGATTTCAACTCGCTAAAGAAGTTCTTACTTGTCAGAAAAGGCTGACTTCTGACACAATCATTCATATCAAACAACCATAAACATGCCAAGAAATCAAATTGTGTTGCATAAAAATTGCATAACTAAAACTGTAAGTAGTGGCGTATAGAACAGAATATGGGCCATAGAAAATCACGCACAATTATGTGTCACTTGTAAATGCCTTTAATTTGACATGTATGCCACGGAGAATAACTCCTGTGTTGACAGTCCCTCACTTTCTTAGCACTCTGTTGATTCCAAAGGTGAACACACCTGCATGTGTCAGCTCGATACAATGTAGAAATGTGAATGGCTATTAATATTTGGACTGGAAAAACTATGGAGTCTAAAACACATCCAAAATGTGTGTGGGTGTGTTTCACCACCGCAGTTTTAAAAACATGGACACAGACACACATCTGACCGCATCAGTAGTCAATTAAAGATAACATGTATGTCAAGCCTGGACATATTTCACTAAGTGTGTAGTCAGACAACTTACACATTAGAGCCATTGATTAGAAGATATGTATTCTCAACTGTTTGGCTCCATATACACATATTTAAACAACATTTCAGAGATTAGATGATCGTCCAGACAAAAAACAATCTACATTGCAGACAGTAAACGGTAGAGCACAACAAAAACAAACTGCGTCATGGCCAAGATTCAGAGGGAAAACACCTAAACATACATAATTGTCAGAAATATGCGCACTATTGTGTAGAATGGTACATACATTATTTATATTGTTCTTTGTGGTTTTTCATATTAATAAACTCCTTTCCTGTGCAGTTTCCCTGACTGGCAGCCGTTAGCACTGCAGTGTCTGAAATAAGTTATTGGTCCTGCTATGTTTGAAACCCCAGGAAGGTGTAACTAAATACAAGGGAATAAATCGGTGGGAACTCTAGCTCTGGTGCTGCCTACCCGTGCCTAAATCGTATGCTTCTGGAATGGCTGGCCACCGAATACGTGTGTCTAAAATACTGTGCCTTCGGATGTGCTACCCCCTTGCGCGCCCACCTCCCCAAACACGCAGTGCACACCTGAGGTGCGCAGAGTTCCAATGATGTTCAAAAGGAAGCTGCGTGGCGTTATTTTTTTTCAATACAAAATTGTAAGCAGAGTTGTGGTCTATTTGTTTATACAGTCACAAAAGAGAACAACGGAAAATCATTCCCCCCAGTCACAACAGAAAATCAAGAGTCACTCGTATAAGAAAAATAAGTACAATAATATTTAAGGTGTAACATGACCGGCTCTGCTTAAATACCCGGCCCTGCCGTGGCTGAGTAAACCTTTCTGGCACTCTTTGGCCCAGGGGAATTCGGCGCGCATTGATTTCCTTCATTTAGTGTTTGTAACCCACAGCAGGCGGCCTGGAATCTCACACTAGCAAGAAGAGATGGGTGGGTGAAAAAAACTCTTCTGTTTAGAAAACAGAAATTAACCCGAATTTAAGTCACACAAGAAAAGGCCGCGAGGAAATGCCTACTTTAACCTCCTTGTGTCGCGCTACTGTAAACGCCGCCTATTTGCAGTTGACTATTCAATAAAGTGTCTGTGTTCCGCTATAAGCATGTGCTAATAGCGGAAAGACTAGAGGGGCTGGGGTGACAGGGTACCACTTAGTGAGGCGACCGCAATGCACGGAAATTAGGACAAAGGAAGGGCACGTGTGCATGACATAAAGGGTAATACAATTAATGTGCGGCTTTGCTTTAAAAAAGAAGCCAAGAACGAGCCTGCTCCCCCCACCCCCCTGCATATGTCTTTGTTAAAAGGGGTCTTTAATATTTACAGCATTTCAATGCCATGCTGTCCAGATACAGGTATCAATGAGTGGACTGGCATACGCATTTCGTGACTGAGGAATTTGTGAACACTCATAACGAATCAAAAAAGATAACTTGAAACTAGCAGCAATGAACCCTTACTGAAAACGAGAAGGCAGAAGCAAGCGGCAGGGAAAGCGATCGCTTTCACTTTCACGATCGCTTAAAAAACAAAGAAGCGGAGGAGGAGCCTAGCGCGCAACCAAGATGGCCGCGTAGGTGCGAGGCTCCCGAGGACCACCACGACCTCCTGAATTAATCCTGGCTATATCCTGTCCTTGTTGAGGGGACTGCATCGGTGAACCCGAGCTGAGGCGCCATCCGTTTTTCCTTTTCGAATCGGACCCCGGACACCGGTGGGAGCACCGATTGAAGGTTGCGGCCTTCTCCGCGCTGGCCCCCCGGATTGGAGTAGTGGGGCGATCCGGGGACAAAGCGAACAACAGCGGCGGGCAGGGCTGGGCGACTCGCGTACCCCGTGCTTTCACTTTCGCTTTTGCGCTCTCCTTGCCCTCAAGCGAGGTAGGGTTGCGGAGCGGGGTGCGGTGGTGTGGCCTTGTCCAGGTGCCCGGCTGACCCGCCGGCCGTGAGTCGTCCTGCGGCCCAGTGGTCGCCCTCCCCCCCCCCCGGAACCCGTGAACTGGTTTATCGGCCCTTTCGAGGAGATTGGCGCGACGGTGGGAGAGCAGGCATGTCCACCAAACAAGATGGCGACCGGGCGAAGGTGAAGACGACCCGCCGCGGCCCGGCGCCTCAATCCAACAGTATGGACCGCTACACCCTCCAGAAGGGATCTCCTGAGACATCGCGCACATCCCCGGCGGGCCCGACGGAGGCATCTGCTCAACCGGTGGATCTGACCCTCCGGGACGTCATGGGCGCCATCGCAGAGATGAAGGCCTCAGTGGACCAGCGCTTCGACACCCTAGCGCAAAAGATAGACTCGGTCCTGGTGGATGTTAGCCTTGTGAGGGCTGACTTGTCCAAAACCAACGACCGGGTCGATTCCCTGGCCCACACCACAACGAGCCTCACGACGGACGTGGTGGCCCTCCAAAAGGAGGTGCGCCGGCTTGGCCAGGCGAGCGCCCTGATGGACCGGCGACTGGAGGATTCCGAGGGTCGGGCCCGGAGGAATAACGTTCGCATTGTGGGAGTGCCGGAGGGACGAGAGGCGGAGGCGGCAGATCTTTTTGTGGAAGAATTGATCCTTACCCATCTCCAGCCCCGGGGGCTGAGTAAGCTTTTTGCGGTGGAACGTGCTCACCGGGTCCCTGGGGGCAGACCTAAGGCCGGTGCCCTCCCGCGGCCTCTCATTGCCCGGATTTTTAATTTCCGGGACAGAGACGCTATCCTGCAGACCTCCAGGCAACAGGGACCGGTCAAGCTTGATAACATGGATGTGCATTTCTACCCAGACTTTACTCCGGCGGTCCAAAAACTGAGACTGAGTTTTCTTGGAGTTAAACGTCGCCTACGGGACCTGAACCTTAAGTACTCAATGCTTTTTCCAGCTAAGCTAAGGGTGGAGGTGGATGGGCGCACGCACTTTTTTGACCGACCCGAGGCGGCTGGGGACTGGTTGGACACTCTGCCTGGAGATCGGGGCCGGGGGGGTGGGGGGGGTGCGGTTGGCGGGGAGGGCCCGCCGGATCAGAACTGAGGGGTGAAGAATAGGCCTTGCTCTGGACAACATTCCTTTACCATTTTCTGATCGTTTATGTTCCCCTCCGATGGAGGTCGTGTGGGGTCTGTTGGGGGCTTCCCTCCTCCTCTGGGGGACTAGTTAGTTTTTCATCTATGGGGCGACAGGCACACTGCACTTTGGGGGGGCTGTCTGGGCTCATGCAGGGGTGCAGGGAGGGGGGAGTTCTGTTGGGATGGGGGGGTGGGGGGGGTGAGTTGTTTGTTTGCACCGCAAGGCAAGCCCTTTACTGTATTGTTGCTCTCGAGATGCTCTGTGGGGGACGACTGATTGCTTCTACGTATGATGGGGGGTAGGGATTTGACTGTGTTGTCATGGAATGTTAACGGCCTGGGGGACAGGATTAAGCGTGGTGTGGTCCTGCAGTACCTGAAACGTATCTCACCAGATGTTATCTTCCTGCAGGAGACGCACCTTATAGGTAACTCCTTTCATGCCATGAATCGGCGAGGCTATCGTTTGGTGGCCCACTCGGGCTTCACCTCGGGCTCGCGGGGGGTGGGTATCATGATTAAGAACTCGCTCCCGTTGGAGATTGATGAGGTGCGCCATGATGAGAGGGGACGCTACACTGTTCTGGTGGGTAGAATGGAGGGTAGAGTGTTTGTTTTTATATCAGTGTACGTCCCGCCTGGGTTACAATCTACTACATTTGCGGATTTGGGGCGCCTCCTCCTGGACCTCCCGGGTGGCCTGCTGGTGGTTGGGGGGGACTTTAATGCGGTAGTTTCTGGGTCTATGGATCGCCATCCCCCTAGGGACCTCCCCCGGGCACAGGCCTGGCTGTCCGGCCTTTTAGATACTCTGGGCCTGGTGGATTGCTGGCGACTAAAGCATCCCGCACAGCGGCAATACACCTTCCACTCGGGTGCCCATGGTAGCCTCTCGCGGCTTGATTACATCCTTGTCCCGGCGGCCTATGCTGGGAGGGTGGGAGAGGTGTGCCATCTGGCGCGGGGCATTTCAGATCACTCCCCAGTACTGTTACATTTCGATGTCTTCCCTAGGGGGGAGGGCAGGGTGGCTCCAATCAATGCTTGGTACTTGCGTGACCCCACTATTCGTGCCGACTTGATCAAATCCTTACAGCGATACTTTGATGAGAATGTGGGGTCTGTCCCTTCGGCCATCTCCCTGTGGGAGGCTTTTAAGGTAGTTCTCAGAGGGGAGGCCCTCTCCTTTATCTCCCATGCCCGGAGGCGCGAGCGGGAGGAGGTAACCCGGGTGGAGGCCGAAATTGCGGAACTAGAGGGTGACCTGGGGAGCGGGGTAACAGACGCCAAGTTGCATGTTCTGCACCTCAAGCAGGCGGCCTATAGGGCCCTCGTCACGGAGGCGGCCAGGGGCCTCAGTAGAGAGCAACAGGGGCGACTGTATGATGTGGGTGATAAGGCTGGTAAATTGATTGCGTGGTTGGACAAGAGGGAGAGAGCGAGTCGTGTGGTTCCTTTGATTGAGGGGATGGATGGTGTGCCTGTCACCGAGCCGGAAGCCATTGTCTCCTGCTTCGCGGATTACTTCCGCGAGGTGTACTCCCCGGTTTCTCCCTGCTCGGAGGAAGATTCCCATGCCCTGCTTCGGGACATCGCGCTGCCCTCCCTCACGGTGGAGGACAGGGATTTGCTGGACGCTCCTCCCACCTCGGACGAAATTGCCCTGGCTATTCGCTCGGTCGCATCCGGCAAGGCCATGGGCCCCAATGGTATCCCCATCGAGCTCTACAAGCTGCGACCGGATGTACTGGCGCCCCACCTGCGCGCCATGTTCCTGGCGGCCCACTCGCAGGGTTCCCTCCCGCCGGACCAGCGTCTGGCCACAATCGTGGTGATCCACAAGGAGGGGAGACCCCGTGAGCGGGTTACATCCTATAGGCCTATCTCGCTCTTGAACGCGGAGCCCAAAATCCTCGCCAAGGTACTGGCCAACCGGCTGGTTGGCGTGGTGGGCGATTTGGTCCACCAAGACCAATCTGGCTTTATACCCCATCGCAACACGGCTCTTAATCTGCGACGCTTGCATGGGGTGCTCGCGCGTGTCCTGTTTGTGCGGGAGCCGGCCATCTTGGCGTCCTTAGATGCCACCATGGCGTTTGACACGCTTGAATGGCCATACATCTGGGCGATGCTGGCGAAATTTGGATTTGGACCGGGATTCATTAGCTGGGTCAAATTGTTGTATTCGGGCCCATTGGCGCAGGTGGTGGTGAATGGGCGAGTCTCGGCCCCCTTCGCGCTGGGGCGGGGCACGCGTCAGGGTTGCCCCTTGTCACCGCTCCTGTTTGCATTGGCCTTGGAGCCCTTGGCGGAGTGGCTGCGGTGGCACCCCTCCATCCGTGGTCTCCGCTGGACCCCCGAGCATGAGGACCGCGTGTCCCTCTACGCCGATGATATCCTTTTGTATCTCGCCTCCCCGCGTAACTCGCTGATTGTCCTGGTTGATGTTTTGCGCTCCTTCGGTCGTAACTCAGGCCTTGTCATCAACTGGGCGAAATCCTGCGTGTATGTGCTCTCCGGGGAGGCTCCGGCCCTACCACGGGACTGCCCGATCCAGATTGCCTCCCAGGGGTTCCGGTACCTGGGTATATATATTACTCTTGACCCGGAGGCCCGCTACGAGCGGAACTTACTACCCCCCCTCCAGCGCTTGCGGGAGGACGTTGCGCGCTGGCGGCGTCTTCCGCTTTCGCCGCTTGGCCGAGCGGCCTTGTTTAAGATGATGTCCTTGCCGCGCTTTCTGTATGCGCTTCAGAACACTATGGACTTGGTTCCGGCGCGCTACTTCCGTGAGGTGGAGAGCCTGCAGCGGCGCCTGTTCTGGGACGGGAGGCCGCGTATTGCTCTGGCTAAATTGACGCTCCCGTGGTACGATGGGGGGGTTGCCCTCCCGGACATTAAACGGTATTACTGGGCCTCCCAGCTAGCTGCGATTAATCATGGCCTTTACGGGCCCGCCCTGAACCCGGCATTTGAAATGGACAAGATGCTCCTGCCCGGTGGCGACTACAATCGTGCGCTCTACTCTGGCGCGCCCGACTCCCGTCTGACGGGACCGACGCGTGTCATGGTGCGTGTCTGGCACGCGGCTAATGCAGCGATGGGGTGGAAGGACCGTTTGACCCGGGCGACACCGCTATATGCGTCTGAGAGGTTGGGCTCCCTGTGGACATCGAAGGGCTTCGAGAAGTGGGACACGATCGGAATCAGCACAGTGGGAGACCTCTGGACAAGGGGTGGATTCAAAACTTTTGAGACGCTGCGGACGGAATTTCAGCTGCAAGGCAGTGAGTACTTTCGGTACTTACAAGTCCGCCACGCGCTGGGCTCCGTCTTCCCTGATGTCGCGTCCATTCCGGAGTCTTCCCCCCTGGAGGACAGAGTGCTGGATGGCCATGTCCCAGACAGCACGATCTCCCTTATATATAAAAAACTGATCAACGACAGATCGTGCCTGCTGACTAGTCTCCGCGAGGCCTGGGTTGCCGACGGGCTGGAACTGGACGACGAGGACTGGATTTCCGCGGTGGCCTCTCCGAAGGAGGTGGCCATCCCGGCTCGCCTTCGCTTCGTCCAGCTTAAGATCCTCCACCGGGTTTACGTGACGGGGCCAAGGCTTCTACGTATGGGCTTTGTTGGTGACGGATTGTGTAAGCGTGGCTGTGGTGCCTTGGCAACTTTCATGCATATTCTGTGGGAATGCCCACAGGTGGAGCGATTCTGGCGTGGTGTGCATGAGGTCCTGCGTGTGGTGACGCGTGTTGCGCTGTTGCCTGAAGCGAGGAGATGCTTGCTGAATGTGTGGGAACCAAATGACTATTCGGTCCCGCAGACGCGGTGGGTGACTCTGGGATACATGATAGCTAAGCGCGACATTGCTCAATTGTGGGGATCCCGGTGGCCCCCAGCGGTGTTGGCCTGGAAAGAACATATGGATTGGTGTATGTTTCGTGAAAAGGTAGTGTATGTGGCGAGGGGTAAGCCTGGGGCGTGGGTGAAAATCTGGGGCCCCTGGAACGCCTATCGCGGGGGTATTTGTGAGCCGCCACTGCTACCGGCCGCCTCACCAGCTCCGTCCCCCTAGCCGACCCCCTCCCCCAGCCGCGGGCATGTGGTTCCCCTGTCCCTGATTTATTCCCATTCCCCTCTTTAGAGTTTGGCTGCTGGTTGGGATCCCCCACTTAAGGAGCACGTGCCGTCACTTTGGATGGCGGGTTGCCTTGCGGGTGTGGTTTTTTGTGTTGTTCTGTTTTGAAAAAAGGAAACCGTATTGTGGGCTTGGAGTTATGTGGCCTGCGCTATTGATATCTCCTGCTTTACCGATCTGCGCCGCCAAGAGACTCTTACTGTAGGTATGTCATATGCTTCTGCCACTCTAGCGGCCGGCCGGATGGTTGTAGGCCCATACTTGTAACCCTTTTTAACATGTAATAAACGGTTTAAAAAAAAAAAAAAAAAAAAAAAAAAAAAAAAAAAACAAAGAAGGCAGTGAGTGGTGCACGCGCCGCAGCGAGCCATATGGTTTCAATTATCGCGCACGTGTCTGGGCACGATAATTGAAACCGTATGGCAGGAATGTGCGTAATAGACACCAATCGGCCATGGGCGGAGCCATGCGCCCGCCTTTGGCCTATTGTGTGCTATCTTTAAAACAAACACGCAGGCAAAGGCCAATAGCAGGCCACAAAAAGTAAAAACACACGCACAAGTGTGTACAATTCCAGGGTCCGTTTCGGAACCCCGGACAAAAGGACTCTCACTGCGCGAGCAGTGCTGCGCACTGCATCGCCATACGCGAGACCTAAACAGGAACCAGGCAGTGATACACTGCAGGAGCCCAGGTTTTAGGGGAGTGTGGTAGAGACTCGGCTAGGCATTGCATTTGGACACAGTAAAGAGTGGAAATTGGAGGAGAACAATGTCATGTTAGTGGATATATTTATGTAGTGCTCTTGACATGTCTCTAGGAGCTTGGAACCCCATTGTTAGGCAAGAGCCCAGGATGTAAGATTGTATGTGAACAAATGAGTATTCAGGGCTGATTTGGAACTGAATAGGGTTCTGTGCAATCTGAAAAGGTTGGATCAGTTTCATTGCCACATCTAAGTAACATGAGTTGGTGCAGTCCTGGTGGGAATTGACCAAAGGGAGAAGGTGCCACACATTCACCCGACAAGAAAGCAGTGGTGACTGGTAGGGAACAGGGGTAAAGGAGTGGGGGGATATAAAACCAAAAAAAACGTACCCGTTCCGACGGCCGCTTCTCTCCTCCGCTTCTCTGCTCCGGAAGAAGCTGCAGGAAGCACCCGGCACACAGGCTCTCCTGAGCCAATAACAACGCTGCAGTGCAGTGTTTTGATGGGTCTCAGATGGCGACAGGGAGCCTGTGCATATTCCTCTCCAGGCTGTCCATTACAGCCTGGTGGGGAATATGCAAAGTGCGCATAGCTGCTTGGCCGGCCATTTTGCGCACTTGGTGTGCACAGTCCTCTCCTCCTCCCACCCTGAGCCCCCAGCCCGCCCTGCCCTCGCCCAGTCCACAGCACCCAAAAATAAAACGATAATAACCTTGTTATTATCGTTTTATTTTTTCCCTTTTCACTGCTCTATGAGCAGTGGAGCGACACTCCTCTACCTTAGCGGAGGAGGCGCCACTGCAAGAAAGATGATCTATCTTTTGACAACATGCTCAAAAGGAGATTTTCTTCAAGAGATTGTCATTTAGGAACAAATGTAATGTTTGATAGTCAACGTGAGCCCAGTAAGCCGGCCAAATATGCATGGAAACCAAACTTTTCCAGTGGAAGTTCCTAAGGTACCCCTTTGCTTCAAAGAAGTTGAACTCAGTTGTATTCAGGTTAGCTGGAGCTTGCTGTTGTGCATGCAGGCCTTGATATCATAGAGGTGAGACCGCAGAGGACGTATATTTATTGAGATTTTATCTAAATTGATGATGATATGGCTAGTATCATCTGTATAGAATTGTACGCATAAATTCAAGCCCTGAATGAGACCAGAGAGGACCTTCAACCTGTGAACCATAGACCACTCCCGAACTACTGCTGGAAAAAGAAGGATCCCAAAAGCGCCACCATGTACATAAGCAATGAAGCACTTTTGGAGGTGAGTGCCAGGTTGGTGGCAGGGTGATTCATATCGTGGGCACAGCCTTTTGCTGTATCTCATTGGTGGAGTCAACTGACCTTCCTGATGTCAATGCATTGCAGTTCCTAGTAATGCGAGGCCTTTTAAGGCTAACGTAGTTGTAGGATAATTAAATGGTATGGAGATGTTGCCCCAGATCTTGGGTGTGTAAATGGAGAAGGTTCCCGATTTCTTTTCCTTCTAGCGCTTCTCCAGACTGCTGGTGTTCTCACTGTGGGTGTCCTAAGAACCACTGGCAAATTTTTCAGATAAATAGGGTGGCAGCGGCTTTGTGGATATTGCAGTTTGCCTTGAAGGTGCTGCAGGATGTTGGGGACAGCCGGGCTGGTGATGTGGTCATAAAGAAAATTGGATATAGAGGCCAAATTCGACATCTTTTTTGGAAACTTCTATTTTGGGTTAGTGCACAGAGCTTTGAGTCAGCTTTGTAAAAACAAAACCAAAAATCCCACCATCCGATAATTTTCTTAATAAATATTGGATAATAAGCAAGTGGCTTCCATCGACTTGTAGGCTATCTCTTGCTCATAGTCTAGAAATAAACTGCCCATTCAGTTCTTGAATTAACTTCCAAGGCACTCACCTTGGACTGAATCCAGACCAAAATCAATCGGAATAATAGAGAGAGGATGTTAACTATGTGTACCCTTTTTCAAGGCACTAAGTTCTAAATTTCATGGCCATTTCAATACTTGCTAACCTGTTGCTCGTCTTCAAGCAAGAGAAGCGTGCCTGCCTTCATGGATTCTGAGCAAGAGCTTACCGCGAAAAATCAAACAAAATGAAACTTGTGATTCTCCATGTTCATCCATCTTTTGAAACTCTGATTCTATACACATGCCTTGTTGACCAAATCCAGTTTCATAGCCAAACATTTGTGCGTGTTTTTTTTAAATAGAAGGTCTGTGCCTTTTTGTTCATGGCACAGTTCCTCTCTGATATGCAGGCCTCTCAAGGTCATTATTCTGGTGCATAGTTTTTTTCCATATTTGGTATGATTTAGTCTAATACACAGGGCAGGCGTTCCAGGTGGACACCATTGAGAAGCTCTGTATATGGCCCTAACCAGTAGTACAATACACTGGGCTGAGTGTAGGTCACTCTTACTTATTTCCTGCCTGTTTATCAGTAGCGGGTGTTGGTGAATGGACCAGCTGTGCCCAGAGCTGGTTAATCTGAGTCGTAGAACACCTTCTTTTAGACACTGGTTTAAATAGACTTTCCTTAGATGTATTTTGCAGTGATGAAGCTGGTCTGTAAACAATGGGGGCAGCTCGTGATCAGGTGTATTGGCTTTGCTGAGCATCATATTTTAAAGCATGGATTTTATTCCTCGTTTATTTATACCATTTGTTTGGTCCAGCATGGCTCACCAGCTCTTCACTGTGTTTATCTGTTATTCCTTCCATTTGCACAGTCCTGCATTGTCCAGTGTATTTTCATTCCTGGTACTACCTGATCAAGCGCATTATCCTGTGTGAAATATCATTTATTTCCGGAGTATTTCATGTGCTTGATCCAATATGTTTCGCCATCTACAGTCATTTTTGTGATTTCTCGCATCAATTTTAGTTTCTTTTCTCTTCAATTTGATGGTCCTTGGTTATTTACATTACTATCTTCTGTTTGATGGTAACAGGTGACTGAGTCTTGTTTCTTTCTTATTTCCTCCATTTGCATATTTTTTTGTGGGCCTGATTTAGTATAGGTCAAGTCTTTTTGCCCTTATTGCTTCTATTTCCTTGGTCTACAATTGTTGTTATCTTTATGCGCATTGCTCTTTGATTTACATTGTCCAGTCTGATATACTGTTTTTTCCTTATTTCTTCCATTTGGCCTCTTCTGCCTGTTAGCTGGGCATTCTCTCTTATTTCATTATTCCTTCCATCTGCTTGGCCCAGAGTGTTTAGCTGTTGCTTTCTCTTCTACCATTCTAGCAGTGCTGAAATATTGATGGGTCGTGGAGTCAGTTTCAATTTGTGAATAATCATGTATGTCCCTAAAGACACAGGGTGTGATTCACAGAGAATATGCTGTGGCTTACTCATGAATGCCCAGGATTAAGTCACCCCTACTGTTGGAAAAAAGCTTTGGCAATCGAGGTTTGACGCATTGGTATGATTCATCGCCGTCTTTGCTTCTTACTCTTTCACTGTTTACAGATGGGAAGTGTGTCTGACGCGGGCACTTCTGTACATGCATAAAGGGACTGACCCCAGTTTTGGACACGGGGCATGTTGGATTCATGTTCTGCCCTGACCAAGAGGGCTGAGGTGAAGCAAGGACACTGACTCTCCCCTGGACCTTTTGGGCAGATGGTGCTGGTGCTCACAGGGCACCGCTTGCCATGCAACTATTTTAGTTTCACCCTTTTGTCAGAGTGCCATCCAAAACAGCTCTCTTAAGTCCTGTTAGGGGTTTGTCATAGTATATTTTTATTCGTGGAGGTGCGAACTGAAAGGGCAGAACAACTAATACCATTTCTCTTTTTATCAGACGCGTTTGTTGAGTCAGACCTGCATAGTGTGGTGGTAGTTTGTTTCAATTTGGTAGTTCATGCTGTTTGCTGATGGTTCAACTGGTAAACTAAGATCATTTGCTGCAGTGACTACCTGTGGCTTCGAGAGTGGTAGGACGGGGAAGATTACTTGGAAGATTTTAAGATGATTTATCTGGTAGCGGCAGGAATGATGAATTGGCTTGATCATCATGTGGCCAGACCAACTGAAGAGACATACCATTCAGAAATAGGGCGATAAAAATTCGGTGCCAAGAGGACTTTCAGTAAGTGGAGCAATACAGAGAAATGCAAAATCAGAAAGTAGTATCCCACAGCTGGTTTGAGGACCAGTACTTCGGAGGGGGCTACGAGCATAGAAAGTGGAAGGTCGAAAAGGACTGAGGCAGGACAGACAGATCCAGGCAGTTGGAAATGACTGGGAGGCAAGTAATGGGAATAGTGGAGCACCAGCAGGTACGATAAGTGAATGTCTCCATAAGGAAGGCTTATAAAACTGCTAGGTTATGTTCTGCGAACAGGCAGCACAGGGGGACGCACGGCGGGTTCTACAGAGGGAAAGTTCTGTCCTGTCCAAGTAGGTGAGGCAAACAGTGGATGAGCAATAGTTGATTTGCAATCCTATTTTGGTAGCTTCAGTCTGTTAGGCATTGGCTTTTTGTTTTAATGCACAAACCTTCCTTGTTAAAGCGGCCTTTCGCACAATATATGTGTTGAAGTGTGGCGTAGGCTGCTCAACACACCCCGAACGTGTGAACCTTTTGTCTAAGAACTCTTTCCATCATGCCTCCATGCATCTTAGAATTGTTGGCTGTGATTCTAAGGCAATGCACCCATGGACTGACCTTTCATTGCTCTCGGTCGAGCACCGCACCTGGCTCTGTGTGCGTGACTAATGAAAGGTGGGGCCTCGTCGCCATTGCATGGTGGCGGAAAATAAACATGTGCGCGGGATGGGCTGTAAAAGCCCCATTGGGCTGGCATGCACTTCATTAGCTGCCGACAAGCATAATAAAACAATAATGCGTTTTTGCCTGAATTTCTGAGCACAGGAACGCGTGTTTATTTAACTTTGAGGCTTTTGTTTCATTTTCAGCGTTTCTTGCTGATGTTTAAATATAGTGTATTTCAAGATGAAAGTGAAGTGGCTCATTTTCCTGGCCTTCCGCTGAGACCGCTGGCGGGATGACTGTTTTTTATTATTTCACTTGTGTTTTATTTGGCTGAGTGAGGGAGAAGCAGCAGGTGGTGCGCGTAGCCCCAAACCCGGCTTTCTCTTTGCATAGGCCGCACTGTTTTGAATGGCAAATGCTCCACAGAGGCGCAGGTGTCCTTTCCCTTTCACGCACAGTTTACTTTGAGTCTCTGTGACTCGCCTGGCAGTCAAATTCTTGCAAGGATGAACTCTTCATGTTCTCCTAAGGTCCAGCATTCTATTTCTGTGCACTAGTTGGCATAAGATGGTCGTTGTATTAGGGTGCGCCGCACTCTACATTTCACGAAGGGTTCTACACGAGTCTTTTAGCAAATGTTAACAATAAATGTTATGTGGGTAACATTGTGTTTTAAACTAGCCAAATACATAGTTGTCAAATCTCGTGGGTACTTCAAGCGAACCTTGCTCCAGCGCAAAAAAGACCTTATATTATTTGCATTAAATCGTGTGCTGTTTGACCATAGTACAAACAAATGTGTTGTGCCATGGAGTGGAAAACCAGTGTACTAGAGTGCCAGTTGTGAAAGCAGTGTACGTAATGCAGCCTGGATTTGCACCTTTTTGCACTGAGGCACACTATAATATGGCCCAGGTCTTCCACGCGCAGAGTTCATGCCCGACATCATAGCACTGAAAATGTATGGGAATCCACTCTCAGTATAAGGTATTTCTTTCCCATAATAGTCTTACGTCGGGCACAATGGTAATGCCACATCTGAAGGGGCCTAGATCTGGGGCAAGCAAAGTCATTTTAAATCCGAGCCATTTGTAAACATCAGTGTGTTCCTTAATCTTGCGGCGGTTTCATTTAAGGCTGTACTTTGTTGTTCGAATGTGGGTTAAACAGATTTGTGCTTGTGCCCCCGGCTTTGCAATTCAGTACATAACAAAGCTTTATTACATTATGCAGAATCTGCAGTGGCATAGAATTACAAATGCAGGTGAATACAGTAGCATCCTCCCCAGCCCTGTAGCTGGTAACTGAACTCGCCACACAAGGAGCTCTGGTTTGCACGTCTTTATTCTTCAGCACGCAACCTTTAACTGAACACACTGCATCACCAACTTTATTAACCATACTCAGTCACACCCAACCAACACAACATCTCCCCTTTGTTAAATAAAAAGTACAAACACATATATACAAAATACATATCAGAACTCTATAGTGAGTGGCCAAGGTGCTCGCACCAGTCTTCTAGATCTAGTTGTATGAGGTAGAGGAGGGGTGCCTATATCTGGCATCCCTGGAGAAGTGTTGAATGCTTGACTCAGGTGGATTTGCCTCACCCGTGAGGTCAAAGCTGATGAGCATCGAGGCAAATGCTTGAAGTGCGACTAGTCTCTGGTTATGGAATTGCCAGGTCTTTGGGCAGTTACCATGTCCTTTGCTTGCTGTAACTCTTCGCGGTTCAGCATCAAACATAGCGTCAGTCATGCATGTCCGCTTTTGCTTGGACCGTACCTCGGCGCTTAAAGGTGTATGCCTTCATTTTGCATTTTTGATTGGTGTCAGTGACACGAATCTCGTCAGGATTTATTGACTGATTAGTGATTCATTGCGTATCTTCATTCAGGGGTCTCTCCTGAACATCAGAGTAGCAGGACTTTCATCTGTCATGGAATGGTAGGCACAGAGGGCTGGGCTTAAAGCTGACTTGAGGTCGATTACTTCCAGTGCAGCACGCTAAACCACCCTTTTCAATGTACTCATAAATCGTTCAACAACCCTGTTTTCTTTTGCCAGAGAGGTGTACTTTTCTGAAGTTTGATGTTCAAATTATTAAGAAGGTCCTTGAACTCTCTGCTGTTGAAAGGAGGACCGTTGTCAGATTTGAGAATGGAAGGAACAACCCAGGCTGCGAAAATATCGTCCAGCCTCTTGATAACGTTGTTATGTGTTGTTGATGCCAAGTCTTCCACTAGAGGAAAACGTGAGTACTTATTGACAACTACCATGAGCTGATGCCCATTACAGAGGGGTCTGAAGAAGTCAACCGCAAATTGATATAGACCTCAGCCGCTTTGGACATTGTACTATGAAGTGGCAGCAGCACTCGTTAAAAGTAGTCTGTGAGGTTTTGATCCTTCCCTGGCTTGTGCACAATAGTGTAATCATATTCCTGAAAACACACCCCCCCTCAATGCGAGGGAGCATCTTGGCTTTCAGATTTCCAAAAATGGTGAGCAACGCCTGATGATCTCTGACAAGGGTAAAATGCTTTATGTACGGAAACACGTGAAAGTGTTCACACATCCCTACAACAGATAAGCTTTCTTTCTCAGGCTGAGAATAAGCACCCTAGGTCTGAGATAGACTCCAATTAGCATAGGCCTCAATGCGTTTCTGAGCATCGAACTGTGCCGTGTGTTGGGCAAGATCACACCCAACCCTACCCGGCTTGCATCCACCACAATTTCTGTATCCAATTTCAGATCAAAGCAAGTCATTTCAGTTGCATTTTAATTTGCTTGAAACTTTGTTCACATTCAGAGGACCATTCAAACAAAACAATTTGCTTTGTTAGTTCTGTTAGAGAGGCACTCACCGTAGCAAAATCTCAAATGTACCTGGAGCAGTAGCTAGCATTGCCAAGTAAGATCACAGCATGGGCACATCTTCTGGAGGGCAAGTAGACGACAATGCTTGTACCTTTGGGGTCAGGAGTAATCCCCTTTCCAGGGAAAATAAGCCCAAAGAATTTGTCAATTTTTGTGAAACTCTCACTTCTCTGCATTTAGTGTAAGACCTGCATCAGCAAGCAGATGGCATACGTCTATGAGTGATTTATCATGTTGATTTCGTGTAGCCCCAAACACCAATATATCATCAGTGTAGTTAAAAGCATGTTTAACTGGCTGAATTATTCGACGAATGACATTTTGAATGATTTGTGCAGCTGCTGACACACCAAAACAAATTTTTTTATATCGAAACAAACCAACATGAGTTGAAAAAGTAGTACTGTACCTATAGTTTCTTTCCAGTTTAAGTTGATTGGAGCCTTTGTTCAAGTCAAGGCAGGAGAAAACGTTAGCACATTTTAGCTGCTTAATCATATCTGCAATATGCAGACCTGGATGTATTTATCTTTTTATTGCTGTGTTGACCTGTGGCATATCAACAAAAACATGCACTGAACCTTCACTGTCATTTTTTGGCACCACAACAATGGGTGAAACCCACGGAATTGGACCAGTAGAGCACTTGATGATGTCATGCATTAGCAGTGTCTTTAGTTCTTTCTCAATGGCTTCCTGTTAGTGAAAAGCAATTCAGCGGTGTCGCTGGGCCAACAGGGTGAATTTCTTCATTAATGTGAAGCTGCACCTTCATGGTCTTAAGCTTCCAAAGTCCATGAAACAATGTTGAGAATTGACTCTCTATTTCAGAATGAGCATTCAAGTTGTAGCTGATAGAGATCAGTCCCATGTCAGCAGCACTATCGACACTTAACAAACATGCACTCATCGACGTACCCTGGAGGACATGAATTGGTGCTTGCCCTCTCTTTTTCATGTGCTGCATGGTCGCTACAAAGGATCCATGACTCTGCAAAGGCCTAGAGACTGCCCACGTGGTAACAGAGACAGTTTGTTTTACTTTTCTGCTGGCATGATATTTATCGATGCACCACTGTCTATAATAAAAGTCGTAGGGCAACCATTTACCACAAGCCTGATTTTAGGACAATGTCCAAATGACCTTTTTTGCTTCGGGTGGCAAATCTTTTTATATTTGGGTTCTTCTTTGCAAGCGGCCAATCGTACATGCACACGTCAGTCTGTGGCTGCCACCATGATCGCACATCCATCTTCATCACTGTCACTCGATGATGATGTTAACGAACCTTTGGAAGATGATTTTGAGAACGATCAACTTAGTTTTGTTTCCACTTGCCTTAGTCAATGTTGCCATTTCGCCTTGTGGGTGCAGCTAGAGTGCTTCTGGAACTGTCTGGCGTCCATCTTATCATCTCTCCATGACTCATTTAGTTTCTCTTTCGCTTTACAAACCATTTTGAAATGGTTTTCATTCCCGTAGCCTATTCATGCCTGTCCGATGGCGGGACATTTACCTTCATGTGGAAAGGAGAATCCACAGCGGAAAAGCAGTTTCTTTTTCTTTGGAGACAACACTCTGTGGGCCTTTGCCTTCTGTTTCTGCTTACTTTTCATACTCAGTGCCGATTAATTTTGGATTGTTCCAGCCTCTATATCAGCAGCCTGTCGATCAGCACGTTCCTCCACTCTTGCAGCCATGAGCACTTTCTCCAAACTGAGCATTTCCCGCAGCATGTGACGTCAGAACGAATCGGAGAGGCAACCATCGGTAACTCTAAGACGCATGGTTTCTTCATAATTGAATTCAGTGAATTTGCAGTGCTTTATGAGCGTGTATTGTCTCTCAACAAACTCATCCATCATCTCACCAGGTTGTTGTCTTGCTTGGTTGAAGGTGTACCTTTCATAGTTGACATTCGATATTCAGCATTGGATTAAACTTGGCATCCAAAGTCTTCTTGATTTGATGGTATGATACTTCATCAGCTTGTGATATTTTCTTTATCACTTCTTTTACTTTGTCACCCGCCAGGTTCTTTAAGTATTTGATGATCTTTTTATCATCTGCTTCTTCTTTAGCTTCTATGAAGTCATCATACTTTTCTATTCAGACAGTCCATCTGGCGTCAAGATTCTGCTTTTTGGTGGCATCGAAAGGAGGTGATGGTTTCAGGAACACGGCGGCATCGTGTTTTGTTCTGTTTCCTACCTACGTCGAGAGTATATGCTGTTCAGGCAGCATTTGATCTTCAGCTTCTCATGGCTCAATGGTACCTCTGCAAGCATCAGCCAGCTCACTAGTGCTCGGGTTGAGGTCAGCGGGTACCTTCTTCACGGTGAGTAATGGTTTCACTGCTTGCACGTGCTCTTTACCGCTCTTAACTTTATGCATTATACTTGGCTGTCGCTGTCTTCGTGTTTCTGCTTTGTATCTATGCTGGCTCTGTGTTATGATGTGGCACAGTATCTCTTTTTTTTGGCTTTACCAGTTGACTTCTGGCAGGCTTTGTGACTGTGCTCCTCCGTAGGGCCTTCACCTTCTTTAAGGGCCTCTCAAAAGATGGAGTTGTGCTTGACTTCACATATGCCAACTGTAGACCACTTCTTGTGGCACACATGGCATGCAAAAGCAGTTTGCTGGACCATGGCAAACTCTCTGGGAGTGCACTCTTTATTCTTTGGGTTACAGATCCCCTATCTCGTCACCAGTTGTAGCATCCTCCCCAGTCCGCAAGCAGGTAACAGACAATACCACACAGGACGCTCTGGTTTTGCACATCTTTATTCTTCAGCATGCAACCGTTAACTGAACGCACAGCATCTTCAACTTTATTAACCACATCCGGTCACAACCATCCGATTACATTATACTTGTAAGGAGTCCGTCGAGGACCATTAGAGGGCTCATATATACAAACACAAGACACAACAAATACCACCAGTGATAAATATTCTGTTGGTAAAAACACCACCGACACAACAAATTTCCTGCAGCTAAACCAATGCTCCCAGGATTGGAAATGCACCACCAGAAACAAAATATAGCACTTACTAATCTATTCATGGTTATGATATAGTGCCCAGCTACACAAACCACTCCTCTAGCATCACTCGCCTGTCCACAGGACACACATATCCCACACTTAACATGAAAGGACTCCTCCTTTTGTTAGACTACCGCAGACTTTTTCTCATCTTAATATCTATGGTAAAGGATATGCAGGTTGCCTTTTATTTTGTAAGTGGAATTTTTGACGGTAATGCAATTACCAACGGCAGTAACAAAAGTAGTGATTGGATATAATGTAAGACTGTCCTCGTGATGGAGGGGATTTTTCCCAGTGCCACTCTGTGATGAGACACTGCCCATGACACTACATAAAGCCAACCAAACAAATAAATCTTTCATGACTACTTGTAGCCAATAGCAAAGCAGTGCACGTTCCTGAGCTCCTTCGGATATGAACATTTGCAAGCAAGGTATGGTGAAGCATCTCTACGATCTACGAAAAGTCAATCTGGGCTCAGGCGTAAATCCCAAAATACCAAGCCCCTAAGAATGGGAGCCTGTGCACCAGTGGGGGCCGAAATGCTCAGCTAACTTCAGTACACCTGCACTTTTTATCACCATCATCTTTCTTCTGTGTGAACGCTGACTGTCATCCCACGCCGTGTGACGTCGACAGACCGCGCCATGCCAAGAGCGACTGCGACTGCAGTGAAACATTCTGTGCTAAATAATAGGCCCAAAGGTACTTGCTTCTAAGAAAAACGCCTCTGTTTATCGAGGTGTTCCTGTTCGGAGTCCAAGAAAAAGTGAATAAACAGCTTTTATGTTTGGAAATGCTTCAGGGTGTTATGCACCTGACGTCAGGTGAATAGAATCAAAACAAATGAGAGGCAGCAGCTTGAACTCTCAGTCATCTAAGTTAATGCATCATTCTGAAAGGTGTATACATCGCAGCCGTGTAAGGGGGCAAATATATCACCTCCCATGCACCCACCTGTAAAACAACAGTAATGGCTGGATTGGCAATAGCATTACTGACAGCCGTAAGCATCATGGCCACCTTTCATTGAAGCCCCGCCCAGGTTCTCTCATATTCTGTTCATGAGCCCACTCTTGAATCATACAGACATCAGCAGAGCCTTCACAGTTTTGTTTTGCTTTATTCGTTTTCACCTTGAACATTTGCAGTCATCCTATTGCAATATGTGTTTCCATGGACACCTGATTGATTCTATGCCACGCTGTTTTGGTCTAAAACAGTGCCTCCTGTTGCATTGTCGCTACATTCTACATGTCACATTGCTGCCTGAACATCTTACAAATCCTGAATTATGTCTTTGGAAGACCTTATTATAAAGTGAAATCCCTTTGCTAGATGCTGGCATAACAGTGTGCTTATTTAGTCATTTTTGGGTCTCAGCTGCAGGTAGCTGTCCAAGGTAGATATTTTGTTATCAATGCATAACATACACTTAGAAACGGCATTGGGCTGCCCCATCCTCGTGATTGGATGGCACTGATGTCTATCTCAGGTGTTTGTTTCTGGTTTGATGGCTTTCTTCCCCACTCTTGTGTTTGTCCCACCCAGTATAACAGTGTTCTGATTGGATGAGCTGTATCCCTCCACTGCTGACTTAAGGGGACCCTTTTTTGTTTGATTCAACACTAAATGTGAGTGTACTGGTTCCCCTGCTCTCTCCCCTGCTTGTGCTTCTCTCCCTGCATACACTTTGTATATCCGTCCCCTCTGCCTTATGCTCCAACCCACTCCCATTTTATTTATTTATTTATTTTGTTGTTTCTTTTTACAACGGCCCGGAAGCTGCAAAGTGCCTATTTCCTGTTTATTGTGGTGGTGTGTGCTTAGTTTTTCCCTTTGTAAGATTTTAATTTACTGTTCTAACAAATCTATCCACAATTTTAGAATGGTAAATTAAAAATGACAAATCGTTACAGTGCGTCCTGATGCATACATACTATGGTAAGAATGCCTGGTATGCATGCGCACATCATGGCACATGCATTCATATGCAATTGGCCAAAAAAAATGCAAATCGAATAAGTCGCCCTTTTAAACCTGAGGCTTCATGGGGGTGCCAATGCTTATTTATAATTTGTGCTGAGCAAGAGAATTTAGAAGTACATTTTTTTTAGGTTTTCTTTTAAATAATAATTTATGTTGAGTACAAATGCGGCTATCGCTGTTTGGGACCACAAAACTATTTTGTTTGTCAGTTCCTAAATGATGGAAACAGCAACTCTTAAGTTGATGCTGTATGTGGCCAAACTGTTTTTTATAACTTGTTCATTGGAAGTCTGGTTTAAATTGATGCCTCTTAACTTAGTTATGTCTGCTTGGGAATCCCTTCCCACCAACTAGGCATCTGAGGACACCAGAAGCAAGTGAAAGAAATAGTTAGTACATATTCTTAGCTCTTAATGGTCTTGAGGTTATTAAGAGCACAATGCCATACACAGACCTCGTTGTATGTCAGTCTACTCTACTGTTAACTTTCGTCATATCAAATATAGTCTGACATTAATATTGTTTACAAAAATATCACCCCCTTCGATGTAGATTTTCCTTTTTTTATAAAATTCTAATGGGCAATATTTTTGTAAATTATATTCAGGACGCAATACTTATGTCAGATGATTTTTATTCAACGATATTCTGTTACCACATGCTAGGCCCTCCACCAGGCCCTTTCCTTCACTGCCTCACTACATTCCATCTGCCCTGTGGTAGAGACATACAGGCTGGGACAGATAAGCCTAGCACATACGTGCTGAAGTGTCATGTGACACATTTTTAGGTCTCGCCTGGCGAACGCAGCGCGAAGCGCTGTCGCCAGCGAGATCTATTGTTGCTGACTTGCCTCGGAAGTGGGATAGGAGATGGGCCCGCGCAGGGCTTTTAGCAATTGTAGTCTGTGGAAGGCGCTTGTGGAGACGCGCTCGGCGTGCACATCTCCTGTCCCACTTCCGAGGCAAGTCAGCAGCCTCATGCACTTTCACTTTCTATTCCCACCGTCGGGGAGATGTTGGCCAAGAAAGCATGTGCCCGCTGCGCAGCTCCGGGAATGGCACCCCGCATTTAATGGGCACTGTGCTCTCGACGCTGAGTCCAATCCCGCGGCTGTGGCAGGCGTCCCTGCGGGCACCTGGAGAGGGCACGATCCGCAATCGCACTGCGGTGGCACAGACATGGCAGCTGAGAACACCCGACAGATGTCAATAAAAAGAGGTGCGCGCGCAGGTCTACGTAAATGTAGGAATATTCTATGCATTTTAGTCACTTTGCGCATTTCCGCCTTCGACTGACAGGCGACGCCAGAGGCCAGTGAGACCCTGACCTAACTGTGCCATACATTAATTAGGACTTGTTTGAGGGTCATTTGGACAAATGCAGTTTCCTCCACCTTCACGGCATCCACGCTCCAAATATCCGGTCTTCAAATATCAGAAATGCTGCTAGTCTGTCAGCAGACAGTGGCGGCCGTGGGTTACAGGTAGCCACACTCTGAGGAGACGGTGTGACGTAACAGCTAGAGCTGCCTGCTTTGGAGCTGGGGAACCAGGTTCGAGTCTCGGCGTTGGCTCAACATCCTGTGATTCTGGGCAAATCACTGAATGTCCTCATGCCTACCAAAAATGAATGTGTCCTTCTGTAATCTAACTGCTGCTCATGTAAAGTGCTCGGGTCGAGCTAGCGTTCATTATATTATAAACACAACAAAAACAAAACAATTCTGTCATGCAGGTTGGTTCGATGCTCAGAGTCGGAGTGTGTGTGCACTGCTGTGCTTGGAACCTTCCAGCACAATCTGTGCACGAGGCCGCCCCTGGGTCCGAATCAGCCAGCCAGCCGAGCTGCCATCATTATAATCATATTTATTTGTGTGTCTCGAGGTCAGTGTGGGAAGAGTCGCCTGAAGGCGCTCTGTGTTGAACACCCCCAGTCTACTGACCGCGATGGCCTCTGGAAAGAACATGGGCGCCCTTTGCAAGGCAGCTTAGTAAATAAAGACCCCCTCCATAACAAGCTCCCCAGAGCGGATCCAGTTTGTTCCTGGTTGCACTGGGCCAGCTCTGTGGATTCCACTCAGCAGAAGGATCCTACCTCGCGTCTATGAAGTTACAGACGTTGCACGTCACTCAAAGCCCTTTTCGAAGCGGCCTGCGGAGGATAGCAGCTTCCCTTGTCATTGTTAGAACCATGTTGATTTATGGGGTTAACTGGTGGCTTCATGTCATCAGGTGCACAATATTCCAGTCCCGGCTTTCCACTTTAACGGCCAGTTGCATTCTGGGAGTTGTAGTCTCTCTTTTATGGCAGCGCATAGCACGTTCAGTTAGGTTACTAGGTTTAGACAACAAACAATGTTTCTATCAGATCCTAAAGTATGTTAACAACGACAATATGCCTCTCACAAACTTACATTTAAAACATTGCCTCAAAACCAATACGACCCTCGTGCATCATAGCACATTGGCAGGGGCACTTACTTGTATCTTTAGACACTGGTGTAATAAACACCCAAAATGGAAAACTATTATATGTATACTTTCAGAAACACCCCAAAAGTCTTGAAACTTGTGCACATGACCAGCAAACACACATCACAACAAGCGGGGAGGAGCGGCCATGTGCCGGGACTCACGCGATTTTTGTGATGTGGCAGTTGGGGTCCGAGCGGCTGGCACGGTAGAGGACGCGCACCCTCCCTATAATCCACCACTTGCTGGGATGGGGGCGAAACCGCTGTACACTCACCCCCGGCCCGAGCGGTTGAAATCCCTGCCCTCAGCGCCGGATCTGCGGGAAGGCAGAGGGGGGTCTACTGCGTCACAGCCAAACCAACTGCACAATGTGCTGACACAGGGAGGAGGTAGCCCAACTAATGCCCGCGTACAGCAACAGCATCGACGGGCTGGTAGACGGTTGGTGACCGGGGCTAGCTTATTGGAGGCGCAAAGCTTCTAATGAGAGAAAGATCGTGTGCTACAGGTGCCCAGCCATAAACGCTTTACTTATCCCGGCTCTAGAGGACGCGTGCAGGTGTGGTTCTTCGCTTGCTAGCTAGCTCTTACGTTGCTCTGTGACCACCCCCTCCCCCGGGAATGCTAACTAACCTTCGATTAATGAGATATGTGACTGTATTCTGGGGATATTAGATACTTCGAGTACTGGGAAGAGAAATAATATGTATTTGGGTTTTCTATTTGGAGAGGACGTTAGCACGTTTCACAGGGAGTATCTGGACTTATTATATTTACACAGTTCAAACAAGGAAAATAAGTAGATGCATATGACTTGACTGTCTGCTGTCGATGCTTTAACATGTCTTTCTGTTATGTAGACTGCTTTGATACAGATGTAGTGCTTATACTGTGGTTTTCAATCTTAAACACATTTGATGAACCGGGAGAGGTGTTAATCCTTTAAGGAATTTGTTGCTCCACAACTGGACTTGGTCAATATGGAAATTTAATATCAAATAACACCTCAGAATTAGACGTAAAGCACACTAGGCTTTGCAATGAAGACTGAAAATAATTAAAATGGAAACCATGAAGGTTTATTAAACGTGTAAAGGCATTGCAGAAAGAACAAGTATTTACAATGCAATAGGTCTTGCATTTACGCGAGTTTGAGCTAGTGGCATTGTGAATGACACTGCCTTTTATTTTTGTTTTCGTTTTTAAAACATAAATAAAAGGTATTATCATTTACAATGCCAATAGCTTAAACTTGTTATCAATCTAATAGGCAAATTAGTCAGTCTCCTTGCCTGGAGAATGTAAATGTCATGTTTATTGGTACTCTGAAAGTGGGATACCCTAGACTGAGAGTACCTATGTCACTATGCTAAGTAACACGTTCTTTTCTGCAGTACCCTTTCAGGTACCAGGGTTGTTTCTTTATAATTCTGGAATTTGTTTGAATAATTTTCTAACATGTTTTTTTTAACATTTATTTGATAGGTTTTGGAAAGTTTTAAAATCATGGACTATAGTCTTTTGTTGGGAGTGCACATATTGGATCCTTCCTCAAGGGAAAATAATGGTGAGAGCTCCCAACATGCAACTGACAGACGCCCTGCGGGGCAGAGAGTATTGTACTCTACAGCTTTGGAATCCATACAGGGTCCTGGGAAGTCTGGAGACACTACTGTCATCACTGAGAGCACGTAAGTGGTTAATCAATCACGTGGCATTCATTTATTGGGATTCTCTCCGTATGTAGGTTCTGAACCTTCTATCTCTCTACTCATGTGCTCTATTTCTCTAGGGGATTGGGCGAGGGACCCTGCAATTTTTGGCACGCTAATATTTAACTCATGAGGACTCCCACAGTTTTGATGAATCAGAGATGGTGTTAAACCTCAAATAAGGCACCTTCCCACACATCGAAAATATGAAAATACAGTCAATTAAGTAAAATCGCTCAGTCAATAGCTTAGCTCTAGATCAGCAAAATAGTAAAAGGGTTTTATTATTAATTTTACAAGTAAAGTGTTAAAAAGTCAGTGCCTTGAAGGCTCTCAGTAAGCAGGGCAATACTACAGAGAAATGCAAAAACACACATTAGTCTAAATCCTAAATGGGCAGCAAAATCAGGAAAAAAACATATAGCATCCCGAGTAGAACAAGAAAGTCTCTGGCTCCCCCCACAAATCGAGGGTTTTATACATTATCGTCGCATATAAAATTAACAAAACTGCATGATTATAGTGATGTGAGCAAATGTATAATTTCATGATCAAATCAGAACACAGAAATATTTAACATCATATTGCCTTAGCATCCAAGCACTATCCCATTACATTAATAATTATTTTGCCCCCTCTATGTTTATGTCATCCGGAGATGCTAGAATAGACTAGACACATCAACAACGTTTTATATGAATGAATAGGGCACAGTGATATAGCGGAAAGACCTTGGAGGAATAGTTGCAGTTTTGTGACTAAGCCAGGGAAAGTTCATCAAAGACCTCATGAAAAATGGCAACAGAAATAAACAAAGAACATTCTACTTGACTATGTGCTGCAGAAAGGATAGGCAGTGAGATGTGCAGGGGAGAGGACAAGAGTGACAAAGGGGACACCAATTTTGAAAATCATGCCGATTAGGCCTAAATTGAGGCCTAGTTACTAGAATCAGAAAAACACACTTCTGCATATTATAGGAATATTTTTCAAAACAATAGTTCTAGATTAGTGAGTAGATGTATAATCAAATGTGAAAATATATTCTGCGTGTTATTAGTGAAGCACAAAAATATAAGAGCACAAAGAGCCTTATGAGGGCAATGCTCTCAGAGTGTTCTTCCATTTTCAGCTGCACAAACATGTTTTAGGTATATTGAGCACCACTAAGTCAATTAATTAACTACTCCTTGACTAAAGACAGTAGTTTCAAGCTTGGCCTTGAAAGGCCTCCTTTAGCTCACACCGACACTTTCCCAGTACATGTTGGTGGAAAACTGTATTGTCCGTGTGACAGAAACACGCAGGTTGTTCACTCACTAAGAAAGTAATCGTATGCTGTGTCAATCTTAATTGCTAGTGTTAACGGCCGGACTGGCGGTAGCGGGCACTGGGCATTTCTCCGGTGGGCTGCCAGGGTGGGGGCCGGTTTTCGGCTCCTGAGGGGCCGTATTTGTTACCGAGGGCCGGCAATATCTGCCACCTGTAACAAAATCGGCCGAAACTGGCCGTTGCTAACAGCTCGGCCTCACCCCTCCTTCCCCACAGGGGGGCCGGCCGAGCAGTTTGCCAGGGCCGGTTTCGGTTCCCAGTCTGGCCCGCTAGAGTTCCACAAGTCAAAGATATTAGAGTGGGATCACTGAAATGTCGTGTGCAGACAATCCTCCATTCTGGCAACTCTTTCAAAAGTACACTTTGTGACTCTATTAATTACACCTCATTTATTTCATACCTAAATTTTAACTTTGGACATATTTAAAGAAAATCAGGTGGATATGCTGCATTCCCCTCTCATAAAAAGAGAGTTGATATATATCATCATTCAAATAGAAAGCAGACTCCCAAAAAAAGGGTCACCTGAAACAGAACTCCATATGCAGAATGGCACATGTAAGTTTGGACATTTATGTACCACCAAGAGCAGCAAGACACTGTCTTATACACCTTCTTTAACACGGCTGCAAAATGTATCAATGTAGCAAGAGTTAAGACAAGGTTTGCAAGCCAAAAACACAATTGGTTGCTTTTAATTGTATCAGTGGACTCGTACAATAGATAAAGGTCGACTGGCTTAGTGAGCCTAATTTAAGACATCATTCCTCTATACTTTAAAAAATACCATTGTACCATGTGTATGTTTTCCAGCAGCTCGCTGCTACGGATGTGCAATGCAAGTCGGCTCCGTAATGGCTGCAAGGTAGTAATTAGCGTCTCCTTAATGACCCGCTGAGTTCGCTCCTTTGAGACGTAATGGTGGTGTTTTTTTTCCACTCTTCATTGTGTTTGTGCAGCAACATTTTGAAATGTGACATAAACAATTTTCCTTTGAAATAGCGTGACCTGTGGAGAATTCCCATGACTGCCTGAGGGTAAAGCGGGGCCTATCTACCTCATGCCGTTGCTCCAAAGCATAAAAATCAGATGTCTTAGTAGTTTTTGTCATTCGTTGTACTTATATACACCCTTTTGAAAGAAGCAGTAGAACATCATTGATGTTTGCCCTATGAACCCCGGACACGTGACTCGGAAGCTGCTGCATTACAGCAATATGTTCAGGAATATATATATATATATATATATATATATATATATATATTCAGTTCAGTGGGGTGGTCCAACGAATGAGCCGCATTCATGGATTAGGACAGTGTGCTTTCCAGGGCTCATGCAGGGCTTCTTACCAGACAATATTGGCGAGCGCATTCATTAGCGGACTTCACTCCCCAGAATGCAACGTACAGTCTAATCACGAACATCCAATCAGGGAGTACGATATTGGCAGATGGAGGGAAGATAAAGTCTGCCATGCGCTCCTGCTGACTGTTGAAAGCCTTTGAAAAAGGGAAGATACCGAAACGCTTCAGGCTGCTGTCAGATGTCTTAATGGACTGAAAAGCGCAACTGTTTGTACCAAATATAAGCTTTTGGGGAAAGCTGACCTTGATTCGAGTGCGGCTCATTCGTTGGACCACCCCACTGAACTGAATATATATATATATTACCTACTGGCGGTCGCCAGTAGGTAGTTATAGTTAGGACCCTCTTACCATAGGAAATCCGCAACATTCTATTTGGAATAACTTTGGCGCCGGTCGACGAATCCTCGCGAAATTTTCAAAATAGGTGGGGCGCTACGCTCCGCTCCTACCCTGAAAGTCTCGGGGGGATTCGTCAAGCGGGGGCTGATAAAAAAGGGGGGTCCCAAAACGCGTTTTTCCCATGCATTTTTCCATAGGACCTT
This sequence comes from Triturus cristatus, assembly GCF_964204655.1. Classification (NCBI taxonomy): domain Eukaryota; kingdom Metazoa; phylum Chordata; class Amphibia; order Caudata; family Salamandridae; genus Triturus; species Triturus cristatus. The sequence goes on from NC_140581.1 coordinate 864,550,647, forward strand.
TAGACACAGCTACAGCCCGAACGGCTGAACAGAGTTACTTGAAATTTGGCAGAGAGGTAGTCCTCAGGTCAAGGAAGTGCCTTTTGTAGGTCTGGTGTAAATCTGTTCAGTAGTTCCTGAGAAAATAGCATTTAAATCAATATATATATCTGAGCCAGCTTACACATCCAGTCACAACCATATGAAATAATAGAAAATTTAAAAGCTTACCTTTCACAACGAAGCGCATAATATGTCCTCCATGTGCGCACGGTGCGCGAAGCGCATCGTGCGTACATGGCCCATCCATGGTACCTTATTGTGGCTGCAGCTGAGAGGCCCGCCTCACCTTGGAGATGAACTTTTGAATTGGCCAGAGTCTGCTGGAGGGATTTGTCCCGAAGCACGCCGTGCTGATGAGCTTTCATTTTTGAAGGCAAGTGACAATTAACAGAAACCGGGGTGGTCGTGGAATCTTCCCTTGTTACTCGGACCATAGGATGCAGCCACAATAAGTTACTAAACCCAGTAAAGGCCTTGTAAGCAGTTGGTACCGAGTAAATAGAAGGTGAAGTTTCGCCAAAATCTACATTGAAGAAATTAAGAACTATATATGTGAGAGGCATTCTGGGGATTGCAGTCCTAACTTTTAGGGGCATAAAGAGGAAAGCATTGAAAATGCACATATGAAATTTTTTGCAATCTCCTGAAAGACGTTTCATGAGTGAAAAACAAGGAAAGTATTTTTTCCATATGTTATGCAAAAATCGAAAATCTAAATATGAACTGCCTCTTTAAACAAACAAGTGGACATTGGTCCTTCTTCAATGTCTCAGTCACGTTTTAAACAAGCTAACGAACCCTCCCCTGCAATGTTGCATATGATTAAGAGGTTTGTTACCTCGAAACGCGTCATGCTGTGTCTGCCAGAAATAAAGGAATCTTAACAGCGCGATGGAGTGGCCTGTTTCATGCAGCTGAAGGGTGTGTGTGTTCTTTGCAATATATATATATATATATATATATATATATATATATATATATATATATATATATATATATATATATATATATATATACACACACACACACCTTTCCAGGGTTCAACAGAAAGTAATAAATGTCACCACTAAATGCCTCTCTCGTACTGTAGTTCAAAAGTCTCTTATCACTTTGTGGGGACAAGCGGCAGACTGGATTTCAATTTCCAGCTCACATGGCCAGACTTGCTACTATTTCTTTGGGGCATGGTAGGAGATCCACAGCTGACCATAAGCCTAGGCCCTTACTTATTTATCGTTGAGCAATGGTGAATCGATCCACCATTGCACGGGATTTACATCTGTCAAGGCACCAGAGGAATATTCACCTTAGTCTGAGTTTGCAACATTTTGGTCCTGGTTTCTCCACCAAAGTGCCCTTTGGCAGAGAAATCTCTGATGGAAAATCTATCATTTCCTGTATTTGATGGTGGATTATCTGCAACAGCGAGGGGTTACTGGAAAGTGGCATCATATCCAGCCTTCTTGAAATGCAGCATGTAAAAGGCACTGGACTTACCTTTCTGCGGTGGTCCTTCTTGTAGGTAAGTGCACCAGACATGGTGGGGGATCAGTCATCTTAATCAGATGCCTGATCCACCAGCTGCTCCTAACCGTAGCGGATTGGATGGGAGTTACCACCAGTGGAATATTTGCCATTTACTTATCCTGAAATCGGTGGTCCTACTGCCTCAGGAGGTAATTGTAAATATACCAGATTTCAACAGACTCAAACTTACAATGCTCTTCTGAATCGAGGTGTTAAATGTTATTTCACTTGCCTAGGCATTGAAAATGTGCATTGGAACAGGTCTGGAGATGTCCCAATGCCTTACAGATGCTTGTGGGCAAATAGAATGCAGCGACCTTTTTGGTAGCTTCTTCATGAGCCCCTACAGCCCCTGTGGCGCAGGGAGGCCCCCAGCCCTCCAGCGGACCCCACCCCTTCAAGGGTGCCCCCATTCAGTCCAAAGGCAAGAAATATGTGTAAGATATGGGAGACTGGGCCCTCATCACATTCTGTAGGGGGGCTCCACCATTTTGCTTTATGCCACGGCTTTATAGTATATGCGTACATAATACATAACACCCCAGGTAGCTTGGGATAGGTTTGAGTTTGACCGCCAGTTAGTAAAGTGTAGGAGACTGGACACACCAGAGAGGGTCCGAGAATCACCCCAGAGTTCCCACAGAAAATCGCAGTAAATAATGTCCAGATAATTTAATTCCCATCACTGCATTACTTTCTTTCTGACTAATGCGTAACATTGTGTAATCCCGCTCAGACCATTGACTTTTAATGACATTGTTTCTGTTTGGTTTTTTTAATCACTAGAATGGGAGGCATTCCAGCTAAAAGCCATAGAGGAGAAAACCTGCTTCTGTTCATGGGCATTATCGATATTCTTCAGTCTTACAGGTACATTTATTGTCTCTTCATCAGTCCCAATTTAATATTTGCATGGTTGCAAGGACAGGTCTAGGTAAGTTGAGAACATTTGTTTGACTGTCTCTAGGGCATACCTGACCAACAAAAGACGTGCTCTTGAACCAGTGATGTACAGCAGACCTGCACTACACACGACACAGGGTCTGCTATGGTAGAACTGCTCTTGAATGAAGAAAAGTTGAGCTTATGGCAAGAACCAGCTAGATGTCTGCAGTGATTACAGATCCCCATAGACAGACAGGGATGAATCAGCTAAGAGCTGAATACACAATCACAATCCGTGTGGCAGATCTGGTGGCATTTTCTGATACAATCAGGAACTATGCAGGCCCTCATTGTTTATTAGTTGTATCAAAAGAATTCCTACAAAAATCCTGAACATGAAACAGGAACAAAATACCAAAGGCCAATTACAACTTGTCATTCTTCACAAAGCTTTCTTCAGTGGGTAGGTGATTTACTCATGGATATTAAGAAGTAAGTCAAGAGGAAAAAAGAATAAGTCACCTACTGCTCATTTGTGTTAATTGAGCCAAAAGAATATACAATATTTTACAAGGAGTATGAAGGCTGAGTGACAGTACACAAATGATATATATTATTACATTATCGCTCACTGTTGAGGGTTAAACAAGTAAATAACAGCCCCCTACTAGAGCTGTAGGCTCAAGCTGCAGGTGGGGGCCTATGATGAGAAAGAGCGCATCTAAGATCTGGTATACCCTGGGACAGAAGGGCTATAATAACTATTAGAACAACCCACCCAGTGAGGGTTCAATGTTTTAAATTGAGTTGAGAGTAACAGAAAGACACACGTTGGAATGTTAAACCAGCCATTATTGGTCCTCTGGTACTTTGTTGTCTTCCGTGGAGCTCCCAATGTTCTGAATATATGCATACTTACTTCAACAGAGGCGAAGGGAAGAATATGGGGTGAGAGAGTTGATTAGGAATGTTACTTCCATATGCTCTCGAAATTGAAAAGGTGGGTCTTAAGGCAGTTCTGGGGAGTGAAGAGAGAGAGAACGATTCTGCTGGAACCAAGTTCCAGTGTTGTGCTCCTAATAGGGTGAATAAAATAAACCATAAGGCTGTGCAGGGAAGGCGGAACTGGAAGATACTGGGTTGTCAACTGAAGCTTGAGTTGGGACCATATCTAGTATAGTTGGGAAGGAGCAGCAATAGTTTGTCACTGAGGTAAACCTGGACAGACATAAATGCTAGAGACACCATTTTGATGCTGTGGCATACTATTAAGGGTTGATTCTCCATGGGAGTTCTGTTGTACTTGAAATCCATCTAGAGACATTACCTGAAGGTCTGAGTTTGTTCAGATTAAATCAAGACTTTCAACAAAAGTGAGAAAGAAATCATATTGGACAGCAGGTGGGGAATATGGATATGTGATGCCTGAAACCGCACGCCCACATGGATGATGGTGTTCTCTGTTGGCCCAATTCACAAAGGAGCTTTTATGACCTAAATTCAGTTCAACGTGAGGTATATTCACAATCCTTATTAGGATTAGATGATGTTTCCCTCCGAAGCTGCCTTGGCAAATGCAGACATTCCACCAGCAGGGTGCTTTTCTCACAACTGAAATTTAGGCCACATTGTATGTATGTACTTATGTGTTATTTGTACTGCTAGCGAAAAGATAGCGAAGCACTTTATGCGCATTGTTTGATGGTCCTACCTGCAAAAGTATACAAATATACACAAACCATAAGGTAGGAATCGGGAGAGGTCAACTCCTTATTTAATTTAATGCGAGAGTAGCGTGAGGCCTTTCTCAACGAGGAAAAATATTTTCCCTGTGGAGAATAAAAACAATTACCTGCGCAAATACACATTTTTGTAATATTTCGGCATGAAAATGTAGACTAATTGAAATTACGCTTGCATATGTTGTATGCTTATCCGTATTCCTCGAAATGTATAGCTGGCATAGACTGCTCGGAGTATTCTTTGATAATCCCAAAAAGGTCAGAAATTTGTTCTAGATATAGATGTGACTCTGCTAAAGAAAATTTCCAACTTTTAAGCAGTGACCTTTTTGCATAGAGTGATGTGTTTTGTTCAAGTCTGTACTTCTGCACCTTTGGATAAATAGTCGATGAATGCTATGCGGGCCACCTGCATAGTAGTGCTGACATCAATGCTGATATTCATAAAAACTAGAACCCATACTTTTGTGCAGGGATTTTCATTTTTTGACTCATTAATGATATTGTTTGTTACTTTTTCGTTAGGTTAATGAAGAAAATAGAACATTCCTGGAAAGCACTTGTGTATGATGGGGTAAGTCACCTCTATGTGTTGTTTATTTAAAATTCGCATAAGAAATCCGCATAAAACAGATGCACATAGTGTTATCAACAGCAACACACTAATACTCTAGGTAATAAAATACAACACATGCAATAAATCCAGAAGTCTTATCATATATCTTTAAAGTGGTGAAGGTCTGAGCTCCCAGGCACTACTCTCATTCTCGAATACATACTGAGTGTCCTTTAATCAGTGTGTGACTTTATACCAGCCGCCTACAACCACTGTTTCTAGTACACATTTGTAAATGTCATCCAAGGAGCCCATGCAATATTCCACATTCCCAGCATGAATCTATCTTTCTCAATCCATCTGTTCTCCGAAAACGAATCACGACAACTACAGACCCCAATCCAGAGCTCATGCAGTAGGCGACAATTCTGTATTGTGTGAAAGTAATCCCCAGTGTGGCCATACTCTTTAAGACAAGTGCCTGGTTCACCTTTACATGTTAACACTCCATTTCTGCAAGCACACATAGCTTTACATCTAGAGTCAAAAATACTGCTCAAAAACTCTGGCCTGTAGTAAATCCACCCCGCTCGAGTGCTGAACACCATAACGAGTTTACACCGGCTCTGGTGATAGCCCATCTGGACTATTTTAATGCAGTATACGCAGGACTTCCTATTGTCTTGCTTTCTACTCTGCACTAGAATTGTCTGTAAACTCTGCAATGCCTCAGGGTGGCATGGACATTTGCTAAAGTTAATTTAACTTTATATTAGCTTTAGACAAAATAAATTTGAGTTGATCTTAGACATGTTACTGTAAAGGAGAGGGACCCCTTCAAACATGAGAGGTGGGCAGCCTCGACCAGGATGATCCCATGACTAGCAGTAACTCTTCAGCAGCCTGCCAGCCTTGAAGAGAACAAGACCAGGACAGTAACATTGTAAAGGCAAAAAGTAGGAACCCATGCTGGGTTTTTCGTAATTCAAATCTTTGTGTAGCCAAACCAGATCATGCTATCATGAGCCAACATATAGCTGGGCACCATGGATATAAACTTCTAAAAAGCTTTAACATATATTAATGACCCATTACAAATTCATGTTGTAATTATGCATACACTAACCTGCTTGGACAGTTAACTGGTCAAATATGTATTTCTAATGGTGTACAGCTGCTCTGTTTTATATCCTTATAACTTTACATATGAGCTGGAAACTTGCATAGGTACTAACTGCTGATGTTTCAATGTCTTTTTTGATGCTAATCCACTATATCTTATGCTTACCATATGGTCGTAATAGCCAGAATATAACACTTTAAATAAAATTATTAGAATCCTTTGAACAGGGATGAAAATAGTATATTATCAAGTGTCACCAAATCCAAAGCATGCATCAGAGCCTGCCAAATACACAAAAACTCAGATGCTTGACATTTCCATTTTAGGAACATCAGATGAGGTAAATGCTGTATTGCCGGCTGGGAGCATACCAGACTTTGCCCATTTGTACAAGACATTTGATGGTTGTCAGTGATCGTGTCTCAATTAAATACACAATTCTAAAAGCTGTGATAGGGCATTCATATGTTCGGAGATTGAAAGTCAGTATTTATTTGAAGAGCTAGTCTTTACTGATTCCAAACTCTACTGGACCTTACCTTAATCAGCTCCAACCACTGCACAACCTTATGGACTGTCGGTGAGATTTTCCCAAAACCCCTGCTATGGTCTGTTCATCTGACGACTCACCTTCAGATTAGATAGAGAGGATACCGAAGATACATTGTGGTCTCTGCATGCTCTAAAAATGATTTTGTTGCTGTGAAACCAGAAGCTGCTGATGGAATTGAACAGGGTGAGCGGGTCAAATATAGTGTCAGAAAAACACAGTTCGAGGGGCCTCAGGGCAGACAGGGGCTACAGGGCTGCATCTGTAGTTTAGCCCTTCTGTAGCTCTGCAAACTTGACTCTCAGGGTATTTAATTCAAGGAGTGAAAGGATTTTCAGGGAGGTAGTGTTGGGGTCAAGAGCTCACAGCTCAAAAGTCCACTTAGAGACACAATAGAGTTTTATTCAAACCTTTGCTTTACTTTTAGTTTAAAGAGAGCATTTACTCACACTGCAAAATTACATGGTATGCAATGCAACAAGGGTTCTCAATTTGCGATCTTCTGTGAGGAGCTACACCCCTTGGTACCCTCCCACTGTTATCAGAGTTTCTATGTGTCTACATCCCCGGTTAAAGCATGGGTGTAGGCATAGTTTGAGGACACATGCAGTTCAGTCGAAAAGTACCCATGCGCACAACAGTTGAGTTTGCTTTCACCAATTCAAGTTCACCCAGAAAAAGTCTTAAGTTTGTATTACTCAAATCTTCTGCATCCTCCATCCCTCATTTTTTAAACAATTATTCAATATGCAAAGCAAAAATGGGTGTCAAGGGAAAGAACGCGCAACCAGCAAAATTTCACACCAACAGTAGTATTGATACTTGATTATCCTAGTGCGGTGCTTTCAACTAGAGGATAGGCACCCTAATCCTCAGAACAATAATCAAATTGATTCATGTATTTTCTCGTGTTGAAGCACTCACAAATTCACCAACAAAGTTTCCTATTAATGTCACAAAACTAGATACACATTAAAGTGGGCTTCTCTTCTTCTTTTATTTTCATATGAATCTCCAAACTTCTTATATTCATAACATTCTTCCACTCCCAACGCGTTTCGTCGATAGGGATTAACCCATGCGACTTCCTCAGGGCTGGAAGCAATAAATAATACACATTGGAGTATAGAAACACATTTGTTTCATATTCCATAGCCCACATGATTGAATGTGCAAAGGAAAAGCATGCTGTGTGACATATCATCAATATAATCACATCCACATGATTAATTAACACAGTAAGGAATTCGACCAATCGTTTTGACAATTCAAACTAAAAAGATTCAATCTAAAATAAATTAATTAATCACCATTGTAGCAGTGAAACACTCCAAACACTCGTGATGGCACCGTTCTCCCAACAGTAAACCCAATCAATTAATCATGCCTTAAACAAAGCCAAATTGTACCTTGATCTTGTATAACTGCCTCCTAAATTCAGAAAAATATATATAGAACCTAGTCAGACACACTGCGGTATGCATGAGGCAAGGATGGCGAGGGTAAATACCAAAATTTAATTCATTGAAGCACATACCTTAAAACAATTTGGGTTGAATAATATCTGTGCCTCCTTCCTAATGGTCTTTTATTATCCAACAACACCTACAATGCAAATATAATTGTAAGCAACCCTGCACTAAAGATAATATGTCAATCATACCTCAAGTCTTAATAGACTGAAATACAATCTCACCTGATTTCAATGAGTAGAGTACGTGACCATTAGCACAATTCTTAAGGCAATGATCCTCAAAGTTTGTATTTGAAGTCTCTGAAGTACGGAGACCTATAAATCAATGTAAACATCAAAATTTCAGTATGTCTCCTAACATACTGCACAGCGTCCCCCAATAGTCAGATGTCCCTCTCCCATTTTACTCACTTTTAGCAATCGCAAGCGTCCCCAGATACGGAACCGTCTTCGTGTCTGAACGCGTCGCGTGTATTGACCCTCTTAAACAATCCAGTAAACATAAACGAGGTAACTACGCCGTCGTTTGACGAGCGCCATTTTGGATAGGTTTCGAGAAAACACCAACATAAATAACGGACGCCATTTATAAAATGTTAAGAAATGATGCACCTTGAATCTGAGCTATCTTATTAAATAGAAAGCATAGCGATCCACGAATATAATCGCAACCATCGTTATTATGAGTTATACCCCGCCAAACCTATGATTTCTTAATTAAAAAAGCATAGCAATCCACGAAAGTAATCGCGGACATAATTATTATACGTTATATCTCGCCTTACATATGATTTTAGTTACCAAGAAATAGTGCCAATTATACTAAGGCAACCTAATCATCTTACCGCAGTAAATCATTTCTGTTGTTGTAGCAACAGATAGATAAAGACAATCTCCAAGTACTCAATTAAATCAATCCATTTTACCCAGCTATTAAACAAATAGTCACCAAACACCGTAATCACTGGTTAATAGGACCTGCGCATCTTTAATTATTAAATTCTTTGCTGATATAATATAACATGAAATAAGTACCTAAGTAGAATATACTAGGAACTGCACGAAACATACAGCTAGAAAATAGCTAACAACTAAAAGCAACATCGCAACTCCAACAAGCCATCACTAGATCTACTTAATGATCACTCTTTTGCTCAACCTGTCCAGTCCATTAAATTCTCATTCCCCTAGGAAATACTGTAACTCACGGTCATAGTTAAGACCATCCTCCACAGCCCTCAAGCGCATGATCCATCTTGCCTCATGCCTCCGCAGTGCGAGTTCTCTGTTACCTCCACGCGCTTCCCTCTTAATAAATGGCGTCCGTTATTTATGTTGGTGTTTTCTCGAAACCTATCCAAAATGGCGCTCGTCAAACGACGGCGTAGTTACCTCGTTTATGTTTACTGGATTGTTTAAGAGGGTCAATACACGCGACGCGTTCAGACACGAAGACGGTTCCGTATCTGGGGACGCTTGCGATTGCTAAAAGTGAGTAAAATGGGAGAGGGACATCTGACTATTGGGGGACGCTGTGCAGTATGTTAGGAGACATACTGAAATTTTGATGTTTACATTGATTTATAGGTCTCCGTACTTCAGAGACTTCAAATACAAACTTTGAGGATCATTGCCTTAAGAATTGTGCTAATGGTCACGTACTCTACTCATTGAAATCAGGTGAGATTGTATTTCAGTCTATTAAGACTTGAGGTATGATTGACATATTATCTTTAGTGCAGGGTTGCTTACAATTATATTTGCATTGTAGGTGTTGTTGGATAATAAAAGACCATTAGGAAGGAGGCACAGATATTATTCAACCCAAATTGTTTTAAGGTATGTGCTTCAATGAATTAAATTTTGGTATTTACCCTCGCCATCCTTGCCTCATGCATACCGCAGTGTGTCTGACTAGGTTCTATATATATTTTTCTGAATTTAGGAGGCAGTTATACAAGATCAAGGTACAATTTGGCTTTGTTTAAGGCATGATTAATTGATTGGGTTTACTGTTGGGAGAACGGTGCCATCACGAGTGTTTGGAGTGTTTCACTGCTACAATGGTGATTAATTAATTTATTTTAGATTGAATCTTTTTAGTTTGAATTGTCAAAACGATTGGTCGAATTCCTTACTGTGTTAATTAATCATGTGGATGTGATTATATTGATGATATGTCACACAGCATGCTTTTCCTTTGCACATTCAATCATGTGGGCTATGGAATATGAAACAAATGTGTTTCTATACTCCAATGTGTATTATTTATTGCTTCCAGCCCTGAGGAAGTCGCATGGGTTAATCCCTATCGACGAAACGCGTTGGGAGTGGAAGAATGTTATGAATATAAGAAGTTTGGAGATTCATATGAAAATAAAAGAAGAAGAGAAGCCCACTTTAATGTGTATCTAGTTTTGTGACATTAATAGGAAACTTTGTTGGTGAATTTGTGAGTGCTTCAACACGAGAAAATACATGAATCAATTTGATTATTGTTCTGAGGATTAGGGTGCCTATCCTCTAGTTGAAAGCACCGCACTAGGATAATCAAGTATCAATACTACTGTTGGTGTGAAATTTTGCTGGTTGCGCGTTCTTTCCCTTGACACCCATTTTTGCTTTGTATCAATTAAGGGTAGCTGCACCGCAAACACCTGTAATTGTTAAGATGAGTGATAATCTTGACAGAGATAGACTAGCAGCAGAATTGTTTGACAATCTGTGTAAAGGAAACACGGTAACAGAAGCCATAAGAGTTACAAATCAACCCAAAAATGAAGGATTAAGAAGCAAATTTATTAGATTAGAAAGATTAAAACGTTCAGAGATGTCAAAATGGTGGGATGGCACCACACTCAGACAGTACTTGAAATTGAATAGGATTCCAAGGGGTCTCCGTTCCCAAATCATCCCAACTTATGATGATTTGGACGAGGATCTTTTGGGTCTGTGGGAGAAAGAGCTAACATCTAACTCTGTTAAATTAATGGAAATTCTAATTGAAAATTCGGATAGGAAAGTGAAGAGTCTACAGCTAGAGATTGCTCAACTGGAGGAGGAGATCGCATCTCTTAATAAACCGGAAGTAGCAGCAAAAAATTATGATATACTAAAGGAGGTTTTGGTAAATCATCAAAACGATGTGAAACAAAGGAAAGCACGAAAGCTTAAAAGGGACGAAGTTGATTATAAGAATGGGAGGGTATTTACATTCTCCAAAAAATATGATCATTTGATTGTAATAGACAAGAATAAACAATCAGCAGAGATGCCTTCCACTAGTTCAAGTAACACCTCATTAAGCACAATACCAACGAGTGGCAGTGATGTGGAGGGTGGATCTAGTGGTATAGAAAGACAACAAGGCCCTTTGGGAAACTCCTCCTTTCTACAGGAGGTGAATCGTATAAAGAGAGGGAACAGGGAGCAAGTCAGAAGAATAGACAATACAAGAAAACAAGGAGAGGTAAAGGAAGTAGGAAGGGAGGGGGACAAAGTAGGAATGAAAACTCGCTCTTGGAACAAGAAGAATTGAGCAGTTCAGGTATTGGAGAGGTAGAGGTCATTAATTTATCAGATCGAACACTGACTAATGAGATGATTACTTTATTGAAAAAAGGTTTGAGTTATTGTCCATTTTATAAAGGAGATATTTGTAACACCAAGATAGATTTATTTCGGTTCATTCGGAAACTTAAACTGAAGAAACACTTTGCTTTGAATCCTATGCCTAATAAAGATTGTATCTCACAGATTTGTGATTCAGTGTCCAATACGTTAACGATAAAAGATATACAAGATACAGTGACTCTACTCTCTATAACCGAATTGGAGGACGATCCAGTAACTATTGGGAAAGTTTTGGAGGATTTGGATGTAAGACCAGATTTGTCATTGACGAGTGGTCTGAAAGAGAAGTCTAGATGGTCCCCTAACCTTACTAGTGGGAACAATATTGAAATTTTTGACACTTTAGTTTCTATTGATCTTGAGAATGGTTTGGATAAAATGGGTCATTCTTTTAAACATAGGGGTGAGAACCTGACGACAAGTGAACGTCAGGCACTTAAGATACTAGCAGAAGACCCCATGATAATCATCAGAAAGGCAGATAAAGGGGGTAACATTGTTATAATGAATAAAGCAGATTATGATCATGAGGTTTACTCCCAATTAAATAAATTGGAGAACTATCAAAAAGTCTCATATAATCCAATGTTCTCTCTGATTACAAAAATTAATGGATTGTTACAGGACTGGCACTATCAAGGTCTATTAGATGATGATGAATTATTATATTTAAAAGTGAATCGTCCACGTTATCCCTGCTTGTACACTTTGCCAAAGATTCACAAGGACCTCCCTTTTCCACCAGGGAGGCCCATTGTGGCAGGGATAGGTGGCCCTACAGAACGAATCTCACAGTATGTAGACGTATTCCTACAGCCGATGGTAGTGAATCTGCCGTCGTATATTAGGGACACGAAGCATATTTTAAATATATTGAGTGACATTACTTGGGAATCAGGAATGAAATTAGTGTCGTTGGATGTTGTATCATTGTATACGAGTATACCCAACGAACTAGGTCTTAAAGCTATTGAACATTTCATGATGAAGAAACCAGCGAGCCAATGGGGACATACTCAAATGTTACTAACAATGACTGATCTTATTTTGTCAAATAACTTTTTTCTATTTAATGGGGAATGGTTTAGACAAACCCAGGGAGTGGCTATGGGTTCAAGATTTTCACCTGCTTTTGCGAATCTATTCATGGGCTGGATGGAAGAATCAGTGATATGGGGCCCAGCGGGTAGCAACTGGAATGATGACATCTTATATTGGGGACGATATATAGATGACTGTCTTTTAATATGGACAGGAACAGAAGAAAAACTAAGTGGATTCATTGAATACATGAATAACAACACTATGAACATCAAATTCACTTCTTGTGTCAGTTCGACTAATTTGGTCTTTTTAGACGTGGAACTGTTTATAGACAATGATAGAATCTGTAGCAGGATGTATCGTAAGCCTACGTCCTGCAATGCTATTTTACATGCGGGTAGTGCGCATCCCAAACATCAGATTAGGGCAATCCCCTATGGAGAAATGTTACGGGCGCGACGTAACTGTAGTGAGGACAACCAATTCAGAGAATGTATGAAGGACATGGAAAGGAGGTTCACCCAAAGGGGCTATGATAGAAGAGATCTTATGGTAGCATCACAGAGGGCTTTTAAGATAAAACGCGCATCCACCTTAACCCCGAAAAAAACTAAAAATAAGTCTACTTTGATTAGGATGATAACAGATTTTAATCCTATAAATTCAATTCTTTATAAGAGCATGCATAAGCACTGGCATATCCTGAAGGCGGATAGGACGCTACAGGAATTTCTGCCAGATAAACCACAAATTACATACCGAAGAGGGAGAACATTGGGTACAATATTGAGTCCTAGTTACCCGAGAGAGGCTGAGAAAGAACAATGGCTTACTCAAATGAGTAAAGGTTTTTTTAAATGTGGCCACTGTGGGATGTGTAAACATGCGAAAGACAAAACTAAACAATTTCAGTATAATGGTAAACAAATGTATGACATTGTGACTAACATTAATTGCAGTACTAAATATGTTGTATATGTAATTAATTGTATGTGTGAGCAAATATATGTGGGAAGCACAATAAGGGCTCTTAAAGATAGGATTGCTGAACATTGGAGAGCGGTAAAGAATAATGATCACAGGTATCCAATTGCGGAACACATACATAACTGCACTTCGCAAGGTTTACACAAATCATTTCAATTTTGTGGCATTGAGCATGTTAAGAGGGAAGCGCGTGGAGGTAACAGAGAACTCGCACTGCGGAGGCATGAGGCAAGATGGATCATGCGCTTGAGGGCTGTGGAGGATGGTCTTAACTATGACCGTGAGTTACAGTATTTCCTAGGGGAATGAGAATTTAATGGACTGGACAGGTTGAGCAAAAGAGTGATCATTAAGTAGATCTAGTGATGGCTTGTTGGAGTTGCGATGTTGCTTTTAGTTGTTAGCTATTTTCTAGCTGTATGTTTCGTGCAGTTCCTAGTATATTCTACTTAGGTACTTATTTCATGTTATATTATATCAGCAAAGAATTTAATAATTAAAGATGCGCAGGTCCTATTAACCAGTGATTACGGTGTTTGGTGACTATTTGTTTAATAGCTGGGTAAAATGGATTGATTTAATTGAGTACTTGGAGATTGTCTTTATCTATCTGTTGCTACAACAACAGAAATGATTTACTGCGGTAAGATGATTAGGTTGCCTTAGTATAATTGGCACTATTTCTTGGTAACTAAAATCATATGTAAGGCGAGATATAACGTATAATAATTATGTCCGCGATTACTTTCGTGGATTGCTATGCTTTTTTAATTAAGAAATCATAGGTTTGGCGGGGTATAACTCATAATAACGATGGTTGCGATTATATTCGTGGATCGCTATGCTTTCTATTTAATAAGATAGCTCAGATTCAAGGTGCATCATTTCTTAACATTTTATAAATGGCGTCCGTTATTTATGTTGGTGTTTTCTCGAAACCTATCCAAAATGGCGCTCGTCAAACGACGGCGTAGTTACCTCGTTTATGTTTACTGGATTGTTTAAGAGGGTCAATACACGCGACGCGTTCAGACACGAAGACGGTTCCGTATCTGGGGACGCTTGCGATTGCTAAAAGTGAGTAAAATGGGAGAGGGACATCTGACTATTGGGGGACGCTGTGCAGTATGTTAGGAGACATACTGAAATTTTGATGTTTACATTGATTTATAGGTCTCCGTACTTCAGAGACTTCAAATACAAACTTTGAGGATCATTGCCTTAAGAATTGTGCTAATGGTCACGTACTCTACTCATTGAAATCAGGTGAGATTGTATTTCAGTCTATTAAGACTTGAGGTATGATTGACATATTATCTTTAGTGCAGGGTTGCTTACAATTATATTTGCATTGTAGGTGTTGTTGGATAATAAAAGACCATTAGGAAGGAGGCACAGATATTATTCAACCCAAATTGTTTTAAGGTATGTGCTTCAATGAATTAAATTTTGGTATTTACCCTCGCCATCCTTGCCTCATGCATACCGCAGTGTGTCTGACTAGGTTCTATATATATTTTTCTGAATTTAGGAGGCAGTTATACAAGATCAAGGTACAATTTGGCTTTGTTTAAGGCATGATTAATTGATTGGGTTTACTGTTGGGAGAACGGTGCCATCACGAGTGTTTGGAGTGTTTCACTGCTACAATGGTGATTAATTAATTTATTTTAGATTGAATCTTTTTAGTTTGAATTGTCAAAACGATTGGTCGAATTCCTTACTGTGTTAATTAATCATGTGGATGTGATTATATTGATGATATGTCACACAGCATGCTTTTCCTTTGCACATTCAATCATGTGGGCTATGGAATATGAAACAAATGTGTTTCTATACTCCAATGTGTATTATTTATTGCTTCCAGCCCTGAGGAAGTCGCATGGGTTAATCCCTATCGACGAAACGCGTTGGGAGTGGAAGAATGTTATGAATATAAGAAGTTTGGAGATTCATATGAAAATAAAAGAAGAAGAGAAGCCCACTTTAATGTGTATCTAGTTTTGTGACATTAATAGGAAACTTTGTTGGTGAATTTGTGAGTGCTTCAACACGAGAAAATTATTCAATATGTCCAGGCTGTTGTGTAGAGGTTACTAATTCAGTTAACATCTGATCGACTATACAAATGATAGAAAGAGACAAAGTTCTTTATCCAGTCGTGATCAAGACATACCTGGTGAAAGGTTTTGGGAATTTCTGTCCACTACGCTGAAACTTAAATGTTTCATACTGTGCTGGGATGATTACCTCTATCTCAAAATTGAGAAAGGAGTATTCTCCAAATTGCTTAAACTTATTAAATTAAAAAAATATATCTCTTATAAGTGAAGTGTTAGGAGATAAAAGAGTCCTATTCAGTCGACAACCTTTATAATCAGAGCAGGCTACTACGGAAGGAAGGTAAATATTTTCCCTGAGGGAATATTGGTAGAAAGTGCACAGAGCATCTTTAACACAGAAAGCATAACTCAGTAGTTTCTTTTGTGAGCCAGAGCTGCCTTAAAGCGTCTGATAGCTGCTCAAAAAGAGGACAAATCGGTCACCAAAGGAATGAGCCATTTTGGTTTCCTTGGTTTGGACAGCTTGTTACATTTCTATCATAAAAATCCCCTGCAGGTGAAATGCCTATGTTCTTGTATCAGCATCTACTTTTCTGTGAGCACATGGCATATTGCTGTAATTGGTGGGATTATGAATATCCTCTAGGCAGAGCAGGGGTAGGAAATGATGCAGTATGCCCTTGAAGAGAGCCCCTCTTGGCCAAGAGCACAGGTGCTTACTGAGGGGGAAGTCTCTAATCCACTGATGAAGACCGCAGGAATGGCCATTTTTTAACTATTACCATTCCTCTTAAGTTGCCACCCCCATTGGCTCTCACATTCACCTCCAGAGCAGACCTGCATGCCACAGAGTACTTGACTTTTTGCTCTTTGGGTCTGCTCCAACTGTGCTTTACAGCAGGCAAATGATCAGCTGCACTATTTGCCCCAACAAACCGCCAAAATTTGGCAGCTTAATATGAAGAACTATTAACGAGTCAGTATTTTTCTACACAGTAGTTAGATGAATTAATTTTCTAAGAACAAAAAACATACAGCTGGAGAAATAGCAAAAATATAGGTTACTTATTTTATATTTGTTATTCTTCTATCAGGGCGATATGACACACACACATTTTGTACCTTAGAGTGCAAGTAGAGGTCTATTGGATTTACACTAAAGAGACCCAGAAGGTATGTGTCTTGTAGCCACTTTGCCCATGAAACATGCTTCCCAAGCAGACTAAAACGTGTTGACGAGTTGCACGCAAATCACAGAGTTATTGATTTCTTTATTTATTTCACCATGCTGTTTTACGAGGAGAAAATCACCCCTGCACTTTAGGCTTTTTTATGACTTACACTAATACCATGTCAATGTTAAATTCCAACTTTATATAACTTTGCTTATCTTTTTATGGTCCAATATGCCTGTAAGCACCTCCATGTAGTGAACCAAAAGCCGAAGCTCACCACACAGTATGTGTGCAGAGGCACTACGACATAACTTGAGCGTATTGACCCCATGAGCGAGTGGTAAAACGGTGCCTGTTTCAACACCAGTGCCTTTACGAAATTAGCCCAAATAATTCCAAATTGTTGACATGGGCACTTAACACTTGACTGTACCAAGTAGTCATTTTTCTTGTCAAACTTTGCATAAGGGTTATTAATGAGAATTTTGATTGGGTAAAACCAGATGCTGCAAAGTGTTTCTTATCATTTAGTTCACAAGTATAAATTGAATGCGTCCAGTACCAGCACACGTTATTTGTGCCCCAGTGTTTTTGAACCAACTGATACTGCACAGATCTAAATACTGGCATTATCATTTATCTGACAGCTCCAAATTGTAGCTAAGTCTGTATGGCAATCGGCTGTATTAAAATGTTTTAGTTGAGCTCATAACTCAAAATAACCCCTAGTTTGCACAGTTTTTTTTTTTTTTTAGGAGAAGTGATCTTTTAGCCAAACAGTGTGGGCTGTGTTTTTATTTTCCATGAGGACTAGTGTGCACCTCCTAGATTTTCTCACTGCTAAAGTTGATCCTACTGTAATCTATCCAGTTTGCTCCCCAATCAACACTGGTTTGGGGGCGGAGTGGCGAGGCGGGAGGGAGTGGGGGGGATGTTGAGAAAACAGACAATACACATAATCTTTTTTTTAAAACACAAAGAACTTACCTGCCGTCAGACGCTCATTTCCTTGTCCTGGCAGGCTCTGGATGTGGTTTCCCACTCCTTCCTCCCGGCGCTCTCCTGGGCTGGCTTGGCGGAAAGGGAAGGACCTCCGCCCTAAGACAAACTAAAACCAGACAATCCTGGAGTTGCGATGCAGTTCCAGGATTGGCTGGAGCAGGCCAACCCAGCGCTCATTTTGAGGCTGGGGGCCTGTGGCCGCAATCCCTCAGCTGTTTCTAAGCCTTGGGATTGCAGGCTCTGAAGTTCGCAGGTCAGATTGGTCATATGTAGGCAGTCGGCCAATCTGACCTGCTCAATGGCAGGGGGCTGCATGATTAGCCCCACCACCTGTCATTGTGCTGTAACAGTGCGAGCCCCGGACACATTGATAAAATGCAATTTATTACCATTTTAATAATGTGTGTCCCTGCTGTACTCGCAGGAGGTGGGACGACACTCCTCCAGCATATTGGAGCTGCCGCTGCTGCTCAGCACCCACCAGCAGTATAGAGAACTTCTCTATATGCACACTGACCCACTTTTATGTTTCATCGATGCAGGAGTTAATCCGAAGCCCTGAGCAGTGCTATCCTTGATTTTAAAAAGATATTACAAATAACCTGGGACAATGGAAACCTTTGGGGGAACCCTGCAGTCTCAAGATGTAAATGATGTTGCAAAGACTGTGGGCAGTTCAAGATGGTACAAAGACTGTGGGCAAGCCAAGTTTGACAAGAAAGGCTATTGCCCGCCTCATCTGCTGTGGCTAGGATGCTGTACATTATTACTAATAATACCGTCTCATTCCAATGTGTCAGGCAAAACCTTACTGGCAGTCGTCAAGGCAACGCCACTTCCCCATAAGGCCCTGCAGCTGATCCATGGCAGCCTTATCTGACTGACTGGAGCCTCAACCCTCACAAATGGGGGGGGGGGGTGAGGCCCCAGTCATGTGGGGCGTCAACACCAAACATGGCTTGTTAGGTGTCAGGTTTGGGGTTGAGGCCCCACGTGATTAAACAGAGAAATCCTAAGCAAAGGTCATTTTTAGGCATTACCCAGTTCCTTAACAGATTATTCTAAGTTTGTCCATTTCTAGTCTTTCTTTTGTGAAGTAAGTGACTGAACATATGAACGTTTTTAAAGACTTCACAAATATGACGCGGTGGTGTAAGTGTTGGTGTCAGGTAATTAGATTCAGAAAAAGAATGTAAGATCTGAAACAGATTATTTAACTGCTTTGGTAACCTATTTGATGTTGCCATTCAGAAAGTCTTTCCTGGCCATTAAAATTTACATTTTAAACATCCACAGGGTAATTTCAGAACCTGTGATAACCAGTAAGGCTACAGCCTTATGTGTAAATACACCTTGGTATAACTCTATGATTGAGTCACCGTTCCAGATAGTTTGGCATAATCGTAGTGCTACTGCTGTCAGTATTCTTATTATATGCTCTTTGATGGGCATTATATTTTAATGCCCGTTTTGGTAAATTGAACTGCAATGAGATATCAAGACCTGTTCAGGAGCTTTAAAACGTAAACTTCTGAAGCAGCCAAAAGTGGCGGCCTCATTCCACTGCCAAATTGTAAGGGGAGTCTAGATTCCAAAACCTAAAATTCTCAATTTTGAATATATTTTCCTCTATATTCTTATTTAAAATCTCTTCTGCTCAGTGCACTGCGTTAAGAAATTGAAAATGAAAAATTAACCGCAGGGCTCTTTCTCTCTTGACCTGGCCATCTTTTCTGATCTAATGTTGAATATTGTGGTGCCCAAGGTGAGCTTGACCTGGCTCGCCTCTTGCAAAAAGGAAAATTATGCATTGTCAAAGGATTTCTCTTACATGTTATCACCTACGCACTCGGTCAAGAAGCTTCCATCCACTGGAAGCTGGAACCATTACAGCTTGTCCTGTCCTCAGCGATAACTCACCTTTGTTGCTATATCCTGTTTCAGCAAAGCCAATTCCTCTGTTCAGTGCCCACATGTCTTAAGGTGTGACACGAGAATTCCGACCTAGTTCCATTTGCCCATCAGGCATATTTCTTTTACCCATTTAGTGTGCATATCTTATGCAACTCTTAAAGTAGACACTTTTAACAAATTAACAAATGGAGGAACCTGTCAAATAAGTTATACTATCACCTCAACCTAAATTTACATCTTCCACATATGAAACAGTTAGTCCTTGGCAGCACTTTTACCTTTTATGCGGCAAACCTTCCCTCCTATTACCCAAGACATCTAAAATGACTAAAATGAGGTTAAATACTTATTCTAACACTCATAGGTGTGAGTGTTGTTTTACCTTAAGATGCCCTTTAACATTTGTATTTTCAGTGAGAGCCAGACACCAAAGATCACAACTACCTGTCTCATATTCGCATTAGAGGCAGGAGGCAAGGAAGGTGCAGGGCAAAATGGCTAGACACCTTTGTCTTGTAACAAAGGGAAGTAACAGATATACCACAGATGCACAGTGGCAGCAGGGCCGCCCCTTTGAAACATTGAGTGACGCGCTTCCATCAAGAATGAGGCCTATCACAATTCCATTTGGCACAAAGGAGTTGGATTAAAGGTTGGTATGACTAGTAGACATCATGACCTTTTCTCTACATGACCTACAAACAAGACCAGCAGCTAAGTAGAAGCAGCAGCAAAGTTGTCCATGCCAACCCAGATCCATTTTGACTAAAGGGTGGGACAGTATGTGTTTTCAAGCCAGCAGTACCCCTTCTGACTATCCTGGGCCTTGCAGGGACCACTGACCACCTGTTATTTGCACCTCCATTGTCTTTCAGAGGTGTCCAGAGTGCCCAAAGCACATGAGCATTTCCAAGGCAATAGGTTGACAGATCATGCACTGTGCAAAAGTGAATCCCGGTCACTCTGTAAGAGTATGTTGCATCTTACCAGCTCCAGCATACCCTCACAGCTAAAAAACACTGTCCTAAGGCGTCCTTATGAAGTGTACTTCCCCATATATGATAAAATGCCCTCCTGAAACGTTTGATTGATTTGCGTAGCTTCAGAAAAAAAACTTAAAACATGGCTCTTTACTTGATTGCCCCTCCACACCGTTGCCTCATCCTCTCTGCAGCGCTGGGAAGCCCTTGGGCAGCCAGACGCTGTACAAATCACATAAACAGAAATACCGTATTCTATATTTGTGTGCTAACATCTTAAAAGTATGTGTTTTTAAAGTATCCCTGGAATTGGACTAGACTACTTTTTTGGTTGATTTTAACCAATGCTTTTTTGTGCATTTCAGGACACTGTCTCCGTTCACAGACCAAGCTTCTATGCAGACAGATTTCTAAAGTTCATGAACACCAGAGTCTTCAAAAAAGTGCAAGGTACAATACCTGTGTTTTTGGGATCAATTGACTAAAGGACAATGAAACTCTATTAAGTTTGACTTGAAATGATTGGGCATCATGCTATCAAAAACATGATTTATATTTCCATAGAAATTGCAATTAAATGCTCACCCCATAGAAATATTAATGTATTAAATTTTAGAATTTAAATGGGAAGGAATTGATCAATTTTATTTTAACTGACTATATATAGATTGTACATAGTATGCAAATTATAGATTTTGAATCTATGCCAACATTGTGAATTTGATTGTTGCAGTGTAGCCATAATGTGTGTGCCAAGACTGTGAACTTGACAATGGATGGCACTGTATATCCAGAAGTGACTTGGCGTTGTGTACTAAATTCGAATTTGCACCGCAGGTCTCCTTGTTACTTTTGGTTGAGCATAGACATTTTCCTCTGTTCCTGTATCAACGCTGCTTTCATATCATTCTGTATTTTTGTCTGTCCTTATGTTCCTTATACTACAGTTTGCTTGTTGCCCAGCTGATGCTTGTTCTTATCGCCATATGTATCATACATGGAGTTTAACTGTGTATTTCTCCTTCTTCCTATACCCTCTTCTTCATGCCCTACTCTCCCCGATTTCTCTTCTTCCATTCCCACACCCTCAGTTGCATCACTATGCTGTTATATGTATTTTTCTATTAGCAACTGGTAAAATCGCATATGACCTGTTGCACTCCTATTTGTATCTCTGATTGCTCTCTGTAAAGCACCTTAATGTCAATTTGGTAGAAAGAGCACTATTTAAAATCATTAAATAAATAACTACCAATGCATTACTGCAACATTTACCATTAATGTGCCACTTATAATTTTGACTCCACATACAGTAGAACTTTCACTTCTACAGAGATTCTTGCCGCCATTTTGAAGAACTACAATGTGGAATGCGTGGGCCTGGATAACAAGAAGTGTCTATTTTCGTGATAATAATTGAGATGCAGAATGCTTTTAGTTAAACAGGCGCATAGCCATGGACCTGTCAAAGAAAAAAGAGTATGAGGGAAAGAGTCCCAGGATCACCCTCAAGTCAAATTAACCATAGCAAAGCACAAATGGTGGGATGACACAAACCAGCAATAGTTGTCAGTTTGAAAGCCACAGCCTATCATAAGGAGTGGATGGTACCGGTGGTGTAACATAATCCCCCGAGCTCCAGGAGTCCCCCTCAGCAAAAGTCCTCGGTAGTGGGCAAGGGATGGGGGACACCTCTGTGTACTTAGCTGGGGGCCCTCCTCAAGTTTTGTTATGCCACTGGATGGTAAAAAAACACAAAGATTATCAATCGAACTACACACTGAGGTGTCATAACCATGGTCACAAACTCCATAAAGTACGGAACGATGAACCCTATAGAAGTGTAAAATTGAGAGAGACACTTTAGGTGAACTTCAGTGGGGGTCTAAGTTGCAGTTTGGAACACCTCCCAGGCTTCTCATATACGGTGTGTATGATGAGCTAGCAAGATGGAGCGGGGAAGGGAAACTTTACTTATCCCTAAGTCTTACTGCTCACCCTGCCTAGTAAAAGGCTGGTGCACCTCCATACTGACCCCATAGGATATGCAATTGCCAGTGGGGACTCTGAGAGAAGAGAAGTTAAAAATAATTAAGCTTGTGGGCGAGTATACCATATAATATATTGCTAGTATGTCAGCACAGGTTAAAAGTAAATGAAAATACATCACTAAACTATTCATTGAAAGTGGATATGTTTCACTGCTATGTAAAAAATGTAGCACAGACTCAGGTTTATATTAAAACCAGCAAAGGGTCAAAAGACTGGATCTCCGGGGGGAGAGTTGGGGAGTTGGTTTTCATCTGAAATGCATTCCAAGTATCCTATTATGATAAAACTGTCAATGTCATGATTAGTGTGCTGCTTGGGCCGATACCTCTGGGGCTACAAGGGCCGGCAATATATGTGTTTGTTGACGAATAAAAACAATTTAAAAAAAAAAAAAGACTCGATCTTAATAGATTAACGGCCCCGTCAAAAACACTCACTAAGATCGAACTCCCAGAACTTGCTCTGCACACCAAAGTATGCGAAGGAACGCATTGGGGGTAGATTCTTCACGGTGGTTATGAGTAGACTATGGAATTCTCTTCCAGTTAAATTTCGCCTAATTCAATCGGAATCTGAGTTCAGGAAAGCGCTGAAGACCTGGCTATTCAACCAGAGCTAAACTCTCGTTTTATTCCTTCCTGCTTGTCTGTGATAGCACCAGGACACCTCTGTTAGAGGTAGCTGTCGCACTTTATAAATGTACTTTATTATTATTATTATTATTATTGTACGTTATGGCGCATCTGGGGACTGAATATTTTTGCAAGGAGCCAAAATTCTGTGTATAGGCTAAAACAATATCAAAAGGGAAATCTAATATTTATTTTGCTGACTATGTCACTGGAAAGTAGCCCAAGAAAACACAAACAAAGTATTCTGTTTGTGTTTCATCAAACCATTTAACACAAAGACATACAGACGAGTTCCGGTGAACTTCACTAAGGGACGGGACACTGCGTTTGGTGCTTTTGGTGTTCACTGTGGGAAGGAGGTTGGCCAGTAGTCAGAGACAGTGATAAGTATTTATGGCCATCCTGTGTATTGTGTTTAACAATGAATTAAAAGAAGAAAAGGCAGGCCTCTGCAGATGGCACCAGAAACATTTATATGAAAAAAACGTGGGAAAAGTTAAAGGAGTAAATGAAAATATTTAGAGTGGTCATACAAGTCTCAGCTAAGATTTAGTGTACCTTGGTGTTAGGTCTTGCTGTTGGTGCTGACTAATTAAAGGAACTAAGGAGATAGGGAGGTTAATAGCATCCCACAGAAACTGAGTGGACATGTTGCAATTGCCCTATCCAATACCTAAATTGTGTGGCACTGTATCACAAAGAGCCAGGAAAAGTTTGAGATTCAGAGGGAGAGATGTTACTACAAAGAAAACAAGCATTGGCATAGCAAATAGGTCTCGCCTTTGGGACCTTATAAGTGTTTAGCCATGCAACAGTTGCATAACTAAATACTTATAAGGTCCCAAAAGCGAGACCTATTGGCTATGCCAAGCGGCCGTGCAGCCGCGAAAGTGAAAGTGATCACGATCAAACATCAAAGTGGCCGTGCGGCCGTGAAAGTAATCGCGGTAAAGCACGACTCGTGCGCCCGCGCACATGCACTGTAGCTCTAGGCTGGCCTGGTAGCACTTTTTGGAGCCCTCTCAATAAGTCTCGCCAGACCAGCGCATGCGCTGGGTCAGGCGAGACCTAAAAAGCAAGTTCTGTTATCACTGTATGCCTTGTTGGGCTCTACTCATCTATCACTCGACTATCTAAGCCTCTACCAGTTCTGGAAGCTATATCGTCAAGTGGATGACCACATATTTTATTCATTTCAAGGGAGAGACAGTGATGCTGAAATTTCATCATAGAAAATGTTATGAAGATTCCAGTAAGGAGTTAAACCAGTATAGGCTGGTGAAGGGGTGACCTGTGCACACTCCAGCATATGCAAAACCTATACATTGCTGGATGAGAGTCTCCCACTAGACATGATAGGTAGTCTGTCTGTGCAGGTGATTGATTTGCATTGTCTCCTTGGGTAAACCTCGGTGCAAGAAAAGAGGAAAGAATCAATAAATACTCTCTTAAGCGACTGCCATTTTGCACCCAAATCAGACATTTCCATAAGACAGTACCTGGCTAGTTACTTGTGGCATAACAGTCTTTTTCAATAATTTTAGATTTGCAGCCGTCGACATTGCCCTTTATCATTAACCTAAATAAAGTTGCCTGAACCTGTCCATGGAAAGTGTTGTGAAAATGCTTTAACCCTCCACGAACATGGAACATAAGCAGATGAGATGGAATGTTGTTGTGAAGCTTCCCTGCAAATTCAAGATTGATATATTCGACCACCCAAGAAAGACCCAAACGTGTCATTGCAGTCCCCAAGGAGGGTTTAGTCTGCATTAAGCCTGGTGCAAGGTTCAACCAACTCACTTCCTTTCCACTACACCCCATAATTCTCATGTTTCTAGTTTTGTCTTCGAGCAGGCATTCAGAGGATTTTCTGTGGCCTCCTCTGCAGTATCTCTCCTTGACAGCTTCATGGTAGGTCTTATTAGACAGAAAGAGTTATGATGCTCCCATAATTTTGGCTAGTCGCCTAACATCAGAGATGAGTTTAATGGAGGCATTTAAATACCTCTGGTGCTTAAATACACTCAGCAAAGTGAAAAGATTTTTAATAGAGAGCCGCCTGTAAAACAACAATTCTCAACATGGGAGGCTCAGTTTAACATAAGGAGTAGCTTCATTTCAGAAAGAGTAGTAAATTCATGTCGCTGATTTAACATAAAAGCAGTAAGATAAAATCAACATTGGAATTGCTAAGAGTGTAGTGCGGTCGCGTAGGAATAATTATAATGTAAGTGCAGAGACAATGCTGGCAACAAAGAAGAGTCTGCAGCAGTAAAAATGCAGGATAAAAGGTTCTTATCTATGTTAATATATATATATATGTTTAATGCATGTCTGAGATGAGGTTAGCACATAATCTTTTTCATCTGGTTTCATGTCATTAAATCCATTTGAGTTTATCAGAATTGTATTGCCTGGTTGTTTCAAACACACTTCTTTATTCTATTTGCATCCGGACCATTCAGACTCTTGTTGATGCTCTGCTCAAACAATCAAACAAATGAATAAATAAACTATTTGTCCTTTCTACTTTACTCAAGTTGGGCACATCTTCTCTTCTGCTGATAGTGCTCCCATGTGTTCTTTCACTCTAGTTAAGAAACAATCATTGAGTTCCACTAGACCTCTTTATAGTATGAATGAGATGCCAACACTAAAATGTCTGCTGTGATTCATACTTTAATGGTCACCAACATCAAATTTTCACTGAGGCACAGGACTGCGGACATTTCGGAATCTTAGTCATACTAACAACTAGTAATATCTTTATCTTGTCTAGAACAGTTTTTTCCCCAAGATTTTTATGTTTCAGTTGCTTCCTTAAATCTTATCTTCAAGGTTGTGGCAGTATTTCTCCATTAGGATCTTTTTCTGTTCTCTTTGGGGTCTGATTGGTATCTGCCTGCTACATTCCTCAGCAAATACATCTTTGGTTATGGTTTGAGACTGTGTCTCACTACAGTGTTTTAACTTGGCCCTCCATCAACCTTTCCCTTTACCACACCTTTAGATCAAGCAACGCAACATTCGTCTCATCCTAAACTGCTTTAACGTTATTGAGGTTCCCTCCTGAATAGGTGTCTTGTCAGTCTTTTCCCGTCTTACATTCTCATGCCACGTTCTGTTCCTTTTTTTTCATAGTTAATGTTCGATCCTACAGTCTCTTGATCCTTCAGCGAAACTTTTTATTTTCCTCTTGGAAATGGCACTCTATATAGCATTTCTCTATTGTCATATAACAAACTTCCCAGAGATACAATAGAAGTATATGTCCCTGATTAACTACTTGAAAGATAGGGGATCATGTGGTGTTTGGATATCGCTTGAAAACCTCTTTCTTGGGCCAATGTGATTGTCAACTGAACCTCGCTTTCGTGTCATTTTCTCTTCCTCTGTCCTTCCAGTTTAACATATAGCAGATTCCTGTCATATGATCCCTTCCCTTGCAGTTGTATTGGGGGTTCACACTTAGGTCAAGGATATGTGACTTACACAGGTTTGCCACTGCATAAAATCCTGCATTTATTTGCACCCAAGATGGCATTTTTAGTATATCAAGATAGCCAAGATATCCTTCTACTTTCATCAAGAAAGTAAAGTATCAATCATTCATGTAGCATAGCTAAGACACCCTGACATCACTGACTCTTACATTAGGACACATAGAGAAGGGAATTTTAGTTGCACAATAAGATGGCGGGGACATGAATTGTTCAGTCAAAATAAACCACATGGTAATACTGTCAGGTTTTGGACCCATTTAAGGATAGTATGCTGGCATTTGCCTAAGTCTGAATTGGCTGGTGGCATTGATGGATGTATTTGTGGACCCTGCTCTTTTGGGTTTCATGAACAGTTATATAGGTCAGATGAATAAGACCCAAGCCAATGAATACTTACTTCCTGTGATTGACCTGAGAGGATGTTTACAAGGGCTTTTCTGATGACTCTTGTGTAGCCCTACAGAGATTTCATGATGCCTTGATACTTCATGGCATCAAAGGCCATTGAAACATTTATTAGAAAGATGTGGGCAGGTCTTACAGTAGATTCTGATGTGTCCAGGAGACAGGATATTGTAGCTGATGGACCACAGTTAATTTTAGGTTTTCCTGAAGAATGGGGGCTGGTAATAAGACAGACATTGAATGGATCTGAAAGGAAATGTTGGTCTTTTGTCAGAGGGACGATGACTTATGTTTCAAATAATTAGGTCTGGTCCCTTCAGTTGAGGCTCTGTTGGCCATGGACTGGAGCAAGGTTGCTTAAGAATTTAGACAGACGCAGGAATTACAGCTGAAGAAGGGGAGAAGCAGCTGTTCATGATGGCTAACTCTTTTGATACAGGGCTCCTCTTGAATAGCTCCGTAACCCTGGTAAGGCTGGAGACGTATGATTTCTGAGTTCTAAAGATTGCTTTTTGAAAACAAAAAGTATCTGCGGTTTCGTGGAAGCAATCTGAACCAGATTTCCTCCATTGATATTCAAGTCTCCTGTCGGCATTTCTAAGGTCCACGTAGTTTTTTGAGAACTACTTGTGGATAATATGTGGGTTGATTTTAGTATAGTATGTGAGAGACAGATTTTCCATTGTCTCTCTTCTGTTAGAAAAAAATAATATATTTTTTTCCATGAACTCACTGACAGTTGATTTGGAACGTGAATTGAAGAGTGTTTCAAAATCTTCCTTTCGCTGTTGGCCACATACCGATGAAGCTGGTTGCCATGTGTATTTTAGGGTGGGAACATCAAAGGAAATCATTAACTGATCATGCCAGCAAAAAGCTTTGTGTGGAGCTTGTTGATGGAAAGGTTCCAACATAGGACCTCGTTGTCAATGTGTCCATTCCAAGAAATGCTGTTCGAGTATGAAGCTTTTATAGGACGTTTTTGCAGTGATGAGGACCATTCTATTTTTCTTTCAGACTGATTTTGAATTGCCAAAAAGACCTTGGGGGTGATTATCTCAGCTAAGAAGTCAGGGAGGGGCTCAGGAAGGCCAGTATGGGGCCTTGTGGGAGGGCTAGTGCTGCTACGAGCGTTGGTAATAAGGGGGCAGCTCACTCTCCATTTCTTCCCACTTTATTCTTGATAAGGATGTGGTGACATCGGGGACCGGGTTCATCCAGTCCTTCTGTGTCTGCAACACACACAGTGCAAAGATGTTTGCTGTAGATGAGGACAATGATTAGGTTTTTGTTCATGACGGCAATTTTGCATAAAAAATGGCCCCATTGGAAACTTGTTGAGGTTGCTGGGTAAAGAGTAGCAGAGTGAGTAGGGTGGATAAGGGGGGATTCAAACTTAGCAAGTTATTGTGAATGAGAGAGGGGATGATATGTGGATGAGGGTTGTACATGGGATTGTTTAAGACTTTATCTTTAAATGCTGTGCATGTTCAAGATTGTTTCTTGCCTCTTTGTAAATCCAACGGGAGCTACAATGATCTTGTCAGCTGCTGATCCATGGTTTAGTCGGCTGAGACCATGAGGTGAGAAATACCTTGGTGTCTATGATACAGTGTACTCTGAAATAGCAAATGCACATTTTGTGGCACAATTTGAGTAAGCTAAGGAACATTCTTGCAGTTTTGTTCGGTTAGTTGAAAGCTCATCAGAGGTGCTTCATCTTTCCAGCATTCGTGTATTGATGTTGACAAAACATATTTTTCCTTCTGCATTGTATGGAAAAGTCAGTTTTCTAAAAGATATTCAGTGGGTCCAGAATTCAAGATGATTTAAAATTAAAAGTGATCAACAAATATCAAACCTTTCTTTCTTCTGAAAAGTAATTCAGAATATACTGCTAAACTTTTGACTTGTCTCTCTACTGTCTCCCAACATTCTTCATGGACAAGGCAGACATCTTGTTTCTTAGGAGTAGTAGTTTATTCAATGTTGACTGCTAATATCGATTTAATCAGTATCTTTCAGTGAGATCATCACATCTTATTATAATTTTTCAATATGAGATCCAAGTGTCAATAATTATCATTCCTATAGGCCTGTAGCTCCTTTGCGTGGGATATAAGTTACTGTAATGATTCTGTAAAAGCATTGTCTGTACCATTTCTTTTGTGACAAAGCAGTCAGATCCCATAAGCTCTTGTTACCAAACATTGCTTCCAGAATTGTAATACCATAATGGCCCAAAAGGTCAGGGATGACAAACTTACAGAACGTTGTTCAATGGAAGGTTTGCTTCCCTTAAATAGTTCCATGAAAGTAACCGGGAAGAATATGTATCCAACAGACATATTCATTGTTTCCAAGTAATGTTGGATCTCTTGCAAATAATTTTTTTGTTAATCACAATCACTGTTTTCCTCTTCTATTATGTAGTTTTATTTTTAGTGATGCTGAGCGGCATGGAGGGTTGTTCCAAGTGATACAATGCTTAGGTTGATTTGATGAAATGTTAGGTGACTTTGGGTTCATATCCAGTACTGTGGGTTGGTGAAATTAAATGGGGACTTTTACAGATAGGGCGCACTGTCCCACTCTGCGCTGTGACACACCACTGAATGTGTGCACTGGGCACTGTCTGGGAAGTGCGCCTTATCACAGCAATTGCGCTGTTCCAGTACTGGTGAGAAACTCTCGCCCACACTGTGAACAGCAAATTATCGAAGGGGATACTGCTGTTTGAAGCCGCCGGTTGCATTTTCAAGCATGCGGTGACTCAGCCTCAGTATCAAAGAAGGGTATGATTCCCATTGCAGTTGGGGGCCCAGAGTGACTGCACCCGTCAGCAGGAGGATATTTAAGGTTTCCTTGGAATCCTTCACAAGGCGTACCCTTGGGTGGCACTCCGATTGTGCACTACCTCTATTTGGCATTGTTAGTGTGCCTACAGATGGCCTCTTTGCCTCTGCACCTGCATCTGTACCATGGTGGGGGCACAAATAAAAAGGATTCCCTCATTTGCATAGGGATACACTGCAGGAAAATGAGGGACCGTCACCTTGAGACTGCACCAGTGCACATTTCGTATCTGCATGACCCATATTACAGAAGGGGCAGTAATACCAAGGAACCCGGAGCACAAAAAGCAGGTGTACATCCCTGTCGCGCCACCAGGGCACATTGTATAGTACAGCAGCTAGAGTGTCTAACAACCTCATTCAAAGTGCTGTGCTAATTTTAAAATGGGATGCAAATTGATGGCTGGTTTTTAAATCTTGATTTTTGCGCAGTTGCACAGTTTGAGCTTTGTTCCAATTCTTTTGCAGGTTCAATTTTCTCCAGATAAAAGTAGGTTCAAGAGAACACAATGATGATAGACTTGAAAATGGGTGAAAAAATCAATGCCAATATGGTGTGCCAACTGTATTTCTCTGGGCAATTTTGGTCCCCGCTTTTTGCACCGCCCTGTGCTTCAGGATTTTTTATTTTTTAAGAACTTTATCTATAAATTTTCAACAATGAAAAAACTAACTTGAGCAGTCGTTTACAGAATCCTTCAAGACAGTACTCATAGACATATCTTTAGTGCTTCAGGATTAAAGTGCAGAAACTAAGAAGCATTGAACAGAGAACAGCGGTAAATTCTGAAGCAGTATTTCGGATATCTAGCTAAAGCAGAATTCGCCATTTATTTCTCAAAATATAAATATGGCTGCACAAACTGAATTGACTGAATTCCGTATCTCTCAGGTTCAGTTATGCACGACTGTAAAAAAAAAAAGTTGGGTGTTGCAGGTTGTCACCAGTGTTTCAAAAAGGAAGCACAGACTGAGGGCCTGCTCTGGTACAGCTCGATTGAGCCTATGGCTGGTACATGTACTTCACTTACATCCATGTGCTACAAATAGCTACCAATCTACTGTCAACACAAGTATACTTGTGTGTATCACACGGTGCTCTGCTGAAATGACCAAAAGACAACATTTTGGCCACCTATAAACCACAAAAATAAATAAAACCCTACTTGAGAACTCTTCTTGTCTCGATGTGTAGGGCTTTACATGCTCATGTGAAGAATAAAAACCTTCTGTGAGGTCATATTCTTGTCAGTGGAGATCCCTATAGTTTTTATGATGTTCTGAGGTTTTGCTCATGAGATATCAAACATGGTGTTTCCAGGTATGCAACTCATTGACTGTTTTCTGCTCTGATTTGGGTTTGGGGAAGGGGCATGGTTGTGGCCTTTTCTCTTAAAAATGCACATAAAGTAGCAAATCACAGACCAAAACTAATATTTCCGGGTGGATTTGTTTCCACAGCTTTAAAATCCTCTCCCTCTAAGAGAAGATGCAACTCCATTCCCGCCCTAAGGTTCATGTCGCAGGAAAAACTTCCTGCAAGCAACCAGGAGTGGAGAGACGAGAAGAACGACAGGTTAATCGAAGGACAGAGCTTCGCCAGCCTCGACGAAGAAGGTAATTCTGAACTAGTAGTCTAAAATATGCAATTTATCTGTAGGAAACCAGATATTTTGAATACCACCAATAACTAGTCCCACATACAACTGTATTTCAGCCATCCTTTACCATACTTATTTATTAGTTTTCTGATTTTGCAATAGTAGTATCAGCCTCACCATTCAGCCACGGAGGAGCGCCTTGCCTACCAAGAGTGGGAAAGGGTGAATAATATATTTAGTTTACAGTGTGCTAAATATTGCTGTTAGTGTTGTCCAGTTAATTACTAGGCTATGGTTGACAGTCAGTGACGGGTGTAAAATCGAAATGCAGGGTACGTGGTGGAGGTACAGGAGAAGCCACATATGTCCATGGTCACCTTTTGTAATGCCATGACCAGCAGGGGTATGGCTGAAGGTGCTGCTTGTTGCTAATTCAGCTGGTCTTGGATCTTAGTCAGAAAAGAGCTCTGTTTACAAAGAACGGTTAGACCCTGTGGCATTACAAAGCTTATCCAACTGGATACACAGCCCGGTGGCAAGCAGTGCCCCCTAGTTGTATAGGGCCACATGCCATACAGTAACTTTGATGATGAATTGCTCTGGGGGGAGACCAACACTCCAGTGCAAAGGAGATGCGTCTGGTAACTTTTATATATTTCTATTTGGACTCCACCAGCATGCTTAGATCATTTTATGTGCGTGAAATTTCATGCACCTAACAAATTTTATTTAGGCTGGCTATTCGACAGACATTATAAGGCCCCTTTATATTGCTATCCTTCCCTGTCAAGAAGGCCAATGTTTTGGTTATAATACAGTTGAAATCTTTTTGCCAAGCTGGTCTTCCACTCTATGCGCACCCAACATGAGCTGCAGCAGTGCGTCTTCACTGACTCAATGCAGAGCAGGTGGCACCAACAGCAGTGCTCGACATACACACAAACCCTCTTCCTCACATCACAATCTCAGAAGTGTCAGCCCTGCTTCCCTGGGAGATGAGTGGGATCATATGTGGCTCCTTTCTCCTGCTCTTTGCCTCCTCCCTCGTGGTACACTGACAAAGAATACTCAGAATGCAAAAACATCTTCAATGTTATGCCTGTTTCTGACTCTTGCAGCTATCCTGTAAGTGTACCAGAGTGACTGCCTGTACATAGCATCATAAATGGAACAGGGATGGAGAACTGGGTTCAGATAGAATATAAAGGGAACAGCTAAAGAACACAGGGTACAGAAATAAGGCTGTGGAGAGGAATCGGAGGACCAGCAAGTTCCATTTTACCTGCCCTGTGCTGGCAGTGTTGTGAGTGTGGGTGATAGTCGAGAGTTCTGCAATCACTGGACGTACTACAACAATAACTACTTCAGCTCTCATTTTGTCATTTGAGCAGATGCCGTTCAAAGATGGCTGCCAGTCTTTAGAACAGAAGGTATCAGTGCATCTCCATTGCACTGAATATACCCTTTTCCATCCTTGCATTTCAAAAGAAGCATCAGATTATTTTTGACTAGTAAAGATAATCAAAAAAAGTAAACCATAATGTCTAGACACCAAGGGCCCATACAGAATTGTCTTGAAGACCCTCATCCACATATTCACCACCAACAGTGTATACTATCTCTATTGGGGTGATGCTGTGGATAGCATTATCATAGGGTCTTTTTCACTTGAGTGTCCTGTTCTCCAAGTGAACTCATCCTCCGACCAGAAGGGGAACTCTCTAGGTGAAGACAGTGGTGACATGTGGGTTTATCTCCTATCCTAGAGAAGATGTGCATTAAGAAAATCAATAAAAAGGATAGGAATAAGGTTAAAAGTAAAACGATGTTGTGAGGATAAATTATTGATCCTACACATCTGTGATGAGGTCAACGTGTTTCAGCTATGTACAAGCTGTACGGGTCTAAGGCTTTTGTCAAGACCATGTGAAATGGATTCCCTACAATTTTGAGGTGACCCCTTGAGTACGATAACTTACAAATCCTTGTCCAGGTTGCAGTGACCCTCTCTGGGCGCATCAGTGTTAAAGGCACAATTTTTTGCCTTATTATGAGGTCGAATGATGCCTCATGGGGTTCCGGAGGACCTGGAACAGTCCGTTTACAGTTAAGCTAACAGTATTGCCCAGCAGCAACAAAAACAGAATCTGCCACTCCAAACAAACAGACGTTGTTGGTCAGAGCACAGCGTGTGGTTAGTAACCCTCTTACGGTTGCACAAACTCTTAGAGGACAACAGAGCAGCTGCAGGCCCTCCTGAACTGTTCCCGCTTCCACATGATGGCGAGATTCTCAGTTAGTTATATGCTTGGACTGACGACTGCTGTGATTTGCATGGTACGAGTGCAAATTTGGCAAGACCATCTATCATTTTCATTCTTCTGCGGTGGGTGAAGTGAAAACCATTAGAATGAGTAATCGTACCACCTGTTATTTATAGTTCTTAGAACTGCTTAATGAAATGCCATATAACATCACGTTGTTATTATCATTACAAGGTAGACATGGTGCCTGGCGTGGCCCTTCTTTCTTGGGACTAAGGGTTTTATTTGCAGGGGCGTAGACGTTGCTGTGCCTGTCAGGCCCTCACCTCCAGCATATGGGAATCCTTTCGCCACAAAATTTCCTAAGTGCTGAGATGTTCGAGCTGCCTAAAACCTCCTGGAAACAGAAATGATATCACAGAAAGCTTCTAGGACCTGCTTCAGGTAACTGAATCACACCATGGTTATTATACCGAGCAGGTACTAATGGCCGCCAGGTACTGCCTTTCCTGCTGGCACAGTAGGCCTAGCTCGAATCTGTTACTGTACAGGCCAACACATTACTAACATGACTGACGTCCCACCAGTCACGAATGGTACCAGAAAAACTACTTTCTTTACAAAGATTAAAGTAAAACGAGCTGTTGTGCAAAAAACATTTTGTTTTTCTGTACAAATGCATGCTAAGCTTTATAAATGTCAAAAACAGTGATCTATGCTTTCAGTTTTCAAACTTTTCGAAACGGATTCACATTCACAACTTTCAAGCCCAGAACTTAAGTAAGCTGAGAACCTTCTGGATGGTAGCCCTTTGGACTCTGGGTCTGCAGTGACGCATGAAACAGATTCATTGAGAGACTGAATCTTGCAGCTCACAGCATGGCTACTTCTGAGACCAAAATGAAGTCCAAAATAAATAATACGCCATTCAGAGCAGCAGGCAGAATACCTCAAGCCAAGTAAACAAACGTCTGTTCCCAGGCAAACTAGTATTTAGACTGTACTTTTTAATACTCTGCAAACATACATGAAAGGAAATTATACAAGTTTGGGTCTTCGGGTTTAAGGGATTTATAGGAAAAAATAGGAACGATCAGAGATAGCTCTGGCGCCCAGGTTTATTTTAACAAAACAGACTTGCTATTTGTTGAGGCGCAGGGTCAAATGTAGACTGAAAGGAGAAAACTATTTGCTAAAGCAGTCCACGGGGCCCATATGCTCTGGAGGCAAATTAATTCCTGGTCAAAAATGTAAGAGAAGTGAAGCTTTCTTTGACATCTGGCAAGTTTAGTCAAGTGTGTTAAAGCTCGCTAAAGACATTTGCATTGATGTGAATATCACACATTTGAAAGTTTATAAGGCCGCCTCCACCTTCCATTCTTCTGAACTTGGTAAACTGAGTGTCCCTAAACCGGCTAATAGTAAAAGATATTATTTCCAGTGCTTAGAAGAAGGTATTTGCAGAACAAGGTGCTGCAATAAAAACAAGTTATTTACTTTTATGAGTGAACATGTTTTCAGGCACTTCTCTTGGGTTGGAAAATGGCATCCTCTTGCTGTTATCATATAGAATGGGAGGCCACAACATACAGTTACAGATTACAAGTTCAATGAAAGCTGTGTAAGGGGCCACTTGTGTAAGATGTATTCGCACTGTGATTCCTCCACGGACCCACTCGCTGCGGTCTAATGCTCTCGCGGGTATTTGAACAAAGATGGGGGCATTGCCAGATCCCTTTTATGATGGCCTTCTGCGTCAAGCTGAAAATACTAGCCTGCCATTGTGTTACCTTCTCCATCACAGAAGAACAGCAGAGGTTTGCCGGCACCTTGGTTCCTTTCGTTACCCTTTGCTTATACATTTTAGACTGCATTTCTTTCAGGACGTTCATCCAAAATTACATCTGAGTCGGTGGTATTATTTTTCATATTGGTACATATTTATACCCTGCCACTGCTATGGATGGGCAAACCAAGAAGTGAACACACTAAGTGCACGCAGTTCAACTCTATCTAGTGTCCACCAGAAAAAGGTGGGCTTTCGGAGTCAAAACCATCTAATGGCCCTCTCCCTTATTTGTAAAGCCTTTTGCTTCAGATCCAGGGAGGAAGGCTGGCCACTGCTGCTAGGCAGGCTGCTGTCAAAGTGAGGTAAGGCCATGTAGTTGCTTTGGTTGGTCTGGCCTACCTAACCATCTGAGGGGGCAGCTGTGGCCTGCAACAGAAGGAGAGGCAACCCCAGTGCCTCTGATACAGCCCTTTGAATTCACAAGGAGGAGCACAGGTGAAATTCTCAGATGTTTATGATATATATGAGGAAAGATGACAAAACACTTGACCAGTTCCTCCTCCATATTGAGGAGGGAGCTGGCAGTGTACATTAATGCTAGGGAGGTGACCTTCACATATTATGAAAGTTCTTTTTATGAATGGTGGACTTCTGAATTCTGCGTTATCTGTGTAAATGCGTGTGGCAGATATTTGCTCCGAGCTTATTTGCATTTGTTTTTTATAACTCTTCTCTTAGAAGTTTTCAAAGATGTTCCCATCTAACAAGTATGGTATGCACCTAATTCCAAGGTACGTTTGAAAGAAGGTGCACAGAGCGACCAATAATCTAAGTTTAAAATGCGAACAAGTGTGATTTCCAAATTAAGAGGCACCAATGTACAAAACAGGGTGCTACGTTTGCAAGAAATCATAAACATTTGCTGCACAAGATATTTGCAAATAAGTGATTAGCGAATCACAAATGGATGCAAATTGTTAAACGTTACAGAGCTGTCACTCGTGACATCACTAACAAACCTCACCTCCAGAAATCACACAGAGTAGTAACAAGAAAGCAGCTGAGAACATATCCAAGGTAAAAGAATGATGCAGGTAGGTATAACTCGCTTTGCCATCGAAAAGATATAGAAGAGATGATACAAAATACATAGCGACATCATGCAGAACAGCGTCAGAATACACAGCCAAAAGAATGCCCCAGTCAGGAACAAACAATTACCCTCTGATATGCACCTAGGGTCAACTGGCATTATGCTATCCATACATAGAACACAAAACGCACCTGAGGCCATACTGAGAGGGGTTATGCAATCCATATGGAATGCACAGTGTGTGCCTTTGACAGACAGCACAGGGGAATGAAGGAGGTTGAGGTTGCAAGAAACTTTCTGATATGGGCTATCTACTTAAGGAATCCATTACCTGCATGTAACTAATGCATGGAAATGGACGCTATTGGCACAATTTATAAGAAATGTAACCTGTAGGGGGTAGAAAGCCACAATTAATGGATGGAGGGTCTATGCGGATAATACATTGATCAGTGTCAGTGCGTTATTGTATACAGTGTCACAGAGCTACCACCCCTCCTATAAATTTATGACAGTGCGTGTTGTGAGGAATAGCACAAAGACCTGCAAACTACATTCTCTGCGAAGCATAGGAAAGACAGACGAATGTGCAACTACATAAGTAGGTGCATCACCTATGACATGCCACCTTGCTAAATGACTGCATGCTCTTATTGCCGTAGATGCTGTATTGAAACTATTGTAAGGACCGGCCAAAAGGAGGATGTGTCACTTCACTCAAGGCTGGTGTCACACACATTTGTTACCAGTTAGGAAATAGGGGACTAGGGACCATACATTATGGGTGCTACACGCCAGATGTTTTACACCCCGCTGGAGTATATCAGCCAACAGCCTCAATGGAAACCTCGTGTCCATGGTCCCTCAATGGTGTAGCAGTTACATGAATTACATACCATTTGTAACGGGTTACAGACCATGCAGTCTAGTATGAGTGACATTAATCGTATCATGTAGTGCATGAGCAAGGCCATTGTGTCCAAGGCACATGGAGCTGATACTTGTAGTGTCTGGTGAGTTAGAGGTGACGGGCCTCTTTTGGTTCATGAAGGACTCCGTAGAACAGTGACGTAAGCTTTCGGGTGTGGGGATAGAGTTCATGATTTTGAAGGTGGAGTTAGTGGCTACACGCTGAGGAATAAAGACATGTAATACCAAGCTCCCGGTGTGGCGTAATCATTCACACGTGCAGAAGTTGGTGAGGCCGCTACAATACTCTCACCAACAATGAACGCTCCATAAATGATGAGTGGTGCACCTTTCATTCAACAGTTTTGAGGAATTCCATCTGCTTATTGTAAGTCCCCAAGCACCTTTCAATCTTTGCTCATCAATGTAGACCTCTGCTAATGACCGAGACCTTCATTATTTACCCTTATTAGATGGGTCAATGCAGCAAATATGTTCTTCTAGTCCAGCCGCTCTGTGAACTGGGCTATGGCTTAACTCTAGTTGGCCCTACAGGCCTCCACGTGGGGATAGCATTTCGATCAAACGTGCACATAAAAGTGTTCTTGTAAGCACATGATTAAAGAGGCCATAGAGGTCAGTGTCTTTATAACTGACCTCTGTGGTTGCAGCAGCTATTCCTCCCAAAATGCAAAGAAATATGCAACTTGCTATGAAACAGGTATTAATGGTAATAGTTTGGCGAGAATTATACTCCTAAAATATACTGTAGTAGAGATTAAAAACTGTGTCCTTAAATTCTGTAGGTCTGCCAGCTGCAATGCACAGAATGTAATCTAACCTCACTTCAATAGAGACACATGTTAATTAATGAACCAGCTTAGAAGCTGTGCCTGGAATGTCACCCCTGGCCGAATCCTCAAAAAGAGGTGAATATCCCGTAAAATCATCAGCATGTTAATTTGTCAATGTGGTGGGGTTATCGAGACCAAAGGGAGCAGAGCAGAAAGGTGGATCAAAGCCAGGAGGCAGAAATACTTCTTGTGATTCAGCAGTATCATTTCCTTTGCGGTAGAACCGGATCAATGGACATAGAGAGACCTTGCTAGCACTCGCTCTTGCTAACAGATAACTGATCCCTGCAGGGAGGACCGATCACTGATGCTATTTTTAAAACAAGCAGTGGCAAAAAAATAGGTCTCACTTTGCCCATGCTTCGCAGCTGCTGCCTTTGGCATTGTCACAACGCAGATGCTTTTGAAATGCTCCAACATTGGCATAGCCAATAGCTGTAATCGGGCATGCTGAAAGTATGTCAACATGACAGAGAAGCATGTTGTCCATCTTCAAAGCATAGAAATTATTGTTTTCTATACTTTCTATGCTCTCAAGATGGCCGCCAGATTGTGTCTTGGGTGACACAATTTGGTGGACATCTTGAAAGTATAGAAAACATTGTTTGGGGTGGAGGTGTTACAAGGCCTTTTTGTTCTGGTAGGCCAAGTATTTATTTTAAGAAAAAAACAATAATTAATTATTCTGAATTTAAATCTGATTGGTTCTTTTTGTTGATGATAGGGATGCTACTATAAATGTACACAATACTGCCCAGAATGTTCCTTTAATTATCATAAATGGCCATCTCTGCATCTCTTGCTGCACTTTTTATGGGACAGGATTTTCATATCATTTCGTTAACTTATTCCCAGATCAAGGAATTCCAAGAAATTCAGTCAATCTGACCAAAGGTCTGGTGATAAAAGTCTATTGTGTGACATCCTCTTGAGTTTTTGGTATCTACGTTGTTTTTTTTTTTTACTGAACTATAAAATGTATCATGTTAACTTTTTGTTTGTCATTTTTCTGTCGGCTCTTCTCTAATATTACCCTTTATAATATAAAGTTTCGCTAAAACCTGTTGAACCTGACAGCAATAACCACAGCACCAGTGTCACTATTGGCAAGGACATAACAAACACGAATAAATGAATGCATGAAAGAATAGACAAAATCTAGAGATTGAGAAAACATGACGTAGTTGAAAATCAAAAGTATTTTTTTCTGACCAAAGCAAACATTTGCAGATGAAACAGCTTCACACAGTGGGTATAATCACATGCGGGTGTTCAATTCTTTGTAACTTGTTTGTAATAAATGTAATGTTTGCTTAAATTATTCCTTGCGTGGTTTCTTTATGAACCTGTGAGCAAACTTAAATTTGAATTGGTTAAGATGACTCATATTTGAACATGTAGACAACTGAGGGTTTTTAATCAGACCGCCCCCTCCATTTTGGAACTAG
The DNA here is from genome assembly GCF_964204655.1 of Triturus cristatus. NCBI lineage: Eukaryota > Metazoa > Chordata > Amphibia > Caudata > Salamandridae > Triturus > Triturus cristatus. Next base: position 864,590,752 of record NC_140581.1, read on the forward strand.
TAGAATGAAATTATCCACTCAGAATGTTGTTGTTTTCTTCATCAGTAATTGTCTTTTTCATAACCACATCTGCTGAGTCTAGCTGATGGGTGTGCACATAAATGTTTGTCACATAGATAAAGGAGGGAAAACCTAAGTCTGAAGCTATATTACAGTAATATTAATTATATCCTATTATGAATTCTAATTAATAATACTTAATGATGACTTCTATATACAACTAACTAGTGTACACTCTACTTTTCACTTTTTGAACTTCAGTTGAACAATTACACTCAATTCCTCTGCCTTTTCTGTGCAGCATTAAACTTACGACACCGGCCCGATCTCGTGCCAAGCACTACGTCTTTGTTTGAAGCTGCTTCCTTAGCAACCACCATTTCTTCATCCTCTCTGTATGGAGACGAGCAATATCACAATGATGGAACTTTGCCTTACAGGTAATCCTTAACATTGTATTTTGAAGAAACCATCCCAGATCCCTAATTGACTATGTTATGTGTATCAACTTTAATGATCAATGGGATTCTCCTCGCCCTGACAGAGTAATGTTAGGTCTTCATTAATTATGTTTTCTTTGTAATATATATTGACACAAGCTATGTTTTGGGTTTAAGTAAGTGTGAAAAATGAACTCTATTGGGCCATTACACTTTAGGATTGTACAGGCACAATTCACAAAAAAGCATAGCTATATTCAGCACAGTCTTAAACATAATAAATTTGAGTGTATGTGTTTGTATTTTTGAATATTCAGAAATATCTCCCTAAATGTCTGTAGACGTCTCTACTGCTCCTGACTTCCATGCATTTTCTCCTGAACAGCTCGTACTCCTGAGGATTGCCTGCAGTGCAGCTCAGTAATTCAGTTTGTAGTGTGCAGTTTATAAATAGTCTTAATAGGTTGCTAATTTTAACAAATCAATGCAATGTTCAAAGCTGACAACATCAAAATCAGCATTCTAAACTAGTATTTTGGTTGATATTTGAAACCAACATTTGATCTTTCAAATATGTATAGTACTGTATACTTATCATGTAGCGTTGTCTATAGTTTACATATGACAAACCAGGAATTTCTCTTCAAGACATGATTACAATGTTTTTTTCACCCTGACTTCATAAGGTACTTTTTGATAACCTCCTCCATCCCCCTTCCGAGAAAATAATAATGATTGTTGTCTTTTATTTTTTCACATTATCACACCCAGCTCACAACTGGCCCCTTGTGTAGTGTGGGGCATTCAGCCAGGTGTGGCTATTTAGCCAAAATCATTTTCCATGCTGTGATGTTTGATGCCATGTCTACAGTGTAAACATGTAACTGCAAATCCCCACGTGTTTTCCCGGCTAAAATACCAGCACTGGCTGAAAGTGTTGCATGCGACGTGGGGACACTTAGCGACAGAACATATCTGACATTTCTAACAATGCATGTATGATCAGTGATCCTTTTTTAACATGCTCTCCAAAACATGATTGCCAACATGCCATAGCGGACATTTTTCCCTAAAAGTTCTATGCTGTGATCCTTTATTTGAAATGAGATGGCAGGAGTTAGCAGTAACTTGGAGATCAACCAGGACAGGAACACCAAAAGAAGTGACTGACTGCCCACTATGGAACTGCTCATGGCCTCTCTTTTCTTTCACAGCACTGCATTCTTTAGAGGCAGTTCTGGAGCTTCTCCCTGTCAGAGATTGAGCATGGCTGTATTCAGATCTGAAAGATGTTACAATGTCTCTCCAGTGAGCTGAGCTGCTTGTCCCATTCAGATCTCAGCAACCAGTGTCTAATTTATTGAGCTTTAAAAAACCATGCATGTAGGATTATAATGCTGGGACCCAAGAAACATGCAGAAAACATGGATATTTGCTGTATAAGCATATTTGTCTCCAGGTGACCTGACAGTGTTCCTTAGATAAGAACATAGAATAGGGAAGTCCCACTCCAGTTAAAGTTGGAGGTATGATACGAGCGTGATGTCATTTCCTATGACAACACTTTCTGTGAGATCATTTGCTATGCTACTCAGCCCCACTATGTGTTATATGGGCTACACCTTTGATTATAACGATAACTTGGTTCATATGAAAGAAAGTTCTCATAAGGAACTTCAGAAGCTGAGGAAGAATACTCAGGATCTTAATTGGTAACAAAAGACTATACAGCGAAATGCCAGAGCAAAACTACAAGAAATGGAGCTCATGTTAGTACATCACATAAGCTAATTTCCGCCATCTTTTTTTGTGTGAGACAATCAAACAAGTCTTTGGAAATCCGACCTTATTGTTATCTTGTTATATTTGGGTGGTTTTGTCCTACTGCTTCGAACACAAAAGTATCAAACCTGGCATTGTGATGAGCCGGGCTCTAGCACAATTTGAAATACTAAAGCCTCTATTCCAAGGCCCGTAATACTGCACCATGTTTTAGACACCTCAGGTGTAATTCTGTGATGTGATATTACCAGATCACCAAAGGCTAGCCCTGTCGGCCTGTGGTAAATAATTTAATTACCGGGACTTAATTTGATGCGGAAAATCTATAATAAATAGCTCAGTAAAATAAGAGGCAGAATCCGTGGTATTAGAGGTTCGGAACGGGCTTTATTCCAAAATCAATTCGAATTGAGGACTCCATATTCCATCACCACGAAGGTTCAGGAAGTGAAGGACCCCCTTTATTGACAAGTAATCATTTATATACAATAGGCATTACAGTGAAACAGATGCCGGAGGCGTAACAGTTGATAACAAAGATAAGAACATACATGCGTAACTAAAGTGGGTGTAACTAAAGAACGTCATCAGGTATGATGTCATAAATGGGTGGTTCCATGAAATAATTTCGCAATGTCAGCAGAAATACTTGGCAGAGATGCGCGCGCAGCAGCATGACGTGTGATTGACGTGTAACTAGGGGATGAAGGGGACTTGACATTTTAGCTCTACATGTGGAGACAGAAGTCTGGGGTTATGTCAACCTAATCCCAAATCATATCTAATATCCTATGTTTAAAGAACTGTGTTATCCAGAAAGAAAGGTCTCTTAGGATAGAATCTTATTCTATACTGACTATACTGTCCGTTAGTGCATGTACAAGCGTCTAAGTGTCTACACTAGATGCGAGGGCATAAATCTTCCATAGTAATAGGGCTATGAATTACTTGCATGAAGACAGAGAAGCCGGGCCCTTTGCTCGGTAGCTGGGAGAATATTTACTTAAACTACTAGACAGGAATGTATTGGATAGGGAGCGGAGCAAAACAGATAATCTTGAAGGTGAAATACAGTTTTTGGCAGGCAACAGGCTGGAGTCAGGCACCGTTAGCCGCGCAGGGAGTAGGACAAAGTTCATGGGTACAGATGCGAGCTCAGACTGGAGCTTTCAGAGGCAGAAGGCAGAAAAGACTTGATGGCAGAATCAGGGCCTACTCGTCTGAACTGTAAAATGGGATAAGTGAACCATATAAAGCCGGTGGCCTTTCATACTTAGGAATAGAATATCCGGCCCATTCATGGCGGATCTGAAAGAGGACATGTTGACGGTGAACGCACATGTGTTTGCGTCTTCATAACTGGAACTGGAGGAAACATACATGTACTTATGGTTTATACATGAAACCGTTGGGGTCCAAGATAGGGGACATAACTGACCATAAAAATCCATATTTCCACATTCCCTCCTTGTCCCCTACTTGCCCTTAAGAGATATCAATCTTCATTAATCCGTTGATCTGTTCATATAGCATCATTTGTTCTTCTTTCTTCTTCCGGAGTCTTGAATGAAAACTTGGATGTGGGATACACGAGGTGGCACACAGACCACAAATCGCTGGTCCACATTGTAGGCATAAACAGCAACTGAATAGTATGAGAAAGCCAATACCTAGGAAGGATAGGACCCTCCATCCAAAGGTAGATAATACACTCCAAAACCAACTGGACCAAGTCCAGGTGCCTGGATTCTGGTGTATCTGGCTTACAATCTTATGAAGGCGAGTTATGGCTTTATATACAGATGGCGAATTTTCTGGTATGAAAATGCAACAGCTTGATCCGATGACCCTACAAGCTCCGCCCCTATCGGCCAGGATGACGTCAAGGACAAGACGATTTTGAAGCACAACAATCCGCATAGCAGACTGCTCTTCTGTTAAATTGCCTAAGGCGGAAATAGTTTCGTTCACTACTGCTTCAAGGGTTCTGGTTAATCTACGTATCAGCTTACTATTGGTAACTGTACCTATATAGGGAAAGAGACCTTTATTGAAATCTGTGTATTTTTCCCATGCTGTCTCAGTGTAATCGACTATTGGGAGATCTCTCCGTTCTCTATTGTGTACTAAATGAGTATTTCTATGATAATCGGGAGGAGCTAGGAAAACAGGTGGCAAAAGGAATCCAATATAGCAGGTACCATCCCAATCTAGGGGCAAACGTATATATGCAGTCTGACCACATACAAAGTAGGAATGGCGAGAAGCTCTAAATGTAGACTTGCCTTGATCACTGAATTCTATTACAGTGGTGCATTTACTGTGGCCCATGTGTATAGAGCCATTCTTTTTTATACATAATTTACCTTTAACTGGGAATACTGACATAGCGGGCAAAATTGGTGCAGGTTCGGATTTGACATTCAGGATCATGAGATTAAGCGTGAAATTACCTAATCCATATACTTCATTTTCTAGATCAGTTCCTGTTCTTTTGGGAAGTCCCTTCTTGTCAGGGTAGCAGACTTTAAGTAAAACTAAGTTCAGGTTTCCCCATACCCAGTTGTCTTGATAAACTGCGGAATTCGAATCTTGGGAATTAATTAGACTAAACCATGCTCCACAGGAGCCATTGTGTGTGAACGGGTATGGGAAGAGAGGCAGAATTCCTTTATAGTTCTGATAGGGAGGGAGTCGGCCACATATCCAACAATTTGTAGCATTGCTAACCTGATGGGAATGATGTAACATACTAATAAAAGTGTTGTTGCGCATCGCAAATCTATATGACAACTCATGCGGGGGAAGTTCACTAAAAGAATGTTCAGCAGTAACATTATGAACATGTTTAGAAATAGGATAATATATGTGCAACAATATACTTGCAGCTATTATTAAAAGACATAAGAAAAACAAAATTAATAACGTCACTGTGCAATGACTACGCAGTGATTTACAGTACGCATGTTGTTTCAACTTCATCCTTCTGTTTCTTTCTCTATACAGGTCTAAGGGATACATGTCAGAGACAAATTCGACCGATTCACCTTGGAGAGGACTTAAACAATCAAATTGCCTGACTTTTTAGACCGAAGTTTTAGTTTATATTGTTCATTGTTATTCAGTTCAACCAAAGGAAGTTTTGAGTCAATCGGTGAAGACACGCGGGGTGTGTCATTTACGTCGGACGGTAGTCCATGAAATTTCTTGATATGACTTGAATGTATCCAGCCTTTTCGACCTTCGATCTTCACGGCTGTCCTCGTTGTTAACAGTACGAGTTGAGGCGATCTCCACCTAGGATCCAGCTGAGATTTCCGGTCAAAGTTCCTCACTAACACCAGGTCCCCTGGAATTACGTCATGGGGTTTCACCTCGGTGTTGTCGGGAAAGGCTGCAGCTACCTGTGAACGACAAGATTGTAGTGCAGACATCAAGGAAGCCAAGTAATCTGTCAGCATGTTACAGTCAATATCAGTTATTTTTCATGGTATAGGCGTCCCCCACATATTTGGTGGTCTACCAAAGACCACCTCATAAGGGGATAGCCCTGTTCGAGAGTGCGCTACCATTCTCATGTAAAAGAGTGCAACTGGTAAGGCTACTACCCAGTCGACACCTTTCTCTCTACATATTTTGGACAATCTAATTTTCAGAGTTTGATTATGTCGTTCCACGAGACCTGCTGCCTCGGGGTGTCGGACACAGTGAAATCTCCACTGATAGCCTAACAAAAGTGAAACGTGTTTCATTAGTTCGGAGGAGAACGGCTGGCCGTTATCTGAGTAGACAACACGTGGTAAACCGTATCGTGGGAAGAATTCTCGAACCAACTGTTTGGCAGTAGTCGGGGCAGTGTAATCTGAAACCGGGTATGCCTCTGTCCAACGGGAAAGAGCACAGACAACTACAAGAACATATTTGAATCCTCGACATCGTTCCATCTGGATATAATCCATCTGGAGGACTTCAAAAGAGTGATCAGGAGGCTGAAATCCACCCTGTTCTACGGGAATGCTTTTACCTGGGTTAAACTGACAACAGATCATACAGGTACGGACTTTTTGTTTAGCTGCTGCTCGTAAATGCTTGTTGAACCAAATGTGTTGAATGCTGTCTAGCATAGCCTTTTCTCCTAGGTGCGCTGGACTATGTACAGTGTTAATGATAACTTGGACCATTGAATCAGGAAGGAACCACACAGATTTTTCCTTCGTCATCCATCCTTGATCCGTTTGGGTCCCTCCTAATTCAGTCCATTTCTTTATTTCATCTGGTGTAGCATGTGTCTGTATGTCAATTACGTCAAGAGCGGGATCTTTAACCGTCATGCAATGTGTTGGTGTCGGAACTATCGTCTTTGTCATGTCAGACGTGTGGGTTTGAGCAGTCTGTTTAGCTGTTCTGTCAGCTAAATCATTGCCTTGGGAAATGATATCAGTAACTTTCGTATGAGCTTTACATTTCATAATTGATATTGCAGTGGGTAGATGTATTGCATCTAGTAAGGCATGAATAAGGGGTCCGTGCTGAATGTGGGTACCGTGAGAAGTTAAATAACCTCTCTCTCGCCACAGCACGCCGAAGTCATGTACAACTCCGAATGCATAACGTGAATCAGTATATATGTTGACTTTTTTATTCGTAGCTTGAATACAGGCTTGTGTCAGAGCGACGAGCTCTGCTACTTGAGCGGACAAGGTATTTATGCGATTTGTTTCAATAACTTCAGTATCTGTTGTGACTGCATACGCGGCCACTAACTCTCCTGTACTTGTTCTCATACATGACCCATCTACATACAACGTCAGGTCTGGATCTGACAATGGGACGTCTGTCAAGTCTTGTCTAGGTTTCGTCGTGATAGTGATAACTTCAATACAATCATGTGCAAGTGGGTCTGTTCCGTTTACTGGTAACAGTGTGGCAGGATTCAATGTACTACAACGTCTGATTTCTATATGTGGCTGAAACAATGTTAATTCGTAACCAGTGAGTCGTGCTATAGTCAAGTGTTGTGTCTGTGTGCGGTTCAAGAGAACCTCTACTGCATGTGGTACTTGTACTGTCAATTGGTGTCCTAACACTATGGCATCGCTTTGTCTGATTGCTAAAGCTGTTGCTGCCACTGATTTCAGGCACGCAGGCAAAGCCTGAGCTACGGGATCTAATGTACTAGAAAAATAAGCACACGGTTTGTGTGATCCTGCTTGTTCCTGTGTGAGTACTGACAAAGCAGTATCTTCGCGTTCTGTAACAAAGAGTGTAAACGGTTTATTGTAACATGGTGTTGCTAAAACGGGTGCTTGACATAAAGCTTTCTTTAGGCTTTCAAAAGCTTGTGTATGTTCCTGAGTCCAAGGGAGGACAGTCGATGTGGCTGCCTCCTGTGTTGTCAACTGAATGAGTGGTTTTGCTAGAAATGCATACTGAGGGATCCACTGCCTACAATATGAAGTGAGGCCTATAAAAGCCCGCACCTCCTTTTGTGTCTTGGGTATTGGCATGTTAGCGATTAACTGGATGCGATCTGGTGTAAGCTGCCTTCCCTCCTTGGACAGCGAGTGACCAAGGTAAACAACTCGCTGGACACAGAATTGCAGCTTAGAAGGGGACACCTTGTGCCCCTTTTCGGCCAAAAAATGTAAAACCGTCAGTGAGGCTTTTTCACATTCAGGTTCGCTTCTAGCGGTGATCAGCAGATCATCGACATATTGAAGCAGGGCAGTGTTGACTGGCATGTGTATACTGTCAAGTTCTCGTTTCAGTGCTTGGCTATAGATGCTGGGGCTTTCTGTGAATCCTTGGGGTGCGCGTGTGAATTTAAAGCTTCGTCCATTTAAACTAAATCCGAACAAGTATTGGCTTTCCGGATCTATTGGGACGCTGAAAAAGGCATTCTTGAGATCAATTACAGTAAAGAATGTTGCTTCGGAATCAATAGCTGTCAATAATGAAGAAATGTCTGGAACTACGGGGTATTGTGGTACAATACATTTATTTAATTCGCGCAGATCAATGACCAATCGATATACTGGCGGGGCCTTTGGATCAGTTCGTTTAAGAATCGGAATTATCGGTGAATTACATACATTGGAGTCTGTTTCCACAACCACTCCTTGGGTAATAAGTTCGTCAATGATTTGCAGTAAAGCCACTACAGCATCTGGTGGTAACTTGTATTGTCGCATTCGTGGTAGTACCACTCCTGCCTTTAGTGTGACTCGATATGGTGTAATGTTCATGCAACCAACATCTGTAGGGCCTTGTGCCCATAAATGTGTGGGTAAAGTCTGCAGTCGGTGATCCATGTCTCGGGACACATAGTGCCCTTTGAAATCACGTAAAAACAATCTTACTCCTTCCGGAGAACAACATATTATAGCTCCTAGAGCTTTCAAAGTTTTTATACCTAACAAGTTTTCTGGGCATGATTTAGTAAGCAATAAATCTGTAGTTCGTGTCAATGGACCAATCGTAAGGGGAAGAGGCTGTGATACTTCGTTAACGATAGGTTTTCCTGAAAAGCCAAGGGAAATATTCTGTGAGCCTGAGAGGGGTGCCCCTGGAACTTCACTACGTTTTATTGTTGTTCGGCTTGCCCCTGTATCAAGTAAAAATTTTCTATCTTGGCCTAATAGTTCACTGTGTACATAAGGTCCTTCTTGATCTACAGGGACCTCAATAAGGGGTAAGCCAACTTCCCTCTCTAGGCTGTTTCATGAGTATCGTTGATAATCAGGGTAGTCATACTGTGCGGTCTGGTACATCTGTCGTGTCGTTGTTTGTGTGGCAGCAATAGGCTGCGATGGTGGAGCCGGCAGAGACTGTTGCGGAGCTGGCATGGCCTGTGCATGCTGCGGAGCTCCTTGTTGGTTCTGATCCTGTCTAGATGGCCGTGGTCTTTCTTTTGTATTACCTATGGCGATATTATGTTTTAAAACTGGACAATCGTGTACATAATGACCTGGCTGTTTACAATAGTTGCATGTCCCTTTTACAGGACCTGTTGAAACACTGGACGGTGTCATACCCTTTTTATGACCGTCAGCTGGAACTGTCTGGGAAACTAGCATTTTCATTTTCGTGTCTTTCATGCGTCTTTGTTCATGTTCTTGTTCCTCTCTAATTCTATTGTGATGGTACTGTAGCATTTGTAACATTTGTGACGGAGTGTTACCTTGCCAGGTACTCTCGAATTTCAATACTCTATTCTTAACTTGGGGCAAAGAATTTTTAACTAACTTTGTCACAAACAGATGTGGATACGATTCGCTACTTGCTTTTATTCCACTATTTATACCAAAACATTTTTCGAATCGGGCGTAGAAATCACTAGTGTCTTCGTCTGGTTTTTGTTTACAGGCTGAGATTGCACCCCAGTCTTCCTTTTTCGTAGTTAATAAACGTGGCAGTACCTGTACTAGTAAACCTGGTAGTGTTTTGGTCTTCTCCCCAAGCCCTGCACCTGGACCTCGAGCTTTTTCTTCTCTTTCTTCTGCTATTATCTGGACGTACCGGACGTATCGGATCAGTGAAGCATCTAGTATTATTGCAAGATCTTCCTCTACCTACATAGGCCACGGTTTCTAACTGTCCTGTGGGCAGTTCTAATTCTTCCTCGTCTTCGGTTTGTTCAGGTTCGTCTACTGCTAATCTTTCTTCGTGTATTCGTTCTATTTCTTTGCGGATCTTTCGGCACATAGCTACTATACATGATCGTTTATCATGTCTCCCCTCTGATATATTCTGACTCCATGTGGTAAGAATTTGCATTTCTTTCGGATTTACCCCTGGTTGGTCTTGATTTCTGATCACACAATTTATGAGGAAACGTAACAGTTCCCCCTGTATTTCCACTTTTTGGTACTCCATGGCTCTGTTAATACTCTCAGAATCTCGCCCTGACTGGACAAAGTGATATATATTTTCTAAGTGTGTAGTCATTCCTGGTAGCTTCCCTAAATATATAGCAGCTCGTCGGATACGTAATGATGCTAGCATCATTTCGTCCCCTTTTCCGGGCACAGGGTCATATCTACAATCTATTAGAAGTTCCTTGAGCGCGTTGGGAGTTACTAGTTTGGGCGTACGTTGGTGGGCTAATTCTTGAAAGGAAAGTTTATTTACTCTGGGTGGCGTGGAAAAAATGTTTGATGTACCTCCGGTAGCCCCACCTGGGGTGCTGGATGTGAAAGGATTCGTCGAACGTGATATAGCAACTATAGGTGTGGATACAGATGTCGAAGCAGATGTGCTTGCCGGAACTTGTGTCGGAGTTTGCTGTTGCGGAGGTACAGATGGAAGAGGGTCTTGGCGTTGAACCCCCTCTGCAGGCGGTCTATGTGGCGCAGCATTAGCATACTCGGGAGCTGCGTCGTCTAAATAAGAGGAAAGAAAAACATCTTCTGCGGTTCTGGGATGCCCTTTGGGATGTACTTTTATCGGAAACAATGGGGGTGGCAAGTCTTTTGGTATCTCCGGAGTAGCCTTAGGTAATCCTTCGGCCAGGAGAGGATACATACCATTCATAAGGGCATTTCGTTGTCTGTCTACTTGTTCTGATTTTACTCGAGTACCTTCTTCAATTAATATATTTTCTCGAACTTTATTTAAATTCTCCTTACTCTTCTCTTCCTGTCTACGTGCTTTTTCTGTACGTCTATACGATTCTTTACGCCATAATTCAATGGCGTCTTTCTGTGATTGTCTAGCTTTCTTTTTCCATAATTCTTCCTCTACTTTCACGATGCAATCTGCATCCCAGGTCCCAGCTGCGGGCCACCTCTGACTTTCTGGTAATTCCTTGGTGTAGTCTACCCATAAATCAAGAAATAATATGGCGTCTAGGCCATGTTTATGATACATAAAGTACCCTGGAGTGTCCCTAGGAGGAATGGGAACAGCTTCTTCGAGTACCCCTTTTCTAGTTTTGATCTGTCTTAATTTCGAAAAGAGCGGCATTTTGAGAACTGATCTGATCTGATACCTAATTTTGAACACGTTTAATACAACGAAACACAATAATGAACAGTCATTCACACCACAATATGCAGAACGTATTTAAAACATTTAACATTTAACATTTAATGAACAACAATGATGGCCGTTCACTAAGCATAATACTCGATACTAACTAGATAATTCTGACTTCATATACTAGACATACTTGATATACTGCTAAACAGTACAGATACACTGCTGAAACAGTGCAGACCGGATTTGTGTACCCAAACCCGTCTTGACCGGCACAACCTATGTGCACGTCAGAACGCCTCCCCGACAATGGTACTCACCGGGTAGCTCGGAACGGAAGGCCTCGGAACTGAACTGAACTGGACTCGGACCGGACTGGACTCGACTCGATACTTCGGAACTTCGGAACTTCGGAACTGGTGGGCCTCTGTATACCTCGGATCTTGCTCTCTCAGCTAGGCTCTGGTCGGGATACTTCGCACTTCTCACCGCCTCGTCTGGGTGTTGATCGCAGCCTCAGTTACCCCCGCTCGGCAGGAGGGAGATACAGGAAATCCTGTGGGTACGCGTTGTTGTCCGTCCAGCTGTGACAGGAGACCGGGCCTGCAACGCACCTCTGGCGCGTGAGATGAGAAAGTGTCCCTGTTCGGGCGCCATATATGTGGTAAATAATTTAATTACCGGGACTTAATTTGATGCGGAAAATCTATAATAAATAGCTCAGTAAAATAAGAGGCAGAATCCGTGGTATTAGAGGTTCGGAACGGGCTTTATTCCAAAATCAATTCGAATTGAGGACTCCATATTCCATCACCACGAAGGTTCAGGAAGTGAAGGACCCCCTTTATTGACAAGTAATCATTTATATACAATAGGCATTACAGTGAAACAGATGCCGGAGGCGTAACAGTTGATAACAAAGATAAGAACATACATGCGTAACTAAAGTGGGTGTAACTAAAGAACGTCATCAGGTATGATGTCATAAATGGGTGGTTCCATGAAATAATTTCGCAATGTCAGCAGAAATACTTGGCAGAGATGCGCGCGCAGCAGCATGACGTGTGATTGACGTGTAACTAGGGGATGAAGGGGACTTGACATTTTAGCTCTACATGTGGAGACAGAAGTCTGGGGTTATGTCAACCTAATCCCAAATCATATCTAATATCCTATGTTTAAAGAACTGTGTTATCCAGAAAGAAAGGTCTCTTAGGATAGAATCTTATTCTATACTGACTATACTGTCCGTTAGTGCGTGTACAAGCGTCTAAGTGTCTACACTAGATGCGAGGGCATAAATCTTCCATAGTAATAGGGCTATGAATTACTTGCATGAAGACAGAGAAGCCGGGCCCTTTGCTCGGTAGCTGGGAGAATGTTTACTTAAACTACTAGACAGGAATGTATTGGATAGGGAGCGGAGCAAAACAGATAATCTTGAAGGTGAAATACAGTTTTTGGCAGGCAACAGGCTGGAGTCAGGCACCGTTAGCCGCGCAGGGAGTAGGACAAAGTTCATGGGTACAGATGCGAGCTCAGACTGGAGCTTTCAGAGGCAGAAGGCAGAAAAGACTTGATGGCAGAATCAGGGCCTACTCGTCTGAACTGTAAAATGGGACAAGTGAACCATATAAAGCCGGTGGCCTTTCATACTTAGGAATAGAATATCCGGCCCATTCATGGCGGATCTGAAAGAGGACATGTTGACGGTGAACGCACATGTGTTTGCGTCTTCATAACTGGAACTGGAGGAAACATACATGTACTTATGGTTTATACATGAAACCGTTGGGGTCCAAGATAGGGGACATAACTGACCATAAAAATCCATATTTCCACAGGCCACTTAGAGAATGGGTAGTACCATGGGAAATTATTGTTACTGTGGCAGTTTCTACGTGGCACCTTTTTCCGTGGATAAACTCATCCAGGTTTAATTTGAAGGATTTGTCCATGAAACCAAACCATATCTATTTCAGCAGAAACTCTTATTTCAATCCAAGCTGATATTATCAAACTAATTGGGACATAAGTGAAAATCACCTTATTGTTTGAAACCAAGGCTGGTATAGACTAGTTAAACAAACTAATTTGGAGCTGAGAAAAGCATAGCAGAATAAGAAGAATCTACAAATCAAGGGGCCTGAACCTGCTCCCCCGCCTCACACCTCAGCCACAAGCGTATAACCTGAAATCATCAAGTATATTTCCTAAAAACATTTGTCATTTAATACCCAGCAAGCTATCCATTCTGTGCAGGCACGGATAAGGCATAGAGGGTTCATCAAACCATAAGAATGCAGGCACAGCACTGTCTCTGGAGCTTCATCCTGTGTATACTCTGCCCAACTTTAAGAGTGAACATAATAAAACATCTGCTCTAGCATTTGCAGAATCTCCTTCTCAGTGTTAGCATTATTTACTCATATACCTTCTCACATTGCTATGGTCATGAGGTTACTACTTCCTTTGTGTGCAGTCTATACCTCACAATATTTCCCTATATATGCAGCCAGCTATCACTTTACACTTCCAACCTCTGAGTAGGTCAGCTGTCCTGGCTGAAGTGGTGGCATAGCAGTAACCTAGCAGCAGGCAAAATGTTTGCCTGATTCTAGAACCTGCCAAAAGTACCAAATACACCAGTATCTTGCATGTAATTAATGTTTCTTTCCGCAGGTTTTGCATGATATCTTAAAACAACTCCACAATATTCCTAAAAACCCTGCATGAAAAACTGACTTTGACTTAAATCTTCAAATTGTTGACTCTCCTCTTTCTTATTAATGACTCTCTCCTTCCTTTCCATCCTCTGCATGCCTGCACTCTATGAGCACAGCATACTCTATGTCACATGCATGTTTGCTTTAATCCCTATTCCTGTAGCTCAAATCTCAGAACCCGTCCTTTAAAAGTCATACCGCTACAACCTAACAATACAAAATCTCCTGTAGCTCATTGTTGAACCTTGCCCTCCCTGAAGGGTCACCCCTAAACCTTTTGCCTTCCTCCTCCTACGTTTTGCTGAATACTGTTTAGTTGACTTTTGAACTCTGTGCCTTTTACCACTGCTAACCAGTGCTAAAGTGTCTGTGCTCTCTCCCAAAACATGGTAACATTGGTTTATACCGAATTGTCATATTTAATTTACTTGTAAGTCCATTGTAGAGTGTTATACCAAATACCCACGCCTGCAAATTAATTGCTACCAGTGGGCTTGCAGCACTTATTATGCCAGCTACATACGTAGCTCTCCAAAACATGTCCCAGGCCTGCCATTGCAGCTTGAAAGCTGTATCCCACTGCCATGTTGACATGACATTTAAACCCCCTTGCCAAGCCTTAAACTCTCCTTTTATTACATATAAATCACCCGTAAAGTAGGCCCTAGACAACCCACAGGGCAGGGTGATGTGTAATTAAAAGATTGGACTTGTACTTTTAAGTTTTATATGTGCTGATAGTGAAAAACTCTCAAATTCGTTTTCTCTACTGTGAGGCCTATCTCGCCAATATGATAACATTGGAGTTGCCTTATTACCTTTTATAAGTGTAATTTCCAAATGGGAAGAGATGATCAGTTCATGTTTGGTGTCTCTGGAATTGGAATTTTAAATCCTAACTTATGGTTAAGTCGGATTTTAAATTACAATTTTGAAAATGCCACTTTTAGAAAGTTGACATTTCCCTGACCATAGCCCTTTTGTTCCTGTAGCCTGTCGTGGGTCACATGACTGGGTGTAACTGACAGATTTTGTGAATTTCTCAAAGATAGTCACACAATAGAGGGATTAGGTGTGTCTGAATGGGCCATCTGCTGGCAGGATGAGGGCGGAGCTGAGCACAGCCCTACTTACAACTGAATAGCCTGTACTCTGCCTTCACACAAAGAGCCTAACGACTGTGGACTGCCACTTCTGCCAGCTTGGAGCCAGGGTTGAGGAAGCAGGGAATTCCATGCACTTCAAAGCCACTGTCTAGAAGTGTCTCTTACCTTCCAGAACCATGGCATCAGTGTAAAGAAGCAATGAAAATGCAATAGGTCTCGCCTTTGATTAAGTTAAAGTCATTTGCTTTGCTAATGGTATTGTATAGTAAAGCAAATGGCTTTCACTTAATAGAAGGCGAGACATATTGCATTTTTAATGCTTGCTCAAACAGGGAACCCTCCGTGAGAGCCTCACTTGAAAGAGAGAGCAGTCCACGGACCTGTGTGATTTCTTGTCTATAGGTGGCGGTAAGTTGTGGGTAATAGCGCCGGATGTTTATCTTTTTATGTGACCTACAAATTAATGCTAAATAATTCTAGTTAGGATCCCGTTGGTATTTAGGGCATGAGGGTCTTATGTGCACATGCCTGGAAAGCGGCTGAATATCCTGTGTGACGTCTTCCACCTCCATGCCATTTTTGAGCCAACAGCGCTTTGCATTCTGGGACTCGCAGTTCTGTTTTGGTTTTCATTGCAAATATGAGTTTATAAATCCAGCATGCAAAGTGCTCTTACTTAAATAAATATCAAATGCTGGTTAAAGGCTCACCCGTATTATGGCATCACTTCTCACCTTGACTGGCAATAGCGCTACGGTAGGCGGAAGCAGTATGTTTGTCTGATGAGAAACGGGAGTGAGGAGGCGGGACCATTGTCAAGAATAGAGTGGGAACTTCCTCTTATCACCCCGCTCCAAGAGATTCAGCATTATGCAGTACGTTATAAATTACTGACATTTCTCAATGCATGTTCTGTATTAAATTGGTAGGAACTTAGACAAGTAAGAACAGACATTGCTTTGGACATTGCTTTGGGCAGCTAAGATAGACGTGTAATCACTCTTTCAAGTAAGGGGCAGAGAGCAAATCGGTGAAACTGTTATAAAGCTAGAAAAGCTCTCCTTTATTTTGAGCAGTAGTCTAGAGAAATTTGTAAGGACTGCTTACGTCAGGTTGAGACCTAAAAATATTTTTAAAAAAGAGGCAACTGCTGGCCACCTTGACAAGGCCATACCTATTGACTTTTCTAATGTGTGAAAGGTAGTGTTTGGTTTCCTTTCTATGTGAAAGTAAGATCCAGAGGTCACGTCATCAGTTGTTGCTTTTTAATGCTAATGCCCACAAACACAGAAATACACAAATGTGCACTTGTGAATGCCTGTGTTTGCAGCTTGCAACATTAAAGCCAAGCTATTGGCTTTACCAATGCTCGTTTCATTAACTATACAACCATTGTAAAATGTAACGATCGCTACAAATTAAAAAAAATGATTGTGTTTTTGCTTCTCAACTTCTGGTCACCCTGCCCTGGGACCCCCAACGTACACACTACACTTGGGGTCTGAGCCGTAGCAAAGTGCCTCGCTGCACAGGGCAGCACATTGCGTGTCTTGGTGGATCACAACAACACAGTGAACCGGCAGCAGGCCGGACAGGGCCCTAAATCAGGGATCCATAAAAGTACTTTGAACAGCAGGAGCAGGCCGTGAAAGTGAAAACGATCGCGAAAGTGAAAGCGACAAAATGGCATCGAACTGTCCACAGTCCCTACGGACACGCGCATGCTGTTTGCTGTGGACGAATGGCGAGAGCAGCCATCTCTGTCCATGCAGACGCGTGTATGTAAGCCTTTGGGAGAATTGATTGCAAAAGGCATTCGCATGGCGAGAATAGCACATGCGCTGCTATCGCCAGGCGAGATCTAAAAAGAAGGACCTCAGACACCAACTCTTCAGTACACTTCTGGACCTGTGGCTACTCTGCCAGGAAGAAGGACTGCTGTGCTGCTACAAGGACTGCCACTCTGCTGGATTTCTGCTCTAAAGGAACTGCTGCTCTAATGTGCTGACCTGCTGTCCTCTTGACTGGGGAAGTAGGCCTGCTGAGTGACTCAAAGGACTAGTCTGCCGGCCTGCTGATTTGAGCCTCAGGGACACAAAAGCTCCCCAACAGTTCCTGGACCCCTCTGCAGCTAGTCACTGACTCCCAAGTGATGCCTCTCAGATCCTGGGCCCTTGGTTTGGCTGAGAAACTTTTGAAAGTAAGCTGTTGGTCTCTTTGCAATCGCGAATGGGCCCATTTGCACCAGAACTGAGCCACTTGCACTTAAAATGAGCGTGAGCCACCGCTATCCCATCTCTGCGCACAGCAGCATCAAGCACCCACGGAGGACCACCTGTGGGAAGCTCCAGCCCGTCCATCCGTGATGCCCAACCTGCTCTCCGAGCCACGCCGACCACCACCCGCGAGGTTCTTCTTCCTCCCAGAAACCCTTTCCATCGCGAACAGGACTCTTGGCACAAAACTTGAGAAGGTAGAACTTCAGCTGGACTAACCTTGGACTGTATCCAACCCACACTTCATCGCAGTCAGCCTGAGCTTTTGACTTTGACCAGGTCCAGCGTGACCAGATACCGCAGTTGATGCTTTCTGCTTTTAAGAGCTATTTTCCAGTTTATTCTTCAAAAATTGATAATGCTGGTTCTACTGATTGGATTTTTATCATTTTGGTGTCAATTAATTTGTTTAAGTTTACTCTATTGTTTTGGTGTTTTTCTTGTGTTGTGTTTTCAAAAATTATTGTTTGTATGCTGCATCAATACTTTACACAGTGCCTCTAAGTTAAGCCTCACTGCTTTTTGTGCCAAGCTACCCATGGTTAAGCATTGGTTGATTTAGTGACTTTTTGTGGTTCACCCTGCAAGGGATCGTGGCCTTTGCTTGACCAGGTCTCACATCCCAGTCAACCAATAACCCAATTTCTCACAGTCATCTGGTAATACCAACAACAGTTGCAGGAATTCACACACCCGTTCGTCAACTTAAGATCACACCTAACTCCTATTCATTTAATCTACAGCATAGAAACTGTAGTAAATGCATGGAATGGTATCCTTGCGAGCATAAGAATAATCCGAATAAGCAGCAATATCCCCAAAAAGAACACCAACCCTGGGTTGCAGAGCAGCGTGCTGCCTGCAATAAAGCTGTACAAATCTTCTTCAGGGATAGTAAGTGCCATAAAGATGAAATTACAATACAATATCTAACCCTCTTGCCCCACACAATTTTTAATACCAAAACATTCAGACTCCGGGCAGTTGATTGTAGTTCACAGACTGTATAACAAATTCCCATTTACACCTATTAGCATCTGAATAGGTATAGAATAACAGAAGAGATCTGCCACATGCGCTGGCCAATAGAGGAGCAAAACAACTACATACTATGGCAGCTTCTTGACATCTCACAATGGCAATCAGATATGGGGTGATAGTACTAAAATCCATCCAAGCAGATCTCTCAACCATTTCTCCCTCTAACCTATGCCTCCTCAGGATCACAACCTTTGAATAAAATATCTCAAAATCAACAACCTAGGGCAGTAACCAGCTAAGTGGACTATGATCACAATAAATACTACAAGGGACCTGCAGAGATCAAAGCTGCCACCTTACCGAAAACCATAAACTGCACCTCGCTCTCACACCTCTTCATCCACCACACTGCTAAGCTATGTGTTCCATAACACAATAACTGCACCTCGAAGGTCATCACGTACAACATAAAAACAACACCCACACAGGATCAAAACAAAGATAACACACTTCCAACCACACCCCCTGCACGGTGGAGGGTGCTGCCCATGAAGCCAAGCGCTTCAGCGCCCTATAGTGGTGTTGTACGCGCTATATAAATGTTGCAGTACAATGCAATACAAAACCTACATTATCTTCTCTTGCTAGGAGCAGAGGGCCACAATGTTAATAACTCAGCCTTGGGCAGGTGAAAAGGGTAGGGCAGAGATTGTGCATAAGTGTAGGCTAAGAACGCGTCTTTCAGGACAAACCTGTTATTGACTTTCTACACAAATTTGCTTTTCACTGCCTAAAGGCAGCCGTCAAACATCTAGATTAGTATGTCGTGTAAATGCCTCCACGTACTATGATGGTGATGTGCCGAGCACTATCTCAAATGTCGTTTTTACTTACATTCGCCAAAATAGGAAGGTGGGTTTCACCACTGACTGTTACGGCATTTGGGTGTTAAATCCATATTTTCAAAAACTTGGACAAGATCACACAGAATGCACCTGTTTCGGGTAGTTGTGTGTGTGCAAGATTGAACTATCATTTACATGAACCAGCTATTGCTGAAACAATATTTGCAGCAACTAACCAGTGCAAAAATGTACATTTTCACCTATCGGTAAGTGCAAATATAATTTTTGCACTAATCAGGCAGTGAAAATACAAACGCAAAATCTGCACAAAATTTCGAGAGGAGGTTCAATCCATTTAATCAGCCATCGGTGAAAAAAATAGCACTGTATCTGTGGACTTTGCATATTTTAAAAGGCATTTTATCCTTTTTAAGCAAAGCTGGAAATAAGCAACTGTAATTGTATATTACGCCACCAATTTTAAATTACTAGAAAGGAATTAAGGACTGCTTATTTGGCTTTCCCATACTTGAAACTAGGGATGTTTTTAGACACTCCTTAGTTCTGCCAATCATGTCACAAGCAGTGAGCTCCACTGACGTCAATGGCAGTGTATAAAATAGAAAGATAAATAAAAGCACGCTTGTTCCCAGATTTATAACATCCGTCAGGCATTCGAGTGTGACAGGCATGCTTGCAAGCAATGGCTGCTGGGAAGGCGCTTTACGTCTCGGTGTGGCGCACTAGGCTGCCAGCCTTATCGGTGCTCTTAAAGTAAAGCAAACATACAGTAAGCCGTTTCCTTTTATAGCCTGGGAGCCGGGACAGCAGGCGCTTTGTAACGGAGGGAACGGGCAGTGAGGAGATGCATTCTCCTCAGACTCCGTCCGCACGTCTGTCCCGCCAGGTTGTCTCCATTGGATTTCTGCCTGGCCTCGCCTCGCTTTTCACTTCTCCAATTACTTCGTAAATTTGTTGAATTAGCGAATTTCGAGGAAAAGTAGCAGGAGAGCTGTGTGTGTTTTCAGAGTTCTATTCTGGGCCTAGTCTTTTTAAAGCTTATTGCTACTGGCGCTGAGAGTACCGGATTAGTGACATCACCACTGTTGAATTACATGGATATCAAACGCTTTACTTCAGGCGAAATTTCATCCGGAATATTACATAACAACAAAATGTGCTTACCATTGTTGAGCGAGATGGCCGGCAGCTGTCACTGGTAAAAGCATATGAGGTGGGCGGGTTTTGGAACTCACATGCGACCTTTAGACTCAAGTTGTAAGTAAGTGGCTCGAGCGGGGAGTCCAGCTTTTGCAGGAAGCCTTTTTGTGCCCACGCGGGAAGGGAACTAGCCAATGTAGAGGGAGTTGGTCAGATGTGTTGGTTCAAACACACTAGGTTCAAGTGTACAAAATTCATCTACTGGTATAAATTGTGCTGCGCGAGCTGCACGGTCCACGTTGGCGCTCTAGGAAAGTGCGACATTCTTGCACTACTGTGTGGCTTGAGGCAGTCTTCAGTGCACTCCCTCCACCCCGGAAGGGGTTTATAAGCTGTCCAGTCGCACCAGAGCCGGTGCTTCCATAAGTGAAATGTTGGTTCGAAATCAAGTCTGCACAGCTCCTGGGTGGTGCAATACTGACGAAATCTCCTCTCCATTAGGTATGAAGATGTGCCACTGCCCCCAATTCATGTGACTGCACAACCATAAGAAGTGTATTCAAAGCCTTAAGAAGTGTGCTTGGGAAAAGGGCCTGGACTGGAGAAGCATTCATTGTAAGCAGGGCTTTCAGTGTGATGAAAAAACTGGGGGTGGGTGTCTCTTAAAGGGGTGTGGCCGCTGTAATTAAGGGCGTTGCTTAAAACAAATAAGCTACAAATCTGTGCTTAACATAGTGTGTCGCCCGACTGGTATTTTGTTGCTTCTGTCATTGCATCCAGATATATAATACAAGTAGCATTACACCTACAACAAGCCAGGACCATTGTCTTTGTCAATGGTTGTAAGTTGCATACGATAAATAAGTTCCAACTACGGCTTTGTTGTATATAACATTGAAAATGCTTCAGTTCTGACTTGATGAGACCATGAAAGAATTATCCATCAAAGGTAGTGAAGGGTGCTGCAGAATAAAGATTTTTTTTTCACCCTGAGGTTGAGGGTAAAAATGGAGAGCCCGTTAGGGACCCCTGTCAGCACCTGCTTTTTAGAACTTACAGTGCTGACCACCGGCAGGACCCAGCCCACTTAAAGCCCTGATGGTAAGTTTGGCCACTGTAAGGTCGAAGTGAAATTAATGACTACGTTTCAGTTAAGTACATAGGTGAAAACCCTCTCCCCGGTAGACATGAAGCTGTTGCACGTTGAGGCAGCAGCTGAGCTGCCTGTGCCACTGAGTCACAGCACTTTTCTTTACATTTACATTCTACTGGGCACAGACTAAAGATGGCTACATTATACGGAATAAGCTCCCCCAGAAGACAAACAGAATGTGTGTTTTGAGGTACTGCTTCATTTGTTTTCCAGGAATGAGCCAACTGCGAACGCAATATCGTTTGTTTTTGCAAACCCAGAGCCCTTATATATATATATATATATATATATATATATATATATATACACACACACGTATATATACATTGCATTTCAAATCGAGCACCTGTCACTCCTTTTCCCTGTCCCATGTTTTCCTTTTTAGGTCAAAGCCTGCGCTGTCTGGTTTGCTAAAGATATCTTGGGGACATTCAGAAAGCTTCCCTGGGAATCCATTTCGCCCCTTGCTTGCCATCGGCTTTGTGATTAGTAACCCACATTTACTGATTTTCTATTTGCTGGCTTTATTTGTTTTAGGCTGGCCAGTGCGAGATAGTCCCTCCCAAGGAGCAAAGTCTTTTCACACCAACTCCGCTTGTATTCTTCCACGAACGCTCCTTTCTGTTAACAAGCCTGTAAATCGTGTTCTTATCTTGTCACATTTGCTGTACATTCAAAGATCAAGATCTAATGTCAGGCTGTGTCTTCCTAGGGAGCCTGGTGTTAACTTATTTTTCTCTGACTTCAAAGTGAGACGATTGATGTGGCAATCTTGCTTGATACTGACTTAGGAAAGGGTTTTAATGAACTGTACAAGTATTTCAGAATATGTGAGAATTAGGAACACAACTAAAGTAACATTTTTTGTTAAATCTGAAGTGTGCTCGCAACATATACATTAGTATGATCAAAACAAATCAATACAGTAGGTAATGCCATTTTCACACATTATCGTTTGTGTGCTGTATAGTTTTATTAGTAAAACTATATGTTGTTGCAAATGTAATGGTCCTTTAAATTGAAAATGTGTTTTCTGTAATGGCAGTGTGTTACCACATCATGCACTCTCCACTCTACGCCACTCCACTTTACACTGCACCACTCACTCTTCTCCACTGTGCACCACTCCACTCTATGCCACTGCACTCTATGCTACTTTACTCTATACCTCTCCACTCTGCACCTCTCTACTCTATGCCAATGCACTCTGTGTCACACCACTCTACACCACTGCACTCATTGCCACTACACTCTACACCACTCCAGTCTAAGCCACTCCAATCTACTCTGCACACCTCCACTCCTTGCCAATCTAATCTACGACACTCTGCAACACTGCACTCTACACCCCTGCCTTTATGCCATTACACTCAATGCACTTTATTCTGTAACACTCATCTCTGCGTCCCTGAACTCTATGACAATCCACTCTACGCCAATGCACTTTACTCTGTAACACTCAGCTCCATGCCCCTGCACTCTACGACAATCCACTGTATGCCACTCTAATCTACTCTGCACAACTGCACTCTTTGCCATTGCACTCTACACCACTTTGATTGATTGATTGAAAAGAATTTATATTGCGCAAAACAATAACCCGCAGGTATCAAGGCGCCTATTAAAAGAGATAAAAATATCAGTATACCACCTTACACATAGGCTTGCAGGAAGAGGCAGGTTTTGAGGGCGCTTCGGAATCTCTGTAGGGAAGGCAACGACCTGAGATCCAAAGAAAGATCATTCCACCATTTAGGAGCCAGAGTAGAAAAAGCCCTACCACCCCACTTGGCTCTTCGTATACGGGGGACAGTCAGGAGCAATTTCCTGGAGGAACGCAAGTCCCTTCCAGGAGTATAGTGGGAGATGATAGAACCAACTCCCATGTCATTATTCCTTGCAATGGCTCTGTAAGTCATACATAAAACTTTAAACCGTATTCGGTATTCGACCGGTAGCCAGTGCAGTGTTCTCCTAGCCAGAGTGGCCGAGGAGCGTCTAGGGACATCCAGAACAAATCTGGCGGCGGCGTTCTGGACTACCTGCAGGCGCTGTAGTAGGCTCCTATTCAGCCCTGCATACAGCGCATTACAGTAGTCCAGTCGTGAGCCGATGAGAGCGACCGCTATTTGCTTTCTGGACTGTAGGGAAAGATACTTCCTGATTCTTCGCAGGGTGTGAATTAAGCCCCAACAGGTAGAGATGGTTCTACTAACCTGTCCGCCCATATTCAGGGCAGGATCTATCATCACCCCAAGATTTCTAGCAGATATCGTGGGGGAAGGGCATACTCCCAGCGAATCAGGCCACCAGCTGGCTGACCAGGTGTTCTGATTCCCTCCAAACACCATCACCTCAGTCTTCTCCCCATTCAGCTTAAGCGAATTTTGAACCATTCACTGACCAACTGCCTCCATACAAGATCTAAAATTGGAGGCAGTTGGTACATCTGAATGGGAGAGAGACACGAGGATCTGGGTATCATCTGCATAAGAGACTACCTCCATCCCGAAAGTTCTAATTAATCTGGCCAGTGGGGTCACGTAGATGTTGAATAGGGTCGGACTAAGAGCCGACCCCTGCGGGACCCCACAAAGCACCGGTCGGGATGGAGATAGGAACTCTCCCAGCTTGACTCTTTGTTCCCTTCCATTAAGGAAGGAGGTCATCAGATCTAAGGCTGCGTCCTTCACCCCCACCTCCCTCAGACGGTGTATAAGTATTGAGGGGGAGAGGGTATCGAAGGCCGCGGTTAGATCCAACAGGACCAGGAGGGTGGTCTGGCCCCCATCTACTCTAGTGCGGATCTTATCAAGCACGATAGTGAGGGCCGACTCAGTGCTGTGTTCCCTCCTGAATCGGTGTTGGGAAAAGTCCAAGCAGCCCTAGCTTTCCACAAAGGCAGCGAGATGCTTGTTAAGATGTGCCTCAAGCATCTTCGCAGGGGCTGGGAGCAGGGAGATCGGACGGAAGTTTTTTAGGACCTCCGGATCAAGGGAAGCTTTCTTTAGCAGAGGTTTAACTACTGCACTCTTCCACTCCAAGGGGAAGATGCCATCTCTCATACATCGATTCATAATTTCTAGTAGAGGCAGTAAGAGAGATTCCCTACACTGCTTGATGATCTTCAAAGGGCAGATGTCTAGGGGGGAGCCAGAATTAGTTTTATCGAGCAAAATCTCCAGATCTTGTAGGACCAGCAGGGGGAAGGAGTCGAGAGTACTCAATGGGGAGATGTCAGATATAGTCCTGTCCCCCTCAGCCAATACGGAGGGCCCACTGATCGAAGCTTTTTGTATCTCGAGAGCTAGATGAATATCTTGTATTTTTGTGTGAAAAAAGGAAGCAATTTTATCGCACAAATCTTGCGAGGGGATGACTGGATCAGATGTTTGTAGGTTGACCAAAGAGTCAACAATTCTGAAGAGCTCCTTCGGCGAGGAAAGGGAAGTTGTCATGGCCACGAAATAGTTTTGTTTGGCCTCCACTATCTCAGCCTTATATTTCCTGACCAGGAGCCTATGAGCTTCCTTATTCTTAAGATCCCAGCTAGCATGCCAAAGCCTCTCCATCCTCCTAACTTCTTGCCTAAGAAGTCTAAGGGATTCCGAGTACCATGGGGCAGAGGGTCTCTTCCTGGCTCGACGACTAGTCTGTAATGGAGCCAGTTCATTCAAGGCCTCAGTAATAACCCGTCCAAAATGGCCGACCGCGGTCTGGACACTATCCAAGCCCGCGGTAGAGAGACTACCAGCCCAAGGAATAAGGGAATCCGCACTGATGTTTCTAAAGTTTCTGCCAGTTCCCATAGTGTGTTTCCCTATTTTGCTACCATCCATCTGAGGGCATTCCAACAGGAATGGGACCGCAAGATGATCGGACCAGGACAGATGTACCGGATCCTTAACGATCAAACGATGGTCGTTGGAGAAGATACTATCTAGAATATGGCCTGCACGATGGGTAGCCCCGCGGACTCGCTGCGTGAGTCCACAAGACGCCAGGGCATCAATAAGACACGAAGTATCTGTTAGATCAGGCCTTTCTAAATGGTAATTGAAGTCCCCAAGAATGGAAAGATTTTCTCGACCAAAGTAGGGCTCCAAGTAGTGCAGAAGATTACACAAGAAGTTGGTCCTCGGGCCAGGAGGTCGATACAGTAGTATTCCATTGAAAAGGGGGCAACGCCCTTCCTTTATCATAAAAAAGAAGGCCTGAACGCCATCCTGAAGATCAGGTACAGGCACTGTGTGACATTGCAGGTGATCTTGATAGAGAATGGCTATCCCCCCTCCCATTCGTCCCTGTCTATCTAATCTGGCCAGGCAGTATCCTTCCGGGACTGCTTCAATCAGATCGGGGCCAGATGAATCTTTAGCCCAAGTTTCAGTGATAAACACTAATGCCGGCTTTCTATCCAAGACCATCTCTCTAAACATTATTTTATTTTTGACCAAGGAGCGACTATTGATCAATATGCCTTCTACTCCCACTGTCCTGGGGCTATTCACGACAGGGAGATTACATGGGGGGTAAAAGGGGGAGGAAGCGGGATTGCCCGGTGGACACGTATAGTGACAATCACATGGTAGAGGACGAAGAAAATCGTCTGGTTCAAAGATGTGTGAACATCTCATATAGCGAGGTTTCAGGCGTAGCATCTCCTGATGCGTATATCTCCGTGAGGAGGCCGCAACCCCATTCAAGTCCGGAGTCCAGCCGCCCAGCGCGTCCTCAGCGTGGACGGGCGCAGACGGGCTGGACTCTGGCGTGACTCCGGCGTCACTATGGCGTCCCCGATGCGCGTACACGCTGCGCGTCATGACCCACCAATAAAGTAGCGTTCTAACCCGATCACGTGACGGTGCCAGCAAATGGCTGCAGAGTGCTTCCCACCCCAACCCAAGATGGCGCCCCAGACAAACAAAGCGCGGGGACCGGGCCGCCGAAATGGCGGTGAAAGCAGCCAAGTTTTATTGTGCAAGGATGCGATCCGGGAGCAGAAGCACAGGTAGGGGCAACAATAGACTATTTTGCGCAGTTCTAAACTAGTTAAAAGCAGGGTCAAAAGTGAGTCAAATTATGAGTAAAATAAGCGACAGAACAAGGGCAGTTAAAATAGTAGCAGCGTCTGCCAGGTAGCGCTAGGTGCAGGCGATATTAAGAGCGAAGTTCTCTCGCACCCACCTTTAAATATGCGCTGTAGATACAGCCTCTAGCCCGATCACGTGACGGTGCCAGCAAATGGCTGCAGAGTGCTTCCCACCCCAACCCAAGATGGCGCCCCAGACAAACAAAGCGCGGGGACCGGGCCGCCGAAATGGCGGTGAAAGCAGCCAAGTTTTATTGTGCAAGGATGCGATCCGGGAGCAGAAGCACAGGTAGGGGCAACAATGGACTATTTTGCGCAGTTCTAAACTAGTTAAAAGCAGGGTCAAAAGTGAGTCAAATTATGAGTAAAATAAGCGACAGAACAAGGGCAGTTAAAATAGTAGCAGCGTCTGCCAGGTAGCGCTAGGTGCAGGCGATATTAAGAGCGAAGTTCTCTCGCACCCACCTTTAAATATGCGCTGTAGATACAGCCTCTAGCCCGATCACGTGACGGTGCCAGCAAATGGCTGCAGAGTGCTTCCCACCCCAACCCAAGATGGCGCCCCAGACAAACAAAGCGCGGGGACCGGGCCGCCGAAATGGCGGTGAAAGCAGCCAAGTTTTATTGTGCAAGGATGCGATCCGGGAGCAGAAGCACAGGTAGGGGCAACAATAGACTATTTTGCGCAGTTCTAAACTAGTTAAAAGCAGGGTCAAAAGTGAGTCAAATTATGAGTAAAATAAGCGACAGAACAAGGGCAGTTAAAATAGTAGCAGCGTCTGCCAGGTAGCGCTAGGTGCAGGCGATATTAAGAGCGAAGTTCTCTCGCACCCACCTTTAAATATGCGCTGTAGATACAGCCTCTAGCCCGATCACGTGACGGTGCCAGCAAATGGCTGCAGAGTGCTTCCCACCCCAACCCAAGATGGCGCCCCAGACAAACAAAGCGCGGGGACCGGGCCGCCGAAATGGCGGTTAAAGCAGCCAAGTTTTATTGTGCAAGGATGCGATCCGGGAGCAGAAGCACAGGTAGGGGCAACAATGGACTATTTTGCGCAGTTCTAAACTAGTTAAAAGCAGGGTCAAAAGTGAGTCAAATTATGAGTAAAATAAGCGACAGAACAAGGGCAGTTAAAATAGTAGCAGCGTCTGCCAGGTAGTGCTAGGTGCAGGCGATATTAAGAGCGAAGTTCTCTCGCACCCACCTTTAAATATGCGCTGTAGATACAGCCTCTAGCCCGATCACGTGACGGTGCCAGCAAATGGCTGCAGAGTGCTTCCCACCCCAACCCAAGATGGCGCCCCAGACAAACAAAGAGCGGGGACCGGGCCGCCGAAATGGCGGTGAAAGCAGCCAAGTTTTATTGTGCAAGGATGCGATCCGGGAGCAGAAGCACAGGTAGGGGCAACAATAGACTATTTTGCGCAGTTCTAAACTAGTTAAAAGCAGGGTCAAAAGTGAGTCAAATTATGAGTAAAATAAGCGTCAGAACAAGGGCAGTTAAAATAGTAGCAGCGTCTGCCAGGTAGCGCTAGGTGCAGGCGATATTAAGCAGCATACAATGCAGCATCGTAGAATGCAGTGGCCTAGATTATGGTGTTGCATAGTAGAGTGCAGTGGTGCAGAGTACAGTGGTATAGAACTTTACTCTGTCACTACACTCTATGCTCCTCTACTCTATGCCACTGCACTCTATCCTGAACCACACCATTCCACTCTACTCTATGCCACTGCACTCTACACCACTGAACTCAACACCAGTGCACTCTACACAACTGCACTCCATGCCACTGCACTCTACGCCACTGCTCTCTAACACTGCTCTCTATGACACTGCACTATCCACCACTGACCTCTATGCCACTCTTCTCTGCCCAACTGCACTTTATGTCAATGCACTCTAAGCCACTCTACTCTGCATCACTGCACTCTACACCACTGCACTCTACTCCACTGCACTCTCTGCCTCTCTACTTTATGCCACTCTACTCTACGCCCCTGCCCTCTATGCTCCTGCACTCTACGCCAGTACTGCACTCTATGACACTGTACTCTGCAACACTTTACTCTCTGCTACTGAAATCTATGACACTTTGCTCTGCGCTACTGCACTTTATGCCAATGTACTCTAAGCCACTCTACTCTGCATCACTCCACTCTACGCCACTGCACTCTATCCCACTCCACTCTACACCAGTCTATGCCACTGCACTCTCTGCAACTCTGTTCTACACCACTGTACTCTGCACCACTGCACTCTACTATGCAGCACCATAATCTAGGCCACTGCATTCTACGATGCTGCATTGTATGCTGCTGAATTCTATGCCACTGCATTCTATGTCACTGCACTGCACTCCACTTCACTATACTGTGCAACAATGCAGTCTACACCAGTCCACTTTACTCTACCCCACTCCACACCACTGTCTCCATTCTACACCACTGCGCTCTATTTCACTGTACTCTACACCACTGCATCTATGCCACTCATCTCACACCACTCTAACCCACTGCACTCTATGCCAATGCACCCTACACCACTGCACTCTACAAGTCTACTCTGCACTACTGCATTCCATGCCAATGCACTCTATGCCACTGCACTCTATGCCACGCTTCTCTGCATCACTGCAATCTGCATCACTCCAATCTATGCCACTGCACTCTGTCATTGCACTCTACAGCTTTTCATTCTACTCTGCCCCATTCTATGCCACTCTACTCGGCACCACTCTACACCGCTGCACTCTTTGCCACTCTACTATACTCTGCCCCACTGCGTTCTACGCCACTCTACTCTATACTACTCCACACTGCACCACTGCATTTTACGCTGCTGCACTCTACTATGCAACACTGTAATCTATGCCATTGCATTCTACGACGCTGCATTGTACGCTGCTGAAGTCAGTGCACTCTTCGCCACAATTCCCTGCACACTGCGCCAATGCCCTCTACACCAGTCCACTCTACTCTATGCCACTCTACACAACTCCACTCTATGCCACTTCAATACACAACACTCTCTGCAACTCCTCTCTACTCTTCACCATTCCACTCTGACACTCCACACCACTCTCCTTTAAACCACTAACTTTTAGCCATGCTGACGAGTAGCTGCGCTGCTGTACAACATAACTAAAACATATTGGCAAAGCCAATAGCTCTTGCATAGGCGAGATCTATTGGCTTTGCCAGTGCTTGTTCTGCTATAGCCATCCTTCTAAATGCTGTTCAGGAGTGTGGTGTCATGGGTGTTAAGGCAAGTGTTTTCATTGCTTGTCTTAGTGTAGTGTATTGAGGGACAGTGTGCATCCAAAAGTTCCGCACTGCGATCTAACACCAACAGGTTTAGCAGCTATCCTACAGGATATCCTTTCCCTGACTTGGAAAGTCCATGATCAACTTGTTGAATCCAGCATCAGGGCTTTGTCATGGCATACTTATACTTCTCCACCTTACTGGTTGTGACGTTGGGAGCATTGGTGTACACCACAGTAACTGGGAGAAGATGTGGCCTTGTGCTAGTGTTGCCTGTCTTGGAACTGGAGAGCAAGTCTCGATTTACGGTCTCAGCTCAACCTCCTGCGATTCTGGGAAAATCTCCCGGTCCTAAAAGAAAATGTGTAATTTATCATGGAACTCATCGCACACAGCAACAAACTGAGGGAAAACAGATATAGCCCAGCAATCCTTATGGAAACATGCATATGGAAGAGATGCTGGTGACTGAGAAGAAATTAAGTCAAATAGATAAGAGTGGGGGTTAGTGACATGGATAGTAGTCATGCAGCTTTTTTAAAGGCAAGAATACTGCCTAGCACTGTACAAATACAGCTTATTAGTGAGGATAGAAATGGAAGAGCAATCCAGGGTGGCAACCTGAGCAGAAACTACACAAATCTGCAAAAGGATCATTCCATCTACTCCTGCTGGGCTGAAGTAGGCCAAAACTTATACCAGGTGTTTCTGCCCCAAACCACATTGTTAGTCCTGGAGGCTTTCAAAGGTAGGTGAGCCCTATTCAGGTGTGACGGATTTTTCAGGCTGAAAAAAGAGACAATGTGGTGAAGGAAAATGTACTCTACTTTCCACTGTTATGGCCAACATGGCTCTTCTGCTATGGCGGAGGAGCGTCGCCCCGCTGAAAAATACAATGATAATAAAACCATATTATTATCATTTTATTTTTCTTACTTAATTGCCAGCCGAGGTTAGGGTGGGGGTGGGGCCATGCTGACGAGCGTCACATCAGCAGCAGTGAGGAGTGGTAGGCGCATATAAGTGCTCATGTCAGTTTGGCTGGCTGTCTTAGGCCGGCCAAACAGACATGTGTAGTTAGGTTTCTCCACCCACCTGTGTTGTACAGCCTGGTTAGAGAAAACCTGCAGGCTCCCTGTGCCTGAGCGAGCGTTAAACCAGCCCGCTCAGGTCAATCCAGGTGCTGCTCTCATGCTAGGTATACAAAAGAAAAAGCAGTATCCCAACTGGTAGCACTATAGAGGAAAATTCACTCTGCGCAGGAACGTGGCGGGTCCCGAATGACTGTCCCACCGCCAGATTTAGTCCGCTGAACCAGGTCTCACTAATCAGTTCCCTTATCGTGGGACGCCGCGGAGCCTCCCTATTCCTTACCACCGATGAACACGGCACCCGTCATTTACTTCCTCCTGCAATTTACATCTCCGGCCCCTTTGGTAGACCCTCTACACCGGCAACGCACGATTGACGCACCGTGCTTTTTCCAGCACCGCTATTACCGACAACCCGGTCCTGAAGATGATCCTGATTGATAGGATCGAAACGTCGTCGACTCCTCAGTGCAACTGATGGCGCATTTCCTTCTGTGGCTCAAATGAAATTGTTTCAATTTCGCAAATCTAACATTGTAAATCATTGTCTTGAGCCACAACATCCACTGTATATATTTGTTCACATCCACACTTTGCACCGTTTTCGCTGATATCACAATTGTCACTTGCGTCGCCACCTGCTTGTGTCACGTACACAATTGAGCACCAAGTCCAATTCGTGTTGTTTCGCGCATTATTTGCTTACAGTGCTGCTACAACTGTACCTTTTAATTTTGAACATAATTATATGATGCCATGTGCACATTTCAAAACCATTTCAGAGTCTCCCGCTTTCTTTTCCACGTAATGTATTATACATACATGTCTAATTGTCCTCTATAGTGCTACCAATTGGGATACTGTTTTTTCTTTATTTACCTACCCTAATCTCAACGTGGTTTATGGGTTATAATCCCGTTGTTATATACAAAACTCACGCTAGGTATAGCATGAAAGCAGAGTCTGGATTGGGTGGGGAGCCCATGCAGTGAAGCCCATCCACTTTCGGGACTAGAGAAGCAACAAGGCAGCCGGGAGCGGAGCGGCAGGTAAGTCTTTTTATTTTATTTTATAAACCAAACCCAAGTCCCTTCCTCCCCCCCGCCCTACTACTTTACTATAGCGGCAGCCGCTATTGGTTATGGCTAGGGCAGCAGCATTATGTCACACTCAGCTCTTTTCTGACCTTTGAGCCCTGCTAAAAATGACTTTTACATATGTCTCCACATGAAGCAACTCACCTCGCTTCACTCACTGTGGACGTTCATACTGGCCTATCTAACACCGGCAATTCAGTTTGACATGAGTATCATGAATGTGACTTTACCATCATAAGTTCAACTCAGGATCACAAAAATTGTAAAGAAGCTGGCCCTTAGTGGTCCTGCGATGGCTGGGAGAGGCCTAGCCAATGGGACTGCGATTGCCATGGGCAAAAACTAACAACAGAATGAGATACAAAGCAAAGTCAATAGAAAAGGAAGTGTTTAAACAGGTTTCACTGGCGGCTGCCCTTAAAAAGATATAATTGTGTCCTAAATAAATAAGTAGGCCAAGGACTGCGTACACTTTTTTTTGTTTTTTCACTGCTAGCAAACAGACACCAGCCAATAGCAGCTCAGTTCACTGGGATACTCGGAGGCAGTCCAGGCTTTTCATGAGCGATGGATGGTTCAGAAAGGATCCATGCCCTGCTGCTAGCCCCGCACTAGCCTCTGGGGGCTCTCTCACCCGCCAACCGTGCACAGCAACCACCTCCTTCAGGGAGTGAAGTGTACAGCCACAAATGAGACAACATGGAGGGGCAGTCTGGCATACCTTGCCCAGGGCTTTTGATTTGTGTGACGTTCCACACAAGGCCGACAGGGAGGAGTCTCTTGCTGGTCTGAGGTCAGATACATTCTAATCATTTTTGCAGGCCGACCTGAGCCGGCTGGTGTTTCTAAATCCTTTTATGCCCTGTTTCTTTAATTTCCTGTCTAACAAAAATGTATTTGTCAGCAACATTTTAAAGCTACTGGCAGTCTCCTTGGCAGTGTGCCAATACTGAGCATCCCCCCTACCCTGGCAGCTGGCAATGTTTCACTGGGCTGTGTGGCTTTACTCAGTTAATCTCCCGCCCCCTTCCCCTGCACCTGC
The DNA here is from genome assembly GCF_964204655.1 of Triturus cristatus. Taxonomy (NCBI): domain Eukaryota; kingdom Metazoa; phylum Chordata; class Amphibia; order Caudata; family Salamandridae; genus Triturus; species Triturus cristatus. Next base: position 864,623,785 of record NC_140581.1, read on the forward strand.
ATGCACAAGGTTAACTATCATACCCAAACTCCATAATAGTGAGCGGACAGGCCTCTTTTTACAAACTTCTTTAGATGGTATTTGTCCTCACAAAGTCGGAGAGAGTTTATAAGATAGTGGTCTGCTTCCTAGAGAGAGTTTAAAGTGTGCATTTGAAGTGCTTATTTAAAACCGGATTCTGTAGGCGTTTTGGGCTGACTTAAATAGTTGAAAAACTGGGGGAGTTGTATTTTACCATCTCGAACAGTGGTAAGTGGTTGCTTGTCACTGAAAATATAAAAGGATACGCTGCTCTTGTCTGAAAGTGTAGCAGACTTTATTAACATCCCCAAAGTAAACACAACAAAAATAACACAACAACACAACTAAAACAAAAAGGGCAAATGACAACAACAAAGTTAAAAACAGAACGCAAAGTAACCACCACAGTACAGTACAACAATAACACAATTCAGCAATGCAGCACAAAAATACACCAGCTCAAACAACATAACACATCACCACAGCACATACATACAACAAAAATACTTGTGATACATTCTCTCCTACATAAATCTTTTTTAAAGTACAGTGGTAAATCACTGCTTTACTTACCTCCAAAAACATGTAACAGTGCCGGCCGAAAAGGTTTTGTGATCCATCCACATGACTTAAGAGATAGGCCCTAGGAAAACTAGATGCTAAATGTGAGTAGTACAAGAAATGCAGCCGCGGCCCGTGCAGGTAAGGGCGGTGGCTCGGTAGGGCCGGGTGGGGAGGATTTTGACAGATGACGACAAGGGGAAATTAATTATTTATTTAATTTTCCCTCGTGGTCGTCTGTCGAAATCCCCTTAACCCCCCTCCCGGTCCAACCACCCGACCGCTCTTACCTGCACGGGCCGCGGCTGAAGAAATGTCCAGTAATAAGGTTACCACAACACCCATATATGAAAACATCCAAGCAGTGAGAATACCAGGAGTTAGGTCTGCAATACCTTCCACCTCCCAGTAATTCTTAGCAATGTCTCCTGCAGATTTGTGCTGCTGCAGAAAGCTCACAGAATTTCCTGGGGGAACAATGTTTTACCAATTTATTTGCCAGTTACTGGATTGAGAAGTAGATTCCGCAGAAAGATCTTGTAATAGTAGAATTGGCGCAGTTGTTTACACTAAAAAGGCTACCTAGACCCAGTTACAGTCACCCTGTTGGCTCACTTCTTCTAAAAGGAGCTGGAAACAGGACACGGAAAAGCACAATTGAGCATTCAAAGTTGATACAAAAATGTGGTAGGAAACCAAGTCGGAGTGGCATCAGCGTTATCACCACTTGAAGAATCTCGGTGAACTTAGTGAGTGATGGAACACTTTGTCTGGCAGTCAGGGGTTTTTAAGGCTGTTCTGTTCCCTCTTAGACTGCCTTGTTCTTAGACCTTGAAATCAGATGGGAATTCAAGTGTACCATCCCTTGGTGCCTTTGCGAAAGGGAGGCCTCGCCTCCGAATAGATTCTGGGCCATTGCCAATGCTTTTTAAAAAATAACTTCTTCTTCTTGTTACTGCAGCAGTATTACTTACCCTATGTCTCAGAGGGAAGGGAATTAGATATTGACTTCTTTGGAAATGGATATGACTTTGGTGTGGCATTTCAAGGAAACTGCAGCCATTATTGACTCTGCTCCCAAAGAAAAACAATAAACCGCAACGTAAGTAAAACAAGCATTGGTAATGCATCGGTTTCACCTATGTAATGAATAAAGAGCTGTTTTCATCAGTCATTGTCCAGGAGAAGGAAAGAGCTCCCTGACAGATAACACAGGCGTGGAGAGGATGTGGCGCAGCAGCCAAAGCTGCTGACTGAAGAACTGGGTATCCCGGTTCGGGTCTTGGCGGCGGCGCAGCAACATCCTGTTATTCTATGCAAATCACTTAATCTCTCCGGGTGAAAAACAGTTATATAAATATGCTTCAATAGTAAAAGTCAAAACCCAATGAAAATATAGTTCCACCAAAGCGAATGTTAACTGTATTTTGGCGGCAGGAAGCGAAACCTAAAAAGGAACCCCATTTAAAAATTTTATTATATGCTAAATGTTTAGAAAATTAATATAGCAGCGCAGGTACAAAGTAGGAAGTGTAAAAAGCTGGTACTCCTAAAAAGGACATGCTGCCTGTTTGGAGGCATAATTACATTATATACTAAATATCTGAAAATGTCCCCTTTGTAAAATCAAATCATACAATCCCTTTACAGTTCACCCATGAAAATCACATCTGAATAACTCACACACACATAATCATGTATATAACATAGCCGTATATTACAAAAAGTTCACAAAATAGATATGGCTTTAATCCTATTATATACTGTGAAAAATAATGTGTTAAAATACTCTTTGTAAGCAATAGGAGGAGTTAAATAATTCTAGAACAAAGAGACCTTCAAAGATTTGGAACAATTTAGTAATAATCCAATGGAGTAAACAATTCCTCCTAAGGTATTCATGGCTGCTTCAGTTGATTAAAGAAAATCCATATTTTCCATGCACGAAGGAACAGGTGATTAAAACTGATTCATCCAAGTTCATTTATTTTTTAATATGCTTTCAGTAGTCTTAAATAAATATGATACTTTGGTCACCAGATTCTTTTCTTTTGGAAGCAAAATGGTGGTGAAATGGAGCTAGAGTAAGCAGAATACTGTAATGAATGCACTGGTAATATTGGGTAGCGTTGAAAGTAAAGCTCCCGACATGCTCCTACATTGTCAGCTCACGCATCTCCTTGTTTTAAATGATTGGTGGTTTGAGGGGTTTGATGACCCAGCGTACGCTGACGAGGGATGGGCCATGGGCCGTGACACTCTTCCGCACCTGCTATATGGCGACGAGGGCCCGGCTCGCCTCCCGCTGCCACGGGTGTGGTGCTGTTGGTGTGGTTGGCTGCTTTGAAATCCACTGGATGGGCTTTGGGGACCATGTTATGGGTGGGGGAATAGTCTCCTAGTGGTCGCAGCACTTCAGGGTTTTTCTGCTTGGGACAGGATAGGTGTCTCTGGGCTGGTAGACGTGATGCGCAGTGGATCGCTGAGGTCATTTCATTCCTCCATGCCTGCTCTGTTTAATGACTTCTGCCAGGCGGTATTGATCAGGCCCATTTTAGAATCGGCAGCTGCGCTGATGAATGACCTTCATGCACTTGCATTAATTGAACCTTTGCCCTGGATTGGCTTTGTGAGTGGGCTTTTGAAGGGGTCTTCTTGGCAATTACTTCTCCTTTCGGGAACACTAATTAGGAAAACAACAAATAAACAGAAATGAACTCGGGAAGTTCATTAGTGCTCAAAAGCATTAGGTTTTAGAGTTAACAGTGATGCTCATGACAAAACAGCGGAAGAGGAAAGGCACATCTGTGTAGCCCCCCCTCGCCTAACAGGCTGACCTTGTGGGATCTCAGAGGTACAATAATGCACCAGGCCACATGCTTTTGGCACTAAGTACTTACATGCTAGACATCCCTTAGGCAATAAAAGTACAGTGATATATTAAAAATCTCAAATAGACTGCACTGCAGTGAGAATGTACCAGATGCATTGTAATAGCAGAGTTATTAGTGCAGAGATAAAATACAGGGGTATTCTAGCTGTTTATATTCAGTAAGTCATTGTTGCTAGAGGAGCTATTCTATGGAGGGGAAATATGCGGAAACCCTGCCCTATTTCCAAAGAAACCCTGTGCATAGCAATACTGCTGTCCTGTTAGGAGCACCATACAACAAGTAATGATGTTGTGCCATAAATGCAATCTTATATGCGAGAGCACCGCAGTATTCTAAACCTAGTCCCTGGATGCTGCTATAAGAGCCCGGCCTTGGCTGCACCATCACGGTGTTATATGTTATCTTGCATGCATTAAGACTGTAGTCTTATCCCCTGACTGTGACAGATTGGAAAACAATTCTTGCCTGGTGTTGTGTTGCTGAAAAGGTGGTGTATCAGAGTCGGAGATGTCCACGAAAATGGAAAAGGTTTGGGGTCTGTGGGAGGCCTACAGAGGTTATTGAATATGTATTATGGGAGGAGCTTAAGTGACATTGTGTGAGCCTTTTTTCATCGTGTATTATGTAAAAAGATAAGTGTTGTGGAAAGAGGTATTGATTGCTTACCCGAAAGCTATGAACACTGAACATGTGGTCTATTGTAATTGTAATTTATTGTACTTACTGTCACCAATCTCCAGTGTAAACGAGTAAGCTGAGCAGATGTTCAATAAAAAGAAGTAAAAAAAAAAAGACTGCAGTGTTATCACAATAATTCATGATAGAACGAGATTAGCCCTCTTGAAGGAGCTCCATCGAGGAGACATGTAAGGGCTTTAGTTGAGTTACTGCATGTGCCTTTTTGAAGCTTTCCTGCTTTCCTCGACACTAGGGCCAGTGAATGGCAACCTAGTTGACTTATTCTTGACAGCCATGAAAAAGCCCCTGCCATGAGCCCTGAGCACGGGGCGAAACACATGTTGGTTAAAAAAAAAAATAAAGAGCTGCACAAAACGTAATCTCCATGGAACGCGAATAAAAAAACAGTAATTTATTTTCTCATATCAATTTTACTCCTTTGTGTTATGTAATTTCCTGTCAATTGAAGCCTTGAATCCCAGCTATCTGAATGTATATCAGTGACTATTACAGCCCTTATTGCTTGGTGGTGTTTCCATCTTATCATTCAAAAAAATATTAGAAAGCAGGCCTGACCTATTCCTTCAGTTAACTCAGTAACACCTCTAAGTAATTGTAATTGCATTTATATAGCGCTTACTACCCAGGACGAGGCGTTGAAGCGTTACTCTGGAACCCAAAAAGGATTAGTGGTGAATTAGTATAGGGAGATATGAAATTAATTTGAGTGGTGGACATGTGAGTTTGTTATTTGGGTTGAAAAAGGATAGCAGAGGGATAGAAAAGGAAAGGGTTTGCATTTATATAGCGCTTGCTACCACTGATAAGGTGTTGAAGCCCTTTTCGGTGGGTAGCACGCTACTCCAGAACCCAAAAAGGATTAGTTGTGAATTAGTATAGGGAAAATTAATTTGAGCGGTGGACATGTTAGTCTGTTAGTTGGATTGAAAAGGATAGTGGAGGGATAGAAGAGGGAAGAGTCTAGAACAGTCATACTCAAAGTACGGCCCGGGGGCCACTTGCGGCCCTCTTGACCTTCACATTGCGGCCCCCTGATTAACAGCAGCACAAGCGGATGCTTAGTTGCTGAGCAATAATATTCAGAAAAAAATGTTAAATAAACGGGCAAGCATTTATTAACCTGCAAATAAATGCTTGCCTGCTTATTTAGCGTGTTTTTACACCTTACGCAATCCCGGACCCCCCACATCCACCCCGCTGGCATCATTGCGGCCCTCGGTCACACCACAGACTTTGCGGCCCCTGGGCAAATGTTTGTGAGTACCCATGGTCTAGAAAGTGTTTTTTTGTTTGTTTGTTTTCTAAGCTCATAGCAGTAGAGGAGGTTTGAGCCAAGTTCTGCAATTTCCCTTTTCCCAGTGTACATGTTTCCTAAATTACTACCTACTTGCTGTATCAGAAACCAAAGATAGGGCTCGCAAATTGTTTGACATGCATATCCACATGCGTGTCCACAGGCAGAACGATTTGGGTGTTAGTGGGGCAGGGGTTGCCATTGGCAGGGTCAGTGGAGTGGATGGAGTGGATGGTTTATATATTTTTTTGCTTTATTAAATTGTACATAGCGGATAGCACTGCGTCAAGCTCCAAGGCGACAAAGACATTGCAAAGTAAAATACATTTATAGGAGTCAGTATATTGTTGATCAGCTAACACCAAAAACTAAAGTAAGAGTAAAATGAATTCATCAGCAGATACTTCTTCAAGAATCTGTTAAATCTATGGAAAGATTGTTCCTTCCAGGGCTTTTTTGGAGCTGTCCACAATAAGTCCCACAAAACTCTCAGCGTCGTTCCATCCATTCGCTTCTCTCTGTATCCTGAGATGCTTGAGATCAGTGTTCGCACTAAGAGCGAGATGGTGGTGGGGAGGACCAGAGGATATAATCCATGAGATATTTAGGTCAGTCATGGAGGACAATTTGGTTCTCCTCTGGTAGCCATGTCTCTTTCTCACAGTCGGTGCGTGATCTCATTTCAGTAAGTCAAAAGTGACTCAAACACTTCATTTTTTGATCGGACCGAGACGGAAACTAAGTTTTCTTGACCGACCCTCATAATGTGGAAAATGACCTCACACATTACATTTTTGACACCATTGTGACTTGTACCAGAATATGTTTTATCAGTTGGTGCGTATGAGTTGTAAGTTGCAAACTATCATTTCCCCAAACTTATCTTTAACGCACAAAAAATAGAAATGAAATTAAAAGCAACATTCAAAATGTAAAAGACAGGCCAAAATTTGCAGAAGGTTAATGAATGCCCCACCGCATACTGCATGTCACAACATGGATGTTACCAATCCAGGTCATGAATGCACCACTTCTATGCCCAACAATACTTGTGCTTGGCAGTCATCTCCTGAGCTGCACGCCTATAAACATGTGCCAAGCATACACACAAGAATAATCTACAAGGCCTTCCAAAGCGTTTACCTGTCCAAAAACAACAGTCATGCATGCCCAGGCGGCACGGCACTGCTGTGAAACACAATAACCAGACAGATATTATTTGACAGTTTATGTATATAAACGTTAATAGCCCTGCTATTCGGCAGATGAAGGGGAGAATGCCATCTGGCGACCATGTCTCATTCCACTTTGTCTGCAGTTATCTCTTTAGTGTCTTGCGTACTTGCTGCATGATGTGCAGTGTCAGTTGAATTACAGTGTGTTTGGAATGTGGCGTAACGCACATTTGTGGCCATACTGTATCTGCTGATCACTTGTGACTCAGAATTCCCACTCGTATATTACTTGCTTATTGAAGTTAATTGAGGTTCATCTACACTTGTTGGCAAGTTTTAATTAGAACACAGTGGACCCTATTCACGAAAAAAGTTGGAAATGTATGGATGGCGATCTCCGCGTCTTCAGGAACATATGTGTCCTAGTTTTGGCCGTTGACCAACATTCCCAGGATTACCTCTAGAAAGTACCTCTAGAAAGCCACAGGCGCATGTTTCCGGGTGTATTCCTGGGATGGTAAGGTGATTTTTCCCTCGTGCCGCCAGTCCCACTGGGCTGAATTCCCCATAGCAGAGAATGCCTTATGCAGACACATGTTGTCCCACAAAAAATATATTTTTCTGGCTGCGACAAAGCGGAAGTGGTGAGAATATTCACTCCTTGCCACAACCATATGCACTACCTTGTATAATGTATGATCCTTCAGTTGTAAATGATGTTTGTAATCAGCAATGTTTTAAGCAAATACCAATAAAAATTCCCCCCCCCCCAAAAAAAATATATAATTTTTTTTCTGAATAGAGAAAGCCCTTCCCCCGCATCCCCAGCCAGTTTGAGGGTGATGAGTCCCCCCCACCCCTGTGCTAGTGTGAGTTAAGTCTCCAACCATTTCCAGTGTGTGAAAGGGTCAGACGGTAGCTTCGGAATGCCTAATAACATGCTTGTTTATGGGTGTTCCCAAACTTTCAAGGCAGACAGCACCTTGGACTGCCCATATCCCACCCGTTGAGTGGCATTTATAAGTGCAGCGTTCTCTGCATTTGTGGCAGAGATCCCGTCCTCGTAAGCACCGGCCAGAGGTCTCTTAGTAAATTCTTGGCAGACTTGAAAAATGTAAATTCAGTTTTAAACCTACATTTATGACCAAATGTTACTTTTGTGAATAGGGCCCATCATTCTAAAACGTCAAAACTAGTTGTTGCATCCTAGGCTCTTGAAATGCTCCAAATCCTCACCTATTTCAATTTAAAGTGTAGGTAATCCGATTCGAGAGGGCCAAGTGCAAGTGAACAGATGCCAGAGTGTGATTGCCACCCCTTCCACATGTCACTCAAAATAAACCCAATAAATATAGTCTTGGCACCATTCAGCCTTTATTTCTTTCTTTGGCAGTAGCGCTTAGCAATTTAACATTCTGACGGACTGGTTTTTGAGTAATGCAGTCAGAGAATCCATCTCTGGTGTGGCAAAATGAGTGGTCCACTGCTTGCAACGTTTGTCCCCATGGCAGTATGTTTTCACCTGAAGGACCTTTTGCCGGTATGTTGGTAGCTGCCAACATCACTCCAATTATTCCAGGCCCACGTAATATAACTGAATTGCTGTTACAAGTATAAGTGATGTCCTGATCATCTCCACTTATGCTGATGACACACTGCTATATGTCCGAGACCCTGAAACTCATCTCTCCCCAGTTTTGCGGGAGGTGGTAAAATTTGGTGTTTTCTCCGGCCTGCAGGTCAACTGGGCCAAGTCAACTGTATTCCCCCTTACTGCAGCCATAGTTCCCTTCACCCTCGATTTCCCACTTAGGTGGACTACAGACCCAGTAAGGTACTTAGGCATCAAGGTTCACACGGACTCGGAGGTGGTGTTTAGAGAGAATTATGGGGTCGCTGTGAGCAAATTAGAGGACGACATAGATCGCTGGATACGACTGCCATTGTCCCTCATGGGCAGAATACCAATTATGAAAATGGTGGTGCTGCCGCGGTTTCTGTTTCTGTTTACCAACATCCTGATGGTCCTCCCCAGCTCCTTTTTTCGTAAACTCACTTCCTTATTGATCAGGCTTGCTTGGGCTGGCAAGCACGCGTGCATCAAATGGGATATTCTTACACTCCCATATCATATGGGTGGCCTTGGCGCCCCGGACCTAGATGTGTATTACAGGGTGGCACAAAGTGCGCATGCAAATTCCTGGATACACGGCCCGGAGACACTCCACATGTACAGATAGAGCGGGTTGCTGCAGCTCTTTCACCCTCCAGATCGCAGGACAGGCATCATAGATTCTATAAACACGACAGTACATGCTTGGCACCATCTCTTGAAATTGTAAGCCGGCGCTGTTTTGTATTCTCCTCACACGCCGCTCGATTGGTGCCTCTGGCTATCAGCTTGTACAGACAAGGGGGTTACGAATGCGATGCAATCTCTGAATATTGAGACGATAGGAGATGTGTTCACTGACGGCATAGTTAAAACCTGGAATGTAGTGGCCACGGCGGTACCCCATCACACACCACTTACTAGATTTCAGTTTCACAGGATGAGGCAGTCATTACTTGAGAATTTGGGACTAGATATGGTTGAGCCCCAGAGGTAGCTGCACTCACATATGTCATTAGATCAGACGCTCCGACTCATTTCATTGCTAAGCTATACAAGGCCACCCAGAGTTTTCGCTCTAACCAATACACAAAAGCGAGACTGGCATGGCTAGCGGATTTGGAGTCCGATATAGATGATTTGCAATAGAAATACTGTTGCGAAAGTATGAAGAGGATTTCCCTTAATGGGAGACATCGACTGATTCATTTCAAGGTTCTTAATAGGGTCTATTACACTCCTGAGTGGCTATACAGGTACGGGTTGCGTGACGCTGCAGTGTGTGAGAGATGTGGAGCTGACGTGGCAGATTTCCTACATTTAGCATGGTTGTGCCGGGGGTTAGTTACTTTTTGGACGCAGATCTTTAAATTGCTGGGAGATATATTGGAGGTTCCCCTTGCCCCAGACCCCATGCCCGCATTACTGGGATGGGCCATCAGGACATTCACTCATATGGGTCTGTTGATTGCGAAAAGTAGGATAGCGATATGCTGGTCCGTGGCCCACTCGCTACAGTGGCTAGCTGGTCCAAAGATATGTTGTATTGTTGCACTCAAACAGAAAGCTACAGCGAACGTCTTCCACCGCGCAGCTGCCCAAAAGATTTCTGGGAATTGTATAAGACGTATCTTGCCACTAAAGATAAAGAAAATGATAACGGGGAGACCCATCCACCTCAGTGTGGGGAGCGTGCTGAGGCTGCCCATTAAATACCCCATGACATTTTTCACACAGGGAGAGTTGAGGTCACCCACTGCACTGTTGTTCTGTGCTCCTTGTCACTTGTTGCAGTGAATGAGGCCGAGATGACTATAATAATGTTTCCTTATGACTTTGTCTCGAACACATGGTTGGCTCCTGTATTTATTTTCGTTTCTCTTGTAACATTCCAATGCACTGATCACATGATGCTGAATGTTGTATTACATGATCCCTCTTGTGACTGACAGATAATTTTTTATTGATGTACACCGCAACTGCTGTTGGGTCCGGTATTGGTCTCTGTGCTTTAGTTCCCTTTATTATTTGTCCCTTGTGGGCCTGATTTTGTTTGTCTTTATTGCATATATGGAAACTTAAAAAAATAAATACATTAAAAAAAAAAAAACAATATAGGTGGTATCTAAAAAAAAAAAAAGTATAAGTGATGTTGCCCACAGTGGAAAACTTCTCTAGACAGTACAGCTCTCAGCTTTTGAACATGTATCCCCCAAATTGGTGGTATATTTATTCGTGGCCAAGTCTGTGTGTAAGCCGAAACACGTTGATTGGTTCACTTTGGAGTGCAATATAAGCAGAATTGGGAGGCTTTGTGAGTGCTGTTCTTCTTGCAACACTAGCGAGAGGCTTTGTGGATATATTTATTTATTTGTCAGTTTTATACAGCGCAAACCAGACTCATCAGGGTATTCCGCTCTTGCTTTGTTTAATTGTGGTATACCAAGACACTTGAGGTGCAAAATGTATTAAGTCGGATAAGAATGGTCGGGGAGTAGTACATCCGTGGTAGAAGCGAATGTATGGTGGCCCCAGAGACTCATTTTATCTTCCTAATCCTTGCTCCACTTCAACAGAGGACCTCCTCCTCCAATAACTTCCCTGAGGCATCTGATTATCCAAACTACAAATGTTTTTCCTAGCATGTCAGGGATATTTGCAGATCTCTCCTTACAAGACACATATGTGTTACTTGATGGCCTTGCACTGAACTGATGCTGACAAACATTTGCCATTTTGGGCATGGTTATGACTGACCTGATGGAGCTCCCAGAGCCTGAGATGGTGGTGGTTTGGTCATTGGAAACATCGCCTTTACCCTCTCTAGTAGGTCAATGGGATTGCTGCTATTTGTTGGCAGATATCCCATGCTATCTATGTCTAAATCAGACCGTAACTGTGGTGAGACACCTTTTACTGTATATGTTCATAAACCCACTTTTTCCAAAAAGTATATACATTTTTTCTGTTTTCCTATTACCAACCTAAACTTTGAAAGCAGACATTAGCGGCAAATAATCAATATTCTGTCTTGTTAGCAATTCTGTTCTATACCATTTTAAGCCTTCAGTTACTCATTCCTTTTGTATCTTCTCTTACAGCAAACGTTTACCTTCCAGTTCAACATTCACCTTAGAAGATAGCGCCATCTACTTGACGTCAGAGCAAAGCACACCAGAAATGGACAACGATAACGCCTCAGTTCTGGATGTCTACTTAGTAAGTCCTCCATTTTGTCTGCTCTTGGTCGGTGCTCAGTCCAAGCATGGGTTCAGTTTTGCTCACTCTAGTTGGTCCTGACTTAAGTGTTAGGTCCTTAAAACATGACTATCTATGCCAGTGATGCCATATAACATGACCATCTATGCTGGTGATGCCGTTTCATGTCCAGGATGATGCGTCAAATCACAGAGGTTCGTGTGTATCTACTACAACATTGTTTTCTAGTCAGTACTCTAGTGTGCTTTAACAATAAGGTCAATATATATGTTGACCCCTTAGAATATGCCTAAAAGAACCTTGTAGGTGCAAATTAGATGTCTAATGTAAGCACCCTACAACCACAGAATACAAAACTGGAAAGCTAAACTAGAGAACATAATACTGAGGATATCACAACTGTAGCCATTCAATTGTCTGTGATACAACTAACATTTGAATTTAGTTTTCCCTCTAGATCACAAACGCTAATCTAGAGTAAAACACTTTTGTTGTCTGAGAACAAATGATTTGTCCTGTTTTCTCTACTTGACTTGATGGTGAACTTCATAGGCAAGCCTTGCCGCTGTCAGTCATACAGTCAAATGAATGCAGGGCTAATTTTTACTGCCAAAGCAAATGCTAGAATTTATAATTCAAAGTCCTGGAGAGGGAACCCACTTATTTTGATCCCAAAAGCCTCCCTTACTAATCTAGTGGGGCATCCCTATTTAGTTAGAAGGACCCCATACACTATAGTTAGTTAGTGGCGTGCTTCATCATCGGGTCCTCACCCAGGTTACCTTATGTGCCTCAGAGATAGGCCAGTGGCAATGGCAATTTTGAAAGCAGGATAAACTGAAATTGTTGAGAAAAAAATGTATTGGCATGTAATAAACATGGCCAGACTGTGAACCAAAAGCAGCCCATGTTGCATTAAGCAAGCCTTATCTTCCTTAGGTTTTTCTAAGTGCACCCCGACCACTCCTAGAAATATTTCCGAAAGATAGCAGTAACCAGTGCAATAGGACTAATAAGTACATTATATAGCAGTGTCGCACTATATTGACTAAAAATTGAGGGGCTTATTTACAGGACCCCTGCACCGCTGCTGAGTCATGTTTTTTTTGATGCAGCAGCGACTTAATCTGTGCGCCACACTGCTCCATAGCTACAAGTTGACACATTGGGTCCAACGGGCCAGTTTGTAGAGCCCTGCATCACATTATACCTATGCAGGGTGTAATGTATGCAGGATGGGTGTTCCCACGTAAAAATCCATGCAGAAGTGATGCAGTGAGATTTTCAACATTTCACTGCGTCACGCTACGACTTGACTTTGTCAAAATGCTTACGACTGCTCAGATCAGGTGTAAGGATTGACGTAAGGCTTTTTGTCCCCTAGTAACCATAAACCACGTTTCCATAACATCAAATCATGCACTGTGAGGACATTGTGTGGTCTATACAAAGAAAAAGAACTGTATGCACAGCAGGCAAATATTTGTACCGCATAAAGCAGTGCCTATTTCGTAATGTACCCATTTTCTATGCCCATTGAAATTCCTCTGTCAGAATAAATGATACCAGTTTGGAAAACGTTGCCCAGATACAATGTCCATCACTGTTCATCTGACATTTAATAGTCCTCTAAAATTTCAGTATGAGAAATAAATGGAATCAAATTTGAGATGATTATTTGTGACGGTGCGGCCATCAAATGCTTGGATGCATCTAATTCACACTTGAGTGTTGCACAAATATTCCACCATTCTGTTTAAGTTATCAGCGTGTCACATATGATTAAAATGGACAGGGCGCTTCATTGTGTCAGATGCCTGTATTATGTAACTGCTCCATACATTGGATAGATGTGCATAAATTGCTTTTGCGTAGTTATGCGAAACTTTGGCAAAATTAGGCAAAAAACAGTATTTTGCGTTATATTTTAGTGTGAAATGTGTCCTTGCACCCATTTTGGATGCATTTTATTTTAGAAAACAGCACAAAAAACACAAAAACCACAAACAGCAGATGCTAGCATTCTGGTCTTTTTCGCTGTTCCCGTGCACGCGTGCTAATATTTTGCTCCGAACGCTGCATAATTACGTGACTTAGTGTAACAGTGTAATTCCAGGAAATTTGTGTAGCAAGCATAATTCAGAATTATTAAAACTAGGCTAGATTACGCCTGCATAATAGACGTTTTGCCTGTGACTAGTATTAGGAATGCTGCTGCAAGAGCTAGGACTGGTGAAGTGTGCATATTACCCCAGACTACTGAGCCCTACATCTGATACCATAGACATTATCCATTAGGTTGCAGACACTGCCAATATGCTAGTGTCCACATTGTCCCATTAAGAAACACAGGCACTGCAAAACCAGTTCCTATACTGCTTCAATTACAACATGGCCTGACCCACGCATGCCATGTCAACGAAAGCTTAACAACTCGTGCGTCTTTACCACGCATACCTTTATCGCGCAGTTTCTTACCACGACCTGCCTTTACAACGCATGCCATTACCACGCAAAATATAACTATAAAGGTAAGTGTATGTATACACGTGTGTGTTTATATATATTTTAGGGGAAAGGCATTCTTAGGGTTTAGGGTGGGTATTTGTTTTTTTGTTGAGATGTTAATTTTGGGGGTTTAGGGTAGGTATGGGTTTTCCAGTGGCAAGGGAATTTTTAGGGTTATGGGTGGGTATGGGTTTTCCAGTGGCAAGGGAATTTTTAGGGTTATGGGTGGGTATATATGTTAGGGGATGGGCGTTTTTAGTGTTTACAGTGGGGGTTTGTTTTCTGTTGAGATGGGATTTCTTGGAGTTTAGGGTGGGTATATGTTTTTGAGTGGTAGGGTATTTTTTAGGGTTTCTGTGGGTATGTGTTTTTTGGTGGCAAGGGAATTTTTAGGGTTTAGGGTGGGTATCGGTTATTGGGTGGCAAGGGCATTTTTTGGATTTAGGGTGGGTATGGTATTTTAAGTGCTAAGGGAATTTCTAGGGTTTAGGGTGGGTATGGGTTTTTGGGTGGCAAGGGAATTTTCAATGTTTAGGGTGGGCATGGGTTTTTGGGTGACAGGGGCATTTTAGGGTTTAGGGTGGGTATGGATTTTTGGGTGGCAAGGGCATTTTTAAGGTTTAGGTTGGGTACCTGTGTTTGGGTGGCATGGGCATTTTTAGGGTTTACAGTGGGTATGGGTTTTTGGGTGGCAAGGAACGTTTTGGGGTTAAGGGTGGGTATGGGTTTTTGGGTGGTAAGGGAATGTTTAGGGTGGGTATGGGTTTTTGGGTGGTAAGGGAATTTTTAGGGTTTAGTTTGGGTTTTTGGGTGGCAAGGGATTTTTAGGAGTTACTGTGGGTAGGGTTTTTTGGGCGCCAATGGAATTTTTAAGGTTTAGAGTGGGTATGTGTTTTTCGGTGGCAAGGGAATTTTTTGGGTTCAGGGTGAGTATGTGTTTTTAGATGGTAAGGGCATTTTTAGGGCTTAGGGTGGGTATTGGATTTTGGATGGCAAAGTCGTTTTTAAGGTTTAGGATGGGTATGGGTTTTTGGGTGGCAATTGCATTTTTAGGGTTTATGGTGAGTATGTTGATCAAGGCTGCTGGGCAGCCGAAATGCGTCATGTGTGAATAAACAGATTCCTGCATTCGTCTTACCTGGTTCTATGAGTGCACATTATTGAAATGTTGGTGACGTTATACATGTATATATATTTAAAAATTAAAAGGGTTTATCCTTACCTGCTGACTTCTTATTTTTTTGTGGTAAAAGCATATGCTTGGTAAAGGCATACGTGGTAAATGCACGATCATTGAAATGACCTTGTTGTGAAGGCATGCGTTGTAATACCATGCATGGGTGCGTCAGACAACCGTTTCAGACCAGCCACGGATACATAAAGTACACTTGCTATGCCAGGTTTCATATTGCCTCAGCTCGTAATGTAGCGTTGTCCAACAGTAATATCTGCAGGGTGTGTGTTCGCCTCCAAGGAGTCCCTTGATCCTTCTGATAGGGATGTTTATTGTTATCCAACTCAATGGTACAAACACAGAAAGCCTGAGTAACTTGTATTGATATTAGTGTGGAGGTGAAAAAACACCTGTGTTGAAAACAAAGGAGCAGTCTGTGCCTTTTGTCTCTGTGGTACTGTACCCGCATTTGCACTTTATTTTTGTTTCAGGTTTTACTTGTTTGTGGTTTTGGTTCTCTGCCATGCCTCCCAAGTGCAGGCCTTGCCCAGCCTCACATCAATTTGTCTGGTGTGGGCCTTCTGCTCAAACCATATTGTGTCCCCTTTCACTTTCTGCCGACCCCTACCATAGCCCCCTCGACCAGGGCATCCATCCCCTCACTCCCACATAGACTCCACATATATTCATTGTGTAACTGTGCTTTTCAGGGCTGTATTCTAAAGCTCATCTCCAAACCTCGCCCTCCAGCTTTACGCCTTGCATATGGGCCACACATCTAAATGTAGGTTTGCATTTTTTTTGCTGACATTTGACTGAACTCACCTGCGAAAGGGTCTGATCAGTGTGGATTTGAAACCTGAGTATAGTAACTCGGGGCCAGATGTACAAAAGGTTTTTTACATTTGCAAATGGCCCGTTTCGCGGAATCGGGCCTTTTGCAAACTAAAAAAGGCCTTTTATCAAGGTACAAAGGCCCAATTTGCAATTCGGTATCCTATTACCGAATTGCTTATCGGGTTTGTGATTCGATATTAAGAAGGGGCATGTTTAGGGCGTCCCTTCCCAATACTGAATCGCAGTGGTATGTGTGAATGTTTTGCGACTGAATGCTGTCACAAAATATTTGCATTTTACCACCTACTTCAAGTAGGTAGTAACCCATTTGCAAATGAGAAGGGGTCCCCAAGGGACCCTTTGCCCTTTGTGAATGTTTGTGAAAACATTTTTAAGAGCAGGCAGTGGTCCCACAGACCACTGCCTGCTCTTAAAAAATTAAAAGAAAACGTTTTATTTTTTAAAGCATTCTGTTTTCCTTTAAGGAAAACAGGCTGCATTTTTTATTTTTTTTAAACATTGCTTTATTAAAAAGCAATTACAGATACTGTGAATGCTGACCCCAGCCAGCCACCATCCCTGTGATTTTTGCAGTTCCCAATGGGTCGCAAACCAAGACCTACCTCATGAATATTAATGAGGTAGGTCCATTTGCGACCCACTGGGAATCGCTAAATGTGCCAAAATACATTTGTACATTGGTGTTAGGGATTACTAAATAGCGAATTGCAAAAATGTGATATTTGGTAATCGCAAACCATACACTGGGTTCATCTGGCCAATGATACTATGTGTGGGGTTGATGGATTACGACATGGGAGAGAAGGGCGCAATCTCAGATGGGAGTGGGGATCTATGCTATAAATTGCTGGCACAGAAAGAGAGTCCCAGTCTAATAGACTTGTCCCTCCTTATTGGGAAATGTTCAGAATCACCTGGTTCGAACTGGGCATGAATGGGTGGAGCCCTAAAGAGTGGGTCAGTTCAGATCTAGATGCTGTACCCATACCTATGCTGACTGTTGATTGTGGAAGCAGCTAAATAAAAGAAAGATTTAAATGGAGGAAAGTGTGCAGTCTAAGTAGTTAGAGGGTTAGGAGTTGGGTGCAAATTTAGGGCAAATTCTGAAACAATTGCCCTTTGTTCATTAGGGCTGAATCACTGATCCGTGGGATGAATAAAAGGATTGCTTTTCGAAGCACTGTGACTGGCTGGGCAATGTACTTACCTCTGCTCTTACAGCACTGAGGTAAATAAATTGTCCCGACCCCTGACAGCGCACTTCAAAGGAACTTCTCCAGCATAGAAGTGTCTGTGCCACACCTGGCAGCAGGGTCCTCCTTGCTCTCTAGCATGCAGGTGCCCACTCAAGCTCCCCTGCAGAAAACGTTACTCTGAAAAGCACTGTACCTTGCAGGGCTGAATGGCCCAAGAATTCCTTGGTCCATGAATTCCTAGGAATGAGGAATTGTTGTTCTTCAGGACATTTCACCCACAGTTCAGCCTTATTTATTCATCTGGGTCAGGCGGGTGCAGAAGCTGCAGAATTGCTTGTTGTTTTTCTGCCCAGTTTTGTGTCTAATTACCATGGATTGGAAATAAAAAAGTTTTTTGCCACCCCTTCCCCTGTGGTGAGTGCAGCATCCCCCCTTCAGAGTACCCAAGGACTGGGGGTTGCAGTGAGAGACGAAGATGGGAAGATGGTGACTTGCTATGAAGCTCTCTTGAATTTATTTGTGTGTGTTCTGGGAGTGTGTTAACAGGAGTAAGTGGTAACAGTCAGACGAAAAGCTCTCAAGTTTGCTGGAGTTAGGTCAGTCTGCAATGTCTGGTTGAAGCTTGCCTTGTTTAAGCATATGAACTAAGTTCTGGTTGGAATCAACTTCAAGTAGACTGAAGGCATCTAAGACTAAGTGGTACCAAGGAAGTGCCTTAGGTGCTAGATGCCAGCTAGCAATGACACCCTAAGGTACCGATGCATATTTTCTGCATCCCGGTGGACTGCAGTGTCCTGCCCAGCCAACTACGTGTTTTTGCCCCTCCACGTACGGCTTAAATATGTTTGGCACAAGGAGGGAGCTTTGGAGGTACTTAAATTTACCTGAGAGGCAGAACATTTTATTGTATTGCCATTTACTAGCATGCAAAGAAGTGACCAAATATGGGATTCTGTTGCAGCGGCCATGTGAGTCTAGAGGGTGTTAAGTGGAGCTTTAGATCCAATGGTGTTAAATGCTGTTGAGTGTTCGAGTGAAGGTAAAGTTCACCTTTGCCAGTGATTTGCAGGGTGTTTCTATGATTTGCAGTGTTCGGATACCACAGCTATAGCCAGGGCCTCTAATGTAGATCTCTAAGAGGTCATGGCACTCCGTGATATTGGTGTTGACCCATCATAGCTCTTGCAAGGAACTTGTCATGTAAGGGGGAACATTTAACGGAATTGTATTTAATCAGGTCATCTGGGTCTAAACTAGGTTTCTTGAGTTTGGAGAAAATCAGGTTTTCATGAAGGATGGGAAGGTGTTGGTGCATTTTTGGACACTGAAGGTCTCTAGGTAGGAAGTCGTGGTGACTGAGAAGGGTCATCATTAAGGAGGGTGGAAGTATGCCACTGCCACCTGATGCAGTTTGAAGGATTGTAGAATGGTATGTAAATCAGTGGTGGTGAGGGGTTC
This sequence comes from Triturus cristatus, assembly GCF_964204655.1. Taxonomy (NCBI): domain Eukaryota; kingdom Metazoa; phylum Chordata; class Amphibia; order Caudata; family Salamandridae; genus Triturus; species Triturus cristatus. Next base: position 864,642,454 of record NC_140581.1, read on the forward strand.
GAAAGAGCGCAAGGTGGGTTGTTGTGTCATAGAATGCAGAAAATGTGCTTTGTGGGTTGGTGAGGATGATATTGTGCACGGTGTATTCCAATGGGGCGTGTGGTGTAGTCTGTTCTAGATGTGTTTGGTTACAGTGTTTTACTTTAATTATCAGTTTCTGAGATATTTTTCTACAATACTCCGGGTCTGGTGGACTAATGCATGCACTTCACAAATCTTTGTTTGGCCTCAAGATAAGAAGTTTGAATCCTGGATGGTCCACTCAGGCTTTCACCACCGCGAGGGTCCTCCAATGAAGGAATGAGTTTGGTAACAATAAACCTCTGTTATTTACACGCCAAGACAGGCAAGGGTCAACGTGTGCTCTACAAAACACGTTACGCTGCTTTCGCCTAGCAACTAGAGAATTTTCTGACCTTACCTGCAGTTTTGGGGTATGGATGGCTTTGGTAGACTTTGGGAAGCACTAGGTCTTCTGTAATTTTCTGATTGTGCATGTGGTGTACGGAAGGTTTTGGGAGTGACGCATGTTCTTGGCATGGCTGGGTGTGAGGGTGTCTGTGTGGGCTCTGAGAGTAGAGGCACAAAGCTCGGGTTATATGAGGGAGGCGGATGCATTCCCACTTGCCTCTTAGCTCCATGCAGTCTTAAATACTGTAAGCCAGTCCTGCTTTTTAGCGGTTTGCATGCTGACACTTCAGTGGGAAAAGTGGAACTGCGGGTCCCAGCATGCAACATTCTGTTGCCTAAAAGGATTGGCTGTGGTGTCATACATGAACATTGGGCCTCTTCGAAACCATAATAGTACCGCATACAGAACAGTGAGTTGTGGAGGCAGGGAAGAAAGGAAGAGGATGCAACTTTGTATTTAGTTGCACTTAGACCTCACGGAAAATCTACATCCTTGACTTTTTTTTACAATCTACTTACACTGAAATGTAATTCATATTGGATAAAGGTAGTGGCACAGCCTAACCACAATGCACTAAGAGCTAGTCAGAGGAGCCGCCGCAGAACACAGTGTCAGTCAGAGAGCATCGACCGTGTCCGGGTGCTCCCTCGTGAATCACATCCATTTTAAGAAGTGTCGTTTTAGTTGAGTTCAGTTGGACTAAAGCTTCTGATTACAGTGGTTCGTGAAAAGAAGGTTCAAGATTGGACACATTGTGCCCTGGTTGACAGTGTGGTGACATGGAAACGCCGATACGCTCTACAAACTGCGGATTTCAACGGTGACTCAGAATATCATCTTAAACAGCATGCATTCTGTGTTACCTGACGTCACAGTAACATGTGGCTCTCTTTCCTCTACGCAACAGAAGGGCAGCACTGGCCATTCCCAGGTGCAATATGGCGCCCTCTGCTGCCACCTGCTGGGGGACTCGAGCCTCTGCCTTCCCTCACCTGACTGACACGCCGGCTCTGAGAGCGGCGGTATGAATGCTCAGCGCCTGCCCTTCGTCTAACACTGCTCGATGCAATAACATGTTTTCCGATACCCACAGCCTGGCACATACTGTTGTTTAGTTCCAGGTCAAGGTGAATGTGCACTGTGCAGAACAGAAAACAGCTTGTCCTTCTGCGGAGCGGGCAGACTCAAGCTCCGGGAAGCACGTGACTTCTCCCAGTCGGCGCCTCCTGTAGAAACGTCAAGATAAGGAAACCGCGCTGCCGCCGCCAAAGCACACTGCGGGGCCTTCTTTTTACAGGTCTGTTTTTCAGCTGTACTTTGGGCTGATAAAGCCTTTCCTGACCGTCATCATCGCCCTAGTTGGAAATGCGAGTCGGCTGCAGAGACCGGAAGATCGGCGCGATACGTTTAAAGTCTAAAATCATCCCTTAAAAAGTGCTGCGACAGTGCAAGTTTCTTACTTGAACGAAGACCTGCTGGGTAGTTCACTTTTTTTTGTTGTTGCAGTTTTATGTGGCTCGAACTCGACCTGAAGGTATTGGAGCGCTTTATATTAGCGCCAGTTACATTATGCAAAAATAATTTTTGGTTTTAGGCACTGGGAGAGTAAGTGATTTGCCCAGAATTACAGGATGCTGAACCGACTCCGAGACTCGAACCTTGTTCCCCAGTTCCAAAGTCTGCAGCTCTGGCCAGCATCGAATGGTAGCTCACTGCTGTGGTTGAGGAGCGTGCAGATGAGCACATAAGGGCGTGTATCAGAAGACCCCCGAATACTGAGTTGTTTAAACAGACCCTCAGCTGATGATTAGTAACACAGGATGCAGCACTCAAGGCAAGCAGGAGAGGGCCCCCCTTGAAGCCTGGCTCACTCTAAAAACCCGTCAACGTTGGGAGTCACCCGTCCTACCTTGATATGCTTTGATATTAGAAGTGGGCGAGCCAACAAATTAACGGGGAGTGCCCAGCCAAGGGTCCGGCTTGGATCTTAGACGCAGTGCACGAGCCGAGCCCTTGAAATGTCTGCTAGGTAAATCTTAGACCATACATCACGCAAAATATGTTACATTGCGCAAGATCACCAGTCATTGTCTATAGGGATGGGGCGATGAAGTTATTTGCCCAGGATCACAGGATGTTGAGCCGATTCTGAGACTTGAAGCTGGATCCCCAATGCCAAAGTCAACAGCTCTGGCCCTAAAGCCACATTCAGGGTGCAGGGAGGGAGGCTGGAGAAGCTCCATGAAAGCTTGGCTCCTTATGGGCTCGAGGTTCCAACAGAACCTCAAGCTGACCCAGAGCCAGGCTTCAGGCTGGAGCATGGCTCAAGCTTTTAGTGGCTCGCCCATCTCTACTTAATATGCTGAACTCATAGCCCCAGGCTGCGCCATAGCACTTTTTTTTTTACTTTAAGCCATGCTGCACAGCAGCCATGCTGCTGAATAACATTGCTAAAAACAGGTTCAAAGCCAATAGCTCTCGTAGACTAGACGTGTTGGGTTTGCCAATGCTTTTTTTAAAGCCATGCTGTATGACAGCCACTCTGCTGTACATTGTGGCTAAACACTGACAAAGTCAATAGCTCTCGTCTCATATGCCAGATCTATTTGCATAGCCAACGATTGTTTTTCATCTGAAGCCCTTTCGATGATGTGCCCCCTCCTCCATTGACAACAGCGCAAACTCCAACTTCTGTGCTCAGGGTTTATTTATACCTAGCCATTACTTGAAAAATATATATCCAGCATATTTTTTTAAACTGAAGTTATTTTTACCGTTCCTCTATAATGTGTATTATTTAAAGTGTTCAATATTTAATATAGGCCTGGGTGGTAAATTCCGTTCCGCTCGCGGAATTTTGGTAATTTTGCAATCCGTGGAGAATCCGGAATTGCCAAAAATTCTGCGTTCCGCGGCTTAGTGGAATTTTTTGCTTGTTCGCGTTCTCAAAATGCGTGTTGTGAGATATTTCGCTCCTGAGCACGCAAACAGCGTTCGCGAACAGGAAAAAAGCATCGCGAACAAGCAATTCCGCATGTTTGCGGAATTTCTGTGTGCTCGCGGAGATTTTTTACCGTTTCGCGGAGCTTTCCGTTGCGCGACTACGCAAATTCCGCCCACGCCTACATTTTAATAATAGTGCTGTTAGGCCCATCAAGCTTGCCTGGTACAAAACTGTAAACTCCCTCTCAAACTCCTTTTGTTTTTCATACATGAGTACTACACTCTTGTGTTTGTCCCGGGCCTTTTTGAAGTATGTTATCCATTTTGCTCCCACTCTACTCCGGTAGGAAATTAAAGAGAAAAAGGAAAAACACTAGACGCTCAAATCTTAAAAGGAGTCATTTATTTCACTCAGGTTCAGATCCTTTTGTCTGCCTTCGTGTCACATAAAATGATTTGTTTATAGGTCCCTTTTCTGCAGTGAAATGTAAACACTGGGGATGAAAGAGCAGGAGGCAAGAAGAGTACACGCATTAGTGTATGTTCAAGTGTATTATTAAATATCCTATAAAGCAAGAAAACAACAACAAGCCAAATTGTCAACATCATAGGTATGTTAATATAGAACATAAAGTAAACTTGCTAAAGTACGCTTTTGTAGGACCTATTCATACACTTAGTCCTCACTGTTGTGTGTGGACTGTGTGTGTGTAGTGGTGTGTGTGTGTGTGTGTGTGTGTGTGTGTGTGTGCGCGTGTGTGTGTGTGCACTGGTGTGTGTGTGTGATGGATGGATGGATGGATGGATAGATAGATAGATAGATAGATAGATAGAGAGATAGATAGATAGATAGATAGATAGATAGATAGATAGATAGATAGATAGATAGATAGATAGAGATAGATAGATAGATAGATAGATAGATAGATAGATAGATAGATAGATAGATAGATAGAGAGAGAGAGATAGATAGATAGATAGATAGATAGATAGATAGATAGATAGATAGATAGATAGATAGATAGAGAGAGAGAGAGAGAGATAGATAGATAGATAGATAGATAGATAGATAGATAGATAGATAGATAGATAGATAGATAGATAGATATAGATAGATAGATATAGATATAGATAGATAGAGAGAGAGAGATAGATAGATAGATAGATAGATAGATAGATATAGAGAGAGAGAGAGAGATAGATAGATAGATAGATAGATAGATAGATAGATAGATAGATAGATAGATAGATAGATAGATAGATAGATAGATAGATAGATAGATAGATAGATAGATAGATAGAGAGAGAGAGAGAGAGAGAGAGAGAGAGAGAGAGAGATAGATAGATAGATAGATAGAAGAATTAATAAATGGTCCACAGTTACTAAATGGCCAGAGGGGACCCTTTGGTCCACATATTATCCAATGCAACAGTGTGTACAGAGAATAAAAGCTGAGGGTAAATATACTCAGATCCTCATCAAGTTCGCCTCCTTCCTTAAGGGATGCAGAGTAAAAACTGAATTTATAAAAAACTGCAAAGACTTGAACTTCTAGACTGTGAGGACTTGTCAAATAATAATTCAAGTATTTTAATTCTGTGCTAAAAACAATCAACTGCAAAGACAAAAATATACACTTTTCTGCTTTGGTGTTTCTCTTTTTTCCCCAATGCAAGTTTTCCTATATCTGATGGGCTGTCACCCGCCCAGACATGTATTGCATATCCTGTCCCTGGCTTGCACCGCAGCTGCTTTTCTTTAGAAATACGTTTGCCAAGAATGACGTCAGGAGCCTTTGTTACTGCTGTCTTACCTTTGTATGGAGGCAAACAATATGTTATATGACTCCTAAACAAACAGGGCGCTGACGTCTTTGTCGCATCGCTGACATATTTCTCCACCTTCTTTTGTTCTCTTAATAAAAATTAGACGGTTGTAGCTTGATTTAAAATAAATATCACAGTCCACCTGCTGTTAATTCGCTCATAAGCGATCTCTGTGTGCGCATAAGCAAAGACAGGCGCATTAGTGGCTGAATGTTTGCCAGCACAGAGGAAGTTAAAAATGAATAAACACCAGACAGGTTCCCCAGTGCACAAATATTACTGGTCTAAAAGAATATTATGGTAAAGCACAATTATTTCTTAACCTTGCCGAGTACTTGCACACAGAAAATATTTCCTTTAGATAGTGAATGTGCACAACACTGCCACCTAGTGTCCCATATTTAAAATGTTAGTAATCGTGGAGCCGCGTCACAAAAAAATATTGGAAAGTTCGTGTGTTTGGTGTTTGCATAGTTCATCATTATGTGCGTGAGAGGATGCACAAGGGCAGACAGAGCAAAGGAGAAGCACGCAACTACGCACGCACGCATACACCACACGCACAACACACATGCAGGCACCCATGCTAATAATAAATTAATGCCACCCACAACACAGGTACAGGCACCGACTCAATACTACATATTTACACGAACACACACATACCTGCCCAGCTGGCAAAGCTCTCAAGTGTGACACTTTCACAACATTCCATATACTTGGATTTTTTAAGCCAATCCTAATAGTGATAGAATCAAAACTGTAAACCCCAGGCCACTAAGGCCGGATTGGCAACTGAGTTGTTGGATACATTAGCACATCTATGGATGAATGAAAAAGTACAAAACATACAGTTAGTGTTACAGACGTGCTTCGTTTTGTGATGCCTTTCACTCTTAAAAAATCACACAGATGGTTCAACTCACGCCGTTTATAAAAAAAAAATGAAGGCTGGCTTGCCCACCTGACTGCAGACCAGTTGTATTTTCTTATTCACGTCTTTGTAAACAGGCACAGATATGATTTCCTACAGTGATTATGCAAGTTCATTGATACGCCTATCAGCACTTGGTTTCTACTAGCAGCAGAACAATGAAAACAGCAGCTCCTGTTTGAAGAATGTGGCGTGGAAGCAAAAGATTGCTTCTGAAGCTGACCCTGGTAGCTCAAACAGTTGATAACTCAGTTCTACTTATAATACTGGCGTTTACATTTCCAAATACATTTGGAATATAAACACAGCGAAATTCATAACGCTAAACCTAAACATAGACAGGCAAAGCCAACAGGTCTCACCTTTGGGACTTTTTGGCTTCGCCAATGCCTTTTGGCGATGCTGTACAACATCGGCAAAAAGCGCTTCTTGCCGATGCTGTGCAGCATAGTCCTAAGGAAAACTAAAAAGCACGATGATGCAGCTGCCAGTGGGTAAACAATGTTTACCCCGCAACTTTTTCAATGCAGGGAATCACAACGCGGTTGTTACAACGACAACGTTGTGATTCCGCATAACATTACTCCACAAGTCGGAACACCTTCCCTAGTGTCCGCACAGACTGGAGTTGTAATAGTAAATTACACTATTCCAACATCCAGCGCCCCCCCCTCCGCAAGTCGTTCTTCCGACTTGCGGAGTAATGGTATGTGGAATCACAACGCGGTCGTTGTAACAACCAGCGTTGTGATTCCCTGCGGGGAAAAAGGCTGCGGAATACTGTTATAGATTCCTGCCAGTGGCCATGTCATTTTGAAGACGTGTGCATGTGTCATGATGTGTGCGTGCATGCAACATCAAGCATGCCCCACCATGCTTGTGCACGCCTGCAACATGACCTGGGTACCATTTTATTGCATATAAGGATCCGAGATGAATGCGCTGAACGCACTTGGCTCTATTAATCCAGTAACAAGCAAACAGGTGTGAAGTGCTTCAAAATAAAGTTCCATACAAGTGTTGGATCTCGTCTTTCCACAGTACTGCAAGTCTTTGCTGCTCTTCCAACGTTCCAGCAACAACTTAATAGATCATTCATCCTTCTGGTACATTTTTACAGAAGGCAAAAGGACTCAGGTGTATTTCACTCTGGTATTCTCCGCACCTCAGTATTTACCAGACATGCTCAGAAATCCGAAAAACTGTTTAATCTTAAAATATTTTGATATAATAAACATAAAATCTCCTCTCTTCCATTTTTGCTGCTTTTCTTGTCAACCCATCTTTGTCAGGCACTTTGAAGCTTTAGCCCCATGTTACGCCTTATGAATACTGAAGAATAAAAACAAAATTAATCAAAATTGACCTGGTTGTAATACGTGATGTGTCGCAATATAGCCAGACCATGAATCCAGTAGGCTTGGTGCTTCACAAAAGGTTGATAAGGACCTGCCTTGAGTCGCTTCTTTTTTAGAACGTATTTTGTTTCTATAAGTTGTACTGTGTCGTATTTTAGATTTTTCGGAACCTTTTTATATTGATTTTATATTGCATGAATTCTGTCAAATTACACATTTGCAAATAGGATTATGAAACGGATAATATGACAGGGCCCTTCTTTAATACCAATATGGGGCAAGCTGCTCATTATTCAGCATCTTGGCAGGGTACCCTGCCATAACTACTGCCACTTCCAATGCAATCTGATGTGACGTCAACAACAAGGGGAGGGTACTGCACAGCAGTATTAAATGTTAAACAGTAGTCTTGGTAGTTGCAATCACTCACAGCATTGTGAAAAGTTTGGCCTTGAAAGTGACACACAGATTGTAGATTTGGGGCTTTGGACTCGAGGAAGATCCCAGTAATAATTGTTTTTTAAGTGATAATAGAGCTGTGTCTACCAGTACCAAGAACAAGATCTCCATCTTAGAGGCGGCAGTTCACTCATCAAGCAATGATGCTCATGCAGCAGTCAGGATCTGTTGGCAGCCACCAAACCCTTCATTCAGTAGAACCACGCCTTCAGTGGCCATTTAATCCCTCAAGAAGCAAAGCATGATGTTGTGGTCAAATGTGTCGAAGCTGCCAATAAATGAAGCATATTGACACACACATAAAGCTATTTTCTCTAGCCTGCAGGAGCGCCTTTCTGATGTCCATAAGTATGGTTTCACTGACACAATGAGGTCAAAAGTCAGATTGTTAATCACTTTGTGGACCATTTCCTACGAGTTAGGCAGGGAATTGCACATAAAATGTAGTTTATCGGCCCGGGGACCACAGACAAGTCTCAAACAATTTTCTCTCTTTTTTAAACACAGGCATGTTTAGTTATGATAACTGGGCTGCATAAAAAAACAGTTTACTTGATTTAAATGTGATGAGAGACATGGTGGTCTATGGAAGCAAGCAAGCCTTGTGACCGTATCCAATTGATGAAAGTTGCAATTTGTGACCCACCTTATAATTATACATGAGCTGGGGCTGATTGCAGCCTACTGCGAATGGTGCTTTTGCAAAACCACCTAATAGTACTTAAGTTGGTTCAGAAAATCTCATTGGAATTGCAAAAAGCCAGTACGCAATTTGCAACCACTTTTTGCGAATTTCATGGTGGTACATCTGGCCCAAGTTGCCTAGGTCTGAATGGAAAATGGAACTCTGACCTTTATGATTTTCTGAAAACATATAAATATCAAGTCTTCGTGTAGCGAATCGAGATCAGATTTTCTGGCATCAATCACAGCAGGTTAACAAGAGCAAGGATACATAAAATACTAACCCTTGGCCAGCTCAAAATCATTGTCATTATCATTAAATCATAAGATAGGGAAACTGACAAAAAAAGTGAATCAGATGTCAACTGCTGCATTGCACCATCATTAATTACGGAGAGTAAGTCAAGCCATAGTCATGGTCAATTTATCTCATAGTTTGAGATACAACTTTGATATCAGCTTGTTGATAGCACTATCAGTTAAGAAGCAAATGTAGTAATGGTGGATGCTTTTTGGCTTGAGAACAAATGTCCATTTGGGACACTGTTTGTTGTCAAGTAGAAGAGAGTCAGAGCATCAGTCAGTCACCTATGTTCACTGAATGATCTTTAAGCGGAGTATATGAAGAATTGTCCAAAGTTGAGGAAACGTTAGAATTGATACTTCAAAGGTTAAAGTTGTGAATAACTTGAATTGATACTTCAAAGGTTAATATTAATAATAATTTTTAAGAAACGTATTCAGTACTCTGATTGTAAATTGTGTTCCTTACAGAGTCAGTTTAAGAAAGAGAAGCATATGTAAAATCACTAAATTGTATTAAGTAACAAAAAAATGTGAATGCCAGTTTATGAAAACTGATCTAACGGGCACTATTTTCTGTTTTAGTGAAGGAAGGAGAAAACAAGTCAATGGTGGGCATGAATGAACCGCGGAGGAAGGAGCCCCTTAGGAACAAGGGGACTTCTCGGAGCCTTATATACAAAGAGTAATAATGGAGAGACCTTAGTCTGGCCTTCGAAAATCTTGCAAGCTCCTCTGATCATAGACAGGAGTCGGAGTTAGGAGATGTTACGGGATAACCTTGCAGACTTCACTGTTGTTTGCTGCTGCTTGCTGGACTATGAAGGACTGCAGAGATTGTTATTTATGCTGCATTCTATGCTTCAGCCAATCACTTTTTTCAGGGACAAAGGGGACTTGAAAGTGATATTTTCCAATAGAGTCTTTAGCTATTTCCTGCGCATGTCTTACTGATCGTGCCACACGCGACACCAGTCATCGGCTTGCCTTTGAATGAAGAGGACATACACTGAAACAGTTGTGAATGGAATTCCCACTCACTCATCCGTTTTGAGAATAATAATCACTTGAAGTCATGCTCTTGGAGGTGCACACTGATTTCATGCAAAGATTCGCATACTATGTCTGCACATCCTTTATGGGTGGGACCTTCTGTGAAAATATTTTCTAACTGTTTACCAGTGAAATGAAGAAAAAAGCTATTTATAACAAGGCCTTATGTTGTGTACATACATTGTCTGAAATATTTGTGATTTAGTTTATTGCTTGTAAAAGAGAAATTATATAATTTATTTAGTAAAGACTACTGTACACTATAGTTTTATTGACAGCAGAAATAAACTATTTTGTTCCCAAACGTCTCTTTGCTTTTCTGTACTTTAAGTATTTGTGTGTCTTAGTTGTAGTGCTTTTGAGCTATACACCTGTTTATCATTAGTACATGATGTGCTTCTACAGAAAATTTATATCAAGGTTAGAATAATATTTTTAATTAACAGAGTGCTCCCAGATGGCTCACATTGCAACAAATTCCCTAATATTAGACTCAATATAGGATGACTAGAATTGCAATTCTTGTACGTCACAGTTGGTTCTGTTTATAAATAGACCAAATGCCTCGTTGCCTGAGATGTTGAACCTTGTTGAATAGTTACCATATTCATCTGTATATTTTTAAATGGGAATAAATCAAAATTATTTCCAATTTTCTAAAACATCTAATATGGATCACATACCCGATGCTGACTGAAATGACATAGCAATGGAATACAATTTAAAGCTTTTGAATTAGATGCCACCCTTGATGATACAATGAGGGTGGCCACTGCAATATAATAAAATAAATTGAAAAGAAGTATGAGGCGGCAGTACAGCACTTGGTGAATCGGTGGAGAAGCCTAGCCACAATAAAACCAATTGCAGCAACAATCACCTTGTGCCAATTGTCACGGCTCTGTTCCCCATTTCTATCCATTTGAGGTAAAGTGACTATATGCATAACTTATGTTATTCAATTCAAGAATCATGAAGAATTACTGAGCTATTGTGTGTTTAGAAATATCAGGATGCAACCAGCTGACCATACGTGGTAAACTAAAGTCATTTGATCAGAGATATTTAGAATTGGACTTGCAGAATATTGGCCAAGGACATCATTAACATGTGGTGAAAGTTGTCTTCTCCCTCTCATGCGCAACAAAGATGGTCTTCGGTGGTATGGTAACTTGAAAATCTATGTGATTTGCAAATTTTTAAATGAGGATGCTTTACATCGGAGCAAAATCCTATGTGATTTGGAATCAGAAAAATAAGTTCAAGGCGAGTAGTGTAACAACATCCTTGTAATGTTTTATGAATATGTTTGTGGTTCCACAAAACTGTGAAAGTGGGAATTGGGGAATTAATATTGGCTGTGCAGTCTTGACTAATGCTTATAAAAACATAGCACTTTGATTGTTTAAAGGTCAAGCTGTCACATAAAACATGAAAGACAATTAAAATGATCTAGTTTATATTTATATCTAAATTTGAAGATTGTGTTTTTTAGGAACTGGGACAAAGAACAGAACCCAGAGCAGCCTATGACTTTGTGAACAATAAATACAATTTGAAAAAAGGCCACTAGATATGGTATATATTAAACATTGCTGGGGGCGTGGCCAACAACATGGCCGCTTAGGACATGCTTTCGCCGAGCTCCGGCTGAAAGCTCCATCCGACTAGTAATCTGGCAGTCCGAAGGCTCGGACAATAATTACACCTGCTCTTTAGGGGACGCTCACAACCTGGCAACACGTGTGAGGGCAATCGGGCGCACAATCGGCCTCCGTACCGCCACTGTTGGCCCTGGAAGGCTCCGCAGACGCCTCATCAAAATGACGCCTGCTGGGAGCTAAGACGGCTCAACAGACCCCGTGGGCCTGCGGTGCACCCCTGGAGCAAAGATCTCTCCACGGGGCAATCAGGAGGACTATCGGCCTCCGAGCCACTGCGGTGAGCCCAGGGGGAGCTGCGCAGACGCTCTCTCAGACTGGTGCCTGCTGGGCCATGGTGCGGCTGGGTGGGCCCTGCGGGATCGCAGCGCCCCCTTGGGCGCGAGGCTCCCTGCCGCCACCCCGAGGAGAGAGATGCGCCTGCAGTCAAGAGGCCTGGAGTCACTCACGTGGGCTGATTAACAGTGCCCCGAACTGAAGACACAGGTGAGCCGGGTGGCTGCGGGGCACCGCCTGCAGGGATTGCCTGGGAGCCACTGCGGAGGGAGAAGATGATCCGTGGGCCGGCCCTGGCTGACGGACTGCTTAGGGGTCCCGGACGGCCGCAGCTGCTACAGCGGGATCTCCCACGCTTCGTGGACGCACTCTCACCCTCCCTCCCAGGTGGAGCTGGGGCTGGGCCGGGCCGGGCCTTGGTCGACTGGGCGCCCCGCATCTCGGCGGCCCGGTGGACCATAGTGCAGAGGATTGGGGTCTGAAAATTGCACCAGGAGGGCCCAGTGATGCCCTAGGGCCTGCGTGTGCATGTGGATGAACAATTTGGCAGTAGCTGCAGCGCCCTGAAGAAGCGAGGCCCCCCCACTACCCTTCAGCCAAGGACGGGTGGTGCTGAGACCCCCGCTGGGCGTGGACGGCTCTGACTGCGCCAACCCCTCTATTCCCCCTGTGGCGGTGGGGTGGATCATCCCCCTGCCTTTTCCATAGGCTGGGGGTCCCAGATCCCTGGACGTGCTGAGAGGGTTGGTGCTGCCTCGACGGGGTGAGGACTGAACGGAGTGGAGGGGACGTAGCGCCCTGCTGTCCGGAGACACGCTGGTCGGTTGCCCACCGAGGGGGTGTGAAGAGACCCCAACCCTGCCGCTTGGGTGGCTGGACCAGGCCTTACCACTGCTCTCATTGTGGCCCATCACTGCACTCCCGACCATGGGCAAGGACAATTACCCGAAACCACCATGCCAGGGAAAAATGGACCACTACACTAAAGTAATCACCCCCCCCCCCCCCCCCCGAGGAGCGACCGACCAGTCGCACCGACACTCTTCTTCAGACAATCCAGTCCTCCAGGACAGCACTGGAAGAGGAAATAGGATAAGTGGGCACGGAGGTGACGCTCTTGAGGCAGGATCTATTCAACCTGGCAGCCACAGTCACGGAATCAGAAACCAGGCTGGGCGAGGCAGAGGATTCGCTTCAGGATCTCCGCAAGGGGATGGCGGATCTTCAGGCCTCGAATAAAGACCTCCAGTGGTGCATCGACAATGCAGAAAACAGGGCGATACGTAACAACTTGCGCTTTGTGGGATTTAGAGAAGGCATTGAAGGAACAAGTACATCGGACTTCCTCTACACTTGGCTCCAGTGCACCTTCCCGGCAGATAAATTCTCTGTTTCGTCATAGAAAGGGCACACAGGGCGCTGATGGCGTGGCCTCCCCCGAGTGCGTAGCCGCGCCCCATCATAGCCCGCTTTCTGAACTTCCTAGACAATGACATGATCCTCCGAGAGGCAAGGAAACTTGGGGCTATAAGACATGAAAACGCATGTATAATGATTTTCCCTGATTACAGCAGAGAGGTGCAAAAACAAAGGCGCACCTTTGATTCCGTGAAGGCAAAACTCAGAGATCATAAAATTCAATATATGCTTCTATTCCCTGCGAAATTGAAGGTACTATTCAAGGGAAAGACCCACTTCTTTCAAACACCAGAGGAAGCATGGCAATGGATTGAGGAGCGGCCTGTCCTGAAACCGATGGAACCCCCGTCGCGCCACAGCCAGCCATCGGCGAGGAAAGACCCTAAACTCCTTGGATTTCAGAGGACGCTGAAATCCTTGGCAAACCGGAGAGAACGTTTGCAGGGGGCAACGCCGTATACTGCGAGGGGTAGTGGACTGGTTCTACGGCGAAGTGGACATTCGCTGGACTTCAACCTGTCGACAGGTTCGCACACCATCCGCCTCCCTAGCCGCCGTGAGCCCTGCACTGAGACGGAGACGAGGGAGAAGATGAGCCCTCACAACATCCTTTGGTTGCTGAAATAGTGGCATTGGAGCAAGACGTAGCAACATAAACTCTTGCATTGCAGGGAGAAGCCCCTGACTTGCACTCCTGAATACGAGCCTTAGAGACAGAATACAATGGCGGAGTTTGGTGTTGGACGCCTTCCCCCAATGCACCATCCACTCGACCTGCAGTGCAGCTGAAGAGCTCCATTCCAACGCAGGAGAAGGGCCAGAAGAGCTCACAGACTTGGGCATTGGACTGCCTTTTTCTTTCTCTTTTCCAGCTCTCTTATCCCTGTTCTGTCTTCCACTCCCCTCTTCCGGGATTTCTTTTCCTTACTCTTTGTCTTGTCTTTTTCTTCCCTTCAGTTGTTCCTTTCTTGGGGTCATTTGTGGTGCTGTAAGAGTTTGAATTTGTAGCATAAGTTTGGGGCTAGGGCAGGCGACAGACCTCTACCACCCTTATGCACAACCTCGGGCATGTGATTCTGGCTGAGGATGTGGAAATGGGGGGGGGGGATGGCAAGGGTTTCCAACCATTTGAATTGTTGTTATGGTTTATTATGTTTATGTCGAGGTACAGTCACAGAGTTCGCAGAGCATACACAACCAACCGAATCCCTAGTACAGGGCGTCATATTACCGCATATGCATGCATGTCCTACCAGCACACTACAGTCTTCTATGATGGGTTCGGAGGATAGCCCCTTCATGGCTCTCACCTGGAATGTTCACGGCCTTGGGGACAAAATTAAAAGAGGGTTGGTGTCGTCTTTTATAAAACGCACACACCCGGATGTGGTGCTGTTACAGGAAACATACCTTAAAGGCATGAAATGTGGGTTCCTAACACAGTGGGCATACACCCTCCTGGCGCACGCGGGGTACACCTCAGGCTCTAGAGGAGTCACCATCCTGATTAAAAGGTCTCCTCCCTTCAGTATGAAGCATACGTGGACAGATCCCCAAGGAACCTATGTGGGAGTGATAGAATGGTAACATTCCTCCTTCCCCATGACCCTATCAGTCTATGCCCCGCCGAAACTGCAGACCAGGACACTAAACAAGGTGACGGACAAATTGCTGGAGACACAGGGCTCGACACACATAATCGGGGGTGACTTAAACGACGTGATGCATGTCCCCATAGATCATTCGGGGGAGCATGTTCAACCGTCCCGTTACACAATTGGCACGTCTTGCTGACACACTGGGTCTGGTGGATATATGGCGTCACTTACACCCGGGGGAATGACAATACTCGTATTACTCTCATGTCCATAGGGTCTACTCGAGACTGGACTATGTATTCCTCCTGAACGGGGCAATACAGGCCATATACGAGGCGGAATACATGGCCAGGGGTTTATCTGACCATTCACCTCTATATGTTCGATTGGGTGAAAGAGCCCGCACTGGGCATGGGGGCTGGAGATTGTCGGCATGGGACCTACAGACCTAGGTGGTGCTCCAGGGCATCCAAGCTGACACAAAAGTATTTTTTTCAGAAAATTTGGGTTCGGTGCACTTGGGGGTGGTAATATGGGAAGCGTATAAAACAGTCCTAAGAGATAGGGCTCAAAATCGGATAGCCTGGGAAAAGAGGAAGGCTCAGGAAGAACTCGCCACACTGGAGGCCCAGATTCTTACCCTAGAATGACGTAACATCACGTAGAGAGACCCTCAAGTCCTACGACAACTAACAGATATACAGCATCACTATAGGGCCCTGGCCATGCAGGCGGCTAAGACAGAGGCCCAGGCGACCCTGCACAGGCTGTATGATGTGGGGACAAGTCGGGCAAGCTCCTGGCATGGCTTAGTCGTAGGGAGGTGAAGGCCCGGTGGGTGGCGAGTATCATTGACACCCAAGGGATAACACAGACGCGAGATAAACAGATAGTGCAAACTTTCGCGTCCTACTATCAAAACTTCAATGAGGCCCGGACCCTGAGTACGCTCTCGGCCATAACAGAATACTTGGCGGACATTCATACCCCACTAGACAAGGTTGATAGGGAGGGGCTAGACTCAGATATAACTGTGGATGAAATTAAACTGGCTACCACCTGACTACATCCCGGGAAGACCACGGGTCCTAACGGACTACCTGCAGAACTTTATAAGAAGTGTGCAGATCTCTTTGGCCCCCACCTGCTGAATCTCTTTCAGGATGTGTCTCAGGAGGGAATCCTGCCCCTGGACCTGCGTATGGCCCCTATTATCCCTATTAATAAGCAGGGAAAGCCCCCTACTGAATGTGTATCATATCGCCCAATATCCCTTCTTAATATTGAGGTGAAAATACTGGCTACTATCCTTGCCATGAGGCTCTGCAAAGTAACCACTACTCTAGTACATCAGGATCAGACGGCCTTCTGCGCAGGACCCATAATTGGCTAATGGAGGTTCAGGACCGCTACACCCCACATTTGCTCCTGTCCTTGGACGCGGAAAAGGATTTTGATGCGGTGCACTGGCCCTTCCTGGAGGCCACCTTGGCTAAATTTGGTATAGGTCCCAAGTTCCTGAACTGGATGGGACTCCTGTATAGGGATCCCCGGGCGAGGGTTAAGGTCAATGGTCAGATCTCCGGAGACTTCCCTATCAGAAGAGGCACCCTTCAGTTGTCCTCTCTCCCCATTACTCTTTGCTCTCACAATTGAGACAGTGGCATGTGCGATTAGGCAGTGCCCAGCGATCCGGGGGTTCCGCATTAAACTGGCAAACACATGAGAAGAAAAGATCTCGCTATATGCGGACGATATCCTGCTTTATATTACTCATCCGACCACCACGATTCTCACCTTGTTTTCAACCATGGACGTCTATGGGACTCACTCAGGGTACACCATTAACTGGCACAAGTCGGTAATATATAGTCCAGGTACCCTATCCGCTTGGCCTACCCTCCCTGGGGCCCTCCAGATAGCTCATACTGGGTTCACCTACTTAGGAATTTACCTCACTACAGATAAGAACCTCTACTACCAGAGAAACATCCAACAGGTAATTACAAATTTTACAGGAGACGCGCATGGATGGAAATCTCTTCCTCTCACTATTCTAGGTTGGGCTGCCATGTTTCTCTATGCCCTGCAGAACGCGTATTTCCCCCTTTCGAGACTGACTTTCCGAGCTATTGAGGCGGAATTATGCTCCCTCCTTTGGCTTGGGAAACAACCGAGGATTGCTTTGACTACGTTGCAACGTAACCAATATAATGGGGGGATCTCGTTGCCAGACATAGAGGCCTACTACTGGGCGGAACACCTAACCCCGATGAATGACTGGATACACGCCACGGCAGACCATCCCACTTACAGACTGGAGAGGGAAACCATGGTGGGACGTACCTGCCTGCATTATATCTATGGGGGACGGGGTAGGGGGCGACTTCTCCTGGCTACCCAAGCTGCGATAAAAGCATGGGAAAGAGCAACGAGGGCAATGGGGTGGGATCACAAAACTACTAAGCAGACGCCTCTTTGGCACTGTCCCTGGCTAAAAGAAATCCAAAAATTGAGGGGCTTTGAGGGATGGGATGCCATAGGTATTTCTACCATAGGCGACATTATAGCTAAGGGTAAACTCAAAAGCTTCCGCTCGCTACAGACAGATTTTGCATTGCATATCTCCCAGTTCTTTAAGTATGCGCAACTTCGACATGCCTGGCAGGCAGAGACCTTACTCTTCTCACTACCAGACTATGCACCACTGGAGGGGCGCCTGCTACAGGAGCACATGCTTACCAAGGCAGTATCACTCACATATCGGACCTTGAATAACAATGCACCAGATAGGCTGGGCTTTTTGAGGGAGACCTGGGAACAGAACTTAGGCGCACTTGAAAACATAGATTGGGAAGCAGCCCTGATGCATCATAGGGAGGTCGCTATTAAATCCCGCCACCGCCTCATCCAATATAAAATATTCCATAGAATCTATTATGACAGGGCTAGACTTCACCGAATGGGCCGAGCCAGTGACCCTAGTTGTCAGAGATGTGGCTATGAGAAGGGAGATTTTTATCACACCATCTAGGACTGCACCGAAATACAGACCTACTGGAAGAAGGTATTGGGGGAAATGAGCAAGGTTCTAGAAACAACTATACCCTTGGACCCTAAATTTATATTGTTGGGCATACCCAGGGATGTAGATTTGGGCCGACCGCAGCTCATTTTTATTATGTTAGCCCTGGTGGTGGCGAAAAGGGACGTAGCATGATCTTGGGGGGCTGCAACCGCTCCCCTGCTCCGAGATTGGAATGCAGGAATGATATGTGCATGGCAAGGCAAATGGAGAGCATATTATGGCCTAGATGGGGGGCTGGGTAAAGGCTAGCGGTCCTTTGAGGGGCCCCTCTGTTGTAAATAAATGTCTCCAAGCAATGTGAGGTGGAGAACAAGTTTATTACAGGTGAATCCTCCAGCCTTCGCTAGCCACTGACCCAACATTCTAATCTAAGCTTCACGCCAACATTCCATGCATGGGCGAACCCAAGGGGGGAAAAGGGCGGGGGGAAAATGGGAGAGGAACAGGGACAGGTTATAACACATCTCCCTGCGGAACACAGCAATGAACAGACACATCTATTGCAGGTTACATAGAAACCAATACAATTTGAAAACTGTGCAAGGAAAATGACTAAGGTTACTCTTGAACTAAAAGAAACCTAAGTCCAGTCACGGTCCCATTTTGTAGTCTGCTTGCCAACTTGGGGGTCTACGTGCTCTGGTAATTTTGTGTTCCTCTCTGCCCAGCCTACCCGTGTTATGATTACTCTCACATGTAGGTTGGGTACCAACTGTGCTGGGGCACCCCGCAATGTTGTCCATGCTCCATGTGCCCCCATCTTCTAGCACTACAGCATTGTTGTAGACCTTCGTTATCCTCAGTGGTTTAGAAAATGAAGAAACCTTGGATTTGGATAGGGAGGGCTTCTTAACCACCACCCATTGGCCTTCTTTCCACTTTTTTGTAGACGCACCCCATCGGTTATCGTACCATAGTTTGTACTCTTCTTGATGTTTCCGCGTCTTCTCAGCCACATGATCTCTGTCCACCCATACGGGGGTTCCTCCATTTAGCCAGTTGGGCGTGAGTTTAGAGCCTGGGTTCCTCCCTTTAAGTGAAACAAACGGTGACACACCTGAGACCGCATTGGGAGTTGTATGGTATGACCACAGCATCTTCCTGATGGCCTCCTCCACTGATACTCGAGAACCCAATGCAAGCTGAATGGTGTTCTTAATCATCCTGTTTGTTCTTTCTACTAGCCCATTGGCCTTGGGACAGTAGAGTGGTGCCTTGATGTGTGTGATAGCCAGTGTGGTCAAAAACAGCTTCATTTCCTCCGAAACGAATTGAACTCCGTTGTCCGTTATTAAGACTTCTGGTATGCCCTCTTTGGCGAAGGTATCTCTAAGGAAACTCAACAACACTGCCGTTGTGATGGAGGGGACCAGTCTTGTCTCAATCCAATGAGAGTGATAGTCAATTAAAACGAACATGAACTTCTGAGATTGGTTAAGTAGGTTGAGAGGACCGATTATGTCCAACCCCAATTTAGCCCATGGTGTAGTGGGGACTTCAACTGGAACAAGGGGAAACTTGCGAATCACTTTGGTTTTGTCGCTGGTACCACATGCCATGCAATTCTTCACCTTCTCCTCCACACTGGAATCCATCCCTGGGAACCAGTAGTGTTGTCTGATTTTACTTTTGGTCATACTTCTACCAGGGTGACCTTCATGTGCAATCTGGATTATCCTTTCGTACATGTTCTTAGGAGGAACAATTTTACTTCCTCTGCAGACGTGTTCACTCACAATGGATAGTTCATCACGTACCGGCCAGAATTGATGGATAGTCTCCGGTACCTCGGACTTGTTATCCGGCCATCCTGTGCGAATCATGTTCTTCAGTATGATCATCATGCTATCCTCCTTTAAGGATTCTTCCCACTCTTTGCGGTTGATGGCAGGAATCTCCACCCATAAGACCGTCTCTTCCGGTGGGTTTTGCATGGGATCACCCCCGTTCACAGGAAGCCGTGAAAGACAGTCTGCTATCCTGTTATCACTTCCAGGGACGTATACCATGGAATAGTTGAACCCTTGAAGACACAGCACCCACTTTGCTATTCTAGGAGTAGTACCTTCCAACCTTTTGGTGGAGAATAACGGTAATAACGGTTTATGATCCGTCCTTAACACAAATGGGATACCCCACAGAAAATACTTAAAGTGGATGATGGCCCAGTAACAGGCTAAAGCCTCTTTTTCCACCGTTGAGTAGTTGAATTCAGCGTCTCTCAACGTTCTGGATGCGAACGCTACCACAACTTCCTGTCCGTTTTTTTTTTGAGTTAGTGCTGCTCCTAGCCCCTTTGTGCTAGCGTCCGTGGTGAGTGTGGTCTTGGCATTGGGATCAAACGCCCCTAGAATAGGAGCATCCGCAATAGCCTTCTTGATGAGACTGAAAGCTGATTGATGCTGTTGATTCCATTCAAATTTGGAACACTTCTTAAGCAACTCTCTGAGAGGCTGCACCTGGTCTGCAAAGTTTTTCACGAACTTGGCCATATACTCTGCAAGACCCAGAAATGACTTGAGCTCTTCTTTGTTGGTGGGCTCTGGAGCTTGTTTGACGGCATCAACCAAACTTGATTTGGGTTTGATTCCTTCGCTAGATATGTTGTGACCCAAATAGACCACCGAATCCACTCCTATTTTGCACTTGTCCCTTTGGGTGGTAAAACCTGCTTGGCTGAGTCGGGTCAGTACTGCTTCCAAATTTTTATTATGCTCTTCAACGGATGAACCATGAATCAAGATATCATCTTGGAAGCAAAGAACTTTTTCCAAGCCTAGCAGGATATGTTGCATGATACGTTGGAATACAGCTGCCGCCGACGCCAATCCAAAGGGTAACCTGGCGAATTGATACGCTCCCAGTGGGGTTATGAATGAGGTGAGAGGTTTGGACTCCGGATGGAGGGCGACCTGGTGGTATGCTGAAGATAGGTCTAACACCGAAAAAACTTTTGCCTCGTGGATTGCAGATAACATTTCATTTATGTTGGGAAGAGGGTGTCTGTCCACCCAAATATTAGAGTTTAGATCCCTAAGGTCCACACATAGACGAATCCCTTTGTTTCCCCCTTTAGCTGCTACTACGATGGGCGCCAACCATTCCGAACTTTCAATTCTCTCTATAATCTTGCACTTTTCCAATCTATCCAGTTCTTTCTTTAGTGGCTCTCTTGTTAGAAGTGGGATGGATCTTGGTTTGTGAACTATAGGTTTCGCATTAGGCTTTAGTTTTATTTTGTGAAGGAAACCCTTTAGAAGTCCTACTCCGTCCGTAAACACCTCAGGAAACTTGTTGCATATTTCCCTCCCCACCTTAGATCTGTCGATCAAATACACAGGTTCAGGTGCATTGGGGTCTAACTTGATCCCCAAATCTTTTTGGTGTTTCCATCCTAGTAGGTTTGAACCGGTTTTTGTAATGTAGACTTTTCCCACAGTGGATCTGTCCTTGAAATCAATGTTCATAAGTAGCATCCCCACCAATGGTATAGGATCTTGATTGTACCCCCCGGGTTTGATGTCAGGGGGTAGGAGTTTGTATGCACGTGTACCTGAATTAGCTTGGAAAGTAGCTTCATTTACAAGAGTGTACGGGGAACAAGAATCAGCGTAAACTTCGTACTTTATACTGTCTAACAAAATTACACATTTAGGGTATTCAGTGCTATTACCTTCTGAGGAGTTGGCTATTTGAAAAATTATCTCTTCACTAAATTGTTGTGGTTCTAACGGTGGTTCTAAATCACTACCAATCATATGGGTGACACTAGTTTTTTCACTGTGGCAGACTTTGGAAAAGTGACCCCTCTTCTTGCACTTGCTACATACAACACCCCTTGCAGGACAATTCATGCTGTTGGCCATATGATTGGGATTCCCACACCTGTAACATTTGGGTTTATTTCCCGTTGCAGCATGTACTTCTGGACTAGGAGGTGGGAGTTTATGCTTGACATCTTTGCTAACTATTCTATGAACACTTCCCTCTGTACTTTGTTTAGCATCAACAGCTTCCTTCATTTCATTCATGCAATACGCAGTATGTTCAATGCTTTTAGCGATATCAATGGCACGTTTCAAATCTGGGGCTTCTGCTAGAAGTCTTTCCTGAATTTTCTTATTACTAGTGCATCTCACTAACTGATCTCTGACTAAAGACTCAGTTAACAATCCAAAATCACATGTAGAGGCTAACCCTCTCAATGCAGCTACGTAATTTATTACTTTTTCACTTTTCCCTTGAATGCGCAAGAAAAATTTGTGACGTTCTAAAACAATATTGATTTTGTCCCCAAATTGTGCCTCCAATTTCAATAACGTCAGCTGATACACATCATGCTGTACATCACCCTCACCCCCAATGTCTACATTTACATTTTCAACAATGTCATCAGGTAAGTCTTCAAAAGTATCTCTCCCTTGTTTGCCCAAATTATGTAGTAAGACATGTTGTTTGTGTACTGCTGAAAACCTGTCCCCACCAATAGCAATAAGGTATGATTCAAATAATTTTACCCATTTCTTCCATGGAACCGGTGGATCATCCCCTTCCTCAAGAAATGGTGGAGGTTGCGACATTGCGAATGCCGACATAATTAAAAGCAAAGGAAGAAGGAAGGTGAAAACCAGAAAAGAGTGAAGGAGAGAAACCAGAGGGGAGAACGAAGAGAAAAAATAGTGTGAGAGTTAGTAAATTAAAGTAGTGGACAAGAAAAGGCAAAGGTGGAAATATGAGTGAAATGTAAGCCAAAAGACAATGTGCCGCATTAACCAGAAGCAAAGCACAAAATACTACAAATTATTCACAATAGATAATGGAGCTGGAGTAAAAAGGCTCTGAAGAAAAATAACTGCCAAATCACGAATGGCCAGCAGGTGGAACTGATGAGGTAAAAGTTGGTGAGAAAAGGAGTCACGTGAGCGTCTTCTGTGAGGAAAGTTAGTCACCGTCTGACGAACTGGATTGCAGGCAGAGTAATCACACGAAGCGCTCACACGGAACAGCAGGCAGACACTCGAAGCGCGCTAGAAGCAGGGTTAAAACGCAGACAAGCTCACCCCAGCGGTCCAGCTCAAACAGGAACACTGAAGGTGAAGAGCGTCGACGGTGACAGAAAGAACGCTCCTTGAAGTGCGCGGACCACCAGGCTGACTGGAACTCCGGAGCTGCACCCTGGAACAGCTGCGAGGACAGAAACACTAGTCCCTTAATTCGCTGGTGCGTCGACGGTGTCAGAAGGAACGCTCCTTGAAGAGCGCGGACCGCAAGGCTTACTGGAACTCCTGAGCTGCACCATGGAACAGCTACAAGGACAGGAACAATCGTCGCTTAAGTCGCTGACATGACGCTGTGGCATAAGTGAAACGATGTACTTCAGGAGAAAAGATCGGTGGTCAGGTTTCACTGAAGGCAGAACAGAACTGGGGGAAGGATCCAGACTGTCCCCAGCACAGTGAGTAGATCGTCGCCAAATTTCTGTTGTAAATAAATGTCTCCAAGCAATGTGAGGTGGAGAACAAGTTTATTACAGGTGAATCCTCCAGCCTTCGCTAGCCACTGACCCAACATTCTAATCTAAGCTTCACGCCAACATTCCATGCATGGGCGAACCCAAGGGGGGAAAAGGGCGGGGGGAAAATGGGAGAGGAACAGGGACAGGTTATAACACCCTCCTTTAACCCTAAACATAAGTCTCGGCTCCCTACCATTCAAGCATTCAAGAAGAGGAGGAATCATGTGATACTAAAACAGGGGAATGCGAACGGACGGAAATTGATTGTTCTAGATGCCCTAAGGGGTTGCGACGCAGGATTGTATGACGAATGGTCTGTATATGTATGTCACTGCATGACTGTAACCGATTTTGTTGTGGTTTCCTTTTTTGTTTCTTGTCTTTGGCTAAACATAAATAATTTTTTTTATTTTTTAAAACATTGCTTCTTGGAGAGTTACAGCAAATGTTTGCTTCTCTCTCTTAACCCACTGTTTACCAATCACCCCCTTCCCCATTCTTATGGAAGTCTCAAGGGAACTCGAGTTCAAAGTCTTTTCACCTCACTGGCCAGAGTTCAGACCACATCCTGAAGTAGAGAGACTGCCCACAATGTGGGGTTAAAGCAGAATTAAATTATTGTATTTCAACACTGAGCTGAAACGTGATTACTGAGGATTACTAATCTGACAGCAAGCATTAATTGAAACACTTGAATCTATAAAATATCAACTGCTAGAGATCTTTGTCCAATTCTTATACAGACATACCAGCACGGTCCAGTGGTATTCTATGCATAGCAAAACATATTGTAGTCAGTAGTCTTATCCTCAGACTAGGCAAATTCACGACTGATTCATTTCAATGCTTTCCTTTCAGTATCAGAGAATTATGTGTATTCTCATCAGCATATCAATGTGAAGTAATCTTCCTATGCCAGGACACCTCCGGGTAATTGCCGCGCTCTACAAAATTCAATAACATGTAATATATTTACAAGTTACTTTACTACAGTGTTTGTAATTTATATCATTTAATAATGTTATTTCCCTGCCTACAACATTGTCTATGCAGATTTATGTTCTTTATAAATTGATTGTTTAACATATCTATCTATATAACATAGATATCTTGTGGGGTTTTTAAAAAGTGCTACCTGGAACACTACTACATCCTATATTAGACTGCTTATACAGCAGACAAGGTAAGCCATACCAGTGTTAAATGACAGATTGACTGTTCATTTATTCTAGGGTAAGGTGGTTCACATGGTGAGCCTAGCAAGAGGCTATACGACAAGCATACTTTCTAAATTTGTCAAGGTTGGTGGGACCCATGCTAAAGCCCTTTCTGTGAAATATGCATTAGGTGGTAAATTACCTCGTTTGCATCTGGCTGCCAGACTGACTGAAATGGTGCTGTTGATGCAATAGTTAAAATCACACAATAGTTGGTATTCATATCCTGAAGAGCGCAGGCAGGTACCCTGGGAGAGGACTACGTGCAACCTGGGGTGAGGGCTGTAGTCTTCAGCCATACACCCATCAACGTCCCCCTGCTGCCTATGAAAGAAAAGATGTCACCCTTCATACAGGCTGGTACATATTACTGTGCTCTGCTGTTCAGTGTTCGTCTTATGTACATTGGCTGTGCAACGCAAAGAGACACAAAAGCGTGTTTTTGTGTGTCAGGTCCTCATAGCACCATAAAAAAAGTAATTATTTTCAGTCATTGCATTAATTAATCATCTTTGCACAAATAAAAAACAGATTTTCTGAGTTTACTTTAGTGTCTTTTGTATTGCAAACCTTCAGGCCTTACAGCTCCTTGGGGTGTTTTCTGCATGATTTCCTATAACTTAAACTACAGAAGGATAATTAGAAAAGAAAAACAGCACTGTCTTGTACTGCTTCTTGCACCTAGGTTTAGTATTATGTTCTGTTGTTTTCACTGCAACAAAGGGGCATATTAACAAGGAACAGGGAAAATTAACGCTAAGGGCGCTTAGCGTTAATTTTTTTAACGCCCTCTTTCGCTGGATCATACTGCCTGGTTATCGCGTTATTAACAATGCTAACCGTCTAGGCGATAAAAAATCCAGCGATAGCGGCATTTTGGAAGGTTATCGCTGATAATGCAGCAATAAAACTACAAGGATAGGGATATCCTTGTTGATATGCCATGGTGTACTTAGCCATGCAATCCACCTCCCATTGGATTACATGGCTAAGTCTGAAAATTAGCAGACGTAAAAAAGCAGCGTTAACCGTGGTTAGCGCTGCTTTTTTTGTCTCTAACAGGGTTAGCGTGAAGCTTGATAATAGGAGAAATGTCGCTTAGCGACATTTCTCCTATTATTTTGCTCTGGAACGCCCACTTTGCATCTCATTAGAGATACAAAGGGAAGTGTAGTGAAAAAGGGTGCTAACATGCGATTTTGCATGTTAGCACCCTGTTGTTGATAGGGTGATATTTTTTATCTCCGCTTCTTTGGCTTTTAAAGCCAAAAAAGCGGAGATAAAGCCCTTGTTATGCCCCTTAGTTTTGAAACTCAACAGAAAAGGCTCAGTATACACAGGAGGATGATTGAAGGGCATGTTGGCGAATTAAAATATGAGAAAAGATGGAATTAATGTTACACATAAATGGTTGTTTCAGAAATTTAACAGCAGAGATAGTGCATTTGCCATTTCAGAAATGCTACCTAAAACAGGCACTGCACCTATAATAATTACATTTTCAGGTTGGTGATTTTTAAATTGGTAGATATTGTAGTGACCTTCTGGTCACTGTTCTAGTCTTTCCTTGTACCAGCCACTCCCGAGGGCTGGCTCATACTCCACCCCACACCCATTCAACACAGGCGTCACAGGTTATGTGACCATGCTAATAAAAGGGGCCAGACGTATGTGCCCTGGGCCAGTTCCTCTAAGTATATTCCAGTGTCTGTGTCATCCTTGTTTATGCATGGGGGCCTAGGGCCCCACCACATTATATTGGCAATGAGCGGGTTGGAACCCGCATGTGCTGCTGCCATGTGTGTGGAAAAGGGGGAAAGCATTGCCTGCGTCGAGGGCCCCCCTGTCAACACCGAGGCAGAAGGTGAGCCGGTGTTGGTGCATTGAGTGTGCCCCCAGAAACACGGAGGGGTCAGCTGGCCGCGTGGTCTGCCAGTCGCGACCTCGTTGGTGAACAGGTGACTCGACGGGCATGAGGGGAACCCGGGAGCTTGAGGAGCTGAAGCCGGCCATCTGCAGAGCCCGTGTGAGGAGAAAGGAGACGGCCCCAGACACCTACAATGTGGCGGACCCCCACTTGGAACCGATGAAGGTTTGGAAGGAAAGTGCTGGGGGTGATACGAGGCTGACGACGCCCGAGAAATAAAGGCCCTGCAGCCTCTGTTTTGACAACCGACCAAGCAGGAGAACATCATGTGGAGTAAGCTGGTGTCCCACGGTGAGTGGCATGGCTGGTGCCACTGTGCCATGCAAACAAGCGGAACGAGACCAGGGCACCTGAAGCGTGAGCCATGGTGCCCCAACCCCCAACAATTAAAGAGGACTGCCGGCGAGAGGAGGTGGTGTCGATCTGGGCCTCAGACCACTTCCTGACCGGAGGCAAGGCAACGGACTGTTCGTCGGCAGCTCCGGCCTCCGCGCAGCCCTTGAGGTGAGAGAGGCTGCTGCGGAGGTGAGGAGTAATTCAGGGACAGTGTGCAGCCGGCAGCAGCTCAGAAATAAACAACAAGGATTTGCAAAGCAATAGGTCTCGCATTAGTAAATTTAGAGTTTTTGGTGTGTCAAATAATAATGCAATAGCAATGTTAAAATTTGTATTAAAGTGATATTTAACAGTGTAGTTAGTTAGCATGCAAAACAGTAATTTAAGGATCACAGGGCAAGTGTGTAACTTAACAATAATATGTAAGGGACGGTAGGGAGCCAGCAAATGAGAGAGCATGACGTGTGAGCATGCCGTGCGTCGGACACGTGCATATGTTATGAAAAAAAAGTATTGTAAGACACGTGCATTTTTTTTGTCTTTTAAGTTGTGCTAACGGTGCTGTACGTGTGTGAGCAAGAAAGGAACAGGCGTGCTAATACGCCGCCAGCCGTACTCGTGCACATTTCCTGTCCTTGGAGTTTTGCTGAGGACACCATACGCGTGCACAACGCCGTCTTTGTACGCAAGCAAATATTATGTGCGCGTTGCGGGGAGCTGAACAGCTTTGAAGGATCAACATTGAAGTAATACAATAAACTGTAAGTTATTTTTAAACAATAATGAGTACGTGTGTGGCCTGTAGCATGCAAAGGCTTTGGGCTTGTGTTAATTTGCGGCGGAGTGCGGTAAAGCTGAGTGTTCGATTAAAGCGGCATTGGTTACAGCAACGGCCTGGACTGTGTTAGTGACTTGAAAGTTTGTGAACTGGGAATGTCGCTATTTTATCCATTGCGTCTAACTTCGGCAGTGGATTGCAAATTAGAGGCAATAATAAGGAGAAACGGTATGCGTGCTTTCTGTTTTAACACATTGTGGCATCGTACAGGTTCATTATGGCTGTGCTGAGACTGAAAGGAGGTAGAAGGGTGGCTGATGGCAGGCAGTGTATTGTTGCCAGAGGTGTCTAGGAGTATGGAGGGGGCGAATGGTGAGAGGGCATCCAGGGTTTGGGAGATTTTAGTTATGCCCTGGGGGATGGCAAAGTGTTCGAAGCTTTACGAGTGGTGAGGGGTATGGGAGAGGTGCAAAGCAGGAAGAGCTCGCTGGGAAATCGGAGGGCTGATCAGGGAGTTTGCTGGGTTATCGTTGTTTGTGAGCGGGCCCCTATATGTGGACAATGGAGGCTAAGTGCGGCTGCTGAGTGCTAGGCTATTTGCACAGAATATAAAGCTTTGTGTAGCGGGGGAGTTAGAGCTGTTACGGGCTTTGGGAGTTTGCAAAACAATGTTTGTTAGTATGCAGTGGTAAAAGGTAACTTGTGAGGAACTTTGTAAAAAAGTATTGTTTAAGAAGAAAGATTGTAGATTAGACTTGGGCAAGAAACGGCAAGGAGGCAGCAAGTGGGAATAAAAGAAAACTAGCATGCAAAACAATAAATGAAGATCGCAGGGCATGTGTATAATTGAACAATAATACACAAGGGGCAACAGGTACACAAGGGGCGGGAGGAAGCCAGTGAACGAGAGAGTACAACGTGTTATCACGCCATGAGCTGCACACGCGTAAATGTATTTTTTTTTAAAGTATCAGAGAACTCGTGCACATCTCCACTCTGCGAGTTGTGCGTCGCTGTACGCGTGCGAGGAAGCAAGGAGGAGGCGTGTTAATGCGCCTCAAGCCGTATGCGTGCACATCTCCTGTCCTCCGAGTCCTGCTAACGATGCTATACGCGTGCACAACTGCTATGTTTTGTAATAATGCGCAAGAAACGGCAAGCAGCCAGCAAGTGTGAATAAAAGAAAATTAGCATGCAAAACAATGAATAAAGATTGCAGGGCATTTGTATAATTCAACAATAATACAGATGGGGCAACAGGCACACAGGGGCCAGTGAACGAGACAGCACAACATGTTATCATGCCATGAGCCGTACACGTGTAAATGTATTCTAAAAAGTATCAGAAAACTCGTGCACATCTCCTGCCCTGTGAGTTGTGCGTCGCTGTACGCGTGCGAGCAAGCAAGGAGGAGGCATCTTCATGCGCCGCAAGCCGTACACGTGCACATGTCTTGTCCTCCGAGTCCTGCTAACAACGCCATATGCGTGCACAACTGCTGTCTTTTGTACGCGTGCACATATCCTGTCCCCCTTCGCAAACCAAGTTGACAACAATAGATCTCGCCAAGGCGAGGAGCGCATGGTGCTGAATCGCTAGGAGAGACCTAAAAAAGGAAGCAAGAGGGGGAAGTAGTACCCGCCCCAAGTCACTGCAGATGCAGGGTGTGCCCTCATACACAGCCCGAGTGAAAATAAAGTTACCGTGCTGGGGAGAAAGTGCCGCTGTGCTGAAGGAGTCATCCCGCCGCGTGGAGTCAAGTTGCGGCTGTCGGCAATGGTGCCCAGACCGTGGCTTCAGTAGGCGCCTGGCCGGCAGGACTGAGGAAGCAGCCCTAGATGGGCCCCGCTCTTGGCCAGTATTGGATGCGACCAGCAAGGGAGAGGCCTGGTGGTGCCCATGCTGCAATGTGCCAGTAGCAGCAGGACTAGATCCCCGTGAATGGTGAAGGCCCAACAAGGTGAGAGAGTACGCGGAACCAGGGCAAGGCTACAGAGCCAATAAAAGACAGAGCCAATAAAAGGCAGCGCCTTTGTGTACACAGTGACAAGCAGCATCAAAGGAAGCCGAATCAATGAAAAGTGAGGCTGCGGACTGCAATGCAAAGAGCGGCAGTGCCATCTAGTGGCCATTTTGCAGTACGCACCAGTGGAAAACAAAAGGACAATCGGTGCCCAGAAGAATGGCCCACAGCACAGGGAAGGCTGCTGGGGGCCTATAATTACTGAGAGAGAGAATGTCCAGCAGTGTCTTGCACTGGAAGCAGCGGGAGCACAGCAGTGTCTACAGAGAGGAACTGTGCACACCAAGGAGTAAAAAAGTTCCCAGTACTGCAGGAGTTATCCCGCTGCGTGGAGTCAAGTTGCGGCTGTCGGCAATGGTGCCCTGACCGTGGCTTCAGTAGGCGCCTGGCCGGCAGGACTGAGGAAGCAGCCCTAGATGGGCCCCGCTCTTGGCCAGTATTGGATGCGACCAGCAAGGGAGAGGCCTGGTGGTGCCCATGCTGCAATGTGCCAGTAGCAGCAGGACTAGATCCCCGTGAATGGTGAAGGCCCAACAAGGTGAGAGAGTACGCGGAACCAGGGCAAGGCTACAGAGCCAATAAAAGACAGAGCCAATAAAAGGCAGCGCCTTTGTGTACACAGTGACAAGCAGCATCAAAGGAAGCCGAATCAATGAAAAGTAACTGCAATGCAAAGAGCGGCAGTGCCATCTAGTGGCCATTTTGCAGTACCGCACCAGTGGAAAACAAAAGGACAATCGGTGCCCAGAAGAATGGCCCACAGCACAGGGAAGGCTGCTGGGGGCCTATAATTACTGAGAGAGAGAATGTCCAGCAGTGTCTTGCACTGGAAGCAGCGGGAGCACAGCAGTGTCTACAGAGAGGAACTGTGCACACCAAGGAGTAAAAGAGTTCCCAGTACTGCAGGAGTTATCCCGCCGCGTGGAGTCAAGTTGCGGCTGTCGGCAATGGTGCCCTGACCGTGGCTTCAGTAGGCGCCTGGCCAGCAGGACTGAGGAAGCAGCCCTAGATGGGCCCCGCTCTTGGCCAGTATTGGATGCGACCAGCAAGGGAGAGGCCTGGTGGTGCCCATGCTGCAATGTGCCAGTAGAAGCAGGACTAGATCCCCGTGAATGGTGAAGGCCCAACAAGGTGAGAGAGTACGCGGAACCAGGGCAAGGCTACAGAGCCAATAAAAGACAGAGCCAATAAAAGGCAGCGCCTTTGTGTACACAGTGACAAGCAGCATCAAAGGAAGCCGAATCAATGAAAAGTGAGGCCGCGGACTGCAATGCAAAGAGCGGCAGTGCCATCTAGTGGCCATTTTGCGGTACCGCACCAGTGGAAAACAAAAGGACAATCGGTGCCCAGAAGAATGGCCCACAGCACAGGGAAGGCTGCTGGGGGCCTATAATTACTGAGAGAGAGAATGTCCAGCAGTGTCTTGCACTGGAAGCAGCCGGAGCACAGCAGTGTCTACAGAGAGGAACTGTGCACACCAAGGAGTAAAAAAGTTCCCAGTACTGCAGGAGTTATCCAGCTGCGTGGAGTCAAGTTGCGGCTGTCGGCAATGGTGCCCTGACCGTGGCTTCAGTAGGCGCCTGGCCGGCAGGACTGAGGAAGCAGCCCTAGATGGGCCCCGCTCTTGGCCAGTATTGGATGCGACCAGCAAGGGAGATGCCTGGTGGTGCCCATGCTGCAATGTGCCAGTAGCAGCAGGACTAGATCCCCGTGAATGGTGAAGGCCCAACAAGGTGAGAGAGTACGCGGAACCAGGGCAAGGCTACAGAGCCAATAAAAGACAGAGCCAATAAAAGGCAGCGCCTTTGTGTACACAGTGACAAGCAGCATCAAAGGAAGCCGAATCAATGAAAAGTGAGGCCGCGGACTGCAATGCAAAGAGCGGCAGTGCCATCTAGTGGCCATTTTGCGGTACCGCACCAGTGGAAAACAAAAGGACAATCGGTGCCCAGAAGAATGGCCCACAGCACAGGGAAGGCTGCTGGGGGCCTATAATTACTGAGAGAGAGAATATCCAGCAGTGTCTTGCACTGGAAGCAGCGGGAGCACAGCAGTGTCTACAGAGAGGAACTGTGCACACCAAGGAGTAAAAGAGTTCCCAGTACTGCAGGAGTTATCCCGCCGCGTGGAGTCAAGTTGCGGCTGTCGGCAATGGTGCCCTGACCGTGGCTTCAGTAGGCGCCTGGCCGGCAGGACTGAGGAAGCAGCCCTAGATGGGCCCCGCTCTTGGCCAGTATTGGATGCGACCAGCGAGGGAGAGGCCTGGTGGTGCCCATGCTGCAATATGCCAGTAGCAGCAGGACTAGATCCCCGTGAATGGTGAAGGCCCAACAAGGTGAGAGAGTACGCGGAACCAGGGCAAGGCTACAGAGCCAATAAAAGACAGAGCCAATAAAAGGCAGCGCCTTTGTGTACACAGTGACAAGCAGCATCAAAGGAAGCCGAATCAATGAAAAGTGAGGCCGCGGACTGCAATGCAAAGAGCGGCAGTGCCATCTAGTGGCCATTTTGCGGTACCGCACCAGTGGAAAACAAAAGGACAATCGGTGCCCAGAAGAATGGCCCACAGCACAGGGAAGGCTGCTGGGGGCCTATAATTACTGAGAGAGAGAATGTCCAGCAGTGTCTTGCACTGGAAGCAGCGGGAGCACAGCAGTGTCTACAGAGAGGAACTGTGCACACCAAGGAGTAAAAAAGTTCCCAGTACTGCAGGAGTTATCCAGCTGCGTGGAGTCAAGTTGCGGCTGTCGGCAATGGTGCCCTGACCGTGGCTTCAGTAGGCGCCTGGCCGGCAGGACTGAGGAAGCAGCCCTAGATGGGCCCCGCTCTTGGCCAGTATTGGATGCGACCAGCAAGGGAGAGGCCTGGTGGTGCCCATGCTGCAATGTGCCAGTAGCAGCAGGACTAGATCCCCGTGAATGGTGAAGGCCCAACAAGGTGAGAGAGTACGCGGAACCAGGGCAAGGCTACAGAGCCAATAAAAGACAGAGCCAATAAAAGGCAGCGCCTTTGTGTACACAGTGACAAGCAGCATCAAAGGAAGCCGAATCAATGAAAAGTAACTGCAATGCAAAGAGCGGCAGTGCCATCTAGTGGCCATTTTGCGGTACCGCACCAGTGGAAAACAAAAGGACAATCGGTGCCCAGAAGAATGGCCCACAGCACAGGGAAGGCTGCTGGGGGCCTATAATTACTGACAGAGAGAATGTCCAGCAGTGTCTTGCACTGGAAGCAGCGGGAGCACAGCAGTGTCTACAGAGAGGAACTGTGCACACCAAGGAGTAAAAGAGTTCCCAGTACTGCAGGAGTTATCCCGCCGCGTGGAGTCAAGTTGCGGCTGTCGGCAATGGTGCCCTGACCGTGGCTTCAGTAGGCGCCTGGCCGGCAGGACTGAGGAAGCAGCCCTAGATGTGCCCCGCTCTTGGCCAGTATTGGATGCGACCAGCAAGGGAGAGGCCTGGTGGTGCCCATGCTGCAATGTGCCAGTAGAAGCAGGACTAGATCCCCGTGAATGGTGAAGGCCCAACAAGGTGAGAGAGTACGCGGAACCAGGGCAAGGCTACAGAGCCAATAAAAGACAGAGCCAATAAAAGGCAGCGCCTTTGTGTACACAGTGACAAGCAGCATCAAAGGAAGCCGAATCAATGAAAAGTGAGGCCGCGGACTGCAATGCAAAGAGCGGCAGTGCCATCTAGTGGCCATTTTGCGGTACCGCACCAGTGGAAAACAAAAGGACAATCGGTGCCCAGAAGAATGGCCCACAGCACAGGGAAGGCTGCTGGGGGCCTATAATTACTGAGAGAGAGAATGTCCAGCAGTGTCTTGCACTGGAAGCAGCGGGAGCACAGCAGTGTCTACAGAGAGGAACTGTGCACACCAAGGAGTAAAAGAGTTCCCAGTACTGCAAAGGTGGGAGCACCAAGGGGGCATGAACTGGCAAAGAGAACAGGCAAGGCTGCCCACGTGAGGGAAGTGGACTGCAGCAGAGGAAAGGCTGCTGCGGCCCTCATTTAAAGTGAGAAGGATGCTGGCAAGAAGGGAAGCTTGAGGACAAAGGCTGCTAGGGCTGGTGAGGAGATCTGCGCTGATGCCTACTGGCCATGGGTGGTCATTGCAGGACCAAATATACAGGTGGTTAATGCACCAGAATGGCATACGGTGTACAGGGCAACAGCCCCAGGCAGCAAGTCCATGCAAGACTGAAAAAAGAGTGCAGCAAGTGCATCCAGTGATGTAAGGACGGCATCGCAGGAGGAAGAACCAGGTACGCAAGGCACCAGAAGTAGGAGTACCCTCAAGTGACGAACAAGGGTGCACAGTCGGAAGCACGCCGAAGACAGACACAGAGAGGATAATTGTCTGGGCTAGAGCCCGAGAGTGAGCGCCCTGTGAGGAAGAGGGCCAAGGTGGTCACAAGGGGTGACAAATCCTGTGAAGCCGGCCCGAGTGCAGGCTGCAAATATAGAGCCACTTCGGCGTAGTATAGAGGCGTCCGGAGCACATTCTCAAGCGAAGATGACCTGCGAGAGGTCAGCGAAGATGACCTGCGAGAGGTCAGCGAAGATGACTTGCGAGAGGTCAGCGAAGATGACATGCGAGAAGTCAGAGAAGATGACCTGCGAGAGGTCAGAGAAGATGACTGAGGAGAGGTCAAAGTAGATGAACGAGGAGAGGTCAGAGAAGGTGATCTGCGAGAGGTCAGTGAAGAATTGACCTACGAGAGGTCAGAGAAGATTGACTTGAAGTCGAAGGATGAAGAACTAGGAGAGGTCGGGAAAGGTAGAAGGTCACGACGATTAGTCTTGACACTGAATGAAGAGAAAGCATTGTCTTTGGGGTAGGACATGGCCAGGGAGACCTGTGTGAAGTGCACGTCACATGGAGAGGCCTGGTCAGAGCAGACGAGTAAGACAAGATGAGACCAGACCACGTCGCGAAGTGAAAGAACAAGGAAAAGGAAGTCGAGTGGCATAAGGCCACTGCAGAAGGAGTCTAAAGTAAGAAGAGAAACGAAAGAAAGAAGAGAGTAGTGTGTGATTAGAGATCTGGCACACCACAAGATACAGAAGACGACTGTCTGCAAGAACATCAGGAGTGAAACACAGTACCTAGGTAACATTGGTGGCACCATGAGAGGCTAGCTGTCCAGAAGTCTTTGGTAACACCAAGCAAACCTGGACAATTTGTGACCTTTGGGGTTGCACAGCATACTGGATTATGAAACTGCTCAGACGTCCTGAATGACCTCGGACGTGGGTCTAGAAGAGGATCCAACCACTCCACACCAGACTGTGGCAGTCCAGGGGCAAAGGCCTCAGGGACGGCAGGTGAGAGCAGGTCCCGACAAGAGAGGTGAGTCCACAGCAGCTCCCCCGCAGATCCCAGGAAGACTAAGATCTCATGTCGTAAGCTGGTTCTTCCAAACGTCCATCCTATCATTGCCGGTGCACCAGAGGCTGAATGGCAGGAGTAATCCTACCCGGAAACAACTACCCTCCAAGTGGAGCGGGGGACTTGAAGGTGGTACTCATAGCCCTTCCTCCACAGGCCTAGAGTATGGTGTTGGAGTGACACGGCGAAGTACACCCAGACCCGTAGAAGCCTGGTGAGGAGGACCTCAGGGACATCCCATGAGAGGGGAATTCCTTTGAGAGGGGCATCCTGGTGAGAGAGGGATGGTTATAACCACTCCACCATTCTGCAGCTAAAATCACTGCTGCCTCTGCGAAGACACAACAACCACCAGGACGCATTTATGAAAACGTAACATCTGCTAGATTCACTATCACTCTACCTGCACCGTCACAGTGAACTGTCTATATCGAGACTCTGGTTGTCAACTTCCACGTCTTGAGTCCAGGGATGACGGGATCAGCAGTGCACAACTGAACTGTGCCAAGCAGAACTGGTGATCCTAGCTGCAGGTGTACCACTGTCCTGTTCTGACAGCAGCTGAATAGACTGAGTGGAAGTTTTCTATTTGTTGTTTATTTCTCTCCCAAGGTTGGAATTTGTTGTCCCAGTTTGAATAAAGTTTGGGAGGGATGTAGTGACATGCTGCTCACTGTTCTAGTCTTTCCTTGTACCAGCCACTCCCCGAGGGCTGGCTCACACTCCACCCCACACCCATCCTACACAGGCGTCACAGGCCATGTGACCCTGCTAATAAAAGGGGCCAGGCTCACGTTCCCTGGGCCAGTTCTACTTAGTATCCAGTGTCCGTGTCATCCTTGTATACGCATGGGGGCCTAGCACATTACAGATATGTCAGCCAATTTCAGTAGCGGCCAGCATGGCTCGTGGGAGTCACGCAGGGGGGTCACATGGGGGGGGTCATAATAAAAAAAAAATACATTTAAACCTACCTTTCTGCTGGGTCCCACATCTTTTCTGCTCCTGCTCTCCTGCCTCCGACAGGAACAGGAAGCAGGCAGCCAGGCGCCCTCCCCTAAGCCAATCACAAAGCTGCATGCAGCATTGTGATTGGTCTGGAGCGCCATGACACGGCGCTCAGCCAGGGGCTACAGGGGTAGGCATGTTATGCAGGCTGCCTTTGCAAAGTGTGTATGACTGTTTTGGGTGGCCCGAGAGGGGCGACCAAACAGTCTTTGCGCACTCAGGTGTGGGAAAACCACTCCTGCACTCAGGTGTGGGAAAACCACTCCTCCGCTGCCTTGCTCGGAGAGTAGAGCAGCCCCACCCACCCGCAATGCAAACATAAAATGGTAATAACTAAAAGTTATTACCATTTTATATTTTGGCTTTTTGCACAGCAAGAAAGCAGTAGGGCGACACTCCTCCGCCATAGCGGAGGAGCCGCCCCTGGTCAATTTATTAGATTGGGTCATCGAATTTTGTAAATATTGAATTCCAAAATAAGGGCCTGAGTTGGTCATGACAGAATTCATGGAAAACTCAGTAGAACCTATCAGAGTGGACTCGAGGCAGTGACATATCGAGATAGCATGATAAAGGTTTCTGAGGGAAAAAACATACATATTTCAACATTCTGCATGAAAATTTAAAGTGCAACAGGAACGATTTATGTTGTACTTGTTATCTAAACATGTATCTCATTACAAAAAGATTGAATGGGACCATAAAAATTGATAAAAAGATGAAACTTTAAGCAGGTAAGTTGAACTCTTTTTTTTACCGGTCTCCTCTCTCCACCACCAGTACAGCAACTGCCTCACATGAACATTCGAAGGCAGCCTCCCTGAGACAGAAGGGAGATACCAACATACAAGGAAAGGATGGGGGGAACCAGGAACATTCCAATGTAAACATTATACAAAATGAAATGAAAATGTAACTCATCTTCCTCCCTAAACAATATGAAATAAAATGTAAATATAACACATCTTACTTCCAAGCGGGTACCTTGCGGATCCTTTGATTTACAGAAGAGCTGTGTGTAGGGTATGTGTGGGGATTGATGGTGGAAGATCTGTGATTGGACGCCTCATCAGTTATAGGAAGAGATTTAGACAATCTGTCCATGCTCCATGTCTGGCCAGTACTCATAATGGCTATATTTTTTTGGATCGCTGTGATTTGCGTGGGTTCAGAAAATTTGGAGTCAAAATTACCTATTCTGGGATTCTTGACACACACCCAATCTCCCACAACCCATTGTGGAGTTTTAGTTCCATGTTTGTGATCATAATATGTTGGAAAACGAGGCAGTATCTGTGAGGCCTGCACACATAACATGTCACATTTGTCTTTCACCGGGAACCAAACACCCTAGTGTAGCGCCTGA
Organism: Triturus cristatus; assembly: GCF_964204655.1. Lineage (NCBI taxonomy): Eukaryota > Metazoa > Chordata > Amphibia > Caudata > Salamandridae > Triturus > Triturus cristatus. Next base: position 864,680,031 of record NC_140581.1, read on the forward strand.
CTCACAGAGGGTAGCGTTGCAGAGCAGTCTAATGCTTACTCAAGGGAGGTGGTGTGGGCTAGTAATCGCCATTGCAGGTGCACAGAAATAACACTCAATAATTGATTGTCCAGTCTGTACTTTGCCTTATAAAAGTAAGAGTACATTTATTAGACACACACACACTACTCAATACTATGCACCAATTTACAAATATACATACGCTGTTGGAATTACTTTGTGACATTGCATAACATCTCCACCCCTCCCACAGGGGGGTTGGGGTCTAGTACCACCACTCCCATGTATGTACATCATCTTGCCCCCTAATGCAGTGGGTTGACACTACCTGGAGCGAGGGCCGTGCCAATTGGCACCATCCCAGTGGCGACCCACCCTATCATCTCAACAAGCATTAAAGATAGGTACACCTGCCCTGGGAACACATAACCCTGACCGAGCATTGTATACTGATCATACAGTATGCACCTCTACCTCTTAGTAGTTAACAGTCTGGGTTGTTCCTCCCCAAACGCAGTAGCAAGAATACATGTTTGGCCATCACTGTAAATGAGGTACTTATCATAGCTGATAACAGTTGTAATGCATTGCAATTAAAGCCCCTAAAAGGCATCACAGTTGAATCACCGGATTAAGCATATACAGTCAGACACCCTAGCAGGTATGTCTGGCAACATAACCCCACTTCGCTTATGACATCACCTTATACAGGTACTTCACATTACACATGTGACTTTCAGTCCCTCTAAAAAGAAATAACATGGGTAAATGCATTTCTGATGCAATGACACCTCTTCACCTTCAGGGGATGCTCTCTTCCCGACATCCCCAGCACAGCCTTCCACATATTGAGGCAATCTTTTAGGTGCACCCCCCCCCCCGCTGTAGAACACACGTTCCAGCCCAGGAGAAAATTGATTGCTGGCTGAGTCCTCGAGGGGTTGTTTCTTTCCAGGGTGGGACTTCACCTCTTCGTGCTGGGGGAGACTGCGTTGCTCCTGCAGCTCCCCCTGCACCTTTGCACACACCTGGTGGTGACCCCAGCCTCCTGGGGCCACCACACACCGAGGACGATCTGTATTTCCTTGCAGGCCAGTCCAGGCCTGCAAGGCAATATGGGGCGCTCTTCTCCAGCCCCGTGAATATTATAGCAGCGGCTTTCCCGCTGCTCCGGGGAGAGCCGTGCTGCCCCCAGCAGCCTCACACCGCATCTCCTGGCCTCAATAGTTGGAGGGCAGCCCAGGGAGCCCACCCCGGCTGCCACGCCGCGCCAGCACCCTCGCGTGCGTACTGCCACGGGAGTCGGCACTGCAGTTCTGGTCTGCCCGCTCCGGGGAGACAGACGCAAAGAATCCTGCCGGCCCCGCTGGACCTCGTGGGGGGGGGGCGACGGCACTCCCCTCTGCCCTCCTTCACTTCAGGGCCCGGGGATGGGGTCCCAGGCCCCTCACCCTCTTCACGGGGAGTGCGCTGGCACTCCCCGACTTAGATTCGGGGAATCGGGGCCCAGAGTTAGGATCCCCGGCCCCAGGCATCTTTGTGGGGAGCGCGACGGCGCTCCCCAGCTTCTGCTCTTCTTCGGGGGCCAGGATGGGCTCCTGGCACCTCGCGGCCTCTTCACAGGGAGCGCGACGGCACCCCCCGACTTGGCTTCTTGTGGGGGCAGCCCCCGGGACCTGACCCACTCCGGTGGCACATCCAGGACCGGCGGCGGAGCCCCACGCACTTCGTCGTCGTCGTCCCTGAGGTCAAAAGTCGCCTACCTTATGGGGGGCATATTTCAGCCCCCGGGGAACGATCTTCATGATCTTGGCCTCCTCTTGCTCCTAGTGGTGCTCCCCAGCCACTGGGAGCACTTTCCTTCGCCCTCCTGGTCTCACGGAGGCGGGATTCAGCAGGGAGCGGTCTTCACTGGTTCCCTGTGCCACCCTTCCGCCTGGCTCTCCTCCTGGGCCTCTCTTCTCCTTGTGCAGAGGCCCAGGCTTCTGGTCATTTGTCCTGGTCTCCCCTTTTGGCGCAAGTCAGGGTTCTGGGCCAGTCTGGAGTTTCTTCCTTCCAGCTGCCCATGGTGCCAGGCTCCAGCACCAGTCGTCCTCAGCAAACCACACCCCAGAGAGAGCTCCTCTTCCTGTGCAGACTCTTTTTAAAGAATGGGGAGGGGGCTGGCAGGAAGTCTCTGTTTGCCCTATCACACAGCGACACATCACCTCTCTGCCCCTGCTCCCTTCTTCCTGCCCAGGCCTCTGGGTTTGTTCAAAATGGGGTCGTCCAGGGGTCTCATGCCACACGGTCTCTGATACCCCCTTCCCTCCTAGCTGCCTTTTCTCCAGTGCAGCTTGGTGCCTGGCACCAGGCGTCAGCTGCTGATGGATGAACCTGTAGCTCCACCCATCTTCTCTTCTTGGAGTGGAGGCCTTCACCCTTGGAATGCTGGTTGCGCAGGGCTGGGCCTCTGAGGCTACAGCTTGGGGAGGAAGGTCATTAATTCAGCCTGGCAGGGTCAGCCCCAGCCAGGCCCTGGTTATGAGCTGACTCAGAGAAATATGACATTTCTGGATGACTCAAAAGCAGTACAAATATTACTTTGGACTCTGCAGAATACCTATTCTCACATACGTTACAGTGGACTTTGGTGCGTGTATGGAAATTGTAGGCCCTAGGAAAGTAAACCTAGCCCATGTGCTACCCATCCTCATAGGAGAATAATGGAATAAACCCAGTAGAGCACACTGACTTTCCCTCAAATGTTTCTTCCCATTGTAGAAAGCCTATTCCATGTCACCATCCAGTTCTGCATAAGTCCTGCCACACCATTCAATTTGTAGCTGCTCCTGGGCTGCACATGCATGTACACATGTGTCTGCATGTAACCAGCCCAGTGCCCCTTGCTCTGGCTGCAACGCAGTGGCCTACTCGCGCCAGGGGGAAAACGGTAAAAATACACATGCAGTCCCTTTCATCATGAGTTCACTGTGGGTGAGTCCCAACTTATGAGGCTCTCCCACAGTAAAAGCTCAACACATAGGTGTTCAAAAAGCGAAAAATCCGGGCAGCTCAGATGGTCAGAACAACCTTCTAACACAATGTGATTTGTACTTAGCTTGATGTGCATTGGTCTTATCTCTGGTGGCCTGTATATTGCGCATAACACTGGCACCACCTCCCAACCAGTTGGGGGAGAATTTCGTGCAGGGTTTTCTCCCTTTAAGGGCAGTGAAAGGGGAAATGCCCGTAACTTGGTTCGGAGTGGTGTGGCATGCCCATAGCATTTCTTGTACAGCTCGTTCCACTGGAATCCTGTTAGTGCATGCTAATTGTATGCATTCTTTAATCATGCAGTTAATCCTATCTACTAGTCTGTTGGCTCTAGGACAATAAAGGGGTGTTTTGAAGTGGACAATATTTAAGTTTTTGAGAAACTCTGTCACGATAGACAAAGTAAATTGAACACCATTGTCCGTGACAATGGTGGAAGCAATACCTTCCATGACAAAGGTATCTTTGAGAAACTGAGTGATGCAATCTGTGGTAATTTGATTGACCATTCTCATAACAGTACAGTGGGATTGGTAGTCTATTAAGACAAAGGCGAAACGTTTGAATGCCCCTTTTTGGATCATGGGACAAATTATATCTAGGGCAACCTTCTCCCATGGTTTATCTGGAACTGATACAGGAGAGATGGGGGCTTTGCAAATTATTTTAGATTTATCGCTGTTGGCACAAGTTAGGCAGTTTTTTACTTTGTCTTGTACAATTGAATCCATGTTGGGGAACCAATAATGTTCACGTAGTCTAGCTTTGGTTAAGCTTCTGTTTAGGTGACCCTCATGTACAAGGTCTATAATTCTACATCTTAATGGTATTATTTTGTCATTCCTAAAAAGAACATTCTGATTAATGTTGAGTTCATGACGGACTTCCCAGAATTTCCTGGCATCATCACTTATTGACCTAATGGAACTAGGCAAACCTTGTATGGTGTATGCTAAGAGTTGATTCATGGTGGTGTCTTTGTTCATACACTCTGGCAATTCTTGAGATGTGATGGTAGAGTAATTAAGTTGTAATTTAAGATATTCAGTGGTCTCAAATTGTTCCACCTTGTCCAAAGGAGCTCTGGAAAGAAAATCTACTGCAGAATTAAGATTGCGAGGGACGTATTCTACCCTGAAGCAGAAGCTCTCTAAACCTAGGCTCCATCTAGCTATACGGGGAGTGCTGTAAAATGTGCCCTTGGGATTGAACATGAAAATTAGAGGTTTGTGATCTGTGCGTATGCAGAATTATATGCCCCGGAGAAAAAACTTGAAATGTTTGACAGCCCAGAAACAGGCTAGGGCTTCCCTTTCTACTACAGAGTAGTTCATTTCAGATTTTGTGAGGCTGCGTGAGGCAAAAGCGACAATTTTCTCCTTACCGTCAATTAGTTGGGATAAGGTAGCTCCTAAACCCTTGTTGCTTGCGTCAGTGGTAAGTATGGTTTTACGATTGTGTACAAAATTGCATAAGTATTGGGCTGAAAGAATGGCATCTTTTATTTTCAAGAATGAAGCTTGGTGTTCATCCGACCATTGGTAGTGTGTGTGGTTCTTTATAAGTTCTCTAAGGTTAGAAGTTAAATCTGCAAAATGAGGTACATATTTTGCCATGTATTCAGCTAATCCTAAGAACGATTTGAGTTCCTCCTTGTTTGCTGGTGCAGGAGTGTCTTTTATTGCTTCTAGTAAGCAGTATTTGGGCTTAAAACCTTCCTTAGAAAGGCAGTGGCCCAGATATTCTACTGCTTCTACACCTAGTTGGCATTTTTCTTTTTTAAGGTAAGCCCTGTATTCTTGAATTTAGAAAGGACCTCCCTCAATATGTTGTCATGTTCCTCAATGGTAGCCCCATAAATTAATACATCATCTTGAAAACACAATGTCTTGGGTACACCATCTAATACATGTTGCATAATCTTTTGGAAAACTACTGCCACAGAGGCCAGCACAAAAGGCATGCGGCAGAACATATATGTGCCCATAGGTGTTGTAAATGCAGTAAGACGTCTGGAATCTGGGTGTAACTCGACCTGATAATAAGCCATGGAGAGATCCAGGACACTGAAACATGTGGCTTCACCCATCGTGCTTAACATCTCTTGGATGCGAGGTAGAGAATGTCTTTCTACCCAGATGTTACTGTTCAGGTCACGCAGGTCAATGTATAGTCTAATTTCTTCGCTGTGGTTTGTTTGCGATAACAATGGGAGCAACCCAGTCTGAGCAATCAATAGGTTGCATAATACCTAACTTTTCTAATCTTGACAACTCTTTCCTTAGAGGTTCCCACATAGGGTGGGGTATAGGTCTTGTTTTGTGTATAACTGGTTTGGCATCATGTTTCAATTGAATTTTGTGCTGGAAATCTTTAAGGATGCCTAAATTTTCCGAAAAAACTTCAGGAAATTCATTAGTAATGTGCTCACTATTGCCTGAAAGTTTTATGGCTAAAACCTGTTCTGGATTGTTAGGATCAAGTTTGATGCCCAGTTCTCTTTGATGTTCCCATCCTAGTAAGTTTGATCCTTCTTCTACAACCTAGACTTTGCCCACCATTGAGCGATCTTTAAAGGATATGAGTGGATGGAAATAAACAGAAATAAGGCTTGGTATGGCAGAAGGTTGACAGGAACAGCTCAAGAGGTGTAAGGTTGTCGGAAACGAAGCAGCAGGACACTCTTCAGGAAGATGAAATTGGGCCTGAGGTACGAAGTGAGCCACACAGGAACCAAGGGTGTAAAAGCAGTACCTTAATCCACGTTGAAATAGTAGAAGGTGAATCACGAAGAAGAGCTGGTGGAGTAGCATGCCATAAGGGGAGGAGCCGGTGTCATCTGTCCCCTTCCACAGATCATCGCAAGTGATAAAAAGATGAAACTTCAAGCAGGTAAGTTGAACTCTTTATTACCGGTCTCCTCTCTCCACCACCAGTACAGCAACTGCCTCACCTGAACATTCTAAGGCAGCCTCCCTCAGATAGAAGGGAGATACGAACATACAAGGAAAGGAGGGGTGGAAACAGGAACATTCCAATGTAAACATTATACAAAATGAAATGAAAATGTAACTGTCATAAACCGTATTATGCAGGGATTCGAAATAACTTATACTGCATAGAATGGGTGCTTTGTTCTCTTTATTTAGGGTATTTATGTGCCAAAACAATCTTCTAATGGTTTCTCTTCTTGTCTCCGTCTTCTTTTCAGGGTCTTCTACGTCAGTCCCTTGGGCGAGTCTTCCTGGCCAACGATCTCCCTCGGAGAGAAGAAAGGCTCAGGTAAGTGATTTTGTTTCTCAATAAGTATTCGGGGAAGGGAGCGGGGGACCACCAAAACCAGGAAAAGAAAAGGAATTAAGCCAGTCAAAAGTGATGGGAGAGGTGAGTATAGTGGGCTAAATAGAGAAGGCGAAAGCAGAAAGGCATTTAGCATGCATCAAAAACGCCTTTATTAAGGCTTATGTATTTCCCCTCGTTCCCCCTTTTCCCTCTCGACCGCCTCCCGCCTCTCCCCGTAGATATCCCCACAGACGCCCACGCACCTGGGAGAGCCATGACCCTCCAGGGACGTAGCAGGACTCTTCCGCTCTGTTCGGGGACGGCCAGGCACCTTCGTCTGCTCCGCCGAGTAGAACGCCCGTTTTTCTCTCCTTCTCGCCGTCTTCCCTCTTCCAAATAGGGAACTCACCCTGCACGAAAACAGCCTCTTCTCCTTGCTTCCCACTCACCGGCCTTTCTCGTCCTGATTCCCGGTGAGGGGAAGTGCCACGGAACAGCGCGCACCGATCGGAGCCCACCCGCATCGGCCGCGACGAGCCCAGTGAATGAGGGAGGAGCTGTGGGGTCCACGAAGAACCCCAAGTGCAAGGAAGCCAGCGGGAGCTCACACCGCGCCTCCAGTCCCCGCAGCTAAGCGCGGCCTGCCCAGGGAGTGACACGGTCCGCGGGAGCCCACCCCGCGTACACCAGCGAAAAGGAAAGGTCCGGCCAGCGGGTGCTCACCCCGCGGCCAGAGAAGAGCGAGGTACCAGCACCCCCTCCCCGTGCAGCCCGCGAAGTGAGGAGACCGGCTGCAGGGAGGGGGCGGTATCGATGTGGAAGCAAAAGCGGAGCCCACCCGCAGCACAAGACACCGGTTCTACTCTTTCTCCCCCCCCCCCCGCCCGCGCAGCAGGAGACGTGAGCGAGGCTGCCGCGGGAGGGAGGGAGATGCTCAGGAACTGTATGCGGCCAGTGCCGCTCACACTACGAAATAAATAGACGCCGCAGCGGTGAGGAGCAAGCTCCGCGAGTGCACCCCCGCGCCCTCCCTGCCGGGCGAGGACTGAAGGAAGCTGCAGCGGGCAGGGAGGGCAATCTCCAAAATAAACAATGGTCGCCGCCGGCCATCCGGAACATGCCCCCACCTCGCAGGACCCCAGGCGGCATGGAAAGTGTCCCGAATGTGCTGGAAAACCCAGCGTGAGGGAATAGCAGGTCTTCCCCAACTCGCACACAGACTGAGTAATGCCTTGACCTCTGCAGCACACTGAAAATGCCTGTGCACCCCCCCCCCTCCTGCCTTCAAAATAGGCAAGTGCAAAAAAAGACTTACCTACTGGCGGGTGGTGTCCTGCACTCCACTGTTCTGTCTGGCTCCAGCTCCCCTCCACTATCCGAGTTGAAGCCTGGAAAAAAAGAGAAGACAACAGGGCAGAAAGTTCTGGCAGCCAAGAAGTGTGCTGCTGCATGGAGATGAAAGCAACACTGCCATCTAGTGGCCACTGGTGGTACTGCAGCAATAGAGAAATAAACAAGCCTGCAGCAAGCCAAGGAAATCCAGCAGCCACAGGAGACCGACGGATTGCGGCGCAAGGAAGGAGAGACAGTGTGCCACAGGGATGCTGCGCCATCCCACAGCGACAAGGAGAGAAGGAAAAGGGTCAAGCCTCATCCACCCCAGCGAGGACTGCACTGTCGCCGCATCAAGTGGAGCGAACCCTCGAGAACGAACTGACTCAGCGCAGATGTACCCCGGACGCGGAAGGTACACAGCAGCGCCTACAGGAGAGGAACCCACTGAAGAGGATGGGCGCAGCAAGTATCCGACACTGACGGGTAAGGATGCGGAAGCACACCCAGTGGTGCCAAGAAGCCACCACAACATGAGATCACACGGTACAAGGAGCAACGCTACACTGAAGATGTACCACGACGGTACGAAGAGTAGCACGCACCAGCGCCTGACAAGGCAGCAAACACAGGTAGTCACACGACGTGGCGCACCTCGTGAACACAGGTAGTCACACGACGTGACGCACCTCGTGAAGCCGACCAGCCAAATGGTCGCACCACAAAGGCCAAGCCGACCAGCCACATGGTCGCACCACAAAGCCAACCCGCCAGGGGTTGCACAAGGAGGTGACCGACGCACGGGTCAGCGAACCTACGACCAGCCAAATGGTCACACCACAAAGCCAACCCGCCAGGGGTTGCACAAGGAGGTGACCGACGCACGGGTCAGTGAATCTACGAAACAAAGGTCTGACGCAAGACCAAAGGTATCCTGCCAGTGATCGGCAGCGTGGACCGTCAAGTGGTCCGAGAAGCTCAAGAAGAACGAGGAGGACCAAGAGTATGGCCCCCCGAACTTCAACAACCAAAGTAACTGGTGAAAAGGAGAAGACGAAGAGAAGGTCACGACCCTAACTCGGAATGCTGAGGAAGATGGAGAGAGTGCCCTCGGACGAGGACAAGACCAGGGGGAACACATGCAGAGTGCGCGCGCTGCATGGAGAAGCCTGGCCAGACCAAGTGAGAACAGAAACGGTCCAGAGTAGGTCGTGAAGCGAAGGGATGAAGATATCAGAGTGGCACGTTTGCCACTACAAGAAAAGAAGAATGAAGATATCGGAGTGGCACGTTTGCCACTACAAGAAAAGAAGGAAGATGACATCGGAGTGGCACGTCTGCCACCAAAAGGAAAAGTGGAAAGAAAGAGATCTGAGTGGCATGGTTGCCACTGCAAGAAGAAGGAGAAGAAGTCAGAGTGACTCGACACCCTCACGGAGAAAAGAATCGAGGAAAGAGAGAGGAGTGTGGCAAGACTACTCACACCCCGAAGATAAGGAAGGCAACAAGTGCCAGAACATGGAGAGCAAGTCCTGAGAACACCCGTGGCACGGAGAGAACACCATCTGCTTGACGATGCTTTCAGCACACCTGGGATCTGCAGAGGTGAGCAGGCCGGACCGTTCGGAACATCCACCTTTGGGGTCACGCGGACACTGGACAACGCCAGCCGTGGTGACTCAGGGGCAAAGGCCTCAGGGATGCCAGTGAGAGAGAGCATCCCCGCGACGAGAGATGGTCGTCAGCCGCCCTTCAGCAAAGGTCCCAGGAGGATGAAGACATCGCGCGCAAAGACAGGAGCCAACAGCTACCCTCCAGGTCTGACTGCGGAATCTAAGGTGAGACTTGTCGTCTCCTCCGCACCCGCACTTATCGGCATGGGAGTAACACGATACAGGACACTCAACCCAGGACAGATCTGATGAAGAGGGCCTCAGGGATATCCCGTGGCAGGGGAACACCTGCGAAAGAGGCATCATGGTGAGAGGGGTGTCTTGCAACCAATCCGTCTTTTGCCAAAACAGAATACACGCCACAGATGAAAAGAGGACAGGACGGAAAGATGAACGGCAACAGCTAGCGGTGAACCACAAGAACTTCAACTGCGTTTGTCGCCATGGAAGTGAAGTGAAGCAAAGACTGTGAGTACAACTTCAAGGCAGAGTCGTCAACAGACTGGATCCATCGAGCACCCATGGCTGGTGCCACAGTGAACTGGTGGTCTCCGCGACAAGAAGAACATCGTCTGGGACCCCAAGCAGCGGAGGCGTAAGAGACTGCGGAAGTTTTGGTCACTGTCTTACATATGTATGGGTTTTCTTTCTCCCACAGGTTGAACTTTGACTTTGGGTTTTGTCATTAAAAATTGGGAGGGATGTAGTGTCCTAGCATGGACACGTTCTAGTGTTCTAACATGTGTGTATCACACTATACACCCACCCACCACAGACGTCACTGGGTCAGGTGACGCTGTTAATAAAAGGGCCGAGCGCACGTGCTCGAGGCCATTCCCACTACACTAGCCATGTGTCCTGTGTCAGTCCTTTACCCAGCATGAGGGCCTAGGGCCCCACATTACACTCACGAGCTGCCTCACGTCTTCCCTCTTCCTCTGATCGCATTTCCTCATGACCAACGTGGGCCGCTTCAGAGGTATTCCTAAAGGGCCTGCATCCGTTGTTCTCGTCTTCTATGTCGATCAAAGGTACGTCAGCCACCGCACTCCACATTGGCTGCAAGTAAAGGAGGGGAGAGATGTGAGACGGAATGGAGTCCTTGTCTTCCATCTTTGGTATTTCCTCATCCATGACAGGGACTTCCTGACAGTAACACAAATTGGGTCGTCGAATCTTGTAAATATTGAATTAGGTAATAAGGGTCTGAGTTGGTCATGACAGAATTAATGGAAAACTGAGTAGAACCTGTCAGAGTGGACTCAAGGCAGTGACATATCGAGATAGCATGAAAAGGTTTCTGAGGTAAAAAACCTTTAAATTTCTACATTCTGCATGAAAATTGAAAGTGCATAAGGAACGATTTATGTTGCACTTGCTATCTAAACATGTATCTGATTACACAAAGATTGAATGAGACCAAAAAAATACTATCCAGTGCATTGTGGGAGAGGGAGGTCAGGAAAAACACAATACTGTCACAATGTCATGCCTTAATATGAACCAATAATAGGTAAAATGTGAACATGACTTCCCAATAACTTTTACATGGAAAAACCTTTGCATGTTCCGTTGAATGCACTTATAAGGAAATAATAAATGCTCAATAATCTAATAAAAGAAAGGCAGATGCTTGTTACACAATATGGTCAAATAACATTATTTGCTGCCAGCCTTAACTATGAATTATGTCATGATCATATAGTGAAAAGAAAACGATCGCCTTATTAGCTTCTGATCGCAAGCATTTTGCAAAATGTCTGTTGTGTAAGTCGTCAGCATGGGCCACCAAGAAGAGTTTACTAACATTTACTCAAACTAGTCTTTATGCTAGTTGTTTTACTCTAGATAATATCATGCCTCTAAACCTGTTTACTTCCCAAGCTCTGTCTAGGTCTAGTAATAAATTATTTGTTTTCTTTGTAGATTATTTTACATTCTTTGCCAAAGTAGAAAGAAACTACTTCTGGGCCAAACTTCACTCATTTGGCATTGACAGTGATGGAGCAGGTAAAGCAAAATGTTGTATACCTTCTCTATTTTGCATGAAAATACCAATTACATAATCGATTTATATTATAATTTGAGTGATGTGTTATACTAACCAACAATTTGCATTTTTGGTAAACACAAATTACACGCGGGACTCATTGCTATTTGCATGTCAGAATAACTCTAATAACTAATTGCGGTACGCCTATTAACAGTAGTACGTGTGGTGATAGAATATTGCATAATTTATGTTGCTTTGGTGACGTTTGCGTTCTTTAGGACCGAATGGTGAGTTTTTATCGCTTTAAATGTCGCTATAAGCTAGGAAAATACTAATACATAAAGGGATTAGTGAGGGTTTAACATTAGAATCTTCATTTCCGTGTATTAATTACCCTTTTGTGTTTGTTTTGCTTAAGTTGGCATTCGGGCCTACCCAATCATGACATTCAAAATGGAGTTCAGAAGTGGCCACCGTCTCATGAGCGCAATGTCTACTGCGCAGACTCGGATGGCTCCGTAGATCTCCAGGCATCCTCAAGTCAGAGCACAGTGTTCCTGGTCAAGGATAGGAACATGGAGGACTGCCAAACTTCAGTTAATGAAAATCAACGCAGGAAACAATGAGCTTCCACAACCAGGAAACAACAATGTTGCATGGTTATGACATGAACCGAGGAAGTGACCCAGCACTTCTCTGAGAACCAAAGTCTCTGGGAAAGCCGGATGATGTTAAAATTTTCTTCAAATGGACCAATCAAAAATTAGAATTGCCAAAGTAATGTTTCATGTTACCCAGAATTTTATTATAAAAAGGGTAGTAAAATAGGGAGGAGTTACCGCACACCCCTACCGACCCCACAGGCGATGACAGATGAGCTACATTCTTGCACGATTCCTGGTCCTTTGGAGATCTTTGGGACTGTGACGTGCTGAGCAAAGAACTTTCCCGGACTTTGAGTCTTGGCCTGCTTTTATTGGGACAATTGAGAAGAGAATTCGGTTTATGCAGAGCCAATTGAATTAGAAAAGACCCCGATGGCAAGAATAGGTAAATATAAAATGTCATGCGATTTGTGTTGATTGACTAAAATTGAAATTTTAATTGACTGAAATGCTAATTATATAATTGCAAACAAGATTTTAGATAAACAATAATTTGATTAACAGAAATTATGAGTTTGTGGTTTTTCCATTAGGGGATTAGATGATTCTGAAGCTTAAATGTGTTTTAGCTGGTTCTAAATCACCATCAACCAGTCCAACTAATTGGTCCGTCGACCAAGTGGTGGAGTGCCTTGATGTTAAGGTTAGGATCCTATAGGTGGTGATGTAAATATGCATATTCTGTAATATGACTTTTCTTCCCTATAGATAATAAGGTACCCACCCACATGTCCAGCGCATCATTCCTCCTGTGTGCAGACTCGTGAGAGAAACGTATGAGTGTTGGTGTTATGGGCCCCACCAATGAATGCGTGTGTGAATGAGTTAGCGTGACAACGGGTCTGTGACGCAGGGAGGATCTATAAATTTCGCACCCTTCTCGCGCTGCATCAACAGCACCTTAGTGCATTTTGTTGTTGAATTACATTAGGACACATGAGTTCAGGACTCGGGTCCACCCGCCATCGTAATGAGCTCCATAGTGAGAACTCTAAATAACTTTTTATAGGTCTTGAATATATAAAATATTTACAAAAAACTATTTTAAAAATTTAGTTTATTGCAGCTAATCCTGTAGTTTGCAACTGTTACTGAGCCAGAGCAAACCCAGAGATTACAGTCATGTTCTTAATTCAGATTTGTCAATATGACAGGCACTAGACCTTCCCAAGAAGCGACTAGCTGTGCATTCATGAGCGAACTGGAGTGTAAGCATGACTAGGGAGAATAGATTTTTTGAGTGTGAATTGTAATATGAGTGTGTGAAATGGATTTGTTTCTGTTGTGAGTTGTTTGGGTATGCGATGATGATTGAGGGTTCAATTGGTGGACTAATCACTGTTGTGCTGATGTATTTTTTTTTTAATAACTCTTTTTTATATTAAACAAGGCATGACACATGCGTGATCCAATTATACACAGATTTGCAATACATTAGTACAATGCGAGTGATACATTAAAGCATGATCATCTCCAAACAAAATGAGAATTTTCAATTGAACGTAGTTAGATTCCACTGAAAATATTCTTTCCTGATCTTGGAGGTTCACATATCTCTCCCCTGTGGACATTCAACTGCCCCCATATTTGCGTCCATTTATTTGGGCACACCCTGGCTTCGTAGATGGATTTTTCCGTGACCATACACCAGTCCATATCTTTACCCCATTCTGCTATCCTCGGTGGGCTCTGAGCCCTCCACACTCTTGCAATGTTTCTTTTTGCCACCATCAACCCCAAGGTAACCCATGTTCGCTCCCTGGAGTTCAGGTCAGTAGAGCCCCACACAATCAGCAGGGCCAATTTAATATTGCAATCAATCTGCTGCCGCAACGCCTCCTCCATCAGGTGTACCACTGCCTCCCAGTACCTCTGGATAACTGTGCACTCCCATAGGGTGTGGATAAAGTTGCCCTCCAGCGCACATTGTCTCACACAGCCACCATCTGAACTATATCCCGTGCTAACCATCAGGGGCCCAGACAGGTAGGCTATGTGGAGAAGCTTTAACTGCACCAGGCGGAGTCCGGAGGAGATGGCCACCTCCCGTGGAGAGCCCACCGCAGCCAGCTACTCCTTGTCATCCAATCCCGCCACATCGTGGTCCCATTTAGCCCTCAAATGAATTAGGGGATCTGTCATTTTATTGATCAGCTTTTTGTAGAGAAGTGATATGACTTTCTCTAGTAGGTCGCCATCTAGAATTCTGTCTTCGAGCAAGGAGGACTCGGGGAGTGCACTACCCTTAGGTAGAACCGCACACAAGGCATGTCTAATCTGAAGATATCTAAAATGTTCAGACAGGGCTAGTTCATATTCTTGCTGCAGCCGTGAAAAGGGGACCACCTAACCCTTGGATATACCTATGAGGTCCCAATGAACGAAGCCCTTGGAGCGAAATAGTCTGTCCAGTTGCTCACTGTACCAGAGTGGTGTGGCCTGTGTGAGTTTCCCCTCTCATCCCAAACCACTTTCCACACATGCGCCGCATGTCCAGTCGGACCAGTCAGAGCAGGCTTCAACGACCGCACATAGAGAGCTCCCTCAAAGCTGCCACACGGGAGGAGTCATCTGTCGATCTGAAAGGCCGGGTCACCCTGTGGCCTGTACATGCATTGGTTGATTGCTGCGAGGTGTGATGCCCAGTAGTATTTCTTTAGATATGGAAGTCCAATGCCCCCGTCAAACCACCCCAATGTGAGTTTGTGTGTTGCAATACAAGGTGGTTTACCCTCCCACAGCAAGTCTCGTAAAATACAGTTGAGTTCTTTAAAATACGCGGAGCCAACCGGGTGTGGAATGTTTTGTAGCGCATATAAGAATCTGGGAAGAGATATCATTTTGTTTAGGGCCGCGCATCCCAAGAGGGACAATGGAAGTGATTTCCAATGTAGGACATCTGATTTAAGATGAACGAGAGGCGGCTGGAGGTTGTGACTGTAAAATCTGGACAGGTCTTTAGAGACCCATATCCCTAGGTATTTGAAGCCATCAGTGCCTTCCACCAATTGACAGCCCTGAGGGAGTAAAGGCTGCCCGCCATTGAGGACATAAAGCACTGACTTGGTCCGGTTAATAGTAAAACCAGCAAATCTACCAAACACTTGAAATATGTCCAGGACCACGTTGAGGGAAGCAGCCGGGAAGGCCTGATAGAGCAATATGTCGTCCGCATATAACGTTATGAGGTCCTCCCATCCAGATGTCCATTTGAGGCCCCTTATAGCAGGTTCCTGGCGGACCCACGTTGCCAGAGGTTAAAGGGCCAAGGCAAAGAGGAGCGGAGATGAGCGGAGATAAGGGGCAGCCCTGTCTGGTGCCCCTACCGAGAGTAAAAGCAGCGTACTTCCTATTGTTGACTACTACCTGAGTGAGCGGTTGGTGGTATAGAAGCCGCACCCAACTGATAAATTCGGGGCCAAAACCCAATGTATGGAGGACTGCGAACATGTAGGGCCACTCAATGGTGTCCAATGCGGAGGCAGCATCAAGGGATACCATGACAATGTCTTCCCTGATGGTGTTGGCACGGCACAGCATTCTGTGGAGCCTGCGTAAGTTGAGGGAGGTGTTTCTGGCAGGCATAAATCCTGATTGGTCCGGATGGACCACACGGGTAAGAACCCTAAGTAATCGGGAGGCAAGAACCTTAGCTAGGATTTTTGCTTTGCAATTAAGCAGCGGAATGGGTCTGGCACTTATTGGCCAGCTTGCCCGCTTTATGAATGACAACAATATTGGCGAGCCTCTGATCCTCGGGCAGGATACCCCCTCCCTACTTTCACGGAACATCCCGGTAAGATAGGGTGCCGTCCTGCCCACTGTGAGCTTGAACAGCTCGATGGGCAAGCCGTTAGGGCCTGATGATTTCCCCCCACGTAAGTCTTAGATGGCTTTGTCGACCTCCGCAACTGTGATATCTAGGTCGAGATCAGAGCGCTCGTCGTCAGTGAGTGACGGCATTGAAATATCACGTAGGAGCGAGGATGCCTTTGCTCCGTATGAGGTGAGAGAGAGTTATAAAGAGTCTGATAATATTGACCGAATGCATCCGCGATATCCTTGGGGGCAGTGAGGCAGGAGTGGGAGTCAGTCTCCATCTCAACCACTACAAGGTGGGCCTGCTCCCTGCGATCGAGCCAAACCAGCAATTTGCCTGCCTTATCGCCAACGTCATAGATTCTGCTAAGCGTTGCTCTATAGTGCGTCTTGGCAACCTCAATAGCCAGATCCGTGAATTCTTTGATTTTAATACACAGTTGCTGCCGCACCTCCGCCGAGTCATGCGCCCGAAGAGCGTTCTCTAAGTTTAAAATTTCCCCCTCCAAGCAAGTCATATCCGCACCCTTCTCCTTACGCTGTCCCCCGATCTGGGCCAAAGCCACCCCCGTATAACAACCTTGTAGGCCTACCAAAGCGTAACCATCGAGTCTACTGACCCTTGGTTCTCCTGGAAGTAAAGGTCAGACACACTCAAAACCTTATCCCTGATCTGGGGAGTAGTGAGATACCAGGCGTTTATCCGGGCCGTGCGGCCAAACGAGGGCTCCCCCACCTCCAGGCAACACAGGATAGGAGAATGGTCAGAGATTCCTCTGGCCAGGTGTTGTATTTCCTTCACGTTGTGGAGTTGATGTGCTAATGTCAGCACATAGTCGATTCGGGACATACTCCGATGTGGGCCTGAGTAGAAAGTGTATTGCTGCTCGTTCGGGTGCAGTCCCCTCCAGACATCCAGTAGGCCCATCGTGCCCAGAAAACTGTGGATACACCTACGGGAGGGCGGCAAGGCCCTCTGGGGCCATCGGTCTAGGGAGTCAGAGACAATAGAGTTAAAGTCGCCCCCTATCAAGACTCTGCCATCCGGTAAATCTAAAAGGAGATCCCCAAGGTCAGTGAAGGCCTGGGTGTGTAGTCCCGGCGGTATATAAACAGAGAGGAGGTTGTGTATGCGCCCCTCCCATGTCCCGGAGGCAGCAACAAATCTACCTGGGGCATCAGTACGAACCGAGTCAATTGTCATGGGGAATGTTTTCCGGACCAGTATACCCACTCCCCGGGAGCCCGAACCAAATGCCGAGTGTGCCACGATCCGGAAACCCCATCACAACAAGGCCTTGCATGCATTTCCCAGCAAGTGCCTCTCCTGTAATAGGACTACTTCAGGGGAGTGACGTTTCAAAAATTGGAGCACTATGCCCCGCGTGATCTTGTCTCCCAGTCCATTAACCTTTCACGACAGCAACTTGAGCCCTTGTCTAATCTGTTTACCCATCCCGCCTTATTATGTGTTCACTCAGTCACGGGGGGAACTGCCCGCGAGTGCCCCCAGGAGTAGACACCCCAGTAGACCATTCCTCCTGTCAAATCGAAAAATACCAAAAGCATGCAACCAATTACTACCCTTTCACGCATCCAGTCGCATGTGCCATACCTGTGAAACAAAAAAACAACAATACACATGAAAACTACCCTCGTGAAAACCCCGAAACCCTTAAACTGGACCCCCCCTCCCTTCCTCCCTGCATGGCGGTGTCAGAACCTCCGCCTACCCGAACTTGCAGAGTGCCTATCGCCCACCCCATACACTTTATGGGTGCGTGTGACCAACCGGGCATCTGTCCCAGAGACTTGAGTAACTGGTAGACAAATTAATTAGTCAAATATATGCATTAGACTATAATTCAATGTCCAGATCATAGTGTGTTCATCGTGAAGGAGTTCCAGAACCCCAGATTAATCGTGGCTCAACCAGTAAGTGGTCTTGGACCGCATCTCTGTCTAGCGGCAAATAGAAAGATCCCCAACCCACAAATAGAACAGCATACAGACCAGCCATTCAGACCCTCCCATCGCCGCTTCTCGCTCGCCAGGCAGGGTGCCTCCATCGGAGTCCTCGGTGCTCCTCTCGCCTCTCGCCCCCCAGGCGCGGTTGCTGTTCCGGCCCGCTGTGTGCCATCCGTCCAACCAGTCCCAGGCCTCCTCAGGGGTAACGAAGAACCAAGCTTTCCCGTTCGATTCTACCCTCAGCTTGGCCGGGGAAAAAAAACAGCGTATTTCAGATCCTTTTCGCGAAGTGCCTTTTTTACTTCGAGAAAACTGCGTCGCTGTCGCTGTACCTTGAGGGTGTGAAGTCCAGGAAAAAGGTGATTTGACTGTTCTGGAATTTCAGCGGGGGCGCAGATCTAGCAGTCTGCAGGATGAAGTCACTGAAATAAAAAATCCTAGCCAGTAAGGGCCGCGGAGGGGCCCCTGGCTTTGGTCTGCTGCCCAACACGCCATGATTCTCGGCGGTTGGCCACCGTGCTGATGTATTATTGATATTTGTAAACGTACTCGAGGTACACATATAGTGTCCAATCTCTTTCATCATCACATAGGCTGGTGTTGCTTCCGCAGGTAATTTCTGACCCTCTCTAGGTACCACAGTAACCTCAAGCTTTACTAACAAACTTCTCATTTTATTTGCTTAAAAAAGTCTAACAAATCAACTGAAAATCAAAACAAAGAAGCTTCTGAACAACAACCAGTTGCAGCAAGGCTCTGCCAAAGGTCAACCTATCACAGCATGGCAATGCCAGCACCAACCAATCAGAGCACTGCTTTGTGGTGAAGACTCACAAATCCCAGAGTGGCTTCCTGGCTGAGCAACCAATCACAGCTTGATGAACAAGAAAACAACTACAAAGCCTTTTTTTAAACCAAATAACTGAATAACCCATGTCTGCTTATCCTAGAAAGAAAGAAAAAGTCAGTAGATCAAGATAATAATTCAATCAAAAACTATGAAACTTCAAGAATAAAAACTAAATTCAGAATCAAGTACGACAAACTAAATCAAGTATAGATTCACAAAACACTTCAATTCACCCTAAACAGACTCCAATGGTAACCTTTCCCCATGTACTCAAGATCAAGAATCACAAGCCCAAATTAAACACACAACCTAGAAAAAGAATGTGTTAGTTCAGAGTCCCTATCAATGTGCAAGCGATGCCTCGCTCTACACACCACAATTACAGACAAGCATTGGCATAGCCAATAGGTCTCGCCTTTGGGACGTTATGTGTTTAGCCAGAACTTTTGGCTATGTGTAGAGCACTGTGGCTGCTGTGCATTATGTTGAAAAGTTATAATAAAAAGTGTTAAGCATTTTTGTTACCTTTATACAAACGAAGACAACATTATATACAACTGAAAAACCTGATTAAAAAAATGATTTTAACATAAAAAATGTCTTCTAGTTTTTTGTACTTGCACTGCTGGCAACTTCTTCCTGCCTGTTCTCATGCTTGAGTAGTATTATCGGGAGTGTATGTTGTATTCAGTAGAGTGTAATTATGTGGCATGTAATTATGTGGCACTGAGTGGTATTGTGTGGAGTGTATGTTGCATTCAGTAGAGTGTAATTATGTGGCCTGTAATTATGTAGCACTGAGTGGTATTATTTGGAGTGTATGTTGCATTGAATGCAGTGTAATTATGTAGCATATAATTATGTGGCACTGAGTGGTATTGTGTGGAGTGTATGTTGCATTCAGTAGAGTGTAATTATGTGGTGTGTAATTATGAGCACTGAGTGGTATTTGGAGTGTATGTTGCATTGGGTGTACTGTAATTATGTAGCATATAATTATGAGGCACTGTGTGGTATTATGTGGAGTGTATTTATGTTGCATTGAGTAAAGTGTAAATATGTTGTGTGTAATTATATGGCACTGAGTGGTATTATGTGGAGTGTATTTATGCTGCATTGAAATGAGTGCAATTATGTGACTTGTAATTATGTGGTACTGAGTGGTATTATGTTGAGTGTATCTATGTTGCATTGAGTAGAGTGTAATTATGTGGCGTGTAATTATGTAGCACTGAGTGGTATTATTGTGGAGTGTATTTATGTTGCATTGAATTGAGTGTAATTATGTGACGTGTAATTATGTGGTATTGAGTGGTATTATGTGGAGTGTATTTATGTTGCATTGAGTAGAGTGTAATTATGTGGCATGTAATTATGTGGCACTGACTGGTATTATGTGGAGTGTATGTTGCATTGAGTGCAGTGTAATTATGTAGCAAATAATTATGGGGCACTGAGTGGTATTGTGTGGAGTGTATGTTGCATTCAGTAGAGTGTAATTAAGTGACGTGAAATTATGTAGCACTGAGTGGTATTATTTGGAGTGTATGTTGCATTGAGTGCAGTGTAATTATGTAGCATATAATTATGTTGCACTGAGTGGTATTGTGTGGAGTGTATGTTGCATTCAGTAGAGTGTAATTATGTGGTGTGTAATTATGTAGCACTGAGTGGTATTTGGAGTGTATGTTGCATTGAGTGCAGTGTAATTATGTAGCATATAATTATGTGGCACTGTGTGGTATTATGTGGAGTGTATTTATGTTGCATTGCTAAAAATCCATTGTAATTTGCAAAGCAAAAGGAATACTTTTTTTTTGTTAATCAGTGTTGATTTGATCAATCTGTTAAAAAGACATAGCAAGATAATGCGGCCTCATAATGAGTGGTATCATTTATTTTTCCTAATGCATAATTTTAGAAATCCTTTCCCATAATCTGGTCTCCACTACTGCCCAATTCCAATGCCTCCTAATATAAGTAGGAGCCACGGTCTCTGCACCGTGCACTTAGGGGCAACACCCGACCTGCGAGCATGGTGTACATTTTATTTCAGGTGGGCACGGAGTGGCGGCTTTCCTTGTCCCAAAGACCCCAAGGGGGCGGCTGCCTCCGCCATGTCACAGATCCTTCTGGAAACATCCGCCCGGCTCAGGAGCTCATTAGCGCGCAGAGAGGGGGTGGGTGTCCCTAAACCTGCTGCGCCCCCACCTCTCAGACTGTCACATTGGCAGCCTTTTGCCTGGTGGCGGAGACAAGGCCACGGCAGAGGCGTGGATCCCGCGGGGCGCGGGGTGCATGCCTTGGACTCCTCAGCTCAGAGCACGGCCGGCAGGGGGGCAGAAATTCTGCCTCGAATGAGCGACCCAGACGCAGAAATGTCCAGAAAACAAAAGGCACGAGAGCCAGGCCGCCCCTGCATCTGTAGCAGGTCCGTGCTTGTGGCAGGTCCGTGCTTATCTGAGGAAATCGCGGCTTGTAACAACTCACAAGGACATCCTCCAAAAATAACACAAAAACCTCTCACCATTAAAGTGACAAAGAGGCACAAAGCGCCCTTTACAAGAGCGAAACCACCACCAAGAGTCTTGGCAATGTGTCGAACTCTTTCAGGAGTGGGGGATGTAGAGGTTTGGGGAAACATAGCATCCCCATTTTAGCCTGGCATCTTTTGAACATAATGTGGGGGCGGCAGGTCCCAGGCTCTCCAGTGCCATGGTTTATAGATTGGCATTTTAATTTTACCAGGGAGAGAGCAGCGCACTCCAACATGGACCGAAGCACAGGCGGCCGCGCGGACACGGCGCATCGAGACCCCCTCGCCTGCACCTTGTTTAACACGATTGCTTGTTACATCTGTGCACACGCTGCATCAAAGCTACTGCCAGCCCCAGTGTTCCTGGATCACAGAGAGTCACCGGACACCTAATGCGTGTTTAAGGGGCATAGTATGCCAAGCTGGGGACTGATAAGGGGGAGGGTAGCCTGTGTAAAAGGTGTGTGGTAATACTGGCACCTGGAGGTTTGCTAACCCCATGCTGGTGGGGGATGGGGTTAGGGTGGGGAGAGGGGGGCTTCCACCTCAAGCTGCGAGAGGTAAAGCTCTACGACATTGGAAAGAAGCAGAACAGCTGTTCGCCAGCACGCCACAGATACGTTGGACGTTCGTTTCACAAAGCGCTGCGAGTTCAATTGGCAACATCGAAACCACTCCGGTCCACGGACCAAGATCCATCTAAGATTGTGGCACGATACGAATCACTTGAGTCCTTTCCATCAGCTGACACCTCAAGCAGAGGTTGGACGCTTAATTCGCCTAATACTTATTGAGTTTTTTCGACTGCATTCAAACTGCAGTGAACACTGGTCCTGACTAGGGTCCCAGGAAGAAAAGGGTTTCGAAACGCGTAGACCTTAAAATCTATGGCCAATCTATTAGTGAAAACTTAAAAACAAAGAACAAAGTTCTCAAAAAATTTAAAACACTGTATATGTGGATCGCCGTTTTTGTTTTATGGATACAATATCACTTAGTTTGTTTTAATGTGATAAAGGATATGAATGGGTGTGAGTGGGTATGAGTGTAGAAAAAGTGAATGATGTATTTGTCATTATTGTTGTACTACATTAGGAGGTGTCTAAAAAGTAAAAATTTATGTATAAAAAATAATGTGGATACCACTATGAGATGTGGTATTAGGGCTATGGAATATTTGTTGTAAAGAAAATTTAATGTAAATAAATGATTTGCGTTTGATTAAATCTGACTGAAAAAGTAGTAAGTGTGATTGTTTCAATCAATACACGCAGCAAAAAATGTTGATGTAAATCAAGTGCAGCACTGGCACACTGTTTGGTATTTGCTATTATTAGGCTAGGCCTTGCTGCCATTGAGCCAAAACCCAAGACTGTTGTTTTTGGTCTTTCTTAGAAAGACACTTGCAAAGGCCAATAGGGGAAATGAACAAAAAAGCACACGCACGAGCGTGTGTTCACAGTTTTAAAGCCCTTACTAAAGCCTCGCTGAGCAGCACATGCGCGTTGGCTCAGGCGAGACCTAAAAAGTACTATCAATGTATCTCAACGTCTTGGATTTCAATGAATCTGATAACCAAACCAACCAATAAACCAGTAAAACCTCAAATAGGTTTACAAATATGAATAATACATCAGCACAACAGTGATCAATCCACCAACTGAACCCAAATCATAATCGCATACCCAAACAAGTCACAACAGAAACAGATTTCACAAACTCATACTTCAATATGCACTAAAAAAAACAATTCTCCCTATTCATACTTAAACTCCAACTCTCTCAGGAACGCACAGCTTGTTAATTCTTGGGAAGGTCCAATGCTGGAAATGTTGGCAGATTTCCCAAAACTGCTCAGAAGGGCATTAAAGATCAACAATCATGAGAAAACCTTTTGGACCTCCTGCTAAAAAGGAGGAGCTCTTACACAACCATCTGCCTGATTTTAATGTGTCATTAGAGAATTTGGCTGTTAGAAAAGATAATAGAGAAATTAAATATAGTAGGTTTTTGCGAGTGATTGCACAAAACAGGTACAATACTAACTGGGTTAAAAGTTATGTGTGCCTTCTAAGTAGAGAGGAACATGATTTAATTATAGACTATAATGACAGAGGAGTAAAATTGGTGAGAAACTAGGAAGAAAAGAAAGTAGCATTAAAAGATATAAAGAAGAAGACAAATTTAGATTGTCAGGTTTGCATCCTAGCTTGAGAATGGAGCAAGAAAGCAGAGGTGAGTTTTGTGTGGTAGGGCAAAGCTCCTCAAAAGAAAGTAAGGTAGAATATTTTAGGAAGTTATTGGAGGTCATTTGCTTGGTGAAGTACCTTTTCTGAGGGGAATTTATTCTGTTTGTGTGAGGATTGCTTATTTCAATTTGCTAAGAAATTGGGTTAGTTCATGTTTTTTGGCTTAAATGTTTTCTACGGTTTATCATATGGATGAATTTAATGATGAACATAGTTTGAGAAGAGTGGGACATAGCTGTGAACACATTGTTTTAGATATATTAGGTGCTGTTATCCTTCTGTTGGAGTGGCAATGAATGCTGTGAAAATGTGGTGTTTGTCTGCAGCGGTAGATAAATTGCTGTAGCTAAGGCAAGAACTTTTGAGCTCGTAAATTTAGAAATGGTAGCAATTACGTCTATGGTTATGCAAAATTGTCTTGCTTTAGGTAATCTTATGGCAAAAGAGGGTGGTGTTTGTAAAGTGATTAAGACAAAGTGGTGTTGTACATATATGCCTTATATAATAGTAAGTCTATTTATTATTTTATTACTAATATGACTAACTTAACTCATGAGATTTAGTTTCTGGAAGAGCCAGGTTTATGGGAAGCTGTAGGCTCTTAGTTTAGAGAGATAGGGAAGAGCTTTGGTAAGGTTGGTGAGTGGTTAGGCAATATAGGTGGTGGTGATTTTAGTCAATTCTAACTCCTGTAATAATCATAATTATTTGCACAATATTTTTTTCTTTTTACTAAAATGTCTAGAGTGTATGATTAGTAGATGTAAGACTAAAGGTAAAGATGAGACTAGATTGAGGAAAAGAAAAAGATCAATAGAAATGGAGATGGAGGATTTTAATCATCATGTCTAAAACCAGTGGAGGAAAATGCTGAACAACAGAAGAAGGCGAAGACGTTTACTAACTGATGGCTGATTAATAAAGTTTATTAATGGGTTTAAGTGATTATTTAAAAATAGTTGTTATTTTCAAATGTGCAATTGTGCATGATAAACAATTTGTGCATATTAACGATTTTTATGATGAATATGGTCGTAACCAATGATTTAATGATGTTGCACTAATAACAAATTAATTATAATGTTCAGAAGAGTGATTATTAATTTAGTATGGTTATGCAACATTTTTGTGAAGACACCATGTTTTTAAGATGGATGCAGTTTCTAGTGCTTCGCTCATATTGCTCCTGCTCATTACGCAATTGAGTCTATCCTTTAGAGGGCATGTCTTGTGAATGAAACTTACCATTTTGTTTCTGATGTATCTTTCTGAAGGACACTTCAGTTGGAAGTTCTGAAGCAGGCTTGTTAGCACAATAGTGTATTAGTTCTGTTTTGAAACTTTTTCATAGTGTATTTTACATCTCTGGGCTGCTGTTGCTGTGAAATTTAATTGAAGATTCCTGATCATCTTAGATGTAAGTTAGTTTTATAAAATTGTAATGACAATCTTGCTTCTCATTTGTCCAATATGTGCTATTGCTAGTCAGGCCATGATGAATCTACAGTTTTGCTAACTGTTTATGCATAAAAAGTGCATGCATACAAACCCCTGATTTTAGGGATGAGTATGGAGACTTTCCATTTTCATCTCGGGGCTCTGTCTGATTACTGAGAGACTTCCCTTCCCTACTAGAAACGCTTTTGGTTTCTTTATGATTCTGACAGTTAAATTAAAGTTGTTTGTTCTGTTTATTGGGATTTGATTCAAGTTCTGACTTTCTGACTTTGTACTCTGTATTTGAGCCTTCATGCAATTTATTGTATTATTCTATAATGACTACTTTGAGATTTTCTATAAAAAATACTCTTCACTTTTCATTGAACAAGAACTCAGTCACTGAGTGGTCCCAGTCCCTATTTGATTTACCCTGCTAAGTTTACTGTGCTTGATACCGTATAAGTTGCTGTCTCTTATTGCTAGATCAAGGGTGGTGGAGCCGAACTGCCGCTCCTACGTGACCATTCTTATTGTAATAAAAACAAATGCCTTTTACTTAAGCAAGACTAGAGATAAATTGATTAGTTTAACATAAGGTGACTTAGAGACATGTTTACTATTAAATTAATAGTTTTATAACCTGAATAGAAATATTAATCATGATTTAGTGATTATGAAAAGGAGCAATAATTTCCAATTTGCTACACTTTAATATTTGTTGTGTATGTCAGGAACACTGTTATCGCAGTGGAACAGAATTGTATTTGTTGCATTTTCTAGATATTTATTTTCTCACTGCAAGTAATGTCCCAGAAATCAAATTTTCTAAATCATAGATAAAATTGCTGGAAAATGATTATGCTGCACTACTGAGACAACAAATCAAAGGAAATATTAAAATTCAATTATAAGTAAAATATGGATAAAAGGAGTTGTCTTTACCGACACTGGCAAAGTGCAATCTGAAATTCTACTGTACTTGGTGATGTTCTGAAGAGGCACAGCTCTAATCGTTTTGTTGAAATAGCTAAACATATTTTGTACCCTGTTATTCTTCTTGTTGAGCCATAATCCCTTTAGTAGTGCTTTCCTGAAATCTGTGGTTAACAAACATTAGATTAAGGACCAAGGGGAAGATTTCTATTTCAAATCAGAATCCCAGTGCATTACTCCTGAACTAACATCTTCCTTTTAAATCCACAAATTGTATATTTGGTGCAGTTGGAGTGGATATTTCAGGAAGAACAACTCTCTAGATTCTAAATCATATCAAGCAAAAACATGGGGGGGAGGAGCCTAGCGCGTAACCAAGATGGCCGCGTAGGCTCAAGGCTCCCGAGGGCCTCCGCAACCTCCCACGTCTATCCTGAATTAATCCTGGTTTTGTCGACGGGCTTTTGTTGATGAGCTTGAGCTGAGGTGCCATCCGTTCTCCAAATTCAAATCGGGCTCGGGGAACCGGAATGGTTGCGATCTGAAGTTTACGGCCTGCTCCTGCCTTGGTCCCGAACTCGAGTCGGTGAGGTGCCCGGGTACGAAGTGAACAACAGCGGCATGCAGGGCCTGGCCTGTCACGTACCCCGCACTTTCACTTTCGTTTTCGAACCTGTTTGCTGACATCGGCTGAGGGACCTTGATGTTCCAGAGGAGCGTGGAAGGTGGAGTGTTTGGCCTGGATCTCGGACTCTACACAGGCTACAGTCCGGCTGTGGTCCCTTGAATTAGCTGTCTGGTCCCTACTCCTGTGCTGGCAGGTGCCGATCTCAGTGGCCACCGGACGATGGCGGCGAGGCTGGACGGAGATAAGCAGAAACCCAAGAATACCCGGCGGGGAGTTTACACCCAGGCTAATAACATGGACCGCTATGCGCAGACAAAGGGATCCCCTGGTGGGTCGCATAAATCGCCGGAAAGGTCCAAGGATGTCTCGGGCCTATCTGCTGACTTGACTTTGATAGACGTCATGGGCGCCATTGAGGAGATGAAGGCTGCAGTGGGTCAGCAGTTTGATACCCTGGCTCGTAAATTGGATGCGGTCCTGATCGATGTGAATCTGGTCAGGACGGATCTGTCTAAAACGAATGAGCGGGTCAATGCTTTGAACCACACAGCGTCGAGCCTAACTGTGGATGTGGCCGCCCTGCAAACGGAGGTTCGTAGGTTACGGCTGGCCAGTGACCTAACGGACCGTCGACTTGAGGATTCCGAAAGCAGGGCCAGGCGAAACAATGTTCGTATAATCGGGGTACCGGAACGATCGGAAAACCCTGCTGCTGACCTTTTTGTGGAGGATCTGGTGGTCAACCATCTCGCACCCAAGGGGCTGAGCAAATTCTTTGCGGTGGAGCGGGCTCACAGAATTCCGGGTGGTGCGCCGAAAGTGGGTGCTCCCCCGCGGCCTATAATTGCCCGACTTTTTAACTTTCGGGACAGAGATGCTATTCTCCAGGCGTCGAGGGTGAATGGGCCGCTGAAGTTTGACAACTCTAACGTCAGCTTCTATCCAGACTTTACGCAAGCGATCCAAAAACAACGACTGGGATTCTTGGGCGTCAAACGGCGCTTGAGGGACATGGAGCTGAAGTATGCGATGCTATTTCCGGCTAGGTTGCGGGTTGAGTTCGAGGATCGCTCGCACTTCTTCGACCGGCCGGAGGCGGTTGGAGACTGGTTGGATACCCTGCCTCGGAGTCGAGGGCGGGATGGTCAGACGGCGGAGAGTGGCGAAGGTTCGGCGGAACAGGACTAGAACTTTGGTTCCCGGTGATGGACTAGACTGGTGACGTTTTGTACCTTAGTTCTATGGGACTCAAGTTTGGTGCAATATGCCCTTCAAATGCTCGGAGGTTGTGGAGAGCATATTGGGGCCCTTTCCTCCTTCAGGGGTTCTTTTTGTGGTTCCGTATATGTTAGGGCGACAGGCACACTGCAAGTTGGGGGGGCTGTTTGGGCTCAAGCAGGGGTGCAGGGAGGGGGGAGTTGTGGTTTGGATATTGTGGGGGAGGGGGGGTGTTGGGGACTGTTTGTTTGTTTCACAAGGCAATGTGAGGTTAGCTGCTGATTTGTCCTGGTTGTGTTCTCCGGGATGTGGGTATCATGCACGGGAGCAGGGTGGGGGGTAAGGGTTTGAGAATACTTTCGTGGAATGTGAACGGACTGGGGGATAGGATCAAGCGCGGGGTGGTGTTGCAGTTTTTGAAACGGATCTCGCCCGACATTGTTTTCCTGCAGGAGACACATCTGATTGGGAACTCCTTCCATGCCCTGAATAGGCGGGGCTATCGCCTTGCTGTTCACTCTGGTTTCACTTCTGGCTCTAGGGGAGTGGGTATCTTGGTCAGGGCCTCTCTCCCGTTGGAGGAGGGCGAGGTGCTCCACGATGATAGAGGGCGATATGCAGCATTGGTGGGGAGATAGGAGGGTAGAACTGTTTCGCTCGTTGCTGTCTATGTGCCACCGGGATTGCAGACGGCTACATTTGCTGATTTGGGGCGTTTGGTCCTGGGACTCCCTGGGGGGGTTCTGGTGTTAGGGGGTGATTTTAACGCTGTTGTATCCGGTATAGAGGACCGTCACCCCCCCCCCCCGGGATCTCCCTAGAGCCCAGGCCTGGCTGGGTGGCTTTCTAGATACTTTAGGACTTATAGATTGCTGGAGACTGATGCACCCGGGGCAGGCACAATACACCTTCCACTCGGGGGCCCACGGGAGTCTCTTGAGACTTGATTATATACTTATGCCGGCGTTCCAGGCTGGAATGATCGGGGAGGTGCGTCATTTGGCCCGAGGTATTTCTGACCATTCCCCTCTATTGTTGCAGATGGAGATTGTTCCCGGGGCAGAGGGAAGAGTAGCGCCAATTAACCCCTGGTATTTACGTAACCATAATATTCGCGTGGAACTGGTTAAGTCCATTGATCACTACTTCGACGATAATGTAGGGTCAGTGTCGTCTGCTGTCTCCCTATGGGAAGGTTATAAAACGGTGATCCGGGGGCATGCCTTGTCTCTTATTTCCCATGCTAGGAGGTGCGGGAGGGAAGAGGTGGTTCGTCTGGAAACTGACATAGCTGAGATGGAGGGAGATTTGGAGCGGGGTGTTACGGATGAGAAATTGCACGTTCTCAGCCTTAAACAGTCAGATTATAGAGCGCTGGTCACGGATGCTGCTAAAAGGATGAGTAGAGAGCAACAAGGACGACTGTATGATGTGGGAGATAATGCTGGAAAGTTGATTGCTTGGCTGGACAGGAAGGAGAGAGCGAGTAGAGTGGTGCCGGTTGTGGAGAGAGTGGATGGCGTGTGTGTGACTGACCCGGTAGAAATTGTTAACTGCTTCGCGGATTACTTCCTTGGGGTATACTCTCCGGTCTCTGGGCGTTCGGAGGAGGACTCTCATCTTTTGCTTAGAGACATTGCATTGCCGTCCCTCTCGGAGGCTGATAGCATATTGATGGAGGCGAAGTTGTCGCCGGATGAGATTGCTTTGGCCATTCGCTCGATCGCTTCTGGTAAGGCCATGGGTCCCAATGGTCTCCCTATTGAACTATATAAGTTGCGTCCAGATAAGATAGCACCGTATCTCCGTGACATGTTCCTCGCTGCACGGGCGGTGGGCCCCCTCCCCCTTGACCAACGTCTCGCCACCATAGTTGTGATACATAAAGAGGGGAAGCTGCGAGACCGCTGTGCCTCCTACAGGCCTATCTCGTTGTTGAACGCGGAACCCAAAATTCTGGCTAAGGTATTGGCCAATCGTCTCGTTCGGGTCGTGGGCAACTTGATTCATCAGGACCAGTCCGGTTTTATACCTCATCGTAATACCGCCCTGAACCTGAGGCGGTTGCATGGCGTGCTTGCTAGAGCGGAGCTTATACGTGAGCCGGCCATCTTGGCGTCTTTGGACGCTACCATGGCGTTCGATACTTTAGAGGGGCCATATATTTGGGCTGCGTTAGCGAAATTCGGGTTTGGCCCTGAATTCATTGGGTGGGTAAAATTATTATACGCTGACCCATTGGCACAGGTTGTGGTGACTGGTAGGGTGTCGGCTCCCCTCGCGCTGGGGAGAGGTACGCGACAGGGCTGTCCGTTGTCGCCCCTCCTCTTTGCACTTTCTTTAGAACCTCTCGCTGCCTGGTTGCTTTGGGAGCCGTCGTTGCGGGGCATTAGATGGACGCCGGAATTTGAGGACCGTATCTCCCTTTATGCGGATGACATCCTTTTGTATCTCACCTCTCCTCAGAAGTCGCTAATTGTATTGGTGGACGTATTGAATTCCTTCGGTCGTAATTCTGGCCTGGTTATCAACTGGGCCAAGTCATGTGTTTACGTCCTCTCGGGCGAGGCCCCCCTCCTGCGCGGGGGTGCCCTATTCAGATTGCTACATCGAGGTTCAAATATTTGGGGATCTTCATATCACTGGACCCCGCGGTCCGCTATGAGCGAAACCTTCTCCCTCCACTCCAGCGATTGAAGGCCGACGTCGCGAGGTGGCGACGGCTTCCGCTCTCGCCGCTCGGACGGGCGGCATTGTTTAAAATGATGTCGCTGCCTCACTTCTTGTACGCTTTACAAAATACGCTAGATGTCGTGCCGGCCCGTTACTTCCGCGAGGTGGAGGGTCTTCAGCGCCAACTGTTTTGGGACGGACGACCGAGGATCGCTCTCGCCAAGTTGACACTTCCTTGGTATGATGGGGGTGTTGCCCTCCCCGATATTAAAAGATACTATTGGGCGTCTCAGTTGGCGGCGGTGAACCACGGGATATACGGTCCTGCTTTGAATCCGGCCATCGAGATGGATAAGTTATTACTTCCGGGCGGGGATTACTATAGGGTACTGTATTCGGCGACTCCGGATGCATGGTTGACAGGACCGACGCAAGTTGCGGTACGCGTGTGGCATGCGGCGAATGCTGCGATGGGGTGGAGGGATCGCTTGACTCGAGCGACGCCGTTGTATGCCTCCCAGCGCTTGGGTTGTCTGTGGAAAACGAAAGGCTTTGAGAAATGGGATATGATTGGTATAAGTAAGGTGGGTGACCTCTGGACGAAAGGGTCCTTCAAAACGTTTGAAATGCTCAAAACTGAATACAAATTAAATGATAGAGAGTACTTCCGATATGCACAGGTCTACCATGCGCTGTGTTCGGTTTTTCCGGATGTTGCTGCTATCCCAGAATTTTCCCCGTTGGAAGATAGAGTGTTAGATGGCTATGTGCCCGACAGCACTATTTCTCTGATTTATAAAAAACTTATTAATGATCGTACGGACTTGCAGACCCATCTGCGGGAGGCGTGGACGGCCGACGGATTGGAACTGGACGATGAGGATTGGGTGTCGGCGGTGGCCTCCCCAAAAGAGGTGGCGATCCCGGCCCGCCTTAGATTTGTGCAGCTGAAGATACTCCATAGAGTGTATGTCACAGGGCCTGGTTTGATACGTATGGGTTATTCAAGGGATGGAATGTGTAAGCGTGGCTGTGGCTTGTTGGGTACCTTTCTTCATATCCTATGGGTATGTTCGGAGGTCGTACGATTTTGGAACGGGGTACATACTGTAATGGAGGAGGTCAAGCATGTCGCTTTGTTACTAGAGGCCAGGAGGTGTTTGCTGAATGTCTGGGAACCAAATGACTATAATGCGGCGCAGACGCAGTGGGGGACTTTGGGATACATGGTGGCTAAGCGCAATATCGCACAGTTGTGGGGTTCCCCGAGGCCGCCTACGATTTCGGTATGGAAGGAGAATATGGATTGGTGTATGTTCAGGGAAAAGACGGTGTATGTGGCGAGAGGCTAGCCTGGGAGGTGGACTAAGGTGTGGGGTCCATGGAATTCCTACCGTGGAAATATCTGCGCTCCGCCTCTGCCGCGAGAGGTTGACGTCGCTTTGTCCCCCTAGCCGCACATTCTACGCAATTGTGTATGCTTTGTCCTCTTCTCCGCCACCCCCCACTACCACCTCCTGTCAAGAGTTATTCCAGATAACGTGGATCTTCCCCCGTCCTGGGGAGCGCACGCTGCTATTTCGGACTCTCATTGCCTTGTTTGTGTGTTATTGTTTGTTTCTTAATAGAAAATATGAAACCGTCCTTTTTGATCGCCCTTGGACTGTGGCCGCGGCCTGTTATATGTGCTTACGAACTTTCGGGAGCTTTTGCTTCTGGCTCATTTGAATGTATGGCGTTGCCTTGCTGGCTCCCGAGCCTTCTAGCGGCCGGCCCTTGTGGTTGTAGGCCCTTGTTTGTACCTTTTTTACTGTGTAATAAAGGTTTCTTATAAAAAAAAATAAAAAAAACATGTAGAAAGTCTATTCAACTCCAATTATCTTTTGTTATACCAACCTTCCTTCTGTAGTCTCAATCCTGCTTATGAGTTTTCCATAAAATAATCATCTACCACAAAGTCTAAGTATAGTAGGTTTTAGAAGCCAAACTGTTATGCTTAAAGTAAACATATTTACAGTATAGTCCAGCAGTATTTTGCTCTTAGAAAAGACCAGTTCTTTACTGTGGGACATTTTTTGTGGCTTTTAAAAGAAAACATGTGACATTAGTCTGCTTGAGTAAAAAAAATTATGTTTGAGAACATACTCTAAAATAAAATCAGTTGTCTATCCCTAACAACTTTGTGCATCCTTGACAATTGTACATCAATCTCAGGAAATTAACATTTTAAGATGTTTGATTTAATATAATCAAATTTGGTGCAAATTTGCAAAAGGATTCAAAAGTTATGAAGGGGTCCTAAGGCAAGTCTATTTTTACATTTTCATATGAATCCCCCAAGATAACTTCACAAGACATTTAACAAAACTGCCTGCACAATTCTGCTTCCAAGACCAGCAATGCTTATCGGTATATTTTAGAATTTCCTTTACATTGCATTTATATGGCACTCACTACCCATGATGAGGTGTTTCATTTTCTCCTAAAGGTCAAATATACTATATTATGTTACTCCATATTTTTACATTTGTAAAATGTGACTTTTAAGCTGACATGATATGTCTGTAAATGTCTTTTACTATCAAGGTCAGCGATGAAAAACTCATAACCTACTTCCTCTTTTCATATCCATATGATTTAGTACAAACACACACTTTTTATTAATTTTAATAAACAAACAAACAGTCGGCAAATCATCAGTAATTGAGATATGGCATGATTGTGTACAGTCTTTCACAAGGGACAGAGAACAAATACAGTAAACAATATTTGTGATGGATCAGATATTCAAGGTGACAGGGTTACATTGTCGAAGGGAGCAGCTGGTGCAACACAAGTATCCCCTCTATAAGCGTTCCACTTAGCCCAGACTCAGGACCATTTTTGGGGGCACCCTCTTGCGACATAGACCGTTTTCTCACGGAACATGCACCAGTCAATGTTTCGCTTCCATGCTACAACAGTAGGTGGTACCAGTCCTCCCCATAGCTGAGCTATGTCTCTTTAGGCCACCACAGCTCCCATTGTGACCCACAACTTCTCCACCCCTCCCAAATCAGTGGGTTCCCAAACATTAAGGAGACTTCGTTTGGCCTCGGGGGGACAGATTTGTGCAGAACCTCACTCATGACCCCATGTATCCCCCTCCAATACCTTTGAATTTTCTCACACTCCCAAAGGATATGCATGAAAGTGGCAACTTGTCCACAGCCTCACCTGCAGTATGCGCTGTCGCCCCACCCCATGCAGACCATCTGTGGTCCCGTGATGTAGACCCTGTGTAGGATTTTCAGTTGCACCAAACGGACTCACGCAGAAATCGCGACCTCCCGGGGGGAGGCCACTGCTTCCCTCCACTCCTCGTCGTCCAACAGGAGACCATCCACCTCCCACAACTCCGGCAGCCCGGCCAGGTGATCCGACATGTTGTTTACCAGTTTTTTGTAGGTCAATGAGATTGCCTTCTGCGGCAACAGCCCATCCAATAGCCTATCCTCCAGGGGGAGAAGTCAGGGAGGGGGGAGAGGTAAAATTATCTTTTAATGCTAACTTAAAAATAAATAAGGCATTGTCAAATATATGTATTAGAAAAAAGAAAAATACATATATTATTCAGTACTAATAATTGTAACTTTTTACATTAACATGACATATATTTCATATCTTGAAACTACTTGTAAATGCACATCTCTTTGACAAAAGCCATCTTGCTTCTACAGGGTGATATTTTCAAAAGCACAAAATATGACAGATGCCTCCATTGTGAAGCCTAAGAAAAATAGTTAAATAACCTCTGAAAAGGATTACAAGAACCCAAAAGTCAAGTAGACACTGACTAATGGCTAGTCTTGTTGCATTGATATAAGAAAACCAACAAATGCATACAGGAGTCTTAGACGAGAGACAAGAAAGAAACTCATGAGAGACTCAAATACCAAACTTTCCATTTGAGGGATAGGATTATGGCTAGAACCCCTACCAATTTCTTGCTCTGCACTCCACTCAGCCAATTCTAGACATCAGGCTGGGTGGGTGTGCAGCCCTACTATAACCTGTGTTAACCCGAGGTGCACCATTGGCAGAAGTGTGAGTGAAATTGAAAAAAATCCCTTCATCCAGTGGAAAAGATAGTGATGATCTGCAGGATGCCTCACTCAAGCCATCTGATTCCCTATCTCCTTTAGAAGAGCCCCCGCGCTGAAAGGTAGGAAGCCAAGTTACCTCTCATGTCTCGTGGTCCCTTGCACACCTAATTAAGTTTAAGAAACAGTTTCCTAATATCTATAAAAATCCCATGAAATTCTGAGAAGAGCTGCAAACTATTTTTGAATGCTACAAATTGATTTTGAATGCTACAAACCTAATCGAGTAAACGTGAATCAACTGTAGTGTCTAGTTATGCAGAATGAAGTAAGGGATCATTTGATGGAAAAAGAGTAACTTGCCTCGATAGGCACCTGAATACATGGCTGTTCTTCCAGCTGTGAAGAAGGTGTTGGTAAATACCATAATGGAGGTATGTCCAGTCATGGTGGAATGGACTAAGATTTCAAATCCTAAACAGAAGAGAATGAAGGAAGTCCTCCTCCTGATTATCTCAGTCACTTGAAAGAGGCCTTTAAATGTTACTGGGTAGTGATCAACCTGCTGAAAATGCACAGGCAGCTGCTGATGCTGCAATTGTTCAGGGTCTGTTGCTCAAGGTACAGGAGCAGGTCCACACCATTTGTATTGAGTGGCAGACCAGTGTCAAGCTGACCTGCTACCTGTTGCTAATCATTGTCTGGAAGTACAAAAAAAGGAAAATTAATCAAATTAATCCAGCCTGATGTCTCTACAAATGCAATCTGTAAAAAAAACTTGAAAAGGAGTGAACAGGAAGGAATAGGGAGGTAAATAGAAAAATTTAGGCAAGATTAGGAAGATCAGGATGGCCCTTCATTCTTCAGTTGTGTACAATTGAGTCACTGGAAACACTGGAGTCCCCATTTAATCTCTAACACACCTCTCAAACCTGAGTTTATCCAAGTGTCTTAGAGTCGATACCCTATTTTTTTTTTTAAACCAGCCAGAGAGGTGCCAAATACTCCATAAACACCTTGATCCCAATAGACCAATACCATCCGTATGCCCAGCATTTCCCAATACCAGTTTGAACCTGAAGTGAAAGCAAGAATCAGACCTGTTATTAGCACTTTTCTCAAACAATGAGTCTACAGTAAGTGTATAATGTAGCACCCCTATATTACAGATCAAAAAGTCAGGCAAAAGCACTTACAGATTAGTGAAAACTCTGTGAGCTATTAATGCTGTGGTGAGATCTAGTTCTCCTGTTGTTCTTAACCCAGTACCTATACTGTCTTTTATTGCAGCCACTGCCAAATGGTTTAGTAGATCTTTGATCAGCCCTTCTTCTCTATCCCTGTACATCCCTAGAGTCAGTACCTTTTCATGTCATCATTCGCCGGTGTCCAGCTGACATTGTGTCGGCTCCTAAAGGGTTTACAGAGTCATCATCTATCTTCTCTCAAGCACTTGCGAAAAATCTGGGCAACATCTTCTTCCCAGGAGAATCTACTCTAGTTCATTAGGTAGATGATTTGTTGGTTGCGTCTTACGCCTTGGTCCAATGCAAGCCAGTTTCCCTGTTACTCTTTACTGAGTTATCTAAGAAAAGCCCAAAACATCTAGAGAAACATGAGAGTTCTGCCATTCCAGTGTTTTCTATCTTGGTCCCGGCCTTTCAGTAGGCGAGAGGTATCTGTAGGCAGACTGCATTGAAGCTATCCATAGGTTATGTTTAAACAATGATGGACGAACCC
Organism: Triturus cristatus; assembly: GCF_964204655.1. Classification (NCBI taxonomy): domain Eukaryota; kingdom Metazoa; phylum Chordata; class Amphibia; order Caudata; family Salamandridae; genus Triturus; species Triturus cristatus. The sequence goes on from NC_140581.1 coordinate 864,716,148, forward strand.
AAATATGTGTGGTACAATCACTACAAGGCAGTGTTTTGGAACCCACTGGGTTTGTTAAAAGACCCCTCACACACCAACCTGGTTGGTGTCATGCTTCATCATTGGTGTCCCAACCGGGTGGCGAATGCTCCCCGGTTGTACTACGACGCCTGATTACAGCGGAGCTGGTGTGGTGCAAAGATGTGATGTGAATCCTTGCCTTTCTAATTTTATTAATGGCGGCTCAGGATATGATTAAAAGTTATTCGTGATGCAACTAAAAAAAGAAATTATCTTATAGTTGTCTATGTGATGGGTCACATGTTTCAGCCCGCAGGGGAATGTAGGTGGGACTTTCTTCAGGACCGGTGAAAGTGGTGAGTGGCAAAGTGAGTAGTGCCACGTGGAAAGTGATTAAAAAATTTTTTTTTTAGGACCTACACACGCGCTAAGGGGTGTGGACTGTGTGTCTGCGTACTTACAGACACTTAAGCGAAAAAGACATGTGGGAAAAGAGACAGCACATAACATGTATACACATATGATGAATAGATAACATACATACAGTGATATTAAGCAATCATAAAATGCAATCTCAAGTGCTGTGATCATCCGATTAGATCTGCCAAGTGATGGTACCTATGGATGCAATAAAAACATCAGGTGGGCATGCTGCATGCTGAAGTAGTGCAGCAGCTGATTTGAGATTATCTGGTCTTAAGGATGCTATGAGGCTGTGTGACTTACACATGATGGTCTAGTGGCAACCGAGGGTTGTCACGTTGTTGGTTATTACACCGTGATTTACCGTGTGAGAACGCAAAGGTGTGGAGCCTTACCACTGTGGTGATGGAGTTGTACGTCATGTGAGTGAACGCACACGTGAGAAAGCCAGCAGATGCCAACAACGTGACAACCCTCGGTTGCCACTACACCATCATTAGTTAGGTCTAAAATCTTGGGAAAAAAGCAGACTTTTTGGGCAGTTAGATCAGCAAAAGTGTGTCTTCTAGACATTGTGGGCCTGATTCACAAAAGTAAACTATGACCAAAAGTCTAAGTTTAGACCTAAAGTCTAACTTTACTACTAGTAAAGTTAGACTTTTGGTCAAGTTTAGACCTAAAGTCTAACTTTACTACTAGTTAAGTTAGACTTTTGGTCTAAGTTAGACTTTAGGTCCAAACTTAGACTTCAGGTCTAAACTTAGACCAAAAGTCTAAATTTAGTAGTAAGAAAGTTAGACTTTAGGTCTAAACTTAGACTTTTGGTCAAAGTTTACTTTTGTGAATCAGGCCCACAATGTCTAGAAGACACACTTTTGCTGATCTAACTGCCCAAAAAGTCTGCTTTTTCTCCAAGATTTTAAGTAAGTTTTTCAGACTGTAGAGTTTCTTATGACAACTCTAACATATTTGTCTGAATTACAGGAATGTGCTTCTGAGGCGGAGAAGTGGGTTTTGATGAAACAGGACTGTAAAAAAGGATCCCAATGAAGTGTTGAGAGACTGCACCGGGATACCATGATAATGCCCATGTCAACAGAGATGGCAGGATTCGTGCCTTCAGTACCTACTGGTTTGTTCCATTCTTGCCTTCTGTTACCAAACAATATTGACACTCCTGTGCCACCTGTTAATCCTACACCGAAACCACTCCAGCTGGACTTGATCCAAATGCCTAAATGCAGCACATAAGTCCTGGTTTACCTTCTGTTTTCTAGTTGGATCAAAGCATATCCTATCAACCTTGCTGACATATTTACAGTTGTGAAAAGGCTGATAAGGGATTTTGTTGCTAGGTTTGGGGTCCACCCTCGGATATTTACTAACAAAGCCATTCCTTTTGTGTTCACCATAGTGCAAGAGCTGTGCAAGCCTTCATGGACCCAGCAACACTTTCACTTCACCTACCACCGAATATCATGAAGGAAGATGGAGCATTTAGATACCATTTAGAAAAGTGGTTAATCAGAGCCTAGCCAAACAAATAAGTGGAGAGCCTATGGAATAGTAACGGGACTCCTGCTCCTTCTTTCAATTCTCCCTCTGTCCCCAGCATCCCTTGACTTGCAGTTAAGTGATGATATTAAACTCCAGTTTTGCAAAAAACGTATTTGCTGTCTCTACAACTTCTGTTGGCAGTTCTTTCCTACAATTCTAAGTTTGAGCTATCTTTACCAATCTCTACACCGAAGCCTGCCACAACCTGCAACCAGGGGATTGGGTCCATGTGCAAATCTACCATCGAAAATTATCCCATTAGCCGTGTTGGCATGGCCCTCTCTAAATCCAACTCACCCTGAACACTGCTGTAAATTGCCACAGAATGAGAGTCTGAGGGCATGCCAGTCAGTGCATGAGATCCCAAAACCCAAAGGTTCTAGCCCTGTAGTTGCCTCTATGCCAATGACGCAATCCTCCCCTAAGCATCCAGTTCCTGCTGCAACAAACTATTGGCGTTATTTTTTAATTTAAATTATAGTTGCGTAGTACTATGAATATTTTGAAATTAGAATAGTGCTATGATGTATGGAACTGTGTTTTCTTGTCACAGGCCCAACTAGGCCTCTGTTCCATTTTGGGATTAGATGTAGCGAAGTTTTTCAAAATGTTTTTATTTCTCATTGATACCACACACAGTAAAATGTGCACTGATGCTATGGTGTGCCACGCTGATCTTAGAGAGTCTCATGGGAAGTTATTTAGTTACATTTTTGCTCTATAAGGTATTTTGCTGCTCTGTTGAGTTCAATCATTTAAAAGACTTCCATTGTTTATGGAACCAGATTGGCGCTAACATGTCCAATGCTTAGAAGAGACTCATTATTATTCATTTAGGGGTTAGTTCTAGGATAGTCGTATTTAATGACATTGCTATAATGATGTGTTCTCATTTGTCAATATGTAATACGTTTGCTCAAACTATGCTGATTGTGCAATCTCCATTGGTTTCTATTATGAATTTAGCGATAAAAAGAGGCTCTGTATGGCCCTTTGCAGCATCCTTAAATGAAGTTCCACTCATTAAAGATGATGTTTGCTGAGTTCTTTATTACAGCCCCCCGCACACAGGGAAAACACCTCCAACGCTGACAGTCTCCATAGCAGAACTGTCCTAAGATAGAATTTGCATACACAACACATTCTACAATCTAGAACTATATGACCCATTGACTCATCTTAAAGCCACATACTACACAATCCCCCTTCTTTAAAAAAAACAACAACAAAAAAAAAAACAATTTAATCTAAAATCTAAATATCATCAACTACAATCAAAAATTTCTAGCGATTTTGGTTTTTTAACAATTCTACCACTAGAAGTTTTTACAATATTTTCATCGCAAGATAGTTGTGGTATAATAGAATCTTGAACATCATGAGACTTGTCACCCAAAGAAGAATTTACATCAGATGGGACTTCAGGTACAGGGACACTATCAGGAGAAACAATACAATATTGTGAAACTTCCAAATCAACATCAGAAGATATTCTACGATTTACACTTTCATCATTTGAATTGGAATCATCAATATGTTGTGAAAATGTACACGTATCTAACCACCAAAAATGTTTGCATTTGTCACGCTCTTCTGACTCAGAGTTATATGAAACTGGTGCCAGGCGACTACAATGCCAAACCTCACCATTTTGAAGTAAAGCAGTGTTATTCATAACCTTGACAACCAGTTTGGGTTCACTAAACTTGCTTTCAGTCTTTGAAACTTTCCTAGCGTTTTTTTATTCTAACCCATTGACCACTATGTAAATTAACTTGTTTAGTGCCATGTTTTAAATCATAATAGGATTTGTTTTTCATCTGAGATTCTTTAATATTCTCTTTCACAATAGGTATATCACACAAAACCATTCCACTTTTATTTAACCAACCTGGATTAATTTTTGAATGAGGAATCCTACCTCTCATTAAAGAAAAAGGACTTTTACTAGTAGTACCATGAATAGTACTTCTATAAGCCCAAAGGAGTTTTTTCTATTCTTCTTCCCAGGATAAGTCACCTTTGTTAGCAAGCTGTATGACTCCCTTAATACTGCGGTTAGCTCTCTCAACAATACCATTGCCACTAGGATGATATAATGCTGTGAATCTCTGTTGAATCCCAGAAGCACTTAAATAATTTTTCATCTCACAGGATTTGAACTGTACTCCATTATCAGATAGGATGAATTTAGGGAAACCTTCTCTTAAGAAGATATCATCTAAAAATGTTATCACTGTTCTGGTATTGATGGTATCCACAACACACATTTCTAACCATCTTGAAAAAGTATCGACGAGTACCAAAATGTATTTCTGCAAATTATCTTGCCAACAAATTGGTCCCATACAGTCAATGGCTACAACTTCCCAGGGAAAATTGGGGCAACTAGGAGAAGCTAAAGGTGGATAGAATGTTTTAAGTGTCTTATCCGAAATCTCGCACTTCACACATGATCTCACAAATCTTTCAACATCTAAATCAATCCTAGGCCACCAATATAATTCTTTTAGACGCAATTTGGTGCGTGTAATTTCTGAATGCCCTTCATGACTTAAATTAACTATTTTATTCCTTAAGTTTTTTGGTGGTACGATTTTATCACCACGTAAAACAAACGTATCTGAAAGACTTAGTTCATTCCGAACTTCCCAAAAACCTCGTAACTCATCATTCACAAATTTTTTATCAATTCCGTTCCACCCCTTCATGATTAATTGTTTAAGAACAAGCAAAATTTGATCAGAATTCTCTGCTTCAAGCCATTCTTCTTTACTAAAACTGCATTGAGTCTTATTTGATGAAATGTGAGCTAATGAGAAATCATTCCAAGAATTCATGTCGAGCTCAACCAAAGGTAAAGACATACGGCTCAGAAAATCTGCGGTAAAATTTTGAACACCAGGCATATATTGCACTTCATACATGAAATCCTGTAGCCTCATAGATAACCTAGCTATCCTGGCTGTGGCACTGGTCAATTCATCAGTGGTCAGTGATTTAGTCAAAGGTTTATGGTCGCACCGTAAAATAAACTTCCTTCCCCAAAGAAATGTCCTAAAATGTTCTAGAGCCCACACACAAGCCAGGGTCTCCCTTTCTACAACTGAATAACGTTCCTCAGTAGGGGTGAGAGAACGTGATGCAAAGGCAATAATAATTTCTTTGTTGTTCTCATCCAATTGTGTAAGTACACTACCTAACCCTTTGCTACTAGCATCAGTGGTGACAATGGTTTGTGCGCAAGGATCAAAGCCTTGAAGACTAGGTGCTTGCGCTATGGCCTTTTTTATTTCTTCAAAAGATTTTTGGCAAGAATTACACCAAATAAACTGTGCCTTATTTTTAAGTAGGGATCTCATTACACAAGTTTTCTCAGAGAACTTGTCCACAAATTTAGAGTAAAACTCTGCAAGTCCCAAAAAGGATCTAAGATCTTCTTTAGATTTGGGTGGAGGAGCATCTTTAATGGCACTTACTAAGATGGTTTTGGGCCTAATACCTAAGGCACTGACTTCATGGCCCAGATAAGTTACACTGTCTTCTGCAAATTTACATTTTGAAAGTTCAGCTGTAACTCCTTGGTTTTGGAAGATATTCATAACTTTTCTTAGAAGCTCATCATGAACTTTCTTATTAGGACCCATTATAAGAATATCGTCCTGAAAGAAAATTATACCTTGCATATCACCAAAAAGTTCATACATAAGCCTTTGAAATACCGCAGCCGCGGATGCTAAACCAAATGGCATGCGACGAAATTGGTAACAACCAAAAGGAGTACAAAAGGCTGTAAGGTGTTTACTCAATGGATGTAACGAAATTTGGTGATATGCACACGATAAATCAATCGTTGAGAACCATTTAGCACCTTTGGTTAATGAAAGCATTTCATCGATTCTCGGGAGAGGAAACTGATCAATAATTATATTCTCATTCAAATACCTTAAGTCTATGCACATGCGAATTTTCCCATTAGAACGTCTGGCAATAACAATGGGGGAAATCCATTCAGATGCTTCAATTGGTTCGATAATATTTGCATCTAACAATTTTTTTAATTCAGCTTTTACCTCATCTTGAACAATTAGTGGAATGTGTCGTACTTTATGAATTTTAGGAACTGCATTGGGTTTGACCAACATTTTATGCGTAAAACCCTCAAGGTTTCCAATGTTGCCACTAAAAACTCTTGGAAATTCTTCCAAAACCCATTTCTTAGTATTTTCTGCTTCACACATGACAAGCACTTGTTCAGGACTATTGGGATTCAAAATAATATCAAGAGAACGTTGGTCTTTCCAACCTAAAACTGAAGGTCCATCTTGGGCTACATACAATTTACACAGTGCTCTTCTACCCTTGAACTCGAATATTAGAGATCTAAAACCCAGCATCTCAATTTTTTGCCCAGTGAAGCTTTCTGGATTGACATCAGTGGGTTGCAATTGTGGGCCAATGGTATTAACAAATTCGTTATCCCATACTGATTTAGCAATGATAGTGAATGGAGATCCAGAGTCCGCTGCAACCTGTAAAACTATACCACCAAAGGAAATCATACATAAAGGCTTGTTGCTATCGTTGCTTGTAATATTGACCACAACATGCTTTGTTATACCACTGGAAATACTCGAGTTCTCTGGAGAGTCTTCATCTTCATTGTTGTCTGATAAATCAGAATTGCTGTTTGTGATACAGGTTACATGTGATTTTTTATAACGCTTCCTCCTACAAACTTTTGAAAAATGTCCAACAATTACGCATACTGAACATTTCGTAGATTTGGCAGGACATCTTCCAAATCTTGCCGTATGAGAAGTACTTCCACATCTGTAACATACAAAGCCGGACTGAGAAGGATTTTCTTATTTTTTAGTGTTAGAGGTTTGATGTGGTTTCCAATTGTTGCATTGATAAGATCTAGGTTGTTTGTACGTAAGACTTTTGTCTTTCCTGGTGTCTGTAATCTTATTGACAGTGACTGCCTCACTCGAATGAGAAACAGCTTTAGCACACCTTTCTGATAATTCTGCCTTTTTTACCAATGTAATAATATCCTAAGGCTAGCATCACCTTCAATCCAAAGTTTGTCTTGAATGCTTTTATTTTTTGTACACATGACTATTTGGTCTCTTATCATGTTGTCATGCAAAGAGCCAAATTTGCACTTTATGGCAAGATTTTTTAATGCAGAGACATAATCTTCAATTGATTCGTTAGTCTCTTGTTTACGTTTATAAAATGTGCGTCTAGATACTGCCGCACACACAATCGGTGAGTAATGATCATCTAGGTCAGCAATGGCACATTTGAAAACATCAACATCTGCGCTTCTTTCATTTTTTTGCATTTGATTATACACTCTGAGACCTTCAGGTCCTAAACAATGCATTAAAATTCTTTTTTTCCTTTCAGGAGACATAACACTACCATTATCCTCCAAGGTAGCAATATAATTAATGAAATACTCTTTCCATTCTTGCCATTTTATAATAGGTTCTCCAGGATTAATCAAGAATTCTTTTGGATTACTCAGAGTAATGCTGACATTTGTGCTTTGTGTATTCTTGCTTGCAGTGGAGACTGTGCTAGATTCACCATCCATGTTCACTTATTTATAAATGACTGTTTAATATATAATAGAAAGATAATAACAGATATTGGTATGAATTTCTGTGAAAACGGTAAACTTCTTGTTCTTAATCCTTAAAAACTGTCTAAAACTTTTGTAAACGCTATTCCGATAGAAATGCTTCACTCGTACTGCATTTCTAATGAAAATTGGATAATCAAGATGGCCGCCAGGGTCACGGTGCGTGACCTCGTAGCTCACGTAGATTGACGCATTGCGCGTTACACAGTCACGAAACAAGAAGCAGAAGCGTCTTTCAAAGAAGGATTACGCGCTGAAGAATGGAAGCCGTCATCCGCGCGAGGTAAACAGCGCTAATGCCTGTAGGCAACTGTCAAAGATTTGAATATACACAGCGCTAGCGTTGGCAGGGTTAACTAGATTGTCAAATAATACTTCGCGGATTACAAGAAAATGCAACTGAACTCACGCAGATGTCGAGTTGTCCGTTGTGATTCTTTTCCTTGAATAAGTCGTCCTTTTCAAAATCGAGACGGATAATGTAAGTATGCACTCGGTTCGACCGTTGGCAGGGGGCTGAGCATTCTTGTCGCCAATTCAATGTAGCATCCTTAAAGGAAGTTCCACTCATTAAAGATGATGTTTGCTGAGTTCTTTATTACAGCCCCCCGCACACAGGGATAACACCTCCAACGCTGACAGTCTCCATAGCAGAACTGTCCTAAGATAGAATTTGCATACACAACACATTCTACAATCTAGAACTATATGACCCATTGACTCATCTTAAAACCACATACTACACCCTTCCTCTGAGTCTCAAGGGATTTTGACCAATTTTCTATTGATTTACTGCATATTCTGGACTTAAACTATCTTCCAGATTTTGCTCATACTGCTAATTCCCAAGGACTGATTTATTATGCATTTTGATGCTTACTAAATGTTTGCCTTCTGTATTGCACTTCAGTATTTTTAATAAAGCTTCATGGTTTCTAATTTACTAATCTCTAGCCTTTTTGAGTCTCAAAACTTTGCTGATTACTATTGAATTGCTGTTTTTAATATCAGCTTTAAGGACATATTTTCTCATCTATTCTTGTGAACAACACCGTCCCCGACCTCGCATTAGGCATTTTATTTCTAACATGTCAGATTATAAGCAGTGCAGACACAAGGAGATTATGGACGGAGCGCTGAAACTTTTCATTATAAGCAGTAGCACCAACACGATTGTATCTCACCGTCTCCGGCAGGAGCTTTTGCTGTCAACCTCCATTAAACTTACCCTCACCAGGATGCAGCCCCTCCTTCTTCCAACAGATACAACCTCCAGACTAGGTAGTTGGAAACCTCCTTAGTATCTGAGTCCTGATGGGTTCTGCTGGCCTCCGTGCTGCAAGCATTGTTGTTTGGCACCCAGAGATCAAGAGCATTCTTCCTTCCACTCACCCTTGAAAAGCCCATACTTTTACAGTGAGAACACCTTATTAGAGCAATACCGGAAGTGTGAGAGGTTAGGTTCTGGAATGGTGTAAGGGTATATCCCCTCCCTTATTGCTTATTGTTCCCATGATGTCCACCTGGACCAGTACAGGTCTATCTCACATGAATTATGAAATAGTCAAGACTTTGCCTTCTGTCCCTAGCTATTTAATGTATACATGGATCATCTAGGTAAGTTAATCACCATCCATTTTCTTCACAGTACATAGGCAATACACAGAGGCTTGAAGACTTACATGAGTATTCTCAGGGCAGTCCATCAACCACTGAATGTCTACACAGCATATGAATGGATGTCTCTAAATCATCTCTGGCTCAATGCTGGTAAGATAGAGGTGCTACTCTTTGGGAGCAGTTATTCTTCACAACCGGCTTCCACAAGCCCCCTCCAATACGTTTCCCTCCTCCAGTGATACCTTTTTTTTAAAAAATTGTTTATTGGCATTTCAATGCAACCAACAAAATACAACAACATAGTCATTAGTGCAAAGCAATTACACATGTGATACACAGATGATATACAATTCTACAAAATAAACGGACCAGTCGAAGTGCATCGTCCTATCTAATGCAATATAAGATACCCAACAATAAAGGTTTACAAGTCCGATCTCAGGGCTGGGACATCTCCGGTATGGGGAGGCAACATTCAGATTGTTATATAATGGGGTTTGTGTATCCAAATTACTTATGTATCCCTTGCCTGGTTCCTGCTCCGGCGGCCTTTGTCTCCTGGGCACATGACTATTCTCCTGGGGGACTGGCCTGTTCCGATGAGCCCCCCTTCTCAGCCCGTAGCGAACGTGCCCAGTCAAGAAACGGGCTCCATATATCTTTTGGCCTGGATGTGGCTGGCATTAGTTCCCAGAATGTTGTTAATTCTGTATGACTAAAAGTGACATCTGGGATCCAGGACCGGCGGAGAAGGCCGGCAGATGAGGGGTGTTGCCAGCGGGGCGCACAACGGCTCTGAGACGCTGGCCAGAAGCAGTAGGGGGGTCAGCGGCGGCCTGCCTTCCTTCGAGGGATTCGCGCATTGAGCAACGCAACCTTGTGAATCCTACCGAGTTCCGAGTATGTGCGGTGTGATGGGTGGTATGGCTGGGGTTGGGGGTGCAGATGGAAGCCTGTGACGGTGTGCGACGGAAGAGGAGTTGGTGTTCCGGATGCAGTGCGATGGGCAGGATGTCCGATGGCGTGGCGTTATATTGTGAGGTTTAGGTGTTCACGCCCTGGTTGGCACCGGGTGCTAATGTTTAGGTCAGCGCAAGGAGCGACATGCGTCACCAATGGGGCTTTGGAGAGGGGGATTGCCAGGGGCGGGGGGGGAGTGCAGGTAACCAGTCCATTGTGTTATTTGATTCAGGCGAGTGCGGCCTCAGACGGCGCAGGGACATGGAGCTCCGGTCTGGAAGAGGAGGTCCTGGACGGACACTCAGGTACATGACTGAGGGGGGGGGGTTTAAGTCTTGGTGTCGTACTTTGCCGATACCGTGTCCATGCCCTGGTTGTCACCGGGTGCTCAATTTCTGAGTTTATGCAATGGTATTTCCTTCAATGAGTTTGGGATAAGGCTGGAGGCCTGGGGGACCCGGGGCCCACATGACGCACAGCTGGTCAGCGGGGGAGTTCGGTGGTGATACCTGCAAGGATTGGTACGTCGCCAATGGGGCCTTGGAGTGGGGGATTGCCCTGGAGGGAGGGGGGAGCAAGGTAACCAGTCCATTTGTTATTTGTTTCAGGCGAGTGCGGCCTTTCGACGGCGCAGGGGCAAGGAGCACCGGTCTGGAAGAGGAGGTCCTGGTCGGACGCTCAGGTAAATGACTGGGGGGGGGTTTAAGTTTTGGTGTCGTACTTGGCCGATACCGTGTCTACGCCCTGGTTGTCACCGGGTGCTCCATTTCTCAGTTTATGCAATGGTATTTCCTTCAGTGAGGTTGGGACAATGCTGGAGGCCTGGGGATCCCAGGGCCCACGTGACGCACAGCTGGTCAGCGGGGGAGTTCGGTGGTGATGCATACAAGGATTGGTACGGCGCCAATGGGGCCTGGGAGCGGGGGATTGCCCTGGAGGGGGGGGGGGGTGTGCAGGTAACCAGTCCATTCTGTTGTTTGTTTCAGGCGAGTGCGGCCTCGGACGGAGCAGGGGCAAGGAGCCCCGGGCTGGAGGTGGAGGTCCTGGACGGACGCTCAGGTAAATGACTGGGGGGGTTTAAGTCTTGGTCGTACGTTGCCGATACTGTGTCCACGCCCTGGTTGTCACCGGGTACTCAGTGTAGGCAATGGTATTTCCTTCAATAAGGTTGGGGACAATGCTGGAGGCCTGGGGAACCCAGGGCCCACGTGACGCATAGCTGGTCCGCAGGGGTGTTCGGGGGTGATACATGCAAGGGTTGGTATGTCGCCAATGGACCTTGGAGTGGGGGATTGCCCTGGAAGGGGGGGGGGGTGTGGGCAAGTAACCAGTCCAGTTTGTTGTTTGTTTCAGGCGAGTGCGGCCGCAGTCGGAGCGGGGGGCAAGGAGATCCAAGGGGGATGGCGGCTCCGGTTTGGCAGAGGAGGTCCTGGACGGATGCTCAGGTAAATGAAGGGGGTGGTTGAATGTCTCGGAGTTGTACTTGGAAGCTTAGGTTTCACGCCCTGGTTGGCACCGGGTGCTCATTCCTCAGTGTCTGCAATGGTAGTCCTTCAGTACGGTGGGGACGATGCTTGGGCCTGGTGAACTCGGGGCCCGACTGACGCGCAGCGGAGGCAGCAGGGGAGTTCGGTGGTGATACATGCAGGGTAGGCAGGGGCCTGGGGGGCCTCAGTATCTGGCGCGCGAGGGTCGCGAGGCGTGACGAGGGCAGTGTTCTGCTGGTGGGGACTTGCATGGGGACTGGTGGAGGTAGTTTGTGGGCCGCTTGGTAAGATATTCACCTCTCGGTAGGCGTCGCAGTAAAGGGCTGCGGGGGTGCGCCGGAGGGGTAGCGGAGGAGACGGGGAAGGCTGGGGCCGCTGCGTGAGGTAACCGGACGGGGTCGGGGGGGGTTTTCGGGCACTGCACGATGCGTTTGGGGATCGTCACCAGGGTTGTAGCTGGCAATAAGTTGGAAGCGGGGATTCGGACTTGCAGGGCGCAGTTTAGGTAAGGGGGCCAGGACCTGTGTCTCAATGGTAAGTCTTGGGCCTACAATTGTGAAGGATCTCGCAGGACAGGGGTTCGAGTTCCGCACACGCTGTCGGTGTCGTAAGGTGGTAACTGTCACACTCTTCTTTCCACATCAGGGGATGTGTTACGTGTCAGGGGCGAGGAGCCAACACACGGTGGTCGTGTCGTAACACCACTGACAATATGGCGATTTCGTCGGGGGCATCTGGGAGTATGGTAGTGCAAGGCACAAGAGACGAGATGATGTGGTACCGGTGGGGCAGCGGACATGGGCGCAGTGGCTGTGGTGAGGGGGAGCGCAGGGGGGGAATGAGGCACCAGTGATTGGTGGTAAGCGAAGGGAGGCCTATGGCTGGGGATTTGGGGTTGCCAAATGTGGACGGCAGTTTAACGGCGCTACAGGCTGTTTCGGTTTCGTTCGAGGACTGGGGCCAACGGGAAGTGGCTCCTTTACGGAGTGGCGCAAATCTTACGCCTGAGGGCGGGCACAGAGGTGTCAGCAGGAGGGCTGTTCGGGGGTGGCGGGGGGAAGTCGGAGATTGGGGAGATGGCGGCAGAGGAGGGTGTGTGGTGCCGTTGTAGGGAATAGAGGGGTTTGGGCGAGGGTTTTGGAGAGATTGGGGATGGAAAGGACAGGAACATAATACTTGCGGGACTAATTATTCTTTTTCTACTGCAGGTAGGGGGAGTGGCCTGGGATCCAGTGTGGTCCCATGGACAGGCGGACACTCTCCCGAACGTTGGGCAGCACCAGAGGCGACATAGCGGGTGTACGGATGTCATCTGGCAGGGGGAACGCAGTCATTTGGGATGTATGTTTGATTGTGGGGGAACGGGGGAATTGACTCGGGGTGAGCGTGGCGGCCAGTGGGTGACTGTGCCATACGATATGGGAAATGGCTCCACTACAAGCAAAAGCATTGGGGAGAAGGTTCTTCGGAACAGGGCAGGTCTGGTTTATTCCAAGAGACTTGGCTAGGGATATGGTTCAATGACGAGGAACTTGGGAAGCGGGTTAGGAAGCAGCACTGCGCAGTGCAATGACGGGTCTCTGGGGGACGTCTAGCATGCTTACAAGGAGTCAGGCTGCAGTGAATGAGGCTGTTTGAGGGACACTGGTGGCCTGGTTGGGGAGGGGGGGGCGCTTTCATGGATGGGAAGGCTCCTGGACATGTTTCTTGGTTTACGAGGGACACTGGAGTAAGGGTGGATGGGCATCCACCGATGGGTGCATTGCAGAGGAGGAACTTTTGTGGGGACGGTTGAACATGCTTTACGGCTACTAGCCCACAGGTCGGGGGGACTGTTTGAGGGGACGGTTGGTTTTGGGATGGAGCATTTTTCATGGCTGGATTGCCCTGGAAATGTACCTTGTCGGAAAGGTGCGCTGGCTGTATGGGTGCATGGTAGGCCACCGAGGGTGCCTGGCAGAGGATGGATTTTGAGGGCTGTCGGAAATGCTTACGGGGGTACGGCCCGCAGGTAATGGGACTACTGGACGAGGCACAGGCGGTCTTGTTGGGGCTGGGATGCTCTTCAGGGTTGGGGGATTGGCTGGAAGGTTACTGGATTACAACGGATACTGGCTGTACGGGTGGATGGTCATCCACCGACGGGGCCTTGCCAAGAAGGGAGTTTGGGGGCGATGGACCAGGATTACAGGGGGACGGTCCGCGGTTAAGGAGACGGAGGGAAGAAAGACAGGTGGTTGTTTGCGATGGTACAATTTTGTCACGGGCGGGGTTCGTGTGGGAAAAGCTGCTGGTTGCCGCAGGACATAGTTTCAGGGGTGGATGGTCATCCACCTGGTGTTTGGAGCGTTAGGATGGGCAACCTGGGGGGACCGGTGGTCCTACTTCGACTAGGTGCGCCTTTCGCAGCCTGGGTGTCCTGGCGAGAGAGAACGTTGTACGGGATGCAGGTTTTAGGGGATGGGGGTCATCCACAGGGTGCTGCAAGGTAGACTGGATGGAGGCGAAAGGCGCACTAGAACTGGGGGTGGGGCAGGGAACCGCCCTCCGGGGGTTTCCCTGGTTGGCGGTACTTTGGAGGGGTGGGTAGTCACATACGGGCGGATCCACCCCTCGGGAGGGGAGAACGGTACACAGGTGACTGATAGCGGGCGCTGGAAGCAATGACCAATGAAGGAAATTACACTGAGGATGCTTGGAGGGCAAGTGATGGGGAAAGGAAGGAGGTCACCGAGTGAATGGGGGAAGAGTCTAACAGGTGAGATGGTTTTGAGAATGGATGAAAGGAGAATGAGTCGGTATGGGTTGGGGAAAGTATATTTATTGCATTTATGTACTGTCGAATAAAGTCTAAATGATTGCAACCATGTCCTAATAAAATGGCCTTTTACGCTTCAAGTAACAGCGTGGAGTGTGGTTCTTGCGCGATGCGGGCCCCGGGGGAAGTGAAGGTCGCAGACCAGTCTTCCCCCGGGGAATTCGCGCAACGACCGGAAGGACATGGTGGGGGTGGGATCATAGGAAGGAGAGGGGCGGGAGTTGGGAGGGTATATAGGTGTCAGGAGAGGAGTATCCGGCCTCTTCCTGACACCTGAGCACCACCGGGGGGAGAAAAAAGTTTGTCCGCCCACCCACCCTACAGACATTAGGCGAAGGGTGGGGATAGATTTTGGGCTGAGCGTGCCAGTTTAGGGCAGGGTTGCAGAGTAGAGGCGTCACGGTACTTTGGAGGGGTGGGTAGTCACATACGGGCGGATCCACCCCTCCGGAGGGGAGAACGGTACACAGGTGACTGATAGCGGGCGCGGGAAGCAATGACCAATGAAGGAAATTACACTGAGGATGCTTGGAGGGCAAGTGATGGGGAGAGGAAGGAGGTCACCGAGTGAATGGGGGAAGAGTCTAACAGGTGAGATGGTTTTGAGAATGGATGAAAGGAGAATGAGTCGGTATGGGTTAGGGAAAGTATATTTATTGCATTTATGTACTGTCGAATAAAGTCTAAATGATTGCAACCATGTCCTAATAAAATGGCCTTTTACGCTTCAAGTAACAGCGTGGAGTGTGGTTCTTGCGCGAAGGACCCCGGAGACAGCTGGCTCGTCTCCAGCCTCCGCTTTATTTACTCCCAGACCTGGGCTTTCATTCTTTACAGCGTTTAGAGATCTTTGGGTCGGATTAATTCTCGGCGCCACTTGTAATCGAGGAAGGCTGTCTGAATAATGTTTTCCAGTGCCATCAATGTGGGTGGGGGGGGGGGGGGGCGGGGAAGGTTACATGTATTTGCCTGCAAGTTGCCCGAAGTTTATAATATAGAAAAAGTTCTGAGAAGGTCACAGCCCTCCCCTCTGTTGTATCTGGTGGGGATCTGAATTCCTCCAGCGATACCTTTAGTATAATATCTTGGGGTCACCTATGACTTTAAGATGTCTTTTGATTTGCAAGTACATGTAATCTCTAAGCGCCCATTACCTTTAACATTGTTTATAGAATAAATTATCCTTTTGTGAATACAGCCTTTTTTATGTTGCTGATTAAATGACTTGTGCTTCCCAGCTTTATTTTTGCTCTGCAATGTATCCAAATCATGCCATTTGAATTGCCTTTGGACTGAAGAGACACGCCCATATCATGTTATCAAGTGCAATTGGGACGGCTTTAATTCAAGGATCAGATCCATTTCAGAATGTTATGTATTGCCTGGAAAACAATACCCCCTGGCATTACCCTTCACTATGGGTCCCACCACTGCAATTAGGATGCACCTGCCATACTGGCAAGCGCATCCTGGGCTTTTAACATTGCGGACGGTGCTGCTGGCTGCAGCACTGTCCGCAATGTTAAAAGTTCTTGCACTGCATTTACCTGCACTACGTGGCAGACACCCCATGCGGTACCTGCCACCTGGTGCATGGAAATGCAGGGGGTACCATGGGTCCAACCCCCAGTTACAACCCCCCCCACAGAGAGGGCCTGCAACAGGCCCCCAAATTCCAGCCTCCACTTCTGTTTTTGTGGCGGGATGACCCCCGCAAAAAGACAGGCGAAAAGGGATTCCGTAATCCCGCAATGCTGCCCTATGTCCTGGTTCCGCAAGGTGGGCGGAAAAGGACCGCCTTGCGGAACCGTGGCGGACACATTGGGATTCCCACTGCCATCCTAATTTGGCGGTTGGAATTTCCTGTGTGATGGCGGAAAGACCGCCACAGCCGGCCCAGCGGTGGCGGTCCTTCCGCCATCATAATGAGCCCCTATGTGAGGAGGTATTTCCAGTTTCAGCAGCATAAAATAATCTCAAGGTTTGCTGCTGATCCTAAATTACTAATTCCAATGAGGCGAAGTGTTAAATTGCTCCAGCATATTTACGCTATTTTACAAGATTCCAGTGTTTTACATTTTAGTTGAAAAACATTTATAGTTAATTTTAATTTAAGTTTGTACGTTTTACAGTTGCCTGTTTCATCTGTTGACTGCTGGTGCATGTATGTATTATGCTGTTTATAATACATGGAAGCCTGTATTCTATTTAAAAACATGTCTCTAATTTCCTTAATAAAGCCAATTTGCGACATCTCTAGACACCTGCAATAATTAATTGAATAGTTGCTCATCTATAATAATTATTACCACTGAGTACTGATGTCACAATGCGTGCTGCCAGTGCCAGCATCCAAGGTGAAAGGCAGGTCACAGAGCATAATTACAGCTGCAGTTTAAACAAGGAAAACAGGAACTGGCTTTCCCATCTTCTGATCTGTTTTTCTAAAAAGATAAAGTGATCAGTATAAAGGAGATATTTCTGGCAACATATTTATGTTATCTATTTGCCATGCTATACTCTCCATGAGCCATGGCATTTTTACCTGATTTACATTGAACTGATTCTAAGATCTTTCTTTCCCAAAAATATGAACTGCTTTTTGGTGTCTCTAATTTTGTAGTCACATTCTGCTTTTATTCTTCCTGTCTGCAATGAAAACCAAGGATTTATATACTTTGTGAGAAGGGTGTTGTTGTGAGAATGTATTACGTGGAATAAAATACCATCTGCTGTATATTAAAAGGACATTGCAAGTCACTTCGGAGTTCCATGAACTTCTAAAGAAACTCAGCTTTCTCCTCCTTGGTGACTTGCAATATACCTTCAATGAATATCTACATGGACTACATTAGACGTTATTATATCTACCCCTAAACTGTACATAAAATACAAAACCTCCAGGAGTCTATAAAAATCACTTAAAAACTAATGGCACTAATCAATGGGCCAGATGTATGACCAGTGTAAATTGTGACTCCCAATTTGCACTCGATTGCGAGTCGCGAATTGCGAGTCGCAATTTACAACAGTGTCAGAGACACTGATTGCAATTCCCAACGGGGTCGCAAAATGCGAGCCTCATGAATATTAATGAGGCACTCGCAATTTGCGACTCCATGGGGAAGTGCTGGATGGTGGCTTGCTGGGCTCAGTAGACATCCATGTCTGGGACTGCTTTTCAATAAAGCAGTTTTTTTTAAATGCAGCCCGTTTTCCTTAAAGGAAAACAGGATGCATTTAGAAAAAAAAAATGAAACGTTTTCGTTTCATTTTTAAAGGGCAGGTAGTGGTCCCTGGGACCACTGCCTGCCCTTAAAAAATATTTTCCCTGCATCTGCTAAGGGGAAGGGGTCCCCTGGGGACCCCTTCCTATTTGTGACTGCATTACCACCCTCTTGAAGAGGGCGGTAAATTGTGAGTGTTTTGCGACCGCAATTGCGGTTGCAAAACATTCGTACATGGCTTGTGAGTCACTATTAGGAAGGGAACGCCCCTTCTTAATAGCGAGTCACAAAACACTATTTAGCGAGTCGCAAATTATTTGTGACTGGCAAAATAGTGTTAGTACATGGCCCAGAGGAAAACTGCAATGGCAAACAGGTCGCAAACCCGTTTGCACATGCAATTTTCCGTCATACATCTGGCCCAATGAAAGCCAAAAACAGTATGGCAATGACATGTTGATTTAAGCAAGATAAAGAAGCATTACAACTATTAAAAGAACACAATTGATGACAGTAAGCTCTGTCAATCACTAGAAGACACGCCTTTCTTTTGGTGTAAAGAAAGAGTATCAGATTAGAAGTGCCCACAAACTCATATGATTTTGTGGAAAATGTAGATACGGCAATTTAAATTCAATTCAGATTCTTCTATTTGAATCCTCATTCTGAAATATATCACCAGTGACATTCTTTGGATCACAATCAAATATGTGCAAGAAAAGGTAGACAACACAAATGTACTACAAGCTGAAGACATTGATACAAAAATTGTGTACTATAATATTTTAAAGAAGGACAAGATAATATTCTCTCATCAGTAGTAACACAGAATGTCATGGTAGCTCCGAGAAGAATACATACACTATTAAGCACAAACAGGAATTAAGATATAGTACTTAATACAATGCAGTAATTGTCAGCCTATGGAACACTAATATAGATTTCAGTTTGTCGCTGATAGTTACCAGCTGTAGCACGTTGTGATGCAGCCTCTGAAAAAGAATTTAACAATATTTGGGATAATCCTTCAGCAAAAAAGGCTCTTGAACAAAAAACATATAGTTTAAAAATGTTAACCCCAAAGGTCTGAGGATTACATTGTCATGTGTGCACATTATTTTGTATTTGTGCCCACTATTCGCCTATGGCCTAATGCAGTGATTGCCTTTCACTGCATACTAACTACTTTTTATGCATGTAACAATATAACATTGTAGTACTTATGTTAGGGTTTAAAAGCTATGATAGTGTGCTTTTAAGGTCTCGCCTGAGAGAGTGTGTGCAGTGTCACTTGCAAGATATTTTGTTAGTTTACATGGGTGTTTAAAGCCCACCCATTGCTTCCCATTGGTTGGCTTCATCATTTCCTCGCTTCTCTTTGGTCAGTGTGTGCCAGCTTCACCTCCCCTTCGTGTGTTTCTCCCTCTCCTGGAGCTTGGCCCAAGTACTGCTTCCTTGCTCCAGTGTGTGTCCTTCCACTTTAATTGCATTCCCTGTAGTTGTTACTTGCACATTGTTGTTGGTTGCCCAGTTGTTACTTTCTACCTCATTGTTGCTGCTGCCCTTTTACTCCCACCCCTTCCTGCATTGTGTTGCTTCTTCCATACCTCTCATCACATTCCTATGTGAAAAAACGGTGCTGTGAAATGCTAAAACATGTAAGCTTTGCTTGCTTAAGGATGGGGGCAAACAGAAGCTTAGAATAAATTATTAAATCATTCTCAGATTCGATTCGGCCAGTGTACCACTGCATGCAATCCATTGTAACTTGAGCTGCAATAAACAAGTCCATGGTTAATTAAGCAGCAGTCCACCACAGGTATAGCAACTGTCATAAAAACTGTTTCTAGAGCGATGTACAAGTGCTTAACGTAGGAACTATATGCTCCTGCCATGCAACTGCCACTGAGAGAACATGCCTTCACCCCTATATTTGGTTTTTAAAGTCTTATTCAGAGTCACACCTAAACCCAGATTCAGCGTTAATTTGGGATTCTAACAAGTGTGGTAATTAACGCACTTACAGGTCTTTCGCTGCACATTTTGTTGTGAGGGACTCCCTGGCGACCTGGTGCAAGGAAACCCACATCATTTTGAACTGTGCACTTTAAAACAGGGGAAAAACATTGTATTATCGCATTCTACCCCATTCTGAGGTGTTTTGTGTTGCTTGCCACAACCCTTCTGCGTTGTGTTGCTAGCCACCCCCCAACAGCTACAAAGAAAGCAATATTACACAGCGGCCTGTATTCGCTGTGTACTAGCATATTTTTCCTATCTTTCAGCCATGCTGCACAGCAGCTGCACTGCTGAATAAAATGGGTAAAACATATTGACATAACCATAGGTGAGACCTATTGGCTCTGCCAATGCTTGCTGTTTATATAGTCACATATTTTACATGGTAGTGTGTTGCTTAGGCCAAGTGTTATTCACATATATATTCACATATCTTACTGTATGAATTTCCTGGATATTCTTCGCTCATGCTCCAGATGTCATGACAACACAGTTTCTCCACATGACAATACACATCGGACACCTTGGGCCAGATGTACAACCCTTTTTTGTGTTCGCAAACGGGCATTCTGCCCATTTGCAACCTCAAAATAGGTCTGTCAATGTATCAACCATATTTTACGAGTCGCTAACCTATTAGCGACTCACAAAATATTGTTTGCGACTCGCTATTAGGAAGGGCGTGCGAAGGGCATCCCTTCCTAATAGCAAGTCTCAAACCTATGTATGATTGTTTTTTCCTGCCGCATTTGCGGTCCGAAAACACTCACAGTTCACCACCTTTTTCAAAAGGGTGGTGAGCCCAGGGGACCCCTTCCCCTTTGTGAATGGGTTTGCAAATATTTTTAAAGCGCAGGCAGTGGTCCCAGGGACAAATGCCTGCCCTTAAAAAATGAAACTGAAAAGTTTCATTTTTATTCTTTAAATGCATCTTGTTTTCCTTTGAGGAAAACGGGCTGCATTTAAAAAAAAAAACTGCTTTATTATAAAAGCAGGCCACCATCCCTGGAAGTGCTAGCCATTCCCAATGGGGTCGCAAATTGCGACAGCCTCATTAATATTCATGAGGCATGCAATTTGCAACCCAATTGGGAATCGCCAACCCTGTCTGAGACACTGTTGTACATTAATTTTAGCGAGTCGCAAATTGCGAGTCGCAATTTTGCGGAACTTGCGACTCGCTAAACCTAATAGTCGTACATCCGTCCCCTTAAGCTCTATAGGGCAGTGGGGGGCACATGCTTCCTTCCAGGGATTTTGTTTCTTCCGTCCCCTTAAGCTCTATAGGGCAGTGGGGGGCACATGCTTCCTTCCAGGGATTTTGTTTCTTCAGTGACACTGACTGATAAGCAGCTGGGCCCTCAAAGATAAGGGCTGGCTTTGTGAGCATAGGGCAATCTGCCCTTCCCCAAAAGAATTAAATAAAGTATTCCACCTCTCGTGATTTCAAGTTTATAGATGCTAATTCTTGTTAGAATAGTCTCAGTAGCAAAGAAAATTCTTGAGAATAACATGTTATCGCTTTTCATAATATTTATGTTCTCCAAACTCTGTACTGGTACCATGGCTGTGATATATTTTTTTGTTTATTGTTTTTATTAAACCAATAGGAACAGCATACCTCCTGACCAGTTGTTACAGATATAGCAAACTGTATATGAAACAGCACGTTACATTTGATGCGAGGTAGTAGATCCCCATCGGGAGTAGCATGGTTGTTGAGTTTGACATATAATACAACAAGGTAAGTAGCAAATACAATTCAATAGTACGGTCGCCCCTAGTGAGCCCCACTTTTCCAATACTAATGTCCCTTTGTCGATATGCAAAATGACCTCCATCTCTTAGTCCCATATATATCCCACTTATCATTCATCATGATCTGAATCGCCATTTTCAACACCTGTCTCTTTGTTTATTAAGTATGACTGATGTGGTCACCAGCAGATTTTGGGTCGGTTTTTTTAAGGAAGTAACTGATTATATGCATTAGATTGGGTATTACAGTAAAGCATACCTGTGTGCCAGTCTTCTATTGTTGGAACCGGGCCACGCGTCCACGTCATAGCCACTCGTCGCTTGGCCAACAAGATGCAGATGGCTATAAAGGGTTGGGTAGGTTTCTCTATTCCTAAGCCATCTTCGGGTCTGGTTCTAATTCTGCACCTATTAGGAACCCCAACTCTTGAAATATATTACCCAAGTACTCATACACCCCGGGGTACTGCCAGTCAGTGTGCATAAACCCGGCATCTTCCTCTCCACATCTCCGGCACTTCGAATCCTCCCGTAACCCATACCCATAGTGCCTCTCGGGTGTGTAATAAGCCCTTATGGAGATACTTGAAGTGTATGAGTCTATGACGCCCGTTCATGGAAATCGTTTTGGTCCTAGCACAGCACTATTGCCACTCCTTATCACTAAGAGGGCTTACCAAATCTTGCTGCCATTCCAACCTGACCTTCAACATCGCCGGCCTGCGCGCCTCTTGCATACTAGTGTAACATTTTGTTATTAGTTTGAATGGTATTTCAGACTGTATTAGGGTTGAGAGTATATCCAAAGCCTGTAGTACCAACATACCATCCCCTAATAAATCTTGCAATGTGTGTCTGGCCCTTTAATAATGGTATCTAGCCATTGCCGACATATGCGGAGCCCTCTCCTGAACAATTTCCCAACTGCTCACCGCCCCGTCAGTGAAAAAGTCACCCATTGTACATATCCCCAGAGTTCGGAGTGCCTGCCTTGCCCCTTCCTTCTGACCCATCAGGAACAATAGACACCAACATAGGAAAATATCTGGAGAATATAAAAGTGCCCCAGCTTGTCTATTTAACAATGAGTGCTATGCCTGCGTCATGACCGCCAGGGAGTCAAAGATCCTGTGCCGTCTCGATGGGGAACAAAAGAGGGTCTTTGCCAAAGTAATCGGATCAGCCGCATCTCTCTCTAAATATAGATGAGGCATGGTTTGTGGGCCCTGAATCCAATATTGTGCAAATGTACTCTGAGCAGCTCTATAATACAGCTCCAGATCTGGAGCATTAAGACCTCCCAGGTCATAAGGTAGGGTAAGTGAGTCTCACCGCACTCTAGGCTGCCTCCCCATTCAGGCCAGTCTGATCAATAGCGTGCACAATCGCTGAAACATTGTGCACAGTAGCAGTAGAGGTATATTCTGAAACATAAGTACGAATCTGGGCAGGACAACCATTTTCATCAGTGCTACCCACCTCACCAGAAAAAATGGGAGTTTGATCCATCGCTCCACGTCCTCTGTAAGTTTCTGTATGGCCACCCCTTAATTTTCAAGTAACACCACTGAGGGTCCCTGTGAACCCGGATGCCCAAATAACATACTGTGTCAGTGGTCCACTGTAAAGAATACTCCAGAGCAGGGTGGGCCGAGGCGGAGTGAAGGGAAAAATAACTGACTTATCCCAATTGATCGGGAGGCCCTAGTGACCCCCTAAGCGCACCACCTCTCTGAGCATAGGGGACAGATTGATATTAGGGATACGGACATACAATAGAGTGTCATCAGCATACGCTGATATGATAAGATTATAACCAGGGAATCGTAGACACCTATGACTGTGATACTCACGGAGTGCACAGGCCAGTGGTTTTGCCAATCAATCAATCAATCAATCAGGGGTTATAAAGCGCGCTACTCACCCGTGAGCGTCTCAAGACGCTGGGGGGGGGGGTGCAGCTCCGGTTGCATATGCATATAACAAGGGTGACAGTGGGCACCCCTGTCTGGTTCCCCTTGTGATGCTAAAGTCATCAGAAACTACATTTCCTACCAGCACACGGGCCGTCGGTTCTTTGTATAGTATTGAGACAAGCCGAATGAAGAACTCACCCGCACCAATTCTATGGAGCACCGCAAACATGAATTCCCACTCGACTGAATCAAATGCCTTCTCGAATCTAGGAACATGGCCGCCGTTTCGACTTCCTGGGTCTACCCACTATATGACTCCAAAGAGAGTTCTTAAATTGTGAGTCAGGCTCTGACCTGGGACAAACTCCGCCTGCTCTGGGCGCACAATCCCTGGCAACAAGGGTGACAGTCCGTTGGCTAATATTTTTGCATATATTAAGGCGTCAACATTCAGTAAAGACCATGGCCTGTATGATGAACAGAGGGTGGGCTGCTCTCCCGGTTTTAATAATGTGACTATCAAAGCCTTTCTCAGTGTGGTCGGGCATCAACCCTGTTTCAGCCATCTCCTCATATAAAGTTTTGAGGTGCGGTACTAATAACTCTTGGAATGCCTTATAAAATGCCACCATCAAGCCATCAGATCCCGGCGCTTTCCAAGATGGCATGCTCTGCAATGCAGCTCTAATTTCAGCCAGGTGCAGGGCCACCATCAAATGTTCCCTATGTCCAGGAGTCAACTAGGGCATTTAAATGTGGGTCAGGAAATCTGTCTGTGCTTTGTTGTCGGTCGGGATTTGTGAACAGTATAATGTTGTGTAATAATTGCAAAACTGCTTTACAATGTCTTCTGGAGCATGTAAGGTCTTCCTTTCATCATCTAAAATATCAGTTATCGTGTCTGCTGTTCTCGTGGCCTCAGAATACTAGCCAATGTTGCACCTGGCCGATCCTACTCTCCATAGGAGCGTGCAGTCACATATTTACTCATATGTTGACTCTCATCGTTGGCTATCTCCAGAAACTCTACTAGCTTCTGTTTAATATCCGCGATGATATGGGGCCCCCAATCGTTCTGGAATGCACCATCCATATGATCTATTTCTTCCTCGAGGGTATCCAACCTACTCTTTAGGAAGTGAGGAAATCCTGCATGTTTGGAGATCCTAATCCCCCGGATATAAGTTTGAAGGCCCTCCACACCATGGTGAATGTGGTAACCGAGCCCGCATTGTGCACAAAATATACCTCTATGGCCTGCGTCAGCTCAGCCTTGAAGACAGAATCCAGTAGAGACTACGATGGGAAACGCCAAGTGAAAGCTGGAATTCTGCGTGCTCGATACTGTAATGTCAGCTACACTGGAGAATGTTAGGAAAAAGTTGTAGGGAGGGGACACAGTCTGTGACACAAACTTTTAACCCATTAGAAATCAGCCAGTAATCTATGCGAGTGTGCATGTCTTATACGGAGGAGTAATGTGTGTATCTCGCATTGGTGGAAGACCTGTCTCTCCATATGTCTACAAGCCTCTCCCTCTGCATCAGGTCGAGGATGGCACACACCACTGCTGAAGGGTGCCTGGTGGGACCTTTGGAGTGATCTATATCAGGATTTAGGATACAATTAAACTCTCCTCCCCAGACCTGTGGTAGTCCTGTCCACTAATGTAACCTTGCCTCTAGTGAGTGATAGAACTGGGGCACATAATAAATCGGCCCATACACTCCGACCAGCAAGAAGGCCAGATCAGTCTTGTGACACTTAGCTACTATTATATATCCGCCTCCTGGGTCCTTGTAAAGCTCTGTTAACCTTACCCCAGAGTGTGAGCTCACCCAGATCAGGACCCCTCCTTCTGGCATGTGATGTATAGCCCGCGGCATAACACTGGCCCTGCATCCTGCGTTGGATCAGCACATTATTGTCGGGCTTAAGGTGCGTTTCCTGCAGGATTGAGATATCTATTTTATGTCTCTTGAGGTATGCTACTGCTTTTCCGACTTTTCTATTGTCGTTGAGGCCCCTGACCTTCTAGGTGAGTAGCCTCAACATCTGGCCTTCCGATCTGCCTGTCATCCCTTGATCTACATCGGTAATTGGTCCAAGTAAAATACTGTACAGTGTAGCGCCTGGTCTCAAATCCGATCATATTTGCCCAATGTAAAACATAGCAACAAACCCGACCATAGAGATCCCTAGCATGCTGTGTGTACCTACGACATCCATAGCTTCCATATGATCCTCACACCCTCCCTTAAATATTCTGAACAAAAAGAACATCATATAAGGTATTACCTTAGGTTGAGCACACATGGGGGCAGCTGATACCGACTCTCCTGCTCCCTGACCCTCCCCACCACCCATTTTATCTCATGCAACACTACAGGTGCCCCATCTCGTCCCTTAAGCCGTCTATTGCATAGGGTCCATCACTCTGCCTCAATACTTTAAATAGTACTTCATGGGCTATTCCAGGCACTGTCTGTCCAGCTAAATGTACACAGTCAAATAGTACTGCTGCTATATGGATACAATGCTCTAATCAGAAATTATCGGAACAGTCTTACCAACAGCGTGCTAATGTACCTTGGAGCTCGTCATAGTAATTGCTGAAGCGCGACGAGGCCTCCGGGTAGTTACGCGCTATATAAATATAATTTTTCATTTCATTTCATTTCAACAGCCAGCTCATTGCGACCAATCCCGAGCGGCACTTCTATGGCCGCTCGGGACACAAGAGAGAAGAACGCTTCCATCGACTTTGTTGTTGCGGAGTCCTGGATCTCCAGCATGTACCCAGTGGAGCCTTGGGTATAGTCCCTTGACCATTGCTCTCCTTGCGGTTCCGCTTGCATAAGTTAGTGTTCCTCTGGCTCTTGCGTCTCACCTCCATCGCTCCGGTGCCCCTGGGGAGCCCCGACGCCCGCCGGTATGTTCTCACTGCTTGATGAACTGGGTGGCCAACTTGGGGCCCGTGAAGTAGTGCACCCTGCCCTCCAACTTTATTCTTAATTTTGCGAGGTATTGCATGCTGTAGTTCTATGTTTAATTCACATAACCTTTTCTTAACTGGGATGAACAAGCAACGCGTCTCCTGTACCTGGTGGGTGAAATCTGGGAACAGGGATATTTCTGACCACTCTAGGCGCAGCGCCCCAACTCCTGAGATTTACGGGTTGCTCTTTTTCGCGGGAGTTCCCTCGCCAGTAGCCTCCTCTTCAGCTGTACCGGGTCCGGGCAGCTGGTGTTCCGTTTAATCTCTGTCAAACTACAAAGAGAGAAAGAAAAAGAGAAATTATTTAAATTATCCCAGCCTTCAAAAGAGCACAGTAGGATCGTGACATTTATTGTTATAGACAAATTCTTACCTGATCGTTTGGGAATCCACGCAGAGTGTTTTCTTTGGTTGTTTCTGCATTTTCCCTGAACTGGAATTACAGATTAAACAGTATAGGTTATTTGCAGTCTAGTCTAGTGGATGAGCCTATTTACTAATCTGACCCAGCACCTTTTTGTGTTGCGTTTTTCCTTCTTAAACTATCCTGTCTAGGGAAATATGTTTTGGGGGTTTTCCCTAGAATTGCAGGATATACATATATATGTTTTTTGGGTCTAGTGGATATTACGGAGCCATTCATTAAGGTGGGTATTATACACTCTCTTTGTGATTATGTAGCTGGGTCCACAGCCTTAACGTTAACACATAGTACTTTCTATTTTTATAGACACAAACGGTCTCAGTTGGTTTTCTGCATATTTATTCCTTCGTTTGCAGTAGAAGAGGGATGTTCATCAGGTACACTATTTCTACACGTGTGTCCAGTTATTGTTAACTGTTACCCCTGTATCTATATGAAGAATACTCAATGTACTATTATTTCACTTAGGAAGAGCATGCAATCACCCTCCTAAGGACAATGTGCCAGATGTTCCAATCGCATTGACTCCTTCTCCCCTTCCTTGTTTTGTTTACCCCTCTTCCCCACATTCACCTCATCGGCTTTGATCTTGTTGGGCTAATCTGGTGAGTGAGGGAAGTTGGGATCCAGCATCGGTTCTTCCACCTCGCTGCTGCAGAAATACCAGGTGAGTCCGACACTGTCCACCCCTCGGTGTCAATGTATGACTCCGGCCTTCCTTGACCCGCACCCCAATGCACTCGTATGGGCTCTTTATTCTTCAGGTGATCGGTCAGGTCACCAGTGACCTTCCAGGGTAGTGCGATGGCATGCACAATAGTAGGGTTTCACAAGACAGATTCACTCAGCCGGGCCAGGCCGAATCGTAGACCATTTGGTAGCAAATAGGCTGTGGTCTGCACGTAATTTGTCGGACATCCAGTCTGATGCTCCCACTCAGCTTAAGGCCATAGTCTTCCTCTCCTCACTTTTCTAGCCTAGATCTTATCTGCTTCCAACGTCGCAGAGACCAGGCCAGGTGGCGGAGCAATCACCCGGGTGGCCACCCGCACATCGCCTTAGCCCAGTATCCGCTCTATGAGCCTTCGACCTCTTGCAGCCACGAAGGGTCCGAGCCATGACCAGGATCCGTGGTCGCCCATGTTCCATTCTGGAGGGCGCCGCTGTTCCGGGTCACTGCACAGTTACGGTAGCTGGGGCAACCGCCGCATAGGCACCGAGGCAGGCAAGTGCTGGGTCCCGCTCCACCATTCGTGTGTCAAAGGCACCGCTCACCACCACTTCAGCCTCGTATCCTCTCCCGGCTACCCAGACCCCGGGTGAACTGAATCAAGGGTCAGACAAACACCGATGTGCTCCCCGCTCACCTTGTGCGCTGCTCGCAACCAGTCTGCATCGCATCGCACCTCCTAAATGCTGGCCTGGCTCCGGGGACACTCCACTACGCTTTCTCGTCCAGCCCTGGGGCCATCTCCTTACGGGATGCCGAGGCCGTGTATATGTCAGGTGGTAGGCCTTCGATGCACCCAGCCGCACCAGACCTCCAACCAGCCTAAAGTTTTCGGGAGCTCCAGTTGCACTGTCACTGTCTTGCACTCCCTCTGCGATGCATGGATCACTAGTGCTCAAGGGGCACCAGGATTTTGCCGGATGGTGGTGGCAGCTGTGAGAAAACCTCTAACTTGCTGCCATCTTGGAGTCAGACAAGCTCTCCCTCCTCCCCCCGGCTGTGATATTTGTCATTATTATTTTGCATACATTGCATATGCAAAATAATAATGGCAAATGTTACATGGGACCCCAGAAAAATATCCCTTTTGGCTATAGCAGGTTTGTCTGTTCCTAACGTGGATCCATTTTAGATTAGTTTAGTAACACAACAATATGAATGATCAGACAAGCTAACAGCAAATCTTTAATAGAGCAAATATAAAAGCATACTTTGGCTAAGTCTTCCTCTTTCTACAATCTGCAAATTAGTACTTTGATCTTTAAAAAAACGTAATTTAGCATAATCCCAATAGTTGAGTCACATTGATAAACAATCTCAGAGATTCCTCCTACCCAAAGCATTCTTCAGCCCTGAAAAGTATTTCCTTCTTTGAAATACCTCAAAATGTTACTGTCTAATCCAAAGGAAAAAAAGACAACAAATATTAAATCCGAATTTGAAGGTTTAGTGAAACATGCTAGCTGAACCTAATTAAACACTGAACATTGGCCTGCATTTTCAACTGTTGACAAACCAGTATGACAACAGACTGGAATATATTAATCTAACAGATAGTGCCAGTCAGCAAGTTATTTACACACGACTGAATTTGAACATTCTTATAGTTGATGAAGGTAGCATATGACTATTTTAATGTGTTTTTCATTCATTTAACTATAAACATCCTACCAACCTTATTCATTTAACAATACAAAAAGTTCTTACCAAGATCTTTTAAATCCCAGTTTATTGCTGCCGCTGCATAAGGCATCAGAATCTACTGTATCCTAGAACGCTTGATATGTTATCATGAATGAATGAGTCCACCAACTGGTCACTTAATGATAGCACAGTCTCTTTTCTTCTTTACAGCACAAGCAGGAAAGGTTGATGGTATGTATACATTAGCAACTTGGGTAGTGCTGCACCTTGTTTTAGGACCATTTTTTATCTAATTCATCCTTAAAATGCACTCACTTTATTTCACTCTGAAGCACTCTGTGTCTCAGACTCTGCTTATTTACTAACTATTTTGAATGTGTGAAAACTCAAGTTATTTGGTTAGTTTGGTATCCTGCAAAATAGTCTGAAAAGGAATGTCTAGTGTCCAGTTTTGATGCTGTTCTTAAATGTTTTCTTTTTCTGAGTTTAAACTGTTGTTTCATGCTCCCAATATATGTCCTTTTCTTTTAAGGTCGAGCCTAGCGCAGCGCGCATGCGCTGCCCTAGGCGAGGGCCTCTTGGAATCACTCCAGACTTCCCAGAGACTTCTCCGTGTGGGTCGGACTCCTCCCACACATTCCATTGGCCTTTGCATGTGGCTTTCAATAATGAAAGCACACAAATGGCCAAAGACGGGTGCATGTCCCTTCTTTCCTCTAAACGTTCACTCCCATGGCCTTTGGGTCTCGGGAGCGAGCAGCGGCACGCAGGCTGGCAGCTGGCCGTGGATCAGGTTACTAATTTATAGCGCGGTCGATTTTACTTTCGCGGCCGCGCTTGTTTCCTTTCTTCTTCCTGTGAGCGTGCTTGGCATGTTTCTCCTGGCTTTTTTGTTTAATTCTTTGGGGGAGAATCTCCCTCCCCAACCCTCCTAATTGGGAGGGTCTTGCTTGCTGCGCTCGCGCATTCAGCGCATTATCTAAGTTGGTGGACGACACACTTAGCTAGTGGCGGGTTTGGTTCCTTGTCTGGCCCTGACTGTCACTGGAATCCAGAGTTTGCCCCAGAGCACTCCAACAGCTCACAGCTGCTTTTGAACATGTCGCCTCTCCCAGGCAAGGAACAAGGATTTCTGCATATTTTTGAAATTCCTTAAATAGTGCCTACTGCTTAACTACCATGAGATGGGCTGCCTCTCTCAGTATAGAAAGCGCGCGCACCCCCGAGTTGGCTCTGCTGTATCTGGAGAATTTCACTCAGGTTGGTGTGCACGGAAGAGATATGCAGAGGTGGAAGAGGGGGGAAGAGACATCGCTAAAGCCCTTGAGTTCTGAGAAACACGTCAGCACGGGCCAAGAAAATGGCAACAGCGCACATGGAAGCATTCATGGAGTTTACTGTGTTCAGGAGGGTTTCAGGGACATCAGGCAAATGTTTAGCTTCCAAAAATTGCAAGAAGGAACACTTCCAAAGGTGTCCTCCTGGGTTTCCAGCAGGAGAATATTTCCAATTTCCTTCAGTGGCGCCGTTGAGACTACAATACCAGCTGGCTGCACGACTACTGGTATAGCAAGCGAATAGGAGAACATTGCACTCCTGACATCTAGTGGACCGTTAGAACATGGCACTGGTTTTAAGGGACTGGGAACACATTCAATAAAACTCAACCATTATGCTCAGTCAGAATAATTACAGTGTGAGTTACCACAAATATTGCAATTAAAAGTTATGTGATAAGTCTTGTTCAGCCAGCATAAATGTCAGAAAACCTGCCAGGCAATAATGTCCAATAAATAACAAAACAAGAGCATTTGGATGCAGAAATCAGCACACATTTAAAAAAGTCAGTGACCGTAATTGGGTACTCTTTATCCTACGCAGTGAATTCCGATCCCTGTGGTTTCACAGTATGTTGGTTTGATAAATATCACACTCTTTTCCTGGCTTACTATGATGGGAGCTCAGCTGGTAGCTAGACACAAGCATTGGCAAAGCAATTCTTGCATGCGTGTTAGTGCACGTCAGTGTGTACCAACAAGCCTGTTGGCTTTGCTAATGTTTGTTTGTCCGGCAGCATAGGTGTTCCATAATATTCCTCTCCCACTTACCATGTACGCGAGCCCCTACTAACAGTATCAGTAGCCTTAATGTGAATCCGTGCTCCTGCTCACAAGCTCGTCTACCTCTTCCCTACCCTCCTGAGTAGAGTACCTGAGCGCACTTGTTTATTCATGCTATAGAAAGAAGAATCCCTATAGCTTCAGCTAATAAACTTAAGGCTGTATTACGTCTAAACTTACATCTTAAGCTGTGTACCTCTAAAAATTAGTATACCATAGCAAGAGGTTCCCGTTAAATCTAACAACAAAACCATCCTTTACTAACATATCTCATTGCATTGTTAGACGGTAATCATGAAATATCATTTTGAATTAAAAAAATGGTTATCTTTCAGCTCGGCCCTCACCAGGTTAAAATGTCTGTGTATGTGGATGATATCCTTTTGTACAGTTCTAACCCGGATACTTCTCTTCCTCCCTGTCTACACCAAGTTGACATATTTTCCCATTTATCTGGTTATCGCCTCAATAGAGACAAGTGTGAAGTCTTACCCCTTAATGTTTTATGCCTTAAACATTCTTTTCTTCATACAGGCTTTTCTTGGCAACCCTCTAAGATAAAGTACTTAGGTTTATGGTTTTCATCGAATATCTCTGAAACCTTAAAATTAAATTTTAATTACATTACCAAAACTCTAAGTGATTCCATTACTAGATGGCATCCTCTCTTCCTTTCTTGGTGGGGTCGATTAGACTCTATTAAGATGATGCTCACTCCTTTAATTCTTTACTCCCTTTCTATGATTCCTGTGCATATTCCTGATTATTATTTCAAGAAAAATGACTTGCTTTTAGTAAAATTTCTTTGGCATAACAAACGCCCTCGTATAGCTTTGTCCACACTGAAAAAAGATAAACACGATGGCGGTCTTAAATTCCCTGATTTCAAATCATATCATTATGCTTTTTCCCTTAAACAAGCTTCTCGCTTGATCTCCCCATCTCTGCTCTCCTATCCTCCAGTGTGGTTATCCTTCGAAAAATTTCTTATCTCCCCTTTCGACTTTCAAGAAGTCCTTGCTTTTACTCATTCTATCTCTCCTTTGCGCCCTTCTGTCATCACTCATACCTGTAAACGTTTAACGCCTCTCCTGCCCTCTTTCTACCCCTCCATAACTTTGTTATCTGAACAACCCATCTGGCATAATAAATCGTTACGAATCAAAAATCGTCCTATTTATTGGAAATCTTGGCATTCTAGAGGTTTGATCTGGATTTCCCAACTTGTGAACAACCTAGCTCCTTTATCCTTTCCCGAGCTACATTCTCGATTCTCCCTTCCTAATACCTTCAAGACTCAGTATAATCTTCTACTTCCCTCTCTCAACCAATACCTCCTTAACCTTCCACTTACCTCTGATCCTCCCGTATCTTGTTCTACTATTTTTCCATTATTAAACACCTCACCCTCAGCATCTTCTATTTATAGATGTTTGCTGTCCAATTCTGTGAGACATAAATCTAAGACTGGATTGGCTTGGGAAAGAGATCTAACACAGTGTCGGCCGACCTCCATCTGGGACAAACTATGGCTTAAGATCCACAAAACTTCTTGCGCTGCTAATACCACCCAAACACTCTATTTTGTTTATCAGCATCTATTATTGTTGCAGGGATTCTGCTTATGCGCAGAACTATGTGCAGGAACACAGGCACTCAGTGAATTGCGGTGTACCAAAAACTCACCTCAGAACCCAGAACCCCTATCCGGCCAGCATCAGTGTCCCATTCGTTATCCGAGATTTAGCTCGGCGGTCCCAATGTATAGACAACCCAGAACAAGCGACTTAGTATATTTCTCAGGAATGGTGGGAATCAGAAACACCTTTTCGTAATTATTCTCGTACCAGTCCACAACAGAATAAACAGAGACACGGAAAAGTTTAAAGAGTTTATTTTATAAACCTTGTGTCCTAATATGCAGCAGTTTGGCTAACATTAGCAGACAAACGATTAAAATCAAAACCATCAGCATAGTTGCAATACCATAGAAAATGAAAGGAGCAATCATAATAAAATGACAGTGGCTCTAGGCCACCTTCCTTTCTCTAACACACTAATAGTATTATTAGACTAATAAAAGGTCTCTAGGCTTGAATGGGGAACCCCATACCGTATAGATCAGCTCAGAGAGTTCACATCACAGGATCAGCTATGCTCTGCTCCTAGGATCGCTCTTCTTCCGAATGTGTTGAAAAACATGCAACACTGCAATATTAAAAGCATTCGACTTTCAGGTATTTGCAGCTGCGTGCGTGTTATGGCTAAACTAGTGGGCCGATCAACCTGAACTCAACAACATGCACCGTCTAGCGATCCAGACTGTTTCTGTTACACTGTGTACAGACCAAGGTCGCTATTCACTGTTTAAGATGTTAACAACAGACAGTTCTCATGTGAAGCAAAGTCGAGTAAGCATTTCTCAATTCTAATAACATGTGACTACAGTGTCGGGTGCAAAAGCAGCAAAAGCGGCAAGATGGCTTTCTAACATCTAACGCGGTTATGCTAACTTAGCGTTGTACATAGGTAGATAACGATCATCACTACACCCCCCCATGATCTGACCACTAACCACTAGGGGCGCACTAGAAAGAACGCAGAGTTCAAGTTCGATAGAACGGAACCAAGGGCATGAACTATAAGTCCATATAAGGGAAGTGAAAAAGTTCGAAGAAAAAAAATCCATGGAAAAAGTTAAAACGTGGGGAAGAAAAAAAATAAAACATGTAGTTAACTAAAAATCGATGATGGACTGAGAACCGAAAGGAAGTTCAAAAGTCAATCCATCAAAGTGTATGCACAATACGTTGCTACTGCTTCCAAGAGGAAATCATTGGAACGTTCCGCAAAAGTATCTGCCATCCAGTTCAAAACGGGGAAAGAACAGACATGTTCTTCAACCACCGGAGCCTCCGGCACCTGGCGAGGACAACCGGGGTGCACCTTAAGGTAACTGTTCGTCAAGAAGTCAATCGCCGCCGCTCCGATGTCCCAATTACCAAGAACTCCATGCGCTGCAGCACAGGCCATAAAACCGACACCAGAACAGTCCAACTCGTGGGCCACTAAGGGGCTCATAAGTCGAACATAATCCGGATCAGGAGACACCGGGTTTGACAGACACAAATCCAGAGCCCATTGGAACGGACAATCTAGGCAATGAAAGACAGGCTGCACACAAGTAAAGTAGGTAAACCGAAAGGACAATCCATAGGCTGCGCTCAGAGTCGCCAGCGGTAAGGCGCCATAGAATTCAATCATCTGGTTACGAAGATGGTGCAGCCGGGACATGTTGTCGTGCCACGCAAGTTGTGCATCCATAGCGCAAGGCACAGATCAACAATAGTATTCCAGCTACGAGGGCAAGAAGTAAAGGCAGACCTCCGAAGACACTGGAAAAAATAGAATGAAAAAAGTCCGGGATCACTCCAAAAATAGTTTGAAAAGAGGTCACGAGGCCGGAGCCCACGATTTAAAAAAAATTAGCTATGCCACTTGTGGATGAGGCATTAAAGATAGTATCAATCAAGGTCCCAAAATGGAGTGGGAGATCAGTATTCAAAAGCGCTTGCACCTCAGTGCACGTGTTAGCTATGTGAAGGACAAATGTTTCCCGGGGCGAAGTTAAAGCGACTTCTTTCTGAGACAATAGAGCCCTTATTCTGCTCATCTTATTGAACTCTGCTTTCAAGGTTGGAATTGAAGGCCATATGGATACATCCAGCCGGCCATGCGGGGGTGGGAAAAGGACGTTATTACAGCAAACTACCCTCTGTGATACAGTCACGATGTAGGGAATTCCTACTAGCATCCCACAGCAAGCTTCATTATTTAACAGCAAATAACTACCGTTAGCAAGCAGCGTGAAAGATGGAGTAATAACAGGCACCGGAATCCCTTTCAGGACGCAAGCTAGATTAGGGGCATGGACATTACATGCACCATGCAATTGAATGTGCCTACACACAACAGAGTGATCCGGTGCGGAAGTGCACTCTTCACCTTTCAAGTAAACCTCCTTGCCGTCCCTCAGACATCTGTATGTGAAAGGGAGCGACCAGACTTCATGCAGGAAGGCAGTACCCAACTGTTCGTACCTGCTTAAAGCATAATGTTTCATGCACAAACTAAACTTGAACAAGGGAAACGGTAAAGTGATCAACGCATGTACTAGCCACACGGCATAATTCAATTCAGCAACAGAGAAAGGCAAAGGTTCTAATTTTTCAATGTGCAGCAATGAATATGTAGCATCTTTCATGGACATGAATTGCTGTTTCGCAGTTAAATTAAAGGGAAGGAATAAAGATGAAGTATTCATGTAATCCCAAGGGACTTTCCCTGCCTTCAACGTTTGCAATGTCCATGCAAACTGCATAATAGACCGCAATTGGTTCTGATCATGATACAATACAACAATATCAATAAACAATAAAGCCAGTGTACAATAAGGGGGCACTCTAATCAATGTGGTACATCAATCAATCGAGCCACAAGCCTCAGATTCCCTGTGAACCGTTATGTTCATTGGAGGTAAACTTGGCAACATCAGAACAGTACCCAGTGGGTATGAAAAGCCCTCACTCACCAACCTGGTTGGTGACATGCTTCATCATTGGGCTTCCACTGGGACGACCGAATGTCATCCCAGTGTGCTGCGACGCCAGGTTACTGCGGAGCTGGGTTGGTTGTGTGGGGAAAGTGAATTTAAAATAACCAATCAAGTCAAAAAAGAAACTTTATTAATTTTGCTTAAAAGGCTAGGAATAAAAAGGAGTGAGGGTCAAAAAAATAAAAGACCTGGTTCACTCCGTGGCGGTCAACATGTTTCTGCCTCAGAGATTGTTAATCGGGCATTCGTCAGGACCAGAGGGGGATGTGCTTAGACCCGGTGGTGTGCACGCTCTAAGGTACACCCAACCGTGGGCTAATGTGTGAAAAAATAAAAAAAAACCACACTAAATAGTGTGACCTCCGCCAGGAAAGTTAATATGGGGAGAGGAACGAGTTTACTAACGAGGCCAGTCCGTTGGAAGCCTCATGGGTCCCGGTAGGGGGGGTAGGAGCAAAGTGGCACACCGCCCTCGCAGCTCTCAACCCGCGTGATTCCTAAACAGCCTCTTGCTGCGGCAGCAAGAGGCTGTTTAGGAATCACGCGGGTTGAGAGCTGCGAGGGCGGTGTGCCACTTTGCTCCTACCCCCCCTACCGGGACCCATGAGGCTTCCAACGGACTGGCCTCGTTAGTAAACTCGTTCCTCTCCCCATATTAACTTTCCTGGCGGAGGTCACACTATTTAGTGTGGTTTTTTTTTATTTTTTCACACATTAGCCCACGGTTGGGTGTACCTTAGAGCGTGCACACCACCGGGTCTAAGCACATCCCCCTCTGGTCCTGACGAATGCCCGATTAACAATCTCTGAGGCAGAAACATGTTGACCGCCACGGAGTGAACCAGGTCTTTTATTTTTTTGACCCTCACTCCTTTTTATTCCTAGCCTTTTAAGCAAAATTAATAAAGTTTCTTTTTTGACTTGATTGGTTATTTTAAATTCACTTTCCCCACACAACCAACCCAGCTCCGCAGTAACCTGGCGTCGCAGCACACTGGGATGACATTCGGTCGTCCCAGTGGAAGCCCAATGATGAAGCATGTCACCAACCAGGTTGGTGAGTGAGGGCTTTTCATACCCACTGGGTACTGTTCTGATGTTGCCAAGTTTACCTCCAATGAACATAACGGTTCACAGGGAATCTGAGGCTTGTGGCTCGATTGATTGATGTACCACATTGATTAGAGTGCCCCCTTATTGTACACTGGCTTTATTGTTTATTGATATTTAACCGAGGGGACTAGCCGTGTTGATCCCTTCCTCTCCTGTTGTTTTTGATTGATTGACATGATACAATACAGACAAATCATCCTGCACAATGTCTACCACAGATGAAACAATATTATCTAAAGTATAGATTCTGGAAGACAGCGTGTTCATGCTATTATCTATAACAGCCAATACTTTTTCCATTTTGGCTTGATCAATTGCACGTAATCTGGAAGCAGCCTCAATTTGGGACAACTTCCAAGCCTCGTTATAAACAGCATACACCCATCGTTTGGGTCTGCCAACAGCAGGACCCTTAACAAAATCATTCAAATCTATTTTGTCATTTAATCGAGCTAAATGTAGTTTAACAGACGCTAAAGTAGAATGTTGCAGCCAAGACTGGCATAACTTCCCTACTGAGTAGGTAGTCACTGTGTGAGAGGATTCAAAACGGGGGTCCACACGAACCTGTGTATACCCCTGCTTCAAATCCAGAAACCTATGTTGACAGGAGTCCGAACTCGTTTGCCACACCAACCACCCCTTCGGATTCAATGTAGAAATATTGAAGGACGTGTTGGAAACCTGTGTCTGCAACATGTCAAGTGATAGATCTGTATGATTACCCCAATTGGGATAAGCACCCAGATCTGGCATGAAAGGAGAATTTAACTTTATAGACGTAGCCAATCCAAAACAGGTTGTCTGAAAAATCGAGGAATTAAAAAATAACATATGATTCGGGATGAGGCAGGCACGATGCAAAGCCTCTGTTCCCTGTACTTGCCATTGTTTGGAGCCCCAAACCGATTTAAGATCAACTGTAGCTTTCCACAGAACATACCC
This sequence comes from Triturus cristatus, assembly GCF_964204655.1. Classification (NCBI taxonomy): domain Eukaryota; kingdom Metazoa; phylum Chordata; class Amphibia; order Caudata; family Salamandridae; genus Triturus; species Triturus cristatus. The sequence goes on from NC_140581.1 coordinate 864,754,178, forward strand.
GCCAATTGCCAACTCGTCCATAAAGGACATGGAATACAACAATTTGGTGTGTGTCAGTCTAACTTTAGAAGCAGCCTCAGGCGCAACCTTAAAATAAAAGGAGGCCGGATGGGCCACACTAAAGTCAGAAAAATAAGTGAATTTTGTCCACTAATTTGGCAGAACTGCCCATCCTAGGGGCGTGGCAATGTTCCCATTGTGTATAATTTACAAAATTTCTAAACGTATTTGCTTTGTGCAGGAAATGTGTGCCATAATGTTGATAACAAAATTGTTCATCATAATTAGCAGTATCGAAATACAAATCCTCAGCATCAAAAGCAGCATAATATTTTAAATCAGAAAACAGCGCTTCTATGGCTTGAACATCCCAATCATCCGAGTGAATGTTCTGCTTCACGACATCACCCATAGAAACACGAAATACATTAGGCACATTAATCACTTCAGTGGGGCCATGAATTTGAAATTTAACGGCATCCCAAGCGATCCCATCACAAACAGGCCAGGCAGTAATGTTCACAAAAGTCTGGTCCCTCTTCATTATGTGTGATGAGGAGTGGGGGGCCAAAGTTCCATCAATTAGTCGAATTGTAGACCGTTCATTCAGGTAGTGTCCATTGATAAGTTTAAAAAACACTACCACAAAGCCAATGGACATAAACAAAAAAACACATATGAGCACCAGCCAAATGTAAGTCCAAGGTGGTATTAAAAAATGTCTTTTGGACCAAGCCACAAGAATCAAAACTATGGACGGGGCAATGGAAGTCATTGAATGAGAATCAAAAGAGTCATGTGAGAGGGCAACTGTGGTGGATTGTAAAACAGGCAAGGTAACATCCGCAGGATAAGCATACTCAACTTCTTCAAGCACGCCACTAGGTGTTTGTGGCAACAAGGGACCAGTAACGGCATGCATCTTGATGGCAACATCAGGCACTATGTCAGAAGCTCGGGCCACAACAGAATTTCTCAGCATCGAAGGGCAGGAAACCGCCGGAGTCATACTAAGAAGAATCGGCCACTCGTTGTAGTTTGACATTGTCAATCGAAATGTACCTGTTATCCTTTCGACCAGGAAGAGGAGGTAAAATGACAGTTCTTGTACCCTGCACTCCAAGCACTGGAACCAGTGCACGATAAGAGGGGCCGAACTCCTTCTTGTTCTCCACCTTCTCACGGACCAGATCACCAACCCGGGGTAGCCAGCCGACTACCGGAATCTGAACTTCAGCTTCAGATGAGGACGGTACGTGTTCCTTCACTAGACTGTTTCTGGCTTCTTGTAGAGTCTGCAATACAGCACAGTGTTCCTCTACGTCAAAGGGTGCGGCTGACGCCGCCATGTCTAGACCATCAAGGTCTGGAACAAACATTCGAACACCAAAGAGCATCATGTATGGGGTCCACCCACCCAGAGACCTTCTAGGGAGATTAGTAAGTGCACGTTGCACGTCATATAAGTGGGCAAGCCAGTTCCGGCCAGTACCCAAAACTCGGGCTGACAAAGATTGCTTTAAGTCACGGTTCATTCGCTCCACCACACTATTGCCCTCAGGCCAGTATGGAGACGAAAACTTGACTTGAAACCCCAAATTTCTCATGGCCTCTTTGTACGCCTTAGAGGCGAACGCCGGGCCCTGATCAGAATGAAAGGTACCACACGCAAAACCTCCAACAAAGACACGCAAATCCTTTATGACAGTGCGAGAATCAGCACTCCTTTGGGGCCTTACCCACAGAAAAAGTGTGCACGAATCCACTGCAACCAAGATGTATTTGAAAGCAGTATCAGAGGTAAAAGGACCGCAGTGATCTAAATAAACGCAACCCAATGGTTTACTAGATATGTACAACTGAGTTTGTGGTGGGCGCGCCGCAGAAGAAGGTTTAATCTGCTGGCAAATGTCACAATTAAGAACATAAGCTCTGGCTTGTTTGTACAAACAGCACCACCAGTAACGTTGTTGTAGCAAAGATACAGTAGCCGCAACGCTGGCATGCGCGGACGCCATGCCCTCGTGAGCCGCTAATATCAAAGAAGGTCTGCAGTCTGCGTTGGGAATCAATCTGTCACCAACATCATTAATCCTCACTAATGGGACTTTATCAGGACTTAAGTGATAATGGTAACGAGCAGGGAAACCTTTCGGCGGCTTCGTGCCCTGCTCTGTGGCAGCAATAGCTGCGAAGATGTTATCATCAATCTTACTTTTGGATCTTGTAACTGCTGCTACTAAGTATGTTGCCACTGCTGTTTTTGCTGCCTCATCAGCTAAGCTGTTGCCGACAGCATGGACACCAACTCGTTGGTGACCAAGAGTGTGAATAACATTCACGAGAGGCAGACGGTCTTTAAGATCTGCCACTCGAACCCAAAGCAGTTTATGCTTAATAGTGCTGCCCTTGGAATCACGATAGTCATTCTGAGACCAAAAATGCAGATTGTCGTTGTAAGACTGAACACAGTAAAAGGAGTCACTAACAACAAGAGTAGTGACCCGGGGATCAGCAGACTCCAGCGCAAGCACCAGAGCACGAAGCTCCGCCAACTGAGCGGTACAATCACCCAATGACTGCGTGTGCACAACATCGGACAGGAATTCACCATTTACGAAAGTACCAACTACTATTGCGCAAGCCGCTGAATAGGCGTGCTTTGATCCAGTTGCGGGTTGCGCAGACCCGTCAGTGTATATGACACAATGGTAATCCTCGAGCGGGCGCAAGGACAGAGGAGCCGGATGAACAAATTCATACTGCAAAAACTCCTGAGTCTGAAGTGCAGCATCAAAGATAAAAGTGACGTCCGGCGACGTCAAGAAAGTGGCCCATTGTATCCACCTTGGATGCAAAGCTTTAGAATTCGGTACACTCGCTTTTGTCACTGCCTCTAGGGCAGGATAGGGTGTCACCACCAACATGCGTTTCCCTTGCGACAGCGCTCGTTCTTTCAGAATCGCCATCTGCACTGCTGTCAGAACCTTCTCGACAGCGGAAAAACGCAGTTCAGCTGAAGTGTACAAGTGAGATTTGTAAGCAATGGGGACAGTGTCGCCCTCATTGAACGTTAAGTATGTGAAACCAACTGCGCCGGGCACTATTCTTATGACCAGGTTAGTGTGGTTATCATGTGTCAGTAAGTACTTAGAAGCAAGAAGATCAGCTTGCAATAACTGCAAGATAGCTGAATGCTCAGGCAGCCAACAGGATTTGGAAAAAGTAGGTTGTACCAAGGCGTAAAGCGGCTTGATACGCTGGGCATAATCCGGGATGTAAGTTCGACCGAAATTCAGAAAACCCAGCAGGGATTGTAATTTCTTTAGTGAAGTAGGAGCACGGAGGCATGTGCACTTCTCTAGAAAGTGCGGAGCCAATCCTCGACCTTCATGGTTGAGTTCGTACCCCAAGAACAACACTGTATACTCTGCAATGTGCGACTTGGCAAAATTGAATTTGTACCCGAAGTCTGCAAACAAAACAATAATGCGGTCAACGCGTCGGAGATGCGGGTCTAACTCGTCATCCGTGAGATAAATGTCGAGTACGAGTACGCATCTGGGTCTATACCCTCTAAGAGGGAGACCACGCGAGCGGCAAAGACTCCCGGGCTGTTCTTATAGCCCATTGGTAATCTTTTGAATTGTTTTTGTTTGCCACCAGAGGTGAAAGCCGTCCACTCACTACTAAGAGAAGACAGGTTATGGCTGTAAAAACCGTTGGAAATGTCAAGTGTCGTTTTAAACCTTTTTCTCACGAGACTATCGACGAGAGCCGAACTGTGGGTATTCTGTACTGCACAGGTCCGGCAATGAGAGTTAAGGTGCCGGTAATCCAAAACTAGGCGGTACGACCCGTCAGGCTTCGTCACAGTAAATAAGGGATTATTCATAGGTGACACACATGTTTCGATTACTCCCTGATATTCCAATTGTTCAAGGATCGACGCTACGTGAGATCTAGCTTCCCGACGCATGGGGTATTGGGGTTGTGGCTGGGGCGTAGTCGGCAACGGAATCTCATGGCCAGGGGACAATTTATCCCAGCCCACCTGAGTCCGATACAACGCAGGCGCTTGCACCTGAGCCCATTCCCCGGCATACTTATCAGCTAGGACCTTAGGCACTGTGTGCGCAAAGGACGGGAGGATTACCTCCTCCCCTCTAGGAGCAGCTAACACAAAAGCCGGGGGCCAATCTGCCTCCGCCAACAGAATATCATAGGTAGTGGTCAGATTATCCCCCAAAAAAACTTGTATTGTGCGTTGTATATCACCCTCAATATGTAGGATTATATTATATAGTCTGTCAGGAGGAGACACACGAGTGTCAGCAGTTTCAATATTCACAAATATATCCGTTGCTGTCGCCACCAGATATGGACGCAGGGCTTGTCGCACTACTGTAACTTCCACCGCGCTGTCCAGCAGCGTTAGCGCCCATGTTAGGTTCTGAAGCTGCGTCCGTACCATCTGAGGCATACCTCGCTGTCAGTGCAGCAACTTTCTTCTTCTGAAACGGGGGTCGTTGACGTGCAGAGTCTTCTTGCTTGCCTTTGACGTCAGCCGGTCGGGACTGCTCACGTTGCTGTGACGTACCCCGACTTTTGCCAGCGCCTCCGCCACCGGACTGTGAAGCAGATGTTTCCTGTGAAGAACGAGGAGAACGTTGGTCAGAAACCTGAAATCGATCAGGTGACTTTATAGTAGCACGATCACGCAGGTCATAAGTGCGCTCACTACTTGACTGAACTGGAGAGGCAGGACGGGACCCCTGTTTCTGTTGCTGCTTTTCCTGCTTTTTCGCCCTCCAACTTTGTTTTGGAAAATTAGGGCGATCGTCCTTACCAGACGAGTTTGCCTTCGTCTGCTGTATCGAATCAGGATTCTTCACAGTTGGTTTAACACGTAAGGCGCTACGACCAACCTGTCTATAGGCGTTCGCAATACTTTTCGCGAATTCCCTCGGCTTGTCGTCTTCGTTCACTGCGTTTAATTTATTAAGCACTTGGAATTGCATAGCATCTCCTTTGAGGTTACCCATAATCATGGTAGCAACCACATCGAACACACCGACAAGCCGCATTGCCAATTTAATAGCAGCCTCCGCACCATGATTCTCTTGAACACGTTTAACCACGGAGGGCAGTACCGACAGAGACGGAGTGCCAAAGCACTTCGCGTATGTCGCTGCAAAGACCTTACCCCAGTTTTCGCAATCTGCCATATCTGGGACTAAGGGCCTCATGTAGGAAGCCCAATACCGGTCGGTAACGGCCGATTTTCGGTAAATATGCCGTCACCGACCGGTATTTGGGCTTTTGAGATGTAGGGGGCTCATTTCATGATTCGGTATTTACCGAATCGGTAAAATTACCGAATCGGTAAAATTACCGATTCGGTAATTTTACCGATTCGGTAAATACCGAATCATGAAATGAGATGTAGGGGGGGGTGTGTCGTGGGTGTGGGGATTCGTTATTTACCACCAACTAAAGGTTGGTGGTAAATGACGAATAGGTGAAAAAAAGCATTTTTGTGCACGTTTAAGTGTGCAATGTGGCAGACATACATGCCCTCAGGGCATGTATGTGTGCCACATGTGCACACATGCAGGAATCAGGGGTGCAACAGGGTGTCAATGTGACACCCTGCCACCCTTGAATGTGCTCCCCCCATTACCGAATCGGTATTTACCGATTCGGTAATGAGGCATACCATCCCATTGAGAAATCAATGGGAAGGTATGCCTCATTACCGAATCGGTAAATACCGATTCGGTAATTACCGAATTTTTCCGAATCGGTAATATAACAGTCCATAACAGGACTAATAACCACCGTGTGGTGGTCCGTCGGTTGTCCCGCAACAGCAGTAGCGACCACCTGCACGTTGCTCGACACGTACTGCACTAGAGCCCTATGTACTGTAATAAGGGCAGTGTGCAGTACACGCAACTGATCCACCATTACCTGCAGGTAGCGGGGATGAGGCGTATATCCGGCCAACACCGGCCATGTGGCCCCCAGGATTGACAAAGGGCCCATTCTCGCCGGAGTAACCGCATGGGGAAGGGCGCCATTAAACCAAATGTTATGCTGCCAGGCAGAAATAGGAATTTCCTGAGTCCTATACGGCGTATAGTTGGCTGGTAATGCCGTGGGAGTGTAACTGTGATATGTATCATCATCCTCACTCACCGCCGGCAGAGTAACCCAAGAGTAGAACAACTCAAACGGGAACAACGCATCAGCACCTACTACAAAAATCACATCCATACCATCGTCTGGCACCCCATAGTTCGCCAGATGACGTTTCAGGGGTGCCTGGCTATGAGCCGGTATTTCGACCGCCATTAGGACTCCAACAGTAAATCTACAATAAACCAGTAGCACTAGGGTTCAGATTAAATAACCTTTTTAATGGTCAAGCTTGAATGAACCTATTTAGTCGAAACACAGGTAGGTTAAACCGTCACTCCCGTTATCCGGAAACCAGAGTGAGGGTGTTGTGGACTAATACAAGTACTACTAAGGCGTCTCAAATCAATAGACCAAACGTTAGGTGCGCCATGTTGCAGGGATTCTGCTTATCCGCAGAACTATGCGCAGGAACCCAGGACCTCAGTGAATTGCGGTGTACCAAAAACTCACCTCAGAACCCAGAATCCCTATCCGGCCAGCATCAGTGTCCCATTCGTTATCCGAGATTTAGCTCGGCGGTCCCAATGTATAGACAACCCAGAACAAGCGACTTAGTATATTTCTCAGGAATGGTGGGAATCAGAAACACCTTTTCGTAATTATTCTCGTACCAGTCCACAACAGAATAAACAGAGACACGGGAAAAGTTTAAAGAGTTTATTTTATAAACCTTGTGTCCTAATATGCAGCAGTTTGGCTAACATTAGCAGACAAACGATTAAAATCAAAACCATCAGCATAGTTACAATACCATAGAAAATGAAAGGAGCAATCATAATAAAATGACAGTGGCTCTAGGCCACCTTCCTTTCTCTAACACACTAAAATAGTATTATTAGACTAATAAAAGGTCTCTAGGCTTGAATGGGGAACCCCATACCATATAGATCAGCTCAGAGAGTTCACATCACAGGATCAGCTATGCTCTGCTCCTAGGAACGCTCTTCTTCCAAATGTGTTGAAAAACATGCAACACTGCAATATTAAAAGCATTCGACTTTCAGGTATTTGCAGCTGCGTGCGTGTTATGGCTAAACTAGTGGGCCTCAACAACATGCACCGTCTAGCGATCCAGACTGTTTCTGTTACACTGTGTACAGACCAAGGTCGCTATTCACTGTTTAAGATGTTAACAACAGACAGTTCTCATGTGAAGCAAAGTCGAGTAAGCATTTCTCAATTCTAATAACATGTGACTACAGTGTTGGGTGCAAAAGCAGCAAAAGCGGCAAGATGGCTTTCTAACATCTAACGCGGTTATGCTAACTTAGCGTTGTACATAGGTAGATAACGATCATCACTACATTATGTTCCCCTGTGACATTAGCCTCCTTTTCGTCCACTACTCCTTCTACTTGCTGGTCCTGCCCTGCCCCGTTTGCTGATTTAAAACACATGCTCTTTGAATGCCCTTCCATCTCTCAATTCTGGCGATCTATTTGGTCCCAAATTAACAAGATTTTTAAAGTTAACCTTCCCTTTTCCTTATCTATTATTTTTTGGGGTTCACTCTCTTCCCAATGGCCCTAGTCCCCATCCAATTTTCGGTTGTTGGACTTATTTTTAGCTATCGCCCTTCATTTAATAACTTCTAATTGGAAACAAGCTGATAAGGTGACAGTCAAGGCTTGGTGGAATGCTGTATGTTTCCATCATAGACTTGATACTAACTATGTCACTCCCATTTCTCTCGCTATTAAAAGAAATTTGTAATGGCTTCCTCTTACCACTTTCCTCCCTTGGTCTGCTTCTCAGAGCACTATCAATGTACATATTGAAAATTCATCAGATGATGTCCAGAAACCGCCGTGATTATACTCTGTTGTCTTTTTCATAGTTTTTCGATGGTCCATTTATATTTTACTATTTATCTATTGACTGATTATTTTGCTTACAGTGTTTTAACTTCATTTCACATGGTTCTCTTTTTATAATGTAATAATGTATTTCTTCCCCTCTCCTTCCTTTCTTTCCATCCCACCTTCCTCCTCTTCCAGTTTATTCATTGTAACTTTCTCCTATTTATATATATCTTGACTTCAATTGTATTCTATACTGTTCATTATTATGCTGTTCATTTTCCTTGCTCTGGTTTTCAATAAACTCAAACTTAAAAAAAATATATATGTTAACCATCCCCCCAAGATTCAACTCCTGCATTGTAAGTACCAAAGGGATTACAATCAGAACTAACTTCTGCTAAGCAAGTCAGCTTTAAACACATAAACAATAAGATGTTCATACAATGATAATGTGGATATAAAAGAGTAATGGAACTGTCCCTGTTACATTTAGAACTGACCCAATATTTCACAAAGGTTAAATAATCCTTTCTTCATAACACTTCTGGAAGAGAACAAACACTCGGAGAAACCCACTGAAGTCTAAAACATGTTTAATGCAAAACTATTGCAAGCAGCAAAAATATTCTAAGTGCAAATTTGTATTTTCAATAGACTAGCACTTCGTCATCTGAGCCAATGGAGCATACAATGCTTAGTTCAGTTCAATTTCGAATTTCTTTTATACATTGTATATCTATAATACAAAACAGTGGAGCGTAGAATGCGTGTACCAGTGTGAAACTAGGTAGCTGCTACGGAGCAGATGCCTGGCTCTTATCGTGGGATGAATGCATGAAGACCTTGGAACATAGATACAGTAGGGTATGGTGGGAAACTGACTTCACAAAATGTCCAGTTTCTCACTAGTCTATGCCAACTTCAAAAGGAAGCGACACTTACACGAGAAGTCAGGCTAAGCGTGCAATGCACAATCCTAAAATACAAGATAGTAGTACATTTGAAATGCATGTTAATGTGCAACAATGAAGGGCTTTGGCAGTACTTTAGGCAGGTATAAACAAGATTTCACAAAGTGCCTCCTTTTTCACAGTGTCTGTAAAAAATGACATCAATAGCATTTAATCTGATTATTTTAGCATGAAATTCAACAGCATTGCATATTTCTTTTTCTACATAACTGTTAGCATACTCAGTAATATCAAGCAGGGGAATGCCTTTATTTCTATCAATGCGATAGATGTTGTCCGTGCATAGTTTGATCCAAATGTACAGAGTTGTTACAATACCAATTAACGACTTTCCAAATAAACCAGATATCCACGACTACATTGTACTCCTGTTCACTTTAATGGCCTTTTTCATTTTGTTAAGTTTCCTAATGCTACTCTTGATGTGATCTATTTGTTCACAAAAAGGAGTAGAAACCCACCTCCAAGAACACGCTGTGAAGGAAGAGTTAGGTATCAAATGCAACCAACCACAAATTTAGTGATTTATAAATATCTCAATATTTTTTATTTATTGAAGTACATAGGCAAATTGATTATCTGGTATCCAAAAACAAACTATGAGGTCGAAAGGATAAATAACTTGGATTCTCTGGTCATGATATGGGCTCAGTAGAGACTTCCACTGGGTGTCCGGAGAGTAATACATAACCAAAACTGAAGAAACTCCTCCTTTTGCTTCTCTAACAGGCAGACAAGGCTGCACTTGTTTGAAGCCCACCAATGAAGATTGTACAGGTCCCAAAACTAGAACTTTGAGTAGATGTAGATATTTAGTCTAGGGAAAGCAATCCTCTGCATGGAAAGTGAGTGGCCATGAAGTTCAGCCTAGCGCATGTAAGCCAGCACACCGAGTAGTAGTCTTTACTGAGCCCAAGTCGTGACCAGAGAATCCAAGTGATTTATCCTTTCGACCTCATAGTTAGTTTTAGATACCAGATAAGCATAGGGCAGTTGCCCTTTTGTCTCCCCTCCACGGATGTTATTTTATTCTTAACTGATACACCGGTCTGTGACCTGACGAAGGTGGGTGGTTGGCTGATCACCTTTCACCAAAACACGCATCGGCACCAGCGCCACAGCCATTCTGACACCGATAAATAGTTAGATTTATAAATTATGTTCTTTGTGGATGTACAAAAAGTATATTGAATAACCGAAACAGAAGGCCTAATGGACCAGTAAATGTAAATATGTGGCCATAGACATTCTGAAGTAAAAATTATCTTTCAATATTTTGAATTCACATCCAATGTTAAGGACACTGGTGTTTTGTAATTGCTGACCATACGAGAGTTTTACATTTGCATTGTGTTTGATGATGTGATGTTAAGGTGTGTGTGGAGCCTAATTGTGTAATGTGATATATATTTTGTTCTGTGGGGAATGAGACAACTTTTCAAACATTTGAATGGTTAAATCATTTTCTTCTAAATTTGCCTATGTGCATAAATAAATAAAAAAAATATTGAGATATTTCCAATATACAAAATGTTTGGTTGGTTGCATTTGACTTATCAATCTTCATGTAGAGCGTGTTCTTGGAGGTGGGTTTCTACTCCTTTTTTTTGTGGCCATTTTTCCCTGTCCTGCTCCAATATCCATTGTTCTTTGCGGAATCCCTTTATATGTAGGTGATCTATTTGGTCAACAATGTTGAGTCACGTGTTACGTATGTGTGCGCAACATTCTGATCTGACTGTGACAAAAACTCCCCTCTTGGCAGCAAAGATTAAGTCAGGGGCCCTTCTATTATGCATGATCCTGGTACTCTGGAAATCTATCTGATCAATTATCAGGCCTAAGGAAATGGCTGTTGCATTGGTGATTTCCTCTACTGTTATAGCCTGCCCCATACCACACAAAGGAAACATAATGGAGAAAATTCTGTTTGTCTCAGATACCTTAAGATGTCTTTGTTTTTTTTTTTGTTAAATAATTTTTATTGAAGATAAATAACACAGGAATACAAAGATACATAGTAAAATTTGATGTAGACATAAGTATACAAGAATAAATAAATAGTAACTATAAAAGAGGTGATATATAGAGAAAAAGGTTACCAAAATATTATAACCCATAATACTAATGTATACTAAGAACCTGTGTAGATACTAGAGTGAATACGATATTGTACAAAGAAAGGATTAATTTTTTATAGAAAAAGAATAAAAGAAAGGGAAAAGAAAGAAGAAGACAGACAAAGAAAAGAGAAAAAGGAAAAAGAAAAGAGAAGAAAGCAAAAAGAGGGAATATAAAATATAGAGAAAAGAGTGATAAAGATTAAACTTACGATGACAGAAAAGAAGTAAAAGGTAGCCATAATAGATCAGATTTGATTTGTAAATGGATTGAAGTCTGAGGTACAGAAGCGATCCTCAAGTTCAAGTTTCAAGTTTCAAAACTTTATTTGGATAATAGTAATCCATAAAAGCACAAAATACAATTAACATTGCAGATGTACAATATGCAAGTATTTACGAGATAAAAACAACAAATCGTTCATACTTTAAGACATAGTTAAACGGGCACGAACCGCAGTTTTTAAAAAGGAACCCACACGGAAAACAAGTTCATGATCATCCAGGGTTAATATCATTGAAAGTGCGAGATCCAGGCTAATTGGTTTCAATTTTTTAAAATACGGAGTTAGAAACCATTTAATATATTTAATATAAAATTTACAAAGGAATAAGAAATGTAAAATTGTTTGATCACTCCGGCAATCAAATGGGCACGGCTCGACAATTTGATCATTATGATTCCATAGCGGGAAACTAAGAGCATATTTGATAGTGCCAGCCCTAAGGCGAAATAAGAGGCCTCGCTCCCAGTGGCTCATTGGGAGGGTTAAGTAGCTGGGTATGGGATAAGTTAAAAGATTACGGGCTAGGTATCTAGTAACACTAGGTTTCAAGGACTCTCTCACAACCCTTTCGTCACTGAACAGTGTATAGAGAGCTTGTTTGAGTACAGACTTGGGAGGGAGCTGGATGGTGGTAGGATCAGAAAAAACATTTTGAAAATTCGCACTACCAAGAACGCTCTGCACCCCAGAAAGCCAAGGGATAGACATACCTCTGTCACAACATAAACAATCCTCTATAATATCCCTAGTCAATTTAGCGGCAGGATTTTTCCAAATAGCCAGCCAAAAAAGAGAAGGGCGAGCCCGAATAAAATCCCCTATAAAATGCAACCCTAATTATTTATGACATATGTAGTGGGGAGAGGAGATGGGGGCAAAAAGGGGCTTCCTGCAAAATCTATTTTCCTCTGCAAGAATGTGCGGACATCTGGCTGTTCCCCAAACCTCAGCTCCATACGTTGCAACCGGAACGCATTGGGCCTTATATATTTTTAAAGTGGCAAGCAACGCGCCAGTCCTTTTAGGGCGGTGGAGGCTCAGGATAGAGTTAATGGCCTTTGAGAACCTACCCCTGGAGTGGGCAATATGCCCACTCCAGGAGTTGTTCGCAGCAAAGACCACTCCCAAATACGGGAAGCTACTAGTAGACCCCAATCACTCTGTCCCCACAACGATGCTTCCAATGTGTCGTTTCTTCGGGCCACAGGACATAACAAAGGATTTCTTAAAATTGGTCTTTAAGTCCAAAGAGTCCATATGGTCGACAAAACCATTCACTAGGATGCGTAACGCATTGGGGGTGCGGCCCATAAGGACCGCATCATCTGCATATAGCAGAGCGGGGAGGTAATTGCCCTTTATTTTGGGAACATCACAGGTTAGAGAAACCAAGGACTTATGCAGCCCATTAATATAAATAATAAATAAAAGAGGGGCTAAAACACATCCCTGTCTAACCCCTCTATGCACTCTTACCGCATCAGTCACCTCACCCCCTTGGCTAATCCTAATGCAGGCCTTCAGATCTCTATGCAAGTAGGTCAGAAAATGAACCAGAGATTCATCCAGGCCATATTGCAATAGGGCCCTCCAAAGCATCGACCTATTAACGAGGTCGAAGGCAGTGGATAGGTCCATGAAGGCGAGGTAAATTGGGGATTTGCGAGCTATGGTATTTTTACCCAAAATAAGATTGAGGTTAAGACATTGCTCTGCCGTACCAACCTTATTTCGAAAACCCAGCTGGCAGCTCTCTAAGATGTGATTATCCTCGGCCCAGGTCAAGATTTTATTATATAACACTCTACCTAGTATTTTTAGGGTATTGTCAATAAGGGCGATAGGCCTATAACAGGATGGTTGGGGCCGATCTCCCTTCTTGAAGATTGGCACTATTGTGCTCGATGACCAAGTTGGTGGTAGAGAAGCGATCCTATGTTCATCACATATTAAATTCCACCAAAGTAAGAAGGATAATTTAAGGTTGTCTTTCCAACAAGTTAGTATAACTTTAAAGGCCACAGCAAGGAATAAATCAAATAAAATTGATTTAGAAGTAATTTGATCAAAATCAGGTGACAAAGTACCCAAAAATACATTTTGAATATTAAATGGGATCTTATAAGGAAAAATCAATAAACATTTTGACCATACAGTTTTCCAAAAAGTGTGTGCCTTAGGACAATAGAACAGTAAATGTATTAAAGAGCCTTCAGCAGTATGACACGATCAACAAGATAATGTGACAGAATGGTTGAACTTATGTAAAAGAAGGGGAGTAATAACAACTCTATTATAAAGTATAAGGATTGTGTGATATTTGCAGCTTTAGATGTCTTGAAAAGTTTCTGCCAAAACTTATCCCATTGAGATACAGACTGAGTCTGAGATAGATCCTGTTCCCATTCTAGTTCAATATTTGATTTATTCCGTGTGCTAACACGAGTAGATAAAGTGTTATAGATAAAAGAGGCACTAGGAATAGTGTCAGAAGAGATATGATATAAAGGAGTATCAGGAGTAAAAGAAGTAGGAATTGGTTGAGAAAGGAAGTTCTGTACACATCCCTGTAGTATTGGGCCTAAAGTGTTATACTGCTGAATACAGGAATCAGGTAAGTGAAAAGTCTGTTGCAACTGGTGAAAAGATAAAACCATATTATTAACAATCGTTTGATTGACATAAAAAAGGCCCTTTTCTTTCCACTGTTTGTAATAGAATGATTTGTGACGAAATGTGATATATTTATTTAACCATAGTGAGGAAGCTAGAAAAAACTGATATTTGTCAAAATTCTTAAAGAAAAGTGTATGCAACAGAAATTGAGATTGTTTCAAAATTGGGTATTTAGAAATAAAAGTACAATTAGTCATTTAAACAATATCCCGTACTGAAAAATCATTTAACAATAAGCATTCAACATTGACTCAGGAAGGCTTAGGTAAATCCTGATAATCTTTGTACAAAGCATAAAATTGACGAATCAAAAAAGCATTGTGGTATAAGTTAAAATCAGGAAATCTTACACCCCCCTCGTTCTTGGGTCGAAGCAATTTGGACATAGCAATACATGCATGCTTGTTATTCCAGAGAAATTTAGTACACAACAAATTAATCTGAGTAAAATAGTATTTAGGGATTGAGAATGGTAACATAGACAATATAAACAGTATCTGGGGAACAATCATCATTTTAATTGTGTCAAGTCTGCCCCACCATGATAAAAATAAAGGTGACCAAAGTTTTAACAAATTGGTAATTTTAAGTTTTAAGGCAGTAAAATTATGGGATAATGTATCACGAATGTTAGAGGAGAACCATGTGCCTAGATACTTACTTTTTTGAGGACACCATGTAAAGTTGGTTGAGTCAAACATATGCCTATAGCATGAAGGATTTAAGGGTAAAATCTCGGTCTTGGAGAAATTTAATTTGTAGCCTGAGACATTAGAGAATGACGAGATTTCCTGTAAAAAAGGGGATAAGGAAGATACAGGATTAGACATATAAATAAGAACATCATCTGCATATGCAGACAATTTAATTTGATGGGATTTTAGATTAAAACCAGTAATAAGAGGATTACTTCTAATGCGTTCCAGAAAGGGTTCTAAGCATAACAAGAAAAGCAATGGGGAAAGGGGCAGCCCTGACGTGTACCTCTTTGGAGAGAAAAATATGGGGAAAAAAGACCATTTACAAAAACACATGCTTTTGAATTTGTATATAACAATTTGATATATGAAATAGCTTTGGACCAAACCCAAACCATTTTAGTGTGTGAATCATAAAATCCCAGTTAATTCGGTTGAAGGCCTTTTCTGAATCCAAAGATAGTGCAGCTAATGGAGAAGGATATTTTTTGCTAAGAGCAAGAATATTGGAAAACATTCTGGCATTATCAGACGCAAGACGTCCTTTAACGAAACCAACTTGATCTGGGTTAATTAGAAAGGGAATAACTTTCTCTAAACGGAAAGCCACGAATTTAGCAAAAATTTTAAAATCATAATTGATTAGTGATATAGGGCGAAAAATTTTGCAAAAAGAGGGGTCTTTATCTGGTTTAGGGATTACAATAATAAGGGCTTCCAAAAAAGAGCCACAGGCTTTAGAATTGGATATAAAAGAATTAAAAAGTTCTAATAATTTAAGGGCAAAATTTGAGGAGAAGGCTAAAAATAATTAAACTGAAAAGCCATCAGGGCCAGGAGCCTTCGCTTTTTTCAAGGATTTAAGAGCATCAGTTAATTCTTGGAGAGAAATATCTTCTTCAAGTGGTTTGAAAATATCCGGGACAGTTTTAGGTTTGGGAATATCTCGGAAAAAAGAAATAAAGTCTTCTTCAGAAGGCTTTGTAGTTTCTGTGTATAGGAGATTGTAGTATGATTGAAATGTGGAAATAATATCCGAATCAGATGAGAGGAGTGCATTATTCGATTCTGAATGAATAGGACCGATAGCTTTACGTTCTGATTTGATTTTTAAATAATTCGCTAACATTTTTCCTGCTTTGTTTTGGCCTCCGTGGTATTTCGATCTAATCTTAAGGAGGATGTTACACGCATCCGCAGTAACTATTTTATTCAGGGTGGATTTAGCTTTAATTAATTCTTGTAGTGATGATGAGGATTCAGAAGAGTAGTAATTATGTTCTAATGTTTTGAGAAGGGTTAGGGTCTCTTTATATTTAGCAAGCATTAGCTTTTTTTTCTTTGAAGAATAGGCAATAGTGAAGGCTCTAAAGGATGCTTTAAATGCTTCCCAATTATTGTGTAAGGAGGTGTCTAAAGAATTATTAAATACAAAAAATTCCTTAATAAAGGAGGTCGCTTCAGAAATGAAGGTACGATCTGATAAAAGGTGATTATTAAAACGCCATCGGCCTTGTTTGCAAGTGGTGATAGATAAGTCAATAAAGGTAGAAACAGGAGCATGGTCAGAAATAAAAATAGACCCAATGTCAGACGACTGAAGACAAGGCAGCAATGATTTGGAAATTAAAATATAATCAATAGTATGGTGTACAGGTGAAAAGAAAGTAAATTCTGAGGTATCTGGATTACACGTTTTCCATGTGTCAAAGAGGGGACGAGAAGAAATGGCTGATTGAAACGATTTATGGGTTTTATCTGGTTTAAATTTGCATTTGGATTTTCTGTCTGAAAACGGGCCTAACCAGTTATTAAAATCACCACCAACCACAATATTAGAATTGGAAACCAACATTAATTTGAACTTTATAGATTGCCAGAATTCCAGATCTGGTTTAACCGGCCCACTAATATTAAAGAAGGTAATTTGTCTTTTATTAATGATGACATCAACCATTACCCCGCGACCAAATGGATCACAATTTGATGACACAATCTGTGCGTTTGTAGATTTATGAAACAAAATAGCAACACCACCATGATGATCAATAGCAGGAGAAAAAACAAGTTGATTTACCCATTGGTGTTTGAGTTTAAGAGATTCTTTATCATTACAATGGGTTTCCTGTAAAAAAGCAACCTGGGTGTTAAGTTTAGCTAAATGAGACAATACCTTTTGACGTTTGACAGGATGACCAAGACCACGAACATTCCACGAAACCACATTAACCATGACGTTGGATGAAGGGGTACATGCGTAAATAGGAACATGAAACTGCATAATCAACATATTATTAACAAT
Organism: Triturus cristatus; assembly: GCF_964204655.1. Taxonomy (NCBI): domain Eukaryota; kingdom Metazoa; phylum Chordata; class Amphibia; order Caudata; family Salamandridae; genus Triturus; species Triturus cristatus. The sequence goes on from NC_140581.1 coordinate 864,771,238, forward strand.
AAAACATTTATTAGAAAACAAGATTAAGAGTGAGATAAAATATATAGAAGAGAATAACGGAAAAGAAAAAGAAAAAAGAAATAGACAGAAAAGACAGAGACAAGTAAACAGATCAAAGACTAACATCCAGACCTGTAAAAAGAGAAGGCAGTCGAAAGAGGAGGAGCATAGTGGCGCCAGAGGACACGGACCACAATATTAGGTATAAAGGAGGAGGGAAAAAGAGAACCTCATAAGAATAAGTAAACTAAGCAATCAGAAAAACATTAAGGAAACAAGTATGTTGGAGACAAAATTAACAATCCTGAAATGTATAGAAATCAAGGATTAGTATCCATTCAATGTGATGGAAGACTATGAAGGTAGAGTTTAAGCTTTTCCGGATCATCAAATGAACGTGATCGACCATCGTGTGTAATTTTGCAGAGACATGGATGAAGGATTCCATATTGGATGTTGAAATGTCTCATCTGAGGACGTAAAGCAAGAAATTCTTTGCGACGGGCATTAGTTGCATTGGAAATATCCTGCGAGATGAAGAGAGTATGGTTCGGCCAAATAAGACGCCTTTTAAGTCTGACTTGCATCAACTCAGTAAATTCGAGAAAGAGCATAATTATTCCATGCGGTTTATTAGCGGTAGGGTTTAAACGTCCCAAACGATGTGCTCTTTGTATGTTGAGGGGACTTGTTGAAGCTGGAAGATCAAGGAGCTCTGGAAGGAATTTCTGAAGAAAGGAGACCATGTCAGGGCCTTCAATATTTTCCGGAAGACCATAAGGGATAGATTATTTCTACGATTACGATTTTCAAGATCCTCAGTGTGAAGTTTTAGCTTATGAATTTCCTGTTCTAGTAAAGGAATTTTGGTAGAGACATTCTGCAAATCGCTAACACGTTGTTCCAAATCTAAAACTTTACTTTCCATGACAATCCATCTTTCCTCAATCTGTTTCAGTTTTTCATTGTAGTGGACATGAAGGGCTGGAGACCACGTACTTCATCTAGAATAGAGTCCAGAACAGGATTCTGAGACGAGTGGATAGGACAAGGCGGATCATTTTTATGCCGCTTTGGTTTTGTTCTAGATACGGAGGATCTGGGAGTATGAGAATCAGTAGACATTGTGGTTTGCAATAGCGATCACCAAAAAGTAAGAGTAAAAATGAAGTAAACCCAACAAATATCGAGAATAATCCAAAGAAAGCAAGGCTGTGGTGATAGTTCGCGCGATAGGAGATCAGGATGTGGAATAAGCACCAGTGAGCCAAAAATGCCAAATGTACGATATGTGGAGCTCCTCAAAAAATACAGGGAATCACTTTTGGTAAGAGTGCTGCTCCACTATCATAGTATTACAACAAACAATTGATGGACGGAATGCTGACAATGCAGACATTCTCCCCCAGTCAAGAGATCTGGGTTAAATCCATCGTTCTTTTGCCCACTACGCCACCCCAGTTTAGACATGGCCATATGCAAATCAGTCTTGACCCTGTGCCTCATGGGAACAGTCCAGCCCGAACTGCCAAGCCATGTCTTCCCTGGACAGGAATCAAGCATCCTAGGACCGGTTTCTGGCTATCAGCCGTCATCAGCCAGGATAGCTTGACTCCAGTGGCGTAGTGAGCACGGGTCCCACGTCTGGGAATACCCATCCCACTTAGGGCGAAAAGCGTTACAACAAACAATTGATGGACGGAATGCTGACAATGCAGACATTCTCCCCCAGTCAAGAGATCTGGGTTAAATCCATCGTTCTTTTGCCCACTACGCCACCCCAGTTTAGACATGGCCATATGCAAATCAGTCTTGACCCTGTGCCTCATGGGAACAGTCCAGCCCGAACTGCCAAGCCATGTCCTCCCTGGACAGGAATCAAGCATCCTAGGACCGGTTTCTGGCTATCAGCCGTCATCAGCCAGGATAGCTTGACTCCAGTGGCGTAGTGAGCACGGGTCCCACGTCTGGGAATACCCATCCCACTTAAGGCGAAAAGTGTTACAACAAACAATTGATGGACGGAATACTGACAATGCAGACATTCTCCACAAGTCAAGAGATCTGGGTTAAATCCATCGTTCTTTTGCCCACTACGCCACCCCAGTTTAGACATGGCCATATGCAAATCAGTCTTGACCCTGTGCCTCATGGGAACAGTCCAGCCCGAACTGCCAAGCCATGTCTTCCCTGGACAGGAATCAAGCATCCTAGGACCGGTTTCTGGCTATCAGCCGTCATCAGCCAGGATAGCTTGACTCCAGTGGCATAGTGAGCACGGGTCCCACGTCTGGGAATACCCATCCCACTTAGGGCGAAAAGCGTTACAACAAACAATTGATGGACGGAATGCTGACAATGCAGACATTCTCCCCCAGTCAAGAGATCTGGGTTAAATCCATCGTTCTTTTGCCCACTACGCCACCCCAGTTTAGACATGGCCATATGCAAATCAGTCTTGACCAAGTGCCTCATGGGAACAGTCCAGCCCGAACTGCCAAGCCATGTCTTCCCTGGACAGGAATCAAGCATCCTAGGACCGGTTTCTGGCTATCATTCATCAGCCAGGATAGCTTGACTCCAGTGGCGTAGTGAGCACGGGTCCCACGTCTGGGAATACCCATCCCACTTAGGGCGAAAAGCGTTACAACAAACAATTGATGGACGGAATGCTGACAATGCAGACATTCTCCCCCAGTCAAGAGATCTGGGTTAAATCCATCGTTCTTTTGCCCACTACGCCACCCCAGTTTAGACATGGCCATATGCAAATCAGTCTTGACCAAGTGCCTCATGGGAACAGTCCAGCCCGAACTGCCAAGCCATGTCTTCCCTGGACAGGAATCAAGCATCCTAGGACCGGTTTCTGGCTATCAGCCGTCATCAGCCAGGATAGCTTGACTCCAGTGGCGTAGTGAGCACGGGTCCCACGTCTGGGAATCATAGTATACTTGACAGGATCATGAAGATAACGTTGGCGGAAGTAGGTTCTAAATATAACATAAAATTGACCCAAGAACGAAGACCATATCTTCTGTGTGACAGACCTGACATTTGCCGCTGTGTAGATTCTGGATACAGGGTTCAAAAAAGGAAGTCAGAGTCCCGAGACACAGTGGAGCTCACATTGGGACCTTCATTTCTGTCAGCGTGCAAGCCACGACCCAGAATTACAAAATTAAAATAGAATAGTAAGTCACAGTAATCACACATCCTTCTGTGAAAAACGCGGTGTGAGGGTCAAAGAGATAATTGCTGAAGTGATCAATAAAGTAGCACTGCAGAACATAAACAATAATGCATCATCAAATTCAGCTTCATAACCAACAGTGAATGGCTCTTTAGTAAGTTTGCCCATACAGTACAAGTCTTCTCATAAATGTGGCTGAAGAGCAGAAAAATGGTGGCATTTAATAGAGCCTTATTTATTGTGCATTAATTGTAACACTCAGTGACTGAAAAATGAGTGTAGCAGCAGAATTCAGCATTGAGGAAAGACGCGAGCGCAGCAACCTAAAATGGCGGCCGCTCGCGTCACTGAGAGGAAAAAATTCACCGCCGTCAATAAAAGGCTCAAAAAAGCAGAAACCAGTCCAAAAAGCGGTATTCAGTCTCGCCGCATCTTCCGAGACAAAGGACCGTCACTCGCTGGGTAAATAAATAGTGTATGAGGTTCAAAAACGGAGGTCGGAGTCCCGCGACGTAGCGGAGCTCACATTGGGTCCGCCATTTCCTTTGGTGCGCAAGCCACGCCCCCCTACGATGTCTTTGTTGTTCGAGGGGGAATGCAGCAGCATGTCCACATATCCAGGGTAACAAACCCCAGTCCAGTCTTAGGGTAATGAAGAATAAGCATACTTGTTGCAAATTAAATGGGCATACTCCTCTTGGAAACAATGCATCTGGAACAATTTTCCAGTGGGAAAGCGGTTTTCAAAGGAGTAATCTAGTAAGGTATCATTTCCAGAACAGTGTCACATTCACTTTGAACCACAAAGATGCTCCAGCTAGCTGGATTTCAATGTTTACAAAACTGTCCAAGCTCTGATTGAGTATGATGAATAGTGTCTGACAAAAAGTAGCTTTTAGGATCATTGAAATCTTCCATATCTTGTCTAGATTCTGGGTAGGTGCCTGCATTTTGAGGCAGATGAAGCCCATTATAGAAAAGACAGGTTTTATTTTTGTTACAAGGCGCCCCAATCAAAAAACACCCCAGACATCGGTGGGCAAGTGAGCACTGTGAGGGACAACAGACAGAAAATGGAAGCTTGGTGATAGAAGCACTGAAAGTACTGCGGCATCTTCCATCCCTGCAGGAGGTCCTAGAAATAAAAAAAGGACTTGTAAACAACGTGGTAGAGAAACGGAAACAGGAAAGTGTCCATTATCTATACCGAACTTCAAAAGAGTAAGGAAGCTCCATTCACTGGTTCAGAGTCATTGTCTATGGAGGAAGAGACATATTGCCTTCACAGTTTAACCCTAATTACTGAAGAAGTATTTCCAGTTCTATTAGGGAAAGTGAAGTCGGGATCTCCTTTGGACCTGGCCCGCCCCACATTATTTTGCAGGGAAGCCCACAGATCTTGCCCATAATTCTAAAATTAATAAATCTTTCCATCTCTACAGGCATAGTTACCCAAGAATGGAAACATGCTGTGGTCAAGCCTCTGTTAAAAAATTTGAATTTTGACCCGACCTGTCCTGGGAACTATTCACCGATTTCTCAGATTCCAAACTTGGGGAAAGTCTTAGAGAAGTATATCAATCAGTATATCTCCTGGCGTTTAGAGGAGAACTCGCTCCTTGACGCTACCCTGAGCAGCTTCCGTCCAAAGCAAAGCATGAAGTCTGCTTTATTGGTAGTATTGGAGGAGGTAAAACAAATCCTCAACAAGGGGGGAGCAGCAGCTATTATTTTCCTCGACCTGAGTGCCACGTATGACATGGTCGACTATGAGACTTTGGTAGTCAGGTTTTGGGAAATAGGTGTAAAGCAAGATGCTCTAAAATGGCTTTTGTCTTTCCAGATGTGGAAACCCCTTGTTACTCAGAGGTGGTCCCTCTGAAGTGTAGGGTGACACAGGGGTTGGCACTTAGCGCCACTCTCTTTAATATTTATGTTCGACCGCTGGCTTCCATTGTTAAGGATTTTGGAGTGGGTATTGTCTCCTATGCTGAGGATACGCAGCTGGTCATATCTCTTGCCCTAAAGGAGGGCTTTCAGCACCAGCTGGGTCCCTGCCTCGCAAAAGTGACAGACCACTGAATGGCCAACTGCTCCTTAAAGCTAAACGGAGATAAAACGGAAATGATGTTAGTGGGGAATAATGCATCTCCAATGACAAAACCTGGCTGTCCAGACAGTCCAGGGACACCCCTCTCCATCGTATCCTATAAAAAGCTTAGCTATGTGGCTTGATATCTCCCTTTCAATGGAGGTTCAAGCAAAAAAAATGACTAGCTCCTGTTTTGCTATGTTGAGAACCCTATACAAAATTCTGGATCTAATAACTAGCTAATCTCACTTGGTCTACGGGAGCTTCCTGTTCCTGGGCTCACCCTAGTCCGTTCTAAAAAGGCTTGAAGTGGTACAAAATACTGTGGCCAGAACTATTCGCAAGCTACCTAAAAGTTCCTCAGCCAAAAATGCCTTGATCTCCTTGCACTGGCTCCCAGTGCAGAAGAGAATACAATTGAAGGCATTATTCTTCACTCATAGGGCAATTCATAGCAATTAATGGTAGGAGACTCTGCTAACATAATACACCCCGAACAGACCTCTAAGATCATCTAATGCAGGTCTTTTGAGGGTCCTACGTATTCAGAAGGTCAGAGGGGGTGGAAAATCCTTCTCCTACCTGTCTCCCAAACTATGGAATTCAATGGCAATAGGTTTGGGAACTGAGCCGAATTAAATTAAATTCAGAAAGCTTCTCAAAACATGGCTTTATTCTAAATAATTCCTTGGCATGAAAGGACAGACTTGAAGGTGCATGCTTTGACTTACACAGCACTGGGAAGCCCTTAAGTAGCTTTGCGCTTAATAATCCACATAAGATAAGTAGAGAAAGGGAGGGACCATAAGCTTCATGAACTACCAACATTAAAACGGGCTCATCCTGGAGGAGAAAAGATGCAGAGAACAATGAAGAAGGGACAATGAAGGGAGAAGACAAAGTGGCCGGAGAGAATAAGGTGGAACAGGACAGCGAAGTTGGAGATGGAAAGGAGTGGAACGACAACATAACCCAAGTGAAGAGAAGGCCTGGAGATGTTCTACCCATTCTACTACACCCCAAGGGGAGCAAGGTGGTGGAAGGAGAAGGAGCTGACCCAGATGGCGAAACTTGGTCTGAGGATTGGTAGCCAACATCTGTCCTGTCACAGTGCAGGAGGGCCGTCGCCAATCCCGGTAAGTTAACGGCACTGAGTTACAGCGGGTTTTTCTTTCTTCTTGCACTGGTTTGGTGGGTTTTTTTTTCCAATGAAATGACACACTTTTGTCTTCCTGTTTTAAAGAGAGGATTTACACAATCAATGTAAATCTTTGACATTGTGTATCAGGGCATGGGACAATAGTATAGGGTCAGAGTCTCTGTTTCCTTTTTCTTCACTGCAACCACAGCAAAGCCTAATAAGACCTACCTAAAAACGATAAGGTAGACCAATCGACACACAGTGTAATATCAGAGTGGTACTTGTCTTTTCTATCTACATCGCAAAGGATCATAACACTGTCACCAGAGGAAGGGTGTCATAAGTGGCTTTAGGATAGGAGGTGATGAATTAAAAGCAAGAAATACCATAGATACAGAATACTTACCAGGTGTGGGAGGGCTGGGCGGAAATGAAAACTAGGCGGCTTAATATTTTTCTCAATTTTGATGCTTTATTCGTTCAGGAATATGTAGGGAACATTTAACTTCTTCATTTTCTTCTCTTAAGGTCTGGTCTTTTTAGTCCTTGCTGCTTCTTTTTCCTTGCCTCTTCTTATGCAGGTTATTCTCCCCACAGGGGTTGGCCTCTTCCGGTCTCTCTTCTTCATGTGGTGGTCCCCAGGAGTCTCGGAGAAAAGGAAATGGCGGTAAGTAACATGTGAGTCTTTTATCTTTCTGAGAGGTATAGAGATGGAACCTTCACCTCACCCGGTTTGTGAAACAAAAGAAGGGATGTGAGCATCGACGTCTTTAGGTAGAAGTAAGAGGATCATAATGTCTGGGGAGGACTGTAAGTCAATCTTTTCTCTTCCCTTCACATTTCTCTATTTACCTGCCCGAAACAAGCAAGTAAGAGTAAGAGTAAGATTACCATTCCTGGATAGTCATTGTGCCGGTTGGAGGAGAGAAAGAGAGAGGGAGAGAGAGAGAGAGAGAGAGAGAGAGAGAGGGAGGGTGCATGCAAGGGAGCCTAAATGGTGCGGTATTCTACCGCTGCCTTTATAAGCCACACAGGCTCCTTTCTAGTCTCTATGGACCCTGAGTCTCAATTAGTTAAGCTACAAAAGTTCCAGCCTGACGCTGCTATCAACATTCCTTATGTAGTTAAAAAAAAACTAAAGAAAAACGGTAACACCACCGAAGGCTTCCTGCCCTCTCCGTTCCCTCCCCAGTCCCAAATTGCACGGTCCCGCCCGATATACACTCACCGCCACACGGGCGGCAGTTTACGCCTCTCCAGGGGGAAACCACCAGTCTTCACACCAGTTGTCGACCACTTCGCCTGCGTTACGGTCCTCTTCTACCGCCTCTTCTTCTCCGTATGGCGATGTTACGGCTTCCTATGGTCTTCCTTCCACGATTGGCGTCCTACGCACCACCTTCCCTGACACTTTCTCCGAACACTTCCTGCCCCTGATCTCCTCCTTTTCCGACAGAAGGACGTCCTTGCTCCCGCCTTCACCTTATCCTGATTGGTCTTCCGGAGAATCTTCTTCCTGTATAGGGAAGGGTAGGAGGATGTTTTTAATCCTTTCCTCTTCGTTCTGGGACTGCGATAGCTGCAACGGTGTTATATTTTGGAGGAGGGAGTCAATATATTGTGAGAAAATGTTCTCTGGGGTCTTGGGTTCAGGAGAGTATTGCCTCTCCACCTCACATCCCCCTTCCCTAACTTTCTTGCTTGCAAGAAATGTATCTATAGGGTATCTAGAGAGGTAGTCAGCATTGGTTTGATCCTTTCCCTTTCTAGGATGGTAAATCTGAAGGGTTGTAGGGCCAAGAACCAGCATAAAATTCTATCATGATGTCCTTTGTTCCGTGTGAGCCATTTAAGGGGAGTGTGATCAGTATTCAAGGTGAAGTTTCGACCGTCAAGGTAATATCTTAGGTTTCCACTGTCCTATTATTAGCTAAGGCTTCTTTCTCCACCACTGCGTATTTCCTCTCTCGGGGAAACCATTTTTGGCTGATATACAAAATAGGTTTTTCTTGCCCTTGTGCACCAAGTTGGGAGAGAACAGCCCCCAGGCCTTACTCCGAGGCATCCGTTTGTAGGATAAAGGGCTTTGTATAATCAGGACTGAGGAGTACGGGTTCGATAGTCAGAGATTGTTGTAGTTGTTGGAATGCCTGTAGGGTCTTCTCAGAAGGTTATTTGTGTTCTTTTCCTGTTCTCTTATCTTTTTGCAGGAAGTCGGTTAGGGGGGGGCGGCCATTTGGGAGAAAGAAGGTATAAACCGTCTGTAATAACCAAGGATGCACCAAAAAGGCCCTAAGATCTCTTTTTGTGCGGGGGGAAAGGCAGGTCAGTAATGGCTGCTATCTTCTCTTTGTAGGGTTTGATGTATACTTCACCCAAGAGATATCCTAAGTATTTCACCGTTCGTGCTGCTAAATGGCTTTTGGAGGTGTTTCTGGTCAGACCACGATTCCCCAAGGCTTGAACTACTTGTGGAAGATGGACCGAGTGTTGCTCCCATGAGTCACTGTATATGATTATATCATCGATATAAGCTGCTGAGAAGGTCTTATAGGGTTTTAGGATCAGGTTCATGAGCCTCTGAAATGGTGGCAGGTGCTCCTTGGAGACCAAAGGGGAGCACAGTAAAGTGGTATAACCTTCCCGTTGTAGAGAAGGTGTTTTTTTCTTTGTCCGGTATACGTAGAGGTACCTGCCAATAACCTTTACAAAGATCTGATGTACTAATATAATGAGCCTTGCCCAGCCTCTTAATCATCTCATCTACACGGGGTAGGGGATTTGCATCGAACTGGGATAGCTTCTTAATCTCTCTGAAGTCAATACAGAATCTAATCGAGCCATCAGGTTTGGGCACTAGCACAATGGGCGAATTCCACTCGCTGTTGGAAGGCTTGATTATTCTCATTTCCAGCATCTGCTATACTTCTTTCTCAACTGCTTCTCGTCTGAATTAAGGAATACGGTAAGGGCGTAAACTGACCTTTTTCCCTGGGGGTGTATTTATAGCATGCTGGATTAAGCAAGTTTTTTCCGGAGTCAATACAAATATATTTTTCAAAGGCCATAACTTTTCGTCTAACTATGGTCGTTGTTGGATGGATAGGTCTGGATTTATGCTTTGCTGATACAGATGGGTGGGTGTTTCTGTTCTTCCCAGTAGGGAAAGTTTAGGTCCTTCCCATTTTTAAAAATAAGTTGATATGATATATTTGAGTTTTTCTTTTGTTTTGTGGATCGAGCTCAAGGCGGTAGGTTACGGGGGTTACCTTCTCAAGGACTTTAAACGGGCTCTACCATTGTCCCAGTAATTTATGGACAGATGTGGGCATCATTAAAAGGGCCAGGTCGCCTACTTCTAATGTCCGTTGTTGGTTTCTCTTGTCATAATACTGTTTTTGGGCTTCTTGGGACTGTTCTAGATGGGTCTTAACTATATTTCGGATTTGTTGTAAGTGAGACTTCAGGTTACAGACATATTTATTTATAACGGATGGCAAACAAAGCCGATGGGTGCATATCTTCCCACTTCCGGACTTCCAGGCCTAATAGTTTCTTTAAAGTGATTTTAAGAATGGCACTATATCTTTCCACTAACCGATCTATCTGGGGGTGGTATGCCGCGGTGCGGATTTGTTTTATGTGCAATTGTTGGCAAATTTGTTTCATCAAACGTTGTGAGAAGGTGGCCTGATATATGCTGTCCACTAGTTCTAGTGGGCACCTTGTATCAGTCCAAACAACCCCTTATGGTGAATGGTTAAAGACATCCTTTATTGAAAGCTATCCTAGTGGTAGCTATGGAGAGCAGACTTCAGGCTAAGTCTTGAAGAAATGTAAAGCAGCTGGTTTTACCAGTCTATAATCTCTTGAATGATCAAATGAAAGGACAACCACACCAGGTATATATTCAAAATATATGTATTTAGGATAAAACACACCCCTCTAGTCTCTTTATGAGACTGGAGTTCGAAGTACTTAATGTACAAGTTAGCAATCAACAGTAATAGCACAAATACACGTTTGGGCCCTAGGGGCGTACCAAACCATATACCAAAAAAGTGGTATAAGAAACACGACTGAACTAGACACAAGGCCTAGAGCCTGTAGAATCACTGGGACCCCAAGGAACCACCCAAGGTAGTGACACAGGGGACCCAAGGGGACTGTATGCAGTGTGTGAACACAACCGCGGGTTCCCGTTAGCTTCTATGGGCAATGTCGCGGTTGGAAATTTAAAGATTAGGGATACTTAGAATCGAGTCAGGACCAAACCCTTTTGGAATTGAGAAGTTCTAGGGCCAGCACCCACGGGAGCACCGGAGTACTCGAGTTACCTCACCCAGGGAAGCCGGGTGCATAGGTGTCTTTTGGTGTCGGGTCGTGTCGTCGATTGCAATGGAAGCTGGCAAGGAACTGCTGCTGCCGTGAAGAGGAGAAGTGCCCGAAGAGATCCAAGCCTGGATCTAGGATGTAAGGAACCTGAAAGCAGAGGGGACAGAGTCTGGGTCACTAGCCAGTGACCGAGGGCAGGATGGACCAATGCCCACAGATGTCGGGTGCTTCAGGTGAGTGGATGGGTGTCTTGACTCTTCAGCCACGAGGTCCCGGAGGCATCGACGAACTCCACGAGCTGGATTCGAGCTGTCCCACGAAGTCTGTCGAGTTCTGCAGTGTCGGCGACCAGATTAGACCCAAAAAGCCTTGGCAACAGCAAGTCACAGGAATTCAGAGAAAGGACTACGGTGCAGACCAGCAAGGTCTGAGGGACTCACCCAGCGAGGGTAAGTCAGGGCACGTCTGGAGCAACCAGGAAAGTGGTAAATAAAATTCTTTACCGGGACTTAATTTGATACAGAAACATAATAAAATAGCTCAGTAAAATAAGAGGCAGAATCCGTGGTATTAGAGGTTCGGAATGGGCTTTATTCCAATGGTCGATTATAATCGGTTGCTCCAAGTTCCATCACCACGGGGGTTCAGGAAGTGAAGTACATACTTTATTGACAAGAAATGATTTTTATAGAACATACATTACAATGAAGCAAATGCAGTAGGCGTAACAATTGATAAGGAAAATGACGATTCATATGCGTAACCGAAAATGGGTGTAATAAGGAGTAAAAAGGAACATAATTGGTTATGATGTCACATATAGGTGGATCTATAAGATAATACTTGGCATAGATGCGCGCGCAGCAGCATGACGTGTAATTGACGTGCAACTAGGGGGTGAAGGGGACTTGACATTTAGCTCTACATGTGGAGACAAAAAGTCTGGGGGGTCAAGTCAACCTAATCCCAAATCATATCTAACATCCTATGTTTAAAGAACTATGTTATCCATAAAAGAAGGACTCTCGGACAGAATCTATTCTATACTGACTGTGCGTGCGTGTACAAGCGTCTAAGTGTCTACACTGAATGCGAGGGGGTAGGAATATTCCATGGTAACAGGGCTATGAATTACTTGCATAAAAACAGAGAAGCCGAGCCTTTGCTCAGTAGCTGGAAGAATGTTTACTTAAATTGCTAGACAGGAATGCATCGGCTAAGGAGTGAAGCAGATAATTCGAAGGTGAAATACAGTTCTTGGCAGAGAATAGGCTGATGTCAGGCTTCGTGAGCCGCGCAGAGAATGAGACAAAGTTCATGGTCACAGATGCAGGCTCAGACTCGAGTTTTCAGTGGCAGAAGGCAAGAGGAGTTTGATGACAGAATCAGGGCCTACTTGCCTGGACTGTAAAATGGCATAAGTGAACCATACAAAGCCGGTGGCTTTTCATACTTAGGAATGGAATATCCGGCCTATTCATGGCGGATCTGACAGAGGACATGTTGACGGTGGACGCACATGTATTTGCGTCTTCATAACTGGAACTGGAGGGAACATACATGTACTTGTGACATGCACATAGAACCGTTGGGGTCCAAGATAGGGGACATAACTGACCAGAAAAATCCATATTTCCACATTCCCTCCTTGTCCCCTACTTGCCCGTCAAGAGATATCAATCTTCATTAATCCATTGATCTGTTCATATAACATCATTTGTTCTTCTTTCTTCTTCCGTGACGAATGAAATCTTGGTGGTGGAATACACGATGTGGCACACAGACCACAAATCGCTGGTCCACATTGTAGACATAGACAGCAACTGAATAGTATGAGAAGGCCAATACCTAGGAAGGATAAAACTCTCCATCCCCAGGCTGATATCACACTCCAAAACCAACTGGACCAAGTCCAAGTGCCTGGGTTCTGGTGTATCTGGTTTACAATCTTATGAAGGCGAGTGATGGCTTTATATACAGATGGCGAATTTTCTGGTATGAATACGCAGCAGCTTGATCCGATGACCCTACAAGCTCCGCCCCTATCAGCTAGGATGACGTCAAGGACAAGACGATTTTGAAGCACAACAATCCGCATAGCAGACTGCTCTTCTGTTAAATTGCCTAAGGCGGAAATAGTCTCATTCACTACTGCTTCAAGGGTTCTAGTTAATCTACGTATCAGCTTACTATTAGTAACAGTACCTATATAGGGAAAGATGCCTTTATTAAAATCTACATACTTGTCCCATGCCGTCTCAGTATAATCGACAATTGGGAGATCTCTCCGCTCTCTGTTGTGTACTAAATGAATATTTCTATAATAATCAGGAGGAGCTAGGAAAACAGGTGGCAAAAGGAATGCAATGTAGCAGGTACCATCCCAATCTAGAGGTAGACGCATATATGCAGTCTGACCACATATAAAGTAGGAGTGGCGATAAGCTCTAAATGAAGATTTGCCTCGATCACTGAATTCTACTATAGAAGTGCATTTACTATGGCCCATATGTATGGAACCAACCTTTCTTACACACAATTCACCCTTTTACTGGGAATACTGACATGGTGGGCAAAATTAGTTCAACTTCGGATTCGACATTCAGAATCATGAGATTAGGTGTAAAATTACCTAATCCATATACTTCATTTTCTAGATCAGTTCCTGTTCTTTTGGGGCGACCCTCCTTGTCAGGGTAGCAGACCTTGAGTAAAACTAGGTTCAGGTTTCCCCATACCCAATGATCTTGGTAAACTGCTGTGTCTGAGTCTATGGAATTGATTAAACTAAACCATGCTCCACAGGAGCCATTATGTGTAAACGGATGTGGAAAGAAAGGCAGGACTCCTTCATAATTCTGATAGGGAGGGAGCCGGCCACACACCCAACAATTAGTGGCATTACTAGTCTGATGGGAATGATGTAACATACTAATGAAAGTGTTATTGCGCAGCGCAAGTCTATAAGACAATTCATGCGGAGGTAAGTCACTAAAAGAATGTTCAGTAGTAACATTGTAAACGTTTCTGGCAATAGGGTAATATATGTGCAACAATATACTTGCAGTAATTATTAAAAGACTCAAGAAAAACAAGGTTAATAATGTCACTATGCAGTGGCTACGCAGTGATTTACAATACGCCTGTCGTTTCAACATTTTCCGGGTGTTTTCTCTACTCAGGTCCAAGGGATACATGTCAGAGACAATTCAACCGCTTCACCTTGGAGAGGACTTAAACAATCAAATTGCTCGACTGGTTGGGCCTAAGCTTTAGTTTATAGTGTTCAGAGTTACTCTGTTCAACAAAAGGAAGTTTTGAGTCAATGGGTGAAGTCACACGAGGTGGGGTATTCACATCGGCTGGTAGTCCATGAAATTTCTTGATATGACTTGAATGAATCCAGCCTTTTCTGCCTTCAATCTTCACGGCTGTTCTTGTGGTCAGCAGGACCAACTTGGGTGACTTCCACCTGGGCTCCAGCTGAGTCTTTCGGTCGAAATTCCTCACAAGTACGAGGTCCCCCGGAACTACGTCATGGGGTTTCACCTCTGTGTTGTCGGGAAAGGCTGCAGCTACCTGTGAACGACAAGATTGTAGTGCAGACATCAAGGAAGCCAAGTAATCTGTCAGCATATTACAGTCAATATCAGTTATTTTGCGTGGTATAGGCGTCCCCCACATATTTGGTGGTCTGCCGAAGATCACCTCATACGGGGATAGCCCTGTTCGAGAGTGTGCTACCATTCTCATGTAAAAGAGTGCAACGGGTAACGCTACTACCCAGTCGACACCTTTCTCTCTGCATATTTTGGACAATCTGATTTTCAGTATCTGGTTATGTCTTTCTACGAGACCTGCTGCCTCGGGGTGTCGGACACAGTGGAATTTCCACTGATAACCTAACAGAAGTGAAACATGTTTCATTAATTCGGATGAGAACGGCTGGCCGTTATCTGAGTGAACAACACGTGGTAAACCGTATCGTGGGAAGAATTCTCGAACCAACTGTTTGGCAGTAGTCGGGGCAGTGTAATCTGAAACCGGGTATGCCTCTGTCCAACGGGACAGAGCGCAGACAACTACGAGAACATATTTGAATCCTCGACATCGTTCCATCTGGATATAGTCCATCTGGAGTACTTCAAAAGGGTGATTAGGAGGATGAAATCCACCCTGTTCTACGGGAACGCTTTTTCCTGGGTTAAACTGGCAACAGATCATACAGGTACGGACCTTTTGTTTGGCTGCGGCTCGCAAATGTTTATTGAACCAAATGTGTTGAATGCTGTCTAGCATAGCTTTTTCTCCGAGATGTGCTGGACTATGTATAGTGTTAATTATAACTTGGACCATTGAATCAGGAAGGAACCATACAGACTTTTCCTTCATCATCCATCCTTGGTCCGTTTGGATCCCTCCTAATTCAGTCCATTTCTTTATTTCGTCTGGTGTAGCATGTGTCTGTATGTCAATTACGTCAAGAGTAGGATCTTTAACTGTCATACAATGTGTCGGCATCGGGACTATTGTCTTTGTCATGTCGGGGGTTTGAGTTTGAGCAGTCTGTTTAGCTGTTCTGTCGGCTAGATCATTGCCTTGGGAAATGATATCAGTAACCTTCGTATGAGCCTTACATTTCATAATTGATATTGCAGTGGGTAGATGTATTGCATCTAATAAGGCATGAATAAGGGGTCCGTGCTGAATGTGGGCACCGTGGGAAGTTAAATAACCTCTCTCTCGCCACAGCACGCCGAAGTCATGTACAACTCCGAATGCATAACGTGAATCAGTGTATATGTTGACTTTTTTATTCGTGGCTTGAATACAGGCTTGTGTCAGAGCGATAAGCTCTGCGGCTTGAGCTGACAAAGTATTTATACGATTAGTTTCAATGACTTCAGTATCTGTTGTGACTGCGTAAGCAGCCACTAACTCTCCTGTATTTGTTCTCATGCATGAACCATCTACATACAATGTCAGGTCTGGATCTGACAATGGGACATCGGTTAAGTCTTGTCTGGGTTTTGTCGTTATAGTAATAACTTCAATACAGTCATGAGCTAGTGGGTCTGTTCCGGTTACTGGCAACAGTGTGGCAGGATTCAATGTGTTACAGCGTCTGATTTCTATATGTGGCTGAAACAATGTAAGTTCGTACCCTGTAAGTCGCGCTATAGTCAAGTGTTGTGTTTGCGTTCTATTTACAAGAACCTCTACTGCGTGTGGTACTTGAACTGTCAATGGATGTCCTAACACTATGGCGTCGCTCTGTCTTATTGCTAAAGCTGTCGCTGCTACTGATTTTAGGCATGCAGGCAAAGCCTGGGCTACGGGATCTAATGTACTAGAAAAATAAGCACATGGTTTGTGTGCTCCTGCTTGTTCCTGTGTGAGTACTGACAAGGCAGTACCTTCGCGTTCTGTAACAAAGAGTGTAAACTGTTTTCTGTAACATGGCGTTGCTAAAACAGGTGCTTGACATAAAGCTTTCTTTAGGCTTTCAAAAGCTTGTGTATGTTCTTGAGTCCAAGGGAGAACAGTCGATGTGGCTGCCTCCTGTGTTGTTAACTGAATGAGTGGTTTTGCTAGAAATGCATACTGAGGGATCCACTGCCTGCAATATGAAGTGAGGCCTATGAAAGCCCGCACCTCCTTTTGTGTCTTGGGTATTGGCATGTTAGCTATTAACTGAATGCGGTCGGGTGTAAGCTGCCTTCCCTCCTTGGACAGCGAGTGTCCAAGATAAATAACTCGCTGGACACAGAATTGCAGCTTAGAAGGGGACACCTTGTGCCCCTTTTCGGCTAGAAATTGTAAAACTGTCAGTGATGCTTTTTCACATTCCGGTTCGCTTCTCGCGGTGATCAGCAGATCATCGACGTATTGGAGCAGAGCAGTGTTAACTGGCATGTGGATACTATCTAGTTCCCGTTTCAGTGCTTGGCTATAGATGCTGGGACTTTCTGTAAATCCTTGAGGTGCGCGTGAGAATTTAAAGCTACGCCCATTTAAACTAAATCCGAACAAGTATTGGCTTTCCGGATCTATTGGGACGCTGAAAAAGGCATTCTTGAGATCGATTACAGTAAAGAATGTCGCTTCGGAATCAATAGCTGTCAGTAATGACGAGATATCTGGGACCACAGGAAATTGTGGCACAATGCATTTGTTTAATTCGCGCAGATCAATAACCAATCGATAGACTGGCGGGGCCTTAGGATCTGTTCGTTTAAGAATCGGAATTATCAGTGAATTACATACATTGGAGTCTGTTTCCACAACTACTCCTTGGGCAATGAGCTCGTCAATGATTTGTAGTAAAGCCACTACAGCATCTGGTGGTAACTTGTATTGTCGCATTCGTGGTAGCACCACTCCTGCCTTTAATGTGACTCGATATGGTGTAATATTCATGCATCCAACATCAGTAGGGCCTTGTGCCCATAGATGTGTAGGTAAAGTCTGCAGTCGGGGATCCATGTCTCTAGACACATAGTGCCCTTTAAAATCACGTAAAAACAACCTTACTCCTTCCGGAGAACAACATATTATGGCTCCTAGAGCTTTCAGTGTTTTTATTCCTAACAAGTTTTCTGGACATGATTTAGTAAGCAATAAATCTGTAGTTCGGGTCAAAGGTCCTATCGTAAGTGGAAGAGGCTGTGACACTTCATTAACAATAGGTTTTCCTGAAAAACCAAGGGAAATATTCTGAGAGCCTGAGAGGGGTGCCCCTGGAACTTCACTACGTTTTATAGTTGTTCGACTTGCCCCTGTATCAAGTAAAAATTTTCTATCTTGGCCTAATAATTCACTATGTACATAAGGTCCTTCTTGATCTACTGGGATTTCAATAAGGGGTAAGTCAACTTCCCTCTCTAGGCTTTTTCATGCGTAACGCTGATACTCAGGATATTCATACTGTGCGGTCTGATACATTTGTCGTGTTGTTGTCTGTGTGGCAGCAACAGGCAACGGTGGTGCAGCTGGCACAAACTGTATTGGCTGTTGTGCGGCTGGCATGGCCTGTGCATGCTGCGGAGCTCCTTGTTCATTCTGATCTTGTCTGAGTGGCCGTGGTCTTTCTTGTGTTTTACCTATGGCGATATTATGTTTTAAAACTGGACAATCGTGTACGTAATGACCTGGCTTTTTACAATAATTGCATGTCCCTTTTACAGGTCCTGCTGAATCGGAATGTGTCATACCCTTTTTATGTCCTTCAGCTGGAACTGTCTGGGAAACTAGCATTTTCATTTTCGTGTCTTTCATGCGTCTGTGTTCATGTTCTTGTTCCTCTCTAATTCTATTGTGATGGTACTGTAACATTTGTAACATTTGTGATGGAGTGTTACCTTGCCAGGTACTCTCGAATTTTAATACTCTATTCTTTACTTGGGGCAGGGCATTTTCTACTAATTTTGTTACAAACAGATGCGGGTATGATTCGCTACTTGCTTTTAGGCCACTATTTATACCAAAACATTTTTCAAATCGGGCATAGTAATCACTAGTGTCTTCATCTTGCTTCTGCTTACAGGCTGAAATTGTACCCCAATCTTCCTTTTTCGTAGTTAATAAACGTGGCAGTACCTGTACTAGTAAACCTGGTAGCGCTTTAGTTTTATCCCCAAGTCCTGCTCCTGCAGTTCGGGCCTTTTCTTCCGCTTCTAACACTGACCATTCTATCTTTTGGTCTCCTACCTCCCACTCTTTTTCCTTGAGTTTCTCATAAATACCAGCAGGCATCAATACCTTTAATATTGTCATAATGTCGGGATAGGTATACTCTCCCATGAGTAACATGTCTTTAATTTCTCGGTGAAAACCCGCTGGATCTTTGTCATGACTGGGTACCACTTTCTTCATTTGTAACAATTCTATTTTCGATATGGGCGTATATACAAATACGCGCTTAAACTCGTTGTCCTCGCCTTTTATTGGGTGCACTTCTCGTAAGGGATTCTGTCTATCCATGTAATACGTGGTTCTTTCCTTGACGGGTAATGAGACACGTTCTGAACATACAAAAAGAATATACTGCTTTCTTGATTCTAGAATTTCTTTAATTAATTTAGTACCTAAACCTCTCCATTTATTCATAAGCAATTCAGTCAATATGTCAGGTAAGGGACCAGGGTCCGAATGCTGACTCCGATATAGTATAATGAGTTGTTGAATCATATAAATCCCAGCTAACCTCTGTTCATCTGGGGTGAGATTCAAAAATGTGCGTGCTACTGTATCATCACTATATTTTCCGGGACTGTCCATCCAATGGACAGCTGCCCTGGCTAAATCTTGTTCATCCATAGAATCGAGAAAATGATAACCCCTTCGTTCTCGGAGTAGTTTGTCGGCGGTTTGGAACGAATGCTCGTTAGACCTTATATTAATTATAGGTATTTGGAAATTCCTGTTATTATCTGGACATATCGGACGTATCGAGTCAGTAAGACATCTATTATTATTACAAGATCTTCCTCTACCTACATAGGCTATGGTGTCCGACTGTCCCGCGGGCAGTCCTGACCCTTCCTCCTCGCTTTGTTCGAACTCGTCTACCGCTAATCTTTCTTCGTGTAGGCGTTCTATTTCTTTACGGATCTTTCGGCGCATGGCTATTATACAATTTTTCTTATCATGTCTACCTTCTGATATATTCTGGCTCCATCTGGTAAGAATTTGCATTGCTTCCGGGTCTACCCCCGGTCGGTCTTGATTTCTGATCACACAATTTATGAGGAAACGTAACAGTTCCCCCTGTATCTCCACTTTCTGGTATTCCATAGCTCTGTTAATACATTCTGGATCTCGCCCTGTTTGGACAAAATGATATATTTTATCTAGATGCGCAGTCATTCCTGGTAACTTCCCTAAATACACTGCGGCTCGTCTGATACGTAATGATGCCAGGGTCATTTCATCCTCTTTACCGGGCACAGGGTCATATCTACAATCTACAAGAAGTTCCTTAAGCGTACGGGCATTTATGAGTTTGGGTGTACGTGAATGTGCTGACTCTTGAAAAGTAAGTTTATTTATTCTGGGTGGCGTAGAAAAAATATTGGTAGCACCTCCCGTAGCCCCATCTGGGGTGTCGGGTGTGAAAGGATTCGTTGAACGTGACACAGCAACTATAGGTGTGGACACGGCTATAGAAGTAGCTGTAGGAACAGATGCAGAAACAGGTGTGCTTGCCGGAACTTGTGACTCGATCTGTTGCTGTAGGGATACGGGTACTGGATCTTGGCGTTGGACCTCCCTAGTATGCGGTCTATGTGGGGCGGAATTAGCATACTCGGGAGCTGCGTCATCTAAATATGAGGAAAGAAAAACATCTTCTGCGGTTCTAGGATGCCCCTTAGGATGTACCTTTATTGGGAATAATGGGGGTGGCAAGTCTTTCGGTATCTCTGGAGTAGCCTTAGGTAATCCTTCGGCTAGAAGGGGATACATACCATTCATAAGGGCATTTCTTTGTCTATCTACTTGTTCTGATTTCACTCGGATACCTTCCTCAATTAATAGATTTTCTCGAACTTTATTTGAACTCTCTTTATTCTTTTCTTCCTGTCGGAGTGCTTTTTCTGTGCGTCTATGAGATTCTTTACGCCATAACTCAACGGCGTCTTTCTGTGACTGTCTGACTTTCCTTTTCCATAACTCTTCCTCGACTTTCATGATGCACTCTGCATCCCAGGTCCCCGCTGCGGGCCACCTCTGACTTTCTGGTAATTCCTTGGTGTAGTCTACCCATAAATCAAGGAATAATATAGCGTCTAAGCCATGTTTGTGATACATGAAGTGCCCTGGAGTGTCCCTAGGAGGAATAGGGACGGCTTCTTCGAGTACCCCTTTTCTAGTAGTGATCTGTCTTAATTTCGAAAAGAGTGGCATATTGACAACTGATCCGATACTTAATCTTGAACACACTTAATACAAAAGCACAATAATGAACAACCATTCATACCACAATATGCAGGACGTTTAACACATTAAACATTAAACATTTTTTTTAACCTTTAAAATAAACAACAATGATGCAACGTCTGCATAACTAATCACCAAGCATAATTCTTGACAATAACTAGATACTTCGGAATACTTGATATACTGCTAAACAGTACATATACACTGCTAAAACAGTGCAGACCGGATTTGTGTACCCAAACCCGTCTTGACCGGCACAACCTATGTGCACGTCGGAAATGCCTCCCCAGTAATGGTACTCACCGGGTAGCTTCGGAAACGGAAGGCCTCGGCAACTGAACTTGAACCGGACTGGACTCGACTCGACTCGTCGGAAACTGGACTCGACTTCGAACTGGTGGGCCTCTGTATACCTCGGATCTTGCTCTCTCAGCTAGGCTCTGGTCAGGATACTTCGCACTTCTCACCGCCTCGTCTGGGTGTTGATCGCAGCCTCAGTCGCCCCCGCTTGACCGGAGGGAGATACAGGAAATCCTGCTGGTACGCGTTATTGTCCGTCCAGCTGTGGCAGGAGACCGGGCCTGCAACTCACCGCCGGCGCGTGAGATGAGAAAGTGTCCCTGTTCGGGCGCCATTCATGTGGTAAATAAAATTCTTTACCGGGACTTAATTTGATACAGAAACATAATAAAATAGCTCAGTAAAATAAGAGGCAGAATCCGTGGTATTAGAGGTTCGGAATGGGCTTTATTCCAATGGTCGATTATAATCGGTTGCTCCAAGTTCCATCACCACGGGGGTTCAGGAAGTGAAGTACATACTTTATTGACAAGAAATGATTTTTATAGAACATACATTACAATGAAGCAAATGCAGTAGGCGTAACAATTGATAAGGAAAATGACGATTCATATGCGTAACCGAAAATGGGTGTAATAAGGAGTAAAAAGGAACATAATTGGTTATGATGTCACATATAGGTGGATCTATAAGATAATACTTGGCATAGATGCGCGCGCAGCAGCATGACGTGTAATTGACGTGCAACTAGGGGGTGAAGGGGACTTGACATTTAGCTCTACATGTGGAGACAAAAAGTCTGGGGGGTCAAGTCAACCTAATCCCAAATCATATCTAACATCCTATGTTTAAAGAACTATGTTATCCATAAAAGAAGGACTCTCGGACAGAATCTATTCTATACTGACTGTGCGTGCGTGTACAAGCGTCTAAGTGTCTACACTGAATGCGAGGGGGTAGGAATATTCCATGGTAACAGGGCTATGAATTACTTGCATAAAAACAGAGAAGCCGAGCCTTTGCTCAGTAGCTGGAAGAATGTTTACTTAAATTGCTAGACAGGAATGCATCGGCTAAGGAGTGAAGCAGATAATTCGAAGGTGAAATACAGTTCTTGGCAGAGAATAGGCTGATGTCAGGCTTCGTGAGCCGCGCAGAGAATGAGACAAAGTTCATGGTCACAGATGCAGGCTCAGACTCGAGTTTTCAGTGGCAGAAGGCAAGAGGAGTTTGATGACAGAATCAGGGCCTACTTGCCTGGACTGTAAAATGGCATAAGTGAACCATACAAAGCCGGTGGCTTTTCATACTTAGGAATGGAATATCCGGCCTATTCATGGCGGATCTGACAGAGGACATGTTGACGGTGGACGCACATGTATTTGCGTCTTCATAACTGGAACTGGAGGGAACATACATGTACTTGTGACATGCACATAGAACCGTTGGGGTCCAAGATAGGGGACATAACTGACCAGAAAAATCCATATTTCCACAGTAGAAGAGGAGTTGCCTTCATGGGGACCTACTAGCCAACGGGCTAGCGATCGCGAAGGAGCCTCGAGCGGACATACTTGAAACTGGCCCACGGGTCACTCGTGGAGTGGAGGCCAGCAATCTTCGGTGCAGGAGGTGCTCAAGGCTGGGGCTACTCGGACCCAAAGCACAACTTCGAGGAAGTCCCAGAAGATAGTGTTGCTGCAAAAGTTCACGGTGTCCAGGGGTCACGGTTCCACGTCACCCACGATAGCCACGGGCCTCAGCTTTGCTGTGGACCCAGGGTAGCCTCGGGGAAGTCTGGAAATTCACCTCTGGTGATGCAAAGACTTCGTCGTCCGGCGGGAGCTTCAGCGATGCGGACCGGTCAGTTGCTTCTTTGGTGCCTGCCAAGCAGGGGAGTCACTCCTTGACCCCAAGGGAGATTTCTTCAGTCTTATAGTCAGGATAGAACATCGAAGGTCCAGGATATATGTTGCAGAGGTTCGCCCAGGGTAATCTAAAGTCGCAAGGACTGGGTTCCCATACTTATACTAAGTTTGGGGGTTGGACATACTCTAGGGACCCACCTATGGGAGGGTTTGGAAAGAGGGGTGGTTACACCCATTTCCTTTGTCCAGTTTCGCGCCAGAGCACCAGCGAGTGCTCCCGCCCAGTCCCAATACACATCTGCCTGTCTGCGGAGGTGATTACACCTCCCTTCGACAGGAAACCTATTGTCCAGGCCTTCCCTGTCAGAGTTTCGGTCAGCAGCAGGAGGCCAGACCCGTGTCTGTGGCAGAGGCATCCATTTTGTGATGCCAGGGCTCAGGAAAGTCCTACTGGGTTAGACCAGTGTGAACATGTCTCTCCCTCTAGAAGAGTGGAATGCTACCCCCGCCGCCTGAACTGGCGGGGGGGGGGGTAGTATTCCAAAGCGTTTGACACCAAACACAACATGTTTCTGTGCAGCCATCCCAAAGTTAGCATTTACCGCGAGGTTATAATGCACTTAAGAGTATATGGTCAGGCTGCACCACAAACAGCATCAGAGGAGATACTCCGAACGCTGCAGAGGGACTCTGCTCATGCAGGGACACCCTCTCACATAAAAACCAAGCACTCTGCCTTCAGGATTGTTAAGGCCTGCCATACGAGTGACTTATAGGTTTTATATGTGTGTGTAATGGTAGTGATATAGGTAGCCTATACCACTGAAAGGAGTGCAAGCACGCACTTACCCAGGCTGCAGTAGCAGACCTGTGGTGCCATTTTGGAGTGCTTCCCAGGGGTGGCATAATACATACTTCAGCCCTTGGTAGGCCTCTGAGGTACCTATGCCCTAGGTACACAGTATACCATATACTAGGGGCTTATAAGGCACTCCAGAATCCAATTAGAAATGTACCTAATGTACATGCAAACCATTTTAGAGAGGAAGCAGCTAGGCTGTGGTCCTGATTAGCAGGGCCACAGCCAGACTAAGGTCGAAAAACAGTGAAACACCAGCAAAAAGTGGGGGTACCCATGTGAAGCAGATCCTACTCTCCTACACAACCCCTCCCACCCCCCCCCCCATACGCAGGGACATTAAACTAACCTTGACCAGTTGAGTCTTCGTGTTCTAAGTGGAAATACCTAGAGAGTCCATCTGCATTGGCACGGTTACTCCCAGGTCTATGTTCCACTGTAAAGTCCATCCCCTGTAGGGAAATGGACCACCTAAGCAGTTTGGGGTTTTCACCCTTCATTTGTTTTAGCCATAAGAGGGGCTTATGGTCTGTCTGAACAAGGAAGTGAGTACCAAACAAGTATGGCCTCAACTTCTTCAGAGCCCAAACCACAGCAAAGGCCTCCCTCTCAATGGCTGACCAACGTTTCTCTCTAGGGGTCAGCCTTCTGCTTATGAAAGCTACTGGCTGATCCTGACTTTCATCATTCAGTTGTGACAGTACAGCCCCTACCCCCAATTCAGATGCATCTGTTTGGACAAGGAACTTCTTAGAGTAGTCAGGACTCTGCAGAATGGGAGCAGCGCACATGGCCTGCTTCAGGTCATCTAATGCCTTTTGATAGCTAGCTGTCCACTGAACCTTTTGGGGCATTTTTGTAGAAGTTAAGTCATTCAGGGGTGTCACTATTGATCCATTCCCTTTGACAAATCTCCTATAGTACCCAGTTAGGCCTAAGAAGGCTCTCACCTGAGTCTGGGTAGTTGGAGTAACCCATTCCATTATGGTCTGGATTTTGCTCTGCAATGGTTGAACCTGGCCTCCACCTACAAGGTGGCCCAGGTACACAACCTGACTCTGCCCTATCTGGCACTTAGTAGCCTTGATAGCGAGGCCTGCCCTTTGCAGGGCCTCCAAAACATTCCTCAGGTGGACCAGGTGATCCTACCTAAAGATAGCAATATCATCTAGATATGCTGCACTAAAGTCTTCCAGGCCTGTAAGGACTTTATTCACCAACCTTTGGAAAGTGATAGGTGCATTCTTCAAACCAAAGGGCATTACCACAGATTGATAGTGCCCACTAGGGGTAGAAAATGCTGTCTTTGGCTTTGCATCATCAGCTAGTCTGATCTGCCAGTAGCCAGCTGTCAGGTCAAATGTGCTTAGAAACTTGGCTGAGGCCAAAGTATCTATCAGCTCATCTGCCCTGGGGATGGGATGGGCATCAGTCCTAGTGACTGCATTGAGACCCATGTAGTCTACACAAAACCTCATTTCTCTCTTGCCACCACTGGTGTGAGGTTTAGGTACCAGGACTACTGATGTTGCCTGACCTTTACCCGGATAATAAATTTGTTACTAATCAGGAGGCGGTGAGTAACTTTGAGCTGGGATCTGGGCAGTTTCTGCAGTATGCTAAGATAGCGGCAACGGCGCGGCACCTGTGGCCCTCATTCCCGGAAGCCCCAGAGCACACTCACACCCTGGTCACTATGCTCGCCATGGCTGGGGGGCGAAAATTTGTCACTCACCTCTATAGGGCATTACGAGAGGATAAGAAACATAGGCCCCTAAAAATAGAGGATTCTTGGCAGCGGATGTGTCCGCAGGAGATTACGACTCTAGACTGGGAAAAGATACACGAAGGGGTCCGGAAGGTGTCAGTATGCAATCGCTTTAAACAAATTCAATATAATATAATACATATGACTTATCTCTCACCCAAACGGCTCCAGGCCATTGATAATGCCAGAGACCCACATTGCCCCAGGTGTCGTGGTGCTCCGGCGGATTTCCCGCACATGGTGTGGTCATGCCTTACGATCCAGACATATTGGCGAATGGTCCTAGAGGACCTGACCAGGATAACGGGTTGGGTACTTGACCTGGACCTGCATGCTTGCCTATTGGGCCTGATTCCACGAGATCCTAAGCGCAAGACGAGTAGGCGGTTCCTGGTTCTGGGCCTCGTGATCGCTAAAAGGCGTATCGCGATCCATTGGCTAACCCAGCAGGAGTCACTAGTGACGAAGTGGAGGACTGATTTAAGGGAGTGGGCACTAGCAGAAGTGCATATGCATAACACCAGGAGAGATAACAAACTACCAGAAGTGCTGCTGGCGTGGGAAGTTATGATTCACGAGATAGCCACACACACCGCACAATCCACACAGGCAGGTTCAGAGCCGCCGCGTTCTGCGGGGGGACGGCCCCAGATTCTAGGGAACAGATGCAAGGGGACCCAGTATAGGCGATACGACACATGGACCTCGAGTTACCCAGACTTGGCAGGATGGGGGGGGGGAGAGGGGAGGGAAGGGATGGGAAGCGACGGCAAGCGGTTCAGGGAGAGTTAGTTGGGGAAGGGGGAGATAAGTTGCAGTTAAGTTTTGATGATGTTTATAACACTGAATAAGAACAATATCAAAAAGTGACCGGGAGGACTCCTCCGCTGATAAGACTGGTGGTCTAATTCCTGATTTGTATTATCACAAAAACGTCAGAGGCGGAAACGATTGCTGTTGCTTGATATACATTGTTTGCTGTGCTGGAGGAACACCTAATAAAGAAATTTAAGAAAAAAAAAAAGTGAGAATCCCCAGTTTCAACAGACCAGCTTCCCTATCTGAACCATTTTACCATACAATGCTAAATGCACTTAAATTTTGAATTTCTTTTAAGTATTTTCTGTCATAAAGCAAGTGGAGGATAGGACATGTGCTACAGTGTGAAACTCTAGATAGCTGCTAATGGGCAGATACCTAGCTCTTGTTGTGTGAAGAATGTAAGGAGACCTGGGTACATAGGTACAGTGGGGTCTGGCAGAAAGCAAACTTCACTAAACTTACAGTTTCTTGCTTCTTGATGCCAGTATCAAAATAGGATATGCTTACTCAAGCAGGCAGGCCAAATGTACAACACTGAAGTACAAGAAGGCAGTACACTTAACATGCATGTTAATGTGCAGTAATGCAAGGCTTTGGTAGTACTTTGAGCAGTTATAAAAACAATGTAATATACTACATGCGGAGTAATATAGTGAATATTCTAGATTACTTATGGATAAACTAATCTAAGACTGCAATGAATTGAAAGATAGGAGACAGCTCACTAACATAATGTGATATTCATTGCATGTTATGGCTCCCAAACCTGGGAGAGACTTGAAAGATTTTAAATCATTCTACCTATTGTTAATGACTAATTGTAAAGATGAACACTTTGACTGGAGCCCTTGTAGGGTGCATATTCAAGGGTGTCTTGGTGTTTGTGTTACTTAGAGAAAAGCATTGGCAATTATGCTGTGGTTTCCATAGATTAAGAGAAAGCCTTTGATACAGTGGCGAGCCTTCATGGTTCAGGACCTTGAGAACTAAAATGATGGCGCTAATATTGTAAACTGGATTAAGCGGTCATATTCAATCCCCAAATCCCATGCAAAAACTGGAAAGGAGGTTTCAGAGAACTGTACAATTGAGTGTGGCAGACACCTGGGTTGCTGTTCTTCACCTTATTGAATGAGTCGGTGCAAGATAAGAATGGAGGACAGGATATATACAGTTTCAATTTACGAATGCTAGAGAGACACTGAACTGTAGGTTCCATGTGTGTTGGACTACTTGGATAAATGCAGAACCCTGTCAGGGCTCTTTATTAACCGGTGAAAGTTCTGGGTGTTTCGTGGCACTGCACTGGTGTGGGTGGGTGAGTGTGACCTCCCAAATTTGAACTACAGTGTAGGTTACTGACTTGAAACACCTAGGAGTTATATTAACACACAACAAAGATACTTACATCAATATTAATGTGGAGAGTATATTGGAGGGGCTGTGTCAACCTATATAATGCTACCTTTTGTGTTTAAGCTTACAGCCCTTGTTGAAAATAATACAGATTAAGGTCACTTATAACAATGGCATATAAGACTATAGTGGTAATGGGTGTGTTACATTGACCCCCACTAGATAAAAAGTATAACTGGAATAATGGAAATGGGTAAAAAAAATATGGGCAAGGTGATATTTCATAGAGGTTTTGTAAAAACTAAGAAACTAGGGTAGATCACATTATACTACAATGATAAGTGTTTGTTTTTCGTAACAATTCTTTAAAATTTAAAATATTATGACACATATGTCCTGAAAAAAGGTAGGGTTAACCAGCGAGCCCACCAAAACACTGTGGCAACACTTTCTGTAACACTTTCTATGTCCAAGATGTTCAATGTGATATTTAGGTTATATTATTGCTAATTCTATTTCCTTATGATGCTTTGTTTGTGGAACTTGTTTTAAATATTATTGTTATGACTTTGATGAGTTATTTATACAAAGTTAGTGTGGAACAAATTGTAGGAAAAACGCTGCAACTATGATGATGTACGGAAATCTTAATAATAATGAACTCCTGAGAAATGTTATGAATATGTAGTGTAAATCAGGTTTTCGATAAAGGAATAAAAAGAGTTTTGTAAGAAAATAACAGAATTGTTAGTAGTTGTATACAACACTGATGACTTGTATGTTGATTGAGACATGGAACGCAAAGTTGCACCTGCAGGTATAAAAGTAAACAGAGGGTTATCAGTAGTTGTCATATATATCTGAATTTATTGGTCCACTAGTAATTAGGGCCAATGAAATTGAAAAAAAATGTTTTAACATATTTATTTATAATTCACAGCAATGCCAACTAACTGTTCTTGTAAATGCAGAACAAAAACTGAGACAAACATAGTAAAAAACAAACACGGAAAACAAACTTGAATGTGAAACAGGAAATCTGGAGATTTTGAAATAAAATCGGGTACATTTATTTTCCCTGATTTGCACTGATGCGGAGGAAATCTTTGGAGGGAGGGGCAGCAAAAAAATTTAAAAAGTACTTTCGCTCCTGAATCGGATGTTTGCATGTATGCATGGTTTATCTCACACGTAGTTCATATTTTATTGACTTATCAGTTGTATTGACAAAAAAAGATGGTCAGTCCTCCTTTAATTTAATTAATTTAAAATATGCACACATTTTCCAATCAGGACAATTTGCCGTCAGTATTTTAATCAATTAAGAAAGACGTTTGTCAAAGCAACATCAATACAAGTTCTGTTTGCGTAGCCCACGATTAATTTCCCTCGTGCCCGGTAGAGGTCACCAAAGACTCGCGCATCTCAGAACCGTCAGAGGGAGGGGCAGAAGCAACTGCTGCTTGGCCTGGGGCAGAGACCTGCCTAATACAGCCATGCAGAGGACAGCCCTGGTCTTACTGCGTAGCGCGACTAGGAATGCCCGTACACACCGGCTAGCTGCAGCCTACAGAAACACATTAGGGGAGAAGACGACAGGGAGCACCGCACGCGGGTACACGGTGAGAAGCTCTACTGTGCCTTTGATTGCCATAATACTAGTGCTGCCGCTGCAGAGCCGGGTTCAGCGAGACAGTACATTATGTTCACTTCCCAATCACCGTGCATGACGGGAACCCGGAAGAGACGTGAATTGGGAAGGCGCTTTGATACGTAGATGTCTCGGCCATCTTGTAGTGGAGTGTGACTTGATATTTTAGTAAAAGTTAAAGTAGCAGTATGCAGTTGAACTGGTAACGTCGCGACATTTCGTTTGTAAAATTACTTTATTGTATTATGAATGTGATAGTTTTCTATAACAGTCACAGAGATTCGTTCTATTCTAAACAGTTGACTGTGATACGAGAATGTCTTTTAATATAACAAATATTAGAAATCTCCACAAGGCTTTTGTAGAAGTGGCAGAGGTTATTTATTTTGAAAGAAAATCCCCGAATTGTAATGGATAGAATGATCTACAAACCCAAAACTAATTATGGCAGCTAGTCGTTTTAAATGCCAGGAATAATAAGACGAGAGCCCAGCCAAACAAATGTACGTATTTATTTGAAGTTTAAGGGGTTACAGTCCATATATTGGCGTACTTTCCAACATTTCTGTAACCAAAAAGACGTATTATTTGAAAAACCCTTATTAACACCTATCAACCGACTGAAATTGATGTCACACGCCCTTTGTCCCCGGTGGAGATCACAGAAAAGCACATGAAGTCTCGGCGAACAATTGTTACCAGGGTACAACTTTGTAACCTGCAAGTTAAAACAGAGAAAGCACCATACCATTTATTCTAAACCGATTCAAACTTATAGCTACAAAGTTCCCTAGGTGCTCCTGTCCTGTTTTTTTATCTTTGAATTCTAGGACTCGTAGTCCCGGTTTTTGTAATGGAACACACATAGTGCCAATATCGGCAACACACCCCAACCGCAAACACAGCAATACCATAATAAAGAACTCACAAGACACATTGGTTGTTGGAGAAAACATTGCTGCAGGTTTATTTTGCATAAGAAATATGCCAACATGGTGGGTCAACTTAAGGGCGATCCAAGGGCAGGCAGCAGTGACACCCCTAAGCTGCCCTGCCCACCTGAAGAGACAAATTGCACTGTGGCCTAACTAATCGGTGCGGCGATCCAAGGGCAGGGCAGTGACATCCCTAAGCTGCCCTGCCCACCTGAAGAGACAAATTGCACTGTGGCCTAACTAATCGGTGCTAACCAATTTGGGGGATTACCCGTTACATCCTGTGGACCACCAGTCCACCCATTTACTCACGCCCCTTGAGGGGGCAGCGTGTATCCAGGCAAGCCCCCGGCTGCTCAGGTTTACAACCGCCCGAAGGACTAACAGGGCGCCGTCGTTCCTCCAGTGTCCTCGCGTAAGGACTTTCTGGGGTTGTTTGGCATTTGCACCCTTCTTGTGCTCCTGAAGAGGGTACCCCTATGTACCATTCTGCCTCTGGATCCCCCTATAACCCCACCTGCAACACAAAATAACAAGTTAACAGCCTTCCTACCCTAGCCACCTTTCCAGCCAACATGCCTGGTAAGCCGTAGGGAGGGAGACGGCGTGATGTCTCGGCGCAAAAAGGATTGCCAGATGGTTCGGGGAGATAGATCTACCTGGCCCCACACCCACTGGCGTGCCGGAAATTACGCAGGTAGCGCCGGATCCAGGGGTCCAAACACTAGACATGTCGGGGTTTGTGCCCTGATGTGGCACTAAGGTGGCCGTCCTATGTGGTCCCCTGCGTCGGCCACGGCCAGCCTCATAGTGCCAATATCGGCAACACAGCCCACCCGCAAACAGAGCAATACCATAATAAAGAACACACAAGACACACTGGTTGTTGGAGAAAACATTGCTGTAGGCTTATTTTGCATACAAAATATGCCAAGGGCAGGCAGCAGTGACACCTCTTAGCTGCCCTGCCCACCTGAAAAGCCTAATTGCACCATTGCCTAACCAATCGGTGCTAACCATTTTAGGGGATTACCCCTTACATCCTGTGGACCACCAGTCCGCTCATTTACTCACGCCCCTTGAGGGGGCGGAGCGTATCCAAGCAAGCCCCCGGTTTCTCAGATTTACAACCACCGAAGGACTAACGGGGTGCCGTTGTTCCTCTAGGGTCCTGCTGTAAGGACTTCCTGGGGTTGTTTGGCATTTGCACCCTCCTTGTGCTCCTGAAGAAAGTACCCCTATGTACCAATGAATTGAATTGAATACACACTTATATAGCGCATGGCTACCCAAGGGCATCCCAGCACTTATTGTGACATCTTGAAAACAAAGAACTGAATCACGGAAAGAGAAAAGTTTTAAGCTGCTTCCTAAATTTAAGGTAGCTAGGTTCCAGACGTAGATAGTCTGGGAGCTGGTTCCAAAGCTTGGCAGCGAAGTATGAAAACCGCCGACCTCTAGTTCGTGACCGCTTGATCCTAGGAACTGCGAGTAGTCGTTTGTTATTGGATCTCGGAGTCCTATTAGGGTGATATAATTGCACCATTGACTGGAACAGCGGAGGGCCCTTCCTGGAAATAGATTTATGAACAAGGCACATAGCTTAAACCTGGTTCTGTCCTGGATAGGGAGCCAATGCAGCAGGCTAAGGGCAGGTCTGGCTGAGCATCGTTTGGGTATATTCATAAGCAGACGGGCTGCGCAGTTCTGGACAATCTGTAGTATCATAGTAGTTCCTTGTGGAGCACCCAAAAAGACTGCATTTGCATAGTCCAGCCGAGACCATATAAGTGCCTGGACTTATATACGTCTAGCATCCAAAGGAAGGAGGGGGAGGATCTTCCTTAACATCCCAAGGAGTCCATAGCAATTAGCTGTAACTTTGCGAGCTTGTATTTTAAAATTCAATTTGCAGTCCAACCAGACTCCCAAACTCTTGATTTCTTAGATGCTGGAGGGGGGCCTAGGCAGCTAGGCCACAAAGAGTCTATGTTCATAGGGGCTGAGTGGCCTACAACCATAAGTTCTGTTTTTGCTCCATTCAATTTTAGGGATGACATGTCCATCCACTCAGAGACCTTCTCAAGGCATGATGTTAGACCAGGCACAGATTTATCTTGCTGACTAAGGGAAACCACCAACTGAGTATCGTTGGCATAGGTGACAATGTGGATCCCCCAATGAAGCACCACATCTGGAAGAGATCTCATGTAGATGTTAAACATGGTAGGACTTAAAGAGGATCCTTGGGGGACTCCACATAGAGGGATTTGCTCTGAAGAAGCATCCTCCTTATAGACAGCGAAAGATCTGTCTTCAAGAAAGGACTGCAACCATTTCAAGGCGATTCCTGCCACCCCCACCTCCCCGAGTCTTTGGACCATAAGTTGGTGATTAACAGTACCCTTCAGCCTCTGGATCGCCCTGTAACTCTGCCATAGCTCTGGGTGTGGCACCCGTCACACCCAGTGCCCCCCACCAAGACATGCATTCTTACTTGCACCCTGCTGATTCTAGGGCATCACCCAGGTCGAACAGGTCCATGCCCACTCTAGACAAATGGACCCCATCCACATCAAAACCTCCTGTGGTCTTGGCATGCAAGAGTCCGTGTCTGATAAAGCCAAAACCTCTCTGTTCCGTGAATTTGTGTATGGCGCTGTTTATCCTCCTACGAGAAATTTCAACAGCCTCTCCATACCTGGCCCCATGCCAAACTAACTGTGGTGTGACCTCGGACCACAATATTTCACATGCGCCTAATTGGTTGCTTAACTTACTCATTGTGGATTTCATGTTTGTAGCAGAACCTTTCTACCCATGAAAGTCAAGTCATTGCCTCCCAGGTGGACGAGCAAAATGTTAGGGGGCGATCCGCCTCCCACTAGTCTGTGCCGCAGCTTCTTCAGCAAGCTGTGTCAACGCATGCCTGGAAACCCCAACCAGACTATCTCAGTGAGGAAAACCCATGCTTCCAATTCCTGCTTTCGGCCCAGTGCGCCACTCTAGCGATGCAAGAATGACCGATCACCCACACCTTTGATCCTGGCAAAATAAAGAAATGCTGAGTTGCAAACACCTTCTGTTGAAAACACTGCACACAATTGCAATCAAATACTTTGCAAGATTGAACGTGATTTGTTCAGAAATCACACTGCACACATATCAGCTCATGGTGCTTAAAAGCGCACTGTGCCCCCGGGGACTAACGGGAGGATGTAACGCTTGAAACGCTGAGACTCCCACCGCCCCACCTGCCTGATGATGTCCAGTGACATGCCAACTTTGAATGCTGAAGTAGCTGCCCCTATCCTAAAGGAATGGCTGCAAAAACGCTTGCCACCTCCCGTGTTACCAGCACTAAGCATGACTTCATGAGTTGTTCCACCTGAAACTTAGTAAGAGGCGTACGGTCAGCCTGGATAAATAAGTAGCTTCCCCCCGGGGGCGAAGGGCTAAATAAGCAGAGACCAGGCTCACAGGGCAGTACCTCTTATCTCCCGGTGGATGTAACCAGATCACCTTCCCCAGCCCCACCTGGTCTTTTTTGGCTCTCTTAACTAGGATTCTCAGAGATTTACCTGTGAGCAAGATATCCTGTCCCCCTATTGCATTCCCAGACCTATCCTTCTTAGCCCTGGCCACTAATTCACTTATTTTCGGAGCCCCAAAAAACGCCAGGCTGAAAGCTGCTGAGAAGAGGGCGGCTTTGAAAGGAGAAAGGGTGGCCCTGTGTACTACATCGATCATGTCCTGTAAGGTTCTGAATTCGATGGGGGACCTGGAGTCAGGGATCCGATGATCTCCTCTTGCCCAACCCTTTAGCACTGCCCTGACGAAGAATAACTTTGTGGGATCTGGCTGGCCCTTCAACTTAGCATAATGACTCACTGCAGCCAGGTAGCCTGAAACCCAGGAATGACTCTTGCTCTGGTCCTTAGCTCACACTATAAAGGTTTGGACCTTGTGTTCCAAGGATGTTGTCCCTTCCTCCCAGGCCCCAACAACCATGCAGAAAATAGCAACACAAGCTTTGTAACACCTCTTGATCCCTGGTGCTAGGGAAAGCTCGCCTAGCTCCCTTAATCGTTGTTCAACTGAAGAAGGAACTACTATGTCTTAACCCCTTGTTCCCCCAAATTTTTGGGACAGCAGTACACTAGTTAGATGATAGCTTCCATAACCTGCCTAGCTACCGTGGAAGGTAAATTCTTTGAGCACCTATTGCAGTCACAGCACCCATTTTGGAGTGACCACTTACGGAGACTGCCAGGCTTGCTTCGCTGCAGGATCCCGTTACCCGTCCTCCCACCTACAGGGTGCACATCTTTTATGGACAAAAGGAAGCTTTATTGAAAATCCACTCTATTGCTGTTTCCTGCCACTGTACCCATCTGCCCATATGTGGGCACATGTGAATGCCTATAGCATTGCAGGTCCACCGCCATACCCTCTAATGCACTATGGTGAGGGGGGAGAGCCCTGCACCCCCGTATTCTACTTATTCGATGACCATATCGGATGCAGACCCCTCACCGTTTGACTTTGATTTTGGTGCAGTGTCGCCATGCTGATGCCCCACCCTGGCATAAGTCGTCCAATTCCAAACTTCTGTTGAAGCATACCAGAAGTCATCAAAAGGGTGGGACAGAAGGAGAACCATATGTACAGTGCCCTGCCTCGAATAAATGGAGCTAATCTTTTACTATCTTGTAGCCTTTTGTGCTCTAAACCAGCGTTTCCCCCAACTTTTGGAACCACAGCACACTTGTTAGATGAAGACTACCAAAATCAGCATAGCTGCAGGTGAGTAATTTCTAGCTTAACTGAAGCTTAACTGTGGTGTGTCCTGAACTTTTATGACTGTGCAACTTGTACCCTGCCTTAGAGGCTCCAGTTAACATGCAGTGTGTGTCATATCATGAAAAGGCAGACCCAACTGTCCGTTCTAGGTTGGTGACTATCCCACTATGCGGTGTGACGGCACAACTATAGATGAGCTTAGAAATATATGACTTGAAGCCAGGGTGTTGTCATGTATTTGCCATGTGTCCCTCCGTTCTTACAGGGAATCTGAATGATACTGATTAATCTGTATTCTGCCCCCAGTCTTCCCAGGCTGTTTAACTGCTAGCAATGTGAGCCTTTGCTGACCTTAATGGGGAAATCTAATGTTTGCAACTTTAAATTTTTCGCCGCCCACCTTAAAGTGCTTGGTTGTAAGGAATTAGGTACTTAACTTATATCTCATCCCTCTGAAAAGATACAACAGCCTGCCGTGGTCATGCAAACCTTAATAAGCTCAACATTTCACCATGGCTGTAGCTCTAGATGTCTCTGAGGGCGGTAGTTGAACACAAGACAAAGGCAGTATGCAAAGTGAGAATGGCTCTACTTCATCCTAATGACCAGAAAGACACATCAAACCCGCAGAGACAAAATGAGGTATGCTAGCCTGCACCAAAATCCGCTTCCCCCTGCTCCTGCACTGGGAACATTTTGTATGGAGGTGACAACCCCTCAGCCACTGAAACTCGGATGAGATCAGCTGGCTGAAGCTGCGACTAAATTGCATTACAGTTGTTTGCGCCCAGGCCTGTTTGAAAGTAATTGTTTTTTATTCCATTAATATTGTTGTGCAACATACTTAACCTATTGGCTTTGCCCATCATTGTTCATACAGTGAAGGGTGCATGCCTTGCATGCCGAGGTTTGGGGCATAGGTACCCTGATAAGTGCCGCCACGAGTCCCAGGTTGCAACAAAACGTTTGCATGAAGACTGGTCGTCGGTATACCATGACATGCTGTCATTTGGGCCTATGTGCTACTTTTATGAGTAACCTTTGTGAACGAGGCTTGTGTTGTTACTGTTTCATTTTTAACTTGCTTGGTGCATTAGTGAGAGAGGCCAGTAATGCCATTACCGAGAATGTACTTATGTGTGTTGTGGGGACGTGCGATTGTTTGCTTACTGATGCTGTTTAAACTGCAGTATCTTAAATCCTTCCTGAAAAATGCTGCCCCTGTCAGTGCCTCACCCTAGTCAGTGAAACCAAATGTAGGGACACCTGCAAGGCTAAGCCAGGGAAGAAACCCCCCCGCCCCCGCGAGCAGGCCAAGCATCCCGTGCTGCATGAGCTATCCGTACTGTCACTGCTACATAACAGCTGTTGGGAACTCTCCCTCATCCTACTTAGTCAAGCTGGACCTGCACAAATTACAAGTCGAAAGATACTTGTCCGGGGGCATATCTGAATAAGACAACTCATCCCTACTAACTGAACAAAGTATTTGAATAACCACTCTTGTTCCTCCCTTGTCCAAATCGTCCCCATTGGACTGGCACAAAGTGGACCTTCAGGAATATTTAGCAAGCACCCTATTCACACGTGCCATCCACACGTTCAAAGGTACTTTGTCGTGTCACCAGGAGGCCTGGTGAGTCTGGCCCGAACACTTGAGGCCCTCTCTTCGGCATTGGAACAAAGCATTTTAGCCTGCATAATTGTTTGCTTGGCCTAGACTGCCACATGGTTCTTCCTCTGTATCCATATGTTTACTCAACACATAACCTGACACCTACAGCAATTCAGGACTATTGGCTTTGTCAATGGTTGTTAGTTGCCTAGGTTCATAAGCTCCAACTTATGGCTTCGCTGTGGTTATACCCTACAAAATTAATCTTACACCTACCCGCCAGTACTATTGGCTTTGTCAATGCCTGTAAGTTGCACAAGATTTCCAAGCCCTAATTATGGCTCCACTGCATGGCTCGCTTGCATCATGATTAAAAGACATCCACCTTGTGTACTCCTCTGTCTCATAGGAACCATCCTCAACGATGCATGTCCACTCCACGCCAGTGGAAATCATTATCTGAAAGGATCAATATTGGCGAGTAAATCATTAAAGTCTTCTCACATACTCCAAATTCCTAATATCCAACTTTCTTTGTTTGAATAAATACATTTGGAGCTGCATCATACTCAACGCGTTTTGGGGAAACCATCTTAAGGAGAGAACTCATAGGCCATTGTGAACAGCCCTTGCACCACCTTAATGGTGTTCAAATCATGTTCTACAAAAGCAACACTACACCTATAACACACCATTTCAATTGGCTTTCAATGCCTGTTATTTGCATAAGATAAATAAGCCACAATTGTGGCTTCCTTGTTTTGCATAATGAAAATTGCTTTCATTCTGAAATGGTGGGACTGTGTCGCATTGAAGTTTTAAAACTGAAATAAATGTCTTGCTTTAAATTGAACAGCAAGTTCGACATCAAATGAGACCATTACTACTAAGCAGCTTCACATCGTGTGGGTGAAAGTCAACGGGACAAAACAAGAGCCAACCTGGGCCATCCACACCCCCCAAAAGGGCCCATGACCAACTCCACTCACCAGCCCAGCGCAGCTTGGCCCATCACGGTGTGCGTAGCACCCGTGAATAGCATGTGCCAAAATGTGCTCCCCTGACTCTAATTGTTGTGCAAGAGCTTAGCCTGGCGCCCCATGCCCGAATCACGCACAGGCTGTCTCAGCAACAGGTACCTTAACTCTATAACACAATCTGTTGACAACGCTGTCAATGATATGCTCCTTCTTTGTCCACTCCCTTCCCAAATCACTCTTTCACTCTTTCATCCTCCTTCCCCCTAATTTTTGGGTTCCCAGTTAGATTTACCTCTCTGAAAGGAGATGCAAGAGCCTGTGAGTGCTAGTGGCTACGAGTATTGTACAGGTTCAAGACTCCAAGCAGCGTCTGTGTACCAACAGTGTCTGCTCAAGAGCTCTTTTAGATCAACCCACTCGGCACATAGACATCTGGTGCCAGCCTCTCAGGATTTCCTCTTGAAAACACTCTCTCCACTGCTACATTTCTCCTCTTAAAATGCAACTCCATTAAAAATAAAATAAATAGTTATTTATTTATTAATAAAACAGTTTAAATGGTGCTGGTTACCTTGAAGCAAGGGAGCGCTTTTAATAATAACAGTAGCATGCAGGTTATAGAAGAAACAGGCCCGAGGGTCAAAATTTAAGAATGACAAGAACTAATAAATAATGAAGACCAAAGTAAGGAGGAAGAAGTGGGAGCAGAGAGGAGGACAGAATATTGAAAGTGGGGATGGAAGTGAAAGTGGAAATGGAGTGGAAGAGAGAGAGAGTCTGTTGTACCCTATGACAGGTTGACACAGGAAGCCAGGTAGAGTTTTGTAGTTTTCATTATTAGTTCCATGTTGCAGGTACATCAGTCTCCATTCCAGTTGACAGCCTTCACTCCAGCCCCACCAGGAGCAGCCTCCCTGCTGCTGAGCCCATCTCCAACTGTCACCACTCATCCACACAGGCACCCAGGCATTCCATTCATCACAGTCACACCAACATTCCGATACCATCTCTCACTCTGGCTGAGCAGCTGGGAGAAAGCTAGGCTGGGTAACATGCATACACATTATGAGGATATAACATTATCGGAGTGAAAGTAGATGGAGTCGAAGTGGGTGAAAGGGAAGGGGCAAGGAAGAAGAGGAGAGAGAACCTTGCCAAGTGCCACCCATCACGGGTCAGAGTAACGTAAATCATTATTCATTACTGCATTCCCTCACTCGCACCACATTGTTGTGTTCTTTTGAGTTCTGCATCATTTGTTCGCTATCCTTCGTTATGTCTAAAAAGTTTGCCATAGAAGTTTCTAACAGCTTTTAACTGGTGCCTTTGCCTGACTGTATAGCCGGGGACTAAGGAGAGGTCAGGATTGTCATGGTTACATAGCGAAGCCCACATTCAATCACTTGGTGAGCGATGTGGTCTCCTTATCCTCTGCAGAATTCAGTAACACCACTAGCTTTGTAACACCACTCTTTGATAGGAAACCTTAAGTGAGTAGACCCTCAGAGTATCTTACCTGGAAGTTTGTTTTTACAAGGCGTAGGATTAGGTCAGGACGTGTTGCTGAAATAGCTGCCATTTCATTTCACTCTTGAATGGTGTGTTCTGACAGGGGGTAGAATGGAATTCCACAGCTAGAGTGCATTCCCAGTGAAGGATTGTTTGAGGGTGATTTTTTTCTGCAGAGTTTCTTAACAGTATGATATCTGTGCTAACATATTTCTTGCTGACTACCTGGGATAACGAGTTTCGTGGATAGATATTTCAGAGCTTCTGGTTGGAGAGATTTCAGGAAGGAGCAAGTGAATTTAAGAGTCCTAGCTTCGACCGAAAGCCAGTTTAGGGTGGTCAGGATTGGTGACATACAGTAGTACTTCCTGGTTCCTGAGGCTAATCCAGCTGCAGCGTGTGGAGTTGCCATGAGGGGAGCAAGATTTGGCTTTCGCTTTCCAGTTAGTGTGTTGCAATAGTCCAATTATGAGGACACTAGGGACTGGGATAACATGTTTATGATCTTCAACAGGATGGGCCACTTTATTTCCATGTAGAACGCTAATTTGGAATTGTGCTCCTGTTTGAAATGAGTTAATATGGGCTTGAAGCTTGAGATTCTTATCCAGTACGACGTCCAGCTATGGGAAAGTGATAGTCCCAGATGTTCGAGGTTATTCTGCCACTATTGCACAATGACAGTGCAGTTAGGTGGGTGATAAGTGGAAGTGCATGGGTTTACATTTGAAGTTTTGAAAAGTCATCCATAAATAAATAACATAAATAAAAGTCATAAATAAACATAAATCCATAATCTTAAAATTCATAAATAAACAACATAGATGAAGATGCATTACTTATCCTGGACAAAAAAGATTCCTGTCCTCTCACCCTCCTGGATCACCACAGTGTTCAGAATGGTGACCCATCCCATGCTTCTAGAGATGCTGATGAGAGAATGGGATTCAAGGAGTTGGTACTCAGCTGGTTTTCTTCATACCTTGACAACCAATGCTAATCCATAAAAATACCAAGTCCTGCTCTAACTCCACACCTCTCCAAAAAGGCAGACTGCAAGGCTTTATACATCCATCCACCCTTTTCAGTTTATACATGGAAACCCTCTGCTCTCTATCAAACAACTCTGTCACTGACATTTGCTATGTAGATGACAGGCAGCTTAAGTTGGACCACATAGAGTCAAAGTGAAGTCCCATATTTTCCCCCTGCGAAGGGAGAAAAGCAGCATCCTAAGTCTCCCGTGGAGAATAGTAAGTGACCTGGGAGAAGCAGGGTGTAGTTTATAGTATTTCCAGGGTGACCTTATCACCCTGATTAGTTGCTTGACAACATGCTGTAAACAAGAATTGTTGAAATGTCCATTTTAGTAATGGAGCTACGTTCAACCCAACACATCTGGCTTTTTGATCCCACATGTTGTCATGTGCGTGTTTGTCAATAGGCTTATGCTATAAGTTGTTTTGCCTATTGTTAAAGGCCATGGGCCCCATCTTAACATTATCAACACCCTTCACAAAGCACGTTGGCCTGACTTTCAATAATTGCATCCATTTCTATAGTTTCTAAAGGCTCATATTGTGGCATTGTGTTTTTATGGTCCGGCTTGACAACATAGCTGTCGGCAGACAATTATGTGAGCAACTCTCGAGATGGACTTTGGCTCCACCCACATTTTGGAGCCAGGAGTACATGTTTTGATTGGGCAAAAGTTGTGTGCTTCAACAAAAATAGTGCTTTTCCTCCATGCAGCTGGTATTATTTTGTTTATTTATCCAGCTACCTGAGGATGAACTTTCAAGGACACACACATGCTATTAAATTGTCTTAGATAACTAGATAATTTATGTTGTTTTTCTCTGGCAGCAGCGCAGATGGGAGAAGGGCAGTTATTAACCTACATGGATTTTTAGGTCGGCTTGACAGTGCAACTCTCACTTGACCTTTTACCCTTCACCAACCTTATTCTGCAGTTCGTTGCTTCCACACGCATACATGCCTGTTGCCATGCTATTTACTTGTAATGCTTCACATTACCATACAACTTTCCTTTAAAGCCAGACCTATTGGCTTTGCCAGTGCTTCTTAGGAATTAGAGTCTGCTAGCACACAGATGGTTCAATCATCCTTTGAACTGTTGGAGGTAGTCTGGGCTTAGGAGGTGTTGCCCACTGTGACTTTTTTCGAGAGTACATCTTTTGCCCTCCATACAGTGTACAAGGTCTTATTGTGGTGTGTTCCAATTGCTTTCCACCTGTCATTATGTTAAAATTTGTAATTTTGTTCATATTATTTAGCTGTGGGTATTAAAGCATATTTCCTTTTTCAAAGGCAACATAACTGACTTGACAGTAATTTATTGATGTCATTTGGTGCGCTCCTGAGTTCTGAGTTTGTAGCACTCAGTACCCCCCTGAGTCAACCTTGGACTCCTCCACCTCACTACCCTAAGAGTCAAGTGCTAGGGGGCGTGGCCAAAGCAGCACAGATGGGGGACACATCTTAAAGATGCTCCTTGAACCTCCTCTGCTATCCCTTCAAATAGAGAGCTGGGTCCTCGGCGCACTTCTCCAACCCTGCCATGCACTCACTTCAAATTTTGACCCCCAAGGGAGGTCTGGGTTTCGCCTTATTGTGGCCCTTGAGACAATGAAAATTGATGTGGTTCCAATCGCGATTTACAGATAGCGCAGGCCTGCGGGCACCAAAAGAAAGCATGTAACGGATCTCCTGCCTGATGTGGGTGTGGCTGGGGGGAAGGAGGATAGCCCATGGGGGCAAAGAAGTAAAGACGTATAAAGCGCCGCCTAGCCCGGAGGTTTCCCCCTTGAGTGCATCTACTCTCCACTCAACAGGGCCCTGGCCTGGGGCCGATGATAGGCGGTAGCTAACTGCGACCCACGGATCGCTTCTGGGCTGCAACCTGGACTCCCTCCCTGCCCCACTCCTTCCGGTGGATCCTACCTGCAGGGCTGCCGCAGAGGCTCGGTGGTGCCGAGTGTGGCTGGGAAGGCCCCTGAGACTCAGCCCCTGGAGGCGGCAGGGTCTTCCTTCCGGCGTTGTCGCCTCGCGGAACGTCCGCGGATCATTCATACTCACAGGCTCAAGCAGTAAATTGCCCCGCTTGTGCTGGACCTTTGCTCCAGGCCTCCTGCCACCCGTTGAGAAGATACTGTGACCTCCAATGTTCATACGGGCGGGTGCTCGCCCATTGGAAACCCAGTCCACCTGGCAGGCTCTCCCCCAGCTGCTCATGCTACCTCTATGAGAGCCTAGAAGTTAGCAGACCGGGGCCACACAATCTACTACCCCCTTCTAGTCTGGTGGATGGCGGGATGGCAGGGTATGTGGCGACCTCTGAATTGGTTTCGAATGGGGGAGGGAACAAGACCCCAGTCGTCTCCCACTTCTCATTCTGAAACAAGAACCCCAGACTCCCTAGCCACTGACCGTCACCTTGGCTCTCGTGCTGCCCCTGTTAACACTCTGGGCAAGCAGGCAGAGAGCAGGTACTCCCGTACCTCCCCTAGATCCTTGATGCCAACATCTGGATGGTCAAGCATACATACCTCTGAGGACCCTGAAGCCTGGCTCTGCTACAATTTGCCAATCTTTCTTTCCCTGTAGCAGTGTAAGTGAGTGACTCGGGGTCCCCTCCACACGACACAGTGGGGAAGAATGGAGCCCAGTCAAAAATCAAAAAATTCCCAACATGCCCTTCGGAATCCAATAAGCTGCTACTGGCTGGCGAGCAAAACCCACTGCCCTCTGTCGCAGATGCAACCCAAACACTACGAACCATCCAGGCCTCATGGGAAGCCCCCGGATCAAATATTTGTGCGGTTGGCATTGACGTTGCACTGCTCTGTCAAGACCTCCATG
Source organism: Triturus cristatus (assembly GCF_964204655.1). Taxonomy (NCBI): domain Eukaryota; kingdom Metazoa; phylum Chordata; class Amphibia; order Caudata; family Salamandridae; genus Triturus; species Triturus cristatus. The sequence goes on from NC_140581.1 coordinate 864,814,283, forward strand.
ATGTGGCGGGGAGGGTGGTCTGTCATTGTCAAAATAATGAACTTTCGCGACCGAGACGCCATTCTCCAACAAGCACATATCAAAGGCAAGCATTATTTTCAATTGTCTCACATTATGATCTTCCCGGACTATACAAACTTGATGCAGAAACAAATCAAGTCCTTTGGTGTCATCAAGCCGAAACTTAGGACAATGTCACTTCAGTATATGCTGGTCTTCCCGGCGCGACTGCAGGTCATTCACAGGTCCTGCCCCCAGTTCCTTGATACTCGGGAGACAACCTGGGAGAGTGCAACCGCAAAACGGACCCTTCGACTCTACGAGCCCTCGGGCTGCTCTACCCAAACAAGTCAGGACTCGCTGCGCTCCGCTGTCATCAGCTCCCAAAACTGTCCGCGCCCTAAATCCAAAGGGAAGACCGGGCTGGCGCCAATGCTCTCCTGAGTCCTTAGATACTGGCCCCAGTCACTCTCAGGTTGCAAGTGAGATACCCCTTGTTTCCCTGAAGCCCAACGAGGCCCTGTAGCCCAACGGGGCAGATGCCTCTGATGGAGGAGACTCCGTTGGCGGCCCACTGTAACTTTGTAGCACCCTTTATTTGTATTTACAGGCCCTGGAATCAGATCTTGTTCTGACTTCTGGCTACCGACCCTACATAGGAGGAGGTCCACCTCAAATACTCTGTTATGTGTGTTACCCATCTTATTGAGGGATATTGGGCAAAGGATGCTTCATTGTTAGAAGTGTGGGTGGGGGTTGTTGTTGGGGGATGTTTGATGTGTTTATGTTCTGTATGTTTTACTTACTTTCATTACGATTGCTCCCGTATGTGCCTTACGCCATTCACCGCGACACTTACGGTGGACTTGCCCCCCATCTCTTGATCCTCTGTACCATCCCCATGGTTGAGTTTAGTCTTATCTCATGAAATGTCAATCGCCTACTGGACTGCATCAAACACACTGCGGTCCTCAGGTTTCTTCGGTGTTACCAGCTGGGTGTTGTGCTGCTGCAAGAGACTCCTCTCCTAGGTACCCTCTGCTCCTTCCTTCGTAGGTTTAGTTATGACCGTGCCTATCATTCAGGCTCTAGAAGGGGGTTCTCGAGGGGTAGCAATCCTCCTTAAAAAACACTTCCCCTTGGTGGTTGCACTAACCATACATGAGCCTCGTGCCAATATGTGGGAGCGATCAAGACATTAGAAGGGAAGGCCTACAACCTTTTGAGCGTGTATGCGCCTCCCCATTTACATGGACAACCCTTCCGAGACCTCACTGAGGTGGTCGCTATGTTACCATACAGGGTGCTACTCCTTGGGGGGATTTTAATGCCACCCCACACCCGGACATAGACATATCTGCCCCCCCCCGCAAGATCATAGAGTTCTATCCAGGATTCTTGGATACTAAGTGGATTCCTTGGAATTGTGTGACATTTAGTGGGTGTGGCACCCACAGGAGAGAGCATGCACTCACACTTCCGCATCCAGGAAAATTATTTCTCGAATTGACCACATATTTCTCCTGGATGCGGATGAGACCTCCACTTTGGCTGTTACTATGTTTTCCTTGCGGATTCTTTGGCCATTCCTCCCTATTGCGTTGCCTTGGAGTGCTGGTGTGGCGTGGAAGACCCATGTGGTGGATGAACGCCTTGTTCCTCACAGATGACAACCTCCTGGACCACCTATCCGAGGAATTGCATTCCTATTTTGAGACCAATGAGGGGACGGTCCAGAGGGCTGACACAATGTGGGCAGCAAGCAAAGCCACAATCTGGGGTATAGCCATAGTGCTTCTTAAGCGCATAGTGACAAACACTGGCGTGTCACGGAGCTTGAGTCAGCATACTCCGACTGGAGACTATGCCAGCTACAAACACAACTGAATCACTTGCTCAACAATTAGAGATTGACAGAACTTCTCTGCATCATCAAGCCTTCCATGAAGCCCGCTAATGTTGGTGGGCCTCAACTCAACATATGTACGAGTAGGGTGGTAAAAGTAGTTCACTTCAGTGTCTTAATTATTACCCCAGAGGCAATTGCGAATGTCTACGCAAACTATTACGACGAACTCTATGCTTGTCAACAAAGACCTGCTCTTGAACTGGCCCAGACACTATTGCCCACTGTTACCCTTCCCATCTATCTCCAATCCAACGGATGGCTCTAGATTGTCCCATCACTAAATACGAGGTCCTGGCAGCCATTTGAGAATTGAAACCTGGCAAGACTCTGGGCCCTGACGGCTTCCCTTACGAATACTAATCCAAGCTTCGAGACGTTTTCTCCCCGCATCTTCTTCGACCCTATAAGAAGGTAAGCGAAGCAGGGGTACTATCTTCCAGAGCTCGATCTTGTCACCATTATAGTCATCCCTAAATCAGATCACCTAGCGACAAGTTGTGCCTCCTATCGCCCTATTTTCCTGATTAATACAGATGTTAAAATCTACGCTAAAATCTTGGTGACTAGGCTGCAACTAGTCCTTCACTCCTTGATTTACCCAGATCAATGTGGATTTATGCCTAAACATAGCACCAGACACTGTATCTGCTGGATCCACATGGCCCTGGCTCATGTCAGTGACGTGGAGGGAGCAGGACCGTACTACTTCTGGACTTTGAGAAGGCCTTTGGTACTGTGGATTGGAATTATTCCGAGCTGCAATATATGGGCTTTGGTCTCTGCTTCCAGAATCTGGTTGCTCTCCTAAACTCGGTCCAAGTCCTCGTCAATGGTATGCTTTCTCATGAATTCCCGATCCGGCACGCAACTAGACAAGGTTGCCCCCTTTCCCCACTCCTCTTTGCACTAGCTATAGAACCCCAGGCTCATGTAATCCGCTCCGATGCGGGGTTGGAGATAGAGTGGGACACTGGTGGACAGCATCACATTTTGTGCAGATTATGTTCTCCTGTTTCTCGCTGAATCCGCCGCATCGGGCCCACGTGTGCTTGAAATTCTGCAACTCTTCGAAGATACCGCAGGACTCCTGGTGAACAGGGGAAAATCGCTCCTAATTCCTCTAAAGGATACAATGCTGTGATCAAATGGCAGTCTAATTTACATGTCTGCCGTCTTAGGTTCAAGTACCTGGGGGTTCACATAGCTACAGCTTTGGAACTCACACATAATCTTAACCTTACCCTTCTTCCGGCGGACTAGGGACTAGTCTAGCTGTGCCTGGTCCACTCTCCCTCCTAACATCCTGAGTTGAGTTGCATTGATCAAAATGATAATACACCCCCCCACTTCCTTTATACCCTGTAGAACTGAAGAAATAAAAACCTTTTAAGGGGTTCACTGATACACCTGGTCCTTTAAACCAACAAAGAAGAGATTGGCACGGAAGCTGTAATATCAAGAAAACAGATTTTTTAACTTCTCATGAGGGAGATTGCGTCACACAGTACCCTCAGGCCACTGTAGGAGGCATTCTAAGGAGCACAGAGAACAGGGGCCTTATATATGCATAGGTTACATAGTCAGCATAAAACCAAGCGGAGGTCCTGGCACATACAAACATGCTTATTAACTAATATGGTTATACAAAATGTGCTTGCTCAACAGAGTGGGAGGGAAGACTAAACTGCTTACATCAGTAAGAATAGCCTGAAAGTTCTAGACTAGGAGCAGGTGCATTCTACCAGCTAGGCCTTTCTGAGCATGTGCAAGGGTCTGGAAGAGGGAGAAAGCACATGGCTAACTAAAATGGCTGCCAGGAACAAAATGGCGTTTAGCTCATGCTAACAGCAATTCCTGCAATCTTTAACAGCCAGTCCTTTTAGCATGAGCTAAAGACATTCCTATGATCTAGATGGAACATAGAAAATATTTTGCACATTTATTCTCATAAATTCATCAATATCCTAATCCATTGCTAGGTGGGCATTTCTCATTCTAAATATTGTTAAGCGGGCATATTTAAGGTATAGACAGAAGCACAAAGGGAACAGAGCATTGGGTCATAATTAACATACAGATAGCAGGAGAGAGTAATGACTATTATTACAAACAGAACCATCAATTTTTTTCAACCCTAAGCAGAAAGCAAATCCTAGAACCCTCTAGTCCAATTCTATGTAAAAACATTTTCAATAGACTTTTCCAGTGTTCCTTTTATGAGGGCTAGAGTATCAATCATTATAGTCAAGGAAAGGGCATTTGTCAACTGCTCAGATGAACTTTTCTTTTGCAGAATAAACATTAATCCTAATGCAAATATTAAAGCAGTCAGACATATTATTACAAAAACAATCCTGGCTCCAGGGGACCAGGAGGACCACAAAGGGCCATAGGAATTAGGACGAGAAGCCGCAAAGGGCTGCTCCTCCTCAAAAATGGGACGACTAAAGGGGTACATTACTAACAAAAAGAAGTCCTTGGGAAATTGAAGCCGCTGTACAATCAGCCAGAGGGGAGTCTTCTCCCTGTGTCCGTTTGAGCCTCACAGGCAGGTTCCTGTTGTTCCCACGGTGGAGCTGCACAACTCGCAACTCAGGAATCACAGCCCAGTTTGAGAAGAAAGAGTCTTTCAACGATCCTGTCCAGAGTCTCAGGCAGTGCACCAGTTTTCTTCACTTTAATCTAACAGGCACCAAAGGCACAGCACCTGTACCCTGAACTCAAGTCCTTCCCTAACTCCTGAATTGCTCCTCTGGCACACTGCTCTTTCGTTGGGGCCACATATTGTATCCAGTGTGCCCAGGTATCTCTTGATCAACAAATAAAGATGCAGACTTTACAGCCAGCATTCAGGGGCGTGATGCTGAAGTACCTGAAGCAACCCTTGTTTCAAAGGGGGTCCCCTCAAGCAAAAGCCTCCTTGCCGTTATGGTCGGTCTGTGACTCTCAGCTGGGCATCAAAAACTGGATCCACGACTTCTCCTTTCTGATTTGTGACCCCATCTTTCTCCCAAGACAGTGGCAGGGGTACACACTTCACATCCCAGTGCTTCCGGCCTTCTACCTTCACTGAGGTCCTAGTTGCCAGCAATGCCTGTGCTGGTTCCCTTCACCTTGGCTTTAAGCTGGACTGGTGCTGACTCCTCAGGCTGGATCTGATGTCCGGGCCCCTCTGGTAATGGTTGTAAGGCAGCAAATATCTATTGGTGGACAGAACAAAAGGTCTTTAGACAAGGCATACAAATAATCTATCATCAGAGAGGATAGTCTCAGAATACTTCCTAGTCGTGGGGAGCCCCATATATTAGCAAGGCACCCAAGAACCACTTCATCTATCTGAGAGTAAAAATAAAACTGAACCTATTACACTATTTGAAGCAGCTAAGGAAGTCTATGTTCATTTACTAAATTCTAAAAAAAAAGAGAAAAACAATACAGACATACTCCAAAACCTTACATTTGTGTATTCCTATATTATTCATCTGAAGAACCTCAAGAAAAAAGGAAATGTTCTACACTTTTACTCATAAACTTTACATTACTTGTACAGAACTGCAGACACTTCTAAAATGATTTTTCTTTCATAAAGACACCTATATTGTACGCATAGGACCATGCTCTCATATTATAGGCGCAGCGGGAAAATCGAAAACTGCTAATTTAACAGGGATTCTTTTTACATAAAGAACTAAAAAACTCAACGTAGTGGGTACATAAATTTCTCCAGCAGAACATGTTGTAACAAACAAACTCCTATAAAACAATATTTCCCTTCAAAAATGTTTGCTGAGGATCACATGGGCGTCTTCCCTGTCATTATAAACCTTATGCATTCTACTTTTCACGATGTGGACTATGCAACATCATTTTCAAAGGAAAAAATCCTATTCACCAGCTCTAATAAGGGCTGTCAGCTCAATTACACAGACTAACTAATAAAAGACTAGCAATGCCCTTGCAAAACTGTATGTAGCATGAAAATAACATATAGTTTCTCCTTAAAGGTCAAATAAGGGAACAGAAATCTAGACTACTCATCCTTTCATAATTTCATCAGACAGGATGGGCAGTAACATGACGTATTTGTTTATTGATTTTATTAATTCTAACAATTTTAAAACAGTATTACTGAATAGCCAATTAAATGTCTCAAGGCTGTTTCCCAGACAGCTTAGACAAGCTCAAAAGAGAGTGAGAAAAAGAGAGAGAAAACATAAATTTGTCTACCCTTAATTTGTAGAGGAGCTAACCTCCTTCCCCCATTTCGACAGTAGGAAACCTGAAACAGGTTTCACTTCTGTCGACACTATCAACCCCTATTTGTGGCAGCTGGACACAAACAAACTTGTAGGAGGTAAATAGCACATTGAGCTAGCTAGAACACATTAATAACCAACTACCAATTCCTTTAGCAATTGTACTAGTGTAACATGAGGGCGCATGAATGCAAACTAAATCCCATTGCCTCCTTATCTCAATCCTTGCACAGTAATCTTTAAACTAAAACCAATATTTGTATATACATGGCAGAGGTATGCTCTAATCAGGGCCCATATATACCACTATATTTCCTTCTGTTCATATGACTGCACAAAAAACTTGTTTTTGCCAAAAATAGTAAGCAAAGCTTCTCTTTCTCTCCCTGTGCTGTCATCTCGTCTTTCAAAAATTTTCAGAGGTCAAAATGTCAAAGCAAACCTTGCCTTTAGCCCTGCTAGGCTGATAAATGCAGAACTCGACCTTTAACCCTTACCAGCTGTCCTATTTTGTGCAAGGCTTTCCATGCAGCTTTTCCAATTCAAAGCAACTTATTGAGACTCACAGCTGAAAAGCAGTCCTATTCCGTTGTTGTTTGCCAGTAATTTAGAGGTAGGATAATAACTTCTGCTGGTTTTTTATACATATTTTCAATTGTAAGCAGTGTGTGTGTGTGCTTTTCTAGCAGTATAGAGGTCAGCTGTTCATTCTATACTTGCATGTGTGCATTACTGAAGCCTGAGATCAGTTTGAAAACTGCCCTGAGTGGCAGAACTGCTTTTAAGCAGCACAATTTGCCCAAATTCGACTTTGGTGTTAGCGGCACTTAAAAATGAATAACGTACAATGTTTTTGCATATTAGTCATCCCCAGAGTGTCCCCTAGATATCCCAGGAATGGGGGATCAGAAATGTATAAGTTACACCCTTATAAAAATGAGTTTTGTATGCCTGGGTAAAGTGACATTTTCCATTTTAGTTCCCCCCATTGCGGTAAAGCGCTGCTTAAATTCAACTTTGATGCTAGGAGTTCACAGTATGATTATTAGGCATTATAGAGATTAAAAAACAAATTTAGTGGACTGATTTTTAATAAACTTTTTTTTTCACATAATCAAAATTCCCTTCTTTTTTTAAAAATAATGATCACTAACCCTTTTTATGGTTCCAATTATGAAAAGCAAGCCTCATTCCTTTCCTATCATATTTAAACACATTCATTTATCCTAAGCACAGAAGCCTTACTTGATATATGAAAAGTCTGCGCCACTTTTTAAAGGACAGTTATTATTTAACATCAGAACCACAGATATGCTTATGTAAAAAGGCTTTAAGAAAGGAAATCCCTTCTAATCTGTTATCTAAAATAATGAAACTGTCTGTTCTTAACTTTTAAAAATCATCAGTCTTTCATGCACGCCTTTAAACCATGGTTGCACTGACTTAAAATCTAGTTGACCCAGCATTCTCCTTGTGGCTTGTGAGCAGGAATAGCCATGTGCTATTTGCTCATCTGTGCTCTGACCGGCAGGCATCAATTTCGACGCCTTTCTCAGGTAAAAACCCTTTTGCTACATTGTAATGTCCTGAAAAAGTTTAATCTCTGTTGGTTGTGACAGACAGCTTCTTCTCAGTGAGAGAGTTTAAACACAGCTGTTTGAAAGCCCTTTTTGTGGTGCAGAAAATTTGAGCATGGTTGAGTCTATTTAAAACGGAGGCATTTCAAGCCAGCACAAAACCTATCGTCTTTTAATGTCGTGTTTATTTCATCACTCAGATGGCGTGAATGCTTTTTAATATCTAATACAATGTATCTAAGGAAAATGCTGTAACATTTTATATTGAGTCCTAGGTGTTTAAAGCACACAATTTCGTTTTTTCTTCCTTTCTATGAGGCCTATTTTATTCCTATTGATTGTGAATTCTAATTTATCTTTAGCATTGTGGCAATTTGCACATCCAGACTTTACTATTCTACTTTCAATGTGCTATTTAGCATATGTTACATAATTCATTTCTTGAATTTTAAAATGTAATTCTTTCAATAACATTTGCATAACAGAATGACAAAAACACATTGATCTCATTTCAGACATTTTCAGAAGGGGGTCATACACTCAGAACACACAATACAGCGCGCTTAAGGCTAGCCATTCTTACACAAAGAGCGCAATCGCTACTCACTCACGCAAGTACCACCAATGTCAAACCACAAACCACATAGACATTCAAACACACAGTCAACCCACAAATCAACACTTAGGACAGAAACAAAAGACAGCCCACAGACTGTACTTAAACCAAACCATTTGTAAATACTAATTGTAAGTCATATTTACAAGAAAAGCTCTCAAAAGTAGTCCCAAAAAAACAGCCCAAAGACTGTTCCATGTTCAAGAAGCCAAAATACACCAAATTTGCCAGTTTTGGCTGGCAGAACACTCAGAAAGCGCTCTGCATATCACCACTTATGAATGTTACTAAGTGCATAGACCAGGATCCTTTTTTATGTCCATATTTAGTTCCATGGGGTACTTAGTCACCAAGGAAGAAATACGTTTTTATACCTAAACCTATTTAGGTATCCCCTCTAGGGGAGCCAGCTGATTACATTCAAGATTCACATTGGTACCTCCAAGAAAGCAGCACATTCTTTGATGTGCGCTTGAAACAGGCATGCCAAAAATATTGTAGCATATACAATATTATACTGCAGTGGTACTTAACACAATATGTGCCGTTACAAATTATTCAGAAGTTAGAGAAAAGTCTCCTCATTACCTGCCTATATAAATTGCAATTTACATATATTTCCAAATTCCAAAGTCTTTGGCCAAACAAAACAAATCACATGTTGACGACCTTACCAAGCACAAATCTCCAACATCTCACTGGCAAGTTCTGAATGACCTAACGGTTGTTTTTAGAATACTTACGCCAAAAAGGTTCTCAGCCGGGAGCGGCAAACATTTGGAGGATCAGATCAGAAAGACCAGAAATACACTGGGCTGCAGAGACAGAGAATCTCCGTGCGCAGGGTACCTCCTCAATAGATTCCTGTCCTGTCCTCCTCAGAAGATTCCCGTCTCCTGTCAAGACCACTCCCTTGGATAGCCGCTTCTCCGATGAGGTTCCTGTTTGGGCGCCATTTGAAGAAATAAAAACCTTCTAAGGGGTTCACTGATACCTGGTCCTTTGAACCAACAAAGAAGAGATTGGCACGGAAGCTGTAATATCAAGAAAACATATTTATTAACCTCACATGAGGGAGATTGCATCACACAGTACCCTCAGGCCACTGTAGGAGGCATTCTAAGGAGCACAGAGAATAGGGGCCTTATATATGCATAGGTTACATAGTCACCATAAAACCAAGGGGAGGTCCTGGTACATACAAGCATGCTTATTTACTAATATGGGTATACAAAATTTGCTTGCTCAACAAAGTTGGAGGGGAGACTAAACTGCTTACATCAGTAAGAATAGCCTGACAGTTCTATACTAGGAGCAGGTGCATTCTACCAGCTAGGCCTTTCTGAGCATGTGCAAGGCTCTGGAAGAGGGAGAAAGCACATGGCTAACTAAAATGGCTGCCAGGAACAAAATGGCTTTTAGCTTATGCTAACAGCGATTCATGCAATCTTTAACAGAACTTCCCGCTCCATATTCCCGACACTTGGTTTACTGACGTGGCGGAGGTGACTAGGGAACAATATATCTGGGTGACATCTCCAGGACCGAGACCAACATTAGTAATCGTGCTTCCCTGACCATAAAATCATACCAAAGTGTATATATTAAGAAGATAACAGGGCTTTATGATAGAGATCTTAGAGAAACACAATGTGTGGGAAACATGTAATATTTTACATGGCATAAGCTGCAGCCATTTTGGCTGTGGTGTCCATTTAAGTTTCCTTCATAATTCTTTCATCTTTTCACTCTGCTTGTGCTATCTATTTTAGTTAACTTCCTCACTCAGATAAAAGCAATGTACGTGCTGAAAGTTTGTAGCTGCCAGTACACCTGTTAACTGTCAATAAATTACTGCTGCCATAAGCACTCCTGCTCCCCCTCCCACTTTGCTGACCAAGTGGTTATTCATCTGCCCTTGTTTACTGAAAACTATTTCCAAAACGTGTTCTCCCTATTTCTGTTCACATGCTTACTGAGCAGAAACCCTGTATACTACCTCCTCCAGCACTTGCTTGTAAACTACCTCCTCCAGCACTTGAGAGTGCTGTGTGGACGTGGTCCCACTCATGAGTGATTAATAAACTTGTTATGTATTCCTACTCCAGTACTGATCTCTGCTATGTTGGTTTTTGAACCCGTGGACAAAAGGGTGACCCTGCACCAGTGTACCCCTAAAAAGGTATATTTCCACAAACGAGCATTTGCAGGTTGCCAAGAGCCCTATGCTGCCATAGTGAGGGCAGACTGTGCTCTATGTAGATGTCACCACATTCACCACCTATTTTGGTGACTTAAGGTATGTTTTATAGAGCTGTAAAGAGGGATCTCCAGACTCCCTTTAGAAAGCTTGGTATATCTAACAAGAACGCCAAATCATTGTTCATGTGCACGAGCAAAAATATTTACAAGATCTAAAGGAACGTTTGCGTGACCAGATTAGAGATATGAATCTGCCAAAACTAAAGAGGCCTATAATATCTCTTAACTCTTCATTTGGAGAAAGCCACTCGCTTTGGAATCATTTCCACCCTCCAACCATGTCAAATGAGCCTGATAGAAGTCAATGGGATCACCAGTCGCACACCAGGCTTCATCTTCTTTGGAGTCTCAGTAGGCCGATAGGTTCTATCTTTGAAAACAACTTTACAAACATAAATATTTTGGTAGGAGGAATAGTACCCTGTAGAATCTTGAACATGGAAGACTGTTGTCTACAACCGGTCACTGCTATGCTGCCTACAAAGAACTATTTGTTCATCCTGTTGACTGCACAAGCTGAATGAATGTGAGGACAGTCGGAGAAGAAATTGTGCATTGGCTCAGTTGTGGATTCATCATCAGAACCTGCATCTGAATCTCTGCTTACTAAATTGGTTATATGATGTGATGAAAGCACCTTGTTTCTTTTGTTTGGCTGCGATTTAGTTAGTAGTGCGCAATATAGAAAAATAATCTTTTAGAGAAGCAGCACTATAGTCATAAGACACAAGAACACGCACAAGAAGGAAAGCAGTGTGAAAAATAGTCAATGCTTTTTAATATCTAATACAATGTATCTAAGGAAAATGCTGTAACATTTTATATTGAGTCCTAGGTGTTTAAAGCACACAATTTCGTTTTTTCTTCCTTTCTATGAGGCCTATTTTATTCCTATTGATTGTGAATTCTAATTTATCTTTAGCATTGTGGCAATTTGCACATCCAGACTTTACTATTCTACTTTCAATGTGCTATTTAGCATATGTTACATAATTCATTTCTTGAATTTTAAAATGTAATTCTTTCAATAACATTTGCATAACAGAATGACAAAAACACATTGATCTCATTTCAGACATTTTCAGAAGGGGGTCATACACTCAGAACACACAATACAGCGCGCTTAAGGCTAGCCATTCTTACACAAAGAGCGCAATCGCTACTCACTCACGTATGTACCACCAATGTCAAACCACAAACCACATAGACATTCAAACACACAGTCAACCCACAAATCAACACTTAGGACAGAAACAAAAGACAGCCCACAGACTGTACTTAAACCAAACCATTTGTAAATACTAATTGTAAGTCATATTTACAAGAAAAGCTCTCAAAAGTAGTCCCAAAAAAACAGCCCAAAGACTGTTCCATGTTCAAGAAGCCAAAATACACCAAATTTGCCAGTTTTGGCTGGCAGAACACTCAGAAAGCGCTCTGCATATCACCACTTATGAATGTTACTAAGTGCATAGACCAGGATCCTTTTTTATGTCCATATTTAGTTCCATGGGGTACTTAGTCACCAAGGAAGAAATACGTTTTTATACCTAAACCTATTTAGGTATCCCCTCTAGGGGAGCCAGCTGATTACATTCAAGATTCACATTGGTACCTCCAAGAAAGCAGCACATTCTTTGATGTGCGCTTGAAACAGGCATGCCAAAAATATTGTAGCATATACAATATTATACTGCAGTGGTACTTAACACAATATGTGCCGTTACAAATTATTCAGAAGTTAGAGAAAAGTCTCCTCATTACCTGCCTACATAAATTGCAATTTACATATATTTCCAAATTCCAAAGTCTTTGGCCAAACAAAACAAATCACATGTTGACGACCTTACCAAGCACAAATCTCCAACATCTCACTGGCAAGTTCTGAATGACCTAACGGTCGTTTTTAGAATACTTACGCCAAAAAGGTTCTCAGCCGGGAGCGGCAAACATTTGGAGGATCAGATCAGAAAGACCAGAAATACACTGGGCTGCAGAGACAGAGAATCTCCGTGCGCAGGGTACCTCCTCAATAGATTCCTGTCCTGTCCTCCTCAGAAGATTCCCGTCTCCTGTCAAGACCACTCCCTTGGATAGCCGCTTCTCCGATGAGGTTCCTGTTTGGGCGCCATTTGAAGAAATAAAAACCTTCTAAGGGGTTCACTGATACCTGGTCCTTTGAACCAACAAAGAAGAGATTGGCACGGAAGCTGTAATATCAAGAAAACATATTTATTAACCTCACATGAGGGAGATTGCATCACACAGTACCCTCAGGCCACTGTAGGAGGCATTCTAAGGAGCACAGAGAATAGGGGCCTTATATATGCATAGGTTACATAGTCACCATAAAACCAAGGGGAGGTCCTGGTACATACAAGCATGCTTATTTACTAATATGGGTATACAAAATTTGCTTGCTCAACAAAGTTGGAGGGGAGACTAAACTGCTTACATCAGTAAGAATAGCCTGACAGTTCTATACTAGGAGCAGGTGCATTCTACCAGCTAGGCCTTTCTGAGCATGTGCAAGGCTCTGGAAGAGGGAGAAAGCACATGGCTAACTAAAATGGCTGCCAGGAACAAAATGGCTTTTAGCTTATGCTAACAGCGATTCATGCAATCTTTAACAGAACTTCCCGCTCCATATTCCCGACACTTGGTTTACTGACGTGGCGGAGGTGACTAGGGAACAATATATCTGGGTGACATCTCCAGGACCGAGACCAACATTAGTAATCGTGCTTCCCTGACCATAAAATCATACCAAAGTGTATATATTAAGAAGATAACAGGGCTTTATGATAGAGATCTTAGAGAAACACAATGTGTGGGAAACATGTAATATTTTACATGGCATAAGCTGCAGCCATTTTGGCTGTGGTGTCCATTTAAGTTTCCTTCATAATTCTTTCATCTTTTCACTCTGCTTGTGCTATCTATTTTAGTTAACTTCCTCACTCAGATAAAAGCAATGTACGTGCTGAAAGTTTGTAGCTGCCAGTACACCTGTTAACTGTCAATAAATTACTGCTGCCATAAGCACTCCTGCTCCCCCTCCCACTTTGCTGACCAAGTGGTTATTCATCTGCCCTTGTTTACTGAAAACTATTTCCAAAACGTGTTCTCCCTATTTCTGTTCACATGCTTACTGAGCAGAAACCCTGTATACTACCTCCTCCAGCACTTGCTTGTAAACTACCTCCTCCAGCACTTGAGAGTGCTGTGTGGACGTGGTCCCACTCATGAGTGATTAATAAACTTGTTATGTATTCCTACTCCAGTACTGATCTCTGCTATGTTGGTTTTTGAACCCGTGGACAAAAGGGTGACCCTGCACCAGTGTACCCCTAAAAAGGTATATTTCCACAAACGAGCATTTGCAGGTTGCCAAGAGCCCTATGCTGCCATAGTGAGGGCAGACTGTGCTCTATGTAGATGTCACCACATTCACCACCTATTTTGGTGACTTAAGGTATGTTTTATAGAGCTGTAAAGAGGGATCTCCAGACTCCCTTTAGAAAGCTTGGTATATCTAACAAGAACGCCAAATCATTGTTCATGTGCACGAGCAAAAATATTTACAAGATCTAAAGGAACGTTTGCGTGACCAGATTAGAGATATGAATCTGCCAAAACTAAAGAGGCCTATAATATCTCTTAACTCTTCATTTGGAGAAAGCCACTCGCTTTGGAATCATTTCCACCCTCCAACCATGTCAAATGAGCCTGATAGAAGTCAATGGGATCACCAGTCGCACACCAGGCTTCATCTTCTTTGGAGTCTCAGTAGGCCGATAGGTTCTATCTTTGAAAACAACTTTACAAACATAAATATTTTGGTAGGAGGAATAGTACCCTGTAGAATCTTGAACATGGAAGACTGTTGTCTACAACCGGTCACTGCTATGCTGCCTACAAAGAACTATTTGTTCATCCTGTTGACTGCACAAGCTGAATGAATGTGAGGACAGTCGGAGAAGAAATTGTGCATTGGCTCAGTTGTGGATTCATCATCAGAACCTGCATCTGAATCTCTGCTTACTAAATTGGTTATATGATGTGATGAAAGCACCTTGTTTCTTTTGTTTGGCTGCGATTTAGTTAGTAGTGCGCAATATAGAAAAATAATCTTTTAGAGAAGCAGCACTATAGTCATAAGACACAAGAACACGCACAAGAAGGAAAGCAGTGTGAAAAATAGTCAATGGTTCACAACTGCCTTGCAGCAGTATTAATCATGTCTTGATAGGTTTGATGAGTTTTTTCTGACAGCTTTTTCTTAGGTTATGTAAGTAAAATTGAGAACAATAAAAGTCTGGAAATGTCAGTTTATGTACATGTTACATTTAAACGTTGGTTTAACCGTTGGTTTAACAAATAATTTGTCGCTATGTCGGTGGTCAAAGTTGTTCGCATTCAGAGAGGCCTTCTGTGTTTTTGGTTCTCTCATCATTCATCTTAAAGTAACATGGAAGGCTTCCTTTTATCAGGGCATCCTGCATGGTATTGTATATCTTTGTAAGCCATGATGCAGTTCTTGTATTATTGTGCAAATTTGCAGCAGATATGTGTGTTATATGATGACAAAAATAAATCTGCATTCGATATTGGTTTATGAAAGAATCAAAATAGGTAGGTTTTAGACATCAGTTGGTAGTGCTGACAGTTTTGGCACATTTCTGTGACTTCTGCCACTCTGCTGCTAATTTCAATTTACATGCTGGTAGTGAAGCCCATGGCTGCTTCTGCAGAGGTCTAGGAAGGTTACTGTTTCAATTGATGAATAGTGTCAAAGCCTACAGATAAACAAAGGAATTCCGAACTGCCTCTGGGCTACGCACCATACTGAAGGTGGTCAACCCACTATAGGCAGATAACCCCCACCTAGCACAGCCTACTGCAGCCAGGCCCTGCACCCACCACCTGTGGGCAGCCAACCTCCAGCCATGCACTATCTTTAGCTGGGCACAGCGGGGGAGGGGAGAGTTGGTTGCTGGCCAACACCCCATAGTTGCATAACTCCTCCCAGGCACCCATACCTAGATTTTTTTTTGTTGTTACTTTTTTCCACTCTACCGTTTTGCACACACCAAGAGAACCGCAGGACCCGCAGCATGCTTTCCACAAGTGTCAGGTGAGTCCGGATACCCCTACCCTTCCTATCCTTTTTTTTCCAAGACACACCAACAACATTTCTATACACAGGACCCGAGCTGCAGGGGGCCCCCTCAGCATAGTACTCAGGCCTGAACGCTGCGGATTAAATCCGGAGCAGGGGCCCCTCTGTGTACATTTCAGGGGGCCCCTTAAGCTTTCGTTACGCCACTGTCTATACATATTGTGGCCAGTGAATCAGATCGTTCTGTCCCTCTGGACATGTACAAGCCCTGCTGGACTGAAAGGTCCAACATGAGTAAAAGCTTTCTTGGCCAATCTCAGCAGTCCTGTAGGACAAGCCTTGCAGGTATCACAATATTTTGAATAGATTTACACTAAATCACAAAAGGCACACTTTCTGAGTGAAGCTCTAACTTTCTGTCAAATTTGATGTCATTCTTTTCAACTGTTTTTCCAATATCGCTTCCCAAAATCCCTATGGGACGTTGCATAGCCCCCGCTTTTTGGATTGCACCGAAAATTTCCAGGAAGTTGCCGAGGTGGATAAATGTATTTTTTGGAAGGTTTTGTCAAATGGCGCCAAAGTCATTAGCAAATTAAAAAAAAGCTCTTTCTATGAAAACCCTGACCTAACTCTATCTACTCAGTGGCAAAGAATACCACTGTGTTTTATTTATATTTATATATATATATATTTATTATTATTATTATTATTAATATATATATATATATATATATATATATATATATTTTTTTTTTTTTTTTATCTTCGCACAGCGAGACTGAAATAGAGTTTTGGAAAGGTAACAGCCATCCTGAAGAGAAACCTGTTTTCAAACAGCATGCAGTTTAGTGGTATTGCCCTGGATTTTACAACACACATGCTGAAAGAACTGACACTGTGGTGTGGAAATATACCTTTTTAGGGGTACACTGGTGCAGGGTCACCCTTTTGTCCACGGGTTCAAAAACCAACAAAGTAGAGATCAGCACTGGAGTAGGAATAAATAACAAGTTTATGAATCACTCATGAGTGGGACCACGTCCACACAGCACTCTCAAGTGCTGGAGGAGGTAGTACACTGAAGTCACAGAACACAGGTCTTTTATACAGGTTTTCTGCTCCGTAAGCATGTGAACAGAAATGGGGAGAACAAGTTTTGGAAATAGTTTTCAGCAAACAAGGGCAGATGAATAAACACTTGGTCAGCAAAGTGGGAGGGGGAGCAGGAGTGCTTATGGCAGCAGTAAATGATTGACAGTTAACAGGTGTACTGGCAGCTACAAACTCTCAGCACGTACATTGCTTTTAGCTGAGACAGGAAGTTAACTAAAATAGATAGCACAAGCAGAGTGAAAATATGAAAGATTTACGAAGGAAACTTAAATGGGTACCACAGCCAAAATGGCTTCAGCTTATGCCAAGTAAAATATTACACGTTTTCCACAGACGGCCCTTTTGGCATAAGCTAAGACATTTTCTTATGCTTCAAAAGGGGAACGATAAATATCATGTATATCGATCAGCATCATATCGCTGACTTCTCGGTCTATTGCTAAACTGGCATTTACATTTTGGACCTTGTAAGCGCCTGATTTTCCAGCTATTCAAAGCGGCACCAACAAAGAAAAAGAGTCCCAAATTAAAGACAACATATTGCTGTAATGCAGTGTCAGTTTGATCCACTTCATCATTATTTATAGTTCTTTTGAATCGGTTCAAGGAAATGTCATTAAAGAGTTTTTGATCTTAATGATAAGATGCAGGTGCTAGGAACACGGGAGGAAGCAAGAAGGACACGTAGCATGTTCCGGACCATCCGATTGGTAGATGATAGTAGCCTTTACTCCCACAAATGAAATAAGTGTTGTGCGAGGATAGAAAACTGCTATTCGTTCCAGTAATGTTCAATACTGTGGTACAGTCACTTTTTCCCACTAGGATACTACGAAAACTGCTCCCACAAAGATTTGCTCGGGCTCTAGTAACAGCGATGACAAAAGGCCCGTTACCCTTGGCCGTTCGAGTGTTGGGGAAAACATAATGTGTGGAGGAATTTCCTCTGCGATACTCCTCCATTTCCCATACAGTTCCTTTGGCTTGTGGGTTCCCTTCCTCATCGGGGTAACAGACTTTGTTCATTAGAGGCATATGGAAGTTTGAACCAAGCTGGGCACGAGCCATTGTGAGAGAATGGCAGCGGTGAAAACAGGATTCCTTTTATGTTCTGATGAGGAGGAATCTTGCCACAAACCCAACAGTTATTAGCATTGCTTAGCTGGTGTGTCTGATGCAACATTTGAAGAAATGAATTGTTTCTCCGATTTTGCTGGTATCCCTGTTCATGTTGCAGCAAATCAAAATGATGGTGCTCTTTTGCAGCAAGTGATGTAACAGTAATGTTAGGTAAGGAGGCTCAAGGCATTACTTCCTCCACTACCCACATTACAGTAGCGATGATGGCAGCAGTCAAAGTCAAACCAAGGATGCAGATTGTACAGCCGTTGCACATTGTTGCAGCGATCTCCTTCTTAGGCGAGCTCATTTTCATCGGCAAACAACAAAATAGATGATGCCCTAAGATCCTGGGCAGGCGTTGGTTTCTTCCCTAACGTTGAGACGAGTAGTCACTAATAGGCTACCCCCCCTTTGTAGTCCGCCTTTAACCACCCAGGACTGTAGCTCAAACAGTCTCTTTCTGCGCTGAAATGTCTTTCTTCCTGGATCGAAGCAGACATCTTGATGTACCAGGGATCGTGTGATCCGGGAAGACTTCCTCAGGTCCTTCAGGTGACGCAGCTCGTCCTCTCTCGGTGACCAAAATGTTGCGATGATCTGTCAGCATAGCAGGGCTCACGAAGGAAGAGCTTCCCGCACCTGCTGATAAATAGAAGACAAGCTGTCAGTTAACTGGAACAAACAGTCACTCATCAACATGTCTGGGGTACCTAATACTGGTGCAGAACAAAGGGCTTGGCGTAACTGTTGGAAGGCGTTCTGGCACTCAGCAGTCCATGGGAGGGGCAAAACAGGACCAACAAAGGTTTATTAATGTGTGAAAAACTGCCTACAAAAAAAGGTGAGGCCAATCAGTGCACGAACATCCTTCTGAGTGTGGGGTACAGGAGTGTCTAGAATAGTCTGAATGCGGTTTGGTATGAGTGCACATCCCCCCTTAGACAGGAGGTGACCTAAATAGGTAACCTGCTGTCTACAATATTGCAATTTCTTTCGCGAGACTGTGTGATGATGGAAGGCAAGAAATGATAACAATAACAGCGTTCCTTCTTCACACTAGGTAAGGACGCCAGAGCGGCATCCTCATTGATGAGACAGAATCTCTCAACCATTGGTTAGTTGTTATTTAAAATAACACACACTCCTTATGGAGAACAACGTATTGTGGCACAAAAATATTTAAGCATATCGAAACCCACATTGTTGTCCGGCGTGTTAGGGGAAAGTAAAAATGGACACGCTGCAGTGAATTTGTCAAGTCCGAAATCAAGTTGCTGTGAAAGTGGGATAGGTGTAGGTGTCCCATCGAATCCTATCGATGTTATCATTGTGCTGGACAGGAGAGCCGTAGGAACCAATTTTTTAGACAGAGCACTATGGGTAGCCCCTGTGTCAACCAGAAACCGATCAGTAGATCCCAAGTCACTTGCATCAACATAAGGACCCATTTGATCTACTGGCACCTCAACCGGTCCCTTACCCCATCCTAGGCATCCCTATGCATAATCGGAATCTGCAAGAGCATCAGCAGAATAATCAGACATTTGATATTGATTTGGTCTATCAAAAGTATAAGAGTAATTTGGTCCTTGTTCAACTGCTTCAAATCTGGGGCGAGCTCCTGTACCTCCCCTGTTTCCTGAATTCCCTGGGCGTCCACTCATACTTCCCCTTCCCCGCTGGTACTGCTGACCTCGCAAAAGAGGGCACTCGGAATGCCAATGCCCAGTCTCTTTACAATAAGCACACTGATCAGGGGACAGATTTGCTCAAGGGAGAGGGGGTGCTCCAGGTGTATATATTACACGTCCGCCTCTTCCACCTCCCCTAAATGGTGGACCATATACTTGAGCCAACATAACTTTTGTCTTTAATTCTTTAACCTTCTTATCCTCCCTGCCTTTTGCTTCCTGTTCCTGCTGCTCATAATATTGGGCCATAGTCAAAAGGGAAACTGGGGAAGACGTGGTCCAAGAATTTATCAACAAATGCCTACCCGTATCATCGGCCAATGACTGACCACTAAAATCATGGAATGTTTCCTCAAACCTTGAAAAGAAGTCAGAAACTAACTCATCCTTTTTCTGTTTACAGGACCCTAACGTGGTCCAATCTATTTTCTTAGGGGGTATGAGAGTCTTTAACTTAGTCACAATAGCTTTAGGAAGATCTACTATCTCCTTCTGAGGTTTCTGCGCAGGCTCCCTTTCCACATCTATTTGTTCTAAATGTTCCCAGGTACCACCTTATGCTACATTATCATCTATTTTACATATTGTTCTCCACATATCAAGAGGCAAAATAAGCCCAAAGAACATATCAACATCTGGCAAGGTAATAGTGCAGGAGCTAATGCCTCCTTCCACCTCCTCATAGAAGGCGGCAGGATTTTTTTCCGGGGGTCGGACAAAGCAGCTTTAAGAGCCATGACATCAGCTCTACTCCAAGGAGTGTAAACCCAATTATATATAAAATATCCCTTTGCATCATTCGAAGTTTTATCATTATTGGTTCCCGTACCCTTCGGAGGAACATACAGGGGTGCAGCTTCACACATAGGTTTCATAGCATTCTCACTACTACTAGGTTTATTTGCATCCACCAAAGCATCTACTTTCTTTGCCCGAAATTGAACTGCTACGGCAACTTTATTTTTCCTAGCTAATTCTTGCTCCTTTCGCAAACGCAATGTCATCTCGTAATTTGACCACCCGTCTAATCATATCAGGTAGGTTCAAAAAAAGGAAAGTCCCATCTCCTAACTGTTTATAATCAGTGCTTCTATCATCTGGTTCTGTTGCATTAGACATATGCCGCCAACCATATATTACCTCCCAAGTTAATTTTTCTACAAAAATAAAACAGTTTGGCGTCTTCCCAAGTCTGAACTGTAACTGTGAGGGCCATTGCTGTAGTAGTACGACGTGCTTCCTCTCTAGCAATATCCCGCAAGGTATCTTTCGTAGAGCGAGCCTGCCGCCCAATTTGCGTATCTTTATCTTTTTCTTCTGAAGACAAATGTTCCTTACCAAAAACCTCATCCTCAGGGGCACTTGGAGTGGGGAATTTATGTGGGGGTTGATTTATTAGGATGCAGTCATCATGAGGTTTATTAAGTATGGGATAAATAGGGCGCCTAATAGGGTACTGGCCATTTACCTCTAATCGACGTTCCCTATCTTCTTTTTCTATTTTACTTAATTTTTTTAATTCCAGTGCTTTTTTGATATATGGTTTTTCGTTGTTCTTTTTCTGCTATAACTTCTGCTCTCTTCACTCTCTCTCGTACTTCTTTCTCCCACATATGCACACAATCAAACATATCTTGTCTATTTTTTCTTTCAAATAAACACTACTCTACATATTGAACCTTTTTAAAATCAAATGACCCATTCACAGGCCATTGTTGATCAGAATCTTTCTTTGTGTATTTGTTCCACATTGTACTGTACATTATGGAAGACTTTTTTTCAAGCTTAATTTAGCACCACCAGAGCAGCAACACCACCTACGGAGTGTGCTGAGAACAGGCATGTTTCCCAAAAATGTGTAAAATATTATCACTTCAAATACTTCAAAAGGAGTAAAATCTCCACATTACCTGCCTTCATTTTTTGCAAAAAGTGAATCACAAATTCAAACAAAAAGCCCAGGCTTAACAAATCAAGAGTGCCGCTTTAGCGACCTTTCCAGACAGAATTCTCCAACTCCCACCTGCTGATCTCTAGTTGACCTAATGGTCACTACAAAAGTGCGCCAAATAAAACCCCAGCTGAGACCGGCCACCACCTGGAGGGTCAAATCGGGAAAACCGGAAAAGTCACGTCTTGCGCTTCCTCAGCACATTTCAAATCCTCCATCAAGACCACTCCTTCAGACGGCCGCGTCTCCAATGGGGTCCCACGATGGGCGCCAACTGTGGAAATATACCTTTTTAGGGGTACACTGGTGCAGGGTCCACGGGTTCAAAAACCAACAAAGTAGAGATCAGCACTGAGTAGGAATAAATAACAAGTTTATTAATCACTCATGAGTGGGACCACGTCCACACAGCACTCTCAAGTACTGAAGGAGGTAGTACACTGAAGTCACAGAACACAGGTCTTGTATATAGGTTTTCTGCTCAGTAAGCATGTGAACAGAAATAGGGAGAGCAAGTTTTGGAAATAGTTTTCAGCAAACCAGGGTAGATGAATAACCACTTGGTCAGGAAAGTGGGAGGGGGAGCAGGAGTGCTTATGGCAGCAGTAATTGATTGACAATTAACAGGTGTACTGGCAGCTACAAACTCTCTGCACGTACATTGATTTTAGCTGAGTCAGAAAGTTAACTAAAATTGATAGCACAAGCAGAGTGAAAAGACGAAAGAATTACGAAGGAAACTTAAATGGACACCACAGCCAAAATGTCTGCAGCTTATGCCAAGTAAAATATTACAGGTTTTCCACGGTGGGACCGGTACATTAATTTACTCTGTTGGAATGCATTATGGACTCAGTGGTTCTTTAGTTGAAAAGGAAGGGGAAACTGTCTCTTCGCACACAACTCACTAACTTATTAACTATGTGTGTATATAAAGTTTATATAAACCTGCATTCAAAAAATATTTATGCTGTTTTCTATAATTTGAAATAACCTTATTATATCCTTAAATCCTTACCGTATTCCACCTGGAGTCCCTATTTAGTGTCTAATATTTGCTGTGTATTTAAACAGAAGAGCAACTGGCCACAAGTGATTTGCATATGATTAAGACCCGGTTGAGGGTCGAAACATGCTATGCTTCTAGACGGATGAACTGCTGCACTAAAAAACCTTGTTCTGTGTACCAGGAGTGCGTGACTGTTCGTTTGGAATATTTGGGTGGTGACGTTCCACTATCAAGCCCAGACTCTCTTGATGTCCTTTAAGCAGCATTATCTTTAAAAAAAAAAGAATATATATATAGTTTGCATGGACCCCCCCCCTAAAAAAATATTTTATATGTGTGTAGATAGATAATACCACAAACAAGCATTTACAATGCAATCGGTCTCAAGTTTGGGACCTTATATGTATTTAGTTATGCAGCACATTAGCCTGGGTGCTGAAACATCTACTGTTCTTTAAGATGGAGAGAAAGTAAGCAACAAACTGCATGACACGCCAGGTATGGGAACACATGGAGAGAAATATTGCCTTACAGCGGGAAATGGTAAAGTCCAAAGCTAGCTCTGTTTTTAATATAAAATCAACACTTTCAGTGGTCATATCACTGAAAATACAAGATTTGAAAAAAATATTATGGTCTACGGGTGTTCATGGAAGACAATTTCTATGGACTGGAATCTAGAGAATGCTAAAGTGATTCTGGTATTTTACTGACCTCTGCTGGTCGTTTTCTATCAAGAAAGTTAAATAGAGGCATTTGCCAGAAAAATTAAAAAAAAGTCCCTCAGGAGAAAGCAATTCTGGTATTTTACTGACCTCTTCTGGTCGTTTTCTATTACAACAGTTAAATAGAGGCAGTTTAACAGACAAAAAGTCCCTAAGCGGAAACAGACAAGTCCTAGGGCTGATCTCCAGAGCCCACAAAGTACATACACATATAAGTATATAATAAGTATATACTAAAGTATATACAAGAGGTCTCGAATGCTCAACCTAAAAATGAATGGTAAAGACCTCCAATTCAATGCAACAATTGTGAAGGTCAACGCGTTGTATCACATGCCTAGTAAAGCCAAGCATGCTTAAAGGCATACATGGTAACGTCGTACAACCTATTGGAAGTAATAATCTAAGAACAAGATCCGGCAGTCAAATCCCTTTTATACAAGTAAAACTGGTTGATACAATAACCCCTAAAGCAAAAAGCTAGGAATGACTTCTAGAGAATTGTTATTTTCCTTGACTTTGAGAAATTCTTAATGCTGGTGTCTTATATTGCAGCACACTAGAATAAATCCCATACATCAGGTTTTTGGAATAATATGACACCAGTTCATGAAGTGTTCATAATGTTGCATTCACCCACCGAAATGTATATAAGAATACATGCTGAAATCCTATTGCTTTGGGCATTTTAAGAAAAGAATAAAGAAGGCATAGTAGGTAACAAGTACGACTTTCATTTGTATATGCAACACAATTAGAGCAAATATAGTTAATGCCATGCCTACCGAATAAGTTGACGTGTTTCACCCATAATACAGAACATTTCAACATGAGATTTCATCAGGACATAAAGTTTGGTACAACTTTACAAGTAACATTTGAGTTTGGATCGCAAGGTGATTGAACCTCATAATACCACTACAAATTGGAAATCCGCAGAGTCGCGTCACAGAAGTTGCGAGGAGCACATTTTCTCTTTTTGAACCATACAGTATAGTGCCTGCAGATAGAGTCTTTAGATATACAGCCAGGTAGGTGCTCAGTGTAATTATAGCATTCCTAGCTGAGACACACAGAGAAGATATGAACTCACACAGAAATCATCTATCAGCGCTTTCTTTGTGAGTGGCCCTGTATGTTTCAAAAAGAGAATGTGGTCCTTTTCACTTAAGTGATTTATCCAGTATTAAGATTAGAGTATTTTCAGGTGGTTATATCTACTTATGTACCTGTCCAAAATATTTGAATTCGTTTTCAGAGGATCGAGACAGAAGCAGCCTTTAATTGTATTGAACAAGCAAATAAGGTGGGGCTGTCTATGTTGAATGAGTGTTTTACAGCTTTCTTTGGGGTGATATGTGTGTCTTCCATAGTACACTCCATAGCTAAAGAAAGAGAGGCACTTAGGACCAGAACAGCTATAGAACAGTGATGCCGCCTTTGCCGTGGTTGCTTAAGGTGCAGTTTCACAGTGGGATGCGATCAGACATGACCTCGATACCCACTTCAGGGCAACACACACAACCTACGTTTCACAGAATCAGGAATGTCTGCATTGGATGCC
This sequence comes from Triturus cristatus, assembly GCF_964204655.1. Taxonomy (NCBI): domain Eukaryota; kingdom Metazoa; phylum Chordata; class Amphibia; order Caudata; family Salamandridae; genus Triturus; species Triturus cristatus. Next base: position 864,839,203 of record NC_140581.1, read on the forward strand.
TAACAGGGATAGAAACAGGGATAGAGGTAGCATTCCCTCTCGAAATAACTGCATTTGCACATTGTTAAATCTTCTATTTTCCCCATAGGCCAGCAGGTTTCTGACTGGTGTTTGTGCCCTCTTCTTACCACATTGTGTGTCAAGACAAATCACATTACCGCTCTGTACTTCTGGCCTCTCATTTTTATGAATTCAGAGCTCATACATTTGTTGGGCATTAACCACCATGCAAACAAGCTAGATACTTTAAGTTTGTTCAGGAGTTACCTCTTTAAAATCAAACGCTATGCTCTTAGAAAGACAGTGGAAAGTGAAATATATTCTGTGCTGATACCACATATAACGGAAACTGCTGTTTTCAAAATAATACACATTTTAAGTATGTGATTTAAACACTGCAATGGGAATAAAGCATATTCACTTACAGGGAAATTGCCTCCCTGCCAAAACACAGATGGCTGTGTTCGAAAGCAGCAGTAAATAGACTCTGCCTGGGCTTCTGCCAGTTCCAGTAGTAAATAGTCTCTCTCCTTCATAGGTTTGGATAGAATGATCTCTATGTGCGGCCAGTCTTTTGCCTGAAAGATGTTTCTGCTGCTATAAGGTCAGAGCAATATACAGCAATATATCTGAAATTCACAGATTATTGAACAGAATTAAATCAGGTTGCTTGACTTCCATGCAGAGCAATGAAGGCACTCTGGTTTGCAAAGAGAGAAATCAAGAAACTTTGTATAACTTGTTCCTGCCCCAATCCCTACTGCTGTCGAACCTTTCTTTGTAGCACATGCTCCAATCCCTACTGATGTAGAACCTTTCTTTGTGGCACATTCTCCAATCCCTACTGCTGTAGAACCTTTCTTTGGAGCACAAGCCGCAATCTCTACTGCTGTAGAACCTTTCTTTGTAGCACATGCTCCAATCCCTACTGCTGTAGAACCTTTCTTTGGCGCACATAATCCAATCCCTGCTGCTGTAGAACCTTTCTTTGGAGCACATCATCCAATCCCTGCTGCTGTAGAACCTTTCTTTGGAGCACAAGCTCCAATCCCTACTGCTGTAGAACCTTTCTTTGGAGCACAAGCTCCAATCCCTACTGCTGTAGAACCTTTCTTTGTAGCACATGCTCCAATCCCTACTACTGTAGAACCTTTCTTTGGAGCACATCATCCAATCCCTACTGCTGTTGAACCTTTCTTTGGAGTACATGTTCCAATCCCTACTGCTGTAGAATATTTCTTTGTAGCACATGCTCCAATCCCTACTACTGTTGAACCTTTCTTTGGAGCACATCATCCAATCCCTACTGCTGTAGAACCTTTCTTTGCAGCACATGCTCCAATCCCTACTACTGTAGAACCTTTCTTTGTAGCACATGCTCCAATCCCTACTACTGTAGAACCTTTCTTTGGAGCACATCATCCAATCCCTACTGCTGTTGAACCTTTCTTGGGAGCACATGTTCCAATCCCTACTGCTGTAGAACCTTTTTTTGCAGCACATGCTCCAATCAGTACTGCTGTCGAACTTTTCTTTATAGCACATGCTCCAATCAGTACTGCTGTAGAACTTTTCTTTGTAGCACATGCTCCAATCCCTACTGCTGTAGAACCTTTCTTTGGAGCTCATCATCCAATCTCTACTGCTGTAGTACCTTCCTTTGGAGCACATGCTCCTCAGAATTGCCCTGGTCTGGACGGTCGCCACCTCCTATCTAAGATGAGTGCAGTGCCTTATGTACACAGTTTGAAATTGAATAAACATTGGATCTACAGTCCCACGATCAGATCACACCACGATCAGATCACACCACATACATTGACTCCTTGTCAAGGAGCAGACGCATTTTAACACTGTGCCTTGTTCACATGGCCGTGCTCTAGATGCCTCCCAACTCCTCCAGTCCTTTCACCCTGCCAGACGCCTTTAATCAAGTCAGCCAGCCTGTCTAAATCTCCTGTCTGCTGGACAGTTGGACAGTGCGTAATTTGTAAAAAAAAAACAAAAGTGCCAGGGCTCTCGTCGGGAGGCCACTACAGCCTGCACTACAAAATTCCCCAGCTATGCTGACAATGATAGTAACTAAACAACTGCTAACCATCACACTCCTATAAGTGTGACAATTTGGGTTATTTCAGGCCCCCAAAGCCATAAGAATGGCTTAGGCAGCAGGTCATAGTAATTTTTAATGTATATTGCATTAATAATTAACTGTTGTTATGGTCATCTCTAAATTAGTTAGACAGCGCCAACTTGTGACAGACTGTCACAAGCGCCGGTGTTGACACTTAAGCGCTGGTGCCGAGCACCGGAAACCACCAGCTCAAATTAAGCACTGCTGCTGGATTATTCAGACAAAGGTTTTCAGCCGTGATTTCTCCATGTAAAAACTCTGCACTTTGGATCAACCACCATGAGCACTTGAGACTCTAGTCAGATTTCATGAAGTTCCAAAAGTGCTTCAGAATTCCCTGTTTCACTCAGCCTGTGACTAAAAATCTACATTGAGATTATGGATTTGATGTCTAAAGGTACTTTGCGGTAACAAAGCCTGTGATTTGTAAAATGGCATTTACAGGTCAGAAAAATCATACTAACTCATACATTTCCAAAAAAGAGGGGGGGTGAGAGGGGCATCCTAATTGTGGGTCGCAGTGGGCTGTGTCAGTGTTTTGTTACCTCCACTGCGGTCACAATCCATTGATAAGTTACGGGCACTCGAGTTGAATTGGTAACTGATTTGAAAAAGGGATACTGTCCATGTGGGAGAGTTTCCCCTAGGGAAGTGTGTCACTTGGCATCAGGGAGTGTAGGTTGTAGGTTAGGTGACAATTGCGTTCTTCCCCCATTGACTTCCCTTTATATTAACATTTTATTTTAAAAGCACCAGCTAGCCATTCAAGTAACATGGGTGGCTTTTTAAATTTTTTTGCATGGTAGAAATGCACATGCAGGGATGGAGGACTACTGTCCTCCAAAAGCCTACATCCCTTTGTTTGAAGCCTTTCGTAGAGGGTCGCAAAATATGAACTGCTTCATATTAATGAGGCAAGAGGTTTTGTGACTACCTTTGAATGAACATTTTGAGATGCAACCAATTAGTACATCAGCAGCGTCGCAGGTTGTCAAAAGTCAGTGTGCAGTTTACGTATGTTGTCCAATATTATAGCACTATATTGTCCACTTATATAGCAGGCCCTTATCTTTTAGTTTCACTTCCTCTGGAAACATTGTGTATATCAGACCATTCGTCTGGCCACCTAACGCTTCCTAATCAAAACAGTCGCAGATAAACAGCAGGAATCTGCATGAAAACTAGGCCTGGGCGGTGAACTTTGCTCCATTCGCGGAGTTTTCTGACCTCCACACTCTGCGGAGCTCGCGGAGTGCAGAAAACTCCGCTTCGCGATGTGAAGCAGAGTTTTTTCCCAGCTCGTGATCGCAAAGGATACGTTTGTGATCGCGAACGGTAAGTTCACGAGTGCAGGCTGCCGCTCGGGTAGAATTTCTACCCAAGTGGCAGGAATACCAGCACAAACTGCAGTTCGCACTGCACTCCGCCACTCGCGGAACTTCGCTGAGTTATTTTGTAACTTTGCGGAGTTCCGTGTAGCAAAACTCCGCGAACTACGCCCAGGCCTGATGAAAACAATGATTCCCACACACTCACAATACCCATTATTTCTTCACCGCCGAATTAAGGGGACCCATGGTAACAATTGATTCTGGGTGGGGAAATAAGAAGTATTATCCCAGGGCATTCATAACTGAGGCCAAACTGTGCAAATTAGCAAAGACCATACTCGCTGTACGCTCCTTTGTTTGTGCTTCTCTGCATATTGCCTGTCTGTCAGTTTGTTTACAGTGACCAAAGCCCCCAGGTCTGCTTTACATTGCAACAGTAATTACTCAACTGCAGATTTCTGGGTGTATGTGTTTGGTAATAGGGTCTACGGCTTACTCCAAAGCTTGTGATACTGAAGTCTTGTCTTTCATAGAGTATGTATTGCGATAAAAATGATTCTGAGTTGTTTTTTATTGGGATTCTAACATTCAGAACTTGGAGCGCCATCAGAATGCGGCACATGGGCATAGTCTTGTAAGAAGCTCGAGGAAAGCAGGAACCTCAAGTATCTCAAGGTAATGAGCCCTTTGACATCTGTAGATCTATGTTTTCTGTGTATTTGATTTTCACCTTTCTTCTTTCTCTAGTAAGAATCACATGCTCATATTGTAGAAAAGGAATAAGGAATAAGACATGCATTGTAAACTTTCATAGTACAGCAACGCTGGGAATTTCTTTAGAAGCGAGCGGTCTTCTGAATTAATGGTGTTACTACAGAATTTGCGAATTTGAGTGGTCAGAAATACTTTTTAAAATAAATTCCCCTTCCTACTGAGGACTGGGTTTCTGCACATCAGTGCAACGTCACTAACACATAATCAAAATTTTAGTTCCTGTTATGTATGAAAATATTTGTGCCAATTATCACCATAACATTTACTTACATTTGCCTACTATCATTCCTGAGATATAGGCCATCAACCAGGACTCTTCAGCCATCTCTGTCCTGGCCTTTTCTTTCAGTCTGACTCCAGGTGTAACCCATCTCCTTGCAGACAGCCTCAAGGTCTTGGCGTCAGGTGTTTCTCGGCCTTCCTCTTTCCCTTGAGGGTTCCAGGTCAGGCTTTCCCTGATGGTGTTTGATGCAGGCTTGTGGAGGGTTTGACCTAACCAGCCCCAGTGTCTTCATGATTTCTTCATGTTCGGGGAGTTGAAAAGTCTGCTGCATTAGGTCGTTGTTGCTGATGTTGTTTGGCCAGCGGATTTGGAGGATTTTCTTTGCACAGGTGTTGATAAAGTTCTGGACCTTTTTGGTCACTGAAGTTTCTGCTCCATACACAAGGACCAATTTTGCATTGGTGTTTAAGGTCCAATTATATATTTTTTAAAAGTTGTATAGTAACTCCGGCAAACTTACCTCTGTGTAAAAATCACATTTCTGACTATTTCGGAATTCACAGATTATTCCAGAAGTACTTGTGCAAAGCTGGACAGTCACAGCATTCCAGGAAAGGTTCTGGAATTTGATTACAGATTCTAAGTTCCTCCCATACAAAGGCATTTTTGCTTGTACTGGTATGTACATTTGCACATACATAAATACTTTGCAAAAGTCAATCAGTACTTTGGAACATTTATTTTACAGGACAATACTTTCCTTGTTGAGACATTACCCTATTTTTACCCTGGACCCCCTACCCTACCCAGGTTAGGATTGTGCCTTGCAAACGTATGCAAATCGTCAAAGACACAGGATCGTAGGTGTTCAACTTAATGCCACGGTATCCTTGCCCTGGAACATCCAGATTTCTCACAGAAAGTATTACACAATACTTGTAAATTGCGTATGTATAAAATGCTTTATAAGTATAGGTTAGTGTATAAACTGCTTTGAGAATTGCTCCCTCAGACAAGAACATTCATATTTCTTGCTTTAGCATCTCTGGTGCTGAAATTGATCTTTTTAGACTCCACCCATTTGTAGGATAGCTGCCAGCTCATCCGCTTCCCTTTCCTCTTCCGAGTCATTTAGGACAATTTGGTAGGGCGTCTTTAGGATCGCCAAGAATGAGTGAACGTATTTATAGTGAGCACTCTAAAAGAAAATTGTAAACTGTTACCAACTTTATTGTGGACGCTTTTCACTCTGGCTTTCGGCCAGTGCTTGATTAGTGCCAGCACTTGATTGTCAGCTCCGACTCTAGTGACACATGGTGGTGATGCCTTTTTAATTTAGAGATGAGCACAACAACCGTGTTTATTATGTCAATATACATTGAAAGTGAATATTAACAGCCTCTTATGCCATTATTATTGCTTTGTGTGGCCTGAATAAATTTGAATTGTCATGCTTGTAGGAGTGCGATGATTAGGTGTTATGTTGCTGCCATTGGCGGAGTTGGTAGGGTATGGGTGGTGCAGGCTGCAGTGGTCTTCCAAGAAGAGCCCTGGCACTTATTTTTTCAGGAATTTAAGCACTGCTTTTGACCTATTCATAAAACTGCCTCTGCTAAAGTATTTTGTAAACAAAGTAGGGTCCTTGTAAGTGATCAATCCAGTAGCCAGTAGTGTAGATTATGTAGGTTTATTCAGTCACAAGTAAGATGCCACTTAATGGTTGTGTCTGGAAGTGTTTTTTGTATTTTTTATTTTATTTTTGGCTGTCAACCTCGTTGGAGTCAGTGTGACATCAAACGTAAGCCGACAATGATCCTGTGTGTGACTTCCATTTTAGATTCATTTTTACACATTTACTGCCCTCCTTCGCCGGGAAGGTGAGAGGATCACATGTGAGTTTAAAAAAGTTTCAAGCTGCAAAACCATATTTACAGGTAACTAGATTGAGCGTGAAATCATGTTTAGATTTGCATGCTGTTCATATGAAATGTAATAGCATTCTTCCCATAGGGAGGGTTTGAAGAGGGAGTAGTGCTAAATACTTACTTTTAACTAGTCTGACTTACTGTAGTCTCCTTTTGTGCTTGGGTATCTACACAGCAGTATTTATTAAAAGTATGTTTTGAAGACCATGTTGCAACATTGCAAATGTCTTTTAATGAAGAACTGCCAAGAAACGGCAGTATAATACCTTTCTTTTGTGTAAGTATATGCCCTTGGTTTAATATCTAGTTTTTAGGTCGAGCCTAGAGTCCACGCGCATGCGCTGCTCTGCGATGCATACAGTGTTCTCTCTGTGTATTTTGGCCAGGCCCACCAGTTTTCATTGGTTCTTTTATGTGCCGTTTGGAAATCCTTCGTTTTGTATGGTGCATGGCTTACATTTGTCCCACCTCTTGGTGTGTTGTTAACACCCATGGCTACTGGTCCGATTACTTGTAGGCGTTGCACCACTGCCCTTTTATGTTGTTTTGGCAGACTATTTAATTATTATGCCTCAGCTATCCTGTTATTCAGCTGCAGTTGTCCCTCCCACCCCCTCACGTTTCCCTGCATGCCCTCCCACTCCCCCTGGTGCTCCCCTCCCGTTTTCTATTTCTGTCCCACTTCCCTTGGTGCCCCCGTCTTGTTTTTTATCATTGTAGTTTTATTGTCCCGTTTTGCTTTTACTTCGGTGGCCATTGTCTCGTTTTTTTTGGGGGGTTGGGGGGGTTGTATACAGTAACTCTGGTGGGGAGAGTCACGGACACCCCATTGGCCGATCCCCACCGCACTTAACCGGGATCCCAGCCACGGCACTCCTCATGTTGCTGCCCCAGCTTTTGATTCAGGTGTTGTCAGCCGCCCCACCACCTTTTTTAACTTTCCAATTTAGTGTCTTACAGAAGGTCAGGACCCAGGCAATCAAAATGACATGTGTTCCTTTCGGGATTGTTCCTTGTGGTGTCCATGAACACACGTCACTGTGCAGCCCCCACCCTCTCTCCAAAATGGCTTTTCCCGACGCTTGATCATACATGTTATGTGATCGGTCTATTAAGTACGGCTTTACGAATGGGCGTGTGGTATAAGTTTTAGTTTTTGGTTGCTTAAATAGTGTAAAAATATTTATGTTTAAATAGTGTGTTCCTTTCAGGGTTGTTGCTTGTGGTGTCCATTAACACACGTCACTTAACAGCCCCCACCCTCCTCTCCAAAAGGGCTGTCCCTGAAGGTTGCACACAAAAGTTATTAGATCTGCCTATTAAAAACGGCACTTTAAATGGGCGGTGTGGACCACTTTTTAGTGTCATTATGCTTAAATAGTGCACAATATTTCTGCTTAAATGGTATACAAATATTTCTGGAACCGAATACTACATTCTCGCCGGCACTGTTTACTCATTAACAGAAGGAAATACCGGTCCCATGTGAACTTTTAGTTTCAAGCCAATCGGAGAATCATTATAATTAAATTGCAGCTAAATTCGAATTATTTGTGAAAACGAGCACGGGTTCTCGCAAAAGAGTAAGTTAGCATGTGTGTTAACTATCGTTCCTGGAGTTTGCTTTCCCAGAAGGAGATAGGCAGTCCTGTACAGCGCTTGTTTCCATTGCTATCACTACTCCGCTCCGCTCTGACGTCATTCTATCATTAGATAACATGCGCTTAGGGGCTGAGTGTTCACGCAGTGTTGACTCACCTTCTTTGCAGTGACTTCCACTGTAGAACAGTACAGCGTCTCCAGGTACCCTGCCACCCGCACAGAGCCCCAGCCATAGAGTGAATGGGTCTTTAAGAGGTGCAGCCCCCCACACTGCATAAGGTGTGAGCAGGCAGTGTCATAACGCTCAGTGTCATCGACTGCATACATGTATATTAGTGTAGGTGAAAATGATCCTCCACGGAGTCACACCTGCATCTGCATCCCTTGTATCTTTCAGCTTTACGCGGTGTGGTTATCTGCTTATTTCTCCTCTACGTTGGTTTTCGCTGCTACTTGAAGACGGTTACAGGAAAAGCTATTTTTGTGTCTTTCTCATGTTTTTGACTCAAGAAACTGCTTCATTTTTTTTGTAAAGAATTCTAGCCATTTTCTTCCCGTGGTTTTAGCGCAGGGATGTTTATATAGGCTCTGAATATCCCCATGAACAGTTTGCCTTTTGACTGGATCAAAATGCCTTCGGATGTAATAACACACTCTGTGCTAACTTTGTACTAGCCAATTTAGCCCGGAATGCTATACATCAGAGTTTTTTGTTTAGTAATTTCGAAGGCAGAGTAAAATTTGTTTTCTGTCTTTAATTTTAACACACAAGAAAGGGCACTGGGGGGGCAGGGTTGGTGAGAAAGGATTCTTTCTGTGAAGCATCTTAAAAGAGGCCACACATCTAATTAGAACCAAGCGAAAGTAACAAGCATCTGAATTGCTGGGTTGAAAGTGCATTAACAAAGTGTGGGATTTGGTCATCTTTTATTTTAGATTATGGAATTTCATGGAATTTCATATATTTTTGAAGTGAGGTGCACATAACCTAAAACTGATTTCCCATGGCTACAGGTTTAGTAATTTATTCATCCTACGATGCTATCCTACCTCCATCATAGTCTGTGCTGGCCCAGTCCCTCCCAATATAAGCACAGCACCATCTCAGCATCGATACAGCACCACCTCCTCATCAGTGCACCACCAAATCAGCACCAGCGCAGCCCCACCACAGCATTAGCGCAACGCCATGTCTGCAGCATCACCTCTGCACCAGTGCATTAACTTTGCACTAGCGCAGCACCAACTCAGCATCACTGGGTTCCACTCAACACTACCTGAGCACCAGCAAAGCACCACCTGAGCACCACCACAGTATCACTTGGCATCACCTCCGCACCAACACACCACCATCTCAGCACCACTCGGCACCACCTCAGTATCATTCAGCATCACCTCTGCACCAGCACACCACTACTTCAGCATCAATCCGCACCACCTCAGCCTGCCCTCGGAATCTGGCATCTGTTGATTCTCCCCTAGTGTCCATCCGCTGCTCGTGTTGTAATTCAGGTACTATTTACCAACCTCCACCCTCCCAATGTTTATATTTCCCCTGCTCCCACATAATAAAAATAAGTTATAACAAGCATTAGAAAAGGCAGAAAGACGTTGCCAGCATTGGAAAGAGAAAAAAAAAATGACATTTTTAATGTTCATTCTTTTTTTAATAGGGTCATTTTGTTGTACATAATGTCTTCTGTGTTATTTCTACAGTAACAAAAATACTTATAACACTTTTTTATTGCAACGTTTTAACATTCTGCACAGCAGCCACACTACTCTACAATAAATCTTAAAAACATTGGCAGAGTCAATAGCTCTGGCTAAACACTTATAAGGACCTAAACACGAGACCTATTGGCTATGCCAATGCTTGTTTGTTTTGTAAGTGGTAGCATAAATGAATTGTTTGTACAGGTCACCTTGTCACAGTACCTTTGGTGACTGCTGCTCCTAATGTATGGTGGGGTGTGTCATGAAGAATTGTTTACATTTTCTAATGGTTACGTCTCCTAAATGTAATGGATAATAGCTCTTCTGTTTGTAGGGCCCTTTCTGCTGTTAGTTGGATTCTGAAAGAATGACGCTAATTGTATTGGCATGAAAAAGTGATACTATCTTTGGAATGAAAGTTGGATCATTTTCTCCCTACTAATTTGTCTTTGTGAGCTGTTAGTGCTTGTAACTCATTAACCCTTCTTAAAGATGTAATCACTAGTAGAAAGGCTGCCTTTGAGGTAAGATATTGTAAAGCTGCCTTAAGCGTTCGATTAAAAGAGTCTCCCTAAACTCTTATGCACCATACAGAATACCTGCTACCCGATCCCGGAGGCAATATTTGCTAAATTAGATGGTGGCTTGCGGGCCTTGCTGTGGTGTGGTGGGCACCCCAGGATAGCGCTGTTGACTCTCCAGCGTAACCCCTACAATGGTGGAATTGTCCTCCCAGACATGCAGGCCTATTATTGGGCAGCCGATATGGTGTCCATAAACGACTGGCTGTTTGTACCGCAGGCTCACTCTACCCATAGGCTGGTGTGAGAGTAGTTTGCCAACCTGTCCTGTCTTTACTACCTCTATGGTGGGAAGGGGGTTCGGCAATTGCTACAGGCGTCACAGGTGACTGTGGATGCCTGTCACAAGGCAACTAGACGTATCGGCTGGGGAGGAAAGATTACGCGGGCAACGCCGATTTGGGAGGGCGCATAGATGCGCGAACTGGGCAAGCTCCGGGGCTTTGTGGCATGAGACTTACTGGGAATCTCCTAAATAGGAAATCAATTGGAAGAGGGTGCCTTGATGCCCTCTTCGTCCCTACAGAGGGAATAGTCCATGCACCAGAATTAATATCTTAAGCACGCGCAACTGCAGCACGCTTGGCAAGTGAAGAAATAGGGGGACCTAGATCTGCCGGAGTTTGCCCCATTGGAGGGAAGGTTGCTGCTTAACGAGCTCGCACAGAGGGCTGTATCTCACCTATAAGATGCTAAACAATAATATGCTGGACACACTGACATAGTTGAGGGCCAGATGGGAGGTAGATGTCAGCAAATTGAAGGATGTCGACTAGGAGGCAGCCCTTATGCACCCAAGAGAAGTGGCTATAAAGTCACGGCTGCGCCTGATCCCGATATTGCAACAGGTATATTATGATTGGGACCGCCTACATCACATTGGGAGGACGGCTTCTCCGGGCTGCCTGCGAGGTGGAGGTGGCAGAGGTACTTTTATACACATGATTTGGAGTTGCTCAGCTATTCAGGCATACTGGTAATGGGTGGTGAAGAGCTTAGTCGGGTGCTGGGCATAGACATCCCTCTTGAACTTAACTACGTTCTGCTGGGGGTCCCAGGAGATGTGGATGTTCCTAGAATGTAGCTTCTTTTCTGTAACTTGGGGCTGGTAGTGGCTAAACGGGATGTGGCGCGCCACTGGGTTGTACCGGAGGTCCCTACCATGGCAGAGTGGAAATCAGGGATGGATCTTTATATGGCTGCTGAAAAGGTCACATACAATAGTAGGGGATGCCCACGTAAATTCTTCAAGGTTTAGGGAGAGTGGATTAAGCACTACAGTCTATGCCCCTTGGATGCCACACTGACTCCCTCACGATGATGCCTCTTCTTGGTGTACACTGTGATGCCATAATCATTTCGTACTGTGATTTATTTGTTTTGAAACTTGTTGCCAGGTGCTTATTTTTTGTGACCAATGACATGTATTATCTCCTCTGTTTTTTTAATTTATTTTGAAAATGGACTCCCTCCCACAATTGTTGCAAAGGGTAGAATTTCGAATTGATAATGGGCTCTATTCATTACAAACCTTAGATATTTGAAATGTGCTAGATGCATTGGTATTTGAAACTATGCATCCTTGAGGTTGATTGCTGTCATTATAGTCCAGTAAGGAAGTGACCTGCCAAAAAGTAGTTCTTTCAAAACATTGCATCTTCATAAACCTGTGTACAGAGCACAGGTCCAGTGTAAGTCTTGGAGTTAAGTCTTACTTGGAAATAAGAGGTATACCAAGGATACTCCTGTGTCCAGTTCCTGTAATGGCACTTTTCAATTGCCTGCTTCAAGAGTAGTTCTTGTACGTCTTGAGGATCTGTTTTTGCTGTGTCTTGACTCTTGGTGGTTTCCTCATGAACTCTGTATATTGATGCACCGGATTAGATTCAGTACCTATATGTCTGGTGTTATAGACCACCATTGTTTTAAAGTGTATTACCACAGTTTGGATGTTGTGAGGGGCAGGATTGAAAATATTTGCTGGTAGACATGGAGCATGTTGGGTATTGGCCTCTACTTTTGCTTCTGCTTCGAAAAGGTTTGCGTTTGATGGGTTGATTGGTGCCAAAATCCTCCGTCTTGTAAGTAACTGCCTTGTGTTGCCTTTCAAAAGACATACAGGGTTGCCTTCTGTTTTTCTCTTAAATCTGCAGGACATCCTCTTTTGAAGGATCATCTAATTTTTAGAGCCCCTTTGCTTTTGCTTTGTCATTAGTTTTTTTTAATCTGTTCTAATGAGTTTTCTACTTGTGTTCTGAACAAATTATCCTCAGTAAAAGGCATACAATTAATATTAATCTGCATTTCTGATTTATTACTGGAAATGCGCAAATATGCACGTCTATTACTGATTTCAAACACCTATTAGCAATGTTCTTTCCTTCTTCAAAAGTAGATTTCCCTCTCTCTTTCAGCTCTTCTGGAAGATGCCAACAACTCCCCCACTTCTTCCCACTGTTACTGTGCATATCTATTCAATAAGGCATTCGAACTGCAATGAGTGGCAACTGCCATTTAAGTTATTTTTCTTACCACCTGTAATTGTTTGTTAAGGTTTCATGTGGTGGGCCATGATTGGCTGTTCCCTTTTCCTGGATGCAGCAGGTATCAAGAAGTATGCCTCTGTGGGATTTTATGTACTGAGCATCTTCCACTGAGGACTTATATTTTCTCAAGCCTTTTGGTGGTTCTGTTCTGGTCTGACTTGTTTTAGGAACGCCTCTTTCCCTTGCTGATTTTTGCTTAGTAAAATAGAAATGTACTGGTGTTTTCTGTGTTTAGATGTCCCAAGTGAGAAACTATCATCCTCTTGCAGCTTTCTTAATTATGTTATGACATATTGCTATATCGGAATTTTACCAACCACTTTGTGTAGATAGTGCACCCATTAGGTCCTGAAGAAATGCCACGGATCACACCAGACCACTGTGCATGAAACATGTCGACCATGAGAGTAGAGCCTAGCTCCACTGGACCATAAAGTCAGAGAGCGGCCACTCTATTTGCTTTTAAGAAGGTGGATAGCCAGCCTGAATAAAAGCCTTATTTGCACTATCCAACCTTTTTTAATATCACTTACTTTCAGCGCATCTACACCACCTAGACCTCTCACACCCACAGCACCATACGGCAAGGAACAAAAGATCTCCGCTAAAAAGCCCCTTTACAGGTGCCCGTTTGGTATTGCAGCGCCGACCCGACGAGGAGCAGGTCCAAATGATGAAGCATGACACCTAGCTTGCTGGGTGTATGAGGACTCTAGTTCCAACTAGGAGGATTCTCCTCCACCACCTTTTGTATTGTATTGTATTAAAAATGTATAAAGCGCGAACTGTCACCCTACTGGTATCCTGCCACTGAGACTTAAAAATGGAACCCCCATGGACAACGACCAGTTTATCAATGGGAAGCAATATGTTCAGCCTTTGGGAACAGCCAGGTTTTCAGACTCTTCCTAAAACATGTCAAAGACTCAGCCTGTCTGATGTTCTGAGGCAGCTCATTCCACAGGCGTGCGGCCGCAACACCAAAAGCTCTGCCTCCAGACCTGGACCTCTTAAATCTGGTAGTCAGTATCAGATTTGCGCTGGAGGTGCGGAGCTGCCTCTTGGGCGTATACCAAGTAAATTTCTCCTGCATCGGTACAGGGCCCAGTCCATGTACTGCTCTAAACACAATACAAAGAGATTTAAAGCAGACCCTTTCCTTAATCGGCAACCAGTGAAGATCCCTCAAGGCCATCACCGTAGAGGACCTGCGCTCTCTATTTAGCGCCAAGTTTGCTGCTATAGACTGGACTCTGCAACCCCTGCAAGATGTATTGTGGTGCTCCCAGAAACAGGGAGTTGCAGTAATCCAGTCTACTCAGAATTATACTCCTTACTACAAAGGGGTCTCGTATCACTAGGCAGTAGTGGGAGACTCTGTGGAGCCGATTAATTAATAACCTGGTGCAGAGATCACCACTTTGCCACGGGTTCTTATCAAGTAAGGAGGAATCAACAGTGGAGCGAAGTACAAACCATAGGTAATTTATTAGGCATTCAGAATGGGTCTCCATTCAACGAGCACCATGGAGTTACTCAAGGAAAGGAGCACACTTGAACAATGGCTACATTGGTTTTTATAGGGAAGATCACAAACCAGGAACGCCCAGAGGTAAATAGAACTTTGGAAAGAACACACAAATGAGCTAAGGCAAGAATCTGACAGCCTCGGTGTTTTGTGCAATTTCTACGTTTTAAGGCGGAACAACAAAATGTGCTATTCTGAGTAGACTTTACTTAAGGATTAACTATTGCTTGAAAACCTTCGAGCAAGCTGACTCTGCATGTTTACGCAGCCTACAATGTCTCAACTTTAGCTTTGTGACCTAATGTTTATGCAGGTACCATCAGGGACAGAATCAGGCTGAAAACAGATCAAAGGTGATTATGAATGAAGCACAGCTAAATTAAGAAAATGAGAGATTCAGATTTTAAGGTTTCACAACTCCATCTGGAGGTTATCATCTACCAAGACCCCCAGAGTGCGCACCGTTTTAACTGGTGCCAGAGGTTCGTTCTCGGGGGTAAGTCTAAACTCCAAAGGAAGATGCTGAGGCATTCTAGTGGTAGAGCAGTATATCACCTCTTTTTTTCCCCCATTGAATTGCAGGGAGTTCTTCCTGAGCCAGCTGGCGGTCTGACGCATGCATTCCTGAAACGCAACCAAAGACATCGCTTGTTTCCCTTCCAGGGAAAACACCAATTGGGTGTCATAAGCGTAGTTGATCACATCAATTCCAAATGACTTAATAACAGGAATCAAGGGAAGCAGGTAGATATTAAACAAGATAGGGCTGATCGCAGAGCCCTGCGGCACCCCGTAGCGCACCGGGGACTTGCTAGAGGTGAACGATGTCATAGTCATGACCTGTTGTCTCCCTGATAGATAAGACTTCAGCCACTTCAAAGCCTGCCCTTTCACTCCTATCTTTTCCTGCCTTTCCACCAGTACCGTATGGCTCACCGTGTCGAATGCGGCCGACATATCCAGTAGTACTAACAAAGAAGGATTTCCATTGTCGGCACGCATTTGTAGGTTGTCCAATACGGTTGCCAGAGCTGTTTCAGTACCGTGGCCTGGACGAAAGCCAAACTGGTCCCTATCCAGCAGATGGTTAACCTCAAGATAGCAAGATAAAGTTTTGCTAACTGCTTTTTCCAGAATTTTAACCGGATATGGCAGGAGGGAGATGGGTCTAAAATTAGCTGGAACTGTAGGGTCCAGAGAGGATTTCTTGAGCAGGGGGGTCACCACTGCTTGCTTCCATGCCTCTGGAACCACTCCTTCTTTCAAAGACTGACAGCATATCTGCCTCAGCCAGGGGAAGATTTCTTGCCTAAACTCCTTCCAGATCCTGTGTGGAAGAGGGTCTAGGGGCGATCCCGAAGAAACACTTTGGGCCACGCTATTAAAAAAGTCCTCCGTAAGAGGTTGAAAGTGCTCCAGCGAACTTTCTACCCGAGAATCTCCTCCTAGCGACTGAGGTGAATCAGCCTGACCGCTTATATTACTTGAATCAAGACCTCCAACAATTTTGGAGATCTTCTCATTGAAATGGGTAGCAATCTCATCGCAAAGTTTTTGTGATGCGACCACCTTATTGCTCGTACAGGAAAGACTGGACTGGTCCCTAAAGATATTAAAAAGTGATTTTGTACTGTTAGGCGCTTGCAGAATAGACTTGGCGTAGAAATCTGCTTTTGACCTGGAGATAGACTCCTTGTACCGGGCCTGTGCCAACTTTAATTCTTTCTTATCCAGCTCTAAATAAAACCTTCTCCATTTCCTCTCGGCCTTCTTGCATGTAGCCCGCATTAATTTCAGCTCCTCACTATACCAAGGGGCTGAACTTTTCCTCCTATTCTTAATTCTTTTTACTGGGGCTAGCAAGTCCAGTGTTCCAGTTATGTAACTGCAATATGCTTGAAAATTATTTTCCACTGAGTCATTAGGGGTTAAGAGGTTCTGATTAAATGTCAGGTCTGTTCTGTTTCTTATTACCTTGGTCCACTCTCTACCCTTTCGGTAAGTTACTGACTGATTATTATTGTTGTTCACTGGACCAGGCAACATAATCCTAAAATGGATTAGAAAATGATCAGTCCAGCTTTGAGGCAAAATAGGCAACCACCTCTGTCTCGGTATGATTGGCGAACAGGAGATCTAAAACATGCCCTCCTTAAAGGGTTGGCTGTTGCACCAATTGGTACAGACTGATATTCTCACATGTTTGCCTTAGATCTCTCAAATGGTTGCCTAGGTTCCCGTTGTCCCATAAGTTAAAATCACCCAATAAAATCATTCTTGAATGTGTTAGGGTCAGGTTGGTAATAGTGTCAAGTAATGCTTAATATTAGGTATCTAAACCTGGAGGTCTATAACAGACCATCCCAGTTAATAGCCTACTTTTGGCCTCTTGCAATGAAAAACCCAATAGTTCGATCCCCGCAACATCATCTACCCCTAGTGGTGCAAAGTCCCATTTTTCTTTAAAAATCACCCCAACCCCCCCTTCCTCTTCTCCCCGCAGCCCTTGGTTTATGGAACATTTTATAGCCATCTGGGCAAGCAAAGCCCATTTGTAGATGGGAGTCAACGTTAGTCCATGTCTCTGTTAGGAAAAGGGCATCCAAGTCCATGTCCTCTAACATATTAGATATCTCTTGATAATGCTTCATCAGAGACCTGCTGTTGATCAAGCCACAGTTTAAAATGTTTTTATCATGAACAAGAGCATCTTGGTGTTTCCCCCATGCCTCCTTTTCACCTATATTAAGCAGTTGTTCCCTGGAATATCTAATCCTGTCTTGACCTTGATTCGGACAGGCAGCATGATCACTTTATCCTCCTCGAGGAACTGCATACCTGTTGTGACTAGAGTACATAAACATATCCTCAGGCACTGCATAATTATTCTGTCTAAGGGTCACCACTTTTTTCATCCTTGGCCAACAGGCCCACTGTGCATGATCGCATTGTTTTAGGAAAATATTTACTATCGTTTTCTAAACATTTATGATTGTTTTAAAAACCTATCGATTTTAGAAGAAACCCTGGAGTGACCACTCTAGTATATTAGACCTTTATTTCCCCCTGCAAATTAGAGGAGAATTCCTTGTACGCTGATACGGGGTCCTGCATGCGGAATCTTCGACACGCAGCGGTCTGACATCCCTTGCACAGTGTCATCCTCGGAGCAGAGACGGGGTCCTTAGTTCTCTACCATCAGGTGAGGGGGTTGGTTCTTCCCTAGGGGATTCTTGGCTACATACATATTTGCACATATACATGCTACACCTACATATTAGGCTAGGTACAATTAGGCAAAATACGTAGGGCGCGCAATATAGGCGTATGCAAGTGCTACTGTCTTACCTTAACAGTATGTGTTCATCTTCTTAGCACTATGGTAGAAATGTATCTACTGTTTACCATATTGGTACCTGCGATTTCTTTCGTATGCTTCTGTCTCCTGATTGTTTTACACAAGACTAGCACTGGACCAATAAATACTTATTAAAACGTCCTAATCACCATCCTGTGTATTTTCTGAGAACAAGTAAGCACGAGTGACTGAGCGAAAATTACTGCACTGTTTTCCACGATCCATGAGGAATCAGGGTTGTCGTGTTCAGGGGTTGCCAGAAACTACCTACACCACTGTAAGATACAAGGGGGTGGTAGTGGCACTCTAGAGATAGCTGGGCTAACGGCTGGCGTATCCTGTGGGGATGTCCAGAATCAGTTTAGACACCAAGCCCTCAGTTTAGGTCATCCAAAACGCGCAGGTCCTGGGGATTCTTAGGAACTACACGATAGGGGCTGAGAAAAGAGCAAAAACAGATACAGAAATATGCTGAAGGTGACAGAGAGAAGGTTGAAAAGAGAAAAAAAAGTAGAGGGGGAATATTAAAGACAAGGTAGAGGAAACTGAGAGAAAGCATGTAGGGGGAGCGAGGCAGAGATGACTGGTTAGGTTGGGGAAATGAGGGAACAGATAGAGAAAAGGCACACAGGAGATGAAGAGCTTGAATAGGGAGTAAACAGAGAGATTATATGAGGGTTCACTTTGTAACTTGCATGTCAGACCTTTCAACCTCAATTCCAATGCACTATATCTGGATGCAAAATGCTGCTGATGAACCTCAGAGACAACAAACACCCTTCCCTGTGCACATTCTCCCCAGTTGAAGACCATCAGGCAAATGCCTGTCTCCTGGTTCCAGTAATGATCAACCTTCAGCAGTGGTCCTTCGGATTTCTTGCACTCGCAGTCAACCTCTCCAAGTTATTTTCCTTGTTCTTTCCTCACACACTTCTGAACCAAGCAACGGAAAACAAAACTTTAAAATGAATTCACATAGGGGGCATTGTCGGCTTATGGCTGACATCACAGTAAGTCATACTGACACTACCCACTTCTTCAGCAAGAAAACAGTTAAAATGACATGCCCCACAATGAGGCGTGTAGTTGAAATTCCACCAAACTGATTTGAAAACAAGCAACAAAAAAATGAAGTCCTATCCAACAATAGTTTTAAAGCCAGTCAGCAAACAAAGTCTAATTATTGTGGAAACATGAGTGATGCCAGTTGTGTTTGAAACATGAAACACAATGTGCAATAGATCTATAAAATATATTGGAAATCGGGTCTGCAAATGTTGTTGGATCTCAGATGCTGAGTGGAGGGCAAACATTATAACCACACAGCATAAAGTTAAAACTGCAAATGAACTTGTTTAATGTAACACAGTGCCTATTTATCATATCTCTTTCGTTCATGAAATACTCTCAAAACTCTTTACAGTTGAGGATCAAGGGTAATATCACCACATTTTCTGTTTCCCGGTTCCCCCTGCCTGTGTGCTGTTTCTTTAGAGATATCTGGCCTAATCCTCTTGGTGGTCCCCTGCACTTGCAGCTCTTTCTCCTTCAGGGCTAACCCCAGAATTTATTCTTTCAAAGAGTAAGATTAAAAAATGCACCAGAATCTTTTGTGGTTTTTAACGCCCGGGATGTATCTTAAAAGGGTCTCTATGTACTAGTTGAATTTCTACTTCCAAGTTGGCCATTGAGGCCTCCTGCGGGAAGGAGCGTTATAAATAGACCTATCATGAAGGTTTTAATATCTGACTCGTCCAATCCTTCTACCACTCCTTAGATTCTGATGTTATTTCTTCTGACGTAATTTTCCAATTTTTCAGTTAGTGCCTTTTCTCGCTACTTCAAACGCACAACCTACTGAGTGTTCCCTTGAACTTTTAAATGTAAATCTTGCAATCCGCATTCCAGCTCTTGTGTGCCCTGGGTAGACCTTCTATCTTTTCCTTCAAGCTGGAGAAAGTTACCTGAATCTCCTTTTGGTTTGCCTCAGAGGTTGAGAAGCGCCCTTTAATTTCCTGGGTTAGTTGCACCAGCATTTCCTGCACCATGTCCCACCCTTTTGTAGCGCCCAGACTACCCCCTTCTGCACTTTGGATTCCGTCTACACTACCCCCTCCCCAGTGGCTCCTCCTGCCCCCAAATCTGGTTCTTCCACAGTCAGGCCCAAAAACCTGTTTTTTTATTGGGGCAGCAGGGTGTATTAAAGGGGTTCCAAGGTCTACTTGGACCACACTCCTTATTTCGCACATTGGACTTTACCTAACTTCAAAGCCAGATTGTTTTGGGGTAGCTCTGCTGTCCTCCATGCCTTCCTCCAAACTTTTCCTAGAGGGAAACAGAATGGGAATCTCGGATACTGAGTGGAGGGCAAACATTATAACTGCACAGCTTAAAGGTGAGTGAAAACTGCAAATGAACTTGTTTAATGTAACACGGTGCCTATTTATCATATCTACTTTCGTTCATGAAATACTTTTTAAAATCTTTATAGCGAGAGGATAAAGGGTAATATCACGTCATTTTAGTATTTTGTGAATAGTTAGCACATAGATGAAACCTTGGGCTAACCCACGACAAAAATAATTTGTTGGAATTATATAGGAACCATTTCTTAAAAGTGTATGAGAAGCAGGAATTAGAGAAGCAGGAATTAAAGAAGCAGGTGATGCGAGGAGTTTACAAGGAATGTTGAGATTCAAAGGATCACAAGTGCTGTTAATTACGAAAGAACCACAAGGGAGCGAGTGTCCCAGAGGATTAGTGCACGAGGATGTGCTAATGAAACAGATGTGTCTTTTGTTAGATAGTGATAGTCAAAAGGGAATTACCAGGCATGTTGTAGAAATGTGTTAGGTTTACTTTCATATCATCCAATT
This sequence comes from Triturus cristatus, assembly GCF_964204655.1. Taxonomy (NCBI): domain Eukaryota; kingdom Metazoa; phylum Chordata; class Amphibia; order Caudata; family Salamandridae; genus Triturus; species Triturus cristatus. The sequence continues at coordinate 864,859,797 of NC_140581.1, forward strand.
GATGTATGGGTCTGGCAGTTCTAGAAATGAAAGGCAGTGATAGGCCAAACAATGATTCCATGTAAGAGCCACATAATATGTGAATCTTAAGCAACAGAAAAAGGAATACTCTCTGTCTGTTCAATTGAGGGAAGATTGTATGATCCTCCTTTTTGGAGATCATTATCTGCCTTGCAGTAAGATTGTAAGGGAGAAAGAAGGCATACTTGATTATGAGCTGCAGAGGCACTCTATGGGCTTTAACAGTTTGTCGTGCCAAGCTTAATTGTGTCAGTGCCCGCATTTGAGCTTGCCTTTGTTGTAAAGAATTTAAATCTTTCTGCAAAAGATGCAAAGCAGAAAATGTGATAGTAGAAGTTGTACATATGTGTTTAGAAAGAGGTTGAAAGCCATTGTCAATAACTTTGAAAGTGGTTTGAATGATTTCCCTATAAGTTGAATTATTTCTTTCTGCAGCATTTGTTACAGAGTATGTCTGATCTTCTATAATGGCAGCACAGATCAAAGTAACTACAAATCTTTTTTTTCCTTTTCTTTTACTGGATACAGCCCCAGAAGAAAATAACTATAATCCATATCCTCACTGAATATTGGCAAATGTTTCTTTAGAACAGCAAGTGGCTATAGATCTAGGAGAATGTGTACTATATCTAGAGTTTGGTCTACTTGTTAATGGATCAAACACACAAACGATGATGGGAGGTATACTTGCAACAAGTCTAACCACTGGCAATTGCTGGTGGTAGCATTCCAATGCATTGTTCTTTTGCCCACCATGCCACCTCAGTTGGGATCCAGCCATATGCAAATCAGTCTTGACCCTACTCTAATCGGAACAGGTCAGCCTGAATTGCCAGGCCAGGTCCTCCCTGAACCGGAACACAAGCAATCCAAAACTAGTTTCGTCCTAATTGGCGCTCAGCAGTTGGGTGTAGTTTCGTTCCAGTGGCACAGTGTGCAAGTAACTCACATCTGGGCATACCCGTGAACTATAATGAGGTGGCATGGAGGGCAAAAGCATGATGGGTTGGGATGCTGCCCCAAGTGAGTGCCAGTAGTTAGAGAAATTGCAAGCATTCTTACCATCACCTTTTATGTGTTTGATGCAACACCTTAAGTGGCAATGGTATGCTCAAATGTGGGTCCCTTACTCACTGTGCCACTGGAACCAAGCTTTACCCAACTGAGATATATACATATATCCATGAACTATCAGTAGAGGACCAGTGTGGTCAATGAACACGACGCTGAGCTGTTTGCCGTATATTATGAGGGGAGTAGGTACTGGTCTTACTGCAGTTGAATGCTTTATTTATTGATAAGCAGTACTTTGCCGTACATGCTTTGTCACATTCAGTGGTAAATGGAACAAGCAGTATCGTTGCTGTAGCATTGACACATTGGTACTGATGCCAGCATGTGCCAAACCTATCCCTTCATGAGATGCCCAAATCAAATCAGTCATTGAGTATGTGCCTACCCCCGATCCCAGTTACTGGAGCTACATTAAAGGTTTACAATCAATCAATCAATTAATTTGTAAAGCGCACTACATACCTGTGAGGGTTTCAAGGCGGTGGGGGGGGGGGGGAGGGGGGTGCTGCTGCTATTGGTCGAAGAGCCAGGTCTTGAGATGACTCCTGAAGGTCAGCAGGTCTTCGGTTTGTCGTAGGTAGAGGGGGAGGGTGTTCCAGGTCCTGGCGGCGCGATGGGAGAAGGATCTGCCTCCGGAAGTTGTTCTACGGATGCGCGGGACCGTGGCCAGGGCATTGTCAGCAGAGCGGAGTTTCCTGTTGGGTACGTAGAAGGAGAGCCGATTGTTGTGATAGGCTGGTCCGGTCATGTGGAGTGCCTTGTGTGCGTGGATCAGGAGCTTGAAGGAGATTCTCCTGTCGACGGGGAGCCAGTGCAGGTTCCTCCGGTGGGGGGTGATGTGGTCGCGGCGCGGGACGTCGAGGATCAGGTGTGCAGAGGCGTTCTGGATTATCTGCAGTCTGTTGATGAGCTTGGACGAGGCTCCTGCGTAGAGGGCGTTTCCGTAGTCGAGTCTGCTGCTGACTAGGGCCTGGGTGACTGTTTTCCTTGTGTTTGTCGGGATCCATATGTAGATCTTGCGGAGCATGCGGAGGGTGTTGAAGCAGGTGGAGGAGACTGCGTTGACTTGTTTGGTCATGGTGAGTTTCGAGTCGAGGATGACTCCCAGGTTGCGTGCGTGGTCAGTGGGGGCCGGGGGGGTCCCCAGAGACGTGGGCCACCATGAGTCGTCCCATGCTGAGGGGTTGGACCCGAGGATGAGGATCTCTGTCTTGTCTGTGTTCAGTTTAAGGCGGCTGTCCTCCATCCAGTCTGCGACGGCCTTCATTCCCTGGTGGAGGTTGGATTTGGGGGTGAGAGGGTCCTTGGTGAGGGAGAGGATCAGCTGAGTGTCGTCGGCATAGGAGATTATGTTGAGGTCGTGCTGTCGGGCGATGCGTGCTAGTGGTGACATGTAGACGTTGAACAGCGTCGGGCTAAGGGAAGATCCTTGAGGGACGCCGCAGATGATCTCGGAGGCATTGGACCGGAACGGGGGGAGGCAGACTCTCTGAGTTCTGCCAGAGAGGAAGGAGGTGGTCCAGTCCAAGGCTTTCTCCCGAATCCCTGCGTTGGCAGCCAAGAATGCTGCACAGTTACCTATAACTTGAATTCCTTCACTTTTATGGGCCATGTTATGCTGCATATGGACCATTAGAAGCTTATCCTATAGAATACCTACCTTTCCCCAAAGCTGTTTTGCTTTTAGCAATTTACCTTTTGAATTTCTGAATCCATTTAGGTGTCAACCTGACAAGCCAACATTGTAACCCTGTATGCAGAATGCCGCATTTGACATAAAAAATGTGGGAACTAATGGATCAGCTTTCTGGAGAGCAAGTAATAGGGCATGTGTTTCTTATATCTGTGCAGTGGAATCACCTAAAACTTAGATGTGTGTACACAGAATCTTGAATCGCCATCTTCAAACATTCCCTGCATTGCAGCACACAGTGGGGAAGATTCCTGTTTAGTGCCAACTGCAGGCTTTGCAGAGCCGTCATATAGAACATGCTTTTTTACTCATGTATGGGTAAGATGTCTGGAGTTTGTGGATGTTCTGTATGTAATGAAGAAATTATTAGGCGTGGAATGCCAGATTGTACTGAAACTTCACATCATTTGGAATGTGCATCGATGCCCAGTGCAACTAATGAAAGTGTAGAGCTTGCACATTAGGGCTTCTAGCTTCAGTAGCTGCTTCAAGAGGAACTACATGCGAAACTATGACAATTTGCTGTCCCCATGCTAGAAGGCACTCCTTCAAAATGGCCATCTGTATTGTAGTGAGAATCTTCTCAGTAGGAGTAAATAATTCCTCAGCAGTTGAGTATAAAAGGGAGCGATATGCTATAGTAGTTGTCTGTCCCTCATTGCAAACTACATATGTATAGCCTTAAGTGCTAAGGAACAACCCTATTTACTAGCTTTGTCTTATTGTCCTGTGTCTCTCAGTACTTCATCTCTAGCATGTCTACTTCCAGTACACATTAGATAGTTGTATGGGTTTTTTCCAATTCATTTCAGAAAACGTGGATGTAATTAATTCACATGGGGAATAATTTGCTCAGCATAATGTAGCAAGTAAGCTCTCGCAAAGTTCAAAAACCTCACTCCGTGTGCTTGGATGTTGTAAAGTAGCACGCTTCTGTAAGAAGTCAGGTGCTAAGCCTTTACCCTCACAGGATAGCGCATATCCAAAGACAATCACATTAAAATAAGCAATTTTAAATTGTGTAAAGATTATTTTGTATCTTTGCTGGGCTAGAACTATCACTATTCTGTCTAAATTGTTTTACGTTCAATTAAATAATAATAGGTGATGTAAATATCAATGTATGATAATACCTCTAAATCATCTTGCAGGATCACCATTATTCTTACAGCAAAGAGTCCACAGCTATTCTTATACACCTAGGGCAATCTTATATAGTCCTACTTAAATCCACCAATCGAGAAAGTGGTTAGATAATGCAGTTCAGGTACTACATTTTGACTACAAAACCTGTTTTGGATATCTAAAGTTGATTTGTATTTTTTTTCCTAACTAGATTTGTCACCAGTCCAGTGCTGTGAGCGTTTTGCACATCATGTGTCCATGTGTGTGCCTTTAAATTTCTATAATCTAAAACTATTCCATTTGAATTATGTAGCATGAGCAGTGGAAAAAGAGGATTGTTCATGGTAAACACAAGGCACTTTTATGTGGTGAAAACTGTAATTGGTCTAAAATATATTTTATATCATACTTGACTTCTGGCTTTAGTAGCTATTGAGCCTGAGCTTGGGGCTCACTTCGGAAGGGAAGCGCATGTGGAACGGATTATTTGTCCCACACGCAGGATTTCTGTATATTGCTGGGGCAAGCACCCAGTCCCAGGACGCTTGTTCCTTGTCCAGGGAGAACCTGGCTTGACAGTTCGGGCTGGACTGTTCCCATGAGGAGCAGGGTCAAGACTGATTTGCATATGGCTGGGTCAAAACTGGGGTGGCATGGTGAGCACATGAACAATGGATTTAAACCAGATCTCTTGACTGATGGTGAATGTTTGATTTGTTCTTCATTCCATCCATCATTTGTGTGTCTTTTGCTTTCTCCCCTTAATTGCGCCAGGTATGCCCAGATATGTGTCCCGGACTCACTGTGCCACTGGATTCAAGCTAGCCTGGCTGATGAGGGGTGATGCCCCGAAACTGGTCCCAGGATGCTTGTTTCCGGTCCAGGGAAGACCTGGTTTGGCAGTTCGGGCTGGACTATTCCCATGAGGAGTAGGGTCAAGACTGATTTGCATTTGGCTGGCTCTAAACTGGGGTGGCATGGTGAGCAAAAAAACGATGGCTTTAACCCAGATCTATCTACTGGGGTAACTGTGTGATTTGTTCCACATTCCGTCCATCATTTGTGTGTATTTTGCCGGGGCTTATTTTAAAGCACGCTCACTTGCATATTTTTCTCTGAGTGTTTCAGACACTAAGGAGGAAAATGCTTCCTATTACCTCCTCATCTCCTTATAAATAATGGAGGCCAATCCCCTTCTTTGTGGATGATGTGTTAGGCATCTGACAAGCTTGACCAGAATAATACATTAATTTTGCTCAACATTTCCCCTTCAAACTGTATTTCTACATCATAAAGTCTACCAGGAGGGTTTACGTGTCCATTCAGCATTTCAACCTGTTTGTATTCTTCAGTTAGTCACCACCAGATGGTCTTTGAGATTCTTGTGAAAAATAGTAACTTCCTCTATGCTGTCCAGAAGCCCAACTGTCCAAGTCCCTTTCTCAAGAATTAGCATATTAATCTTGCTTCACCTTCACTTAAATCTAAAAAGGCCTTAAAAATCATGTAAACATACATGTAAATTATTGCTGAGAAATCAAACTATAATAAAGCAAATGCTCTACTGTGTACATGTGCAAATAAAATCAAATGCAACGTGTTCATAAATTATTCATGTACACTCAAATGAATATATGAATGAAAACGTAAAGATTACGTCAGCAGCCGTCCTATGAATTTTATGACCTTGCAGCCAGCCTCTCAATATTATTTTCCTAAAATTCCTGGGAGCTTTTCCCGCACATGTCAGAACCCAACAATGGAAAAGAAGAATCTAAAATGGAAGAGCACATAGGGGCATTGTGGGCTCACGGTTGACGTCACAGTAACTCATACTGACACCATCCTAAAGGTTAAAAAATAAAAAATACTAAGAACACTTTCAGACTAAACCGATAATTGTTGAAATAACTGCATTATGAATTATGTCATCCAATATGGTAGCCATGTTTTTAATTCCCCTTTGCAAAACATATGTGAATACTTTATGAAGTGCTGCTGACTCACTTGCCGTCAGCGACACATATGTGGCATGGAGCACACTTGAAAGGATGTGCCATTTCCATGTAACCAGGACACTGTTACTGACTATTGGTTACTTTCCCACTGTCTGAGTCCACTACTTGTTAAGCCCACAGCCCCGGACTCGAACCTGCATTTTAAAAATCTAGGCACTCTATCGCTTCTGCAAACTGATAGGTAACAGCAACGAGGGGGTACCCCGCCATATTGTTAATATTTCCAAAATACAGTTACTTGGTGGTAGCAGGCCTTTCTTTCCTCCACATTCTCGTGCGTATGAACTATGATTGCCTTGGAAGGAAGTCTCTGGAGCCTCTTTGGCATCCTTATTTCTGCAACCCCAGTCACTAGGGATGAGGTAACAATAAATGAAATACTGTCATTAGATTTTTATACGCACTCACTTGACACTCACTCAAATCTGTCCCAACTTGTTTTTTCTTAGACACTGTGAAAAGATTCAGAGAGGGAACACTGGAAAGATACTTTGAGGGTTATGTCCCATAAGAAAAAAATGTGTTGTCTCCCTTCCTCCTATGTCTGACGTGTTAACCCTAGTTAGCTTTTCCCTCAGATTCATAGTTACACTGTTCTAATGTTGATGCATATTGAATTTATCTATGGGAGATCTCGCAGGCATTGATTTTAAACTTAATGAAAATAAACGAGTTTAAAGAGATGGACTAAAAGGGAGTAGTCAAAAACGAAAAGAAAATGTTTCTTTAGATAAAATACAAAACATGATGCTCAAGTACAGTTCCTTCCAAATTCAATAAACTCTCCTAAATAACCCAGATAGTCTGGGCACTTCCTAGGCATGGCTTGAAGGGTTCATCACTGCTGTCTCTAAAGAAGGATCTGCGACTTCAGTGGTCTCTGTGCGAACAGTAACATATTGGACACGTCCTACACACTTATGAACGAAAGAATTCTAAGTAACATTTTACATAGTTGCGAGGAAAGTCTGCTACCCAACCACCTATCATAGATCATATCTCCTTGTTAAAGACTGATCCAAAAATATGTATTGACCACAAAAATGCACGTGGAGATTGGGATAAACCATATAAGATAATAATATCACCTGTGAGGTGACATCTCCAGCTGTGGTAAACCAGGGTGCTACATTCACCAAATGTTGTTCTACCTTTATATCAATGACTTGCCAAAACTGCTTTAGGAATATCAGGTACAGGGTTTTATAATGAATGGTTTATCAATTAAAGTTTGTTATTCAGATGACCCGGTGACCTTAGCATCCACTAAAGAAGGTCTCCCGCTTAACTGCTGGAAGGATGCTGAGCACCCTAGGTATACCTATAACGATGTATATGAGCAGCTAAGCAGTCAGTGTAAAAGCTGTCTTGAATACTGTCCTCATCCTAGTTTAGTGCTGGACGAGCTTTCACTTGCACAGTTTCTTAACCCAATGTGGGTGCTCAACTGTAGGTTAGTTAACTTCTATAACATGATGATGCCCATCCTTTTTACCCCCGGCCCTGAAATAATGATGGTTTATTTATTTGCATATTTTGTCAGTCATTGCATGATGGTGCCTACCCCTGATTTAATGTTGTCCCTGGCATCCTGGTGGTAATTCCTGGCATGCTGTGAGCTTCTGTTCTATGATATTGATCACCCTGGCATACTGATTTGCATATTGTGGGCATCCACAGCTTGATGAGACTCACCCCAGGTATAATACCAGCTTTTGCCTAAGTCACGGTCATCCATTTATAGTGCCCACCACTGGTATAATACTCAAATTGGTACTATGGTGCTAATTCCTGGTATATTTTGAGCATCAATGGCATGATGGAACAGGTCAGAAATTGGGGTATTCATCTGGAAGAGGGTGATCCCTCCCAACTTAATAAACACAGTCTGGCTCGGCCAAAACACATTTCTTAGAGAATATGTATTCGACCCTTGGTAGGTATGGCACAAGCAACAGGCTTGATAAGTTCAAGAAGTACCAACAATTTTAAAGTAAAAAAAACAATACATTGACATTCCCAACCAATTTAGAAAAATAAAGCAAAGGTTAATGAGCAAAAAGACTCCAAAAACACAATTTAAAAAAGGGAACTGTAGAATTAATTTTTAAGCCAAACAGCAACTATAAAAAGTAAAGCTTCTAAAAAAGTAAACTGCCATTGAAAAAACCTTCTGATTTAATCTAAGAAATGAAAGTCCAAATCCTTCAACTGCGGAAGGTCGAAGAATGAGCGATGTCATTGTTGGGTTCTAGCTGAAGCTGTTGGGTTTGTCAACAACAGCTCAGAGCGGGACTCAGCCGGATTTCATAGCAGCTGATATCACATCGAGGGTTGGATAGATTTGCCACCTCAACCCAATCCAAGGTGTTACCTTCGAACTTAGTGACTGTTTTGTTTCTCAGAATCCTTGAGCTGGAAGCTGTAGCTCAGTCGGGCTCCACAAGGCCCATGCCTTTACTGCTCCCTCTGAAACTATTTTCAATGCAACATAAGATCTAAGTGGGATGACCCTGATTTTCCTGTCTGCTTTGGGTGTGATCATCCTGAACAAGCCTCATCACCTTCCCGTCCCGGTCCTCTGGATGTGGAAAACATAGCTAAGTCCCACTTTTCTCCATCTGCTGTGGATGTTCTTTCCATTCAATATTTCACCCCTTCACTCTGCAAGGCAGGCTTCTATGCACCAGTTCTTTTTCCAGCCATGTCTCTTGAAGTCCAGAGCCCTTCTGCTTTTTGTGTCCCTGGAGCATGCAAAATAGAGGCAAACCACTTGATCCTTGGATAGCAGTCTTAGACCCTGGGTACCCGCAAGTGTCTGGAGCCCTTTAGTCTTTGGGTACACAAGTCCTCTTCTTCCAGCAGGTGTCAGGAGGCTTCTTTCTTCCAGCATTGCCTTCTTCTTCAGTTGTAGTCTTCCCAGATCCAGGGATGTTCTGAGGAGGTGGCGATGATTTGCCAGTATTTTCCTGTGCACTAGCCGGTGACTGGAGCATTTTCCCTACCCACTGCTGGCCACTTTCTCATCCACGAGTCCACGAGGACTTTTTCACAACCCAGTAGTTGTCGCTGTGATTACTATATATGTATAGGGAACCAGTGTTCAATCTGTTGTCAGAATGGGGAAGGTACTTGTACTGCAATCACTTTAGATGTAACTGTTGGTATGTACTTAACCTTTATGCTTCAGGGATTGATACAAAGCAACTCTACCTGAAATGTTGCATGGCTGATGTGCCAAACGGACATTGACAAATATAGCTTTTCAAATTATATGTGAATTGATTGTGTGTTTATCTTTGACTTTGTATTACAGCTCTCTAGACGAAACAACTTATGAAAATTTGGCAGAAGAAACACTGGATTCCTTGGCCGAGTTCTTTGATGACCTTGCTGATCAGCCATTTACACCAGAGGATTATGATGTGACATTTGGGGTATGTTTTTACAAAGCACTGCCAACATTTTCCTTACATGACTATCATTATAAGACAAGCCTACCAATGCTGCTATGGTGACTTTATACATAGTGTGCTTCCTTAGTTAGAAATCTACATATATAACTCGGCTGACATAATGTGTTAGGCATCCCGCGTTCTGACTGCTCTGGTAACATAATTAGTAGGCAAACCTACACCGGAGACTGAAGTATTTTTTGTTAATATGAGCAGTTTATTAGAAATTAAAAAATACTGTGGTTATCCCTTGTGAAAGTTATCAAGCCCATACTTCATATTGCTATTGTATTGATGTTCTGCCATAGCTATCCCAGATCTAACCACCAAGATAAAAGTACTACAATCTTTGTGTGCAGCTCGACATTTCAGTGTGTGAGCTATTTAGAATTATCAATAGAAAATAAACAATATTGTTCACTCTGGGGAGTCGTGAACGAGAATGGTGGGAATTCCCAATAGCCGTTGCACCTGAGCATAGCAGCCTCGTGGTGCGCCAGCCTGGGATTTTGCCGAAAATGCGACCTGTAAAATCCATTAAGCCGAGGCTTTAAGGCATCATAGCTCATTGCTGAATCCCTGTTACGCCCAAACCTACAAGTCTGCGCTGATGGCTAGGACGGCTCTTCCGCCCCTGTGTATTAGTGCATTTGATCTGCCTACAGTCTCAGCACTATTACGGAAGTAGGATCCTCCCCGCAGTGCTTTGCTGTGCTCATGAATCGTCGAATGACATGTGCTGCCCTCACCTTCTCTGACACATTTTTGATACGGAGCATCGGAACCAATCAAACACTCACACCCAGTCAACAGATCTGGGTTTGATCCATCACCATTCTTTAGCCCACTCTGCCACCCCAGTTCAGACATGGCCATATGCAAATCAGTCTGACCCTGTGCCTCATGGGTGGCAGAGTGGGCTAAAGAACGGTGATGGATCAAACCCAGATCTGTTGACTGGGTGTGAGTGTTTGATTGGTCCTAATGCTCCGTCCATCACCACCCTATTTTGTACCGCTTTGTTTGCCATAAGTTGGCAGGGTATGCTCAGACGTGAGTCCCTTGCTCACTTTGCCACTGGATTCAAGCAAGCCTGGCTGATGACGGCTGAAATGCCAGAAACCGGTCCTAGGAAGCTTGTTTCCGGTCCAGGGAAGGCATGGCTTGGCAGTTCGGGCTGGACTGTTCCCATGAGGCACAGGGTCAGACTGATTTGCATATGGCCATGTCTGAACTGGGGTGGCAGAGTGGGCTAAAGAACGGTGATGGATCAAACCCAGATCTGTTGACTGGGTGTGAGTGTTTGATTGGTTCTGATGCTCCGTCCATCACCACCCCCTTTTGTACCGATAAATGAGTTCAAAGCATCAAAGAAATGTAATCCACTCATTGAAAGATTGCATTGAATGTATATTTATTTTTAAAAATGCAAAGAACAGCTGCTAAAAAGAAAGAAAACCAAGTTCAGCAATCTCCGGACTACAGTAAAAACTTTTCCGATCTCAAAGCCATTGAGCACTATAATTCTAAAGACTTCAAAGTTAAACCCTTACCAAGAACCCATGTTAATGGCCTACACTTCAGCCCAGTAAAAGGGGCTTCTAACATTAATTTGATACTGGGAAATTCCTATGCAAGGAGCCAGTGTCGTAACGAAACTTGAGGGGGCCCCTGGATACATGTAAGGCCCCCCACCCCCAGAGCTTTCAGGCCAGGCGCCCATGCACTGTGCTGGAAGAGGCCCCCTGGAGATCAGGGGCCCCCTGCACCGCATGGGCTGCAGGGGCTACTGTTACGCAACTGCAAGGAGCTCAGATAGACTCTATGTGGACACTATTTCAACCTCATACAGATAACAGTACTATATTAATCACTGACAATTGCTCAAAACCAGTCTAAGGTTGCTTGTGGTCCCTTCTGGAGGAGGCCTTGCTTTGCAGTTCGGGACTGATTGTTCCTATTAGAAGCAGGCTTTGTACTGATTTGCACAAGTTGGACCTTTATCTAGAGTGTCATGGTGGGTGAAAAACGATGGACTAGAGTGTGGCCTGAGCAATTGCCAGTGGCTGAGATTAGTTCAAACATTCCATCCATCCTGGTACTTTCGTGACCCCAAGCTGCGCAGCGCGTTGCTGAAGACAGTTGACCATTATTTTCAAGATAATCAGGGCTCAGTTGAATCTGCGGTGTCCTTGTGGGAAGCTTCTAAGACTGTACTGAGAGGGGAGGCTCTGTCCTTGGTAGTGGCCGCCAAGCGGCGGAGAGACGCCGAGGTGATACAAGTAGAGGACGAGATAGCGGCTTTAGAAGTGGCCTTGGAAGGGGATGTTGCAACGTCCACATTGCATAATTTGAGCCTGAAGCAATTGGAATATAGGGATCTGGTGACGAACGCCGCCAAGACCCTCAATAGGGAGCAGCAGGGTCGATTGTATGACGTTGGTGATAAGGCCGGGAAATTGCTGGCATGGCTGGATAAAAAGGAGCGTGTTAATCGAGTGATGCCGGAGTTGTTGACGGATGGGGGTGAGGTTGTCACTGATCCCGACGGTATAGTTCGGTGTTTCTCGGACTATTTTCGTATGGTATACACCTCGGGCTCGGATAGGCCGACAGAGGACTCGTGTGATCTTCTGCGTGACATCGCTCTGCCCTGCCTTTCTGCCATTGATAGGGATGACCTCGATGGCGATATCACTGTAGACGAAGTGGCGTGTGCTATCCGTGCGTTGCGCTCCGGTAAGGCTTCGGGCCCAAATGGTTTGCCGATAGAGCTGTACAAGCTTTGTCCGGATAAGTTGGCTCCTCACCTGCGCGCCATGTTCGTGGAGGCGCGGGGGAATGGGTTTCTTCCGCTCGATCAACGGCTGGCGACGATTGTGGTAATACATAAAGACGGAAAGCCCCGGGATAAGTGTGGCTCCTATCTGCCGATATCACTTCTCAACGCCGAGCCGAAAATCCTTGCTAAGATCCTCGCTAACCGCCTGGTCCGGGTGCTTGGCGACTTGATCCACCCGGATCAGTCGGGCTTCATCCCGCACCGTAACACTGCACTGAATCTTAGACGCCTCCATGGAGTGATTGCTAGGACGGGCACGATGCGAGAGCCGGCTATTGTGGCGTCCCTCGATGCCACGATGGCCTTTGACACGGTGGAGTGGGCATATTTGTGGGCTGTGCTAGCCAAGTTCGGCTCCGGGCCTGGATTTGTGGGATGGGTGAGGTTGCTCTATGAGGGGCCTCTTGCAAGCGTCGTGGTGAACGGGCGGGCGTCGGCACCGTTCGAGCTCGGGAGAGGCACCCGGCAGGGTTGTCCCCTGTCGCCGTTGTTGTTCGACCTTGCTCTTGAGCCGTTGGCGGCGTGGATACGATGGCACCCGAACATACGTGGGATTCGTTGGTCGCCTGACCACGAAGACCGTATTTCACTCTACGCCGACGATATTCTGCTATACCTTGCCTCGCCCAAGAAATCTCTGATAGTGGTTTGTGACGTCTTGACCTCTTTCGGTAGAAACTCTGGCCTAGTCATTAATTGGGGGAAGTCATACTTGTATGTCCTGTGTGGGGATGTCCCGCCTGTCCCGCGCAACTGCTCGATCCAGATAGCCCAGCAGGGCTTTTTGTATTTGGGGATCTATATTTCCACCGACCCCATTCTACGCTACGAGAAGAACTTGCTCCCTCCCTTGGCGCGTCTGCGGCGGGATGTGGCGGGCTGGCGGCGGTTGCCGCTTTCCCTCCTTGGCCGTGCCACACTGTTTAAAATGATGTCTCTTCCCCGTTTCTTCTATGCTCTGCAGAATACCCTTGACTTGGTCCCGGCCAGCTACTTCCGTGAGGTCGAAAGCCACCAGCGCGCGCTCTTGTGGGACGGGCGTCCGCGTATAGCGATCGCTAAGTTGACGCTTCCGTGGTATGACGGTGGTATCGCGCTTCCAGACATTCGACGTTATTACTGGGCCACCCAGTTGAGCGCGATTAACCATGGTGTATATGGTCCGGTGCTGAGCCCCGGCTTCGCCATGGACCGATGGTTGCTCCGTGGGGGTAATTACCACAGAGCGTTGTACTCGAAGTCGTCGGACTTCACCCTTACGGGGCCCACCAGAGTGGCCGTTCATGTATGGAAGGTGGCGACGGACTCACTGGGCTGGAAGGGTAAGCTTACCCTTGCCACCCCTCTGTTTGACTCCGATATTCTGGGGAAGCTTTGGCATACTAAAGGGTTTGAGAAATGGGACCTGATCGGCATATCCAGGGTTGGAGACCTTTTGGTTAAGGGTAGGATAAAGTCATTCGAGGAGTTGCAGAAGGAATACGAGCTGGGGAGCACGGAGTTCTTCCGATATGCTCAAGTGCGCCACGCCCTGCGGTCAGTCCTTGTAGAAGGGGAGAAGGTGCCCGAGTCCTCTCCGTTGGAGGACCGGATCCTGGATGGCCATATGCCAGAGAGCACGATTTCGCTCATTTATAAGAAACTTATTAATGTTCGGGCGGATCTTCTTCTAGGGTTGCGCGATCAATGGACCAGGGATGGCCTTGAACTAGATGATGAGGATTGGCAGTATGCAGTTTCTTCTCCCAAAGAGGTCGCTATCCCCGCGCGCCTGCGGCTGGTGCAGCTTAAAATACTCCATAGGGTCTATGTGACGGGGCCCAGGTTGGTCCACATGGGTTTCTCTGAGGAGGGCTTATGTAAGAGAGGCTGTGGTATGGTGGGTACCTTCCTACATATTATTTGGGAATGCGGTGCGATTATGGAGTTTTGGAGGCGAGTCCACGAGGTGATGGGGGAGGTGACGGGAATTGTCATGCAGCCTGAGGCGCGATGTTGTCTCCTGAATGAATGTCTGGAGTCCTACTGACCACAACGCGGCACAGACTCAGTGGGTGACCCTAGGGAACATGGTAGCCAAGCGCGACATTGCTCGGCTGTGGGGCTCTAATAGGCCTCCTACATTGACAGCGTGGATGGAAAACATGGATTGGAGCATGTTTAGGGAGAAGACAGTGTATTGTGCTCGAGGGCGCCCTCGGAAATGGCACTCTGTATGGGGGCCATGGAACCAGTACAGAGGGGACATATGCCTGCCCCCAGACCCGGACCCGCCTGAGGAGCAGCTTTCCCCTTAGCTTTCTTTCCGGCTTTGAATTCCTTGCTGGTATGTGTTTGTCTTCTTGAGTCTCTGCCTTTCCCTCCTTTCCCTTACTATAGACCTGTGTCTGTTGGACGAAATGGGGCTCGTCCCCCCTGATGGGAACCTCTTTTGGTGCTTACAGTACTTATCGCCTTGTTTGTGTTTAGGGTTTGATTTATGTTTATTTAAAACAGAACCTTTGACTCTCCTGTCAGTAAAATGTGGACGCAAGCATGTGTTGTGTCTCTAAAGCTGCCGTACCTCCGGGTTGTCGGCTGAATAGCTGTGTCACTGATATTAAAATAAAGGTTTTTCAAAAAAAAAAAAAATTTTTTACATCCATCACCTTTTTTTATGCCCTAAGTACGACACTTATGCCCAGATGTGGTTTCCATGCTTACTGTGCCATAGAACTTAAGCTTTTTCCGACTCATGATTCCTAAATAGGTTGACGTTGTCAATCAAGGATGCAGTCAGCCACACATGAAATGGACACCTTAGCCGGCATCAGTCTCTCTGCAAATTCGACTATGGCTGTGAAATGACCCTTCATCTTGATCCACCATGCCGTATTCACCAGGCCTAATGTGCATTTCACTCAACTTACACTTTTCTGCACAATTCCGGGCACAAACCCCCTCTGAGATGAGAGTCAAATAACTTTTCAAGTTCTACTTAATTTATAACACAGGAAGACTGGTGGTCAGGCATACCATGCCCCAGGTGCAACACAATCTCATCCACCACTTCACGTACGTTTGTGGTTTTTTTCTCTAGAAAACTTCTGTGGTAGCATTTCATGAAGTGGCTTTTCTTGCCAAACATTACAGGTTGATTTAACAGCCAGATAAGTTTAGTTTTGGTGCTTTCTTTATACCCTACTGTTCCGTAGTGAAAGTACTGACCTTTAAAACTACCACCCTCCTTTCCTTGTCACGAGGACCTAGTTTGGGTGACCGTATGGCAGCAATTTCAGAAGAGCTCCTACCATACTCCTATTCTCCCTGCACACTATATCAAGTTAAATTTTGTTATGTTGTGTGTATTTTTTTAGCGTACTATCACGTAGAGTATCTTGGCGCTGAGCATGTGGGAGCCTATCCTTGCCTAAAGGGACCAGAGTGGCTATTCAAAGAGTAGGGTCTTCAGCTTCTTGTGCAACTCAAGAAGTGAGGAGGAGATTCCGATGTTCAGTGGCAGGTAATTCCATGCTTTAAGAGAAATGTAATAGCAGGCCCGACCACAGGTTCTGGCTCTTCGTATGTGTGGGAAGTGTCCAAGACGAAGTTCAGCTGAGAAGAGGTGTCTGGATAGTTTGTGACAGGCGATGAGGTAGGCTGGGAAAGGTTTGTCTAGTGCTTTGAAGTGAGGAGTTTGAACTGTGCACGCTTGTGTATCAGGAGCCAGTGGCGCTCATTGAGGTGCAGTGTGATGTCTACTGCTTGGGATTTTGTGAGTGATTCTGGCTTCTGAGTTCTGAATGGTTTGCAGTTGTCTCGTGAGTTGTTTGCTGATCCTGGTGTAGAGGCTGTTGCTGTAGCCCAGCTTGCTTGTGTTGAGGGCGTGTTTGACAGTTTTGTGGGTGCTCTTTAGGAGCCATTTGAAGATTCTTCTCAGCATCTTGAGGGTGTGGAAACAGGAGGCTTTAACAACATTGACTTGTGCTGTCATGTCAACTTTGCTGTTAATGGCGGTCTTGGCATGGGTGCTGGGCGTGGGTCCCACTTCAGCTAGCCACCAGTTGGAGTGCCACGGTGAGGTGTTTTTCCTGAAGATCACAACTTCTCTATTGTCGGTGTTGAGTTTGAGAAAGTTGGTCTTCATACAGTCCGCAACTTCGGTCATACAGTCCGTGAACTCGGTCTGGGTGTTGGGAGTCTTAACCAAGAGGGATGCTAGCTGGAGGGATTATGTTCGCATTGAAGAGGGTTGAGCTCAGTGAAGATTCTTGTGGTACTCCACAGATGAGGTTGTAGGTGGTCAAAGGATAGGGGCCAGGCTGACTGTCTATGTCCTGCCAGTCAGGAAGGAGTAAATACAGCCGAGAGAGGGTACTTGGATTCCAATCGCTTTGGATGAGGATAAGGTGGGAAACCATGTTGAATGCTGTGGGGAGTGCTAGGAGAAGGACAGGTGCTGTCTCCTCTGTCAGGATCTTGTGGATGTCGTTTGTGAACGCGATGAGGGTTGTTTCTGTGCTGTGGTTGGGCTTGAATCTGTACAGTGTGGCGTCGAGGAGTGGGAGACCTTAAGCCTCTCGTGTCCACGTCATCCAGGTGACCTCTCCCACCTAGAGTGCACTCATCAGTCACCATCAATATCTCCAAAATAGGAGGGTAGAGTTGACATCCACACATTATAAGCATTATACGGGCATCCAACTGCAGATGAAGGATCTATTGAGGAGCCACATGTGCCAGCGAGAATGAGGCACCAGGAGGATGCAAGATGCTAAGAGACCAATCGTTTCATAACTATCAAGGCTGGGACAGTAGATCTTATCTGAAACCTGAAGGTGCATAGTCTCAATGCCCCAGACTTTGTGCTGTGGTGAGAACACCTTTATGGCAGCAGTATTCACAGTGGCCCCAATAAAGGGAAGCCCTTGAGAAGAACGAAGATGGGACTTGGGCTTGTCAATGTAAATTCCTACAGCTGACAGTCACACCACCATTGTTTAAAGGTGGTCTGAGATTAGCTGAGACACGCCTGCAGTCAAAAGCTAACAATCAAGGTAAAGGAATACATAGATCCTAACAAACTAATTGTGTCACCACCACCGACATGACCTTTGTAAAGACCTGAGGGGCCGATGTCAGGCGGAAGTGTAGGACGATGAACTGGAAGTGGTCCAACCTCACCACAAAGCAGAGGTACTTTCTGTTGGACTGCAAGATGGGCAGATGAAAGTATGTGTCTTTAAGTTATAGGCAGCCCATCCCGTCCCCGGATTCAAGACCAACAGAACTTGATTCAGTGTCACTGTTTTGCAATTCTCCTCCTTTTGATGTCCAAAATCAGTCTCAGGCTACTTCCTCCTTATTACCTGGAATAGCAGCCAAGGCCCTTATTCGCCTCGGCTAAGATTCTGATCTCTCCCCTGGCAATTTAATCACCAACTCTCTTGACAAAATATCAGCATGATCTGCAGAGATCCAGACAAAAAACTGAGCAATATGAGGCGGAATACCCAAAAAGGGAGAGCATAACCCTGCAGAACAATCTGAAGGACCGATTGGTCTCAGATGATAGACTACCAATGTGGTAGACAATGCTGAATTCAGCTACATATTGGAACCACTAGGCTGATGGAGGGGACACTTAAGGATTTGCCGACTGCAGTGCCAGAGGAGAAGGAGGAGCAGAAGAATTGGTATTGCAGTCATTGACCTCCACCCCTAAAACCCTGGGATCCAAGAAGGGGCTAAACAGGTTGAACAGACTGCCTCTGAAAATAGTCAAGGTACCTCAAATATCCTCACAACATTCACTAGTCTTGGTGGACTTGGCAATCTTGGAAAAGTAACCCCCATGAATGAGCCAAAGCTCGACTTTCCTTGAAATGCACCAAAGTAGAATCTTCATTCTTTTCAAACAATTGTACCTCATCAAAAGCCATGTCCACAAGAGATGCTTGGACACCTTCGGAAACAATTGTAGGACGCATTCAAGTATGGCATCTGTTTACACTGGTGCCCATAGCCTGTGACAACACAATCCATGGTATCCAGGCAGAACCTCAGACTATACTTTGCTGCTTCCCAGACATCCTGTATTATCAACTAACTAACAAACTAAGTAGACCTAATAGTAAAAAGTACAGCACATATTTTAAAAAATGCAACACATTAAATATCAGCATAACATTATTTTAAGCATTTCACACCCTCAGAAAATACATTAATTAAACTTACAATTTTGTAGCTGCAGATCTCTGTCCAAATTCCCATAGGAAAAATTAGTAATCCACCTAAAGTCCTTAGAACAGTAATAAAAAGCTCCAAACAAATGCAAAAATTAAGAAAAAGGAAAGGTAATCCTTAAAGCAATCCAAAGTCTGTTAGATCCATAATTTTTTTTTTTTTTTTAAAAAGAACCACTCTAGGAAACGTGAAAAACAAGGAAATTCATATTAAAAAATTGTTTTATAAAAAGCCAATACATATTTCCTAAGGAAAAACAAAGGAATGTCCAACTTTCCTTAGAAACACCTAGGAATCGCAAACCTGTAAGAAATACATAAAACACCCTCCCGTACAAAACACTACGGGCCCGATTAGGAAGGCAGACAGACACCCCATTGGAAACCAGACCGACCGACTAGCCGCATCTCCGCCCGTTGTGTAGGTCCTAAGGGAGGACATACACAAAGGACGGAGACGCGGTGAGGCTTGAATGTCGACATGGTCTATATAAGAAATTCTCAAACTCTTTGGTACTGAACTCTCGCGTCGTAAAATTAAGACCTCTATCATATTAATTAAGGTTTTTTCTGTACAAATCTACATAAGTGGATGTTTTGAGAAATGCATCTCTAGAAGGACAAAGCCCTGAAGAAGTCTCATGAAAACGCGTTGGTTACGCTGATGTGAATTATTTTTGTATACCACAAATAAATAATTTTGAACACAAAACGTGTCTGAAGCAACTTTAATGAATATGAGATATCCGAAAATAACCTTTGTTAATTGAATCAGATTTAGAACCAGTGCTGTACTTTGCTAATTGTTGTTGGAACAGAACAGACTATTTTTGAGAATATTGGCACATTGTGGGTGCTGATCTTTTTTGTATATGAGTGTGTGGATTGTATCTACGTATGGGGACCCAGGAGGCTGTCTTCCCCTGTTCTGAGCACCACGTTCTTAGATTAAACCCTACACCTTGATGGGTGTGGAATTGAGAGTCTAGGCCTCTGTCTTGTAAATCGCGAACTCAGAAAGGTGTTACACACTAAAATGATAACAATTACAAAACCCAAACTACTACAAACTAAATTACAAACCATTACTCACTACAAAATGTATATTTAGTATTGCCATCACAATTTCAAAACATTTAAGAAACATGTGTAAATATTTTCAAAAACACATAAGGCCTCATTTTGATGTTGGTGGGACCACCACCGACAGGCCGTCGGTGGTGGTCCCACCAACATCCAGGCCTTCGGTCGGACTGCCACATTATGATGGTGATGGTCAGACCGCAGCGGTCTGGTGGACATACCGCCGCCTCCTACAGGCTCAAGAAGCCTGTCAGGGCTGCGGTCAGACACTAATCCCTACAATGGAGGGATTAGGATGTACATTTCCCACAGCCTTTCCATTTTAATTCCATGTGGTGCCTGGCACACATTGCATCGATGTTAGAAAGCATGTCTTTTTCTACTGTGGCTTGTGCTGTGGCCCTTTTCCGGGCTGAAGCACAAGCCACAGTAGAAGAATGCAATTTCTGACCGCCTACATGGTGGTCTTATCAAAATATGGTGGCTGGGACCACCGACTACTTGGGTAGTCTCAATCCTGCTGTGATGGCGGCCAGATGCTCGTACGACCTACATCGTTTGAGGCCCATAGTTAGTCCAAATTTAAAAAAAACATCCTTAACTACAATAAAGTGTATCTAAAAAATTATTATATTTTAGACAAAATATCCTACAATATTTGTTCCTTTTTTTACCACACTTTAATATTTTTACAGATTATTTTTATAAAATATTTTAAAATATTAATAGAAATTAAAAGGAAAATGTTTTATAGCCAAAGTAAAAAATTATGTGAAATATTGTTTAAATATTTTCAACTATTAAAAATGTTTAAAACATAGTATATTTTATCTATAAAATGTACTATTTTTCCAATACATTTGAAAAAAATATATTTCTAATGTTTTACTTTTTTCCAACACTAGAAAATCTTTGTAAACATTTTTAAATGTATCTGTATTTCCTCATTTTTCTAAAATTCTTTATAATATAAGCAAATATAAAATACAATATTTAATTAAAAAAATTTAACTTGTAAATTCAAAATTGCATTTTGAAACTTTAATTAAAATACATAAAATGTACTTTACAATATTCTAAATATATACCAAAACTTTAAAACTGAATATTTTAAATAAAATTGTATTAAATAATATTCAAGAATCTCCCCGCCCTTATCACCAATAAATCCAAAATACCACTCCTAAATCTTTTTAAATAAAAAACTAAATATAAACAACAAAAAATGTGTACTAATACATTCTTTATTTTTTAAATACTTCCCACCTTTGTCCCCTATAATCATCCCACTCCTAAAATATATATTTCTACATATAAATATATACAATTTCAATTAGAAAAACATTCTTATAAATACATATTATTCAAAAATTAAAAACATTTCTATAAATAAAAACAACATATAAATAAAATATAGAAAACACTATTTACCACTAAAAAATTATATTATTGCCAATGGTATAAGCAATTTCCATAATTTTTGCAACAATATTTGAAACAATAATATTTTTGTATCACAATATTTATGTAACACAATATTTTTGATTCAATATTTGTCCAAATACCATTTCACACCTGTCATTTCACACCTGTCAGCCAGAATATGATACTAACTCATTGAAGCTGTAAGGATTCTGAGATTGTTAATGATGCTGCCGCCTTTGTCTTTTTTTTTGTCTTTATAAAGTCCAGCTATCATTGCTGGCAGTGCTCATCAGGTTGTAACCCCAGGTGCATTTTCAGGGCACCCTAAGGTTGCAAAATCGGTTTGGCATATACAAGCTGTGGGGATGGTTACCAAACCATAAAGGGTTGGGGCTCAGATTAGCTGGGTGGTGAATTAGGGTGGTGGTTTTCAGGCTCACAAAAGGAGAGGAAAAAATGGATGTATAATTTTCTTGTCATAAATCAGTTCATTTTATTATTATCACCAAACATGCAAACTGTGTCCTCATCATTAGACTACATTGGTCACACGTTCAATTGCTAAATGTAAAACGGTCTTGGAGAGGCTTAAATCAAAGAGTCATGTATTTATCTTACTCTAAGAAACTCAGTTAGTAAGCAGAACTGAAAACAAATTAAAATGTCCTTGATTTACTCATAAATGTTTCTCTTCCTGAGCTGCAACCCACTGTAGGATGTCGATACTGGTTATTAAGGTCATCTGGGTAAAATCAGGTAGCCCCGTCACTGTTGCATAGGTTCGCTGGGTAATAGTTCCTACGCAGATTAGTTCTTTATTAATGACCATGGCGTCTTTCTGGGGCCCTATCACTGACGACGCCACTTCCTTGGAAGATCTAGGTTGGCAGCTAAGCCACATGCCAGACTTAAATATCATTGAAGTTGATTTCAACTTTCTAACATTGATTGATTTAGATTCCTTAATTGGTCATCTAAGTGGAGTGTGTGTCTGTGTGTTTTCAGTGATATTTCTCAGAATATTATTTCACTGGTTATTTTGGAACTGATAATTTGTTTCTGTCTGTTTTATCTGTAATGAAACCTGATACTTTTAATACCCCCTTATTAACAGGTGTTCTGTTGTGGAAATTTAGAAAATATTTTGAAGGCTGTCTTATAAACATTATTCATAATAACTCCTCAGAGATACAGTTTGATATACATTCTATACCCCAGATTTTTACACACATATTTGTGTCTGGGTTTTGGTTTGAAAATATGTGTAACTGATGTCCATGTATTATTTGAGTATACATTGTGAGTCCTACTGCAGTAGAGAAGGTGTCTCTGGTTAGTGATGTTTACCATCTATGGTATCAACTCGGTACCTATTCCGTATACATTATTAATTCCTTGCATGTGTGGAAATGCTTGCAAACTTAACAACCAACATGATGGTTTACTCAAAGCTGATTTTGTACTTTCATTTGCAGATCAGGAAAGTAGAATCTGCTTTTCCTGATGTGAAGCCTTTATCAGAATATTTAACTTGTAAAATTAGGCATTGTTTTGCTTGCAAGTTGTAGAATTATTTTACAATTAACAAGAAACATACAGACGTTTGGTAATTTATCAGATCATGTATGGAATAATATCTTTTTATGTATTCTTGCTCAATCATTATCAACCAATGCTAATGCATAGCTTAAGCAGCATTGACTAAATTGATCTTGTAAACTTTTCTAATATACAATTGCTTTTAAAATTTAGCGTGTTCCATTTGAAGTATCTTGAGAGCGGTATCAGCCTTTACAGCCTCAACACAAATGTGAAGGCCACCGAAAAAGCTATCACATCATTTCAAGTTTCTAGGATCTAGCTATAATCAACAAAATAAATTCTGTTAATTCTGTGCTCCAGATTATGCTCCGCACAAGAAGGCAGATGGACCATGTAGCTCCCTAGCGTCACAGGATAATGGGGATTGGCATGCCACACTAACAAATCAATGATGGGTACAGCATCAGTGGCATGTGTTGCTTCCAAGTTGCTTCCAATTGTCTCCAAAATGTAAAAATATTTTACTGCGATGAGAGTACAAAGCCAAAGTGCTAATGTGTTTCAGTCAAGTTTGCATGGTTGCTGCACAATTTTCTGTATGTTCCTTTATCACATATTAATCACAAGTAGAAGAAGGATTTCTTTCGCCTTACTTAGATGATTTGTATTGCGCTTTTGGTGTTTGCTGGACTTTTGTCTGGGAAGGAGCCAAGAATGGTGCATTGTTGATAATATTCACTGTGTTTACTTTATTGTAAAGTTCTAAATTCCATTAAAAGATGCAAAAAGAATATCATATAGGAACCAATTCGAACCTGTCTCAGAAGAGGCAGGATCAGTTACTTGACTTCTTTAAAAGCTTATGGCAATTTGATCAGGACTTAATTTGTGCCGATAAGGCAGCATTAATCTTCAATTTTGAGAGGCTCCACTGGTGCCCAGCCTATGACAGAATGGCATGCAATTCTTTATGCAACCTTTATAGATTGGAGTGCTCGCCTCCAAGGCAACTCTCATCTGCAACCAATTTAATGACTCTTTAGCCAATCTATTCATCCAGTCAATTTGGCCATTTGTTTCAGGTGGTATAAAGTAATGTTCCGAACACCACACCTTTTAAAAAAAAAAAAAAAAGGAAAACTGTGTCTTGTTTTCCAGAACAAGTATCTATAGAATACTTTATTTTGCAAACATCTGGTCAACAATACTATCTCAGTGGAGACCTACCCTACCACACTTTACTCTGGTCACTTGAATGATCTATTAGTACATTGCCCTATTTGGCGTTAAAAGCAACACAGACTACAGGCCCACTGTATCACTTTCTTGTCAAGGGACAAGACTGGACAACTCAGTGCACGGAGGTAAGTGGGGGACTGACGACCTTTCCATAGCGGGGTTCCTACCATGAAAAGGCTGTCTGAAAGGAATATCATAATCCTGACGGCGGTGCCTTCCTCTGGACCACCGCCATTCTGGGATGCTCCTCTGACTGGCGCACCATCAGGATGCGCCAGACAGCTGTGGGTCCAACTGCCAGTATCATAATGCAGAGGTCGAACCGAAGGGCTGTCAGTGGTCAGACCGCCACCGACAGGCTGTCAGCAGTCCGACGCCGACATCATAATCAGGCCCTTTGTTTCTAATGGTAAGGTTAACATTTTTATTTTTGCAGGATAGCCGGTCATCTTTCTGTCTTATATATGCAAATATCTAAATGGGAACATATATCACCCGCCCTTTCAAAATAGTTTTTGCCAAAGCTATTGATGAGGATTAAATTTAAGACCTTAATCCTGACGGTAAACAGCCCTGACTACGAAAATGTCACCCCGCATGTTGTTACAACGCGGTTGTTACAACGACCGTGTTGTAACAACACATACCATTACCCCGCAAGTCGTAACAACGACTTGCGGAGGGTGGAGAAGGTGTTGGATTTAAAATCCAACACCTTCCCTACTGTCCGCACAGACTGGAGTTGGAATAATAAATTATACTGTTCCAACATACAGTGCCTCCCTCCACAAGTCGGTGTGACGACTTGCGGGGTAATTGTATGCGTTGTTACAACACGGTCGTTGTAACTACCACGTTGTAACAACATCCCGGGTGATGGCAAGCGGGATAAAGAGGCATATTCAACCCTTACCCATAAATTAATGCATGCTAGCCCACCTATTTAAAGCCTATGAACAAATCTAGACATTTTGCTTTAATGGAAAGTACCATGTCCTAACTTCAACGAGAGAGCAATTTTTTCTTAGTTAGCAGGACGAGGAGAGAAGCAGACGCAGTGCTGCCTCTCAGAGCAGCCCCTTTCTGATACAGCTGAAAATAAAACCACCACTGTATATAAAGGTAAAAAATGAAATAAAAGTGTGAGATATGAGCCTGAACCCAAAAATGCAAGACCCAGGCATACCACCACACCAGAGAGACCTCCCTGGGCAGCTTCAGAACAGTAATATAGCTCACTAAGAAAGCTTCTGATTGGTTGTCCAGGGTCAAACCTATTATCTATCCCAACTACATGAATTGTGGAACAGGCTGCATGGTGTAGTTATGAGGTATCCCCAGCTTTCAGTGTGCACTTTTTCTCAAGTGTACTCCAAATCTTCCCCTTCTTAAATTTAAGTCAAACGAGATGATGGGAATCAATTTCCACAGTTGACTGCAGGATCCAAAGGAGAATAAACCACAAACATGTAAATATTTTTTGCATTGTAACTGTACAGTCAGACTGAAATATGATCACTTTGTATTCCAATATTGTAGAATTGTGTGTGAAGGTGAATGATCCAGGGTAAGAAATGTAGCCTGAAAGCAGGCACCATTGTTATTGTAAGCTGAAAAGTAATGAATGGCATACTTTTACGAGAATCGTGGTAATACTGCTTTTAGAGTTACATTTTCCTACACACTAAAATGAAGGGTGTGGCTTCATAACCATATTTTGTATTAATTGTGTCCATCCATTGCTAAATGATTTGGTATCAGGCCATGTACAAAATTGGTGGAATTGCAGATCATTTTTTCTTGTGAAGAGTGTAGGTAAAATGTCTCTTTAAAATGATATACTATTTTTAGTTTTCCAGAGAAAATAATTATTTGATACTTACCCCCAACAGAGTGGTGTGTTGACTGTAAAACTAGGTGGAGATATCGGAACCTACGTCATCAACAAACAGACACCTAACAAACAAATTTGGCTATCTTCTCCAACCAGGTAAAATACATCTGTTGTGTGCTGTTACTTGTTGTAGTAATTAAGTGTCTCTAATAGCCTAACCATTTCCAGTTTCCTCCCATGCTATAGCGCCAAAACAGCTACCCTGAAGGTAGTAGACCATGCTCTCAAGTTTGCATTCAAAGGAACTCCCACCGATATGTCTTTGCCAACCTACCTGCGGACTTTGACACTATCGATCACCAAGTTCTTCATCAGACTGTTTTCACCTGCACCGGCAATTGTAAAACTTTCTCCTACTGTTTCTCCTCTATCTTATCACATACATTGGAATACAATAAATGGATTGCTCATAATCCCTTCGTCTCCCTGTAACATAGGCGCTGGTACGGCTCCATAGTCCTAGATATGCCATTCAATCTGTATATGCCACTTATTGGCTGGCCTTACTCACTTTTATGTTAGGGTTTCCTATACAACTAACATCATATACTTTAGAAATTGGCTAATAACCACTTCAGTACACTATGGAGCAATCAATGTACCTGAAACCGAACCCCACTAAAACCGAGTTAGTCCTCATTAATGCTTCCTTCTCAGCCCAATATTGAGAACTGAACCCATGCCATGCAATTCTGTGCATTTTGATCCCTTCTTGCCACAAGTGCCACATTTCTAGAGTTTCAAATTGACTTCAGCCTCACGTTCAAGAAACACATACTAATAAAACTATGGTACGAGTTCAACCTATTGCTAAGATTGAACTTTTCCTACTCTCATACTGCTGCTCCACTGTGCAAGCCCTTGTCCTCCCATTGATGCCCTCAAACTCACTTTCCACAGTGCTGCATGACTATTTACAGAGCAATGCAAATACAATCTCATTACCCCCAACCCTGAGGGATATCCTCTGACTCCCTCTTGAGAATCACATTTAGTTACTTATGCATCACCTGCACAGCACTGCATGCCTAAAAACCGACTAGTCAGCCGACGCCTCAAACCAACTAATAAATTATATCCCCACAACAAGGAAAAATATGCAAACGCAAGCTATCTCATTCTTGGCACCGTCTTTGTGGAATAAACTCTTCCCTTACCCCCCAGTGCCCCTCCCTCTTTGAGTTCAGGAGAGAGCTGAACAGTACCAGAGGTGGTATAAATTGCACTTACCTCTTGACCGCCGCCTCTTCTTTCTCCATCCTCCTCTGTTCAGGAAGCACACATCCTCCCAGAACCCCCTGCCTTAGCAGCGTTGTGATTGGTCTGAGCGCCATGGTTTTGTATTCAGACAGGGGTTGGCAGTCTGTGCATGTTCTCCACCCTGTATTACAGCCTGGGTGGAGAACATGCAGAGTGCGCATGACGCTTTGGCACAAGAGACAGCCGGCCAAAGCATCATGCGCACTTCAGGTGCTGCCACCGCTCCTCCCCCTGTGAAGTGGGGTGCCCAGCCCCGCCTGCCTGGCTTCAGCCTCAAGATGAATACAAAAAAATAAAATGATACATTTTAATTTTAGAATTCAGCTTGCAGCTGAAGCAGTGAGACGACGCTCCTCCACCTTAGCGGAGGAGACGCCACTGGAGCTGAAGACTCTCCCCTACTCCATTCACCTCCCTCTTCCTGATCGGCTCCCTTTCAATCAACCTATGGGCCCCTGTAGTCTTGGTCTTGTCTTACATTAACCTTCGCCTCCTGTTTATTAGGTTTGTTGTTCCCGGTATAGTTCTGTACTCTAAGGCAAAATGTATGCTAAATTGTAAAATGTATGCTAAATTGTACATACTGCTCCATTTCACATAAGGATGCTCCATTATATGAATTCTTCTGTGCATTGTCCTAATAAATTCCTTTCTATATCCTTTACCTGTTGGGTCACAGCTTTACTTTCTGTAAATTAAAACAACCAGTGGCGAATTACAATGAAAGACACATTTTCCCTATAGTTTGGCTAACACGTACCTGCACCATGGACTCCTTTCCCAGAACATTACCCAGGCTGAAACAGGCGTTTAGATTGAGAAATTAAATCAATATAAACAGCTGGCACACAGACCAGAATTCAAATACCCATCCTTATCTATGGAGCACAGGAACCAAGGCTCCCCTCACTATTACTGTACCGACTCCTATAGATATTTCTACACAACTTTACATTTCCAATCGATTCAGTCTCTTATACTACAACATTGTTTTTGTTTAGTGTCTTGGGTGACAACCACAACATTGTAAGTTATATTAAACCAATTTAAGAATAACCTATAAATTCGTGAATTCGATTTGCTGGTGCTCTTAAATCATATCTTCTCCCACTTTATCCCTTTTTTTGCCGTCAGTAAGTGAAGGAACTCGTGCAGCCTTTGCAATTCACGTTAAAATAATGTATTGCATCCGAGTCTCAAAACTGGCAGCAAATTATGCTCCTGAAACTGCATATGCAGCAACCTTAGCCAATGCTCTTACTGTCACGTGCACTGCAATACTTTTGTGGCGTCCTCTTTTTGAAATCATACAAGGAGACGGCAATAGGCATTCCTCTAAGTACTGTAGGGCATTCCTTTAGGTGCCTTTTTTCCCACCAAGGCGATTTTCAGGTTAACAGTACTGCCGAAAAAGGCGATAAGTGAGCTTTTATGGTAGGAGGCAATTTATTGGTTAACCTTTTAACACTGCCTACAACATTCGTTAGCTGATTTACAAATAAATGTTGCGCCATTTAGGCTAAGATTTTTAGGTGTAAACTGCGGCAGACCTGTTATAGGGACTTTGCCACATTGTTTAATTCCACTCACCTTTCTTCAAGTTTGAGGCGGATCTATGTATGATGACCATATATGTGACTCCTTCTTTGTGACTTTACACATCCATTGCTTCACATTTAACTTAACTTTTTGTCTCTCCAAAGTAATTCACGTGGGATTCTGCCTCACGATAACATAGACTATTGCTTGTATTTACTTTTTTTTAAAATGCGTTCTTTCATTCGTTCTGCCCTGCACAATTTTTAACACCACATTATTTCAAACCAAATAGCTACCTTATATAGTACACATCTAGAATTTTCAGAATATATTTTATAGTCCGTTTGACTACCGTCAGAAGCTTCTATGCAACGTCATGGACATTTTACACAGCACAGAGGCCAGCAAGAATAACCATACAATACAAAATAGTACTACATGAATGCCCTTCCGGTCATCCTGGAGAGGTTATGGCAATCCTGCCTCAAAAGGCACATGCTGCCCCCGCCCCTGCAAAAAAAAGGATACATCAAAATCATTTATCTCTGCATGGTCTAAAGAGCCTATCACAAAACTGATTTACACACAGTACATCCTTTTCCACCCCTCCACCCCCTAGTAGTGGCAATAGAAAAAGAAAAACTGCTAGTTGCCTTCTTCGGGTTTTTTCACTTAGCTCCCTCCAGTAGTTTAATTTATAAAATGAAATGGTACTAGTTGTCTTCTTCAGGCTTTTCTAAATTTTTGTTTTACATGTTTTTCATTTCAATATTATCCAAAAGTGAGTACGTGGCCTGAGGCTATGCCCAGCTTTCAATCATGGCCTTTGGCTACAGTTTTTGACTAATACCGTAGCCCTAGTATGAACGCAGACTGTTTCTAGCGTAAGTGACCTTCAGCCGTGTCCTCTACCTCTGCCCGGACTGCTGCTTGGAATTGCCCACATTTGTGCCCAGGAGGCACTTCACGAGGGTTATAGCCATCAGACTTGGCCTGTCCCAAGCACTCTTGCCCCGATTGCCTGCTGTTGATGCAGCTCTGTCAGGACAGGGAGCAGGGCATATCCCATGACCACACCAGATGCCCAGTATCCTCGGTCCTCTTCCCACTAAGCACACACTGTTGTACAGACACTACTTAAGTGACCGGCACTTGTAGTGCCACTTTGGTCTTTGTCCTTCAAACACAATGTTGTCGCTTCCCAAAACTCTCCTGTCGAATTTTGTAGAGGAAGAGTAGAATTTGCCTCCTCACAATATAATTTGCATTCCTTGAGCAGTCTTTATAAAACTTAGACTCGACCTCAAGTGGATGATATATCTTTTTGAATTGTTAGGTGCAAATTAAACTGGTCCAAAGTTGCTAGGGAACCAGGTAGCCATACATTTTAAACATCTTTTTTGTGTGCAGATTTCTCAAAATGGACGGTTGAAAATTCCTCCAAGCAATTAAAGTTAACCAATAAAGCTGTGCTTCATGTTGTCATGATTTGGGATTTCCCCCCCACCCCCAGATCAACCAGGGTCGGATTTTCACCTCTCTAGTGCAAAGACTTAGTTCAGTGTAACAAGAATTAGAAATCCATTTGGATTTCGCCTCTTGCACATCCCACTGAGCAGTACTTTGTATGTGGTGTTTTTGTTCACAATTAGTCCTACCAGATGATTTAATGGATATTGTGGAACTCTAAACCTCTTTTGCAAATAAATAACACCCTCAAAATAGCGCAAGAAACATACGATAAAACTTACAAAATGTATTTCTAAAATACAATAGCGAGTGCATAATATATGAACTGCAACCACACAGAATGAGAAAATGAATGCATTAATTTGTGACATGACCAGTGAAAACAGTATGAACTTTCTGAATATGGTTAGCAAGTTCCTAGCATCCTCACCTCCATCTCTACTTATAAGCGCTATGCTCTAACTTGGCAACAGTGGAAAATATTGAGCATATAAATCGAGTTTCTTAAGATGAATCACTCAGTATAGTTTTTAATGGCACAAAAATAGCTATTTAGCTATTTATCACTGCCCTTGCCTGGGAATGATAAGCAGTGCCGGCTGAAGGCCACTACTCCCGGAGCAGCCCCCGACTGAGGCTGACTGTCGCAGCAACACACTGTGGTCTCTGGCTTGATAGTTCCTTTGCAAAGTCTCTCCAATTAATGTTCTGATACCATAGGTTTTATAGTATCTGTTCGCCAATTTTATCTCCCGTTTATGAGTTTGGAGATACGAAAGTTCCAAGACACAATAAGTATGACGATAAACGTGTCATCTCAATTTACATGTAGATAATTTGCTCCTATCACTAGAAATATGTCAGCCTAGTTGTGTGGCAGACATGATGTTAACAATTTTGTGCTTGACTATAACTTCATACTTTCTGACTGAAAGAGATAAAAGAATCTGCAGGTGTACACATGATGTGAATACACAAGGTCTCAAGAAGACTTTTCACTGTGTTCGCGACAATGTCCTTGTCCAGTTTGGTGAATGTTTGTGTAGCCACCTTGATTAAGCAATTTTTCAGGATACATCTCTATGTAGAATTTTATTTTAAAAAGTATACTTTTGGAGGCCCTTTTTAAAACTGCTTTCCCATGAACATTTTGTGTTAAATTTGCAAAAATTGAACTTAATGGTGCAGATTGGTCATTGAGGTAAAGTTACAAACAACCCAAAAGTGCCTTTCCACTAGAACACAATCCAACCTTTTTAGTTTTTGTTTTTGTTTTATATAGCGCAAACTCTACCCGAAGGTATCAGAACACTTTACGTGAGCACCAGTTGCATTACAGATGGACACATTCATTTTGTTAGGCAAGTGGAGATTCATTGATTTGCCCAGAATCACAGGATGTTGAGCGTCCCTGCCGAGACTCTAATCTGGTTCCCCAGCATCGTGGTCGCCCGCTCTAGTCGTTCGGCTACATCCTCCCACCCCTTACACACCTTAAGTACAGATGTGAGATTCCAATTGAACATGTTGAGTGCATAATATCTTATGTTTGCATTTCTCTCTCTGCCCTATTATAGGAACAGATTAGCACCCGCAACCTACTACACGTCGACTAATCAAGCTTCATACCATGCTGCGGCACATATATATCTACTCTTCAAGTAGTTAATGACACCCTCTTCAGCAATATAAACAATCCATGCCTCCTGCTCCAAATCAGCCTCGCAGCAGCCTTCGACCCAGTTAACCAAGGTTGGATTCATACCCCGAAAACACACATGAGCTTCATATTTCTGCAAAGGTTTACATCCTAACTCCATCAACAAGTAAAGATAGGAACTACAAGGTTCCAGAAACTCACTGTCTTATGTGGAGTACGTAGTGCTCTATCTTCAGTCTTTACAAAGAACCCTACAAAACCATACTCCCCAATGACATCAAAACGTGTACAACACTGACTCTACCTCAAAATCTCCTCTCGCAATGACATTCAGCTAATCAAAACCGGTCTGGTGCTAAAGAAGTACCTACCTAAAGTTGAAGCAGACTAAGGTGATTATTTAGAGTGTGGGGGATGCCGGACATGCTCCAAAACATGGGGGATTATCTGTCCACTCTAGAGTGGATGCATCTACATCTACCAATTATTGGGGGTGTCCTGCATCTGTCAGATTCTAAGTAACTGTCTTAGACTGAATTCCTTGCATTCACTAATGCCGCTGACAAACATCAGATTCAAGCCTGGCTCATAAACATTATTCTCTATGGTTTTATCCACAAGCTCGCAAATATTGCCAAATCAATTAAATGCACTCTTTACACCAATCAAGGAACACATTGCTAAAAATAAAATAAGGAAGCATGTTACCAGATCTCCCTTCAGAAGTACATGAATCCTTTCTTTTGAAAGACAATTTAGGAACAACAGTGCAAGCCCTGGTCCTATCACATCTCTGTGTAGGAAATGCTCTGTGCAACAACCTATAAAAGGGATTATACATACAGTGGCTTACTTCATCAATTGCCTGGAAAGGTTTGATCACATCACCCCTATGCCCATTCCTATCTGGCCAAGAATCTAACCACCTTAGGCGAACCTCTGAACCATCATCCTTGTTCCGCGCTTGTTCATCTATACAGATACCTCTACATACAAAATTTCCAGGCACTTCCTCATAAATCTAATGATTTGCCCATGGAGTGTTTACGAAACCATGTCTTTTTTCTCAGCTCTGCAGTTTCACATGCTGCCAACAAATTCATGGGGTCAAACATACCATTGGCTCACTTAACTTCAGTCTTTAAATGTACCACTATCTGACCCTTATTAAAGAAACCCTGTTTGGACCCACCCACTGGACCGTGCCAACATTAGACCCATCTCCTTACTGTTGTTAGAATATAAAGTTCTGGAGGGTTATGTACATTAGTATCTGCTAAATAATCTTTAACAGTCCAATATTCTGGATAAGGTGGCTTGATGGTACCTTTCGGAAGACTTTCAGAGCTGTTTGCAGTTATTGTTGATATCTGGTTGGTTGCCATTGCAGGCAGTAAAAACAGCATTTAACATTGTCAGTCAAGCCATCCCGTTAAAACATCTAAAGGCAACTGGAATGCTTAGGACAGTATTTAACTTGTTTAATTCTTTTCTTTCAGATTGTCAATAGAAAATGTCATTTCCTCCTTTTCATTCTAAACCTAAGTTGTTGAAATATGGGGTTCCACCAGGGTCTTCTCCGTGGCTAAGTTATTTTATGGCCTGTGTCCAGCCTCTAGCTTCCCTATTCCACTCGTTGGTCTTCCACTGCTATATGTATGTTGACAACACCCATATCATATTCCTAATTGATGGTTATCTGACTATGGTGACGAAACCACTTTTTAAAGTGCATGAGAGAGGATCACGAGTGATTGTGCTGCTGTTGATTAAAACATAACCCAGAGCAGAGAGAAGTTATGATTATAAACAGCAGAGAGGCTCTCTGGTGTCCTCCGGTCTGCCTATATAATCTAGAAGCTCAGCCTGACCCAAGGCGTGTCATCAGGAGCCTCATAATTATGTTGGATGGCATTCTTTCATTGGGACGCCAAATCACTGCAATGTCCACAGCCTACTATTTTGAGCTGCGACTGCTACAAAAAATACACCTAGTTTAACTCTGGTGCAGTTGAAGCTGTGACTGCCTTTATATGCTGAATTTTGGACCATGACAACTCGCTTTATCTGGTCTTTCAGGATATCTTCTGGGCCAACTCTGTGTCGCCCAAGCTTCATCTGTTAAGTCAAATTTTGATGCTCACAAATAAAACTCAACTACGTCTTACTTAAATCTTTCCATTAGTTAGTATTGGCTGTAGGAGTGATTTCTAAATTGATGCATGTGATACACCTAAGCAATCACAGAATTCGACCATCTGTTTTTTACTAACACCCATCGCTATTGGGCCTTTCAATCTGCTGATCAGGTACTTTTCAGAGCCCCATGCTTCCAGGGGTATTATCTGGGTGGTTTAGCTTTTTATTAGGTCATCCTTTCCTCTTGAAATCCATTGCCCATTTGGTAATCACTCTAGGTTACATAAACCTTAGTTAAATTCCAGCCATTCCCAAGACATCTGTAAATAGTAAAGACCCCTTAACAAGAAACAATTGATATAGAATATCTGGGTCTGGTGGCTCAGTGAACTAATGCATCCACTCCAAGGTTCTTTATATAAACACACAGGGCTTTATTATGAGTTTGGTGGTGCGGGAGGGTGACTGCCCAGCTCCCGCACCGCCAAACCTGTGTTGGGACTGCCCGCCAGATCAGGAGTTTTCTCCTGTCTGGTGGGCTTTTTTGGCATTCCCATGGCAGTGCCTATGAAATATGCACCTCTAAGGGAACGTCAAAATCAGTACCTGCACGGCATGGACTGCTGCAATCCATGCCATGCAGGTACTGGTGTACATGCACACATGGGGGGCGCAAGCTGAGCCATCATGTGTGCATCCACATGGCGTGAGGCACCAGGGGCCCCATAGGGCCCCCTTTGTTTCCTCACCGCCACACTATTCATGGAGGTCGCACTGCCATGAGCGGTGTGGCAGTGAGGAAACTCATAATATGCTTGGCGGGACCGCAGCGGTCCTGCCAAGCATATTGCGACTTCAGGACTGCCGTGCAACCGCCAGGGAACAGCGGGTGCAGTAGTCTCAGGGCGACTCGACCTCCCTAGTAGTAATAGGGTGGTTGGGAGACCGCCACCGTGAGTCTGACGGTCCGTGGGCCGCTAGACTCATAATAATACCTATAGTCGCAGGTTTGAATCCCACCGGTCAGTTGTCTTTTCACCCTTCTGGGGTCAAATAAAATGAGCACAATTGTCTTGGGTAACAACAAATATCCACTATCTATCATCTGTGCCAAGAGGCATTCTCAGGAGAGAATGTGCACAAATACACTAGATATGTTGTTTATCACAATGTGTCATGTTCCTCGTTTCAGTGTTTTGCAGTTCCATTATATTTATTCAACTGCTGCGTTTTTCTGGAAAAATATGACGTTTTTTTGTAATGAAGGTCACTCAGTCAGTCATAATCACTATATTTTGCTAGTACATAAAAACAGCATTAAAAGGTATTCTATACACAATAAAAATCATACTATACATTAAAAAAGTTGTGGTAAAAAATCATAAGAACAGTGGTATAATTAAAAAAAGTGAAGCAATAGGGAAAATTAAAACCTGATTACAATGACTTGCATTACGTGTACTGTTTTCACCTCTTTATAGCACATCGAAAGAACGAGGCCAGGCAATGGCAAGTAAAGGGATCGGATAAATGTTTTAGGAAATACAGGGCTGGGCAATATTGCGTAAACCTGAACCTGCGCAAGATTGAGCAAATGTACCTTTTCACCTCCTCACTGAATAATCTACAAAAAAATAGAAGATGAAGGTCACATTGTACCGATGAAGTGCGGCACAGGCAAACAGAGAGGGCCTCCATAGAGTAGGTGTTAGAAGGGTAACCCAGCATGAGAGGAATGTAGTTAATTCGGAACCCCAATAACAGAACTCTGTGTTGGATATTCGTCACAAAGGATAAATAATTAAATCAAATGTGTTTATTGTTGGTGCAAGGTAATATTGGTTGACCCTAGATTTGGAACAATTGGACTTCCATCTCTCTTCCCTCTGTTTTCCTAGCAGTAGTTTTTGCAGTTCAGACCTAGAGATGGTGGTACATGAGGTCGGGTCATCAAATCGTTTGTGCATACCAATGGTAGCAAGCTGTTCTTAACAAACTGCAGCCACTTTATTTTATATGATCCATCGAGCTTTAAGCAACCATTCCAGATTTTTTGTGTTAGCTTCAGTGGTTCTCTTCTCCACACTCAATGCCACAAGAGAAGGGGTGCGGGACGGATCTGATCCGTAGTAAAAGGGGCGTCCAATTTGATGTGACAATTATAGGAAGAGCAGGATTGGGGGACACCTATCAAACATTTCCAAAATGTGTTCTCTGTTTGCTGTAAAATAGATATAATGGTGATTCCCCATAGAGCTTCCCCATATGTTGCCACAGATGTTGTGTTGGCTTCATATATCTTTTTATTGCCTCCAAGGGTTTGGACCCCAGATTTTTTATAAGGCTAAAATTGGCCCCCATACTTCTTTACATCATGAGCCCTCTATTGGCCACCATATTTTGATGTGTTTTTCGAATCGAATACCTCCAAATAACAGAATGTATCCACCACCTCCAGTTTTCTCCCTTCTATATTCCATCTGGGTAATGTTTTGGGTCTTACTCCTGCCACGAGCACAAACAACTTGGATTCATTCACATTGAGGTCTAAATTCTTCATAAATCTCGTATAGGTCTCTATGAGCGTCAGCAGAGCGTTGCCAGTCCAGGCCAACAGAACTGCGTTATCTGCATAGAGAAGTAGCGGCACTGGCGCGAGATTAATGGTGAGGACGTCGCTAGTAGACCCAGCCAAGGCAGCTTCCACACCATTAGTGTACAGTGAGAATAAGAAGGGCGTGAGCACGCACCCTTGCCTAACGCCACGGGTAATTTAAAAGTGTCTAGAACATTCGCCATCCCTCCCAAAGTGAACACAAGCAGTGGTGGAAGAATACATCTCCCGGATGAAATTAACTATTGGCTTATCTATGCCCATGCCTTCCATTAATGACCATAATTTTGTATGTGCCACACAATCAAGAGCGGCTGATAGGTCCATAAAGGCCATATAAAGATGGCCTTCCTTGGCTGCTGTATATTTGGCAATCAGTAAATTTAAATTAAGCCACTGATCAACATTCCCTTTGCACTTTCTGAAGACGTACTGAATTTGGAATAAATATTTTGTTTTCCTGAGCCCATACCTTTAACCTATTTAACAAAAGACGGCCCATTAGTTTTGCAGTGCTATCTAGCAGCGATATTGGTCTATAATTTTTTGCGATTACTCTTTCCAAGAAGGGGGGACATTCGTTTGAGTTACAGCATTGAAAACATTGGCAAGTAACAGGGTCTAGAGCTCTTGATTAATTAAAAAGAAGTCTATTGTACCTCGTCAGGCCCACCTGCCCTCGATTTGCTACATTGGTTCAGTCCCTTTTTCATTTCACCAAAAGAAAAGAATAGTTTGTCTCCCAGTGGGCGCGCCAAAGACCTAGGTGGCAATGGAGGACCCTACCCTTCTGTCCCAAATATCTCAGTGAAATGGGTCAGCCAGGCGCCCTCCGTGGCATGCAGGTCTAGGGAGATCTCTGTATCCTCTTTGCAGAATGGGGCATTAATTATATGCCAGAAATCCCTGCTATTCTTTAGAGTTGCCGCTTGTAATAATTTATCCCAGGCTCCTTCTTTTAAGGCTTTTAATCTATTTGCTCTTTCTGTTTTATAAGAGAGGCACAGCGATTTTACCAGTGCCGCGTCTCTTGGATTTGCTCTAAGGGTAAAACGAAGGTTTAATGCCTTGGTGCAACCATCATTAAACCAACGTGCTATTCCCCAGACCTTACGATTACAGTTCTGCAGGAGATTCTTATTAATTTCAACTAAAATTTGTTCAAAAACTACTGGGATTTCCTCAAATGATGAAAATGAGTTTAAACAAATCAGAATTTCCTGGGTCATATTGGTGACAATACTGTGGGTGAATTTTGAGGTGTCTAATTTGTCCCATTTCAGAACAATCCCATTTTTTCTTGCAATTAATGGCTTTGGAACTCGGCGGTCCTGCCAAGCATATTGCGGTCTCAGGACCCCCGTGCAACCGCCAGGGAATGGCGGTTGCAGTGGTCCCAGGGCGACCTGACCGCATCACAGGGTAGTCGGGATACTGCCACCGTGAGTCTGGTGGTCTGTGGGCCGACAGACTCATAATAATACCTATAGTCTCAGGTTTGAATCCCACAGGTCAGTTGTCCTTTCACCTTTCTTGGGTTAAATAAAATGAGGACAATTGTCTTGGGTAACAACAAAAATCCACTTTCTATCATTTGTGCAAAACGACATTCTCAGGAGTGAATGTGCACAAATACACCTGATATGTTGTTTATCACAATGTGTCTTGTTGCTGGTTTCAGTGTTTTGCAGTTACATTATATTTATTCAACTGAAGTGTTTTTCAGGAAACACATTTTGGAATGAGTTAATGTACACTCAAAATAGTCACTGAAAAAATTATGATAAATGGATATTATGGTATCGTACTAAAACCACATATTTTCTACAATATTAAAAAATATATAATACTTCCATAACAAAAATCTCTGTGCAAGAAGCATTAAGGTCATGGAATTGGCCAATGGTGGCATCTTCATTAGTGCTATGACACACCAGTTAGGTATGGATGTATAAAAGATGAAATATTCAAATGCTCCAACTTTATTCTATAACTTGAAAATATACATTAAATTAGCTGCTAAAAGAATTTCATGTAAAGTAATAACTTTTGTTGGTACATTTTTGGTACAGTGTCTTGTGAACGCTATTCACATGGAAAAAATAGTATTTTATTATCAACATCTATCATTTCACGTTATATATTTAAACCTGCTGACTGTGAATCTTCACATGCAACTACTTGGAGTTTCGCTTTAGGATAGGTAAGGGTTGTTCGGGGTCACAGTGTTAGGGTTCAGTGTAGATCCATCATGTATTGTTCAGTGGGGCTGACAGCACACGTTATCCTTTAAAGCTCGTATTGTTGTTTTCCATTCGCCTCTCTCATTAGCCCCTTGTCTGGAACTTAATTATACCCTGAACTCGTGTGTTTGCATTAAAACGCTGACTTAATGTCTAGTGCTAATCACATACGTTTAAGGGCTGCAGAGGAGCTGTGTTGCACTCAGACAGCTGTGAGCAGGGGGGTGTTTGGGGTATTATGTAGTAAATAGTTGGGTACAAGTGTTTTTAGTCGGGTATGGTGAGGTGTTTTACCTGGGATTTTCACATGCACACAGACAAAAACGCACACATACACTCCTATCTCTGTTTTCCAGGTCTTAAAAATGTTGCTTAGTTTGAAAAATAGTGTTTTAAGTACTTCTAACGCACACACCTACTTCTCATCTAGTGTATTTTTATAAGATACTCCAGCGTGATTGTTGGGAAATCTTAAGTCCCCCCATCTTACTGACCAAGCTACGGCGCTGTGCTCAGAGCGCATTGAGTGTGTGATGCCAGCAATGCATCTTCGCCACGCTCTATCAAACTGCCTTCCATCAGCACCACTAAGTTTCTAACAGTTTTGATTTTGGGAATTTAGCATATTGGACAATCTATCGAGCTGAATTGTCAGTGTTAGTTGATGCTCTGGGCTGTGTGGCAGACTACAGACTATTAATCTTTTTGGCTAGAAACCCAGAGAAATGGCAAGAAAAAAAATTGGACTGCCTCTGGAAAATAAGCCATGCAAATTGCAAGAAATGACCAGCTCTTCCATTTGTTTTACATCATTTTATGATATCGTTGTGTGTGCAATATTGCTGAAATTGCGTTGTTACAGACAAAATGTAGGTTTAATATCGTAATGAGAACTCTAACGTCTAGGCTGAGCGCGAAACATGGCCGCTTAAGCCTGAACTCTGGGACTGAGACGGCAAAACTCCACCACAAGGACCTGTGGAGCAGCTTGATGGAAATCTGCCTGGATGCACAGGTGGCTGAAGAGGAGGCTTATGGCGAATAGTAGTCACGGGCATCAATTTTGTATATTGGTGTTCTTATATTTCTGATAGTTAAACTCAGGAGCAGACATAAGTCGCTATTTGTGGGTGAAGGCCAGCCTTACTTGGTTGCTCATTCCCAATGGGCTCATTCTGGTAATAATGGGAGGTAAAACTGCCCGAGTAAATTCTCTTACTAGACTTTTCGTTTTACCTCCAGATTCTAAATTCTTCACATTGGAATGAGGAATGCATTTGCGTTTTTGCTTTTAACACAAAAAGAAAATGTTTTTCTTCTTTCCAGCCTGTTTTCTTCATGCAGATATCCCCTGGTATTATGTATTGAAATTTACATGGGAGAAAATCGCAGGTCAGTGAAAAATTATGGCATAACTTGGAATGTCAAACTGGGGGCTCACAGCCTTTGTGCCAGATTTGCCATTTTCCAATACATCACAAATGAGGGGCTTTGTGCCTATGGAAAAACCGTTATAAATCAAACTTAAGCATTTTAAAGTGGTCCTACTACTGCCTTTTAAGGTCAAAGCCTACATGCGGCGCATGCGCTGTCCACTGTGAGACATATTGTTGCCTTACAGTGGGCTCATAGCCCACCCATTGCTTACCATTGGTTGGCTATATTGTCACTCCCATATGCTATTATAGATGCTGTGCAGCATGGCTAAAGACATTGGCAAAGCCAATGTCTTTAGCCATGCTTTTGACAATGCTTCTTTTGTGAATAGCACTTGAGCTTGCATGGCTTTTACCTATTTCAAGCAAAAGGAGGAAGGGAGCACACTGCCTTACATCCCAGCACTCAGTTCGCCACAATGCATTATGGCAAATGCAGTGTATGATAACACTTCAGTGGCAGTGTTTAGTTTTCACATTTGTTGGTGCTTTCATCTTCCATCCCCTAGTTTATCAACACGTAGTTAAATAATACTGTTTATCATCACCTGCTCTTCGTAGTGCTTATGACATACCATTGGTGTCTATGCAATTCATCTCTAAGCTTCAAAGTAACTAATTCTGAAAACTAAAGCTATAGTTTGTCATTTTAGTGCCTGAGGATCAGTGGTGGCTGCCGCAAAACTCAAGTGGGAGGGTTGGGGCAGGACGGGTGATTAGGGAAATAAATATATATTTTTTTAAAATACCTGTTCCGACGCTGCTGGCCGCATCAGTGCTCCTCTTCTCTCCTGATGGTGTCACAGCAGTCCCTGGGACACCAGCACTGGCTCCCACCCAATACCGTTGTTGCTCTCAATAACATGAGAGCAGCGGCAGGAAGGTCTGAGTGGCTTGGTTGGCCGCTCAGACAGTGCCCCAGAGTCTGTGCTGTTTCTGCAACCCAGCTGTGCAACTCAGCTGGGTTGGAGAACCTAAGTGCTCATGACGGTTTGGCCGTCTGTCTTAGGCCGGCCAAACCAACATGCGCACTTACAGTGTGCACTACTCCCCCTCTGCTGGCTGTGATGACGGCCAAGCCCTGCCCCGCCTAGACTTGGCTCGCTACAGAGGGAAATGGGAAGAAAAAAAATTTGATAATAAATCAAATTTATCATGTTATGTTTCCCATTTCCCTCAGCTGGCTCTCAGCAGGGGAGGGGGCGATGATCCTCTCATAGCGGAGGAGCCTCTGCTGCTGAGACTATGAATTCTCTATGCATTATTGCCTGCTGCTGAAGTCTATTAGTTGCCTTCCCCAAATTACAGATGCAAGCTGAAAGCAAGGGCACATGCTGATGTCAGTGGCACTCAGCAGCCATTAATGCCCTGCAGCAGGACGGCAGTAAAGCAGTTTGTGGACCACTATTCCTAAGCACCCCCACACTTTTGTGCACCTCTCTTCATCCCTGTACTGCACCCCCTGCCGCACTAGGTGTTTACACCCCTTATCTACTTCCACATCCAGCAGTTCATCCATGACCTTCTCTACATCATTGCTTCTTGCCCTCTCTCCAGCTTTCCTGTGGGCATGCTTCTGGTTCTCTCCTTTCATCTTTTTTCCTCTGCCTTGCACTAACTTGCTGCAACTATCATCCTACCCAGGCTGCTGTTCCCCCCCTCCCACTCCCTTTATTTCACCTCAGCCACCTCCTCTTACTTTCATGACTCAAGTAATTACTGCCTTCTGTGCCCCCTGATTAGCTGAGCATTCCTTGCCTGGGGTGCTTATTCAGTTTGTATGTCCCTGTTAATGATTATAATAGGACTGAGAACTCACATGTAGCATGGTCTTTCAGTTATTTGCTACCGGTAGTAAAGGTTGACCTGCAGATACCTGATGTCCTTATTTTTCAACTTTTGAAGCTTTAACAAATGTTTTCAAGCTCCAGAACTTGAAGTTCTCTGAAATATATGACTGTGATAAGGAGACGTGTTTTGTTGCTCACACTCTGCATGTGCTATTTTTGTTTTAGCGGACCAAAGCGCTATGACTGGACTGGAAAGAGCTGGGTCTATGCACATGATGGGGTTCCCCTCCATGACTTGTTAGCTGAAGAACTATCAAAAGCTATGAAACGCCACATAGAC
Source organism: Triturus cristatus (assembly GCF_964204655.1). NCBI lineage: Eukaryota > Metazoa > Chordata > Amphibia > Caudata > Salamandridae > Triturus > Triturus cristatus. Next base: position 864,901,923 of record NC_140581.1, read on the forward strand.
CTGTCATCTTTGGTTTATTCGGGTAAAGAGAAGACTTGAAGAAGCCCCTTATTGAAGATTCCTTTTTAATTCCCTTGACATGTGACATTGCTCTTCTTTAGGAACTCTGTGATGCAGACCAACGGATGTCCTTCCTAAGCTGTTAAGTTGGCTTGCCTGGTGGTACCATAATGTTAAGAAGATTTGGTTCTGAACTATGACTGTTATCTCATTTTTGGCTTGTGGTTACAAGGCTGAATACTGTTTTCTGTTAATAAAGTATTTGTTTCTTGTACCACATATGTACCATTATTTATTTATATACTGCAAATTGTAGGATTGATATTGTTGCCTTAAAAGAAGAACTACCTGTGAGCTCTTCTCTTTGGACCCTGGTGCAGAGAGTGGTTACATAGCAATATGGCGTTCCCCAGCCGCTGGTACTATTGTGGTCTAATTGAATAACCAGGTTCTCCTTTCAGTCACTGGATAGTTTGAGCACTCAGTACTTGATCCATGTAGATGGAAGTATGTTTTGGACTCCGATACAGTATTACATAATAATAACCCTCAATAAAAATACAGTCAAGGCAGAGCCATTCTAAAAAAACAATGTGTCTTTACATATGGGAAGTGCGTGGTAGATATATATATATATATATATATATTTTTTTTTTAAACGTTGTGCCCATGCACAAGAGCGCACTCGAGACAGCGCTGATGGTGGCACATCTTTATTCAGGTAGAACCGCTGCCATCAAGAGGGTAAATACAGCATAGTTGCAGTGATTAAAATATGACGCGTTTCAGGAATGGCTCCCTTCTTCCTGGTACACCACCGCAGCTTGCAGTCCAACACACCTGCATCCATTTGACCTAACACGCCCTCCAATGGGCCAATCCGCTGTAAGGTCAGTCCCAACTGCATTCTGGGACTTGCAGTGTGTCACAATGTCTATGGCCACAATCTATTTACTGCGCATCTTAAAGCATACAACCCTGGATGGGCCCCTCTGAATTTTAGCAGCTCAAAATCAACCCCCACGCTGCTCCAGAAGACTCCACAAATTCGAAGCCTCACGGCCCCCTTTTTTCAATCATCGGGGTGGTGCTGCTCTTCGCGGCTGGGCGGCCGCGTGAAACTTTGAAAAACGTTGTGCCCATGCACAAGAGCGCACTCGAGACAACCTTCGCATTTGGGTATAGAAGATTTATTTAGACATCGCTGGCTGTTGGAGTTTAGCTACAATAATGCTGACCACAGATCTATTTGCTTTTCCTCTTTCTATTGCTTTCTGCCTACTCTCTCTAATCAAGATTCACCATATCCTACAGGAGGCAAAAGACTGTCTTTGCTTAAAGATATGTGAGAAATCCTAGAATCCTCTCCAGAAAGCAAGATTACAGTGTAAATGTCAAGCTGAGAAGGAAGGGTGCAAAGCACCTGAGTGTAAGGTTGGAGACAAAAGCTGGCTAGCAAACAAACACGTCTCATAGGTCATAGAATTCTCTAGCCCACAAATGAAGTACCCTTTCCCATTGACTGCCTCATGGAGATAAACTCCTTTTGCTTTTCATTCATAGTAAAAATAAATATTCAGCCAACCTTTCATGTCTCGCTAGTAAAGCCTATACATCCCGGAACACAAATCAAACAGGTTCCAGTATCATTGCAGGTTGAAATTGACGGTCAATATGAGGTATGAAGAATCTTAGACTCACGTTTAATCCATTGTCTGCTCCAATATTTCTTGGACTGGAAGGGATACAACCCAGAGGACAGGACTTGGGAGTCCACTGAGCATGTTTACTCCACCCACCTGTTACATGAGTTCTACCAGCTGAACCTAACTAAACCAATCCCTGAGTTAGGGGCTTGACAGGAGATTAACGTCAGGGAAACTCGGGTTGCATGCATAGAGGCAGTGGAGATGGTGCTGGGAGCACCCATAATGATATGGTCGGTAGTGTAATTCGACTCATGAAAGTTAGCTTCCTTCACAAACTCACAAGATGTGATGCCACGCACAACAAAAACGGGGAGATCCGGATTCGCTGCAGTCATCTGGGCAGAACAATCAGCGTAGCCACACAAGAAAACTACTTTGAGTTCCACTGACAACCCATGAGAGTTTGTTCTCTTGCAAGGGCTGTGGAGAGAATTTGGATGGAGTGGGGGGTGGGCAACTTAAAAGCTCCACCTACCGTCGAAGGCACACACTACACTGATAATCTTTGATAAAGGTGGATTGAGCTCCTGTTCTGGGTCAGGCTGGTCCTATGACTGGGGTTTGCTTCATCGAAGAACCAGCAGCCACCTTCTGCCCAAGCAGTAGAAGGCACTGGTGGACATCACTGACAGGTTCAAGATTCCTTTGGACAGCAGGATTTGGGCTGGAGGCTTTGCTCATTTATCAGCATACTCCGTGAAGTCTCTGAGAACCAGAGATGTTAAGCAAACCTGACTTGACTTCACACATCCTATGGGATATATTATTTACAATAAACCCTTTTGAAAACTTCAGAAAACTGTGTTTAAACTACAGTGTTTATTACACAAAAGTGAGTAGAAGTCTAGTCGGCGCCATACTTGTTCTGTGAGAGTAACAGCATGGCCAATTAGATTAAAAGAATTGAGTGAAGTCAGCTCTTTAAACCATGTTTCAAGCTTACTACTGAGATAATTAAAGCAGGTGATAGCAACACAGATTTAATGAGAGTCTACTTGGAGATACACCTTTCCTACTCGTTTTCGTCTATAGGCAACTTAGAAAGTGGTGCCAGTGCACGTGACACCCCGAAGAAAATGTACAATTTAACAGGGAAAACATTAAAGCCAAGGAACCACTGAAGATCAGGGAAGGTCAGAACAGGAGAAATAGTTGGTGAGAGAAGTGTGTCCTCACAGGGCATACTAACCAAGTTAGGCAGTAAGCAAGTGATATGGAGCGTGACATCACGGAGTGTGACATTGAACGTGGCATCACAGGAATGGCATCACAAGCCATGACCACACAGGAAGTGACATCACAAGAAGTGACTTCAGATCTTAAACCTCACACATATGTTTAGCAGGTCTATCATGAGTACATTTGAGTGCATTAGAATATTTAACAAATGAGATTCTGAGTCAGAGTTGTGCTAAAAAAGTGGCACAAACCAGACGCAAAATCAGAGCCTCAACTATACATTTATTTTTCAAAACGCTGCCACAAAGAAATTTGCAACAAGGAGAAATGTGGTAGTAAATCGGTTCTGCTTAATTGGTTGCAAAGTCTGCATTCTTAAATATCTTATGGCATTAATGCTGCATAGATCTTTGTGTGCCCAGTAAATCTCAGGGAATAATAATAATGGTAAAATAACCCTGGAGGTTAATGCACAGGCTGGAGAGATCTGTGTTTTAGTCTAGTCCCAGTTTTGAATTAAAGTAGCACAGTGGGTTAATATGTCGTCTACAAAGTACATTATGTGACACAGATGACAGAATTTTATTTTATGAAGATGGTAAGTGGGTTAATGCTTTTAACACTGAGATCCTTTTGTTACTTGCAGTTCATAAATTGTATTTTTTTTAAAACAGCACAGTGAGCTATGAAGCATGTGACTTCTACACCTTTAAACCTCACTGTCTTATGTAACACATCGTGTACATTGAGTTACACACACATGATTTATTATCAACGTATAATGAGTACGTGTGATGTAAAGCACTAAAATACCCTGGATTTACAACAAAATAGTGGTCTAGGAAAGTGCATCTTTTGACATGGATAAATCCCTCATTTTTTGCCTGGGATCTTGTGTGACTTTGACTGAAAGTATACTGGGTTCCTGCTAACCAGGTTCCAAGTACCAATGTTCTTTCCTTAAACTGTACAATTTTTCCACAATTGGCACCCCTTTAGGATCCCTTTAAGTCCCTAGTAAGTGGTACCTCTGGCACCTAGGGCCTTGGAACTAAAGTGGGTCCCTAAGTGCAGCAGCACGAATTGTGCCACCTTAAGGGGCCCCCCACCAAGCTAATGCAAACTGCTTTCACAGCATGCATGTCTTGGTGCAGAGAAAAACTAAGAGTTGACATGGCACACCCCCATGTGCCATGCCAGCCAAACACTGCATATGGTATAGGTAAGTCACCCCTACAGCAGTTCTTACAGTTCTAAGGCTGGGTGCACTATACCCCATGTGTGGGCATATCTGTGTGAGAGGATGTGTCCCTGTGACATCTAAGCAAAACTTTAGATATTATAAGTGCACAGGGAAGCCATGACGAGTACATGGGCTGTACACTCTGGATTACAAGTTCCCCAGACTTATAAACACCCAGCTGACCGCCTTGGTCGAAGAGAACTCCATCCTAGACTCCTCTCAGTAGGGATTCCGCAGCAACCACAGCACCGAGACCGCCCTCCTAGCCGCCACGGATGAAATCCCCATGCTACTGGACCAGAGACACACGACGGCCCTCATCCTGCTAGACCTCTCCGTGGCTTTCGACACCGTCTCTCATCGCACACTCACAGCCAGACTCCACGACGCAGGGATACAAGGAACCGCCCTCGACTGGATTCAATTCTTCCTCTCCGGCTGAACCCAGAGGATCAGACACACCCCTTCCTCTCCGAACCCACCGATGTCAACTGCGGAGTAACACAGGGATCATCTCTCAGCCCTACACTCTTCAACATCTACATGGCCCCCCTCGCCACCATTGTCAGACAGCACGGGCTCAGCATTGTATCCTACGCCGACGACACTCAGCTCTTCCTCTCCCTCACGAAGAATCTCGAGGACACCAGACTCTGCTTCCAGGAAGGAATTAAAAATGTGGCAGCCTGAATGAAGGACAGCTGTCTGAAGCTCAACTCAGAGAAGACCAAGGTCCTCATCCTCGGACCCTGCTCCACCTCCTGGGACAGCACCTGGTGGCCGTCCGCCCTCGGGAGCCCACCCACACCCACCAACCACGCCCGGAACCTCAGTATCATCCTCAACTCCTCCCTCTCCATGAACCGCCAGATCAACGCCGTCGCCTCCACCAATTTCAACTGCCTTCGCATCCTCCGTAAGACCTTCAAATGGATCCCCTCTGACTGCAGAAGGACCGTTACCCACGCACTCATAACCAACAGAATTGACTACGGCAACGCCCTCTACGCCGGAATCAACAGAACTCTTCTACACAGACTCCAAACCATCCTGAACGCCGCAGCCAGACTCGTCCTCGAAACTCCGCGGCGCGAACACATGACACAACACCTATGCGGCCTCCACTGGCTCCCCGTAGAGAAGAGAGTCACTTTCAAACTCCTCACCCACGCCTACAAAGCCCTCAACAACATCGGACCCAAATACCTAAGGAGAAAGTCTCCTTCCATGCACCCAAGAGAAACCTCCGCTCCGCCGACCTTGCCCTGGCACAGGTCCCCCACATCCGCAGAAACAAAACCGGAGGAAGAGCCTTCTCCTACATCGCAGCCAAGACCTGGAACTAGCTCCCGGTGAACATCAGGCGCTCCCCGACCTTGCGCATGTTCAGGAAGGACCTCAAGACCTGGCTCTTCGACTGATCCGGAGCCGTCTCTCCCCCCCCCCCCCCCCCCGTGCCTTGAGACCCTCACGGGTGAGTAGCGCGCTTTACAAACCCCTGATTGATTGATGATAGCTTTACTGTACCCGAAGGTGTTTGGTACCAAATGCCTCGTCTTGATAAACCCACACTGATGCCAGTGACGGATTTATTAAGCCATGCACTCAGAGGGCACCTTAGAGATGCCCCCTGAAAAACTACCGACTACTAGTGTATTGACTGACTGTTCTCGACCAGCCAGCCACCATAGACCGGTTTCTGACCTCCTGAGGTGAGAGCCTTTGCTCTCGGAGGCCGGGAACAAAACCTGCTCTGGGTGGAGGTGTTCACACCTCCTCCATGCAGGATATGCATTCCAGGACGGGAAGCTTCAAAGGCCCTGCCACCTTTGTTATGCGACCCAGGCCTCTCCAGATAGTGGAAATGCCCCCTCCCATCCTGCTCCCACTTTTGGCATGAAAATTAGTAAGATTAGGTGTGCCCACATTGAGCCAGCACATTCCCTAGGGCGGGCCAGCTTATGTGGACCCCACTTTTCATAATCCTCCATCTTGTTTTGGACCTAATTAGCATTCTAGGGTCAGGTCTTTGCCCACTTCCCAGAGGAAGTGGTCATATAGAGGATGGTGACACCCTAAAGGTAGGTAGCCCTTTGGCTACTACCTCTCACTCCCCTTAAGCTCCCCTAAATTGAGTATTTAGGTGGCTCTCCTGAACCCAAGAACTCAGATTCGAAGGATCAAGAGAAGAAGAAGAGTCACTGCCTGGTGAGAACTGCAGCAGAACTGTGGACTTTTAGCGCGAAACCCTGTCCGTCCCCAGCACTCTCTCGACAGTTGCGACAGAGTGACTCATCCTGCGAGCTGAAGAACTACCAAAGCCATAGGTAGCCTGGAAGCACTTCAAAAATCACCTACACTCTCCCTTGGAGTAGAGGAGCTACTCCCCTGCAGTCCGCAGGCACCGACAAGCAGAGTCCAGTCCACCGCCTTGCAGCTCCCCGGTCCAAACTATGCCGCAGATGACCAGGAGAAGGTACCTGTCTTCTGGAAGGTCAGATCTGTCTCCCCACTGAGTGTGAAGACACCAGGACCAACCGGAGCTGTTCAACACCAATCCCCAGGATACCGGACGCCTTACACCAAACACCAACAGTGAGAGTCCACTCTGTAGTCCCACAGTACTAGGAACAAGCAGCCGTCCAGGGAGTTCAAGACTACTGAGACCCACTTTGTGACTGGCCCAGCTGCCTTGATTTGGCCCCTGCCATCTGTTTGTCCCTGACCTCGAGGAGCATCTTTCCGCATCCAGCTCAGGCACTCTGCACCCAAGCCACCCATCCCAGGTCCTGATGAACCGGCTGTGCCCCCTTGCTCCAAGACCCCTTACGACCCAAACCCCTGTTTAGGAGCTCTCAGATTTGTCCCCAAGTTCCCCTGTGCAGCATGTCTTTTCCAAAGCGCCAGCTACCAACCTCCCCAGAACCCTGCTCCAGGTAGAACCAGGGTGGTTCCTGAAGAACAACTGGTAGTACTTTGGACCTTGGCCCACTGCAACTTCGAACCCAGAATGTTAACCCCTGAAACCTATTGTACCTACCTTTATGCCTCTCTGACTTTTCTTTCCATATTATTGCATTGTGCGTAAAGGCACACAACATTAAAAGCTTTACTTACCTGTATGCATTGATATTAGAAACAGTACTTACCTTTGAACAAAGTTCTTGGTTTTGAAACATACACAAAAAGAAGTATTATTTTTCTAATTTGGTCTCAGATTTATTCTTTGAGTGTTTCATAAGACGGCCTGATGATCCCTCATCTTCATCCTTTGTATTGGGCTCAGCTGGAATTAAAAATAACAAAGCCCCCTCGCCTGCACGTTGCTGCTCGGAATGAAAGCAGACTTTGTGCAGGTGCTGCTGAATGTGTCTCGGTGTTTGAAAATTACACCTGGAGGAGTTCAGCGTATTTCTGTGGGGCCCAACTTCTTGGTAGCGTAGACCGCATCCACCCTGTGAAAATAGTGGGTAAATGCTGTCTACCCGCGTGTACCTTCGTCTTGTGCTCTGGGTTCTCAGGAATAGAGCTGTGATTTAATTTAACATGCTCATTCACAGATTCTAACAGCTCAGACCACACCAGAGCATAATAAGATAGCCCAAATTATTCAGTCGTAGGTCTCCTGTGGTAAACACCTGCACATGCTTTCTCTTTCCCATTCTCCTTACCCCTGAATGCCTATAGCATGCTGTCTTATTCAGGAAGTAGTGTTCAGGGGCTAGGTGTAGCAATCCACTATTTCATGGCTTCCATGAGGAGGAATTAGGCTATAGAGCCTGATAGCTAGAGAACTTTACTGATTATTGAGTGGGTTGCAATTGAAGATATAAAAAAAACTTCTTTCCTGCAAAATCCTAGAAGATTAGGTTCTACCTTTTAGTACATCAGTAGCAGGCATATTTTCACAGTCTTCCTTTACGGTGAGGACCTGCAGCGAAACAGCTAAAGGAATGGAAAAGGTAGTTTCTGTAGAGAATAACAGAGCCTCTTCGTTCCCCTTTTCTTTGGTATGACTCCCTCCATTCCCTTCCCGATTTCCTGTTTCCTGGGGTATGCCATCAACACCCAGATATTTTGGACCCAGAGCTAGCCGGGATCCAAAGTGTACGCTATGCTTGCTGTCAACAATGACTGTTTGGGAAGCCCATTGACTTTCCCATATAAATAACATGGACCCTTCCAACGAAACACTGACTTACCAGGCTAAAGTGTTGGAATCCATAACTGTCCGGGTTGTTTCCTCTCTTCAGGAGACATCCGTGTTACAGACAAACAACTACTTTGCAGTTAGCCCCATGTCAGCTCCTATAGCAGCCCTTCCTGTTTGGTGTTTACCATAAACACTGGAAGTCAGCTACTCAGGAAAGATCACAGAAAGCTAACACATATTTAATGCAAAATAGCAAGCAAGCATCAACAATATTCTAAGTGCAATTTGCCATTTCAGTGGACCTGTGTTCCACCGTCTGATCAATTGGAGTTAAATTCTATACATTTTAACCCAAACCTTCTACTCAAAGCAGTAAGCGGAGGACACATCTCGTGATCAAAGGGAAACTACAGATAAACACTGGCAAGCAGGTGCCAGGCTCTTCGCATGGGAAACATGTGAGAAGGCCTTGACCAAAGATACAACACACTACAGTAATTCTTTTGTTCCTGCTTTGTTCTGCCAACATCAGAACGAAGGGCTTATTTGAATTATGGGACTAAATGTGCAATGTACAACAATGTGGCCCTGCATTTAAAATTTGCGGAAATTTGCAATAATGCCAAGGCTCTTGTAATGCTGTAACCTGGTATAAAATCAAAATCACTAATGTAATTGCTGACAACCGGCTCTACAAAAAATGACGTTCTCATAGGCAGTCCTTTAAAGGATGATCTAACAAAAATTTGACCAGTGCACCCTGACACAACCACCAGTAATGGTGTACTAGACTTTTAAAGGATTTTAAAAGTATTTTTAGCAAATTATAGCAGGTTAGGGTTGGAGGAAGAACAGCTGCACCGTAAAAAGACCTTAATTTTCTAGAGGACTCAGGGATGATTTCCAGTGATACTTGACCCAAATGGAGCACTAGACACCGACCTTTGATGAATGTAGATTTTCCTAGTAATTTATGAAGAAAAGTCTTAATTTTTATTGAAGACGCAGAGGCGAGTATTATGCGTTCGAGGCATATGAGCTGTAGATCGTATACTTGTGCATAGATCGCCATCTGGTGTTGGGCTCGGATGTTTGCACATCGTTTTTGTCTTGGAAGAAGTTCTTGTAGTCACGAGATAGGTGACTGTTCCTTGGGACCATAGTGCACATGGGCATCGACTCCACCCTCAGACTGTTTTTTTCCGCCATCGGGTTTGGATGTAAATTGCTGCGGACCGGGTCGGTGTCGTACTTGATACACCTTCGACGCGCAACCCCTCACCGCTCAATGGTAGTGTTTCGATCTCGTTACCTTTTGACAGACATCCAAAGTATTCATCACAACTTAGATTCCAGTCGTTCACGCCGGCCGTTGGGCCCATCAGCGCCATCAGGCCCTGCAGTCAATGGAAAGAACTCCATTTAAAAAATGTTATGGTGCGAAATTCCCACACACTGATCTCCACGAGGTCTGTAACCTTTGCCTCTCCAGAACACGAGGATAAAGACTGAGAGGCATGTGCTTCCTTCCGATCGAAAAAGACCATACGTGATTGCCGGGCTCGATGTCACACAATGTCTCGACCAACGGCTTCGGCACCGGACGACATCTTCGATGTAGGCCCGAGGCTCCACAACAACAGCAACCAGGAGATGAGGACATCAGTGTCTCCGAAGAAGACCACTCAGATGCCAAAGACCAAGAGATTACTCCAGGGCAACGGACCGTTAGTACTGACCTTGACACCCCTGCCCCAACTAAAACTCAACATAAGTCTCCGGTAACACCTTCACCTTCGGGCTCAGGTTCACACTGGGACAAAGCTTCCGATTCCACACACTCGGGCCCTGCTCCAAAGCCCAAAATAAAGCCTTCCGGCAACTCTGAACCGAGCCAGCTGCTTACCGGTACCGACAAACAATCCCAGGCACTGAAACAAAGGTCCAAAATAGACACAGGGCCACGCCCTGACACATCAGCACCGAAGACGGCTTCGACGCCGAGCCTTTCGGCACCGAAACACGCCAAAACAAGCCCTCGGACCCGAAGAAATCCCATAGAACTTCGGAACCGAAGAAAATTTCGGAGTCGTAAACTCCACTGAGCATAAGGAGACCAAGACCCCTCCTAAAGCTACACAGACTAAGTCAAAGCACCACTCGGAAACGAAATCCTCGGTGCCAAAGAAAGACAAGGGTTCCGAAGAACCGTTTCACCCAGATTCACCGGGTCCGAAACAAAAGACTCTACACAGTAACCCTGTTACAGGTCATGTAACAGCATTGCCATCTAGGAAGAGGAAACTGGACACCTCAGAAGTACCTGAGCTACCTTTAAAGAGAAAGGACATGGCAACTTCACCTTATAGACCCTCCTCACCCCTCCAGCACTTCCAACTGTGCCACTTTTTCCAGCACACTCTCGACTACCTCCTTCTACACCTCCACCACAGGATGATGAAGATGCCTTGAGGTATGGGGATGGGGGGGAGACCCACAAGGGGATGACAACAAGGATGAAATCCACAGTATTCCACCACCTGACCCCTGGGTGTATTATGATTGAGGCCCCAGATATACCTGAGCCAGACTCATACCCATCTAAGCCATCCCCTCCAGATGACTACCTAGGCTTTGCACAACTCATAGATAGAGCAGCCAAATACCATGGGGTAGAATTACACTCACCCCCTTCTGACGAAGATTTTTTGCTAGAGACTTTCACCCAGACACAAAGGGCAACAAGTACTTTACCTATGCTCAAGGGTATGATTAAACATTCCCCTGATATATTTAAAGACCCTGTCAGGGCTAGAGTTCTCAACCGCAGGGTTGATAAAAAATATAAAGCAGCTCCAAATGATCCAGCTTATATCAAGGGGCAGCTCCCTCTAGATTCTCTAGTGGTTACAAATGCCCGTAAACGGGCAAACTCCCAGACAACAGGTGATGGCCCTCTGCCAGATGAAGAATCTAAATTACTGGATGCATCTGGTTAACGGGTTGCGTCACAGGCCGCAAATTACTGGTGCATTGCTAACGCCCAAGCTTTACTAGCCAGGTATGATAGGGGGCATTACGATCAACTGGAAGCATTAATGCAACATCTTCCAGAGCAATATAAGGCAAAAGCTAATGATCTAGAGGAGGGAAAGCTCATTACCAACACCTCCATTAAATGTGTTCTTGACGCAGGGGACACAGCATCTCGTGCCATTAACACAAGTCTTTTACTGCGCAGGCACGCATGGCTACACATATGTGGTTTTAAACAGGAGGTGCAGTCTCAAATTCTTAATTAGCCTTTTGATCAGGAACACCTATTCGGCCCTACTGTAGACACCTTTTTAGAAAAGATGAAGAAGGCCACGAGACAGCTAAATCTGTGGGGGCCCTACAGTTACCAACAGCTAGAGGCTCCTTTTGTCGCTCCTTTTATAGGGGCGCCTCCAAAAGCATTGGTACAGACAACTCTTCGTCATACAAAAATCCCACTCAAACTTCCTCTAGCAAAGGATATTTTAGAGGGGGGTACAGAGGCAATAACTCCAAAGGAAGAGGCCACGGTAATAACACCCGCTCCTCCCCTACCACAAAACAGTGACTTCCCACCACCCCACCCCCCCGAACATTCAACCCTAGTCGGGGGAAGACTATCACAGTTCCTACCTATCTGGAATTCCATCACCACAGGCAGGTGGGTGAGACAAATTATCCAGTATGGCTACTGCCTGGAACTCGCCTCTACTCCTCCACACATACCACCCAGACAGCGTCCCATGTCCACGGAACATCTCACGCTTCTCAAACAGGAGGTTCTCTCTCTATTGCAAAAGCATGCAATATAACCTGTTCCCATACACCATCAAGGCACAGGGGTTTACTCCCTTTATTTTCTCATCCCAAAAAAGGACGGTACTCTCAGGCCAATATTTGACCTCAGACCGTTAAACCTGTACATACAATCTGACCACTTTCACATGGTCACTCTCCAACAGGTCCTCCCATTACTCCAACAAGGCGATTTCCTTGCCACCTTAGATCTCAAAGACGCCTACTTTCACATTCCTATTCACCCTGCTCACAGGAAATATCTAAGGTTTGTAGTAGACGGTCAGCACTATCAATTCAAAGTGCTCCCCTTCGGGTTAACTACAGCACCCAGGGTCTTCACAAAATGTCTCGCAGTAGTAGCAGCTCACTTGCGAAGACAACACATTCATGTTTTTCCTTACCTCGACGACTGACTTATAAAAGCCAAGTCATGCAGCGATTGTGTGCACCACACACACCAAACAATCCAACTGCTCCACCGTTTAGGATTCACAATAAACCTCACCAAGTCACATCTTCAACCGTCACATACCAACCAGTATTTAGGCTACACAATAGATACTTCCAAAGCCCTTGCATACCCCAATCCAGTCAGGATGGCAACCATGAAACTCTCATAGCAAGGTTTTAACCGCAACACTCACTACCAGCTCGAGTGTTTATGCAACTAATAGGAATGATGGCTTCTTGCATTTTAATCGTACCTTATGCAAGACTCCAAATGCCTCCTTTACAGGAGTGTCTAGCACGCCAGTGGAACCAGGCTCAAGGTCAGCTTACAGATCTGGTGTTGGTAGCCAGCCGCACACATCGCTCTCTGCAGTGGTGGAACACACAAAACCTTTTCAAAGTGCGGCCGTTCCTAGATCTGGTTTCACAGATAGTGCTCACAACAGACGCATCGCTCACCGGCTGGGGAGCTCATCTCCTAAACTACACCATTCAGGGTATTTGGACCCATCAGCAAAAAATGCTCCAGATCAATCATCTCGAATTAATGGTGATTTTTCTTGCACTAAAATCATTCCAAGTACACCTCGTACGCAAAGCTGTCCTCATAAGCACGGACAATATGACAGCAATGTACTAAATATAAAAACAGGGGAGGACACACTCTGCAGCTTTCGCGCCTAGCGCAAAGCATATGGAGATGGGCCATTCCTCACAAGATATACCTCCTACAGAACATCTTCCAGGACAACACAATCAGATTGTGGATTTGCTCAGTCGTCAGAGACAGCAGATCCACGAATGGGAACTATATCCGCAAGTAATTCATCCGTTTTTTTTATATGTAGGGCCAACCAGATATAGACCTGTTCGCCACACAGTTAAAGGCAAAATGCCCAAGCTTCGCCTCCAGATATCCACACCCATTGTCCAAAGGCAATGCGATATGGATAAACTAGTCAGGCAGATTTGCGTACGCTTTTCCGCCTCTCCCGCTCATTCCCTTACTGGTGCGCAAGCTCAAACAACAGTCTCTCACAATGAACCTAGTTGCTTCCACATGGGCACGACAACAATGGTTCACAACCCAGCTGGAACTCTCAGTAGTTCCACATCAAAAGTTACACCTTTCTCCAAAGCTTCTCACATAGAACCATGGAGAAATAAGGCATCCAGATCCAGCTCAATTGAACCTAGCGATCTGGCTCCTGAAGTCTTAGAGTTTGGTTACCTCAACCTCCCGCCAGACTGCATGAATATCATTAAAGAAGCTAGACGTCCTACCACTAGAGCGTGCTATGCAGCTAAATGGAAAAGGTTTGTTATTTACTGCAATAATAACATAATCAATCCGCTAGAGGCCTCAATCCAAAACATTATTTGTTATCTCTTGCATCTGTCTACAAAATTGTAATCTAGCAAATACATCTATACGATTACATCTTACCGCCATAGCCACTTAACTTCAAAACAAAACACACTTGTCACTCTTTAGGGTACCTATCATCAAAGCATTCATGGAATGCCTTAACCCCTTCCCTGCTCATGACGGAACCGTTCCGTCATGAGCCACGGTTGGCGTGTGCTCATGACGGAACGGTTCCGTCATGACACTCCCGTTGGCGGCCGCTCCGCCTACGCGGCGCTGTTTCCCCGCCTGTGCGGGGGGACAACGCAAATGGGCGGAGTCATGACGGAACCGTTCCGTCATGAGCACAGCTCAACTGTGGCTCATGACGGAGCGGCTCCGTCATGAGCACAGGCCCGCCGTGCTGCCCCCTGCCCCCCCCCAGCGCTGCAGCGGAATGTCCGCAGCAGCGAAGGGGTTAAAAGGATAATTCCTCCCAGAGTTCCACCTTCTTCTCAGTGGAACCTCAACATTGTCCTTACCTGGCTCATGGGTCCCCCATTTGAACCTTTGCATCAATGTGAATTACAATTTCTCACATGGAAAGTAGCTTTTCTTATAGCGATCACATTTCTCGGGAGAGTTAGTGAACTCTGGGCATTAACCATACAAGAACCATTTTTGCAAATACATCACAATAAAGTGATTCTTAGGACAAACACCAAATTGCTACTAAAAGTACTTTCTGCTTTCCACCTTAACCAGTCTGTTGAGCTGCCAGTCTTTTTCCCTCAACCAGACTCAGTAGCAGAACAGGCTCTTCATACACTTGAAGTCAAAAGAGCTATCCTTTACTACATTGAAAGGACAAAAACTTTTAGGAAAACTAAACAACTTTTTGTATCTTTTTCACCACCACATAAAGACAATCCTATATTAAAAGCTGGAATTGCCAGGTGGATTGTTAAATGCATTCAGATATGCTATCAAAAAGCAAAGCGTACGTTATCCATTCCCCCTAGAGCACATTCTACACGCAAACTGGGAGCTTCTATGGCATTCTTAGGAAACATTCCCCTAGATGACATCTGCAAAGCAGCAACTTGGGCTACACCACACACTTTCACAAAACACTATTGTGTAGATGTGCAAGCAAAACAACAAGCTAGCGTGGGCCAGGCTGTATTAAGAACACTTTTTTAAACCACTGCAATAGATACAGGTAGCCACCGCTAAGGAGGTAACTGCTGTATAGTCTATGCACATGTATACGAACTACAGCTCATATGCCTCGAACGGAAAATGCTACTTACCAGTAAGCATCTGTTCTTGGCATGTAGAGCTGTAGATTCATATACGTCCACCCGCCTCCCCGGATACCTCTATCTGTTCCAGTACTATCTTACTTCGATACATCACACATGGACATCTTTTCTGTTTCTCACAAACTCCACTATCACCCTCTATGGCGAAAAACAATCTAAGGGTGGAGTCGATGCCCATGTGCACTATGATCCCAAGGAGGAGCCCCTATCTCATGGCTACAAAGAACTTCTTCCAAGACAAAAACAAAGTGCAAACATTCGAGCCCAACACCAGATGGCGATCTATGCACAAGTATACGAATCTACAGCTCTACATGCCAAGAACAGATGTATACTGGTAAGTAGCATTTTCCTTTTCTTATGTTGCTTTAATCGAATAGCAGCAGTTGAGATAAAACAATAAACTACTAAAAGATGAGCTGTAGAAGAAGGTCTTGAAGATCCATGACTGGAAGATGGAGTCTTAGGTAGAAGGAGTTTGCGTTGTAGTTGCTGTTCGGGTAGGAAATTAAAACATTTTAATAGCATGTTGAGGTGGGATACTAATTGACTTGCCTCTGTGTCTTTAATAAAATTAGGAATTTCCTTCATAAATTTCTAGGAATAAAATCAATTTTATGGCAAGACTGGAGGCTCGTATTATGCTTTACAATAGAAAGTGTAAAAAACAGACTCATTAGACCTATCAGTCGATCTCAGAATATCCTCCAGACGGGAGCCAGCCCAAAATGCCTTGGACGCCACAGCTCCTCTGGCCGAGTGGGCACCAAAGAGGAAGGTATCAATACCTGCAAGGGACATAACCCACTTAACCCAGCGAGCGAGAGTAGAAGAAGAAACATGTTTGTGGGATTTCTTGAAGTAAATGAGAAGATGAGTATCAGAGATGGTTCTGAGATCAACCGTATGATGTTCATATACTTTGAGACATTGTGCTACTCAGAGTTTGGGATGATCTGGAAAATATGGATAAAATACAGAGGCTAAGTTAATCTTCGTATGTTTGTGTATGGTAAAGAGAACACCTGTAGGAGTAAACTGCCTATAGGTGATATCCAATGCTCTAGCATGTTAGAGACGTTTAAAGGAAATAAAGCACAATAGCATGGAAAGTTTTGCAGATCACATTTTCAGAGATAGTGCCTCATTATCAGGCCATGACAGAATAAAATTTAAACCAACACTGACATCCCATAATGTACTGTATTTCAGAATAGGAGGATTACACAATGTTACTCCCTTTAACAGACGACACACGAGCGGATGTTCTCATACTGGTTTCCCGTTGACATATGGATGGTTGATAGAAATGGCAGATCTGTAGAGCTTTATGGTACAGTATGGTTTCCCATTGCTGACTTCAGCTGTGAGACAATGAACACTATAGATACCATACATGCTGCAAGGGGATTAATGTGTTTTCCCAAACACCAGCTTGACCAAAGGGCCTAGGCTGATTTATAAGCCTTGGTTTTTCCTGGAGCCCATGATTTGCCAATATATTGTGAAGCTTCTGGCAAAATCAAAGGTAAAGGTGTGGATGACCTGATATCTTCCATGCTGACAGAGCCAGGGAATTGCATAGAACGTGATTGTGTGGATTGCCTAGAGTCAAGAAGGAGGGCGGGAAAGGATGGAAGTAGGACTTCGAAATTTATTTTCAGTTCTAGAAGAGAAGTGAACCAAACTTGAGATTGTCAAAAGGGAGCCACTAGGACAAGCGTTGCTTTCTGGCATCTGACATGAGCCAATACTCTGTTTATCATGATGAACGGAGGAAAGGCGTAATTCACTAGCTTGGACCAGTCCTTTAAAAAGGCATCTGAAGCCAATGCTCATGGATCTGGGTGCCAATTGATGAATAGAGAAAGTTGATGATTGTGTCCAAAGGCGAAAAGGTCTATGTGGAATGGGCCCCACCTGCGAAGTAAAGACTTGAGGACTGACGGATTAAGTTTCCAGACCCTTAAATCCCGAAGGTAAGGAGAGTGTCAGTCTGCCACCGAATTTTAGGCTCTTGCTAAGTATTCTGCATGTAAAGAGATTTTGTTGAGAATGCAAAATTTCCAGAGACTTTTTGCTAGTTCCACCAAAGGTTTTTGCACGGCTTTTGATCGGAGTCTGTAAGCATCTCTAAACAATTGATGTGCAATCTGGACTCCTCTAGGGACATTGTACTTACCAGTCGAGATTTGTCTACAACAAGCACCCTAACCTGTCAGGCTTGCATCTGATTCTAACATAAGAGCTGGGGCTGATGCAAAGATTGTACTGCCATTTCAGGCATCTAAATGGTCGATCCACCATTGAAATTCTAGTTGGCACTCCACAGCTACTCACGGAATTCGAATATGCTAGGCCTCTGCATAAGTGTTGGATCTCTAGTCTTTGAAGGGCACGATAATGCCTGGAAATATCATGTAAAGGGAAGAGGGAAGAAGCCTCACTATTCTTGATAGAGTTCTGAGAGAGATTGTAGACTTGCGAACAGTTTGCATAATTTCTGATTTTATGGTTTTTATTTTTTGCAGAAGGAAGATGAAGAGTGGCGGAAGAAGAATTTATTAGAAAACCCAACAATTCTATTTGTTTTGGTGGGATTAGCATAGACCTTTCTGTGTTGATAAGAAAAAACCTAGGTCTGAAAGAAAAGAACACGTAATTTGAATTTGAGAGAGCAAATACATTGACACATTAGGATGATCTCATCTAGGTATATTATCAACCTGATACCTTGACCTCTGAGGAAAGCTACGACCGGTTTCATCAGTTTGGTAAAACATGGGGCTGACGAGAAACAGAAAGGGAGAGAGGAAAAATGATAGGTTTGTCCCTGCTATTGGAATTTAAGGAATTTTCTGTGATCTGGAAGAATGATATGTATAGATCGACTCCTGAAGGTCCAGCTGGCCATTCAGTCATGTAAGTAAGGAATCTCTGAGATGGACAATAATTTCCACCTTGAAGTGACTGTAAACCACACCCGGGGGAGGGTAGCCTTGGCACTCGAAGGAGGCTTGGAGACCCTTGTCCAGACGATTACAAACAGCTTTATACTACTATAGCTCAGAGATTTTAACAGTCACACATGCCCTCATTCTTCTAAACGGGTATGTGGGATGACCGATGAAGCTGGGCTTGGTTACTCACATTTCCCTCATAATGAATATGGTAACTTATTAAATTCTATGATCACTAAGTTTGAGCTTGGGCAATCACAAACTTGTGACACTTGGGGACAACATCAGGGAGAGTTGTCATATAACCACTAGAGAGGTGAGAACATACGACAGAGAGGCACCATGAGTAAAGGAGAGAGGCAGGGGGGGTGGAGGGGAGCGTGAGCAGAGGGGAAGCAGCTCATGGACCTACATCGGCAGCCGCCGTGGGCGGTGTGCCGGCGGGGAGGCGGGAGAAGTCGCAGGATGCTGGGAATCATGGCTTGAAAGGTAGGTAACAAGTGGGCCCCATATGTCAATTGGGAGGGATTTGGCTGGTAAAAGGTCCCAGAACTCAGACAGGAGGGTTTGGCAGCGGGACGCGTCCTCGAGCCAGAGGGCAACCTTAGGCCCCAGCACATAGAGACCCTACGTCGCGCGAGGACCAGCAGCATGGCAGTCAAACGACAGGAGGCGTCCGGGCAAAATTTAACAAAGCCTGAGAGGCAGAGCACGGGATTAGGTTAAAGCGGTGACAAAGTGATTTCCAAGATTATAGCGCAAACCTCATGCCAGTATGCCGAAACCCGGGGGCATAGCCAAGCGAGATGAGAGAAATCAGCCACGGGCGCAGAGCAGCGCAGGCATCTGTCACTTGTTATAAGACCTAACTTATGAAGTTGGGCAGGAGTTCGATGCCGCCTGTGTATGTACTTGAAATGTATAAGGCGCAAACGATAGTTTAGGGCGAGGCGTTTGATCTGAGTACAACAATACAGCCAATCGGCTTGAGAAATCTCAACTCCCAGGTCTTCTCCCCATGCGACGCGCACCCGGTCAGTGGAGGTGGGAGATGCTGCTAGTGTGTAAGCATAGATTTTAGAAACCAATTTCTTAGGAGAGGAGGAGGCATAGAGAAGATCTAGAGAGGCCATCGAAGGAGGGGGCTGAGGAAAGGTGGAGTGAAGCTTCCTGCAAACAGCCCGGAGTTGGTAATATGACAGGGTGTCCATGGGGCCAGAATCGGTGGTAAGCGAGAAGAAGGTGTCCCCTGGGTACAGGTCCGATACAGTGGAGAGGCCCAGACGAGCAGCGTGTTTAACCATCCCAGGCGACTGGAGAGGAGGAAAGGCAGGGTGGTGAGCGATTGGCATCATGTTCGCGGAGAGTATATCAGGGCCAGAAATTTTGCGAAGCCCGTCCCAAGCCCAGCGCAAGGTTTCGACCGTGTCGATTTCAGAGCGTAGGAGTTTCGTCGGGGTGAATAAAGCAGTCATGAGCGGCCACGCGGCGGCGAGGTCGGCCTCCACGGCGACGGGAGGTTGGAATGAAGTGGGGTGGAGCCAGAAATGAAGGAAACTGGCCTGAGCGCTGAGAGCATAGAGCTTGAAGTCCGGGGCGCCAAGCCCGCCATGCAACATCGGGAGAGTAAGGATGTTCTATGCAATCCTGGGTTGCCGTCCGGCCAAGATCAGGGTGATTAGCAGAGAGCGAACCTTACGAAAAAAATGAGCGGTGAGGAGGATGGGGATATTAATGAATAGATATAAGAACTTCGGAAGTACCACCATTTTGGCGATGGCTATGCACCCGCTAAGGAGAGGGGCAGCCGGTTCCAAAGAGGGAGCTTGGACTCAAACCAGTCCACTGCGCGGCCAAAGTTAACTTTCCAAAGTTCATCCATGTCCCTGCTCAGTCAGATGCCCAAGTATCTAGTGGGTTCCGAAGCCCACACAAAGGGATAATCGGGATCAAAGGTCGTGGCGTCCGTAAGGAGAAATAGTACAGACTTATTCCAATTGACCTGAATGCCGGAGTAGCCACCAAAACATATCACCTCACGGACCAGTGGACTGAGATTCTCCTGGGGATGACGGACTTAAAGAGTGATGTCGTCCGCGTACATGGAGACTAGCAGAGCACGAGCCGCGAAACCAATGCCTCTCTGGGTATGATGTTGACGAAGACTAGCTGCGAGAGTTTCCATTGCGACAGCGAAAAGCATAGGGGACAGCGGGCAGCCCTGCCGAGTGCTGCGCCCGATAGGAATGGGCTCAGAGATCTGTTAGTTGATGCGGAGACGGGCGGTAGGAAGAGTGTACAGGAGTAGCACCTTGCGTATAAAGACCTGACTGAAGTCCAAGCGGGGAAGAAGATAAAACAGGAAGGGCCACTCCAAGGAGCCAAAGGCCTTGGTGGCATCGAGCAGAGCTGCCACTGCCGGAAGCGACGGGTTAATTTGATGAAGAACGGAGAAAATGGTCCGGAGGTTGTGGGAGGTCGCGCGACCGGGGATAAAACTGGACTGGTCTGGGCGGGCAATGAGCGGCATTAGAGGAAGGAGATGGAAAACAAGCAACTTAGCGAAAAGTTTATTGTCTGTGTTGATGAGGGATAGGGGACGGTAGGAATCACGCTGCTCGGGTGACTTGTTGAAGTAAAGTCAACAATGCCTCATGCAGCGATGGGGGGAACTGACATGTTTCGAAGGACTCGTTATACATGGCAGCTAAATGACGGATCAAAAGCGGGGGGAAAGCCTTATAGAAGGAGGCAGGCAGGCCGTCAGAGCCGAGGGCCTTGTCACCGGACATACTATTGATTGCCGCTAGAATCTCCTCCTTGGAGAAGGGCTCATCCAGGAATTCCTGATGTGGATTGCCAAGCCAGAGGAGTTGAAGAATATTGAAATATTGGTCGAGAACCTCGCACGGTGGTACCAATCCGGCCGTATATAGTTGTGTATAAAACGTAGTGAAGCGCGCTTGAATTTCTTGAGGGGAGATAGTGCGGGCAGGTCCACCATCCTGAAGGGCAGTGATATATGATGCTCCTCGAGGCTGGCAAAGGAGATTAGCGAGAGTTTTTCCAGGGCGATCGCCCTCACCAAAGCGCCTCTCTGCCAAGGAACGCAAGTTCTCTGTTGGCCTCGTAGGCAAAGTCAGTCAGTTTACCGCGTATCTGAGCAAGTGTATCAGGGTGCGGGTTCTGGGCATGGGAAACGTCGAGCACCTTAATCTCTCTTTCAAGTCTGTCCAGGGAGCCGTGGATAGAGCGTAGGACACCGGACTGCTTGAAGATACATTCCCCGCGGATGACAGTTTTACACCCCTCTCAAAGCGTGGATGGGGAGTCCACCGAACCCTCGTTGAGCTCAAAATAATTCACGATTGTATCTCGTCGCAGAAGACCAAGTTGCGAAGTGCATTAGGGGGAAGCTGCCAGGAGAAGGCTCGGCTGGGAGAGTGTGGAAAACGGAGGGATAGGCGAACGGGAGCATGATCCGAGAGAGTGCGCGCCATATGAACAACCGAGGTTAGCCATACCAAAACATCCGGAGTAGTGATCCATAAGTCCAGTCGAGACCAGCAACTGTGGGAACCAGTGACACATGTGTCCACTCGCACAGCAGGGTGAGCATGACGCCATGCGTCATATAGGGAATTGTCCAGGAAAATAGAGCTAAGGAGTGAAGCCGCGCGCAGGTGGGAGACATGAGAGCCAGACCAGTCTAAAGTGGCGGACAGTGTCACATTAAAATCACCCCCCCAGAGGAGAGTAGCAGGGCCAAAGGAAGAGATGTGGTGCCAGACTTGCGCAAAGAAGACCGGGTCGTCGCAGTTGGGGCCATACAGCACAGCGAGCGTCAGAGGCTGGGCCTTGAGGGTGACGTGAAGGATGATGAAACGCCCCCCAGGGTGAGTGAGCACTTAAGAGGTCTGCCATGGGTGCCCTTTGTGCAGCAGTATGGACACCCCTCGTGAGTAGTTGGAGTAGAAGGAAGAGTGGATTTCACCCCAATGTCGGGAAAGGAGTCTGGAGGGGGTAGCCGGTAGAAGATGGGTCTCTTGTAAAAAAAAGATGTCCACCTTGTGCCGGGAGAGATGGGCATGGACCAAACATGCCTTGCGGTGGTCATTGAGCCCCGAGGCATTCCAGGTCCAAAGTGTGGTGTCAGTCATGGTGCTGAGACAGGGGAAGGAGTGTCCAGAAAGAGTGAAAATAGGGGGAGAAGCTGTGTGCGACTGTAGTGAGTGGTGCAATGGATAATGAGGAAGGAAGGCAGTGCAATAATCATGGAATCACAGTGACATGGCACAATCAGAAATACAACGAGGTCCCCAAGAGAAGGCAACAAGTCAAACAGTACAATCCCCTCAGTAGGAATCTGGATAGTAGGGGAAAGGAACCTGGTCATGGAAGGGCCCTGTACATGAGCCTGTGCTAAAGAGAACAGTAAGGCCTCATAGGGAGGCCACTAACCCCAGACCCCCTACACCCAACCTCCCGAGCCCATCCCCAAAACAAAAAAGCCCAGGAAGTCCCACAACCCCACACCCACACCAGGCTGAGATACCACCCATTCCCACCCCAGGGACCCACAACTAGGAAGGATAAAGTCTGTGTCCGTGAAGGGAATTATCCCGTGGGGGCATGGCGATGCCCAGCATACGCCTCTGCCAGAAAGACAGGGTGGCCAAGCCTCTAGTGACAGCAGACAACAAGAAAGGGGCATCAAGGAGTAACGAGCACCATGCCAAAGGTGAAGAAATGAACAGAGATGACCTAGAAGGCAACATGAACCCAGGGGTCTCAATACAAATTACGAGCCTGAGTGACAAACAGTACACATAGCATAACATCAGAGCTTGACAACAGTCGAAGGACGCCGGATGAACAGGGGCATCCAGCCCGAGGCATAACCGTGGGAGCAAAGCCCTGTGGGGAAGGGAAATGCTACGTAAGCCAAAAACAAGTGCACTAGCAACATGAGAGAGAGGCAGCAGGTAAATTAATGGTGCACTTTGAGTTAGTCATTGTCGCTTAGGTTACATTCTGCAGTAGCTTGTGAGTTCGCAGGAGAGGGTCGATGCGACTTGTCCAATTTCTTTGCAAAGGCCAAAGCGTCGTTGGGATCCGGGAAGACGAGCATCTTCGCAACTTGGCTGACGCGTAGCTTAGCGGGATATGCCAGGGAATAGGAGACTTCATCAATTTGGAGCATCCGTTGTTCCGGGAGGAACTCGCGGCGAGCAGCCTACACCGCCACGGTATAATCAGGGTAAAAGTACAAGGAATTACCCTGATGTCAGATCTCGCCCTTCTCCCTGGCCGCTGGGAGAACAGCATCACGGTCCCTGAAATTAAGGATTTTGGCAATGATTTGGCGAGCTGGCAGGCCGGGGCGAGGGCCGAGGGAACGATGGGCACGTTCAACAATAAAAACAGGGGAAAGGACGACTCCAAAAAGTTCACGGATGAGTTGTTCGACAAAGTCCTCCATACGTGAGATATTGGTGGATTCAGGCATGCCCGTTATGCGGAGGTTGCTCCTACGGGAACATGCCTCCAAATCCTCAGTTCCAGAATCTTGTCCATTTGGAGGAGCTTTTGACGATCCTGAGTGGCGGCATCCTCAGCATAAGAGACCCTTGTTTCTACGTGCAGCAGATGAGCATCATGAGACTCAACACGGGCCTTGACTGTGTCCAGACGGGAGGACAATTGTTCAAGCTGGGCCGCAATACCGGTGACAGCGGATTTAACTTCTAACATAATGGACTTGAGGTCGTCCTCCCACAATGAGGCCCTCTTCGAGGGGGCAGCCGGGTCACCCCCCTCCGCGACCGCGCCATCCTGACATGTTTGTCGGCGCTGGTCGAAGGCGATCTTCAGCTGTTTGGGGTTGGTCTTCCCCATGTCCGGGCGGGGGGAAGGTGAGAGAGGCCGCCACCCAGCAGGAGGGGCTAAGGCAGGAAACGCAATCAGGCAGAGCCCTCAGGCGTGGGGGGAACGACCTGGTGAGAGCCGGGAGGATCCAGCAGGCAAGACGAAGAGGCGGTGGTGCACGCCGACAGCAGGCAGGCCACGGTCCGGTCAGATGCGGGGAGCCGCGAGGAAGCCTTGGGCGGATGTCCCAGCAGGCCCGCCGGACCCAGCAGATGGGTGACAAGGGAGGCGGCGGAGTAGCGACACTGGGCTGTTGAGGAGCTGCAAGGAGCCCGTAGAAAAGGGTACAGTCCGGTGAGTAGTTCTATCAGCGGGGACCGCCCAGATGCATTCGCTGCAGAGGGTGGTGTAGCCGCGGGGGTAGTGGCAGCGGGGAAACGCGGGGGACGTGCGGCCTTCGGCACGGGACCAAAGCAGCGGGACCAGCGAGTGCGGGCACAAATGCGGTGATCCAGAGATCGTGCTGGAGAGTAGGCCCCATGGTGTGGCACGCACAAACCCAGCCCCGCCGCGTAGCCTCCACAGCAGCAGTACACACCCGGGGCGGCAGGAGAGGAGCGTGAGGTGTGCCTTCAGAGGAACAATAGTAGGAGGCGAGGCATGGATCCCCAATGGCCGCCGAAGTCACAAACAGCAGGCCGAGGACCGGGAGGCCCATCAGGCCGGCCCCAGCCAGCACCGGAGTCAACAGGAGGGTTGCATGTACGCCAGGTACGGCCCGCCAGTGCGGGCAGGCGGAAAAGGTGATGCTGCAACAAGGGGGCCGAGGGCCAGGCGCCGGGTCGGGAAGCGGCAGTGAGAGCCCCGCCGTGATGAGGAGGCAGCAGCAAGGTAGCGGGAGGCCAGGTCGCAGGGAGGACCGAGACGCCCCCGCCGGATACAGCAGAGTGCCGTGGGAAGCCGGGTGACCGTGCAGGGGGAGGCCGGCAGGCAGCGGGGAGTCATGGAGGGCGCGCCGCCAACGTCGCCAGGCCCGGTGGAGGTGGGCCGCCGTGGCAGGCGCCATTAACATGGAAACGGCACCCGAACAAATGGAAGACCTGGGTCGGGCGGTACGGTGCGCACACCCTCAATCGTGCCACGAGCTGACCCCAAAAGCGGCAGCACTCACTGACTTCGGGCAAACAGGAGGTGGCGGCAGTCCACAGGCCAGGGATACAGGCGCGGAAGGCCGCGGTGCAGGTGGATCCAACGGGCCGGGCGCACCGCCCGACGAGCCCGGTCTCGGGGCTTAGGCCCAACGGCGGATCTCGGCCCAGTAGCGCCGTGAGAGGTGCCCCAGAGCAAGGCGAATCAGGATGGCATGGAATCAGGTGAGTGCGATGATAAAGTCTGCAGGATTTCTTACGGATAGTAGGCTTGGCTGGCAGAGCCCACTTAAAGTGCGGCCATCTTGCAGCCGGCTAAGCCACGCCCCTCGATCTACAATTATTAGAAAACGCCCCTGATAATGAAAGGAACAATATCCCAACGTTTATTGGGAGAAACTCCACATCTGTAATTGATCACATTCTAATTTCAGATAGCTGTATTAAGGGCCATAATTTTATTATGTGCTGCTTGTTACCCCTGATCAGATATTTTTTAACTATACTGGCATTATCACTATAAGTGATGCCCTTCTGACTCATCCTATTAAATCTGGCCTACCTAAACGTAAAGGCTGGTTTGACCATGCCTGTACCACTGTCACTAGGGATTTGAAATTAGCCCTCGGTAAACGTCCAAGGGACAAGCTATTGATTATATCGCTAAGATTAAAACACTAAGAGGTACTATCAGGTAGGAAAAAAGAACTAAAAAATGAGGAATGGCTGAAACTGTCCCAAGCAGTGGACACAAGGGACAGTAAACTCTTTTGGGATACTGTTCATTCCCCTTTTTTAAAGGATGCGTCCTTCCCGGAATTGCTGTCACATGTTGCTTGTGACACATGGGTTGCCCACTTCACTGGTATTTTTAGCCCAGACATGACACCAACTGGAACCATTCAAAATAAGGAACAATTGTTATATTGGCCTGTATCTTTAAAAATTTGTTGCAATAAGTGTTGTTGGTGTTGAAAGAAAACAAACGAGTTAAAGCCTGTGGACCGGATGGGTTTCCCATGGATGTTTTTAAATATAATGTTGAGTTATGGGAGCCATTTTGACAAGGATTTTTAATATGGCTGCGGAGACAAAGATCCCGCCGACTTTGGGCACATCTATTATAGATCCCATTTTTAAGAAGGGCAACAAATCAGACCCTAAAAATGACAGGCCTATATCACTCCTAGATTCATCAGTGAAAGTGATGAGTAAGTCTTGTTAAAAAGACTGGAAGAAAGGGCATGGGATTACTTGATACTTTCACCCGCTCGGTTTGGTTTCAGGAAAGGCCTGGGTACCATAGAGCAATGTGTGAACCTTGTTCTACTAATAAGCAAGTACACCCGTGCCAAAGGAGGCAGATTATACCTCTGCTTTGCTGACTAGAGCAGCACCTTTGATTTAGTAGATCATACCATTCTCTGGTCCTCTTTGCTTGCTATGGGGGCACCCAGGCCTATCGTCTATTTCCTGGCCAGAATTTATGAGGATTTAACACGTAAAGTTGGTTATTGCCCCAGAGGGGAATGCACCAATACCTTTGCCGTTAAGAAAGGCATTTGGCAAGGCTATTTATTAGTGCCTCTGTTGTTTTCTTTGTTTATTAATGGGGTAGATGAGACCTTACAAGCAGTGCCTGCCGATGCCCCCCATGTGGCTGGGCGACCCATACCTGTGCTTTGGTATGCGGATGACGCAGTTCTGCTGGCTAGGACTCCAGTGGGACTGCAACGCTTGATGGATGTTTTTTACAATTTTATTACTGCAAGGAAATTAATTATCAACAAAAGCAAAACTTATACTATGGCCTGTGGGCCACGGGACAAACAAAGCAGGATATTCTACTTTGATAAATTGTCCATGGCCACAGTTGATACTTTCTGCTACCTGGGCGTTACCTCTTCAGGTAACGGGTCATGGACCCGAGAAATTACTAATGTCCAGAGCAAAATGGCCAGAAGCACCCATGGTATTTTTAGGTTTTCTGCAAAGCTGGGATCCAGGCCTGTTAAGGAGATGACAACAATATATAGGGCAAGGGTTTTATCAATTGCAAAATATGGGGCCAGTATTTGGGGTTATCAGGATAGCTCTACATTGCAGACAGATGAAAAAGGTTTCCTTAAAAGCCTCCTCAGTTTACCCACTTCGGCTTCTTCAGAGATTACACACCAGGAATTAGGGCGACCATATCTCACAGACATAGTTGCATCTCGCCAATTACTGCTCTGGCACTCCTTATGGTCTAAGGAGGAAACTAATTTTACCAAATCAATCATTTTAAACTGTTTTAATTTGGATAATGCCATGAAGATCCCTTGGCTAAGTTACCTCAGCTCACAGTACAGCAAATGATTTAAAATCTCAGTACGGATTAATCCCCCTCAGGTATCATTAATAAGGAAGTCGTCCATTAAAGACATTTTTATGAACCACAGGAGGGAAACTCGTCTTGTCTGCGAACGCAGGAAACCAATTGTAAAATGTTATTTAACACTTACCTCTAATGTGGGCTGTCAAGATTGTTTAATATATATTCCCAATCTTATGCATTGTTTTGTATTAGTTAGATTTAGATTTGGAATTATCCACCATTTAGTGGCTTTCCGTAACATGAAAATGTGCCCTTCAGTCACAACTCCCTGCCCATGCTATGGACAGAGCAGACACAGCACTGTGCACTTAATGCTGTTTTGCGGGTTTTATTCAGGTTTCAGACATTTTTATTTAAAACCACTTTTGCTTGCTTATGGTAGTGGTTCACACCTTGCTGCAATAAAATATCTGTCTTCACTTAACGACGCTAGGGTTTGTCTTAATGTGGCACTTTATATTGTGAATGGTTTTAATGTGCGCAAAAATATTGGTGTATCGATATAGTAATGACCCTCTGAAGTCTTTTATAAATGTATGTTGCCTTTTCTATAACATTTTATGTGTTTTAAATGTGATTAATTTTGGCCCCATGTCACAGACCTTGCGCCATTTGCTCTGTTTTACCCAATCCTTCTATATGTAATGCACTTGGTTTAAATGTATGTAATCAATTTTGGACCTATGTTGCACATCAGATGTTATCTGCTTTTACTTTCAATGTATGTATACTTATATGGTTGTTTTATGCATACCGAATAAAGTTTTTCGACTCCACTGTAAACCACAATTTGATTGAAATGTTTAAGGTTGATCACAGGTCTCATTTTTTGGTTCTTCTTTTGAACCGAAAAGAGGGAACTGAAAAATCCTGACGGTTTGGGAAAAGTGGTTTGAATTGCCTATTTGATTAGAAGAGATTCTATTTTCAAAGAAATTAGGTTGAACATTTCTGTGGAAACTTTTGTCGGAGGAGGAAACACTGTTTGAAATGTAGCTGCGGAAAGTTCTTTAGAGTAACCTTGCACAGTGTTTAAGACCCAGGGTCCAGATTAATGGACTGCCACTTTGGAAGGAACAAACAAAGATGGCCTCCTGCAGAAGGAAGGCCAGAAGGAAGACTTACTTGTTAGAGAGTTGTATCTGGAGCTTTTCTGGCCTCAGCCGCAGAAACCTTGGTCTGTTTGTGGATAACCTTTGGCTTGTATTTTTTGGGACTAACGTTATAGGGGCCTCTGGATCGTTGTTACTTGTAGGAACAGCGGTAAATTGGCTCCTGCCTCTACTGGCCCAGGCAAAACATGTTGTGAGAAAACTTTTCTGAGAGACTGCTGAGCCTTGTCCAGGGTCGCAAACGTAGATACATATTAACTTAATTCCTTGAGGAAGGAATCACCAAAAAGGAGGCCTTCTGCTCTGATACCGGGGTCTGTGGTTGCAAGGTTAACCAGTTTTGGATCCAATTTCAGCAACAAACCTTTTCTCCGTTCATGAGTTATGGCTGAATTGGCATTGCCTAACAAGCAAAGGGCTCTGTGAATCCAAAGGGAGAGGACTTCTGGATCTATAAGAGAGTTGTTTAATCTGGCAGTCTCAGCCAAATCAAAAATCCCAACCCAGGGACTCACAATGTCTAACAATTTGTCCTGATAGGTGGACCATGCTTTGTCGACGCCTCTATATGGGTCTTTTCCAAACTTGGAGAAAAAGGTGAGAATAGACAGATCTATGGATGCAGTAAGGGAAATTATGGAGGGGAGAGAGGGTCTTGGACATTCTGATTTGGGCTTGGCTCTGGTTTGCTTTTCCAAAGGCAGATGGAGCCTGGATGCACTGTATTCACTCACATGATCTGCTGGGAACCATTCCTTGGAGTTAGGGTGGTGAATTAAACTTTGGTCAAACATAGGGGAACACTCCGTGTCCAAAAATGTAACAACAGCAAAGGGATCTTCAGAAGGAAATAAAAGCTTGACTGTTTTTGGGAGGAGGATCCAAGAGTGGATCAGAGTCTCTGAAATTATCCTGGTCATGCTCCGAGTCCATGTCATCATCTGTGTCATTAATATGGGAAATTAAAATAGGAGACAACACATACTTGATATTCTTGGCTTTCACTTTGCAATTAGGTGCGGTCAAAATAAGTTTTTCATTAGTATTATCAAACCCCTCCTTGAAAGGAGGCCATGGAAGAACCATGTCCTCTGTCGAGTGTGATGGAACCACACTGTCCACCAGCACGATATAATCTTTAGAAGTGAGTTTATTTAAAGAAGACACAGGATAATCCATCACTTGGACCATTCTGCTTGCCCCCGCAGAATGGTCCAAAATTGTCTTCGAATTAAGGTTAATGACCAAATCTTCAATATTTTTGTCACCTTATCCATTGAGGCTGCAACAGCCTGCTCCACAGAGGACTATATGAAGTCACTCAAGGTGTCATTTAAAATGGTTTGCTCCTCATCCTCCATGTGTAATAAAGGAGAGCTATTTCTTTGCATGACCAAAGCAAAAGAGACTGCCAACTAGCAGAAAAGGGGTTAAACCACAGAGAAAACCAAGTTCCCTGTGATGGGTGAGCCAAGTAGGAGGGTTTAAGACAAGGCAAACCCTGCCATGTGGAGAAAGGGGCGTGACAGAGAAGAACAAGCCTGTCCGATAAAAGACTCAGCATCAGGGAGGAGAAACACCAGCCCAGAAGCTGTCGGATGAGAAAAGCCACAGAGAACCTCACTGGAGCTATATGGAACTAATGTAAATGCCACAGACGAGAAAACTCTAGACCCCAAGTGAACGCTGACAGAAAAGAAGCTCTGAATGCACCTACAACCATGTCACACCACCAGAATGGCGAACGCGGTCTGAGACGTGCAGAGCGCGAAGGAAGTGGCGCTCTATATGCTCACGGCAATTCACCAACTTTCCAACTGGGATGGCAAAATTGACAGTACAATAATGTATGTATAAGTAAACAAGGCAAAACTATCAATTAACGGATATACATGAACTACAATATAAAAGTAATGACAAAATATAATACTTATCTAGACTGCGAGCAGCAAGAAAAAAGGACTGTTTGCAGTCAAGTTAGGTATTATATATGGGTCTACATTGCCATAGGACAGTGTTTACCGTATGTATCTTCTTCCCATTGGCTTCTCTGCTGCTTAGCCTCATGGGATTTGTAGTTTATTGTTGTATCTTGACTGCTGTTATTGGATTTAAGCAAGATAAGAAAAGCATAATAGTAGCCTCCGGTCTTTCCTTAAAATGGATTAATCTATGCAAGTGCATGAGCAAAATCGTGGAAAATCCACAAATTCAAAGTGTGTGCCCTTCACAGTATTCAAGCAGGAACAAGGCTTTTAAATACACAGCAAGTTTTGAAAATCATGCTTCATGTGTAAAGACCAAAAACCCCATCTAGCAGCAAGGCCATAGTTTCAGTTAATGTCCTAACAAGATAGCTACTATAGGTTACATATTTAGAATGTTAACACAGCTACTTTTCTACAGTGGCCACTAGGAGATTTGATTTAGTAGCCCCATGATGAGACACAACTAATGGCAAAAGGGTTTACGGAGGCTGAGAGAAAGGATTCCATTGCTCAAGGAAGATTGGGTAAAGGCACTGCCTCAGACTCCCATAATCAGCCCAATGTTTTATCTGATCAATTAATGAATCAACCGAGGATATGAATGTCAGGAAAAAAGAGAGAAATTTCCACAAAAGAGGTGAAGGACAAATCAAGCTGCATTTCCAATCCAAAAGACTTTATTCAGATAACATTGTATCCATAAAAGTAGAGCACAAACAAAGTTAAAATCACAATAAGCAATTAAATAACATAATCACGATTCATGGTATATGGAGCAAGTAGCAAAGTAAGTGCACAATAAAAACAATTACAGGGAGATGATAAAAGTTCGTAATATTAAAACCTGGGTGCAAATAGATTTCATGGGTTGCACATTGATTTACGAGCCCTTGTGGCTAAGCGTAGGAAAGTACCAACACTCATGATCAATTCCCCATTTTCCAATTTTAGTATACTGCTCACTGCATCCACCAATAAAATAGGAGAGAGATTTTTAAAAATGGGATTAGCAGCCATTTTTAATATTTTGTATAATACTTACAGAAAAATAAAAAAAGTGTAGGAGTGTTTGTCCACTCTGGCCATCACATGGACATGATAGGGAATCAAGTTTAGCATTGTACCCAAGGGGAAAGCAGAGCAGATATTTTACAGTCCCAGCCCGTAAGCGAAAAAGAAGTCCTCTCTCCCAATATGACATCAGTAGTATAATATAGCTGGTCAGGGAGAGCTCAGTTCGCTCTATGAGTACAAAGTTAGCAATAGTTTGTTTCTTTAATTCCCTCTCGGATCTTTCCACGCTGTAAAGTGCATATAGTGCTGACCTGAGGACTTTACTATCTACAGTCTCGGCAGTAGCCGGGTTTGAAAACAGTCTTCCAAAGTTGACACTTTCCAGGCTCCTTTTAACCCCAGCGAGCCATGGGATATCCATCTCTTTTTCACAGCAGAGACAATTATCTCCCTAGTAAGTAATGCTGCAGGGTTTTTCATGATAGCTAGCCAAAACAATGTGGGGTGTGCCCTTATAAAATCTTCAATATAACTTAATTTTAATTCACTGTGGCATATATACTGAGCGGTTGAAATTGATGCGCCCAGAAGCTTCCTGATAAATCTATTTTCTTCCTATTGGTTACTGGTGCTTTTACGATACCCCAAACCTCTGCACAGTAGGTTGCTATAGGTACGCACTGTGATTTAAAAATCTTTAGGATTTCCTGGATTGCCCCCGATCTTTTTGGGCGGGGGAGACTGAGGATAGAATTGGTGGCCTTTACAAACTTGTTCTTACAAAACCCAATTTGTTCAGACCAAGTGCCGTTTGCAGCAAAGACCATCCCCAAATAAGGGAAAGTGGAAGTACAAACAAGTTTTTGGTCACCAACGGAAATGGAACTTAGGGGGTATTTCTTTGGCCCACAGGACATTATAAAAGATTTCCTACAATTAGTGCATAGGTCAAGGCCAGTCATAAAATACGTAAAACCCCATACTAAAGTGCGTAATGCATTTGGGGTGCGTCCAATTAAAACCGCATCGTCTGTGTATAAAAGCACCAGAAGAGTTTTACCTTTAATTCTGGGAACATCGTTGGTAAGTACAATCAATGATTTAAACAGATCGTTAATATAAATGGTAAAGAGGAGAGGGGCTAAAACGCACCCTTGTCTGACCCCTCTACCAACATTGATGTCATTGGACACCTCACCCCCGCTGCCAATCCTGACCCATGTATTCAAGTTGGAGTGCAAATAGGCCAAAAAGTGTACAAGGGCCTCGTCCAAACCGTATGCTAGGAGGATGGACAATAGGCAGGATCTGTTAGCAAAATCGAAGGCACACGTTAGTCCATGAAAGCTAGATAAAGTGGCGAGTGCTGTGCTATATTATATTTACCAATGATCAGATTAAGATTCAAACACTGCTCATGTGTGCCTACTTTACTTATAAAACCTAATTGACAGTACTCTAAAATATGATTGTCCTCAGCCCACGTTAAAATGTTATTATATAAAACTCTTCCTAAAATTTTAAGGGTCTTGTCTATTAGGGAGATCGGCCTATAGCAGCATGGTTGTGTACGGTCTCCCTTTTCAAAAAATTGGGACAATAATACTAGTGGACCATGATTTTGGCAATGGAGCATTGGTTATGTGATTAAAAATGTTTAACAACAAAGGGGCCCAAAAATCTGGTTTGTATTTAATGAGGTAGATGAGTAACCCATCGGGCCAGGGGCTTTATTGTCCAAGTTCTGATATATGGCCTCCTCAACCTCTGTTATCAATATTGGAACCCTCGATGGAATCCTGTTCTTAAAGGGATCGAACTCCTGAGCGGGAGCTGATAGATTGTGGAACAGTGACTTTCCTAATTTGCACTGCTGATGTTGCAGCTTATGAGAGTTATCGCTGCCCCATTGTTCTTAGATTTTTAATAGCAGACCAGAATATGTTCCCATTTTTTAAACTAGCAGCATTAATAAGCGTATCCCAATGCTCATTTAATAATTCTTCCTTCGTCTTTGCAATGGCAGACTTATACTTCTGCCTTGACAACTTAAACAAAGAATTACTCCTTGGACTCTGTAGCAGGGCCTTACGTAGCTGCCTATTTGACTCTGAGCACTCGTGATTGAACCATCTAGGTTCACGGTGCACCGTAGTAGTAATAGGTTTAGACAACAGGGACTTGACAGCTCCACAGAGTTTAGAGAAGGTATTAATTACCTCAGGATGAGGGTCCTGGTCCAACAAGCAAAAATTAATGATGCTCAGATTTTCCCTGACCATTGTGCTAAATAGTTCAAAATTATTAACACCCCGTCATGCCAATCTTAAATTATCCGTAGAGGGTAATAAGTTCCTGGCTCCACATTCTACATTGGGTGTTGGGCCACGGGATAGTCTTAGCACTATTTGGATTGGGTTGTGATCCCCAAAAGTAGTGGCAATGGTTTCTGCTTTCAACAGAATGTCCTCTAGGACAGGGGAAATAAAAACATAATCAATTGTGGATGAGCAGCCCCTCCCTCTAAATGTCGGCTCCGGGGGAGCATTATCTTTTATTATGGCTGCAATCTCCATAGTATTAATTAAATTATGGTTGTTTAAGTGGTCCGCTAATTCCTTGCCCCTATGACAGTTATATCCACCACTACATGGATATTTACTTGACCATAGTTGAGGTAGTTTAACATTAAAATCGCCCTCTAGTTAAATACCAGTTGTCTTGAAACAGTCTGGATTTTTGGATGGACGTAATGAAATTAAATAAATGTATAAAATTCCCATTAGGCACAGAATAAAAATCATTGTTGTAAAAATTAATTAAGAAAAAAGAAATATCCCTTTTAAACAATCTAGCTTGGAAGTTATTGTTGTTAGTGCATATAGTTTTAATGCAGCCACTTGCGGCAATCTTAATCCAAATCGATAATCCCCCAGAGGGTCGACCATGTTTAGATGATGTAGCTAAAATGTTATGACATTCAAACCCTTCAATGAAAATTTTTGGAGTAAACCAGGTTTCTTGAAGCAGGAGAATATCCCGCTCTCTTATAAAATATAACCTAACCGGTTGGTGCAACTTTGAATGCAGTCCTGCAACATTCCAACTTAAGATACGAAGATCTGATTTAGCTACAACCTTAGGTAATACAACTGGTGGAATGGGCTCAGCTATTGAGAAAAGAGTTGGTGGACCGGTATCTAGGCCGGGGGGTTTCACAGGTGGCAGTAGTCAATCCTGGGCATCCAACCCAGACAAAGCCAAGAACCTACTTGCAGTGGTAAGTAGGGGGGTCTCGTTGGAGTGGGGCCCGTGATTTGGCTTGTAGAAATAGCCTAAAGGTAATAAACAAATATTAGTGATGTGAAAAGTTGAAGACTCAGATGCTCGTAATAAATGACCCACCAAGGAAGGTGTACGGAAGTTAATCCGATACAGTCCCCTTCAATATTCTTTGGGGAAGAACCAACCCACCCAACTGTGCGTGCCATTATGATGTCATTCATATCAGACGGTGGAACCTCTTATTTCTTGATAGCCAATCCACACATTTATTGCGTAATTGGTCCCATGACTCATTCTGATCTCTTTTTAGGGTTGTACACCGGCTAAGACCAACACATAGGGACAGGCAGCAGGTGGCAAAATCAGAACATCCTTATTTGCTTTTGGGGGATTTCTACTCTGAGTGGCTAAAGCAGTGCTGCTCAAATTACCATGCAATAAGTTCTGGTCTGAGCCATTGGGTCTGTTAGCACTGCCCGAGATAGAAATGGGCTTTGAGGTGGTGACCAAGCCTGCATTAGGTATACTACCAGGACCGCTAAGGGGTAGTTGGAAAGATCCCCTGGTTTGCACACGGTTGGTACTCAAATTACTTACAGAGACTCTAGGGGTTGGGGACCTGGTGTCACTAGTTGAAATACTTGTGGTGGCAAGAGACCTCCCCCTTCTCCCACCCCCTACATCTGCAACAATCTGTGCAGTCCCTGTTGATTGACAAGATTGACCAGAATCCCCTATAAGTGCAACCACATTCTCTAAACGATCCT
The DNA here is from genome assembly GCF_964204655.1 of Triturus cristatus. Lineage (NCBI taxonomy): Eukaryota > Metazoa > Chordata > Amphibia > Caudata > Salamandridae > Triturus > Triturus cristatus. The sequence continues at coordinate 864,937,683 of NC_140581.1, forward strand.
GTAGTAAGGCAAATTTTATATCTAGGAGTTCATTAATCTGTTTAGTCACCCTCTCAACAGAAGCATTAATAATAACGTCCCCAAGGTTCTCAAGATCCAATGTCACATCAGTCCGAGTGCCAATTGAGCAGCTCAAATTTGCGTTAAGAGCTGTCGCAAGGGGTTCAGGGGTTCCAGAGGTGCCAGTACTTGGTGGTGGCTGTATCCAGGCAGAAAGGCAGGTTCGAGAGGGACGAGTGCGAGTTGGCGGTTTCCTTTTAGTGCAGATGGGCTTCCCGCTCTTCCTTTTTCATTTAACAGCTGGGATTATCACAGGTGTAATGATATCCGAGTCCGACTGTGCATGTGCCCGTGCCTCAACAATCTCAGGCTCACTTGCGTTTGCGGTAGGAGGTTTAGAACATTTGCGGGAGCCAGATCCCTGAGAGTGTGGCGATGGTAAGTCTTGCTCACAGATATTAGAAGCACCTCTAAATTTGACAATGTCTGCTCTCCCCTCAATGCCTAAGGACACGCGCCGTTCCATAAGTTCAATTTCATCCGAGACAATATTAACCACCCTCTCGAGCATGCTATTGATACTGTCAGTTATCGGGCGTGTAGGTGGTATCGTGGTATGCTTTCCCATTATGGCAATTCAAAAAATCAAATTCAAAGAATGAGGGGATACCGAACTAGCCTGTGGGCTTTCCAAAAGGTGAATACAGTAACACCCCGAATTCTTGGTAGATCCCAGATTCACAGGGGTGGCCCAGTCTCCTCCGGGCTTTGAAGGGCGCAGACGGGCCTGCCCTTGGCCCGGGCACTGAGGGAGCCCAAGCCCCCTTTTCAGCGCCTCCTTGTGCGAAAGAAGCACGTAGGCGCCTCCCCTGGTGCTTGGGACTGTGGAGGATGAAGTCCCCCAGATGGCGATGGCAAGCGGGAGGCCGCTGGCAGCAAATAAACAAACACAGGCTCCATTTATATAGCCATAATTAAACTTCATAGGAAGTCATCAAAAGATGTTAAGAAGCAATGTGATGGCACAGTGCTCATGTGTTGTGAATCTGTTAGGCTAACAAACAGACAAGATAAATGTAGGAATCACATGTTTTGGCTTTGACAATCAATTGTGCAAAGGCACAGTATAGACATTTGCACTCTCGATTTACATCTAAACAAAATACAGGCCAAAACGCCATTAAAAAATGTTTCAACCCCAAGGGTCAACTTAAATTGGGTCATCAGGGCTAAGGTGAAAAGGAGCGAGTGGCTTGGTGAGCCAACATGGCGGTTGCTCTTAAGTAGAGCCCCGATCCACTGGCCCACGTAATCCTCGTAATTATCCTTCTGGAACCTGGCTTCAACTGCCTTCCGACCACCTAAGCTCTGCAGCGACTAGGGGGAGGGGGGCAACTGAAGCCCCCACAGAAAGATTCACAGAGGCCCAACACCGACACCAGGGTGCAGCGCAGAGGAGGCCTACCCCAAACAGCAATCCGGCCCCTGGCAGCCTATCTGACCTTTGGCAGCGGCTTTTGAAGAGAAACGGTGACCCCCAAAGACACCGTTGCTGGAGGCTTTTTCTGAGCCTCGCCCAGTGAGCAGAAGCCAGTATTTGGCAGAGGTGGCCCCACGCAGATACTGCTTGGACTATACCGAGGCCGCACACCAGCATCAGGGCACCATGCAGAGAAGGCCTACCCCAAACAGCATCCTGGTTCCTGGCGGCCTACCTGACCCTTCGTGGTGGCTTTCTGAGGCAAGCAGTGACCCCCAGAGGCACTGGAGTGGGAAAACCATTGGGACCCTCATCCAGCAAGCACAAGCCAGGATTCGGCAGAGGCATACTGGCCAAGATACTGCTAGGAGTTGGCCCAGGGTCTCTGGATGTGAGATGGGGTGAAGGGGGGTGCTCCCTGGATAGCAACTAACACATGCTGGAAGCCTCCTAGCCCCTCAGTGACTGTCGGTAATGGGTGGAGGCAGCAGCAGCCCCCAGGTGGACTGTGACCCTGGGCCCTACAGTTCGTGGCCCACCTGCACACCGCCCTGGTGGGGTTGACGGCACCAACAGCCACGTACATTTGCTCATCCCTGATCGGGCCCTCCCCCATGATAGTAGAAGCGACCAGCAGATATCCCAAGAGACCACCCTCTGACACTAACACTCAGTCGAACAGTCAGGACCCTGCTGAGATCATGCAATGGGGGCTGGAAGCTTGCCACATCACCAGGAGGCAGAGGCAGTGGGAGCCCAGAGAGTGGGTGAGGCCTCTGCAACATTCATCGACAGCCCGTGTCCAGGAGGGGAGAGGCCCGTGACCACCCCCTAACCCCAACAACTTAGGCCATCAGCACAGGGGGTGTCTGTTGGACAGCCTGGGGTCTGCCTCCTCACCCTTACGCAGCACACCATTTACTTCAAGACCTTTTGAGGACCTTGAGCCTTGGAGTCCCCACCTGCCACTTGTCAATCTTGACAGCAGTCACCTGCCTCTTTCCAGCCAGGTGGCCTGTAAGAACCACATCAACTGGGGATGGCAACTTCCCCCTATGGATAAGGTCCACTGTCTACTACCAACTCTGCTCACCTGGCCCTCCCTGGACACTGTCGCCTCCCCCTTGTTGCAGGGATTCCGCACAAATACAGAACTATGCGCAGGGTTATAGGACCTTGGTGTATAGGGACTGGGACTTCCTACCACCGTAGTACCCTCAAGCCCAGGACCGACTAGCTATAGTGTCTCACTTGCTCTCCCACAGAGAAGCAAATGATTAAACATCCCAGAACACAACACTCCCAGATCTTTCAGGAATCGTGGTAACAAGACACACCCTTTCACTCACACTCTTGTACTTGTCCACAATAAGAGCTGACAGAGATACGAAACAGTTTAAAATATTTATTTTAACTAACGTTCCCTAACATGCAGTATACATGCCAGACAAGCAGGAAAATGCGTAGCACAAATACAGTCAGCATAGCAGCTAGTCCACATATCATGAAGGGAGATGTCATCATAGAAAGACAATGGAGAAAAGACCATGGTGCCTAATCTTCCTCCCCTTGCTGAGAATAGGTTGTATCATATAATAGAAGATCTCTGGGCTTTGTCAGCAGACCCCATACCTTAGCCTATAGATGGTAGATCTACATCATATGTACTGTCTCGCTCTTCTCTTTGGAAAGGTCCCTCTCCAAGTGTGTGTCACCGGTTCGTCCAAACAACAGCTGCATTGGTATGTTTTGTCTAAGGGCTAAGGTATGACCAGAACAAAACAACAAGGGGCATTGTTGTTCGACCTTGCACATAATTTTCAGTCAAAGTCCCAGGAACATGCAGAGAGTGAACACAGCGATGAGTTCTCATTTAAAAGCACTCATTAAAATTATTGCAAAAATAAAGACACGTAGTAACGTGCACAAAAGCAGCAGGGAAGCTGCAACGTGCTCATGCTAGCCTAGTGAAAAACAACAATGTCCCTATGGGCCACGTGACACCCTCTGTATCCCCCCTCCGGGCACTATGGGCTGCCTGAGGTCCACTGCACCTACACGAGTGCCAGTGACAGTTGATCCACAAACAACTGTACTGGAAACTTCTCTCCCTGCGAGAAGCCCGCTGCCACCAGACGACAAGCTCGACAAAGTTCTCACAGCCATCGAAAATTCCTGCATCTCCATGGAATAAAAGGTATGCTCTGGTGACTGAACTGGGCTTTCTGAGGGACGACCACTGCAAACTCTCTGGTGGAGTTTCAGAGGAAGAAAAGGAGCTCTCGACACTACAACCCCAGATAGCCACTGTCCAATGCTCACACAATGAACTCGGGAGTTGAGTGAAGATACTTGAGAAGTGGATGGAAGACTCAGAGGGACGCTGCTGCAGAAGTAACAATCACATCATAGGCCTCCTGAAGGGGCTGAAGTGCTGAGATCCACTAATGTTCTAGGACTGGTTTCGCTACTTCATACCTGCATCCAACCTCACTGGAGAGAGCCCATCGGGTCCCAATGAGACCTCCAGTTACGCAAGCACCCTGCACTCAATGCTTGCCAAACTCCTCACTTCAGGGATCGTGATGCTATCCTACGGACAGCGAGGCAAGCCGGACCGCTGAACTTGAAAGCATGTCCATCATGCTATTTCCCTACACCCCTGCAGTTCAGTGCCAACAGGCGTCATTCTTAAGCACAAAGCAGCAACTCAGTGAACTAGGCATTCAGTACTCTCTGTTGTTCCCCACCCACCTTAAATTTATAACAGAAGGGAAATCCCTTGTCTTTACAGACCCTAAAGACATCTGAGACTGACTTGATAGGCATCACACTGGGCCGCCAACTGCTCCCGTTATCAGTGAACGGGGCGACAGAAGCAAAAACGAGGCACGCGGGCCCTTCTCTGCTCTCTACAATCTCTAGGCCCCGCCCCCCTCTAGAGCAATTGATTGAGAGCCCTACAGGCAGTGGAGTCTTTGAGAGATAATGCCAGCTCGTTGCTGTTGGGATGAGTTGAGATGACGAAGCAACAGACGGGCAATGCCATGACTCACAGATGCCACCATTGATCGCATCACAAACAGCAGACATTATCAGATGACCAAGGTCACTGCAATCCCTCACAGTGTGCTACAGGCCTTTATAGGCTCTCTGTCTCTTGACCTGTTGTCTGACAGCCTTTATGTCGACCTCATTCTCTTAACAGCGATTGGGGGGAGGCAGGGCACTGACAAAGGGGAACTAATTGCCATCCCTCCGCTCCTCCTCCCCCCTCATTTCCTCCGGATAACACAACAGTTACTATCCAGGGCCAACTCACGTTTGCTCTGTCCCTCATATCTCCAAGTCAACTCCCCATTTTCGTTCATGGTTCGAAACACTACTCAGTTTTGGCATGCTGTCTTTGCAGTAGTGCTAGTTCAGTCCCTCCCTGTTTCCGCAGTTCATCATTCAGCAATCTGACCTAGGTTGTGCCCCCATTATACCCACTGCAGAAGAGGTGCTACACAGAGGCCCCCCGTAAACCTCCTCTGCCCCTGCCTGGTAGCCTCCACGGGAAGGTCTACCCACCGACTTCATGGCCCCACCTGATAAGACAAGGTTCCTTACCCTGAACATCCGAGGCAGACACACAGCAAGGAAGCGCTACTCAGTTTACTCGTACATCAAATGCCACAATGCCCCAATAATATTCCTCCAGGAAATGCACATCACATCAACAGTTACAGTGTCTGCACACACGCTGGAGGAGACTCTTCATAGCTAACATCTACTCCGCCTATGCTCGCAGGACCCTAATCTGGATTCACCCAGGAGTTCCCTTACAAGTCTTAGACACTATTGCGACTGGGATCTACAATCAGATAATCACTACAGGAGTATTCTCTCAAATCTGGAAGAAGGCAGTAGTCATTGCCCTCAAAAATCACTAATGGAGATCTAGAGGACCTAAAATCCTGCGCCTAGTGGCGGCTCCTCCACTAAGGCGAGGAACATCACCCCACTACTTTTTAGCTTGTGTTATTATCATTTTATTTTTTCCTGATGTCCAGCAGCTTTGCAGGGCAGGGCTGCCCTCACGACAGGAGCAGGGGGGGGATGGGGGGGGGGTGGTGAGCAGGCTGTAAGTGCACATAAATGTTTGGCTGGCCGTCTCAAGCCGGCCAAACGTTCATGCGCACTTTGCATGTTCTCCACGCAAGCTGCATTACAGCCTGAGTGGAGAACGTGCCCAAACACCCAGTCAGCATCTGAGCGCCGAGCCACGGCGCTCAGACCAATCACAACGCTACATTGTAGCATTGTGATTGGCTGACGGGGAGCCAGGGTGGGCTTCCTGTTATGCGCGAGCGAGGGACTACGGAGGAGAGACGCAGTGAGAAGGTAAGTTATTTTCTTTTTTTTAATTCACACCTGCTTCTCCCGAGCCCCCTCCTTGCCCCCACCCCACCCCAAATCCGTGCTGGACGCCACTGCCTGCACCCTATCTTGCTCCTTCCTACACCTGCCAATCATTTTGAAAAAATAGAAATATATTCATCAGGTTTTGGCCGAACTTATCACCACCCAGGGCCTTCTGGACCCTTCACAGAATGGTTTCCAGAGTGGTCATAGTACTGATTTGGCCATGGTTGCCACAGCAAGATGACCAAGTAGGCACGGTCATCTTGGTAACAGTAGATCTGTGAGCAGCATTTGATAGGATATCCCCATCTGGCTTGGTGCAGAGATTTCGCCAGGCACAGTTGAGAGATACAGCTCGGGATCTATTGGGTTCCTTTCTGACCAATAGGACCCAGCCTGTCAGCTGTGGTGACTTCTGGGCAGAAACATTTCTGCTCTCTCTGGGGGTTCCACAGGGGTCTTCCCTCAGCGCCACCTTGTATAATCCATACGTGAGCCCACTGGCAAAACTGGTGCGGTCATTCGGCTTCCAGGTTCTGTCCTATGCAAATCACATCCAGATCATCATCTTGATTTCGAATGATATGCTGTCAGAGGCAGAGAAATTCAAACTCTGCATGTTGGATATCAGCATCTGGATAAAGGAGAACTGTCTGACTTAAATGCCAAAAAGTCAGAGATCCTGGTCTTTGGGGGCACAACATTCAGTGTGGTCTGAGCGGTGGTGGCCAGAGATGTGTTGCCCCGTACCTATACCAGTTGTCTCCGCTAAAAACCTAGGAGTCATCTTTGACAATACTTGATACCCAGATTAAAAGGCCAGTGAGTTCATGCTTTTTCATCATCAAAATCCTGAAAAAGATGTTTCCTCTCATACCAGTGGAGCTCAGAACAGCAGTGGTTATTGCGCTAATTAGATCTCACCATGATTATTGTAATGCATCATAGTCAAACATTAATAAGTCAGCGTTCAATAAATTACAGACCATTCAAAATGCGGCAGCCCACTTGGTATTCAATGTACCTAAACGCCTTTCAGTCAGTCACGGCGTGCGCGCTCTGCACTGGCTTTTTGTTAAGAAGCAGGTGACTTCCAAACTGCTCTGTGTGGTCCACCAGGCGCTGCATCTCCTTGGGCCATTATCCCTGAGGACAGCATTTTATTAGTACTCCCCTAAGAGACAGCAGAGATCATCCACTCTATGGAAGGTGATCATTCCTAGGTTCCGGGAGACCAGATGGGAAGTCGCGCCTTTTCTGTAGCAGCGGCTAAACTGAGGAACATGCTGCCGATCCACAGCGCTAGGCCTTCTGTAAGCAATTGAAAACTTGTCTATTCTCCCTCCAGTGATTGTAGCGCTTTGCCTCAAGCACTGTAGCCTCTCTCAGCAGCTTCTTTTCCAGTGGTAGTGCTTTGACGCCTTTGGGCATAATGCGCTTTATACATTTAAATACAAGTGCCTCTTCATTGCCACCTGGTCCACCCAGCTCAAACTCACAAACACATGGCCCACTCTTTTGGACAGAGGCAGGAGGGCCAGAGGCAGCGGAACAGAAAGTTAAAGATACCAACAACATGACTCCACCAGCAGGAGACAAAACTGCGACCAGAAAGACAGCTGGTAAACACATACTCACTTAGAGATCTGCCTTCTGTATCAGAGTTGGCTCCAAACTATCTAGCCGTATGCTCACCCACTCTGAAATACCTGTGCTCAGTAGAGGGCTAGCATTTGTGTCCACATAAGAATCAAATGTGGACTATGTACCCAGCAGTCCTGTTCCTCGTTCTGACAGTAAAGCACAGTATTCTTCTTGTGCACAGTGGTTGCCTGCCCTCAGTTTGACCTAACGAAGATACGCATAGCCTGATTCCTGCCCATAGATGCTCTTGTTGTTAATACGTTTTGTAACGTAAATGTTTTATACACATGATTAGCAGCTAGAATATAACATGTGGCTCATGCTGGCCGGACTTAACCCTCGCCCCTGTAAGATATCTCACTAAAACCTGTTGGCTTTGAAAGATGCAGAAGCACACGATCAATGTATGTTTTTCCTTGTAATTCTTTTTTTTTTTCTTCTTTCCCTATCTGCTTCTGTGCCCTTGAACTTACCAACCGACAAATGCTTGCAATTTTGATGGAAAGCACATGGCTATGATCTGTAATAACTGTGTAAAACTTAATAAATAGATGTTTGAAAAAAAGCACATTATTTCTCTATTGTTTTTTTCGTGATTTTATTTTTTATATACTTTGCACCTTAAATTTTCATAATGCACATTACACAAAACTCAACAGCTTGATTTTGAAAGCCATCTCATGAATCCCACTCTTTATTGTCCATCTATATCTGTGCTTGTAAGTTGGGTCATCAATTCAATTATATGATCAAAATGATTCATTGTGTAATATTTGTTTTCTACTATAAAAATAAGATTTACACAGTGCATTGTGCGCAAAAGTGCTTCGACAGGGGAACGTCTGGTGACAATTGAAGACATATTTTTAGCACATCATTTTTTCTGACATATAATAGAATCATAAGTAGGTTAAATTTGTGTGTCTTATTGATGGGTCAGTTCGCCCTGTTTATCCAAAATACTCATTATAAATGCTATTCCCATCTGATTATTGTAGCATGTCAGTACCTGTAATATGTATCAAAAGATGCCATTGGTAAATCATGCATGTTCACTTCATCTTGTACCAAATAACAAAACGTCAATGGTTCCTACCACTGACCTGTGCATTGTATCAAACTCTCTGAGCACCAACCATGTGACATTTGCTGCCCACCACCTCCTTCCATACAATAACAGTCTAATTATTTTCTATCCTCATTTACCTATAGAGAGTGCAAGGAGCAGATGAGGTTAATTGTCCACGGACTTGAAGTTGTATACTAACCATTTTCATAAGCTAACTGAATGTAATACTTTATTCCAGTTCTCTAGCAATCACCCACATAGCTTTCGGGATCATCTGCCATTTGGGCAATTTTTGCATCTTTGCAGATATTGTAAATTAAAAAAGAAAATTCGTGAATCTGACATCCTGATTACAAGGCTCTCTTAGAAATGTTATCCCATGAAGATTATTAAACAGTCCAGAAAAAGAGATTAAAATTTTCCGCATGAATATCTGCTCAGAAATTAACAAAAAAATTACCATGGATCACCTGGTTTTTGTGAGCACCTATAGCCCCGAGAGTAACCAAAGTCAAGATGCTCATTAATAGCCACTGACATTTTGAATAAAGCACTTGAATCATGTAAAAAAACCTATGTTTGATTTTAAAAAGCGGACCATGAACGATAATAGAGGGGTCAGATCAGTTACCCGTTTACAATGCACCAACTCTTAGAGAGCAATTCGTTCACTCCTTATGACAGAGCACTTTAAATGTTGAAAGTCTAGCACTTATAAATTTACTGCGGAGTCAAACTTCTTCGAGCATGATCATGTTAACATACCCCTGAAACATCATACCAACTGCGATTCACAAAATGATTTTTATGCTCTGTGATACGCTAGTGGCAAACATTACATGGAACAATCATCGCAGAAATTGAAAACATTGATCCTACAGTACGGGAGCAGAATCATATTCCGGGGAAACTTCTTGTGGAATACTTCAAAGATGCGAAACACTCATCTCATGACATTGGTGGGCAGGTTGTGGAGCAGGTGGTGGCTAATGCACAAGGAGGCGATCCGTCTACTATTCAGTTAAATTGTGAAAGTAAATGGATGGCTCCCTGTCCGCACACATGCAAGTCCCACTTATGAACTGCTTAAATGCAGTGGAATTGCTGCAACTGTTTAAACTAGTAAAGAAAATATTGTTTGGGTTCCAACCAGCTTTCTTGAAGAGGGCTCTTTTGAATTTGAAACTTCATGCAGTTAACATCGGTGCATCTTTTTCAAAAATTTAAAATATCACATTTTTCTAAGGGAAATATTTTATCTACTGCCCCATGCATGCAATATGTGGGTGTTTCGGACACCTACCCTACTGATGGAACACCAAGATATTATGAGCAACACCAATAGCTCTAACTTTCAGTAATGCAAGACCTATTGCATTGCAAATGCTTGTTCTAAGAAAAGCTAGGATATAAAGAACTCAGATTTTTGTGCTACTCAATTTCGTATGAGTTCACTAATATTGCTAGACACTGTGTAAGGGTTTTTTCCTCTTACCACATCAAGGCATGCTCAAGCACGGGCACTGCAGCTCCTTCTTTTTGCTGGCCGGGCTCAAATGCAGCCGCCACAGCTCTTCTCATCCATGGGCTCCTGCCCACATCCGGCCTCATTTCAATGGGACAGGGCAGCGTATTAAACAGCCATTTTGTTTTGCCTTGCTTACGTGTCAGCTCAATTGAGCCCACAAGGAATTATGAGGCAGATTCCTCCAGCATGCTGTTGCTAGTACGCCGCATGTAATAAGCCTATTTTTTCTGAAACCACGGCTATCGATCGCTCTTTAGTATACATTGTATCATACAAACCAGTATTGTATGTCTGGCTATTGCTGTAAATTACACATTTGATTAATATGTTGGGTTGGCTTTATTTGGAATATTTTCACATAATCTCTGACCAATCCAAGATGGCCGAACTATTCCAAAAAGATGTCACATCTTGTTGAACACTATAAAAGGGGAGCCATTCAAGTCCAGTTGCACAATTGTTTTCCTAGATTGCTCGCTCAGTGGACTTTTCGCTTTCTCCAGTTCCTGCCTGTTTGTTTTGCTCTTCACCTTGCTGCTTGATATGACAACTGGAAGGTTTTTCTGCTCTCCAGTTTTCCCCTTCCTGCTGGATATTATTTCTGGAGCAATTCTAGAGTCCCTGTTTCGGGCCTGATTCTGTAGAAAAAAATGTCTCTTCAAGAAACGGTCTTGTGCTGATGAAATGAGGCTGAGACGTGGCCATCAGCCCACGAGAGTGAAGTGCTGTTGCGGCTGCTTGCGAGGGCGGCTTGCAAAATGCTGTGGCGCCTGCACTGGAGCGTGGCTCAATGAAGTAAGGGGAGAACCCTTCCACTCTGCCTCTTCTTAGGAGCTCTGGGTGTATGGAGGAATTTAACACAAAAAGGTTTTGACCAAGAGGGAAGCATGAACCTGAACTGCTGATTCCCATGAATGATCACAACCCTTTTAAGTACCAGGAGTCATAGATCTCCTGAACCTTTACTCAGGTTGCCCATAAACAAGTGTAGGTGAGGGTCACTTTATAACCTGAGAGGATCTACAACAGAAATAAGGTTTTACATGAAAAGGTGAAAAGAAGGATGAACCCTCCAGAAAATGGGAAAATTAAATCGTTTTCTGACAGAATTAATTTCAAAAGAGCCATAATACCTAGGAGAAAACTTTGATTAACAGATAGAACGAGGTAGGTTAATGGGCGATAACCATACCCTGTCTCCTATTTTCTAAGTAGGAGCTGGTCACCTATGCAGTTTGGCCTGTAACTTCTGTCTAGATTTAGCAACTTGCTTATTCTGGAGTAGTTTCTCTCAGACCTTATCTAACCTTTTTAAACCTTTCCAATCAAGTTTAGATTTCAGGCATCGGCGTTTCTGTCTCCAAATAGTATGGAACGGTTTGCGGATGAAATCCAGTTAAGGCAAAAAATGGAGAGATGCCGGTGGATATACGAGTTTCTGTAGGTAAACTCAGCTGCACGTAAGAGAGATTTCCAGTTGTCTTGGGTAGCAGATATGTATCACCTTAAGAACTCTTTAAGACTTCAACCTTTCAGTCTGTCCATTAGCTTGAGGGTGGAAGCCAGAAGTTAGTGTTTTTTTAATAGGAAGTTTAGGGCACAGGGATTTCTAAAATTTTGAGGACGTACTTAGGCCCATTATCAGAAATTATTTTCAAAGGCAACCCGTGGAGTCGAAATGTGTCAGAAGAGTAAATCTCAGCCATTTCTGATGCAGTTGGTAGTTTAGAAAGAGCTGAAATAAGGAGCCTCCCAGAAACAGTTTTAAAATATCAACTCTCACTTCTATGACTGGAAAATACTTGCATGATCTTGATGAGGAAGTAATTGTGCACAAAAGGAGGCAATATACACTGTCTAGATGTTTAATAATAGTGTCAGTACCTTTAAACAGCAGCTGAATGTTTTTATCAATGTTAAATGTGTTTTTGGTGGCTGAAGCGCTTCATTGGCTGAACAGCAACAGTTCTTAAAAACACTATGAAGTTAAGACAGTGGTCCTCTTTCTCAATACACCCGTCGTAGTGGGCACGAAACATTTGTGATCATAAGAGTGAAAGCACAGTCCGTTCCAATGACTGAAGAATAAACACATTTAAAATCCATGATGTGTACTCAGGAGTGAAAAGTGAGAAGCCATAAATTCAAAATACATAAAATTTGAAAACTGAAGTAAGCATATTTTATTAATTTGTAATGCATAAGCAAGTTTTAAAAAACAAAAGTTCTAATGGGTATCAACCTTTTGAAACGGGAAGCATTTTTCATTTTAGACAAAATCCCGGCACTGTTTGTATTCGTCGCTAACCTTGGACACATCTGACCTACACAAGTATGCTTGCCTCTTATTTATGGTTCTAAAACAAAGCGCTGAACATATTTGATGCTCAAGTAATCCATACAGGTCTACATATCTGTGCCCCCAAGCCACCTCTGGTTGCACCCCCAAACTGTCAGACTTAATTTTACATTTAAATGTGAACTGCATATTGATAATATATTTATGATTAGGGAAGGTTTGGTAGAGGATTTGAAGACAAATCACAATTACCTTAATGATAATGACTACAGTGATGAATTAAGTAAGAGTTTTTTTTTTAGAAATTGAATTCTATGTGGCTAAAACAATGCTGCAATCTACAATATACAGGAAACCTACTTCTGTAAATTCTATTCTTCGTGCCAATTCTGGTCACCCCAAAAAGCAAAAAGGCCATATACCTTATGGGAAATTGTTGAGAGCTAAAAGAAATTGTAGCATAGCAGCAGATTATCAGAAAAAAGAAGAAACCATTGACATAAATGAATTGAGAGAGCATATAATCTTGAGATTGTTACTTGTGCCATGAAAACGGCTACTTTTGTAACAAACTCAAGAACATATTTGATTAGTTACTAGATATAGAAAGAGAAACAGTCATTTAGAAGAGTTTGAAAAAATAGTGGAACATTTTGTCACTGGGTGATTTAGCTAAATATATATTTAAGCAACCATCCATAACCTACAAGAAGGCAGCAACTTTGAGATACATTTTGAATCTCATCGATGGCTTTACATATATTGATAATTCTGAACTGTTGGGTTGGCTGCAGTAAGCTCCGTTAAGTGTGTTTTAAATGTGGAAACTGTATTTGTTGCAAGCTGGTCCTGAATGAAATAAAAGTGTTTCAGGACATTCAGTGAGTGAGGACTTTTGAGATACGGACATTCACTAACAACAACACTTCCAACTGTGTATATATGATAATTTGTGGTTTTAGTCTTCAATACATAGGATCAACTACCTTAATTTTAAAAGTGCAATGGAAGGAACAAATTAGAACATTAAAGAATTGTGATGCTAAATATACAATGGCTATAAATATTAAAGAAAAGTATCCTAGGAACGCTATTAATAAAATCAAAATATTAGGAATGGAACAGGTTCAATTTAACATAACATAGAACTTGATATTAGAAGCATGGAGACATATTGGACAAATACATTAAAAACTGTAGGATTGGGACTAAATGTAGATCATACATTGATGGTTTTAAGGGTAAAATATTTGTTAAATTAAAAAATAATTTATTAAAATATTGTACAAAATACAATATTTAAAAATGTATCGTTATTAAGTAAAATAAATATAAATTATCTGTATATAGACGTTTCAAAATTTGAATATTTTCTGGCAAACATTCTAATTTAATATTTAAACAGTGCAATATGAATAAAATAATATATTATACATGTATATTAATAGTATTACATTTAAAGCAAAAAGTTTGGTATAAGGAAAAAGTGTACATTATTAAAATAAAAAACAATATTCATAAATATATTTAAAAATGGTAACATTAGAAAATTTTAAATGTATCTTTTTTCTAGAAAATGTCTTCATAATACAAACAATGCATATTTATGTTGTTTTAAAATTATAGTTATATTTCAGATTATTATTTTTAATTTTAAAATAAAAATTGGTTGACATTATTTTTTAATCTATATTTGTTAAAAAAATATGTTAACTTTATTTTTCATTTTTTGACAACAAAAATATATCAACAACGATACAGCATGTAGGGGCATATCTTTGATGTAGTTGGTGATACTCGGTACAGGTAGTAGCATTGGAGATAGCAAGTCTTGATAGGGGTACATAGTCATCCATAAGTGTAACATTGTGAGATAAAGGCATGAGTTATACCAAACATAGACAGGTCGCTGACTACTAGAATCAAGTTTCTCGCCCTCCATTATCATCAGGCTGATCTTCCCCATCCGACCCGCTTCCCCCGCTCTCTAGCGTAGTGTGGGAGGAGTTCTCCCCCTCCGTCAACCCTGAAGTACACATTTCCCACCAGTCCATCAGGTCAGCCTGTAGTTTCTCATCCCTACGGGTACGTTTCATATGTGCTTCTTCGGCCAGAGACCACTCCCGCACATCCTGAAGCCAGACTGGCAGTTCCGGGGCTCTCTGTCCCATCCATGTTATGGCCACCCTGCGCCTAGCCAGCACCAGCATTAATTGCAGCAATTTATATGGAATTTTCCTTTTCTTGGGGTTCCTCACGGATGCAAGTAGGCAGGTTAAGGGTTCCAGTTCCAACTGGAGGCCCCTGGCATCACTTATCTTGTGGACCACCCCTGTCCAGAACTGCCGGACTACTGAGCATTCCCATGCCAAATGCAAAAAGCCCGCTCCCGCCATGGTGCACCTCGGGCATCTATCGTCCCTGTCACGTGAAATGCAATGTAATGTTACCGGGGTTAAGTAGGTGCGATGTAGGAAATTAAAGTGCGTCAGTTTAAATCTAGCATTGCAGGAGACAGTGCGTGTGAGAGTGCCTATGTATGCCCATTGTTTCTCCTCCAACGGGGTGCCTAAATCCTTCTCCCAGGCCTCACTGGACGGCGGCACCGGGGGCGCGGAGTCCCGATCATGGCTTTGTAGAGGAGAGAGATCAGTTTGCGACCAGCACCACATGTTAGAAGGATGTCTAATGTTTGTGTCGGAGATGGAATGTCCGGGTATTGAGGCCAGGGGACCTTTACCACCTCTTGGATACCCCTGTAGTGTAAGAATTGTCCCTGCCCGAGGCCAAAGCTCTCCTCTGCCTGCTCGTACGTGAGAATGTCTCACTGGGAAAGAGGTCGGCAAGAACCTCACAGCCACCCTCCCTCCAGGAGTGGAACGACATATGTTTTCCTATGTCTATAAAGGGGGCCAGTATCCACATCTGTAGTTCCCTATTAAATGGTGCTTTTCTTAATACTTTCTCTATGAATCGCTGCCATGTACCGGCCGTGTGTCTCACCACATAGGGGAGAGTTGCCTCCACTCCCCTGCCCTGCATCAGTGCCGTCTGTAGTACCAGGGTATCTGCCCGTCCTGACAGAAGGTGTTTTTTCCCAATTGTCCGCATCAGTAAGCCAGTGGGCCGCAGGTTGCAGTTGTGCGGTGTAATATAGGTCAAAGCGTGGGGCTTCCAAGCCACCCTCCTCATAGCTGCATACAACAGTGTTTAGGGCTACCCTACATCATCGAACGGCCAGAGCAGGGACGTGATAATCGTATTCAGGGTCCTGAAGACGCGCTGTGGTAACGGGCATAGCGAATTCTGGAGGACATATAGGCTCCTGGGAAGCATCACCATCTTGGAGGTGGCCAACCTACCCATCAACGACAGTGGAAGGGTGTTCCAAAAAGTTACCGAATGCTGTAGGGAGGTGAGTACCCGGTCTATGTTCCTGACTAGCGCTTGTGCGTCCGTCGGCGCAAACTGTATCCCCAGGTATCGGAAACCCGCCCACTCCCAGCATAAACCCAGTTCCGGGAGATCCCACAGAGGCACCGAGGCCAGGCCCGCCAGTGGAAAAATCAGGGACTTATTGCGATTGAGCCGCAATCCAGATGCCTCTCCAAATCTGTCCAATTGACGCAGTAGTTCAGGGAGTGAGTCCCGAGGGGAGGCTAGATAGAACAGGGCATCATCGGCATACAGGGAAACAATATAGCTTGTGTTGCTCACTTTAATTCCCCACCGTTCCATTTCCGTCCGGACCCGAACCGCAAATGCTTCTATGGCCAGGGCGAACAATAGGGGTGAAAATGGACACCCTGACGAGTGCCCCTTCCCAGCTGCCATTCTTCTGAGCACGCCCCCCCCGAGCTTAACCCTCACGCGAGGGTCCATGTACAGTATGCGAATCCAGCAACAAGTTTAGGTCCCAGCCCCAAGACCCGCAACACTTCCAAGAGCTATCCCCAATCTACCGTATCAAATGCCTTGGCTAGGTCGATGGAAACAAGTACCATCTGTTCCTCCCACTCGCGTACTTCACGCATTACATGACTGAGCCGGTGCAGATTTATAGCCATGTTCCATCCTGGTATAAAACCACATTGGTCCTCATGCAACAAATGTGGCAAAAGTGGCCCTAGACGAGAGGCCAAGAGCTTGCATAGAATCTTGACATCCGAATTAATCATTGTGATCGGCCGTTATGACGAGGGCTGATGGGCATCCCCTCCTGGCTTCAGAATCATACATATCTCCCCTTGTTTCATGCTGGGTGGGAGATCAACCCGTTCAAAGGCTTCGCGATACACCTGCAATAGGAGGAGGCAGAGCGTGGCCGCAAAGGCCTGATAAAACTCAGGGCGGTACCCGTCACTCCCTGGGGACTTAGCCCTTGGTAAGTGCTGCAGCACGGAGTGCACCTCCTGTAGCGTCAGGGGCTCCTCGAGCTCTCTCCGTACCGGATCAGAGACAGACCGTAGGGTCAGGTCGTGCAAGTAAGGAAGATAAGCTGACTCACTAACTGCTGGGTCAGCGGCATATACTAGTTGAAAGTGGGATTTCAGAACTCGCAACAGCCCCACCTCAGAGTGGATCACGCCACCAGTGGGCTCCCGCAGAGCCACAATTGCGGCAAGGGCTTGTTTTCGTTCGGAGAATCCAGGCCAACAGGCGGCTGGGGCTCAAAGTCCCATTTGCCATTGCGCCTGGAGGTGCCTGCTCTTTTGGTTGGGGGAGGGGTCACCGAAGTCTTTATAGCACCAACGAGATAACCGCTTCGTGGAACCTGCTGTTTGTGCTGCTATAGGGGGACTCAAGGTCCCAGTTGCCATTGCGTCTAGAGGCACCTACTCTGTTGGTTGGGGGAGGAGCCCCCACGTGTTTTATACACTAAGACACCCCCAGCGTTGGCCGCGTCTGGGAAAAGCTTTGGTCAAGGGCAGGCCCGACTTGCGCCCATCATCAAATGGAAGAGGCTGGGCCAACCCCATCACTTCTATCATAAGATGTTGTTGTATATCCTACCGCTCATAAGGATTTCCCTAAGATAGATTTTTGCCATCACTGTGCCAATATTGGGAAAGGAAAATCCACTGTGAACCCTCCTTTATCTGTGCAGGGAACTACTCTGGATGTTTTTTTACTGGGAGCATGGGAGTGATTAGTACAGAGATTAATCTGGCAGAGTGACAACTGTCTCTCTACTCGCCCCCGATGCGCAGTTCCTGCCTGAGCTGTCTTCTGTTGCTGTGGACCTGACATTGTGTTCACCGGAAACAAGGATAGGTACTTCTGGCACGTCACTATTGAAGTCAGTTGCCCAGCAGGAGAGCCTTTTGGGCATTCCGAGGGAGAAGAAATTCATTCTTAAACTAACTTTAGTGGTGTCAAGACCAGAGGTCATGCGGGGAAGAGAAAGAGAACTGAGGGAGGGGTCAAATCAAAAAGACAGTGTCCTGGCCAATCGACTCAATTGTCATCTCAACTGATAAGCTCAGGCTCCAAAGCAAGGAGAGTTGAGGACAGAACCCCTGAGTTAGCAGAGGCCCTGTGTAATCATGTCATGGCTTCTATGATGGGCTTATTGAACCAGATTTTTGCACGGCTTAAGAATATTTGGAAAGCTGGTGAAATGGAATCTTAACTTTGAGGTGCACTGTCCCTCTGTGTTGCCCACCAAAAGTCCCTCTCGTTGCCTGATTCCTCACAAGTGTCTGGAGATTCTAGCATGTCAAACAAAGATCTGCAAGTTCAAAAAATGGCGCCCAGATGTAAGCCTGCAGGAAGGGAGATTTGGTCTCAAGGCTGTGTAGTGGGAATAGAAACGGTCGAACGGCAATCTAAGGGGTGCTCTGAATCTATGAGGCTTAGTACAGTTCATTCTTTCCCTCAACTCCCGCTTGAGTGTATGCCTTATGCTTTGGTATTGAAAGATGTGCCAGTTTTAGCACTACATATGAGAGAAAGTTACTTTGCCTTGAAAAATAAAGTAATCCATTGGTTAAGAAGCAAACCCGGCTGGCCGATTGACTACTCTAGGGAGATTAGAAGAACCCCCTCGATTAGGCCCGGCAAGAAGGAAATTTCTGGGGACTGCCTTATCATCAACATTAAGTGATCTAGTCTGATAGAATCATAGTTGAAGTTCTTTTATTCTTAATGCTGGGACTTAGGACCCATCAAATTCATTGGGATAATTTTCCGGCCCAAGGCTCTTTCCTCTATACCTGCATAAGGGAGTTTTTGCGAGCCGAGGGGCGTGAATCAAGAGTTTAGTGTTGAAGTCCGGAATGCTTTGGAACCACTTTCTACTTTAGAAGATCTGGACTGACTTTCTCACAGCTTGGAGGTGGTCATTCAATCAGGACCTCAACAGCACACAATTGGGTGGGGGTTTAAGCGTCTGTGGTGCTGGAGGGGCCCTTGAAAGTCAGCTCTAGCACGGCCGCAGGGGCTTCTATACCAATCCTGGGCAGCTCTGGTTGTTCTGGGGCAGATATTCGGGGGTTAAGGCTCCTTGGAACACTGCTGGTCTCAATAATAAGCTATACCAAAGGAAATGATGGACGGAGTGTTGAACATTGCACGCACTCACCCCCAGTCAACTGATCTGGGTTTAATCCACCACCGTTCTTTAGCCCACTATGCCACCCCAGTTCAGACATGGCAATATGCAAATCAGTCTGACCCTGTGCCTCATGGGAACAGTCCAGCCCGAACTGCCAAGCCATGTCTTCCCTGGACCGGAAACAAGCTTCCTAGGACCGGTTTCTGGCATTTCAGCCGTCTTCAGCCAGGCTTGCTTGAATCCAGTGGCAAAGTGAGCAAGGGACTCACGTCTGAGCATACCCTGCCAACTTATGGCGAACAAAGCAATACCAAAGGAAAGGATGGACGGAGTGTTGAACATTGCACGCACTCACCCCCAGTCAACTGAAACCGGTCCTAGGAAGCATGTTTCCGGTCCAGGGAAGACATGGCTTGGCAGTTCGAGCTGGACTGTTCCCATGAAGCACAGGATCAGACTGATTTGCATATGGCCATGTCTGAACTGGGGTGGCAGAGTGGGCTAAAGAAGGGTGATGGATTAAACCCAGATCAGTTGACTGGGGGTGAGTGTTTGCAATGTTCAACACTCCGTCCATCATTTCCTTTGGTTTTGCTTTGTTCGCCATAAGTTGGCAGGGTATGCTCAGACGTGAGTCCCTTGCTCACTTTGCCACTGGATTCAAGCAAGCCTGGCTGAAGACGGCTGAAATGCCAGAAACCGGTCCTAGGAAGCTTGTTTCCGGTCCAGGGAAGACATGGCTTGGCAGTTCGAGCTGGACTGTTCCCATGAGGCACAGGGGCAGACTGATTTGCATATGGCCATGTCTGAACTGGGGTGGCAGAGTGGGCTAAAGAACGGTGATGGATTAAACCCAGATCAGTTGACTGGGGGTGAGTGTTTGCAATGTTCAACACTCCGTCCATCATTTCCTTTGGTTTTGCTTTGTTCGCCATAAGTTGGCAGGGTATGCTCAGACGTGAGTCCCTTGCTCACTTTGCCACTGGATTCAAGCAAGCCTGGCTGAAGACGGCTGAAATGCCAGAAACCGGTCCTAGGAAGCTTGTTTCCGGTCCAGGGAAGACATGGCTTGGCAGTTCGAGCTGGACTGTTCCCATGAGGCACAGGGTCAGGCTGATTTGCATATGGCCATGTCTGAACTGGGGTGGCAGAGTGGGCTAAAGAACGGTGATGGATTAAACCCAGATCAGTTGACTGGGGGTGAGTGTTTGCAATGTTCAACACTCCGTCCATCATTTCCTTTGGTTTTGCTTTGTTCGCCATAAGTTGGCAGGGTATGCTCAGACGTTAGTCCCTTGCTCACTTTGCCACTGGATTCAAGCAAGCCTGGCTGAAGACGGCTGAAATGCCAGAAACCGGTCCTAGGAAGCTTGTTTCCGGTCCAGGGAAGACATGGCTTGGCAGTTCGAGCTGGACTGTTCCCATGAGGCACAGGGGCAGACTGATTTGCATATGGCCATGTCTGAACTGGGGTGGCAGAGTGGGCTAAAGAACGGTGATGGATTAAACCCAGATCAGTTGACTGGGGGTGAGTGTTTGCAATGTTCAACACTCCGTCCATCATTTCCTTTGGTTTTGCTCAATAATAAGCTGACAAATTCGGACTGGATCTCCCAAATAGGCAAAGTAGATATTTTATTTCTGCAGGAAACATGGTCCCTGGATAATTTTAGCGTTGATGGATATCATTCCTTTTGTTGCACAGCTTCCCCAATTAGTTTGGGTGGGCTAAGCAGGGCCTAGCTATTTTAATTTCTGTAGACTTATAGGCATTTCATCTACAATTATCAGCCATTCAACCCATTGTCAGGTGATTTTATTACAGATACCATACTCGTTTGATGTGATCTTAATAAACGTATTAGATTCAAGAGTAACTGAGGTAATTGAGGGTGTGTAGGCCGTCCCAGAAACTTTTATGGAAGATCATAATAGGGAGGTGCTTATAGTATGGGCGCCTAATTTCAAAATCATGTTAAGTGGTAACAACAAACCCTCACCCTGTGGAGCTAAAGATAAGGATGGGTGTGGTAGTACTCCGCATTTTCAACACACGCCAGTTTGGGACTCTATGAACAGGATAATGGTATCTAGAAACTTGGCCTCTGCAAAATAATTTAGGATGGATGGGTTTTTGCAGCTCCCCACATATATGGAAGCCATTAAGGGAAATGATAGATTGACTTCATCCTTGGATTTGGCTGAAATTATATTGGGCTATGAGGTCAATGCCTCTTGTATTAGTGACCACAACCCTTTGGTATTGGTCCTTGATTTGCACCTGGGGAGTAATGTAGGGAGCAGAGAGACCTTACCGGTATTTAATTCATGCAATAAAAGCTTAAGAATTAAATGGGAGACATTAAATAAGGGGTCCTCCATGACCAATTTGGTCAAGGAAATTAGAATTTTTTCTTAACATTGACCTTGGTGGAGGAATCCCATAAGTCTATAACAGGTGCATTTAGTGCCCTTTTTGCTGTAGTTGATAAAGGACTGATGTGTAATGGAGCAGCTAAACCACTACCTCTTTTAATCAAGCTCAATCATGCATGCACTGAGGTCCATAAGAAGTTGAAGGCCAGGAGATCTGAACTGAGAAGGGCCACCTAGGAAGAACTGGGTAAGGCTGCCTAATTGAGGGACGCTGCCACTTTTTGGAGGTGGTTAACCAACCTTTTTTTACAGGATATGATAAACTGACATTAGATTCAGTTATAAACCCCAGGGGGTCTTGCATATATGTACATGTAAATATATTCAAATGCCTATAAAGATATATTTTTTAAAACTAAGAAAATTAGATAGAGTAATATCAGTGGAAGTATGGGTTGACCATTTCAGTAATATTTTTCATCTAAAAGAATGTATAGATCTCAGTCAAGTTGTAGACCATAATTCAGTGATGTATGAGGCTCTGAGTGATTCTACTGAAATAAAGGATGTTATTACTGCTATTATCCACAGCCCTGAGTGAAAGGCTCCCAGTCCAGATGGGATCTTACTGAAAAAAATCTAAGAAAATGTATTGCTTTGGGCTCCCATCCTAACCAATGTTTTTAAAGCATCGATAAAAGGAGATCTTGTCCCTACCAGGTCTGAAGCCACAGTTGTGCCCATATTTAAAAACGGAAACCGGAACTTGGTGGTTTGTTATTGCCCCATTTCTCTTTTGGACAGTACTTTACACATTTTAGGGAGGGTCCTTGCATCCAAGTTGGAAGTATGGCTGCAGGAAAACCAATGTTTATCAAGAGCCCAGTTTGATTTTGCGCCCAAGGGTTGGCACTGTTGAGCACTCAAACAACATCTACCATATTCTCAATTAATGAGGGTAAAAAGGATTGTCTCAGACTGTGCTGAATCCTCCAAACAACAAGAATACATGCTACAGCGATTTAGACAGAGAGGATACCCAGAACATATACTAACAGAAGCTAAAGAACGTGTCAGCAACTTTTCAAGACAACAACTACTTTTGACAAGACCCAAAACCACTGCTGAAAGAATTACATGCGTCAGCAAATTCTCTACCATGAGCCAACACTTGAAAAAGGCTGTTAAAAAACACTGGCCAGTGTTACAACTAGAGCAGGATTTCAAAAAAACCTTCATCCACGAACCGATATTTGCTTACACACGAGGCAAAAACCTCGGAGAGCTCATTAAATACTCACCCACAAAATCTCAACAAGCTACCTACAAAGGCACGATACCATGTTTAAATTGCAGCAACTGTCACAACATCATGAAGGGGAGGTACATCATGCACCCCATGAAAGGACACAAAATCAAACTACAGGTGACAGCTACATGTGACACTTCAAATATCATCTACATGTTAAAATGCCCATGCGGAAAAGTCTATGTCGGACAAACAGAACGCAAACTAAAAGTCCGATTGAACGAACACAAAAGCAACATAAGAACCAAACAAACTAAATCAATGGTAGCTCATCACTTCATTGAAGCTCAACATCACAACAGCCAGTTAAAAGCTTGCATTTTAGAAGTAGTGCAAAAACGAGAAGGAATTGATAACCGTACAGCATTACTGCAAAGAGAAAATCATTGGATTTATAATTTGAACTCTCTACAGCCGCATGGAATAAATGACAGGGTCGAATTTTCTTGTTATTTATAAATATTCAACCCAAACAGACCATACTGACTGTGATATTAGCCTTGGGTACCATATCGGAAGGCTGCCGTTCTCTTATTGATTGACAATGTTTCAGATTTGATTAACTACATCCACAATACAGACTGTCGATAAACGTTTGTCATTACATACCACACAAATAGCACATCCTGTGAGTTTATTTTAATTCCCTTTTAGGAACTTTTTTCTTTCCACGCATACACTTCAGCAGTCCGCTTTTTACTTTTAGTAGCATGTTAATTACGTTTAAATACCACACCACACAGCGAGTCACGCACTAGCAGCACACTCATGGAAGGCACCTGAGTTAACTGACGGTCTCAGCTCCGGTAAGATTTTGATATTAACCTCCGTAGTTCCCTCCAGTTTGCTTATTTACTTTTCAACGCCCGTATTATATTTATTTAGTCACTTTCACATAGCGATTTCAGTTATAACCCCCACACATTTTTTCTAAGTGATTAAACCGCCATCCGGCACGAGGTTCACCTACACGGTCCCCTTACAGCCCTTCTCTCGAGTCTAAAACCACGCTTGATACATTTACACGCCATTTGTTTAACATTTGTTACAATGTATGTGACTAGTATTGTGTATTGTATATATTTATCTGGTATCATTACAGACAGTTTAAATTTTTTGTTTTAGATGTTCCCTGATGAAGGCAGTTTGCCGAAATGCATTGGAACACTGATTGAGACAACTTTGTGAAAGTAACATGTTGCATTTTGGGAAATGAAGTTTTCCAACGGATTAATGAAAAATCAAGTGAAAAATTAAAAAACTTTCAACTGCATAATTGAGTAAATTATTCATTGACAACCACGAAAAAATTTGTTACTCCAGTCCAGTGCCCGGGGATACACCCCACAGGGGTGGGGTCGTTACCTATTGTTTGATTTCTACACACTCTCCGGCAGGGAGTGATACCCTGGAGCACGGCACAGACTTTTGAAAATTCTTTTAACCCCAGCAGTGCACAATTGACCACAACTAGTCTCGTCTAATTAACCTACAGTTGACCATTATTAAATATGTAAAAGCTAGGAGAGGTTCCATTCACCTTGCTTTTATGGACCTCTCCTCTGCCTTCAATTTGGTCAACAGGGGAGAAGCTGTGGGATGGTATGGCTGGTATGGGAATAGATCAGGGTCCAATAGGGCTTTTATAAAGAATGCATTGGGACACTACCATAAGGGTCAGGTATGGTATAGAAGGGGAGCTCCCTCAGAATATTCGATCAAAGCTAGGAATTAGACAAGGGTGTGTGACGATTCCTCTTTTGTTTCTCATTTATATAAATGACTTAGAATTACACAAGACCAAAGTTGTTAAAGATTTGCCCAAAATCAAGTCTAGAGTTCTCCCAGTCCTACTGTATGCAGATGACGCAATCTTAATGGCAAGAACTGTCATTGGTTTACAGCTTCCTTCAGATGAATTTTACAGTTTTATGGGGGGTCTGGATATGAAAACTAAACTACAAAAATCTTTCACAATAAGCATTGACCCAAGAAACATGAAAACTAGGACATTTTATCTAGGAGAGTAGGACATTTCAAGACTAAAGTCTTTTACGTATCTGAACCTTCTTTTTGATCAAGATTTCTCCTGGTAAATTTGCACTACTCTAGGGTCTCTCAAAGAGCTGTGGAGTCGGCCTTCTCTTTTGTCACAAGGCTGGGTCAAAAACAGATTAGACAAAGGATCAAGATCTAAAAGAATAAATGTATCTCTGTGGCGACTTACGGAGCAGGACTGTAGGGATATAAAGGTTCGGGCCATTACAGCAGGTAGAAAATAAGTTTTTGCATAGAATGTTGTATGTTCCACAATTTACTCTGTAGCTGGAACCCGACTTTTTATGGCTCAGGGTCTGGGGAAACCGGAAGCGCAATTATTGAGAGACGTAATGGAGGATTGCCTTTCTTTCGAAAATGTGTATGCTATACAGTTGCATTAGGAAGGAATTTACAGAGCTGGGTTTGCCGGCAAACCGACGAGTATAGATTCAAAGGCTATAATTAAAGTGAAGGAGGCTTTTCCAGATCAGACTCCACTGGGCGGGATTTGATAAATTGTCTGCAAGTGTTAACTATAATTTAAATATTTTGTCATTTGGGTATGAGTCTTATCCCTCCTGGTTTCTTAAGGGGAATGCTCGGTTTTATCCAACTAGATTAGGATTCATTTTACTGCATTTTATAGTTGCTTTCCCTAGGAATACAGCCTGGGGATCATTATTGCTGAGATGCCAGTGCACCAACATTGCGCATCAAAGCACAATGCACTTTATTGTATTTTGTAGTCCGTATTCTCATGCTAGGAAATGCTTTTTGCTTCCTATTTTTCACTCTTTTAACACTAAGGACCAGCTGTACATAGATTTTTCAAGGTCGCAAACCACCCGATTCACAGAATCAGGCCGTTTGCAACCGGAAAAATGCCTTTTTTTTGATGTACCAAACCTTTTTTGGGGAATCGGTAACCTATTAAGGAATCGCAAAATGAGTTAGCGGTGTGAATGTTTTATGACCGAAATATGGTTGCAAATATGGTTGAAAAACATTTGCATTTTACTGCCTATTTCAAGTAGGTGGTAACCCATTCGTAAACAGGAAGGTATCCCCAAGGGCCCTCTTCCCCCTTTGTGAATGGATGCGATTTTTTTTTTTAAAAGAAGGCAGTGCTCATTTTTTTTGTATAACTTTAAGGAAAATGGGCTGCATTTAAAAGCAAACAAAGACATGGTGGTCATCTGTCTACAGCAGGCCACCATCCCTGTGTGTTCAGCGATTCCCAATGGGGACCTACCTCATGAATATTAATGAGGTAGGTCAATTGGGACCCACTGGGAATAGCAAACAGTGTAAAACACACATAGCTGTTTGCGATTTACTAATAGCGACTGGCAAAACTTTGCCATTAGGAAATCGCAAATGGAAGTCTATGTACATCTGGCCCGAAATCTCTTAGGAAGGCTTTCACACATTTCCAAAAGTTGGAGAATATGGAGATTTCTGTGGCTGTGGGAAACTTTGTATGTCTTGCCGTGAGGGTTAGAAATAGATATTGTTCAGTATATTGATTCCCCTCATTGTATATATTGGGACTTTTAGGTTTGCAGATTTTAAATCCGGACTCCCCTTTAGAATTTAGATGGTGTTTTAACACTGTGCTCTTAATATATGATTTATGAAGTGCACTAGTATAATATTGTCTTATTTATTAGGTGTTTTTCTTTTAATATATATCTATGGTATGATTCATGGATAATGATCTTTCTTTATGACGTGCAATAGTTTTGTGAGGCTGCTATATTCATGAAATGTCTTTTTATTATACTTATATGGCATAATTACGGTTGAATAACAATTTTTTGATGAGGATGATGATTATGATTTTTGTTTATGGTATACTTAAGGAAAGTTGTAAATGTTTTATATTTAGATTTATTAATATTTTTAATAAAATACATTGTGTATAAATTGATATTTAAATATGTATATATAGGTCCGTAGTATTGGATAGTGTGTTTTTCTATTATATATTATTGTATATTATAGTTAAGAAATTGTGTGCAAGTATGGAGTATTGATTGTGTATAAAAATATATTTATTTAGAATTAGCACTCTTTAAAATATTTTCGATTGAAGTGTATAGAGTACATTTTAGCTGTTTGGTGTTTAACATCTTCTTCAAATAGCCTTAGATAGGAGTGAGATTAGTAAATATCACCCCTTTTGTTGTGTTGTGTTGAGCACATTTCCCCAGTATGGTTAGACAGGAGTGGGAATAGTAAATATCACCCCTTTATTGTCCAACACCTTCCTCCAATATAGTTAGATTAGAATGGGAAAAGTAAATGTCACCCCATTAGTGTCCAACACCTTCCTCCAATATGGTTAGACTGGAATAGAAACCACAAATGTCACTCCTTTAGTGTCCAACACCTTCCCCAATATGGTTAGATTGGAGTAGGAATAGTAAATTCCACCCCTTTAGTGTCCCTCACTTTCCCCCAGTATGGTTAGACCAGAGTGGGCATAGTATATGTCACCCTTTTAGCTCCCAACACCTTCTCTCAATATGGTTAGATTGAAGTGGGAATAGTATATTTCACCCGTTTAGCATCCAACACCTTCCTCCAATATGGTTTGACTGAAGTGGGACCAGTAAATGTCACCCCTTTAGTGCCCATCACCTTCCTCCAATATGGTTAGACTGGAGTGGAAACAATAAATGTCACTCCATTAGTGTCCAACGCCTTCCTCCAATATGGTTAGACAGGAGTGGGATTAGTAAATCAAACCCCTTTTGTTGGGATTGGTGGCAGACTAGTTCCAAGCACCCCCACCGGATACGTTAGCCTGGTTGCATTAGCTAGCTCACAGTGCCACTAGAATCTCCTCTTATCGGGGACAGAATAGTTTCTGGCAACTTCAAAACATGACAACCTTGATCCCTCAGAATCGTGGAAACAATATACTACTTTTCGCTCAGTCACTCGTGCTCACTTAGTTTGTCTCAGAGATACACAGAATAAACAGTCTGGGAGTTTCAATAAGGATTTATTGAACAGTTGTTATTTTCGTGTAGAATAGATTTGCTGTAACACCCATTAGACAATAACAGAGATATATGATTAGCAGTACTACAAAAGTAAAGGAAGGGTACAGTTCTACCATTTTGCAGTAATCATGAACATATACAAGTACATAAAATACATGATAAGTGTGTACTTCTACGATGCCTCCCTAACTTGATGTACCTAAATATACCTAGCATCTGTGTAGGTGTTATGCCAAGAATCTCTCTAAGGTCTAGTCAACCCCATTACCTGAGAAAGGAGAGAATATGGGACCCCGCCCTGGTCTCAAGTTGGACATCCCGTGAGGGATGTTAGACCACTGTGAGCTGGAGTGTCTGCATGCAGGAACCTCAGCGTCTCAGGTCAGTATGTCAGCCAGGAAGTCACAGTCTCACCTGTCTGTCTAAGCAAGACATGATGTATATATACCCACAGGTCTCCCCAGGGGTCCTACCTTGCTGTATCACTGTGTCGGCCTAAAGGATGACGTCGGGCTTGAACTTTATACATAGATATTATACAGGAGATGTTCGTCCTGATGTTAGTCCTGCTATGCGTCCAAGAAGCCTCATGCATAATGTATGAGTTTCAAACTAGGGAAAAACCCTTTTTCTGAATGCAGTGTCGTATCTAGGTGAAAGGACAGTCCCTATGAACCGTTATGTATGTAATGTAGGGAAGGATATAGGTGAAAGGTTGCAGTGTTACCTGTGCCTATATAGGGTACCTATATGGAATATAACACCCACTCCTCTTCCGACTGAGCGACATATGTAACCTTTAAGTGTACTACCATTCTAACTAGACATTGGTACGCACAAAGTGTTAAAAACATTTCTTTAGCTAAAATGTTTAAAAACATCTAAAAATTTCTAAAAGACTTAAAAACGTAAAAAGAAAGATTTTGCAGGCCCTAGCTCTAAAAAGTGTCCGTTTTTTATTGTTTTCATAACAACAACTCAGTACAAACCCCGCTTCCTCCCCGGTCAGAGAATGTATTGCACATACAGAGTTACCAACCAGTATCCGGGAGAATAAGCTTCCAGCCCATACGGGCCCTCCCCCCTCCCTCCCCACCCCATGTCAGTGTGCCCCCTGTCTTTCGCCTCGCTCCTGATGTGCCCCCTCCCTGCTATAAATGAGACATGGGTGCTCAACCTCCACTAGAGAACCATGGCTTTCCCTCGTGCCTAGCCACACCCGTGTTTCCAGCGCTCGCTACTACTCCCCTTCTACTCCCCGTTCACCGCCTCCTCCTGCCCGCAAGAGGTGTCCCTCTCTGTCCCGTTGTTAGACATCAGCCCCTGAAGTTCCACCACCAGCGCCTCCCGCGCACGGGCCGTCGCCAGCGCCTTTTCGTCATCCCTCCGAAGAGCTAATTGCAACCGGAGCGCACCCTCAGCCCCCGCCCAACGCGCAAAGGCCGCCCTCCACCACAAGAAGCTAGGCCCCGTCCTGGACTTCCAGTGCATAGTCAGTTCCCTCTTGGCCATTATCAATCCTAAGTCATAAAACTTGCTAGTGACCTTCGTCCGGCGGGTGTGTGGGAACCAAAGTAGTAAACAGGCCCCCAGGTCCGGGTCAATAACACGGTCCGTCACCTGATTTAGGCAATCCATAACCGCTGCCCAATAGTCACCCAACTGAACGCAGGACCAAAACATGTGACGAAAATCAGCACCCTCTCTTCCGCACCGCGGGCATTGAGAGTGCGCACCCCCAAAATATTGCAATATTTTAACCGGCGTCAAATATGCCCTGTGCAACGTAAAAAATTGAACCAACTGGAACAGGGCATTGCGCGTTCCCTTCCAGGCCCGCCGCACCAGCGTGGTCCAGGTAGTCTCGGGGATCGGCTTCTCAAGGTCCAATTCCCACTTGCCCCTCAAGGCGGCAAGGGGCGGTAGGCCTTCCGACGACAGTCTGCGGTAGAGACAAGTAATGGCCTTGGACGTCCCCGCCGCCATCACTACATATTGGCAACCTGCAGCGACCGGTGGCTCCGAGAGCCCCGCATTCCAGTGCCACTGAAGGCTCGCTACCAGGGCCGCGTGAAGTAAAAAGTCCCCACGTGGGAGCCCGTAGGAGTCCTGCAACTCCTGGAAAGGCAGCAGCACCCCCTCCCTGAATAAGTCGCCCACCATCTGTACGCCCAACTCCTCCCAAACAGCCAGCCCAGACCAATCGCCTCCATGCGGGAACGCCGTACACATTCCCAAAGGAATCTCCGCGGCATAGGGGCGAGTTATCGCCGCCCTCCTCTGGCACCGGTTCCAACACAGCCGGAGTGTGCGCTCCTCCAACGTAAGCTGGGCAAGGTCCAGCCTCTGCTGCAAGACTATGAAGGCTAGCACATGCCGCGGAATCACCCTGCCCTGTGGGCCCTCCGGGCCCCTGTATTCCCTGGCAACCGCCTACGTAAGCCACTGGAGTTGGGCCGCCAGATAGTACCACTCGAAATCCGGGACTGCCAGGCCCCCCTCCGCTCTCGGCCGCCGCAGGGTGGTCAAAGCCACCCGCCTTCTCCCTGAGCCCCAAATGAAGCCCGTGGACATTGCCCTGAGCCGTTGGAAGTACGACGCAGGTACCCATATAGGTAGGGTGCGAAAGAAATAGAGGAGTTGTGGCAACGCCACCATCTTCAACAGCGCCACCCTCCCGGCGCACGAAAAAAAAGTGTCCGTTGTTATGGTCCAAACTGCTATAAGCATTAGAAAGCCATTCATACCCAAATAAATGAAAAGGAATGTTAATTTTGTATCTGAGTTCCAAATTAAGCTTGTTATTAAAAAAGGGCAAATTTCTTTCAGCACACGACATGCCAAAATGAGTCAATTGTTTATGTGTCCTGGGTGGTAGATGCAACATTTCCATTGCTTGCTTCCGTAGTAGACGGCCCCTGTAACACCTCGCAGAGTACGTCAATTGACCACAGATGATCTTCCGCGCTGCCCGCAGCCGGTGCCGGGGCAACCTGTGTGCCGTCCGAAGCCTGAGTGTCAGTGGAGGAGCCGGTGTCCATACCAACAGGTGCAGTTACTACCTGTTCGCTCAAGGAATGCCGCCAGCAACATTTGAATGCGCTGAGGACACTGCAGAACATGGGCCGTTATCGGGTCCAGTACAGCATTCACGTCTGGTTGCGCACATGATGGTAGTGTTAAACATAGGTCTAACACACATTCTTCTCCACAAAACAGGAATCAGAGGACAGGAAAGATGTAGTCCATCCAGAATGGTAGAAATGACAGGAACAAAGATGCACTTAGTTCTCTCAGTCGAGGCATGCCTAGATGTTGTACCATTCGGTCACGGTATTTCCGCTCCAGGAGCGCATTTTCCATCTCCTTGGTGACTGGGACGTCCATTGCGTAGCAGATAGAAGAAAATCAGGATACCCTCCATTAGAAACAGGATCAGCGGAAGTCCTCCAAAGATGCTTCCAAATACGGAGTGTATGACGTTTAGTATAACTCCAAGTACCGTCTGGAAGGTGCTTAGAAGTCCAGAACCTATGGTCTTAAATAGGTGGACAATGCCAGTCGTATAAGACATGTTGAAGATACGATTTACCATTTCTACGAAATGGAAAGGGCAGTTTGTATGGATAAGTGCCTGTATCTGAGCTGAAGACCTTGCGATCTCGAGATCAAAAGTCTCTCGAGCGGAGGTTAAGGGCACAGACTTCTGTAAAACATGGCTTTCATCCTGCCTAGAGTATCAAACCGTATTAAAGAAACATTCAGTGAAGGCCATAACGGCGCTTCCCTGACTGTATGTGTCGGTGGAAACAATACTTGAATGCAAGTAACCCTGGAGCTCACGGTTACCAGATATGCGATGCCCCGGAACATTCCGCAGCAGCCTTGACTGTTCAGCATCAAGTAACTCCCATTTGAAAGTAGCCCGAAGGCTGGAGTAATCACTGCAGCTTTGGCACCCCTCAGATGACAGGACAAGTTCGCTACAGAACCATTACAAGTCCCGTGCAGCATAATATCCTGACATGTGAGCAATCCACTTAAAGCGTTTTCACAGTTTGTACCGCTTGGAAACACTTCTCGATCCCCACTCACTTCATCGAAATCTATATGGTAATTCCCAAGATTCCTTAATGTATTCCTTACCCACTTTTTCAGATTTGCCAGCCTGCTTTTGTTCAAGGCAATATTGGAATTGAAAAGTAGTAACCGGTAGAGTTATGTGGCCATGGATTAGCCATTCTGTGGATGGTGACTCTGCCACTTTAAATGGTAATCTATCCAGTTTTTTTATACGCAGCATTGTATATTTTGCTCCCCTCTGGGCCTTTACTATCTGTTTATCTGTCAGATTGCATTCAGAAATCAGAGACGTACTGTATATAAAATGCTAAGGCACATAGCCTGCACGCAAAGAATGCAGCGACCAGCTCAACAACATATTAGAGCGTAAGTGAGATTGCCCGTGTTGTAATATGGCCAAATCTTGTTCCAGTATGTCTATCGCAGATGATACAATGTTGCCTAAGGAATATATCCTGGAGGTCAAAGTTGTTAACCCACTGTCTATCACTGCTAGAGATTTCTCTAAGTTAATATGGTCTATTTCCCGTATTCTCTCTAAGACCTCTTATTGGGATGTTTTCTACATTTCATTGTAGGCAGCATAAATTACAGCATATATGAAACATTTCTGATGTGGCTTCCTGGAACCTAGTAAAAAATCCCTAAGATCCACATCTCCTGTGAGTAAGGATAAGTGCTGGTTCACGAGGTTTTTTAGCCAAACAAAGCACAACTTCCCAACACTGTAGGATGTCACAACCCCTGGATGTTCTCTCTGTACATAGCGCGGATCTGGCCTATGGATGCAAACCCTTTGGTCCTACCCATGAATCTTGTTTGACAACTATTGGTGTCGGTGGGCCAAATCAACCATTTTTTCCAATCAGGGTCTGATCTATTGTATTGTATGATGTCATCTAATGTAACCCTTTCTTGTGATGTTTCATTGCCCTCGGTCAGTGATGGTGTTGGCAGCCGAAGTGTGTTCAAGTCTTTGTTCTTGGCTAGTCCAAGGTAAGACGTCTGTTGCACTGTCACGTTCAAAAACATGATCTGTTGAGGGATAAGGCACACTCTAAATAAAGCTTCTGTTCCCTGCACTTGCCATTCTCTAGTACCCCACACCGATTTTAAGTCTATGGTGTCTTTCCATTAGTTGTAACCTTGTTTAGACAACTGGGCAATAAAGGATGCAAAGTAAATCTGTTTGGTGTTTGTTAACATATTTTTCTGTGCAGATGTTGGTGCAACCTTATAATATTATGAGGCTGGGTCAGACGTATTAAACCCTGAAAAATATGGAAACGTTTGTGCAAATGTTGTCAAACTTTCTTTTGGTGGTGTTGGACAATGTTCCCACTGATGGTATGTGAACACATTTCTAGGATTAGCATTTATGCAAAAAATGATGACCAAAATGCTGATAACAATACATTGAATCGTAATCTGCTGAGCTCTCCAATGTTTCACTATTAGAAAATGCAGCAGATTTTTCGAAATCAGACATGTTATTAACAGTTTCAAAATCCCAATCATTGGAAAATGTACTTGAGGTAATGATATCACTTAACGATATTTTGAATAAATGTGGGATTTTTACAATTTCTGTTGGGCCAAATATATCGAAATCAACCTTGTCCCAAACCAGTGGCGGCTGGTCCAGAGGGGGAGCAAGGGCAGCGACCTCCCATCACCAGCACACAGAAGGAGAGAAAAGCTGCTCTGTGCATTTCCATCCTCCAGAAATGCAAACGGATGAATTGACAGATTTGTCAGTTTGTTTTGCTTTCATTTCTGTGCAGGTGTCAACGGAAGTGCACAGAGGAGCAACACTGGGCATGGGTGCTTCAGCTCCATGTTTTGCACATGTGTGAAGAGCTCTTTTCATTTCAGCCCTCTTCACACATTCGCAACCCATAGACTTGTTGCGCATGCTCTTTGCAGCGCAGCTTGTCTAAGAATGGATGCATGCACAGACGGTGAGACAAAATCGCCCCAGGCCCTATCGGGAGTCAGGATGGAGCAGGGGTGAAAAGAGGGTTAAAGCTCAGCTCCAACCTGATTCCTGATACGGCTGTGATCAGCACGTTCGTGGCGCTGTAATAAAAAGACTGAATGGAGCCATTCAAGACGTGCAGAAACAGGCAGGTAAGTAAACTATGGAAAGGAATCCTTCATTTATAAACATATCCAATAAGTTTGAAGAACGCACGCAATGGTTAAGCACTCTCCTCGGATAACAGCTTTGCAAGGGTGGCCCACGGTTATACACTGCCACTAATAGCCTATTGTGGGAGAAAACTCACATGAGGTTGCAAAATAGGAGGCCCTGTTCTCCCTGAATGTGGAGGTTGGCACTGCGCTACAGTGGTTGGCATGGGCCTTACACACTACTCCAAGAGTGCAAGGGGCATCAGCGGTTGTAGGCACCAGCACCTAACATCTGCGGGATAGGAGTGGGCATTAATTGTGAAGAGTGCTGTACATCGTGATCACGGGAGTCACCTATCTGAACGCTGTGAGGAGTAATGCCCTGCTTTTCTTAGTGGTACAGCTCCTGGGGAGGTACCAGAGATGGACACACACTACTAGAGCTTAGTGTTTAATGGGGGATAGACTGATAGGCACCCATCTCTATGTTTGCACTGTTTCAGAAACTTGGGAATCTATGCTGATGGGCATTTTAAACTTAGCATTGGTTAGAGGAATGCTTCTCTGAGATTGCAGTATTTGAGAATCCTGGGGAATCGGCAGTGCTAGGCACCTTGACTAATGGCACTCTTCGCTGAGATTGAAGTACTTCAGAATCTTGGGTAATTGGCAAGGATCGCCACCTTCACCTAGGGTTGGTGAGAGGAATGATGAGTACTCTTTGGTAAGATTGCGTTTTTTCAGTATAACGGAGTTCAGCAGGGATGGGCACATTCCTTTAGGGGTGACATCCTGAGTGAGCACAACATCCTGGAAAGGCAGCAGTTATCAGCACAGTTCTCCAAGACTGCATTGTTTCAGAATGCTGACGTTTTGACCATAACTAACTGACTAATATCCACAACTCAAATTACTTTCATATTTCACCATACTAATTCACCACTAATCCTTTATGGGTTTCCGGAGTAACGTACTTCAACACCCCATCGGGGGTAACAAGCGCTATATAAATACAAACCTTTTTTTCCTCTTCTATCCTTCTGCTATCCTTCCGAATCCAAATAACTGACTAACCTATTCACCACTTAAAATGTACTTGCATTTTTCACTATACTAATTCAACACTAATCCTATATGGGTCCCGGAGTAGCGTGCTACTCGCCGGAAAAGCGATTCAACGCCTCGTCTGGGGTAGAAAGCGCTATATAAATGCAATTACAATGCAATACATCTTACATGACAATCGCGCTTCTGTACACGTTTTTGTTAGATATTCTATGCTCATTGTTCTGTCTTTGTTTGCTTTAATTATCAGGGAGTGGAAGTGCTAAATTTGGATAACCAAATACTCTAATGTGTGGCAAAGGAAAGGGGGTTTCAGTCATGAGGGCCGGAGTTTGAAAACCAGAGTCTGACAGTCAATTTCCAAATGTATTTCAAAATAAATTTGCTGCAATTAAATTTGCATCAAGCACATATTTGATAGTAAATCTGTTTTAGATTACCTAACTGGTCACAAAGAGGCTGCATTGCAAACAATTTTACAGGGTTAAGACACCTGATGCAGAGGTCTGTGTCTGCCAAGCAATTTTGAGGAGATTATGCTGGAAATGATGATTCTAGTGATTAACACAGCTCTGAGGAGAGTACTTTGTTTTTTCCATTCACAGTTTTGACTCATAAAGTAGTATAGAGGATGAATGTGCCTGCTGCAGGGCACACTGTGTAACATGCATATCACAGAATATTTAGCTAGGTAAGTGGGCTACTGCTTCTGACACTCAGGTCCATTTGTTCCTTCCAGTTCTTAAGTTGAAACATTCTAATATTGTACAGTGATCTATTTACTGGCATGAAGGTGCTGCATGCAAACTGTAAGTCTTAGCTTTACATCCTTATTTTTTCTCAATCTGTTGTTTTTCTAAGATTGCAAAGTAGAGTTCCTTTGGGAAGTGATACAGTC
Organism: Triturus cristatus; assembly: GCF_964204655.1. Classification (NCBI taxonomy): domain Eukaryota; kingdom Metazoa; phylum Chordata; class Amphibia; order Caudata; family Salamandridae; genus Triturus; species Triturus cristatus. Next base: position 864,973,581 of record NC_140581.1, read on the forward strand.
TTTTTAGTACTGACAATTACAATCATCTGCATTACGTTTTATATTCTAACTAAATGGTTCTCCCAGCCATTCACTCTTAACATAGAACGTCTAGAGTTTGGATGATATGAGATTCCTACACCCTGTAAGTCTCAATGTCTTGTGTAACATTTCCTGTACATTGATTTACAAACTTGTATGATTTATTGTGTCTCTCTGTGTGATGAAAGCACTCCAACACCCTACACTTAGGTGAGTGGTGATATAAAATAATTACATAGAAGAATTTAGTAGATGACAGTTAAATCAATATCACACTATTTTTTTTAAAAAATTCATTGTTAGAACTCCCTGCCAATTCCCACCGGGAGTCAGGCTTGCTCTCTTCGCACACTCCTATGATAATATACAGCGATATATTTTTGCCTCACCACTTTCAAAGTTCACCAGCCGCCACTGTCCCAAACTATACAATCCAGTACAGGAACTGCTGTAATGTTCACTGACGACAAGTCTCTTTGTTCTCGATGAGATGATTGATGTGGTTTTAAAATTAAGTTCACTTCCTGGGCGCAGCCGAATGTATTATCCACTAATAAGCTTGTTAAAACTATCATTAAGCTTAACTAGAAAAGAATCCCGGAAGTTACCCATAGTTCTACCCATGGTGATACCAGGTAAGTCTTTCCAAGAAAGTTCAGAAAGTCTTTAACTTGCTGCTTTTGTGTTTTCTGGGCTGGCGTCTGTAATGGTTAGCGGTCTTGTAATCCAGCTCACTAGCCAGAACTACGACCGTGTCATGGCCTGCAGGGTTAATAAAAGGGGGAGGACCCTCACACGAGGCAAGCCCCGACACAAGTAAAAAGTGTATGTGTCCATGTCATTTCTGCGCAGCGTTTTCGCTAGTTCTTACCTGGTCATTGCCACACCAGGTATCACATTGGCAACGAGGGGGCCATGACCCTGGTGTACACCCGGCTGCCGCAGTCTGGGTCCTCCGCCAGAGGTGCAGCTGCTTCGTCTCATCGCCTGGGACATTGCGGGAGTGACATCTGCGCTCCGCGGGCGTGTGCTGCAAAAATAAAAAAGACGATGCCTGTTGCCTACCGAGACCTGTCGTGGGCTGCAATGTGCTGCCCTACGAGGACCTCCTGAAGCACGTCTGCGGTCGTCACAGAGGCAGCGCTGCTCCACTCCACGACTGCCCCGCCTGGTGCTGTGATGGAGGGCCCGTAGTGGTGTGCATGTGCGACAAGTGTGCTGAGGTGTCACAGCCGCTGCAGGAGGGGCTCGCGAGCCCAGAGGTGAGGAGAAGGAGCTGCCAGGGAGCCTGCCACCTCGAGAGGAGGTCTGCGGGAGAGTGAGCAGTACTGCTTCCTGCACACTAAGGCAGCCGCACGGAACAAAAGAAAGAAAAAGGAAAATTGGAAAGGGGGAGAAAAGGACAAAGGGAAAGACACACACAGCCAACTAGCCAGCACATGTACAGAGGATGATCAACCCAAGGAGATACGGGCCCAGATGATCCAAGGGTGCCGAGACAAAACACTCAGGGTACTCATCCTACACCAGCAAAGAATTACACTGGAAGACATCCTCATATTAGTAAGGACCCACTATCTATCCACGGCAAGAGCTAACAAAATGGACCAGGCTCTCACAAAGCCCCAAGGAAGACCAGAGACCATCAAGACAGAGCGGACCAACGCCCTCCGCATGAAGGCCCGAAGTGACACACCCAAGAAAACAAGGCCCGATACGCCCAAGACGCGGTGTGGGTACTGCGGGCATTGGCCACACGCAGCAAAGGACTGCCTTGCACAAGGAAAAACCTGGGCAAACTGTGGGATTCCCTACCACTTCACAGCAGTGTGCAGGAGATGGAATCGAGGCCAAGACACACGAGGACAAAAGCCACCCTCACTAGCAGTACGACACCTGTCCACAACAGACTTCACACAGACAGAAGAATCACAAAGAGTAAGCCGGAGGTACCAAGGGCCAGAAGATTTATCCACAGATGAGGATGAAGTGGAAACATACCTGATCTCATTCACACTAGAGCTTAAGCGTCGCAGGAGGCCGCAGCCCACCTGCATGATTAACATCACCGGATCGGAGGTAAAGGCAATTAGCGATACCGGGGCGTCCGTCAACGTGATGGGCCTGCAGCAATACCGGCGCCTCCAACCTCGACCACCAATCACCCGTCCCGGACTAAGATATTTGCCTATGGGAGCCAAACTCCTCTTCCACTGAAAGGAAAGATATCCGTGCCAGTTAGGTCAAACGACCAGGAAGTTACAACCATCATCCATGTCATAGATCGTGAAGCAGACACTCTAATCAAGAGTTACACAGCGGAGGACCTCGGCCTCATGTCATTTGCCCGGAGCGTCCAGATACAGCAGGTCGACGAGATTTTGAACCAGTTCCCCGAACTTTTCTAAGGACTCAGACGCATCAAGTGCGACCCCATCAAACTGCATATTGACAAGTCCGTCACCCCGGTTACACTACGACATAGGAAAGTCCCTTTTCACCTGAGACCCTTGGTGGAAAAAGAACTGGAAAACCTGAAACAACAAGGCGTAATGGAAAAGGTCTCGGGACCAACACCTCGGGTGTCCCCGATGGTCATCGCGGAAAACCCAAGCAGCCGAGTGCCATCCGCCTCTGCATCGATAAGAGGTTGCCCAACCGAGCCATTAAAAGAGAGCAGCACATCACACCAACGATGGATGATATAATTGCGGATGTCAATGGCTCAAGGTGGTTTTCAAAGATCAACCTGAACGCGGGACACCACCAACTGCCGCTAGCAGAGGAAAGCTGCTACATTACAACGTTTAGTACCCACTGAGGGCTGCGTTGTTACAAGCGACTGAACTTCGGAATATCCTCGGCCACAGAGGCATTCCAGAACACTATCCGCGACATGTTGTCCGGGCTGCCAGGAGTGATACACGTCAGCGACGACATCCTGATCCACTCTGCCACGGCCGCTGACTATCACAGACACCTGAGAAGTACCTTGTGTCGCATCAGTGAACACGGTTCAACCCTCCACAGAGAGGAGTGTCTGTTCTTCCAACCATCTCTGGAATTCTTTGGGTAAGTTTTCAATCAGAAAGGCATCCAGGTGGACCCGAAGAAGTCGCAAGTCATCCGAAATGTCCCAGCTCCAACCACTCCCACTGAAGTGTGGAGTTTCCTTGGCATGGCTACTTACTGCGGAAGGTTCATTCATGACCTCGCAACCGGCGCCGAACCACTGAGAGCTCTTACAAAACCGTATGTCAAATGGCAATGGGGACCGCGGGAAGAGGAAGCCTTCCAGAGCATCAAAGACTCGCTACTAGGAGAATCCACCCTTGCATATTTTGACCCGGCGAAGCGAACAGAACTACTGGTAGACGCCAGTCCAGTGGGGCTCAGGGCAATTCTGGCCCAGGGACAGGAGCCAGGTCAATGGGCAGCCCTCTCGTTTGCCAGCAAGTCATTGACTCCTACTGAAACGAGGTATGCCCAGATTGAATGAGAAGCGCTTGACATAAAAAGGGCCTGTAATCACTTCCATCTGTACCTGACGGGCCAACCATTCACCATGGTAAATGACCACCAGCCATTGATTCCCCACTTCAAAGGGTCAGCCTCTCATCCACCACCCTGGATTGAGCGATGGGCTGTGCATCTCCAGCCCTACCAGATGGAAGTGGTATACCAGATGGGGGCCAAGAACCCTGCGGACTTCTTGTCCCGACACCCAGCGCCCCAGAAAGAGGAGGATGATTTTGAAGGGTCAGAACAATATGTAAAGATGATCTCAGCGGTGGCGTGCCCCCAGGCAATAATGCTCGAGCAAATCAAGAAAGCCGCCAAGCAAGACCCCATATACACCCGGACTCTCCAGGCAGTTCAAGAAGGGTCTTGGAAGAACTATCTTCAACAGGCTCCCACGTGGACGCCGGAAGACCATGAGGAGCTGACAAAGATATGGAGGGTAAGGAGCGAATTGAGCGCCACGGCAGATGGAATACTCTTAAATGGCCCGAGGTTAGTGATCCCGCAATCTCTGCGACATTGAGCGACTCAACTGGCCCATGGGGGGCACCAAGGTGTGACCCAAATGAAGGCAAGGATGAGAGAGAAAGTTTGGTTTCCAGAACTCGAGGCCATGGTGGAAGACTTAGTACGCCGCTGCTCAGCCTGCCAGATAACCAGCGCTTCCGAGAGGCCGATTCCCATAATCACTGAAGAGGCTTGCACCATCCCATGGTTGAAAGTGAGCATAGATTTTGGGAGTTTCCCTGGAGGGAAGCACACGCTCGTCCTAGTAGATGCGTTCTCTAAATACCATATAGTGGAACCAATCATGTCGACTGCCTTTGCCCATGTGGCTCCCGTCTTGGAGAAGGTGTTTACCACTTTTGGGTTCCCCATGGAGATTCGGAGCGACAATGGGCCCCCATTCCAAGAGGCTGAGTTTGCTGTTTTCCTCTCTCAACGAGGGATCCATCACCGCCGTGTCACGCCCCAATGGCCCCAAGCCAACGGGGACGTAGAGCGGTTTATGAGGACCTTAAACAAAATGCTACTGATTGCCAGTGTGGAACAAGCGGAACCTGAACGGCATCTCCACGAGTTCCTCAGGGAGTAGAGAAGCACCCCACATTGCATCAAGCTGCGGAGCCCCTGGTCTCATGTTCAGAGGGCCATGGAGAGACTTGATCCCTACGTGTCCAGGGTGGACGTCCCCGCCCCTGGATGTCGAGGAGACCCAAGCAAGACGGGAGCAGCAGAATCACCAAGCAAGCGTTCGACACCACACGCGCACCCAGGTCAATCGGGCCGGGTGCCACTGTCCTACTAAAAGACCGCTGGCCCAGGGGAAAGTTTCGGAGCTTGCTTGAACCAGGCAGTGGTGACCAGCAATGGAATGATGGTGACCGCCCGAAGAGGGAGCGAATAAGTGTCTTGGAACATCTCCGGGTTTAAAGAAGAAAATTACGATGCTCCAAACTGTGCAACCCCTAGACCCCTGCCTTTTTGTTCATCTCAAAGCAGACAGACGCCAAGTGAACCGTCTATCCGAGGCCAGCAACATCGTTATAGCCTCAGACCTAATACTCGCCCCAACCGTCGACTCCGGGCCTTTGATATTGAGACACAAAAGACTGTTGCAACTGAACTGTTTATGCGTATTAGACTTTTCCGAAGTTTTCGTTGTTTAAGAACCAAGTTGGGAAGGGATGTAATGGTTAGCAGTCTTGTAGTCTAGCTGGTTAGCCAGAACTATGACCGCGTCATCCGCAGGCCATGCGTGGCCTGCGGGGATAATGAAAGGGGGAGGACCCTCATGTGGGGCAAGCCCCGACACAAGTAAAAAGTGTATGTGTCCATGTTATTTCTGCACTGCGTTTGCGCTGGCCCTTACCTGGTCATTGCCACACCAGGTATCACAGCGTCGTTTCAGGTTCACTTGGATCCAAAGAAAACGTATCAAAGTTTATGAAGTAGCCAGACGCAGTTCGATCAATTGTTGAAATTGCATCAGGATTTGTTAAAGTTGTCCTTTGCTCTTGTCAAGGCATGTTGACGTAAACAAATTGGTCTAATAGCAACTTGATTATTATTTTGAGTTTCATTTTGAAGTTGAATTTCAGGTTCAAGGGGAACAAGTTCCAGAGCATTGTTGCATTGTCCTTCATTCTGTACAGGTGACTCTTCGAACGTGATGAGTCTTTCCGTTTGAACTTCTTGAATTGTAGCGAGAGGAGGGCATCTGCTACTTTGGAGTCCACGTGGTCTACTTAGTATCGGCCCCATAGTGTGGTTTGATTAGGTCAATTGAGACAAATCTTTTCTCCTTTTTTCCGGCAAGAGGCGGTAGAAGTACAGTTCTTGTTCCTTTCACTGCTAGAACCCGTAGAGGCTTTCTGTAGGATGGCCCAAATTCTTTTTTGTCTGCTATTTTCTCCCTGACCAGATCCCCGACTTTTGGGATCCAGACAGGTCTTGCTGTGACTGATTTGACATCCTCAGTGCTGGTCTGCTTCAGGTGGACATTACTTTGTTTTGTCCTTGTTTCATTTAGTTCCTGTCAAACAGCCAAACGATCATGGATGTCAAAAGGTTTTTAATCCACCACTGCGCCTTCACAATCAAGCTCAGGTACCCACATTCTTGTCCCAAATAGGATGTCATATGGAGTGACCCCCCATGGAGAACTTCTTGGCATATTATTGAGAGCCCTCTGGACCCCATAGAGATGTTTTACCCAACTTGCGCCCATGCCTAATACTTTAGCTGTTAAAGATTGCTTTAAGTCTCGGTTTTTCCTCTCCACTTCTGAATTTCCCTCGGGATGGTACGGAGAGGAGTACCGCAATGCTAAACCCAAACTTCCCATGGCCTCCTTGTAAGCCCTAGAGCAGGGTTACTCATAGTACGGCCCGCGGCCGCAAGCGGTCCGGCAAGCCTTCCTCGGCGGCCCGCGGACCTTGCAGACATCCTACATGTGTTTTAAAAAAAAAAATTAAATAGTGTTAGCAGCCCGGACTCTGAGACTCTGCTCTGCGGGGGCCTGGGGAGTCCAGTGATTGTCAAAGTGGAGATGCAGGGGCCTAAGAGGTGAAAAACAACAAAGCTTTATTAACATGTAAATGGTCTTTTAAAGACCTGTGAAGTACTCGGGTGCCGGCTGTGTGTAAGTGCTGGGAAGCTGTCTCAGTGCTGCTGTGTGTGTGCGCGCTAGGAAGCTGTCTCAGCCCAGGCTGAGGGCTGACACACACACGGGGTGAGATGACAGAGGGTGATAGAGGGAGGGAGGGAGAGGGAGGGAGAAAGAGGGTGACAGAGAGAGGGAGACAGAGAGGTGCAGTCTGGGGGAGACGGAGGGAGATGGAGGGAGAGGAAGGGAGACAGAGAGAGGCAGAGAGGGAGGCAGAGAGGAAGGGAGGGAGAGGGAGACAGAGGGAGAGAGACAGGTAGAGAGACAGAGGGAGAGGGAGGGAGGTAGACAGAGGGAGACAGAGGGAGGGAGAGAGACGGGGTGAGATAGAGGGAGGGAGGGAGGGAGATGGAGGGAGGGAGACAGAGGGAGGGAGGGAGAGGGAGACGGAGGAAGACTGAGGGAGGGAGGGAGACAGACGGAGGGAGGGAGAGGGAGACAGAGGGAGAGAGACAGGGAGAGGGACAGAGGGAGAGGGAGGGAGACGGAGAGAGACGGAGGGAGACAGAGGGAGAGGGAGGCAGAGGGAGAGGGAGGCAGAGGGAGGGAGACAGGGAGGGAGACGGAGGGTGACTGAGGGAGGGAGACAGAGGGAGGGAGAGGGAGACAGGGAGAGAGACAGGGAGAGGGAGAGACGGAGGGAGGGAGAGGGAGGGAGGTAGAGGGAGGGAGGGAGGGAGGCAGACGGAGGAAGACAGAGTGAGGGAGGGAGACGGAGGGAGGGAGACGGAGGGAGACAGCGGGAGGGAGACAGGGAGGGAGAAGGAGGGTCACAGAGAGAGGGAGGGAGACAGAGGGAGGGAGAGGGAGACGGAGGGAGAGGGAGGAAGACGGAGGGAGGGGGAGGGAGACGGAGGGAGAGAGAGAGACAGGGAGGGAGACAGAGGGAGGGAGACAGAGGGAGGGAGACGGAGGGAGGGAGACGGAGGGAGGGAGACGGAGGGAGGGAGACGGAGGGAGGGAGACGGAGGGAGGGAGACGGAGGGAGGGAGACAGAGGGAGGGAGACAGAGGGAGGGAGACAGAGGGAGGGAGGGAGACAGAGGGATGGAGGGAGAGGGAGGGAGGGAGACAGAGGGATGGAGGGAGAGGGAGGGAGGGAGACAGGGAGGGAGACGGAGGGAGACAGAGGGAGGGAGGGAGACAGAGGGAGGGAGGGAGACAGAGGGAGGGAGACAGAGGGGGAGACAGAGGGGGAGACAGAGAGGGAGACAGAGAGGGAGACAGAGAGGGAGACAGAGAGGGAGACAGAGGAAGGAGGGCGACAGAGGGAGGAGGGCGACAGAGGGAGGAGGGTGACAGAGGGAGGAGGGCGACAGAGGGAGGGCGACAGAGGGAGGGCGACAGAGGGAGGGCGACAGAGGGAGGGCGACAGAGGGAGGGCGACAGAGGGAGGGCGACAGAGAGGGAAGAGGGAGACAGAGGGAAGAGGGAGACAGAAGGAGGGCGACGGAGGGAGGGAGACAGGGAGAGAGACAGGGAGAGAGACGGGGAGAGAGACAGTGGGAGAGAGACAGGGGAGAGACAGGGAGGGGGAGAGAGGGAGAGGGAGGGAGGAAGGGGGAGGGAGTGGAAGGGAGGGGGAGATGGAGAGAGATCTGTGTATGCTGGGTCTGGTGGCTCAGTGGACGAAGGCGTCTGCTGCAGGGACCTGTGTTCAACCTCATGGTCACAATTGTTTTTTGCTTTAGCCCCGCCCCTCCCCCTCTGACCCCGCCCCCACCGGTGCAGCCCTCGGCCGCAAACCACACTGTAAATTTGGCCCCCGAGAGAAAGTTTGTGAGTACCCATGCCCTAGAGCTTAACGCAGAGCCCTGGTCAGAATGTAATGTGCCAATTGTGTATGTCCCTATGAAGACTCGCAAATCTTTTATAACAGTTCGAGCGTCAGCCGAGCGCTGGGGCCACACCTATAGGAATCTCGAGCAGGAATCCACTGCTACCATGATATACTTTTTAGCCCCATCTCTTTTCAATGGGCCGCAGTGGTCTAGGTAGACGCACGCAAATGGATAGTCTAATGCTGTCTAACAATGGGATCTGCGCTGGACGTGCTACGGAGGACCCTTTTTCTGTTGACAGATTTTGCACTTTAAGACAAAGTCTTTGGTCTGCTTTGTTAACCTTGGCCACCTATAGCGTTGTTTCAATAAAGAAACAGTCGCCGAAACTCCAGCATGTGCAGAACCTATTCCTTTGTCTGCTGCTAGAATTAAACCTAACCTACGATCCATGTTTGGAATTACTCTATCCCCCACTCCAGGAATCCGAGCAAATGGAATGTTGTTGGCATCTAACTTGTAGGAGTACTTGAGTGGAAATCTTTTTGGTGCTGCTGTGTTTTTGCGTGAAGCAATAACAGCCACCATAATCTCACCGTCTATTTTCGTTTTAGAACGAGTGATTGCTGCTAAGGAAGCCGTGTGTACAGGCCCCTTTGCGGCTTCATCAGCCAATTAATTCCCTTCAAAGTGAACGCCATCACACTGATGACTCAGCGTATGTATCACGTGAGCATTGGTACTTCGGATTTTATCTTCACTACCTGTTCCCATAGCATTTTATGCTTAATTGTGCTACCTTTAGTATCTCTGAACTCATTCTGAACCCAGTATTGCAAGTATTCATTGTATGACTGCACACTGTAAAAGGAATCGCACACAATTAGTGTGGGGAATTCTTGATCCGTATTTACAAGTGCCAGTATCAATGTTTTTAAATCTGCCAACTGGGCCGTGCAGTCTCCTAGAGATTGCGTTTTTGTGCAACTTGGATGGAACTTTCCATCCGCATGCAACCTTTAACGGATGCACATGCTGCGCTATATTGTTGCTTACTTCTTATGGCCGTTTGAGCAGATCTGTCAGTGTAAATAATATATTCATACTGATCCAGAGGCATTATTTCATTAGGTAGAGGATATTCTTGTTCATATTGCAGGAATGCTTGTGTCTTTAAATTTGGGTTGCACCTGTATCTTTTGCAGTGAGAGAATTAGCCCATTGTATCCATCTCGGATGTAAGGCTTTAGCGTTAGGGACTCCTGCCTTTGTCGCAGCCTCTAAGGCTGGAACCGGAGTCACTATTATTATTTGTTTCCCCTGAGCCAGTTCTCTTTCTCTTACTAAAGCAGTCTGTACTGTTCTCAGAATCTTTTCTGTGGCTGCAAAGCGCATCTCAGCATTTGTGTACAAATGTGACTTTCATGCAATTGGTACTGTTTCACTTCATTGTATGTCAGATAGGTGTACCCATATTGACCCGCAATTATGCGGATCACCAGGTTGTGTACGTTTACGCGTGTCTGTAAGTGTTTGGAAGCTATCATGTCAGCTTGTAAGGAACAAAGCTTATCTGTGTGTTCCTGTGTCCAATTTCTTACTGAAAAATCAGGTTTTATTAAATCTTAGAAAGGTTTTACTTTTTCTGCATAATCCAAAATGTATGTTCGACCAAAATTTCGGAATCCCAGTATTGACTGTAGATTTTTTTAATGATCTTGGAGGTCAGAGCAGCGCGCATTTTTCTAAAAAATTGGCTGCCAGCCTTTTTCCTTTACTTGAGAGCTCATATCCTAAAAATAGGACACTGAGGTGGCCATTTTTTGATTTTTTAAAGTTAAATTTGTAACGTCTCTTCATCTAATTTTTGAAGTAACTCGGTTACCCTGGCCGAAAACAACCCCGGGCTATTCTTATACCCTTGGGGGAGTTGACGAAATTGCCCAAGGGACCCTAGCACTGAGAATGCTGTTAAATACCTGCTTCCAGGGGCTGTATTTTGGCAGACAAATCCATTTGAGATATCAAGTGTTGTTTTGTATTTTTTCCGCACAATGTTATTCATTAATGCGGCACTGTGTGCATTCTGAACTGCAAATGTCTTAGTGCAAGTGTTAAAATGTCTGTAATTTAAAACTCGACGTATTGTCGGGTTTCATGACTGGAAACAAAGGATTGTTCATTTGAGAGGTACATGTTTCAATCACCCCTTGGTATTCAAGTTGATCTAAGACCTCCCTGAATTGACCGGTTTTTTAACTTCTTGCTTTGTTGGATACTGCCCCTGGGTAGTTGGAGTATTTTTTGAAGCAATTATGTGGTGGGTTGAATCCACATCCCATCCAACATGGTTTTTATATAATGCTGGAGCCTGGGCTACCGCCCACACCCGTGCATATGTGTGTTGCAAATGCCTGACAATATGGTCCGAGAATGCCGGTAGAATTACCGTTTCTCCTTAAGGGCAATCCATGACAAATGCTGGTGGCCAATCTCGTTCAGCTAACAAAATGCCATACCCAAATGTAGGGTTCTCCCAAAAGAGCCCTCTCACTTTTCTACACTTGTCCCCCTCCATTTGGAGCATTATTTCATATACTTTATGTGGGACACTTACCCTTGTATCAGGTGTTTCTACCGTGATATAATCATTCAAGTCCGCTATCACCAGAAATTCCAAGAGGTTTTGGTGAGTTATTATTACCTCTGCTGCCCTGTCTAGCATCGCCTGAGCCCATTCCCCGTTCAGTAGTCGAGTCCTCAGAAATCTGGGCATGTCTGATCTTTAGACCTGCAACTTTCTTCTTTTTGAACTGTGACTTTTGCTTTGGAATGTCTTCTTTTTTGGAAGTGTAATCTTGAGCGTGCTGCTTGTCTCTGGACTTTGTATGCTCTTCATGTCTTTCTGATCGTCCTTCCCTCTCCGAGTTTTTCGATGAACCCTGAAAGGAACGAGAGGAATGTGTATTAGTATCCTGATACCTGTCAGGGTTCTAATATTAACTCTATTCCTGAGGTTATACCTCTTTTTGGAGGGCTCCTGTGGAGGAGATCTACCTCGGGAATGAGATCTGTTTCCCTTAAAGTTTTGTTGTTTTTTATTATCCCACTTCTTTTTAGAAGAAGCAGGTGTCTGCTTGGTAGTGTCCTTTTCAGAACTGCCCATTAGTTGTGGTTTCAACGCTTTCCCACCCAAACTGTCTCTGCATAGTTCTGCATACGCAGTTTCAATTATTTTTGGTAGTTCATGCTCCTGTTCTAAAGTACTGAACTCCCTTAGGTGTTGGCGGATAGCCACTGAAGCTGCTTCCCCTTTAATATTAGCTAAGATTATGGCGGAGTTACCTAGTAACTTCATCCCTAAGTTCAGAGCAGGTTCTGCTCTGTACTCGTTTTGTATTTGTCTTAATAGATCTGGTATCACTGCTAATGAAGGAATACCTTGAGTACTGGTATAAATGGCAGCAAAGACTGTACCCCAAGTGGTACAATCCTCTACTTGTGGTGTTATCCCCATGGGCAACCAGATTGTTAACATTCTGTGTTTTTCATTCGGGGTAGTATTCGGGAATACTGCCTCTAGCTGGGTTATTTTCTGAGCTACCCAGAATGGCATTTGTTAGCGTTTTGTGGGCATCTTGCCCATCACTGCATGTAATGTTTGTGGTGTGATTTTAGTTGATGTACCCTGAGATTGAGTTCCATTTGTTGCAACTATTGCTGGTTGGACTGTGAATATCCTCATGACGAATTGCGTCATGTTTCTGTATATTTTTATTAAATCTGTGTGTTGTATGAGTAAGTCTCCTGGTGGCATTGTTTCAATGTCAGGATGTTGGGTGTAGGCCGCTAATATCGACCATATTGCCTAGTCCTCTCTTCCGAGCGAGCCTAACCTTCCTCTTCCTCTTATATGGGGTAGGGTGCCTTTAAACCAGTATAAATGTTCCTGGTACGAGAGCGGAACCTCTATGTCCTCGAACTGACAATATTCCACTGGTGCATCTCCTTCTGTGTAAGAGTGAAATGTCTTTGTTCTGGCATTTGCTGCTGGGAATGTAACCCACAAATAAAATACCTCTGTTTTGTTTGATTCGTGTGCCTCAATCTCGAAATCTACTAAGCCATCCCTAGCTGATAAACCGTTTTCTAAGAGTTTCAGGGTGACTGTATGTCTGAATTTTTCTGCAATTGGAATTGCATCTGCATTTTCTTCTCCGGCTGAGAGGTGTACTCTTACATCATCTCCTGTATCAGTCATTTTTGTAAAGAAGAAGTTTGTTCAAGGGAACTAAGATAAGGGATTTAATGCACAATTTTAGGAACACTGTGTCCTTCAAGCTTGATTAACCAACAGCTAATAAATAGGATTTTTCGCCTACTCAGCTGTCGCAGAGTTTGTGCCCACCAACTCCAGACGTCTCTGGTGTTTTGTGAATAAGGGTCTCTGAGAATAGCACGACTGAACTACTCAGATTCTACTGTTAAATAAGTACCCAACCAAGATTGGTGGCGCCATGTCGTGTAGTTCCTATATATCCTATACAGGATCTGCACGTTCAGATAACATAAACTGTGGGATTGGTGGCAAACTGGTTCTGAGCACCCCCACCGGATATGTTAGCCTGTTTGCATTAGCTAGCTCACAGTGCCACTTGAATCTCCTCTTATCGGGGAGAGAATATTTTCTGGCAACCTCAGAACATGACAACCCTGATCCTTCAGAATCATGGAAACAATATACTACTTTTCGTTCAGTCACTCGTGCTCACTTAGTTTGTCTCAGAGATACACAGAATAAACAGTTTGGGCATTTCATTAAGGATTTATTGAACAGTTGTTATTCTTGTGTAGAATAGATTTGCTGTAACAACCATTAGACAGTAGCAGAGATATATGACTAGCAGTACGACAAAGGTAAAGGGATGGTACAGTTCTACCATTTTGCAGTAATCATGAACATATTCAAGTACAGAAAATACATGATAATAAGTGTGTACTTCTACGATGCCTCCCTGACTAGATGTACCTAAATGTACCTAGCATCTGTGTAGGTGTTATGCCAAGAATCTTTCTAAGGTCTAGTCAACCCCATTACCTGAGAAAGGAGAGAATATGGGACCCCGTCCCGGTCTCAAGTTGGACACCCCACGAGGGATGTTAGACCGCTGCGAGCTGGAATGTCTGCATGCAGGAACCTCAGCGTCTCTGGTCAGTGTATCAGCCCGGAAGTCACTGTCCCCTCTGTCTGTCTGAGCAAGACATGATGTATATATACCCACAGGTCTCCCCAGGGGTCCTACCTTGCTGTGTTACTGTGTCGGCCTAAAGGATGACATCGAGCTTGAACTTTATACATAGATATTATACAGGAGATGTTCGTCCTAATGTCAGTCCTGCTGTGCTTCCAAGAAGCCTCATGCATAATGTATGAGTTTCGAACTAGGGAAAAACCCACGATCTGAATGCAGTGTCGTATCTAGGTAAAAGGTCAGTCCCTATGAACCGTTATGTATGTAATGTAGGGAAGGATATAGGAGAAAGGTTGCAGTGTTACCTGCACCTAGATAGGATACCTATATGGAATATAACCTCCCCCAATATGGTTAGATTGGAGTAGGAAAAGTAAATGTCACCTCTTTAGTATCCAACACCTTCCTCCAATATGGTTAGACTGGAGTGGGAAAGGTAAATCTCACGCCTTTAGTGTCCAACTCCTTCCCCCAATATGGTTAGATTGGACTGGCAATAGTAAATGTCACCCCTTTGGTACCCAACAATCTCCCCATCATGGTTATACTGGAGTGGGAATAGTAAATCTCATCCCATTAGTGTCCAACACTTTCCCTCAGTACTGTTATGTTGGAGTGGGAACAGTAAATGTTGCTCCTTAAGTGTCCAGCACCTTTCCCCGATGTCTATAGACTGGAGTGGGAATAGTAAATCTGACCCCTTTAGTGTTCAAGACCTTCCCACAATAAGGTTAGGCTGGAGTGGGGTTAGTAAATCACACCTCTTTAAAGTCCAACACCATCCCCCATTATGGTTTGACTTTAGTGGCAATAATAAATCTCCCCCCTTTAGTGTTCAACACCTTCCCTCAATATTGTTAGATTAGGTGGGATTACTAAATGTCACTCCTTTACAGTCCAACAACTTTCCCCAGTATGTTTAGATTGGAGTGGGAATAGTAGATCTTGCCACATTACTGTCCAACATCTCCCCTCAATAGGGTTACCTTGGAGTGGGAATAGTAAATGTCACCCCATTAGTGTCCAAAACTTTCCGCCAATATGGTTAGACTGGAGTCGGAATAGTAAATATCACCCCTTTAGTTCCCCACACCTTCCCTCAATATGGATAGATTGGAGCAGGAATAGTAAATGTCAAACGTTTAGTGTCTAATACCTTCCTCCAATATGGTAAGACTGAAGTGGGAGTAGTAAATGTCACCCCTTTAGTGCCCATCACCTTCCTTCAATATGGTTAGACTGGGGTGGAAACAATACATTTCACACCTTTAGTGTCCAACACCTTCCTCCAATATGGTTAGCCTGGAGTGGGATTAGTAAATCAAACCCCTTATATGTCGAATACCTCCCCCCAAAATAGTTAGACTGGAGTGGGAATACAAAATATCACCCCTTTAGTGCCCAACACTTTCAGCAAATATGGTAAGACTGAAGTGGGAATACTAAATCTCACCCCTTTAGTGTCCAACACCTCCCCCCAGTATGGTTAGAATGGACTGGTAATAGTAAATATTACCTGTTTAGTGCCCAACACCTTCCCCCATTATGGTTAGACTGGAGTGGGAATAGTGAATCTCATCCCATTAGTGTCTAACACTTTCCCTCAGTATTTTTAGATTGGAGTGGGAATACTAAATGTCACCCCATTAGTGTCCAGAACCTTTACCCGATGGGGTTAGACTGGAGTGGGAATTGTAAATCTCACCTCTTTAGTGTTCAACACCTTCCCCCAATATGGTTAGACTGGAGTGGGATTAGTAAATCACATACCTTTAGTGTCCAACACCATCCCCCACTATGGTTAACTGTAGTTGCAATAATAAATCTCACCCCTTTAATGTCCAACACCTGCCCTCAATATTGTTAGATTGGTTGGGATTACTATATATCACCCCTTTAGTGTCCAACAACTTCCCCCAATATGTTTAGATTGGAGTGGGAATAGTAGATCTCACCCCCTTACTATACAGCATCTTCCCCCAATATGGTTAGACTGGAGTGAGACTGACTAGTAAATGTCACAACTTTAGTTCCCAACACCTTTCCACAATATGGTTATATTGGAGTGGAAATAGTAAATGTCACTCCTTTAGTGTCCAACAACTGCCTCCAATATGGTTAGACTGGAGTGGGAATAGTAAATGTCACCCCTTTAGTACCCATCACCTCTCTCCTATATGGGTTAGGCTGGAGTGGGAATAGTAAATGTCACCCCTTTAGTGTTCAACACCAATCCCAAATATAGTTAGACTTGAGTTGGATTAGTAAATCACACCCTTTTATTGTCCAGCACCTTCCTCCATTATGTTTAGACTGTAGTGGCAATAATAAACTCACCCCTTTAGTAAATATCACCAATTTGGTGCCCATCACCTTCTTCCAATATGGTTACACTGGAGTGGAAACAATAACTCACACCTCTTTAGCGTCCAACACCTTCCTAAAATATGGTTAGGGAGTGGGAATAGTAAATGTCACCCCTTTAAAGTTCAGCACCTTCCCCAAATATGATTAGACTGAAGTGGGATTAGTAAATCATACCCCTTTAGTGCCCAACACCTTCCCCGATTATGGTTAGACTGTAGTGGCAATAATAAATCTCACCCCTTTAGTGTCCAACACCTTCCCGCAATATTGTTCGAGGGGGTGGGATTAGAAATGTCACTCATTTAGTCTCCAACAACTTTGCCCAACATGTTTAGATTGGAGCGGGAATGCTCACCCCTATACTGTCCAACACCTCCCCCAATATGGTTAGACTGGAGTGGGAATAGTAAATATCAAACCTTTAGGGCCAGATGTACGACCATTCAATTTTGCGAGTAGCAAATTGCGTCGGACTGCGACTCGCAATTTGCGACTCACAAAATTGAATGTACAACCATGTCTTAGACACTGTTTGCGATTCCATTGGGAATGGCTAGCACTCCCAGGGATAGTGGCCTGCTGGGGTCAGCAGACCACCATGTCTGGGACTGCTTTTTAAATAAAGCATTTTTTTTTAAATGCAGCCCGTTTTCCTTAAAGGAAAACTGAATGCATTTAAAAAAGAAAAATTAAACTTTTCAGTTTCATTTTTCAAGGGCAGGCAGTGGTCCCTGGGATGCCCCTTCCTAATAGCGAGAGTCGCAAAAGCTATTTTGCGAGTCAGTGACTCGCAAATAGCATTTGTACATGCCAGGTCCCTTTTTTGTGGTCGCAAACGGGTCGATCTCCCATTTGTGGCCGCAAAAAATGGTCGTATATATATGGCCCTTAGTGTGCAGCACTTTCCGCCAATAGGGAATACTAAATGTCACTCCTTTAGTGTCCGACACCTTCCCCAATATGGTTAGATTGGACTGGTAATAGTAATTCTCAATCCATTTGTGTCCCACACTTTCCCTCAGTATTGTTAGCTTGGAGTGGGAATAGTAAATGTCGCTTCTTTAGTGTCCAACAACTTCCCCCAATATGTTTAGATTGGAGTGTCAATAGTAGATCTCACCCCTTTACTGTCCAAAATCTCCCCCCAATATGGTTAGACTGGAGTGAGAATAGTAAATGTCACCCCTTTAATGTCCAACACTTTCCGCCAACATGGTTAGACTGGAGTGGGAATAATAAATGTCTCCCCTTTAGTGCCCAACACATTCCTCCATTATGGTTAGACTGTAGTGGCAATCATGAATCTCACCCCTTTAGTGTTCAAAACCTTCCCTCAATATTGGATGGGATTAGTAAATGTTACTCCTTTAGGCTCCAACAACTTCCCCCCACAACTTCCCCCAAAATGTGTAGATTGGAGTTGGAATGCTCACTGCTTTACTGTCCAACACCTTCCCCCAGTATGGTTAGACTAGAGTAAGAATAGTAAACCTTACCCCCTTAGTGTTCAACACAATCAACCAATCAATCAGTAGTTTGTAAAGCGCGATATTCACCCATGAGGGTCTCAAGGCGCTGGGGAGGGGGGGGGGGGGGTGCAGCTGCGGATCAGTCGAAGAGCCAGGTCTTGAGGACCTTCCGCCAATATGGTTAGACTTGAGTGGGATTAGTAAATCATACCCTTTGGTGTCCAACACCTTCCCACATTATGGTTAGACTGTAGTGGCAATAATAAATCTCACCCTTTTAGCGTCCAACACCTTCCCTCAATATTTTTAGCTTAGGTTGAATAGTAAATAGCGCTCCTTTAGTGTCCAACAACTTCCCCCATAATGGTTAGACTTGAGTGGGACAGGTAAATCTCTCCCCTTCAGTGTCCAACACATTCCCTCAATAAGGTTAGACTGGAGTGGGAATAGTAAATGTCACCCGTTAGTGTCCAATACCTTGCCCCAATATGGTTAGATTGGAGTGAGAATTGTAAATATCACACTTTTTTAAAGATGGATTATGTTGGAGTGGGATTATTTAATATTACAATTTTAGTATGCAATTCTTTACTTTAATTGTATTTCTATGTAGTTTGTGTTATTTCATTAAAATTGTTGTTATTTAGAACTATAAGAAAAGTGTTATTTTTAGAGACTAAAGACCTGTCACATTTTCTAATTTTACTTAAGTCTTCAAAGTTTATTTATTGCATAATTTCAAATTTTTAAACATACACATATTTATTAAAACAATTCAAAATAAACATTTATACATCATTAAGTAAATATTTAAAGTACATTATGTTTATTACTATTGCAAGTTGCATATTTTCCCAAATTTTAACTGTTTAAAAAACATTTATTACATTGTTGTTTATACATGTTTTCAACATTATATTAACATGCTTTTCAGTATATATTAAATAACTGTAAATATGTAATATTATGTAATTTATACTTTACAATTTTGTACCATTTATTAACAATATTTTTTGACTTTTTTCATACATGTGTTTCAACATTTTACATTATTTCCCATTCATTTCTTTGAGGAGATACATTTTTTTGTTTAATTTAATGGCCATTTTTTACTGATAGCTACTATTTTGTAATCTATTTGTGTT
Organism: Triturus cristatus; assembly: GCF_964204655.1. Classification (NCBI taxonomy): domain Eukaryota; kingdom Metazoa; phylum Chordata; class Amphibia; order Caudata; family Salamandridae; genus Triturus; species Triturus cristatus. The sequence goes on from NC_140581.1 coordinate 864,992,306, forward strand.
ATTTTTAGTATATTTTCCATGAACCAGGTCGCGGTAAGGTGCTGCTGTTCATCAGAATAGGTACATCCTTTTTTAAGTGTTTTGAGGGTGAGGGGTGCAGGCTGGAGGTTTACATATTAGTTATTGTGTTGTTTGTGGCCTTTTGGTATATTTAGATGTGTTAATAGTGTTTTTTCACTAGTTATTAGTTTGGGGTTTTCATACACTAGTTTAGTAATGTATCATTAAGTTATATTTAATTGTGTAATGGTATTTATATTTTGATGGTTAAGTGTTATGTATATGTATTTTGGGGAAAATACTTTGTTTTGTGGGTGGGTTTTTGTACTTTGCAGGCTTTTGTCTACGATCGTGTCCTATGGGCATTGGCAGTTTCTGATTTTTTTTTTAAAGAAAATGTATTTTGGTTTATAATAAACCAATGCTTTTTACTTTGATTTCCTTTTTTTCTGGTTTCATGAAGCCTCTATTTTTTGGGTTTATGGTTCCTAGTTACTTTGGATTGCTGTGAGGGATTTGTATTGGATTTGTTTTATTTGGTGAATCTTTTGGGGCCTTTTGGATAATATTTTTCCTGTGTTTGGTGGATTACACTTTTCGACTATATGGACACAGAGGAAAATCTGTAGCTACAGAACAGTAAGTTTTATTTCATTTCTTTTGGGTGGAAAACGTGATATTACATTGTGTAAATATAATGCGATTGTCATTTGAAATTGTGTGTTTTATGTGTTGTAATTAATGTATGCGATGGAATGAGTGTATTAGGTCGTTTTACATTTTTGTAAAAATAATTTATATAATAATCTATTTTCTTAGTCTTCATTAATTTTGCAATTATATTTAAGTTTTTGACGGATGTGATAATATATTCTATTTATTATTTACAAAAACAATGATTTGTTATCTTGGTTTACATTTAGTGATTTTTCTTTTTAGGAATTTGGTAGGTTATTATTTATTCTATAATATGCTTTTGGCTATTACTTCCAAGTAATCTACTCCTTTGTTATTTACGAAGATTTTGACTTTACATTATAGCATGTCATATATTCCTTTGGTTTGTTTCCGAAGTTTAGGGGCAATTTCAGTAACAGATTGCTCCAATCTTAGTTGTTGTAGCTTTTCTCTTTTTGTAATGCTTCTATAAATGTATAGAGTGTAGGTTGGGTTCTGCCTAGTGTGGGTTGGAAGGCATTGTGTATTCATCCTTCCACTGTGTTTGTTCTGGCTTCCTGTGGCAAGGTGCTGTCATAGACATTCCACCATGGTATTTGGAATGTGGGTTGTCATATGTGTCAGGAGCGATGCAGTCTGCCAACCCAAGATTCTTCGAAATAATTCAAATAGGGGGTTTAGTTTGTTCTCATTTTCTTGGTAGAAAGGACTTTCTATTAGTACATTTAAGTGGTCGGCTACCTCTGTGATAGGGTCATAGCACAGTGCTATCATTTTTTTTTTCCAAATGCAAATTGGCTGTTCATAGAATATTCTACACCTAGATTAGATTTTTAGAGGTGGCTCCATATGCTTTGGCCAGTCCCAAGCCCAAATACGAAAGGAGGAAGATTATGCATGGGGCTAGCTACGCCACAATGTAACAAAATTCTAGCTACAGAAATGTCAACCAAAAGACATCCCCATCTGGGGGAGAGAGGAATCCCCTTCATGGAGAGCTAAGATTTGATTGAAATGAAAGTAAAAGACTTGTATGGCTATGTGGGGGTAATTGTTTTTAATGGTTTGAATTCTGACTTGCTAAAAGTCTATGATTCTTTTTTAAGAATTGTAGTTATTTGTTATGAGTTTAATGTGTTTTAAGAGGTCATAGTAAGTTCTGCTTTGTTTACTTGGTGGTAGGTCAAATATAAAAGGAATATTTGCATTTTGATAATCACCATGTATATTGTATATCTGAGTGAATGGCTTGGGACACCTTTTAAAGGTCCCGTCCATCTTCCACATTTGAGATTGGCTATGTTTCAGTAAGTTATTTGCTGTGGAGAATATTAGGTATCGTTTGTCATCATTCAGGTTGTCATGTAAAAGGAAAGGTTTGCCACTATGGGCCTGATTAGGCTGTCGGTAGCTAAGCCTCCGACCGCTTGTTGGAGGCTTACCGACCGACATCCTTGGTTTGAAGTCTGACCGCCGTATTACAATGAAGGCGGTCAGAGTCCAAACCGGCCGGTCAATCCGACGGGCTCCGCCACATAATTCCTTACGGACAGCGTTTCTGCTGTCGGGATTATGATGTCGGTTTCGACAGGCTTTCTGGGTCAGGCTTTCTGACATGGAAAACCTGTCGGAAAGCAACTTTCGGGGCCACTAACAGGGCCCCCTTCTCGCCACAGACTACGGCTGTGGACTGGGGACACCCATGGTGCCCCAGCTGTAAATCCCTGCACAGTGTGGCAGGCACCGCAAGGTGTCTGCCACAAGGTGCAGGGATTTACAGTAACTCCCATTTCTGTATAGGAGCTTGTGCTGTGGCCAGTTTCCGACCACCGCATAAGCTCCTATAGGGAAATGGAAGTTTGTGACCGAGGTCGGTCAGTTCCGAAACCGCATAGATGTCAGTCAGAGGCAACTCTGACCGACATCATTATCGACCCCTATGTGTTACTGTTAAATGATCAGGTATTTGTATGTCTTGATATTTTCTAGGGTCAGAAGGAGTATTGTTGATGGCTTTTTTAGTTCATGCAATTAAGTGTTTTAAAGTGAAGCTAGGTAGTAATTGACTATGATGTGTTCGGGGACTTTAGGAAGTATATCTTTATAGATTGTGGTTTTGGTGTAGGTCCTATTTCCCTAATAGGCTCTGCGCATTGGAATATTAAACCCTATAGATTTGTCATAGGACTGAGGTCAGTATGCCCCTATCGAGTATATTAAGCTTAATTAATTTGTACCAGCTATCTCAGAGGCCACTAGAAACTCCTTGTAAACAAGAAGGGAGTAGTTTCTGGCAACCGCATAAACATGACAACTTTGTTTCCCTTTAGAATCGGAACACTCTCAGAATCGTGGAAACAACAGATAACAGTTTCACTCAGCTAATCGTGCATGCTTAGTTTCTTCAGAGTTACACAGAAAGAATAGACGGGCGTTTTAATGAAAGTATTTATTGAACAGTTGTTTCTCGTGTAAGAGATATGAGCTGTTACAATCGTATGACAGTATGCAAGACATATTATGTACAGCGTCAGCAGTAGAAATAAATAATACTGCACTAGCATTATCTTTTAGCTATGACACATATATTTATATACATAAATAACATGAGCTAAAAATGTGAGTACTCATGAGATGCTTCTCTAACTAATTCTACCCCAGTGTACCTAACCTAAGTGTAGTACAAGGTAGGTGATGTATGCTATAGTATGGTATGCTAAGCTTAGTATGCCAAGAGTCCCTCTAGGTTCTAGTCAGCTCCATTCCTTGAGAATGAGAGAGGTGGGAATCTCTTTCTGGGTCTCGAACTCTAACACCCTGCGAAGGGAGTCAGAACACTGGAAGCTGGATTCTCTGCAAGCAGGGATGACAGCGTCTCTTGTCAGTGCGTCAGGCCGGGATACGGTTTCCTCTAAAGTCGAGGTCTCCTCCTACTTGCTTGGGCAAGGGAAGGTATATTTATACCAGGTAGGTGCCTTGGAATGTTAGCATTGATGTAAAGTTAGGCAGAGGACGACGTCAGGAATGAACCCTTAAGGGATAGCGGTTCATGCATAATAAATGAGTTCTTGGAGAAATCAGTAATCCTGTGCGAGGGGAACTCCCAAGAGCTTAAGGGTCTGGTTTCTAAGAACTCATTGTGATGTTGGGGTGGACAGATGTAGGTGACTATGCCTGTATTTGGATAGCATGGCTAATGACTACATAAGGACTGAGATCTTATGCCTGTATAAGGGCAATGCGAATTGTGCCTATATAAGGACATGTATCATGAAAACCTATATACGGACACCTAAAGCGGAATACAACAGTGGGTTCCTTGGAACTTGTGTGTGCCTTTTTTATATCTTGTACTATCTCCTTTAATTCTATTTAGGTCACATTTGGGGGGTGGTTGTGTCGCTTACATGAATTACAGTATCATATTTTGCAGTTGCCCTTCCATGGCAATCATTAGAATAATATTTGGAACATTTACAGTTTAGATTTCCTGTTTGAGTTACTTTCTTGGCTGGTATGTTATGTTAATGAGATTTTGTAGAGCGCAAGTTCACCAACAGTTTTCTTGGCGCTGGGAGATGCCTTATTTCATCCTTGGAGACAATGCTCTAGATGGCCAGGTCTAACTGTAAGCTTGTGAAAAAAGCCAGGTCTTCAGCTTTTTCCTGAAACACAGATGGTCAGTTTCTAATCTCAATGACAAGGGCAGGGCATTCCAGAATTTGGGTCCCTGAAAGGAAAAGCGCGGTCCTCCCATGTGTTTATGTATGAAACCCAGTACCACCAGCAGATTCTTGTGCATGGATCTTAGCATGCAGGTAGGGGAGTATCTGTGAATTTTAGAGGAAATTAACTCAGGGCTTGTACCATGAATGGCTTTGTACAGGATACAACCTGTTTTAAACATGGAGCGCTGAGTCCACAGGGAGCCAATGCAGTTTCCCTCAGCAGCAGTTTAATATGGCAGCGTCTGCCTTGTTGATAGATGATTCTTGCTGCCTGATTTTGTATCAGCTGTATGCGGTGTATCTGGTTACGCTAGTGGCCTAAGTATATTGCATTTGCATAATCAATTTTGGATAGGATCAAGGCGATGATGATTTGAATGCTGGCTTCCCTGCTGAAAAACCTTCTGATTTTTCACAGTTTCCTAAGTTGGATGAAGCAAGCAGAGGTGACTGCCCCGATCTGCGAGTTCAAGGTGAGGTCTGAGTCAATGTGAATACCTAGGCTCTTAATAGAGGTCTTAGGGGCAGGTGACCATCCCATTTCTTCGGGCCAATGAGTAGGGGTCCAATGGTGAAGTTTATTGTTAGAGATAATGATTTTGGTTTTATCAGAATTTAGTTTTAGCTGATTTTTGTTCATCCAGTTCCTGATAAGAAGCATGGTGTTCTTAAGGAACTCCTTGGACAGTATGGAGTCATCCCGACCAAAGACCTCAAACAAGCAACTCAATCCCTGGTACTTTCCAGATTAGACTACGGGAATGCTACCCTCACAGGCACAGCAAAATCTCACCTAGCTCCCCTCTGATCAACTCTTAATGCAGCTGCTAGAATGGTCACCGGAGTAAAAAAATTTGAGCATATCTCGCCCGCACTCAGAGAGTTGAAATGGCTCCCAGTTGAATTAAGAGAAAGTTTCAGAACTGCCTGCCTCAAAGGCACAAAGCCCTCCACACTGGGAAACCAGCCTACCTGGCCTCCAAACTCATGAAGGCCGGTCAGACAAAGAGCCTCAGGAGCTCCAATACTCTACTACTCGTTCCGCCGAAAACCCGCAAACAAAAAACTGCAGCCAGATCCTTCTCTGGAAATGCGCCCAAAATATGGAACTCCATCCCCGTCCACATCAGGACGATCCCCTCCTTTCTAAAAATTCAAAAGGCAGCTCAAAGACCTCTACCTCAATCGTTCCTTCCTAAATGGATAGCTTGAAACCCAAACTCACAATCGTGCACATGACTGCACTATGACACTATACAACCAAGACCTCTACCTCACGCCTAGCCCGTCTCCTCCCCACCATTCCCCTGGATCGGAAGGTTGAGCGGCTAGAACAACTATGTTCACTATTACAAAACTATGAAACCTTCCCTCTATCGTTATACAACGCGCATAGCCCCCTTCTGCACCTTGTGGCTTCACTGCTATAATTTGTGTTTTCCTTTTTTACAAAAAGTGTTGTAAAGCGCTCCAATACCTTCGGGTCTGGCTAGCGCTATTATATAAAACTCCTTAATAAATAAATAGAGCAAATCAGCTACACATCATCCGCATAGTTATAGTTCTGTGCCCCCATCTGATGGAGCGTGGTTATGAGGGGTCAGGTGTATACATTCAAGAGGTGCGGAGACAGAGAAGAACCCTGCGGAACTCCACAATTGAGGTTGCAAGTCTCAGATTTATAAGGCGATAGCCACACTGATTGTCTTCGATTTACTAAAAAGGATTGAAGCCACTTTAGGGCACCTCCTCTGAGACCTGCTGCGCCAATGTGTTCCATCAATATTGCGTGATTGAAGGTATCAAATGCTGCTGACAAATCCAGGAGGACCAGGGCTTGAGTGCAGTTGACATCGGCTTTTCCTTTTAGATCATCCGTGATGGATAGAATGACAGATTCGGTGGAATGGGAAGATCGAAAGCCTGCCTGATGAGGGTCTAAGAATTTGGTGTCTTCTATGAAGGCACTGAAAAGTTTAGCTAAGTGTGCCTCTAATACCTTGGCTAGGAGTGGCAGAAGCGATAGTGGCCTATATTTATCCAACCTCTGTGGGTCAACCCCTTGTTTTTTCTGGAGGGGGATGGTTACCGCTTCTTTGAAGGCTAGTGGGACTGTCCCTTGGCTAAGGGATAAGTTCAATAGGGAGAGGTTATTTCCTGGAAATACTGAGCTGTAGGTGTAGCCCATGTGATTTAGTAACTGCTTTCCTTTCTGTGAAGAAGTAGCTGTTCTGTAGGTGTAGCCCATGTGATTTAGTAACTGTTTTCCTTTCTGTGAAGTGATGTACTTTGCTGCCTGGTATTGAATCTGAAAGTAGTTTAATAGTATAAATATTTACAATATTTTAAAGTTTGACGTTTCTTATTTACTTGTAAAATCATGCAACTACTTCTATTTTGTATACTTACATGTATGTTCTCTTAATATGTGTTGCAGCTTTTCTTTCGGGGTGGTCTACTGTAGAGCAGGTGCTTTCTTTTCTGTTGGATGGAAAAAAAACATTAGTTTCTTTCTAAATGTTAATTTGGTTGTAGTTTGTAGAGGTTGAGGTCGTTAGGTTTACTTTTACTCGCTATTTGGAAGACTTTACAGTTTTACAATCATTTATATATACTTCTTTCTTATATTGTTTTGATGGTTTGATGTAGTTGTTATTTTTTTATTTTTTTTTTTAAACCTTTATTAACCGCAGTTGCATCATTGTTACAATGTACGTTCACTAATCAAGGTATCGGGTCAACGAGACAAAGATACACATATCCGGGTGGTAAAACACAGCCATTCAGCCGGCAACCCGGAGGTCCGGCGGCGATACACAGGCGAACATTTGTGTAGAAATCAGGTGCGTACATTGTGTAAAAGTGGATCTATGGTGCTTTTCTGTATTTTGTTGTGGTGTATCTGAAGCGCAGTACCTGCAATAGAAGATGGCGCTGTATCCCAGCCCACAATGTGGCGTATTCGGTTGACACCCAGGCCCGTAGGGGGAGTCGCGCAAGGCATCGACTCTACCACCAAATGCCAAGGTCTCCGGGGCAGCTGAGTACTGATGTCCTGTGCATAGTGTAGGCTGGAGCGCGGCAAGGAGGTTGCAGTATAGCTCACAAAGACTTATATGCCAGCGTTTACATCCGACAAGCCCAGTGCGCAGCGTCGCAATTCAGCTCCATAAGTGCGGTACTCAGCGCGCTATCGTCCCCCCAGCAGCGTGTTCCCCAAGCCGTCGAGTGCCTGAGTATGTCTGGCATGCAACGCTGTGCGCCCCGAGCGGGGTCGTTCCGTGTTTCCCGGGCGTAACCGCCTCCCACGCGTGGTGCCCAGCATCGCCGCCCCATCAGCACTCCCCAGGGCACTCTAGGCAGGGCCACGCCTCGGGGGCGCCGGATAACACTTTCAGCAGTTGTTCTCTTTGGTTAGATAAGGGTTCGGTTAGGGAGCGTAACCAACAACCAGATTGCTCCCGGTGTGTGTAGTGCTATGGAAGGATTCAGGATTAGGGTCGTAAACTCGGGTGGGGGCAAGGGGAAGGGGGGAGGGGGGAGGAGGAGATCATTCTGCGTTAGAAGCGGAGGGGACAGCAGCCGCCAAGTGGGGCGCAGCCGGGCCACGCCAGAGGTGCGTTAAGCTGCAGGCCAGAGGGGGGGGAGGGGGGGAGGGGGAGAGGAGGCTGTCAGAAAGGCCGAAGTTTCGCAGCGTCTGCGCCCGCCGTCTTTTTCCCGTATGGATAAGGCATTCCTCTGTATCGCAGTAGGGAGCCTCTGAGTAGGGTGGAGTGATCATATCTCTTCATTGGAGCCCGTGCCCGGGTACTGTGCGCTGTGCGCGTTGCTGCAGATTGCAACAGCAGCAGCAATCCCCGCGCGCGCGCCATGGTCGCATCACAGATGATACCCGACAGCAATCCCCTATAGGGTACAAGGGAGAGGCTCTAGGGGGCAAGCGGAGGGGGTCGGGAGCCAGCTCTGCCATGGTCTCAGGGATGTCGCCACCCAGCTAGCAAGGCAGTGGTGTCCTCCAAAGACTCAGGTTATCCCCCGGTCCCGGCAGGCCACCTGGAAGGTTGTGAGGAGGTCATCCCAAAGCTGGGCGATGGGGAACTTCCGGAGCCCTGCAGTTTCCTCACGGAGAAGCACCGCACTCTCCGCCTGCGCCCAGTTAACAAAGGAGGCCTTCCAATGTCTGATGTGCGGGGGGGGTCGCTGTCTTCCAATGCCTGGTGAGCAAGCGTTTGGCCGTTATGAGACCCATGTCCCAAAAGCGTGCCTGTACTTTGTTCGTTTTTGTGCATTTATATAAGCCTAATATGCATGCGTCCCACGTGCGTGGTAGTCGTGCCTCAGCACCGCGCTCAAGTAGTGACAGCACGCCGTTCCAGTATGCCTGTATATCAGGACAGCGCCACAGCATATGTAAGAGGTACGCTCCCGGCAGAGAGCACCGCTGGCAAAGTGCGTCAGCCCGCAAGAAATATCTGTTAATCTTTTCGGGCGTGAGATATGCACGCTGCAGAATGTAGTATTGTATGACTTTAAAGCGGGGGTTGCGTGGAATGTTGGTCGGGCTGGCCAGTATCATCGCCCACTCCTTGTCTGTCCAGTCCCTGCCCCTGTCCGCCGCCCAACGCTCCCTCAGGGCCAAGGTGGATGGCTGCGAGTGTGCCTGTAGCGCCTGTGCTAGCCAATGTATGACGTGCGCGCCATTGCCCATAATGTGCAGATATTGTATGAAGGTATGCGTCGGGGGTTCCACCGTCATGTCGCCCCAGGAGGTCGTGAGCGTGCACATGAGGGAGGCATGTAGGAGGAACTGCCCCGCCGGTAGAGCCGTATCCTCCGCCAGGGTGGCGAACGCAAGCAAGTCGCCATCTACATACAGATCGCCTAGCGTGTCCACTCCCGCCTGTTCCCATCCAGCCAAGTGGGCCTCCGTGAGCGGCCCCATCGGGCCGGGCATGCCCAAAAGCGGCAAACCCGGAGCGTATGGCTTAGTCGCGCGCGTGAGGCGAAGGCACCGCAGGAAACATCTGCGCGCCACCGCCAGGTAGATCTGGGAGGGGCAGGGCATGCGGGCTATGGGGTGGAACAGTGTATTAATTTGTGCTTGCGTCCAGGCAGCCGCATGTGAGGTAGTGTCCTCAAGCTGCTTGCCGCACAGCCATCCCGTCACCCATTGCATCTGCGCCGCGAGGTAGTACAGCTCCATGTTTGGGACTGCCAAGCCCCCAGCATCCGTGGGCATGTACAGTTTAGCCAACGCTACCCGCGGTCTCCCCTTGTTCCAGATGAGGCCGCGCAGCAACCCCTCCAGGTCTCGGAACAGCTTGGCGGGAACATACCAAGGCAAATTTGCGAAATAATACAGTAAGCGGGGCAGCACTATCATTTTGGTCAGTGCCACCCGGCTAGGCACATTAAGGTTGATGTAGTTGTTATGGCAGTTTATTGATTTTTCAAGGTGTAGTTTTGTTTTTCAGGAAGTCTATGTAAAGAGATAAACTTTGAAAGTATTTTATTAATTATTTGTTATTTTGTGTTTTTAGGTTTATTAACAAGTGTGTTTTAGTCAAAATATAAAAGTTTTACTTACTTGGTTAGGTAGTTGTTGAGATGTATATATTTTATCTTTAATGGTCTGGTGAGAGAGTCCGGCAGAGTTTCCTTGTCTTGCAGTGTTTGTAATTTTTGAAGGATTTAGGTGTTTAAATTAGTGTAACTTTTATATTGTTGATTTAATTGTTTGATTTTATTGGTTAGCATTGTTTATACTTTTATTTTATTGGTTGGTTTAGTTTTAGTTTGATTTTTTACATCAGTTATGTCCTTCTATGGTAAACACTAATTTAAGTTTTATTTTTAATGTATGATATATAATTTGATAATTTTAAATATAAATGTATTTATATATAGATTTATTATTATTTAGGTTGTTGTTTAAATGTTTGTAGCTAATGGTAATTTTTTTTGGATTGTATTGGTATTGATTTAAGGTATACATTTAGTGAGGTAAATGGTAACAATTTTGTTGTTGTAATATATTTATATTTAATTTAACAATGTGCATAAAATGTTTTAGATTTATTTCCAATAATTATTTTATGTATAAAGTGATTTTTTTATATTTATTAATGATTAGCTGATTATTTTCGCAACAATATTGTAGTTGATATTTTGTGGCTCAATATTTTTGACATATTATATGTTTACCTAAAGGTAATGATACTTTTGTTTCCAATATTTCTGTTCGATATAGGCTAAAATTGATATTTCTAACAATGATATTTGTGTTCTCGATATTTGTGGTTTTAGTTGTTAAGAATAGGAAGTCGATATTTTTAACAATATTTAATTTCCGATATTTTTATGTTTCAATATTGTATGCATCAATACAGTTATGAAGTGATCCGTTCACACTGCTATAAAAAGATTTTTATGTAATGTCTAAATGTGTTCAATTGAATACAATGAACAGACTAAGATATCATTATTGAATGAAAGAACTGTCCTACTGACATGGGTATTATGAAGCTAGTTCACCTAGCACATTGGTATATTATACCAATTTCTAATGTTCCTGGCTATGAATTTGAGATATACTGATAACTAATATTTGTAATTGAGAATGAGACACATGAAATTGTATATTTTTGTGGACAGGGGTATGATAATTATTTTCTCTGTCTCTCTTTCTCATTATTAACAATTGATGAAAATACAAAGTTAAATATCTTAACTTAACCCATTCGATGTTCATGACGGAATGGTTCCGTCATGAGCATCGGTGCCCCTGTGCTCATGACGGAACCATTCCGTCATGAGGACAGGGGCAGGAAATCCCTCTGCTGCAGACAGATGGGGGCATTAGCCCCCTATCTGCACCCCTGGGGGGGGGGGCAAAAAGCCCACTAGTCGCCAGGGATTTTTTTGCGGCAAATTTGAATTAGGGTGGGAGCTGCCCAAAACAGACAAGTCAATGCCCCCACCCCTCCTCACATAAATTACAGCCTTCCTGCCCCCCCTTGGGGGAAGATGGGGGCAGTAGCCACCAATCTGCCCCCCCCCGGGGTGGCAAAAAGCCCACTAGACGCCTACGATTACGCTGGCTTCTTTTATGTGTGGGGGCTGCCCAGAATGGGCATGCCAAAGCCGCCACCCCCCAAAAAAATAGCCACAGTGTTTCTGCCCCCCTTGGAGGCATATCGGGGCAATCCCCCTCCCCCCCCTCGCAGGGCAGCAGAAAGCCGACTAAGCAAGGAGTTGTTTTTAGCAGTATGCCTACCTGTGGATTTTGGGCCCTAGCGCAGCCGGCACATAGTGAAACCTAGCAAACCTGTACATTTTTTAAAACTGGACACCCAGGGGAATCCAGCATGGGGTGACTTGACTGGCTCTCACCAGCTTCTGTTACCCACAATCCCTTGCAAACCTATACATTTGTAAAACAAAAACATTTTCCTCACATTTCTGTGGTGGAAAGTTCTGGAATCTGCATGGATCCACAAAATTCCACCCATCCCGTGTTCTCCAAAGTCTTCCGAGAAAAATGGTACCTCACTTGCGTGGGTAGGCCTACTGCCCGCGACAGGAAATGGCCCAAAACGCAACATGGACACACCACATTTTCACAGTGAAAACTGACCCTTTTTTTGCAAAGTGCCTAGCTGTAGGTTTTGAACCCTAGCTATGCCGGCACCGAGGGAAACCTAGCAAACCTATACATTTATGAAAACTAGACACCCAGGGGAATCCAGGAAGGGGTGACTTGACTGGCTCTCACCAGGTTCTGTTACCCAGAATCTGTTGCAAACCTAAACATTTGTCCAAAAAAAACACATTTTCCTCACATTTCTGTGGTGGAAAGTTCTGGAATCTGTATGGATCCACAAATTTCCACCCACCCCGCGTTCCCCAAAGTCTTCCAAGAAAAATGGTACCTCACTTGTGTGGGTAAGCTGAGTGGCCGCAACAGGAAACTTTTTCATTGTGAAATTGTGGTGTGTTCATGTTGTGTTTTGCGCCGTTTCCTGTCGCGGCCACTAGGCCTACCCACACAAGTGAGGTACCATTTTTATTGCGAGTCTTAGGGTTATTCCGATTTGTAAAGCAACTGTTATTACCTATTGACTTTCGGTGCATTTCTGCCTTCCAAATGAAAGACAATGTGTAAAAAAGAAGTAATTTTGAAAAATGATCGATAATTCTCATGCTAGTATGAGTATTCCCAATTTAGGAAATGTGCAAATATCTACTGTTTCTAAACTCTATATTTTGTTCTCATTTCAGAAATACATTAGTGTTTTTCATACCGATTTTTCCATGTATACATTTGCCCAGAATAAATTCCTATATACCCGGTAAATAATAAAAAACCATTGCAAGTCGCTGATCAGTTTTTAGCTCTGGGTTCGTCGGGTTCTTGGTGAACCTACAAGTCCTATATATCCCCACACCCAGTAAGGTTCAGCAGATGTAACGGTATATTGCTTTCAAAGAGTTGTCATAATTAGAAGAAGTTACATGTGAAAACGTTGACACAAAAGGCTGTTATTTTCAACTAATTTTCAAATTTTCCTATATTTAACTGTTAGCTTCTATAAAGAAACCTTGAAGGATCTACACAAATGACCCCTTGCTGAATTCAGAATTTTGTCTACTTTTCCAAAATGTATAGCTGGATCCATTATTGCTTTCATACCCATTTCTACTATTAACTGGAAGGAGGTTGAATGCACAAAAAATAGCAAAAATAGGCAATGTCCCAGAAAAATGCCCAAACTGTGTAAAAAATTTTGGTTTTCTGACAAAAGTCTGCCTGTCACTGAAAGCTGAGAAGATGGTGATTTCAACACCACAACCCTTTTTATGATACCATTTGCAGGGAAAAAACAGACGCTTTCATCTGTAGCCCTTTTTTCACATTTTACCAACAAAAAAAAAATGTAGCTGTATTTTGGCTAATTTCTGGGTCCACTCCAGGGGAATCCACAAATACTGGGTGTCTTTAGAATCCCCATGATGTTGGAAAAAAGGACGCAAATTTGGCATGGATACCTTATGTGGTCAAAAAGCTACAGGGGCCTAAGCGCGAACTACCCCAAATAGCCAAATAAAGGCTTAGCACAGGGGGGAAAAGGCCTAGCAGCGAAGGGGTTAAGTTAAATTAGCTAAGAATTTGAAATCTTTGTGGGTAGGAGGGAGAATAGCTCAGTGGTGTCTTGGTAGAACAGGTAATAATTGGAGAAGGGTTTAAGGCCACTATCGAATCCTTTTATATTTTGAATATTAATGTGATTTTTTTTTCTTTTAAAAATGTGATCAATTTAGTTATGTTGTATTATATGTTTTAAAATGATTCATGTTTAAAAAGTACATGTTCATATTTTGTCTATCCTATTTTTCTTTTTTACTCTTGATCAAGTATTTGTATATACATTTTAAGTATGTAATGGTGGTACATGTTGCAGTAGACCCTTGGGATAATACTATTAAGTTTCATAGTTATTACAATTTAGATTCTGTTTTGCTGATTTTTTTAAATGTTTTGTTACCACAAATAAAATAGTTTGGCACAAGTAATAGTTGTTTAATGAGTGGTAGAGTATTTCTGAGTTTAGTCACATGTGCATAAATTAGAAATACCAATTTCCTGAGTGTGATTTTCTTTGAAAAATTCTGCAAATCAGGCCGTTTGCAACCAGAAAAGGCTTTGTACATCTGGCCTTTGGTTCAGTGTTTGGCAGTGAGGGCCAGCCAAGGAACAGATACAAGAGGATAGGTGCTTCAGAGGTAAATTTATTTGAATAAAGGACTATGTCATAAGGGACAGTTCAAACAAACGAGGGAGTTGCCACTTCCGTCAGTGGGTCTTCGTGGAGAGGTATTACGATTGTGGGTCTTCACACCGCTCGAGATCGTCGTGAAGGAGAAGGGGTAGGGAATGTAACAAAAAAAAAACTACCGTCAGTTCGTTAGTCCGTCCAAACAAAAAGGAGAAAAGGGAAGGGAAGAAGAGAGTGCACCACCATCCGTCACCCGTGTACGATAGCGCAGCGAGGCACAACAGCAGGAACGGTGTCTAAGCGCTAGCGGGGCGTTTGCGTGCCTCCCTCCGCCCTTCTAGGTGGCTTCCCGCCCTGGGGTTCCTTAGAGTACACCGCCCTGATGCGCGCACGTACCTGCTGTAGCCACGTTCCTCCGGCACGTGGCTGGCTTCCTCGTTGTGCCAAATCGAGTCCGGCACCCCCTTGACTGGAGAGAGATCCGCCTCTCTCTCGACACTCTCGCCTGGTCCACTAGGCTGGAATCCGGCGTCCGGTATCGTGTAGGGAAAACTGGTCAGCTGCTCCGGGTTCTTGCTTCTCCAGTCTGCTTGCATCCAGAGTTTCTCCTCTGGCCTCGTTATGGTCCTGAACGTCGAGATCCTTAAAGGCCCACAGTACCTTTGAAGCCGAAGAGGACTGAAAAGAAAGGACGACTCCCAAAAAGAAGCTCGAAGGGTGAACACACCAAACTGCTCTTTGGTTGACTACGGATTACAAAGAGGGCTAAAGGGAGGCGCATATCCCAATCTCTACCTTCTGAGGCTAGCATTTTTTTAGAGAGAGCTTTGAGGTGGCATTATATCTCTCGCAAAGACCATCTGTTTGTGGGTGATACACCGAGGTCTTTATGTGTGAAAAGTCGAGAGATTTGCAGACTTGGGACATCAATCGTGAGACGAAGGAAGTCCCCTGGTCGGTAAGTATTTCTTTAGGAAACCCGACACGTGAGAACAATTCAACAAGGCGATCACTAATGTTGGTGGTTGTGGGTGCTCTCAGGGAAAAAGCTTTGGGGTAGCGGGTGGCGTAGTCTACAATGACCAGCGCATACAGGTTGCCCTTTTTTGTACGGGGGAGGGGGCCTATCAGGTGCATTCCGACGCGCTCAAAGGGATTCCCTATGAACGGGAGTGGTTGCAGGGGAACAGCCGGAGGTCGGTAGGGGTTTTTGCGCTGACAAATCTCACATTCCTGACAATATTTGGAGACTTGTGAGTATACCCCAGGCCAATAAAAGTTCTGTAAAATCATTTGTGTCATTTTTTGTGTTCCCCGGTGTCCGGCCAGCAGGTGTGTATGCACAAAAAACAACAACTGGTCTTGAAAGGCCTGTGGAACCAGCAATTGGGGGGGATGCCTTATCATTTTCTGTTCTATATAGAAGCCCATTTGTGATGTGTAGTAGAGGATAGACCGGGGTTTGCCTTGTAGGAGATTGTTTGGCCTGCGTCCAGGCATGTTGTAGGATGGGGTCATGTTCCTGACAATATCGGAAACTCCGGTCAGAGAGCAAAGGAGCTTGGGTAAGGAGAGTGACCTGTTCTGGGAGAGATGGGTTAGGGTCGTGCAGATTCTTTCTAAGCAGTTGTAAAAAAAATGGATTATCTATCCCCAATATTAAGTCCTCTGGGAGGTACGGTAACACCCAGAGTCTAGCCAGAAGGGTCTTCCCACCTGAAACGAGGATAGGGAGGTGTATGACTGGGTAGGCATGAACATCCCCATGAACACACCTTAAGGGTACGTATTCGGTGGTACTAGGAACAGAAGAGGGCACCAGGGACTCTCGGACAACAGACTGACCGCACCCTGAGTCAAGTAGAGCTTTTGCAGGCACCCTGTTCCTTTGTACACTCACGTAAAAACATGGCCCTATTTCTTCTGTATACAGGACCATGCAGAGGATACAGCTAACGTCCATGGGTTCCTCTGTCTGTTTTTTTAGGGGGCAGAACCGGGCGATATGGCCCCACTCCCCACAGTCAAAACCCTGCGGTCCCTTGGATGTTGGGGTATCGGGGTGGAAGCGAGGGCGAGGTGGTTCAGGTATAGGTCTTGGGGCCTTTTTCTCGGTTCTTTGAGAAGGCGCGGCCAGCCGTTGTTTGTTTGTGTCCGTGAACGGGGCTGGGCCCAGGCGAGAGTGGTGGCCATATCCACCGCCTGTGTGGCCGTCAGATGTGGATGTTGTTTTAGCCAACGTTGTGTGTGGTATGGGAGGGACTCCAAGAACTGCTCCAGGTAGACCAGTTCCATGATCTCCTCCTTGGACCATTCCTGGGGTTTAAGCCATTTGTCGGCTGCAGCTTTGAGCTTGAAGTATAGGGTCTTAGGGTTGTCCCCGGGCGTTCCCCTCTCCTTCCGGAAGCGCACCCGAGAAGCCTCGGGGTCCACATCTAGGTGATCCAGAATGATGTCTTTCACTTCAGCATATGGCGTGTTCCACGTAGGATTGGCCACTTGGAAGGCAGCCTGTGCTTCTGCGCTCAGTAAAGGGGCCAGGAAGAAGGGCCACTTTGCGACAGGCCACCCACATGCACGTGCAGCCCGCTCAAAGTTAGTCAAAAACACATCAGGATCCTCTACTGGGAGGTACTTTTGTAAGGCAATGTGGGGGTTGGTTGGTTGTCCCCCGGTACGATTTTGCAACTTGGTAGTCAGCTGGAGCTGGTCGACGTCAACCTTTTGGATGCATTCTACCTGTTGAGTCATAGAATTTTCGAACAGTTCGCGGTCGGCCTGGGACGACGTCATCTGCTTCTCGACGGCCCATTCTAGCTTCTGCTGTCCAGTGATTATCTGTTGTGACAGGTTTTCCATACTGGCTACGGAGCTAGATTGCCTGCATTCCCCACCATGTGTGGGCCAGCCAAGGAACAGATACAAGAGGATAGGTGCTTCAGAGGTAAATTTATGCGAATAAAGGACAATGTCATAAGGGACATTTTAAACAAACGAGGGAGTAGCCACTTCCGTCAGTGGGTCTTCGTGGAGAGGTATTCCGGTTGTGGGTCTTCACACCGCTCGAGATCGTCGTGAAGGAGAAGGGGTAGGGAATGTAAAAAAAAAAACTACCGTCAGTTCCTTAGTTCATCCAAACAAAAAGGAGAAAAGGGAAGTGGGGAAGAGAGTGCACCACCATCCGTCACCCGTGTACGATAGCGCAGCGAGGCACAACAGCAGGAACGGTGTCTAAGCGCTAGCGGGGCATTTGTGTGCCTCCCTCCGCCCTTCTAGCTCGCTTCCAGCCCTGGGGTTCCTTAGAGTACACCGTCCTGATGCGAGCATGTACCTGCTGTAGCCACGTTCCTCCGGGAATGTGGCTGACTTTCTCGTTTTGCCAAATCGGGTCCGGTGCCCCCTTGACTGGAGAGAGATCCGCCGCTCTCTCTCTCGACACTCTCGCCTGGTCCACTAGGCTGGAATCCGGCGTCCGGTATCGGGTAGGGAAAACTGGCCAGCTGCTCTGCTTCTCTAGTTGGCCTGCGCGCTGAGTTTCTCCTCTGGCCTCGTTATGGCCCCGGAGGTGTGTCTGTCTCCTCCAATGGGATTCCAAGTTCCGGGTTGGTGGGCGGGCGTACAGTCCCGAACGTCGAGATCCTTAAAGGCCCACAGTACCTTTGAAGCCGAAGAGGACTGAAAAGAAAGGAGGGGCGAGAGGCAGTGCTTAATTTGTGCCGGTGCTTTCCGGTGCTCAGCACCGGCACTTATTTCCCAGGGCCGGGGCTGTTGAATTAATTTTACCCTCCCTGGGCAGCCCTACCAAGTACCATCCATCAGGGATTAGACTAATGGATTTTAGTGCTGGTGTCCGCATCACCGCACTAAAATGCATTAGTCACGCATTCACATCTGCCTGAATTGAATGTGAATGAAGCGCTGCGGCCTGCATATAATTAAAAAAGAAAAGCGTTGCTGCTGCGCTCAGCAATTCATTTACCTGCCTCGCAGCTCACAGTAGATGATGGCCTCAGGGGATTTTGAACTGTCTTTTCACACGTTTTTTCGAAACGGCACCGGATATAAAAGAGCACAAATCTGTTTTGTTGAGGGCCGACCTCAGCCTCTGGGACAAGTGGTTCCGGTGTATTCAGTACTGGGTGCATTCTTCCCTGGAGGCGGAGGCAGAATCTGCTCTGCACAGGCCGGGCACAGCTCACGTAGATTCGGGGCTGCTTTTCATGTTTTCCACACAAAGCTCACATTCCTGTTCAATGTCCAGGTGAGTTTCAGCCTGGATTCACCATTGTCTTAACTGCTGCTGCAACTCACCGGACAAGTGGTGCTGTTTGCGACCCATTTTGGTAAGTCAAAGATAATGTGGTGATTAAGGTTCCTCTTGGAGAGGGATTTGAGTTTTGGGTAGTCCAAGTTTTAACTCACCAGTAGTACAGAGGGTTAACATGCCTGCTGTAAAGAATGTGTATTTTGCATGTCACAGAACTGTATTTTATGTGAATAGTTCAGTGGGTTACTGCTTTGTAACAGAGATCCTTTGATTACTTATAATTCATAAGTTACGATCCTATTCCACACAGTGGCCTAAAAACTGTCAATAGTTAGTTTGTGTAAAAATGCATGCTTATTAGTAAAGACAACACCAATTACTGTGGTACATTTTAAACCCTGAGTTTATGCTTTTCCAGACCACTCTTAAAATATAATGCCCACCTAACTATAGATGACGTGATCCTACACCTTGTAATCCTCATTGGTTTTTTAACATTTCCTAGGATGATTCATTGTCAATGTACAATGAGTCTATGGTTTAAAGTGCTCTGGCAACCTGCACTGGTATGAGGAGCGCTATAAAAACAAATGAAATGTTTGTGAGAGAGGAACTGAACTATGGAGAGATAAGGGCACTAATGGAGAGTGGTAGTAAGAGAATCTGTGGAGAAGGAGGTCATTGGAGGGGGGCACCAAAAAAGTTTGTTGCACTGGGCACCACCTGTGCTAATGCTAGCTCTTAAATAGTGAGTCAGTGATGTCTGTCACTGTGCTGTTCGACGTTGATAGTTTTGTCTAATTGGGAAGGTGTTGTACTTGGTCAGTCAGGGGAGGTAGTAGGTGGAGCGGGGGGGGGGGGAGGGGGCGGGTGTGGCCTCCTAAAAAACATTTTGAGCACCTGCACCCTGCACTTAATATTTTACAAACTAAGCACTGGCGAGAGGTAACGTGGGAACATGTCAGAGTCCTCCTCCCCCGGCGCGTCAACAGCTGGGAGATCGTGACAGGCAAGTAAATGTATGTTTTAACTGGAGTGCAGAGTAGCAACTCGGTTTCATTGCTGTGAGGCTGCTCCGCTGAAAGGAATATTGTTGCAATCTTGGTAAATTAGTGGATATAGAGATTATAAATTGGAGGAGCATGAATTGCAACAAACATGTTTAAGATTAGTTTTGCTTTATCTTTTAAAGATGTTGACCAATCTGGGGAGGAAACTCAGTTAATTACTATTTATTATTTGTTGGGATTATGATCTAACTCAATATGAACAATTTTAGTTAAGTACTAATGTGAAATTTAAATGTATGTTTTCAGAAGTAGTATCAGATTGAAGTAGTGACTGGCATAAGGATGTCAGCAATTGACAGTTTGAGAGATTGTTAATTGTTATTCCTGAAGGTTTCTGGAGGCAAGGTTTAGGAATATGAAAGTAGATGGGAACATGTTTCCATTTGTTCTTTTATCGGCCTTGAAAAAATGGAGATTGCGCAAAAAACGTGTTGGCTGTAAAGATTACATCAATAGAATTTGGATATACATTTGGGCTATAAAGATTACATGATTGGAATTTGGATACGTATTTGGATGTGAAAATAATATGATTGAGACATGAAGACACGTTGTCGGAGATTGTTTGTTGCATCATTTGTTATGTCATAAAGGATAGATGAAATACCAATTGCATATAAGGATGTTGTTGTCAAATTTCTTTTAATTGAGTGAATATCTTACCACCTCCGAAATATTTCAATTATGTCATAGAACATGTCATGAGTGCTGAAATATGTGAGGTCATAATCAGTGCATGGTGAGTGTTAGTGGTAGGCCTAGTTAAGTCTGGTAATAAAATATGACTTTACCTAAAAATAAAAACACTAGAAATTCACTGAATAAAAACCAATGGTTAAAGTGATGTTATAGTAAGGCATGGTTATGAGATCTTACTTCACATTTAAAAAAACCTGAGAAATTGACTGAAAGAAACAAAGGTAAAAGTCACGTTATAGTTAGAGGAAAATGTCAGTTGAAACATTACGTTTTAAACTAAAAAAAACACTGAAGTTCACCACTTATAGTTAACTGAAGTAACTGAAACCTGTGCCCTCGCTATGCACTGTTGTTGTGAAAGAGGATGTGGCGTAGCAGCCAGAGCTCCTGACTCAGGAGCTGGGGATCGGGATTCGAGTCTCGGCATCGGTGCAACATCCTGCGATTCTGGGCAAATCACTTAGGGCCTAAATAAGAGTTTGGCAGTCCATCAGACTGCCAAACTCGTGGTGGAGGTGCTGTGGTGGTCGAAGGCCGCCGCACCAGCGGCCCGACTACTTTATTATAACTAAGGCAGTCAGACTACCATAGGCACAGCACAGCTGCCAGGTATCCGCGGTGGCATGGCGGTCCGAGGCTCTAATATGCTTGACGGTGCCACTGCGGCACCACCGAGCATATTTGGAGTTTCCTCTCTGCCACAGTTTTCATGGCAGTGAGGCCGCCATGAAAACTTTGGCAGTAAGGAAACAAAGGGGGCCCTACAGGGCACACTGTTGCCTCAGGGCCATGGAATGCAAGCAGGGGGCACTTGGTGTGCCCACCTGTCTGCATGCACCCCCTTTCCTGCATGTCATGGACTGCACATTACATACCATGAAGGAACGGGCTTTGGCGCTCCCATTGCAGTGCCTTTTTAATAGGCAAGGCCATGGGAATGCCAAAGGACCTACCGCTAGACTACGAGGTAACTGGTAATCTGACGGGCAGCCGGCGGTAAGGTTTGGCGGTTTTGGAGCTGGTCGGTGGCATGGCGGCCTGCTCCAACACCGCCAAAATCAGAATCAGGCCCTTAATCTCCCCTTGCCCATGGACAGCGCCTGAATACCTTCATGGATGAGAAGCCGCAATATAAAAATAAACTAATAAACAAACAAAACAAATTGGGGAGACAATTTTGAATCCTGGCCTCTGGTCAACATCCTATGATTTTGGCCAAATCACCTAAACTTTCTGTGACTAAAAAAAGATGTGCAGCATATCCTGGTGATCCTGTAAAAAGCGCTTGAGTGCCCTTGGGCCCGGTTTGAAGTATAAAAGATCTTCAAAAAACAGGAACTGTTGCAAGGCCACATCAAGCAAAAGCTCAGTGTTCAGGAACTAAGATACTAAAATGTACGCATTTCGTAAGGTGGATTTTAACATGCTACAAGCACGTCTCATTTACCATACACATTATGCATTTGGTGTTGGGTTTTGTGTGAATATTTGTTGTCTACATCTAATGTTCTCAGCAAATTGTTCTCTAAGTTTGCATTCTTTTGCTGCCAGACTGGCTAGAGCATTTCTTCTTCTTCTTCTTCTTCTTGAAAGGGTATGTCATCACATGTAGGAAATCAGGCCCTCAGCATCGGCCTGATTCGGAATTCAGTGCTTTGCGCTGTAGCGCTGTGTGGATCAGTTAATAATCTAGAAATACAAAGGTATGCTGTTCCTCAAAGAGTGATGTAGGAAAGGCTTTTAATGATATTTGAAATATATGAGTCAGCAAAGTCAGGAGGAGTTTCCTCCTTAAGGAAAAAGACCCTCATACATCCGGCAGACTAGCTGTCATATTTCGTCAGCATATGGCCCAGATGTCATGTTTCATCATTAGGTTTGCTCCGAATCGGGGTGGCGCTGCAATCCCCGATCGGCGACCTTAGTGGCGCCTTTTAATGGAGATCTTTTTTCCTTTAACTGCCGGTTGGTGTAGTGCAGGTGAGGGCCCTAAAGTGAAGTGTGTGTTGGAGAAAGTGTGCTTAAAATAAGTAGTGGAGATCCTTAGTAACAGAATTTAATAAGAGAGGTCCCACTCTTAATTAAAAACAATAACGTGCGTAATCCTACAGTAAAGGTGTCTGGGTTACGCTCTAGTGGTCAGTGGTCAACATGTTTCTTGCATAGGTAAATGTAACCGCAATTCATCAGGACCAGAAAGTTCACACACTTATTGGTAGTGGTAGCAACTACTAAAGCACTTACCACTGATACAGCACCCTAATAAATGGTTACTTATGTGGATAAGGTAAAAACGCCTGTAAAAGAGATACAAGGAGACAAACATACAGATCAAAAACATCTTACTAATACAATCTTAGTAAAACAGCCTTATCTATTGCAAGCAATTGGTGTCATGCAATACTCGTAATGTGGTGGTATTCAATCGTATACCATAAGTGTGTCAACCAAACTTATTAGTGGCTAAAAGGGATTGCTCCCCATAGTATGACAAACACTGCTGCATAAACCACACGTGTCTTAATATTGGCGGGACACCGTGACTTTAAAAAGAAAATATAAAAATCTTTGCAGTCAGTTCAGCTCGCTCGTCAACTCACCCTGAGGTGCAATGTTTCAGGTTCCAACGAGAAGGCGCTGAATAACGACACTGAATAGTGCAGTGTCTTGTTATAGAGAAGGGGGGGGGGAAAAGATGCGCTAGCATAGGTTTCGTGTATAAATATACGAACTCGTAAAGAATCAACATATATTCTAATGTAGCGACTGCCAAAAACTGGTTGTCAAGGTCTTAATCCTGTTAATGCAAAAGGATATTGATGTACAAAACACACACCAACTGCAACACCCCTAATTGCATCTATTTAATATCTTGCCCATGCAATCTCTCTTACATAGGGATGACGACTAGACCAGTGAAAACAAGAATTATCGAACATCGGAGTAATTTTCGATGCAATAAAGTGAATACTAAAATGACAACACATTTCTTTGAGAAACAACACTCCCCTAACTCTTTACACTGGACAGTTCTCCAATCCTTTAGAAACATTAGTAAAACCAAATTGTTTACGTTGGAACAGAGGTGGGTAATGAGATTATCCTCCCACAAGGAAGGGCTGAACGAAGACATTCCCTGGAGTAGCCTTTTGAATCTCTGAACCACAGGGTTGGATTATAACCAGTTGATACACAACATGAGTTTACCTTCAGTGAGTGGCCGTGGGTAGGGATCTGCCCGCTACCTCTGGAAGGTAATCATTAAGTTATTGGCATCTTGCCTCATACGATATCCTTGAACCATTCATGGAATAGCTCTTTATACATTCTCTACCCAGCAGGGTATGAGCACCCCTTTTGGCTCAAATAATTTTATCTTTTAATGTTGACTCCACCTGTTACGTTACTTTATCTGTATGTGGCTGGTACCGTTTGGCTATAATGACTCTATCCTTTAATGTTAACTCTACCTGTCACGCTACTT
The DNA here is from genome assembly GCF_964204655.1 of Triturus cristatus. Classification (NCBI taxonomy): domain Eukaryota; kingdom Metazoa; phylum Chordata; class Amphibia; order Caudata; family Salamandridae; genus Triturus; species Triturus cristatus. Next base: position 865,016,008 of record NC_140581.1, read on the forward strand.
TATCTGCATGGGATTGATACCGGAAGAGGGGTTCGCGCCTACTCCCCCGACCTAACAAGTTAGTTCACGCGCTAGCTTTTCTCTTCTCTCTCCCTTTTTTCATTTGTCGACATTAAATGACGTGTCACGCCTTCTGACACAAGAACATTGCTAGGTGTATGACTCTACCCCGCCCCACCGGAAGTACACTCCGTGCACCACTCCTCTATCTGAGGAGATTATTGGTTCCCGTCGTTGATTGGCTCCCTGTCCCGTTTTATTCTACCCGCCAATGTCCGGTTGTGTCTCCCGAGCCGGCGCGGACACAGGGTAGGATTGAAGGCGTCCCGTACTGAGGACCGATGTAAGTTATCCCTCACTGTTTGGTGAGCCCTCTTTTTGTACATCAATATCCTTTTGCATTAACAGGATTGAGACCTTGACAACCAGTTTTTGGCAGTCGCTACATTAGAATATATGTTGATTCTTTACGAGTTCGTATATTTATACACGAAACCTATGCTAGCGCATCTTTTCCCCCCCTTCTCTATAACAGGACACTGCACTATTCAGTGTCGTTATTCAGCGCCTTCTCGTTGGAACCTGAAACATTGCACCTCAGGGTGAGTTGACGAGCGAGCTGAACTGACTGCAAAGTTTTTTATATTTTCTTTTTAAAGTCACGGTGTCCCGCCAATATTAAGACACGTGTGGTTTATGCAGCAGTGTTTGTCATACTATGGGGAGCAATCCCTTTTAGCCACTAATAAGTTTGGTTGACACACTTATGGTATACGATTGAATACTACCACGTTACGAGTATTGCATGACACCAATTGCTTGCAATCGATAAGGCTATTTTACTAAGATTGTATTAGTAAGATGTTTTTGATCTGTATGTTTGTCCCCTTGTATCTCTTTTACAGGCATTTTTACCTTATCCACATAAGTAACCATTTATTAGGGTGCTGTATCAGTGGTAAGTGCTTTAGTAGTTGCTACCACTACCAATAAGTGTGTGAACTTTCTGGTCCTGATGAATTGCGGTTACATTTACCTATGCAAGAAACATGTTGACCACTGACCACTGGAGCGTAAACCAGACACCTTTACTGTAGGATTACGCATGTTATTGTTTTTAATTAAGAGTGGGACGTCTCTTATTAAATTCTGTTACTAAGGATCTCCACTACTTATTTTAAGCACACTTTCTCCAACACACACTTCACTTTAGGGCCCTCACCTGCACTACACCAACCGGCAGTTAAAGGAAAAAAGATCTCCATTAAAAGGCGCCACTAAGGTCGCCGATCGGGGATTGCAGCGCCGCCCCGATTCGGAGCAGACCTAATGATGAAACATGACATCTGGGCCATATGCTGACGAAATATGACAGCTAGTCTGCCGGATGTATGAGGGTCTTTTTCCTTAAGGAGGAAACTCCTCCTGACTTTGCTGACTCATACATTTCAAATATCATTAAAAGCCTTTCCTACATCACTCTTTGAGGAACAGTATACCTTTGTATTTCTAGATTTGTGACCGGGTTACGTATGCTGGACCTGTTTAAATTAGCCTTTGTTCCTTCCTGTTTTGTAATGGATCAGTTAATAACCATTTACCATAGAAGCATTGCCAAAGATATAAGGCTGGCAGCAAACACAGTCCAATTAGTTTTGCCAGTGCTTGGTCCACTAGTAAATATGTCAATTTCTTGACTCTTGGCCAGCTTTGCATTTAATGTAAACACAGACTTGTTAATTATAGCAACATTTTAGACATTATTTCGACTGGCTGTTGTAAGTACACTGACCTGCACAAATACCATGGTTTTCATTGTCATTGTCAGGGCCACTGGAATTCTGAGGCAGGGGAGCACCAAATTCTGTGGCAGGGTTGATGAAATTATGCAGCAAGAAAAGGCAAATTATGCAGCATAATGCAGCACTTTTTTATAGTATTACTTCATTATTTTGTCATTGTTACACACGGTAATACTTTCTGGGTAAAGTTTTCACCTCATTTACTATCAGTTTAACAACCAAATACTGAAATAGGCAACTGAAAAATGACCAGTTAACATTCGCCAAGGGCCTTTCACTGCATGCAAACACGTTGCCACGTTTTTAGTGACTTTTGATCCATTTGAGCTAGAAACAATTGCTTTTTGTTAAAATCTGCAGATTATGCAATAGATAATGGATTAAGTGGCTAATGAGGCAAATTCATAAGTAAGCGAACAAAGTCACTTCTGCGGAATCACTTAATTCCAGTGGCCCTGTTCATTGTCAATTGGCAGCACTGCGGCATAGTTGCCAAATGACCCAATGTAATTTGTGACACTTTGAGCTCGCCTTGTGTTTTTAGCCCGCAGCATTTTGCTTTCTGGGACTTGAAGTTGAAACTATCCCACTATAATGTGAGCTTCCCTAGATCCCATTATTATAAGTGCAATAAGATGAAATGCCAAAAGGTGTGCCCTGTGACATTTGGGTCACCTGGCAGCTATGTAACTGGAGGAACTAATACTAAAACACAAGAAGCTGCATTTACCACCCTCTTCAATCCCACTTGCCCTTCAGAAACTCAGGGCCCTTTTTTACTCACTGGCCCTTCTTCCTGTATAAAGTGCCTTCATCTGAAGTTCCATTGCTTCCAAAGGGCTCTTGCCCAGAGAGGAGTGCTTCTGCCTTCAGGAGGTCCTTCTTGAAGAATTGGGGCAATTCAATGGATGCATGAAAAAGCCAGATGATATATAATTTAGAGCACTATCAAACTGAAGAAACAGTACAGCACCACCAGGCACCTGTCTGCCTATCAGCAGTTGCCAACTTGTTCCAGTCTGGTGGAGACCTAATACACCGGTACTGTTGAGATAGCTACACTTTAGGTACATGCCTGTTACTTTGCTGTAATTTTTGCTTTCAAATAACATGTTTAAATCAGGCATTGGTAAAGCCAATGAGTGTGGCTTGACAAGTCTGGGATTCTTTGTTATTCCTTTTGACATCAAAAGCGTAAATGTAATAAAATGTAAAACTGTTCAAAGAGGGCTTTCATAGGTTTGCAGAAAAAAAAATGTAAGCAAAAAATGATCCACTGCAAAAATAAAAAGAAACATTAAATTAAAACTGAGACTGCCTCTTGGGCCTGGCACAGAAGTGGACTACTTTTAGGCAGATGTGTATATATGCAAGAACAAAATGCAGTCACTCACGGATAAGAGAGGCAATGACTGAAGTAGACTGTACCATTGCAGCATGCTGTAGGCTATGGAGAGTAAAAGCAACATGTGAATGGCACTTGACAGACCAATGGTTGAAGACAGTTCTTGGACACTCCCTCTACGTATGCACATATATATGTATTTTCTTAGAATTGTTTTCAGAAAACAGGAGGACAGACCTAAAAACAATGACGGATCCAATTAAACAGTTTGGGACGTGTGTTGGGTCTTGCTTCACCCACATGGCAGTGTTACCAAGAATACTGAAGTTCTGGAGCTCCACTTGAGGCCTTACCTTACATCAAGGGCAGCCATTGCAGCCCCGTGAACAGCCTGTGAAAAACCTCCTGGGCTTTAGGGATAGAAGTGGTGCAAAGGTGAGGGGATCAGAAGTCCTGTGGATCCCCCAGCAACTCAACAAAAACTTGCTCAGTTGAACTACTGCCCAAAGGAGAGATTGGGCAAGGCTGTTACTTCTGCTGTTCCTACGATTGATGCTGTATCTCAGGGTCTTGAACTGCTTTCTCTGGGAAGGAAAAATTAAAGATTCTATCCTTTGCATGGGTTCTGCTGGCCTTGGATCAAGGGAACTGGATGGTGTGCTTAGAGGATTTGTATTTCAAACTGCCTGTCCTGCTTTCCCCATGAAGTACCTCAGCTTTGTAGTGGGCCCCACCAACTATTAGATTGCTGTTCTAAGCTTTGGCCTTATGTTGGCTCCTTGTAGGAGAGTGGAATCTGACTAATGGTTGCCCCCAACTTTTTGCCTGGTATTTAAGTGGTTTTTGACTAGTCTGGCTGGGATCCTGCTATCCAGGACCCCAGCCTATCTGCTTTCTCCCTAAAACTGTTGTGAGTACTCTAGGTACAAACATAATTGGATGCTGGGCATGCCCTACCAGTCCCTTGTAGATGGTACCCTAGGTACCCAGGGCATGGGTCCCCCAGTAGGCCTACCAGGGCTGCAGCACTTATTGTGCCACCCTGGGACAGCCACCCAAACTGACACCACCAGGCCACTACTGTAGCCTGGGTAAGGTGGTGCTAGCACCCCTTACAGGGATGTAGGTACCCTATGTCCCATACCATACAACACATGTACTCTCATAGGTCACCCCTATGGCAGGCCCTGGTAATCCTACAGGGCTGGGTGCTGAGGTATGTGTGAGGGGGGACCCCTACGTGAGTAGGACCTCTCTGCAACCTTCGTAAAAACGTTACTGGGTTGTTTGTAGTGTAGCCATACCATATACTCTTAACCGCATTATAAGTTATTGCGTCATCGCTGTAACTTAGGAGTGGCTACACAGAACCATATCGTGTTTGGTGTCAAACATGAAGGAATCATACCCCCAGTCCAGCCATGGGCATGGGGGCACGATTCCCCCTTGCTAGGAGGGTGATATGGGAAAAGCGGTAGAATTTGGAAACCAATTTAAAAGTGCACATGTACCACAAAATGGCTACTGTTCGCCACCTACACGACTCTGGCTGGCTGTTGCTGGGGAAAACCCCAGCCTCGCCATCTGGACAATAGGGCTCCTGTGGCAGGGAGGTGCCAGCACCTCCCCAGACAGGATATGTGGATTGGAACAGGGTGGGTGCACCAAATGTCCTTTCAGAGTTGCACGTAGGCAGCTGCAGAGCCCCAATTCTGCATACACCGCCTGGAACCGGTTCAGGGGCATCCTGCCCCTCGCCCAGGCGGGAAACACACAAAGGGGAGTGGGTGTAGCCACCCTTTCCCGCCTCTACTCTGATTGGTAGGCTCTATTTTGGACCATCCCCTAATCTTGGGGATATATGGGAATAACTTTGCCCTAGAGCCTTAGATTCGTACAGGACTTCACAGAACTGACCTTCGACGAGCTGCTGCCCAGCTGACTGAAGAAATCTCCCTTGGGATAAAGGAGTTATCCCCCTGCTTGGCAGGCACCTAAAAAACTACAAGATACCCGGTTGGAACTTCGTTGCTCTCACGACCTTCGACGCCTTCCAGCAACCTCGAGGCGGGTCTCCAGTGCATCCCAGCGTCCTGTGAGTGTGCCCAGCAAGTCTGAGCACCCTGGACCACGTGGGTGTCGAGATCCCCGCATACCCCGAGACACCGGCCACCTCTTGTCCAGCACACGACCCCGACCAGTGGGGAAGTTGTGCTTTGGCCCATTCTTGAGCCAACCATCAAGCAGCATTTGTGCCGACTCTCAGCTCCCTGGCCCGCTCCGGTGGCCCGTGGGAGCCCTTTTACGCACTCCATTTTGCTGCCTTCCGCGGTCCCTTGTCTCTCGACTTGTGGGCCCTGACGGAGGACAATCTTCTTTTCTAAGAGTTCCCCTGGTTGCTCCAGGCCTGCTCTACGCTCCCTGCAAAGGAGAGCACCCTCAGACCACGTGGGTCTGCACCAGCAGCTGCTTTGTTCATCTTGCGTGGGTTGCGGTTGCCAATGCTTAGTGGATCCAATTGGGACACTAACACCGCAGCGACCCTCAGCCGACGTGGGACAGTCGCCCTCCAGAAGCTGTCCTTCCTTGAAGCCTCCCGGAGCCCGTGACTGCAGAGCCCAGCTGTACCTTCCACACCTGAAGCACCCGACATCCACGAGCTCCTTCCTGTGAGCTCCCTGGTCACTGTGCTGTGACCCAGACTCTGTCCCCTCTGCTTTCAGGTTCATCTTTGTCTTTTCTTCAACTTTAATCTTCACGACTTCAACGACACTTCCAGCTAGCAGCAGTTTGGACTCCTTTTCCATAGAAAATCAGCCCGCGACCCGACACCAGAATCGACCTATGCACCCGGCTTCCCTAGGGCAGGTAACAGTGGTACTTCGGTACTTCCGTGGTGGTGGGCTCTCCAAAGCCTTAAGTCTCAAGCCTTAACTTTGTACTGTTGTTAGAAGTGTCCTTAAACCTTAATTATTCAACCGCGACATTCTCCATAGGCTAACATTGCGATCCCGATAGCAACTTCTCGCACTGCACACGCCCCCCGTGGGTCCCCTTCCTCTTAACTGTGGGTGGATTTTTAAGGGGCCAGCGATCCTGAATGCCCTAGGTATTGCCTGTAGAATTGTCGTGGTTCTTATACCACTATTTTAGTATATGGTTTGGTCCCCCCCTGGGGCCCATTGATTTCTGTGCTATTTATTGTGTTTATAAATGCTTGTTTGACGTGTAACTTTGCCACTAGCCACATAAAGTGACTGTGGGATTCTGTCTAGAATAAATACATATATTTTATATATATACCTGTGTGGGCTACTCTTTCATTTGGTTATTCAAGAGGTTATTATGGTAAAACAATAAGCTTAACACTCCTTCAAGACTTAGCCTGAAGGCTGCTCTCCACAGCTACCACTAGGATAGCTTTCTTTAAAGGTTGTCTTAAACCTACCATCGATAGGAGTCGAATTGGACTGGTGCAAGGTGTCCTTATAACTAGGAACAGCATATGCCAGGCCAACTTCTCACATTGGTGTGCAGCGGTGGGATTCAAGCTTGCCATTGTTTTACCAGATAACAAATTGAATTTCTAAAGTGAAAGCCACAAGGTACCAAAGGTACATATAAATTCAAGCTAGAATACAATAAGTTCTACTGAACTTGGAGTTGTGTGTAGAGGGTTTAGCACACCTTGACTACAACTCAAGAGAGGGTTCAGTAGGCCACACTTAGTGTAGGTAGATACATCACTGCACTAAACATGTCTTCAGGTAGCACTAAGGCTATGGAAGGACCCCAGAGGGTCCCTATAGATAAGTATGATAATTTCACCTTTGCAGAGCTCAGGGAAATGTGCACCCTTAGGAGACTGAAGACAGAAAGAGGTGCCAACACAAAACGTCTCAAGGAGATCCTGCTCATAGCAGACTTTATGGAGTCCATAGGATCCAGAGGGACGGACAGAGTGGGTGGGCACCCCTCAGAAGAGGACACTCCCATAGTGGAATCTGATGGGGAACAGGAAGAGGATGAAAATCCTGACCTGGAAGAAACAGACCACTCACAGCATGGAGGTGATGGCCCAAGAGGCACTCCCTCCACCCTTAAAAGGAGAGTGGTGGATCCAAGAAGGAACAGATCCCCCTCAGTGTGATCCAACCATTCTAGGAGATCCAAAGGGTCCTCTGCCTCTTCTCAGAGAAGAGAAACCTCTCATGAGAGGAAATGCAGACTGATCAAATTTGAGCAGGCTAAGCTTGAGCTTAAAAGAGAACAGTTAGCATTGGACAGGGAAACCCTGGAGCTTCAGAAAGCTTCAAAGAAATGTGGTCTAGAGATCCCTGGTGGCAGTGATGAAACCCCTAGAGTTAGAGAGAGAGTCCCTGACAATAGGAACCTCCACAAGATTGTGCCCCCCTATCAGAATGGGGATGATATCCACAAATGGATATCTGCTCTTGAAAGGGCCTGTAGAGTACAGAGGGTCCCTGTAGAGCAGTGGGCAGCAATCCTGTGGCTCTCCTTTTCAGATAAAGGTAGAGACAAGCTCCTCTCTGTAAGAGAAGAGGATGCTGATGATTATTATATCTTGAAAGCTGCTTTAATAGATGGGTTTGGCTTAACCACTGATCAATACAGACTTAAGTTCAGAGACACCCAGAAAGCACAGAATCAAGATTGGGTAGACTTTGTGGATTGTGCAACCAAGGCACTGGAAGGTTGGTTAAATGGCAGTAAAGTTAATGATTATCAAGGATTGTATAATCTCATAATGAGGGAGCAGATTCTTAATAATTGTCAGAACCAACTTTTACACCAGCACCTGGTGGACTCTGATCTGACCTCTCCCCAAGAATTGGGAAAGAAGGCAGACAAATGGGTCAGAACCAGGATTAGGCCTAAGAACCAAGTTGGTGACCAGAAGAAGGATTCCACTAAGCCCAAAGAGAAAGGTGGGGATGATAAACAAGAAAAGTCCTCTGAAGGGCCCCAACAACCCAGTGCTGGGGGTGGGTCCCAAAATACTTCCTCTAATAACAAGAAACCATATTGCCATGTGTGTAAGAAACCTGGCCACTGGAAAACAGACTCCAGCTGTCCAAAGAATGGCAATAAAGAGAATGTTCCTCCAAAACCTGCTCCAACACCTCCTGTTACTACTAGTAGTAATCCCCCAGGTGGTGGGAGTGCACCCAAAAACTTAGTTGGGTTCTCGTTGGGGACACCAGTGGACTCTGGCCTAGCCAGGTCCCCTGCTTTAGCAACTATGGTCTGTGATGGTGGCATGGGGTTTGCCAACTTTACCATGAGCCCCAGTATTCTGGGCAGGTACAGACAAGAACCAATAATCAATGGTCAGAAGGCTGTGGCCTATAAGGACACAGGGGCCAGTGTCACCATGGTGACCAAGAGGCTAGTGCCCCTAGACCAGCTTTTACCTGGGTTTAGCTACCAGGTGACCAACATAGATGGAATCAGGACAGATCATCCCATGGCAGTGATAAATCTCAGCTGGGGAGGGGTCACTGGCCCCAAGAGAGTGGCAGTATCCCCAAACTTGCCTGTAGATTGTCTACTGGGGAATGATCTAGAAATCTCAGCCTGGGCTGAGGTTGACCACAAGGCCCATTTGAAAATGGTAGGAATCCCTGAGAGAGTGGATGAGACCCTGGGGGCCTCACCTCCACCCCAGGAGAAAATAGAAAGAGTGAAGCCTGAAACTATGGATCACTCTACCCAAACAGAGAGCATAGGGGAAGAGGAACAGTCCTCCCCCCACCAGACTACAGGTAAGGGTCAAGTTTCTCAGGGAACTGATCCTGCCCCTTGTGAAGTAACTGCCCCAGAAGTGGACAGGCCTGACCTGCCCACCTCTCTGATGGCAGGGGATCCTTCCAAGGTGGTACCCAGTCTGGAGCAGGTATCCTGCCCCTCTCTACCCTGCCTCAGTCAGCCCAGGGCTGCAGAGGTCAGGGAGGTCAGTGGACCCTTATTGGGCCCCTGCCCAGAGGAACCCCCTCATCAACAGATTAGGGACACCCAGCAGAGTAGTTTCAGCCAGGTGAATATTCCTCTACAAACTGAGGGATCCCCCTTACCCCTAGGTATAGGCACCCCTCAAATGGATGTTGTTGAGCACAGGGAAACCTGGGGCCTAGCTGCCCCAAACCTTCCAGTGCCCTCCACTATTCCAGCCAAAGGGATCCAACCCCCAGCTGTAGGCAGCCAGAGGTTGACCCTTAGGGCCAGATATGACACAGTCATGGGCAGAAAGGCTTCCATAGTGGCCAGTGATCTGAGGAGGTTGAGACCAACCCAAGTAGGGTCTCACTTCCAGACTCAGACACCCCACCAGCCCACCTCTGACCCAAAAACCAATACAGGTAATTTCCCTAGACTTTGGAGAAACTCTAGAACCCCTTGGGGTAGGATTTCCCAAGTGGACCATGACACAGGGAGCAACCATGTTAGTACAGGTTCTTCCTTATATGGCCACTCAGGAAATAAAGGCTTATCTGGACAAGGTTAGCCTTATCTCCTTTCGTTTGGGGGGGGGGGGGGTTATGTAGGAGAGTGGAATCTGACTAATGGTTGCCCCCAACTTTTTGCCTGGTATTTAAGTGGTTTTTGACTAGTCTGGCTGGGATCCTGCTATCCAGGACCCCAGCCTATCTGCTTTCTCCCTAAAACTGTTGTGAGTACTCTAGGTACAAACATAATTGGATGCTGGGCATGCCCTACCAGTCCCTTGTAGATGGTACCCTAGGTACCCAGGGCATGGGTCCCCCAGTAGGCCTACCAGGGCTGCAGCACTTATTGTGCCACCCTGGGACAGCCACCCAAACTGACACCACCAGGCCACTACTGTAGCCTGGGTAAGGTGGTGCTAGCACCCCTTACAGGGATGTAGGTACCCTATGTCCCATACCATACAACACATGTACTCTCATAGGTCACCCCTATGGCAGGCCCTGGTAATCCTACAGGGCTGGGTGCTGAGGTATGTGTGAGGGGGGACCCCTACGTGAGTAGGACCTCTCTGCAACCTTCGTAAAAACGTTACTGGGTTGTTTGTAGTGTAGCCATACCATATACTCTTAACCGCATTATAAGTTATTGCGTCATCGCTGTAACTTAGGAGTGGCTACACAGAACCATATCGTGTTTGGTGTCAAACATGAAGGAATCATACCCCCAGTCCAGCCATGGGCATGGGGGCACGATTCCCCCTTGCTAGGAGGGTGATATGGGAAAAGCGGTAGAATTTGGAAACCAATTTAAAAGTGCACATGTACCACAAAATGGCTACTGTTCGCCACCTACACGACTCTGGCTGGCTGTTGCTGGGGAAAACCCCAGCCTCGCCATCTGGACAATAGGGCTCCTGTGGCAGGGAGGTGCCAGCACCTCCCCAGATAGGATATGTGGATTGGAACAGGGTGGGTGCACCAAATGTCCTTTCAGAGTTGCACGTAGGCAGCTGCAGAGCCCCAATTCTGCATACACCGCCTGGAACCGGTTCAGGGGCATCCTGCCCCTCGCCCAGGCGGGAAACACACAAAGGGGAGTGGGTGTAGCCACCCTTTCCCGCCTCTACTCTGATTGGTAGGCTCTATTTTGGACCATCCCCTAATCTTGGGGATATATGGGAATAACTTTGCCCTAGAGCCTTAGATTCGTACAGGACTTCACAGAACTGACCTTCGACGAGCTGCTGCCCAGCTGACTGAAGAAATCTCCCTTGGGATAAAGGAGTTATCCCCCTGCTTGGCAGGCACCTAAAAAACTACAAGATACCCGGTTGGAACTTCGTTGCTCTCACGACCTTCGACGCCTTCCAGCAACCTCGAGGCGGGTCTCCAGTGCATCCCAGCGTCCTGTGAGTGTGCCCAGCAAGTCTGAGCACCCTGGACCACGTGGGTGTCGAGATCCCCGCATACCCCGAGACACCGGCCACCTCTTATCCAGCACACGACCCCGACCAGTGGGGAAGTTGTGCTTTGGCCCATTCTTGAGCCAACCATCAAGCAGCATTTGTGCCGACTCTCAGCTCCCTGGCCCGCTCCGGTGGCCCGTGGGAGCCCTTTTACGCACTCCATTTTGCTGCCTTCCGCGGTCCCTTGTCTCTCGACTTGTGGGCCCTGACGGAGGACAATCTTCTTTTCTAAGAGTTCCCCTGGTTGCTCCAGGCCTGCTCTACGTTCCCTGCAAAGGAGAGCACCCTCAGACCACGTGGGTCTGCACCAGCAGCTGCTTTGTTCATCTTGCGTGGGTTGCGGTTGCCAATGCTTAGTGGATCCAATTGGGACACTAACACCGCAGCGACCCTCAGCCGACGTGGGACAGTCGCCCTCCAGAAGCTGGCCTTCCTTGAAGCCTCCCGGAGCCCGTGACTGCAGAGCCCAGCTGTACCTTCCACACCTGAAGCACCCGACATGCACGAGCTCCTTCCTGTGAGCTCCCTGGTCACTGTGCTGTGACCCAGACTCTGTCCCCTCTGCTTTCAGGTTCATCTTTGTCTTTTCTTCAACTTTAATCTTCACGACTTCAACGACACTTCCAGCTAGCAGCAGTTTGGACTCCTTTTCCATAGAAAATCAGCCCGCGACCCGACACCAGAATCGACCTATGCACCCGGCTTCCCTGGGGCAGGTAACAGTGGTACTTCGGTACTTCCGTGGTGGTGGGCTCTCCAAAGCCTTAAGTCTCAAGCCTTAACTTTGTACTGTTGTTAGAAGTGTCCTTAAACCTTAATTATTCAACCGCGACATTCTCCATAGGCTAACATTGCGATCCCGATAGCAACTTCTCGCACTGCACACGCCCCCCGTGGGTCCCCTTCCTCTTAACTGTGGGTGGATTCTTAAGGGGCCAGCGATCCTGAATGCCCTAGGCATTGCCTGTAGAATTGTCGTGGTTCTTATACCACTATTTTAGTATATGGTTTGGTCCCCCCCTGGGGCCCATTGATTTCTGTGCTATTTATTGTGTTTATAAATGCTTGTTTGACGTGTAACTTTGCCACTAGCCACATAAAGTGACTGTGGGATTCTATCTAGAATAAATACATATATTTTATATATATACCTGTGTGGGCTACTCTTTCATTTGGTTATTCAAGAGGTTATTATGGTAAAACAATAAGCTTAACACTCCTTCAAGACTTAGCCTGAAGGCTGCTCTCCATAGCTACCACTAGGATAGCTTTCTTTAAAGGTTGTCTTAAACCTACCATCGATAGGAGTCGAATTGGACTGGTGCAAGGTGTCCCTATAACTAGGAACAGCATATGCCAGGCCAACTTCTCACACTCCTCAGATCTTTATCAATGTCACCTTGGTGGTCGCAGTTCATCTTCCCTGGTTGTGGATACATGTATTCCTGTACCTCAATGACTATCAACTGACGACGGGCTCGCCACTGCTGTGTCAGACCATTTGCTGAGTGCGGTGTCACTACTGTTTAATCTGTGGATCTTAATTACTAGGTGACAATCACACCTCCAACCCACACAGATATCGCTTTTCTTTGGGATGATTCTAGGTATGGTTGCTTTGAAGGCCGCTCCCCACCCTTAGAGACTCCAGGACATTCAGGCTATGATCCCATTGTCTCAGATGAAATCTCAATTTTCAGCATAGTTAGTTTTCCAACTGCTGGGCCTTTTAATCACTTGCATTTTGTTAATTCTGTTAATTTGATGGCATTCAGAGTCTAACCACAGTGTGTTTAAGAGACTGCTTAATCTGTTTTATGGTTTAAACTGTGTTTGAAAAGTTTACGTACCACTCGTTTTTTGCTAGAAAAAGTGATTTGTTGAAGTGTGCGAATAGCAGTATTTTTAAGTGGCCTTACCTGCAGGGTTGAACGGGAACTACAAAGTGTGGATTGAGCCCGTCTGTATCCAAAGAGCTTCTGACTTCAGGAGCGGCTACCTTCCCACCAGCTTGTGTTTAAGGTCTAATGCCACTTATATACGTTTCTTACTGGTTGTTGCATCTGTGCTCTGATTGGTTCCTAGTTCTAGGGTTTCTATTGGACTTAGGTTTGAGTTTTGATTGGCTAATAGGGCTAGGGCTGTGATAGGTTGATAGGGCGAGGCCTCCCATTGGTTCTAGGGGTTAGGGCTAGGGTTCCCATTGCCAAAGGTCACCTGACCTATGGCTATCTAATCTTAGGGCGTCTAAGCCAGGGGTCGAGGCTAAGAGTGGAGAGGACAAGGGTAATTTCTGGTCCTGCTCGAGACAGGCTGGGCCTAGGGCCAGAAATTCTGCCCTTTTCACCATTTACCAGTAACCACCTTAACGCATCAATACCCTCAAACATCTTAACAAACTCACAACAATTGCACTCAACTCATCTACTTCAAACAAACCATAACCACATTTCAATGTCTCAGCAACCACTAAAAAAAACACAAACCACACCTATACACCCTTCTACTCCAATTACAACATACGGACACCTTCACCTTCACCTCCACTCTCACACAAAACACCACTCTGTCCTATAGGACTAACAAATCCACACATCCCCAGCACAACACAAAGAAACATTATACATAGCTTTAATCCGTCCAGACACACTCCCTGTTCATACAAAACACCAGCTCTTGCCCCTAACAGACCCGTTTCTGTCACCACCAAACCTATACTCAACCCTCCATCATATTATCCACCAACAACCTCCTCCTCTTTTTAACAATCCTTACTCTCTACTCCACCACACATTTCCTCTTCTGGCGATCAAATCTTACACAAACACTCATAACTCTTTCCATCCCCTCTTACATACCACATACACTCTTCTACAACACTCATCAGCCACTTTACCATTCAACTTCCACTTGCTAACAGTACTTTGCATTCAAACCCTTCTCAGAAAACTACTACGTCAATATTTCCTCTCACTATTCCACAAAAACAAAGCATAACACACACACCAGCAAATCAAAATCTCACACACACACATTTTCCTAATGCATTCTGTCACAAAATAGAACCATACAACCACTCCCACCCTCATGTTTATTCAAATAATACACATTCACCTGCCTCTCATCCATTGTACAATTTAAAGCCCTAAAACATGTCCCACATGCTCCACCACCACCCCAACCCATATACCATCCAACCTAAACAGGCACAAACAAAATAAACAACATGCCACTCTTCAGAACTTAGCATATCCATGTCTATTACACAATGAGGCTACTCTACAAATACAATACAGCTCACAAAGTCGCTCTCAACCAACACCTCCACCACTTGCACACACAGACCGAAGAAAATGCCTTCTAAGCCTGCTGGACGAGTAATACGAAATAGAAAAAACAACACTATTGCTATCCTCATAAAGTTAATTCCAGCAGGAATGACTCACCTATTACAAGTTCAAAAAAATACTGCTCACTCTTCTAGGAAACAAAGTCTCACCATCACCAAAACACAATCTCTAAACTGCCTACTAATAAATATTCGATCACTCTCTAAACAAAAGCACCACATCTGCAACCTACTAACTGACACACAACCAGACTTGCTCTTCATAAGTGAATCATGGTTGGTAGAAGCCGCTCCTCCAGTCTATCAAACTCTCACACAATATCATATATGCAAAAGAGGAAGTGGACAAGCTGTTAGATTCAAGCAAACAATAAATCTCACCAAAGCGGGCAACTTTTCCATACAAGGTTGTATCTGGTCATCACCAGATGCAACCTTGCACCAACTTCCTCCTGAAACTTATTTCTCGTTTACAGACCACCACGTAGTAATGCAACATTCCCAGACACGTTTCTAGACACAATTTAAAACCTTATAACATTACACTCCAACCTTTGCATTCTTGGTGACCTAAACATTTGGTTTGACAAACCCACTATGCCCCATTTAAAAACTATCATCACAGGCCTAGTCACAATGAACCTACATCAGAGCACACAAACCCACACACATCACTGGACACATCCTAGATGTCATTTTTGCAAATTCAGAACTAGTTACCTTTTAAAGGATTACTCCAGTCACGAAGTCACACCATCATTTGGTAGCTTTCCAACATAAAATACCACAAATCACCACACCTAAAAGCAACTTACATGCATCCAGCTATCAACCATGGAACAAACTAAATATTGAATACTTAGAAACACAATTAGAAACACACTTAACATCCAACACAGATCTAGACACAATAAATTCTATTCAAAAACTTTGAGTGGCTACAGAAATATTTTGATATCCTAATACCACTAAGAACAACAAAACAGGACAAAAGAAAACAAACACCTTGGAGAAATACAGAACTAAAAAAGATAAAATAACAAATTAGAAAGCTGCAACACACCTGGCTCAAAACAAACAGCGGACAACTGAAACTTCACCTACGTAAACTTAACAGAATATACATGTCAACAATCAAAATAGCTCAGAAAAAGGTACTATTCAGATAGAATTCAAAACACCAAACGTGCAAATAAAGAACTTTATAAAATTTTCACCGAATTTTGTAAACCTACATGCACAGAAGGAACTCATTCTATAACTCAAGAATTCACTGACAAACTGGCAAATCATTACACAACCAAAGCAGACAAGTTGGACTCCTATTTAAAACAAAGGGAAACAACCAGCATCAACCCATTTCCAAACGACCCCTCCAAGAGGAGGCAAACCCAGGCTCTGCATGTCTTCAAACAAATATCACAAAGTGAATTTATGGATCTGGCCAAAGCAAGCAGGCCTGCCAGCGGCCCTTCTGACCCTTGCAAACCACAAATATTCAAGAACATTCTTTTAACTACCTCTGCTGCCACAACAGTAAGAAGAATCATCAAAAATTCTTTAACAACAGGAATATTTCCAGAAGACTTAAAAAAGGCATACATAAGCCCATTATTAAAGAAAACAAACCTGGACCCGCATGACCCAACAATTATAGACCAATTACAAATCGACCTTTCCTGCGCAAACTGATAGAAAGTGCAGCATTTGCCCAGATGTAACAATTCAGTGAAGATAACTCCATACTTTCAGACTCCCAAACAGGATGCTGCCCAGGAAGTGGCACAGAATCTGTTCTCATCGCCATCTCGAATAACCTTAAAAACTCAGTAGACCGGAACGGGGTTGCTGCACTACTTCTGTTGGAACTCTCAGCTGCCTTCGAGGACCGCTCTCTACTGGATCACATCCTACCTTCAAAACAGAACAAATGTCATCCATACTTCCCCTTTCTCATCCAAACCGTACTTCACAAAAGAAGCGCTTTATCATCTCGCACATGCTTTTCAACATCTACATTAAGTCATTACCAGCAATGATCAATGAATTTCAGCTCACATGCTATAATTATGCAGATGAAACACAAATACTTCTTAAAGTGGAAAGCCCCAAAGACATTGGAAACTTACACATTTTCAGTTGCCTCGGAGCCGTTGATCATTGGATGACATAGAACCATCTCAAATTGAATGCTTCCAAAACTGAAATACTCACATGTGGCGATTGGAAAAATGATGATCCACTCTGCACCTGACCTGACGATCTGGGACCACCTTCTAAAGTATCTAGGGAAGGAAGAAACCTTTGAATTACCATGGACTCCAAGTTATCGGGGAATGCCAAATCAGACAAATTAGGAAGATCAAGCTTCATAACCATGAAATCTCTGCAACATATCATTCTCCGCCTTGAACTTCCACACAAGGTCCAGGCTACTAGCTCTCTTGTATTGTCTAAACTGGAGTATACCAATGGCCTCTACCACGGATCATCTTTATCAACTATGAAAAGACTACAAAGTATTCAGAACTCTGCTGCCAGACTACTCCTACATTTAAAGTCAAAAGCTTACATCTCCCCTGCCTGGAGGGCCCTACATTGATTACCGGTTGCCAGAAGATCCATCTTCAAGCTGCTTTGTATCACTCGCAGAGCAAAACATGGAACAGGACCGCTTTTCATCAGAAATAAAATCACCAAATACATTCATCAAAGAAACATCCGCTCAAGATTGGCGCCTCGCCTCAAAACCCCAGCATACAAGGAAAAAACCATCGGTGGTACATCTTTCTCTGTACAAGCAGCCAAACTATGGAATTCGTTACCCTCAAACATACGATCCACGGGTAACTATTTTATCTTCTGAAGACTACTCAAAGTGACCACCATACTCAAACACCAATGTACAGCATATCCCTGTGTTTGTAAACCTTTATAATTTGACTATATGCATTGTATCCAGATGTGTATTTCTTTGAACAAATATGTATAATAGCTATGGTTATACAATATATAGTCTTTAGGTCTGCTTAACAAATTGTATATATTACTTATGGTTAATTTATATGCATATATATTATGTGCTTTAGGTGTTTATAGGTCACTGCATGGTTTTATATAAGTTGCTTGATTGGATGTTTATAGGTCTCGGTTTTATTTATCTATCACATTATATAAATATAAACATAGCTATTTTATCTACAGGTGTTTAACTATTAAATTATTAAGGAAAAGATAAAACTAAAAACAGCTATAAAATGCACTAATAATTTAGCTTTGAGTACAGCAACTCCTGAAAGTTCGAGTTTTTACAATACAACTTTAAATCTCTACATATTACCTTCCTTATACATATATGCTCCTTCTATGTGGTTATGTATCTATATATTCATTACTTTACTCCTACTGTCGAAGAAGAAAAAATAAAAACACCTTTGACTCTCTCCAGTGAGCTACTCTATCTTACCCTATGCCTCTCTCGATGTATTGTCTGCCTCCACTCTTTGGCGCATAACCAAAACTAATTTTGCTACTGTCATCGCCAGAGTAACCCTTTTTATACTCTTCCTTCCTCTATCCCTCCTCGGCTCACCCAAATCTCATTTTACTACTATGATCTCCCAAACAACCCTTTCTAAATTCTTTCCTCACGTATCCCTCCTTTGACTCATTACAAACCTTATTTTATTACTAGGATCTCCCTAATCCCTTGGTAGAGATTCTTCCCTCCTCCATCTCTTGTTCCCAAACCTCATTTTACTGCTATGTTCTCCCTAATCTCTTTCTAGAGATTCATCCCTCCTCCATCTCTCCTTTTACTCATCCCAAACCTTATCTTACTGCAATGATCTTCCAAATAATACTTTCTAGACTCTTCCCTCTTCTATCCCTCCATTATCCTATTCAAGCCAGATAACAGATTCGCACGTCCACCATTCAAATTAACTCATATATCCCTATACTAATAATTCACCGCTAATCCTTTTTGGGTTCTAAAGAGGGTGCTACTTGCCAAAAATCACTTCAGTGCCTGGTCCGGGGTAGCAAGCGATATATAAATACAAAATACAATTAAAGACGTGAAAAGCAAACTTTTACACTACATTCCTGCATCCCAGAAAGACCTAGCACATTGGTTTTAGGAATGCGCCTCGCTGATCCAATTGCAGGCTGTACTTTGATCTTGCTTTCCTCAATTAATTTCTGACGTTTGCTTCAGATCCCAGTGTTTTTTGTCATCACTACAGTCGATGCCAGCAGTGATAATGGCGAGGAAACTTAATTCCCATTCGACCTTTAGAGCTGGTAACAGTCAGTGTTGTGACTAAGAACCTTGACTGTACTGTAAATAAAGGCAGAGGGCGGGGGAGGCTGTCTGTGCATTCCACCTGCACACCCGGAAGTGCAGGGAGGGAGCTCCGAACGCAAGCAGAGACATGTTTTGCGGATTTGTGAATCCGTTTTTTTTTCTGTCGAATGCTTTAGCCAAAATACCTAATTTATGCAATTTAGTAGCTGTTAAATACAGGTAAAGGGCAATACGGGTTTCTGGTCTGAAAAATAACCAGTAGTTTTTTTTTTCTTTTAATGAAAAAATCCAGCTCCAAACTCACTGACTCGACCGAGCTCAAATTACCTTGTGGGCAAGGTGTGTCACGTCAAATGTTATTGGCTGCGCTGGCAGCTCCGGGGTTCGCGCTGTGAGACGCAGCTCTCTTTAGCATTACTTCTTCTGCTTGTGACATCGAAGCGCTCGCGCCTGTTAGCCCACTTGGCGTGGCCGTGTGAAGAAAGAAGAGACCCGCCCTTTCGGAAGTTTGTCAGGCGCTAGGCGGGGCACCGGTGCGGATCCCAGGTGTCTGCCATCGAGGGCTGGAGCTACCGGAGAGGGGGCAGGAAGTACCGCCGCCGTGCTGTTCACTGCCCGTGAACCTAACACTGCTGCCGGAGTCTCAAAATGGCTCTAAGAGTGCAAAACCAGGTGAGTGGCACCAACAACCCTCCCCTCGTTTATACGGCTTGATGTTTTTGGTTTTGATATTAATGTATAACTTACTTCTGTGGCCACGCTGTAACCTGCTCTCGCGTGCTGCAAAACGTGTCTGGCTGCACATTGAAATTGTTACCCTTTTCAGCGCGACTTTGGTTGACCTTTGCGCGTATTTTTATGCAATGTTTTTCTGTAGCATGCCTTGAAGCGTTGCTAATAAACGACACATGAAGTGTTCCGTGGAAAGGCACTTTGTTGAATCGTTTAGGGAACATTTGGAAATTAAACATTTTCACTCGTTCTTTTTTATCAAACTTGTAATTGTATAGGTTGGGGAGGGGGTGGGGGGGTTGTGCGACTGTACTTTTGCGCACCTTCAGAAGACTGCAGTGAATTACTGTTTGGGATCAATACTGGGAGGTTGACTGCAGTGGTTTGTGGGGGCAGCAACTGAAAGACTTATGTTTAGCTTGAGCTTGGACTTTTAAGTTGGATCAATCAGTTGGCAGCTGGAAACTTAAAAGTGTTGAACTACTTTTTGCGTGTTTGATATGTAAATATATTTTTGTAGCCTGGCGTTGCCGTGCTTAGTTTTTGATTCTATGAATGGTTAGCGGAGCACGCGCGCTGCTTGTTATTGCAGTGGGGTAGAAAGAATTTCATGCGCACCAAAGCAGTTTTCTATCACTGTCCTGGCATGCTTTGAACGGTTTTGTTGTTTACACTTGTCAGTGATCCTTCCCTGCTGGTAATTGGCCTGAGTGGGAGTGTTGCATGCTCTGCTCGGCTTAAAATCTAAAACCCTGGACCTTGTAGAGGGACACAAAATAGTGCAGCTGGTGGTATGGCATAACAGTCCAGTGCCCACGAGTGCGTGGGGGCCTCTGCAGCCCAAATGGATGATTTGAATAGTTAGAAACCCAGGACATTTACTTTCTTGTGGCCGCTTATGAGATCCCTTGGTTTTTCCCAGTAGAGGTAGAGAACAGACTTCCTGGGAAAATACATTGAAGCCCAACTTCTTTAAAATATAAGACGATTGTATCGGGGAGCTGTCCAGAGGGTGGGACAAGTCTTCCTGCAATGTTTACCTACTTTTTAGCCTGCCCAGCTGTTTTTGGGAACAGCTCTCAAGTGATACCGTGCCTGGGCCTCTAACATGACTGCATCCTCAGGCTGGGATTGGGAACGCCTTGAGAGAGCAGGCATGGCTTTAGGTGGTTTGAAAAAGTGGGGTGTCTCTAGAAGGGGCTGGCCAATAAAGTGTAAACTAGAAATCATTTCTAAGAAGTGTGATCTATGTACTTAAGGGCATGGCAAAAAAACATGTACATTCATATTCTGTGTTTCACACACTATACTACCTGAACAGTGTTTGTTTGGGTGCCTCTGGACATATCACAAACATGTGCCTAACACAAGCCAGACAGACCTCTTTGCCTAGCCAAAGTTTCTTACTAGAATCAAATACGTAACAAAATAATTTTGTTGAGAATGATTAGAGATGAAAATGTTGCAATTCTGTGTCTGAATTAACTGTTACTAAGATCTGTGGAAGAGGTAATGATCTTCAGAGTGCCTCATTCACCCCTGAGCCCCCTTCACCCCTCTTCTGCTAAAGCCTTTCACTCTTTAGACACTCATGCCCTCTTTCTCCCTATATTTGCTGAAATCGTCCATAGGCATAATCACACACCTGATCTTTTTCCTCTTCAACACCCACTCTTCACTCTCTCCGGCATGTAATTCCTCAGGGGTGTTTCTTCAGGAGGGGGTATATGGAGTGAGACACTCCCAAATAAACGCATTCTTGGCGTGGTAGTTGGGCCAGGGGGCTCTGAGTCTGGCCTGCTAAGTCTGTCAGTTAGTCGCATTGCGTGCCAATAATTAAAGACAAAACTGTGACCTTTGATGTAAAACAGAGAGAGACACAGAAATATACATCTGATGGCTGAATTTCAAAATGTGAAATCAGATAACCTGGACTCAATACAGGCTTCCCCGCTTGCCCAAATTGTGTGATCCTATGGAACATATTTCACAGAGCATCTGGTTGCTTTATTATCACATATGAGAGCTCATTTAAATACGAGTTCACAATGTGTGCTGTGCAACAACTGTTATGATTGATTTAATAGACTACAGTGTTGCTCCATGTACAGTAGGAATCTAGGTCATGTTTAAGGTTTACATGACACTATATAGTGACTTGCCTCTTAGTTCACTAATGGCATTGTTGTTGAAAGGTGAGCCATTAATGTTTCTAAGTTTATGGTTAAAAACTATCACTTTTAATAAATGACTCTATTCCTAGATATAAACTGATGTACAAAGGTCAAACGCTTTTGCATCTTAGATTAAAAAAATTGTTTTTGAAGATACTGTATCATATTTTTACATTATATTTGTTGAACAATATACATGCCAAACATTTTAATGGCTTGGCTCGTGCACAGTCGTAGAGCCAAGAAGACCCTAGCGGTGACTCTGCTCCCCCTATTAAGTTGTTGATGAGCCCGCCTCCTATTTGCAGCCCGGGCTTTGTACACGTGGCCATCAGTCATTTGATAAAATGATTTGTTAAAGGTGAGAACTGGAAACATGGCGCTCTGCCTACATGCACCGATTTGACAACTCTACCAACTAGGGTTCTCATAGCGGAGACGAAGAAGAGTGCAGTTTTTCTCGTTCTCATTTCATTGAGAGCTTTTAAAAGATTCATATTTTTTGAAGTGGAAACGTAACTATATGTGTGGCCTGATTCAGAAAGGTCAAGAGAAGAATTCCCCTATTTGGCACATCATCAGGTGAACTAAAAGATTCTTACCCACACCAAACCATTCACTCACCAGAACAAGCACCCTTGTCTTAACCACATGTGGACTCGTAATTAAAAATTTCTATATTTTATTAGAAACAATGACATAATAAAACATTTCTTTATAGCAATCACAAGACAGTAAAATCTGCGCCCAATGTTATAGTTGTTGGACAGTTAGAAAATAAAGAAATTACAATAAAAAACATACAGTAAAAATACATTAAACCAATTTCATCCAAAGAGTCATTTGTAAACACTGGGAGAACACAAGTAAGAAAGATGCTTTCTAATCAAAAAACAAAGGAAGACAAATGATCTAGATCAACTATTCTCATTACACTAGATACTTAGTGTTTGCATTTTCCGGAGAACAGATGTCATTCCGATCTATAGTCTCCTTTACTTTAAAGTTGCGTCGACGCGTTTCGGTGGAAAACAGAAAATAGAAGACCACCTTCTTCAGGACAGTTAATTATGGTCTCCCACAATATAAAGAATCTAGACAAATCATAAAAGTTGGCATTAAAAATCAAAAAAGACATACATTTAATATACCCATCTCTAATATACAATTTGTACAATTGTGATTTACATCTATACACGCCATACATGGGTGTCAACAATTTTATAAAAACCTTATATGGGTGTCCACAATTTAATAAAAATCCCTATACCAGTTTCCAAACTCTAACAGGGGCAGCAGAATCCATTATAGGAAAGAGAAGTGTAGTTCTCCTGGTGATTCATCAACCACAACCACACATGTACTCCCAATCTTTAACATAGCTTATTCACCACACATCATCCATGCGCTCTTCTTATTTGAATAGAACAGCTAGGTTTCTATTAAGTGAGGGATATTACCTTCTATTCTAGCCAGTACATCCAAGCGGTAGGTACTAGAGGATTCCTTCCCTTACTTCTCTTTAACGGGAGTGCGGTAAGTTCATAGGATATATAAGGGAACACACCTCTTAATCTGAAAAAATAGAATCAGATATAATTATAGCCTCACCTTAGAGCCTACTAAAGGAGGATAAAATGCCCTAATGTCTGTCTTGTTATATATACCTGCCATCCTGTGTGTCCGTTTTAAAGTGCGCTCATAGTATAGGAAAGGTGGGACCGGCTAAAACTGTAAGAGAAGTCCAAACATAAATATCATATGGACCAACCCCCAGCCCCAAAGAACAACATAGTCTATAGGTTCCACTTACTGAAAATAGGGAACAATCCCGTCCAAAAGCTTGTCTCAGGGGTAAGGAAATACTCTATTCTTTTAAGAACATATCCGTCCTAAATATCCATACTTCATTGGCTGATGTATTTGGTTAGATCTCGGTACACAAGTATTCTCGAGATTCCAAAGATTTCTATAAGGGGTAAAAAATAAGACGAGGGGATTGTATGAGTTAAATCACTTATTGTTCCAATCCTGTGTCCATAGATTTCGATAGACTCAGCTGTAGTATGCACATATATTAACTATTTCTATCCTATAATGGCTACTTCTAACCAGTTGGTGGCATGTGGAAATTAATAAATACTGATTCAGAAAGGTAACTTATAGATTTGTATAATTTACACCTTTGAGTAAGTTTACTACTTTTTGACTGGTCACAAAATCAGAGTGTAAATTTAGTTCAAACATGTAACTGTGGTGTGTGCTTTTATTTTTTAAAATTTTTTTGCAGTAATATTTTAGAAGTACGGTTTGTGAATCACGTTTTGCACTAGCTTTGTAGTACTACAAAACGCACTACAAAATGCAGATTGTGAATAGCCCCCCCCCCCCCCCCCCATTTAGAGTAAATGTACACCCTGATTTTGTGAGTAGCCAACAAGTAGTTAATTTACTCTAAAGTGCAAGTTGCTCTTTGATTCAGGACCATATTACAGGGCTTGAAAAATGGTACTAGTCCTGCAGGTCTAGTACCTTGAAAAATCTCCTCGACCTAACAGTAACCTACTTGACCTCCGTCTCTGAAAGCAGAGCAAAAGTGACAAGATAACAAGATTTAAAGGCATCTTTATTGCTCATTTGCTTTGTGAGCAATAAAAAGGCCTTTAAATCTTGTTATCTTGTCACATTTGCTCCGTTTTCAAAGATGGAGGACAAAAAGTTAGTATGTTTTCCTACTCACCAGAAAGGGCGAGTAGGACCTTAAATAGCTCGACCTCATAAAATTACCTCGCAAATGCGAGCGGTCTTGTCGAGCCCTGATATAGTGACTGAATTATTAGAAAAATATTACTTCTGCATCCATAGAAGTACTCCTTGAATGGGTGAAAATTTACTGATTATTAGAATTCATATACATTTGGCAGTAGTAGGTTTGGAAAGCTGGGCCTGATTCAGGATTCCCGGCATCCTACTGGCAATTAAACACCCAAAAGGTGATGGGGTGAATGCTTCGAATAGTAGACCAGTGGCAATCGCTTGGGGCTCCATTCCAACACACCGTTTTTCACCCATTGTGCCACTCTGGACAGAGGCCTATCTAATGCAAATCAGTACTAACCCTGTTCCTCACGGAAACTGTCCATCCTAATCTTTGCTCATCTTTTTGTAGCTGGGAAATGTGAGATTCCCACTTCCTGAATCTCGCTGATTAAGCTACCCACCTGTAATTCTCATCTCCTCCACTTCACCATCCGCCACACGCACAACTCACCCAGTCAACTGCAAGTACTGCCTTTTCTTTTCCTTTAGTGCTGTCCTCATTTTGACAGCTCTAAACTTTCTTCACACACTTTCCCACAATGATACTTGGCACGTGAGCCCATCACTCTGAAGCCAATGATTGGGTGTGCTTGTAGTTTGTCCATCTTTATGACCCACCGACAGGCTCTGTGAGAAACTGGCAATACCATCTTTCTCAGCCCCAGAGCTCTAAATCGTGGTTGTTAGAAACACCCACCCACAACCTGGCTTCACCCGGAGGCAACTCATTTCACATTATGCACTACACCACAATCCTGTGTTGCCTGATGAAATAAAAACATGATGCACAATGAAATAAAATGTGAAATATAAAAAGGGACTGCATAGCTAACATGCCTCATGGGTGTTTACACAGCCATTGTTGAGAAATTGATCACTGTTTTTGTCTATTAAGTTCAGGAAAATGAATATAGGGACCTGTTTCAAAGTGTTTTAATTACTGCTGGGCCTGAGATCAGTCAGGACCTACCCTCTTAATGCCCTGGGCTGAGGCCAGATGGACAAGTAGCTTTTTGTACCACTTGGTACCTCCTGGCACTCCTTGGTGGAAACACCACCACAGAGGAGTGTATAGTTCCCTATCTCAGTAGGCAGAACCAGTGGTGGTGCAATCTGCAAATCTATGCGGGAGGACCTTTGGTTATCTTGGTGGTGGAAACCTTAAAGTTTTGTATATTATGACTTGTTCAACCTCTGATATCTTTTTGTAGAAAATAAAGTTGCATTTTATACACAGTGCTTCCACGTTATTCCTAAGACAAATGCCTTCCTAGAGAGGCGTAGGCCATAGACTATCATTCATTTAGTAGCATGAACCCTGCCACAGGGAAAATACAATGGCCATGTACTGTCCATATTATCTAAGGGGATTTCTTTTAAGGAATGGTGAAACATTCTTTCTCAATCTCTTGGCCTTATGGAAGTCACTCCACATAGCACATTCACACAGTGTATTCATACTTGTCTCTCCCTCAGATCCCGGTGCCCTGTCATAGAGGAGAGTGTGCTTGGGCCTCTCTGTGCTTTTGACTTGCAGAGTATTTTTTTAGCCCTTCCAGATTGTACTTAAACTAACTTGGACTTTACTGTAGGTGCTATGACTGTCCTGTGAGTCCCTGCCTCATCAGCATACCCATTTAGGGACTAGTCCAAGTATCGTCAATTATTTAGAGAGCAGGTAACTCATTGTAGTGGCTCTAAAATGTTCCCCACTTTGTCTTCCCAGATCTATTACTCTTTCTTCCTCTTGATCTTTAACCCCTTCCCTGCGGGGGTAATTCCCCCGCGGTGTGGGCTGCGGCGCCGCTGCGCTCGTGTCGAGCTCAGCTCGTCATGACTCACAGTGGAGCTGTGCTCATGACGATCTGAGCTCGTCACGACCCCGCCCACTGATTAATTCTCCCGCACAGGCAAGGAATTAATCGCGCGTGAGTGGACCGTGGCAGTTATGACGAGCTCAGCTCGTCATGAGCACAGCTCCACTGTGACTCATGATGAGCTGAGCTCGTTGTGAGCACTCAACGAGTTAATGATTCCAGCCCTATGCATAGGACATCAGGATAGAGTGAAATATGTATGACTGGTGATCTTCGGCTCTGATGCCAATGGGTGGCATTTGAGGGGTACCCTTGGAAATAGGACAGCAAAGACTGTCATATTATGGAGCTAATAAGGAACATGAGGATAGTCAAAGTGGAGGGCGCACACTGCCAGATGGTCTGTACCATTTCCCCTATGACATTAATGTACTTTGCTGTGTTTGTTGTATTACTCACAAGTAGGAGTGTTTGCCACCCATGTTGGTGCAACCAGAACCTGTTTTCAGTTGTTGCCCGTCTTCGGCACGTAGTAGCAGGTAGGTTTGGGTGTATTGAAATGCCGCTTGTAGTAGACCAGTTTAAGTACCACTCCAAAGCATGCAGGTGCATCCAGTGGCTTACCAACCAGACGAGTCCCAGAGGAGCTGAGCTGAAATGCAAGCCCTGGTGGTGAGCACTCGATTTCTGGTGAGTAATTAAAAATAAATAAAAATATAAACCACACAAATGCAATGGGATAGTTGGTACTCACTTGCTAGCAGTATCCTCCCCATTAACACCAAGACAATGACTGGTGTATGATTTGGATACATATGATTTCTCCCACCGTGCCCCCTTGAAAGTAGCTTTTCAATAACTCAGATGTACTTGGAAGAGCATGGGAGACTCGTAATTGCCAGTGGAGTGTGTCTGGTCTTGTAATCGATTTGTACATCTTCCCTGTAAGTGGTACGCTCTTGCATGCGGGTCTTTATCCTCCTTTCTTTGTTTATTAGGATTGATCAGATGCGTTGTTGGAATTGCAACTACTTGACAACACTCCTTTCATTTGCCTTTTCATAAAGTATACATTTACAGGTTTAGTGTCCCTTGGGAGCCTTATTTTTATTTGCTATGATAGAAAGTATCAAAACACATACAGGAAAATGTTTTGTGTTTGTTGAAAGTAACTATTTTCTTGGAATGGCTAGCGGAGAGAGAGGTTTCTGCTGTAATTTGACTCCGCTTCCCGGTCCTCCTTCAGTGACAAATGCACTGTGCAGCCGTCCTGGAATATTGCCTAAGATGTTCTTTTTCTTGTGTCAGGACGAAGAACTCTTTCTGCTTTTTGCCTTATTGAACATCGCCCTTTTCATAAATTAAGCAGCTTTTAAATGTAACCATAATTTCATCAATGTCCACAACATATTAATACAGTGTTGTTGGTAATAACAATCATTTTTATCTGCACTACAGTCTCGCACTGAATACCTTAATCTTGATTGTAGGCATGGGACACCTTTGTGGTGCAGGTCTAATCATGTTGATGGCGCTGACACTTAGAAGAAAGGGAGCTGCTATAGCCTCATAACACTGACTGGTTCGACACAACTTTTCAGTGTACGGAGTGTGCCATACTAGTGTGGGTGAACTTTCTTTCCAGAAGTGGTACTGAGCTCTAGGGGTCCCTTCCTGCCAGGGGTGAGGCCAACCAAGACTCGATACGTATCCCTTGATGCTCCTGCGCGGTTGTCATCTATGATTACCTTTTGTAAATGCAAAGTATCTCTGTCCGGGCCAGGACTGTCTCCCCCATACCATTACCCTGATGTTTTTCTGATTGGAGGACGTCTCGCTTGGATGAAAAAACTCTTTGGATAGTGGATTTGTGACCCTGCCTTTATCAGGAAGGTGCTAACTAGTGAAATTATTGACTGTTGTGGGAAATTATTTGCTTCTCATGTGGCAATGATGCTGTCCTGAGCTCATTCTGTAAGTGATCTGGGTTTTCATATTGCCAGAGAACCCGGGGATTCCTTTTGTTGTCGGGTACTATGCACCATGGGAATGAGCTTTTTAGAACTATTCTGTAGCTCTAGGGTATTTCAGTTTGTATGTTACCTTTAAAGTTCTACAAGTGGCTGAGGGAGAACGATGGAACACATCCTTTACTCTAGCACTGGGACCCAGCAAACGTGGCTTGAAGAGAGTCTTTATTCATAAAAGCTTATTGTGCTGTCAAGTGATGGGTGTTTTTTTTCGCGAAGGGATAACGTGATTACTGGTTGCTGCATGCTACTCCACTACACTTAATCTAATTTAAAATCTCTTAGTAAAGCAAGATATAGAAGCTCGATGACCTACCCTGAAATGTAACTGTTGAAAATGTGCTGCTGAGTTCTATTCCGTCCCTGATTTGGAAATCCGATGTTCTTGTAGACCAGGATTTTTTTACCTTTGCACCTTTTTGTTCTATAATAATAAGGGAATTTTATAGAGCGCTTGGTTACGATCAAAGCGTTCTGGAAAATTACTTTGAATAAAAAGCTTGACATTGAGTGATCTGCAGGTCACATGTTTGAATGCCAGCAAGTCCAACTCGTACATAATGCCCTCCTGGGTTAGTAAATTGAGTAGCCTTGAATAGGATAATGCCAAAGCAGGGGTCTCCAACCTTTTCTGTGTTGAGAGCTACTTCTGCTCAAGGAAAGTACTGCTGAGCTACTAGTATATGTTATCACTGTAAAGTAGTGGCAACATGTGTTAACATTACGACCACTTTAAGCAGGATTGTCAGTAGTAATCACCCAAGCATTCAAGATAAGGTTACCAGCAGAAATAGCAAGAAAGCATTTCTCACTATTAAATGCCACCCCCTCAATAATGAAGTTGCATTCAAATTATCAAATGCTCTGCGGCACAGAGGACAGAACTAGAGCAGTAAGTGTCCCCCCCCCCAACTCAGCTTGAATTAGCATTCGGCTATCAATTTTATTTTTTGTGTTGACATTTTTTATTAGCATTTCAGAATCATTAAACAAAAACAAGAAAACTCAAATACAAGTAATAAGGGTAAGGATCATATGATAGAGATTAAAAAGTAAATTCATATACAAGACAATATTTAATATTATGCTATCTAGGACAATAAATATATATATAACAATATATAAAGGAAAGAGTGAAAAAGCATACACAATCAAGTTTTAAAAACGAAATGATAACAAATACAAGCATGTTAAGAAAGTAAAAAAGGATTCCATATCTGTGAAAATAACTCTAGGTGATCTTGAATATTATATATAATCCTTTCGTGCGAAGCATTTTGAATCATAGCAGATAACCAGGACTCTTGAGATGGTGGAGTGTAAGATTTCCATTGTCTTAATATACAGATTTTAGCAGTTGCAAGCGCGGTATGTAGGAAACGAGATTGTGGTTTAGAAAGAGTGGGAACATTTCTGAAATCATGTAATATAATTTTAGCTGTGGAGAGGGGTAA
This sequence comes from Triturus cristatus, assembly GCF_964204655.1. Lineage (NCBI taxonomy): Eukaryota > Metazoa > Chordata > Amphibia > Caudata > Salamandridae > Triturus > Triturus cristatus. The sequence goes on from NC_140581.1 coordinate 865,045,773, forward strand.
ATGCAGTGAGATAGACTTATGTAAGGTCTGACCTATGTAAGACCAATAATGTTTAACCAATGGACACGTGCAAAGAATATGAACAATATCACATCCAGACGCATTACATCTCCAACAAATGGAATGCGGTAACAAGCCTGTCTTATATAATCTAACCGGAGACCAATGCCAGTCATGTAGAATTTTAAATAAGCAAAACTTTAAACGAGCTTCTCGAGCTCCCTTATCCAAACCATCTAGTATATTCATCCATTCCATATCTGAAAAAGAAGTCTGTAAACGTGTTTGCCATTTATGACGGAGATCGCAGGATAATGGGTGTGAAAATAATTGAGATGTAATTGTTTTGTAGAGACCTGAAATGACACCTTTCTGTTTGCCCCAAATTTGTAAATAAAACACTATTGGTGATATAGATAATGACCAAGGCGGGGCACCAAGAGCTTTGAGAAGAGATTTTCTAAGTTGATCGTATTTGGCATGCTGCAGCGGGGGTAAGTTGAATTCATCCGTTAACTGTGATAGAGGTTTAAGATCCCCGTCATGGAGAATTTGGTCTAGTGTGAGAATGCCTGCCGATTTCCATTGAGGCCATAGAAAGCTTCTACCTTTAATGCGTATTCTGGAGTTGTTCCATATAGGAGCCTTTACATGTAAACGAGAATTAATGCCCAAGATGCGATGTGCTCTTTGCCATATCTTGCGCATTGCAGACAATAGGGGGTTACGTGGATCTATTCGGCTTGAACCAGATCCATATAAAACTGCAAGACCATTTGTTGCAGAGAGAAGATGTCGCTCAACATGGACCCAATGTGGTGTATTTAAATTATCTTGGAGCATGTATGAGAGCTGTGATAAATGCAAGGCAATGGTATAATATTCAATGGAGGGAAGACTGAGACCACCATAGGAATGATGAGCATTTAATTTATGTATAGCCAGACGAGGTTTAATAGAACCCCATATGAAAGATTTAATTTTGGAATCTATAAGGCGCAATGTGGCTAAGGGAACATGAAGAGGAAGCATACCAAGAATATAAAGAAAGCGCGGTAACGTAACCATCTTCACCGTTTGAACTCTACCCCATAAAGACAGAACCAGCGCTTTCCATTTATCAAAATCTCGTTGCATCTGAATGATTAAAGACCCTAAATTATCTGATACCATGGCGTCCAATCCCTTATTTACCAAGATACCTAAATATTTTAACCAAGAAGGTTGCCAATGAAATGGATATCCCTGTATCACATCCCTTGAGGTGCCATCTGAAATGGGAAGTGCTTCACTCTTATCCCAATTTATTTTATACCCAGAAAAAGAAGAAAATTCTTCTATAATTTGAAGTAACGATGGTAAAGATCTGTTTAAATCAGTAATAGTGAGCAGTATATCATCCGCATATAGATAAAGTTTAGATTCACCCACCGGTAAGGAAATACCAACCACATTGGAAGATTGCCGAATAGCGGCCGCTAAAGGTTCAATGGCTAATAAAAATAAAAGCGGGGAGAGGGGGCATCCCTGGCGGGTGCCTCGCTGTATAGTAAAAGTATCGGAAGTAAATCCTCCACAATTGACCAGTGCAGTGGGTTGTTCATATAACAATTTAATCTTTCTTATAAATTGTTCTCCCAAACCAAATTTTTCTAAGATTAGGAATAAATAATCCCACTCCACTCTATCAAATGCCTTTTCAGCGTCTAATGATAATGCCAAAGCATCATCCTGTAAAGATTTAGCAGTATGCAGAGTGTGAGCTAGGGAGCGTAAATGATTTCTGGAAGATCGACCAGGTACAAAGCCCACCTGGGTATTATGAATGAGAGAGGGAATAACTCTGCGCAGACGAGAAGCAAGAATACTAGCTAGAATTTTAATGTCACAGTTAAGAAGTGAAATGGGACGATAACTGCTACAAAGAAGTGGATCTTTTCCTGGTTTTGGTAAAACTGCTATTACTGCTTTATTAGATATATAACCTAAGGTGGAAGTACGTTCGGCTTTTTGAAATGCCGCATGCAAACAGTCTATAATTTTATCTCCGGACCAGCGATAAAATTCTGCTGGAAAACCATCCTCTCCTGGTGCTTTGTGTTAAGGAAGTTTAAGGATAGCGTGATAAATCTCTTCTTTACTAATGTCTTCATCCAGTATGGATCTATCTTCATCAGAAAGAGATGGTAGTTCTAATCCATTTAAACAAGACAACATTTTACCCTGATCTATATGGGCGTCTGGAGTGTATAAAGATTTATAGTATGTGGCAAATTCATTAGCAATATCCTGAGGACATGTTAACATGGAACCCATAGAGGATTGTAAAGCAGGGATAGCCATAGCAACCTCTCTTTGCTTCAATTGTGCTGCTAGAAGTCTACCCGCTTTTTCACCCTGTTCATAATGTCTTCCTTTCATTTTTTGTAAGGCATATTCCGCCTTGGAGGTGAAACGAGAATTTAATGCCATACGTGATTGTTCCAGTAATTTTCGATTTTGTAAAGTAGGGCTTTTTGTATATAAACGTGTGAAATTGGTAATGTCCTGTTCCAATTGATTTTGTTTAGCAATATTTTGTTCGGCTATCAATTTTAAATGTGTTTTAGAAATAAAATATTTCGTCTTCGTCAGCATATTAGTTATTGAAAAAAAAACATTTTTTTCTATCAAATACCACTTTCCATTTTAGGCAAACAAACTCAGTTTCCAGAAGAAAAATCTTTTCTAAGGAACATATTTGCCATTAAAATATCAGTTTTCAATTTTGGAAAACACACAATCTGCAAATATCAGTACTATCATGTAAAAATGCCTCACATAGACAGATTCTGCTTAAAGGGCCCTGGTATTACAATTATAGGTGATGCTTCATCACCATAGCACCAAGTATGCTCTTGTTATGCAAATAATGGCCACTGTTATACAAGAGCCAATGTACCAAGGCTGGGCGCCATAACATCCAGGATGCCCAACATATATCAATTGTGGCCATTTTTTATGCAAGAAACCGTCATCATTTTCTCTGGGGTGGCTAAAAGTAGGCCAGTCAATATGTCCATGATGGCAGCCGGTATTGGAAAACTACACTAAAAAATACCTGTAATAGTCAAGGATGACCATTATTATAGCATGGGCACTATTATGCCATGAACGGAAACAATTGCACCAAAGATAAAACCTTTATGATCCAGGCCAGAATACACATTTGATGGTCCTTGACTCTAGACGTAGCTTCCAGGAAACAACACTGTTTATTAGGGAGCGACACCATGTCAGACAGACGACACATAAATAAATGCAGATGAGGCTACTATTTTTTAGTTGCTTTGAATCCATACACTGCTCCTCTCAGCTCTTGGGTTGATCATGCTCCTAACAAATTTTCTCTCCAGCTCCTACAGTCCCAAACTTTGGTGGGTCAGCACTGATTACTACTGTCATTCTTTGATAGTGCATTGTTCACATATGTGCTGGGACTGAAAGAGCAGGGCGTATAACATGGCCAATCTCCTTGTGATTTAGAGTTAGAGTTGATACAGACGGTCATGTGGCAGACCCGTAACCCAACTCCGTTTGTGTTTGAGTGTTATTAAAAGGGTCAGCTATTGGTTTGGTTGGCTTTCACTCTAAGTGTTTTGAGATGAGCAGTGCTGCCTTCTTTAATATGCATAGACTCTCTGAGATTGTCTTGACTTGTCTTCAACTCTGAGAGCTACTTTCAGGGTACTGGGGAGCTACCAGTAGCTCCTGAGCTACTCGTTGGATACCCCTGTACTAAAGCCTATTGTTTACAGTGCTACGAAAAAGCAGAAGTCTGGTATGAAGCACTAATTTAGAAAAAGTTGTTGCATTACTATATAAAGTGCGAAAACTCCTCTGTTAAGAAAATAAACATAGCTATGATTTTCTAGGATATTTGTAGTCTTGGTTGGGCATTCTAGATGCTCTTTTTTGGCCATTAAGGTACCTTTTTAGTCATCATGTGCAGTTTTTTAAATTCTTTTGTATGATGCTTTTTTCTTTGAAGTTCTGTTCTTTCCTTTTTAGGTCTCGCCTTGGCAGCGCATGCGCTGTCTCAGCGAGACCTAAAGTAATCTCTATATGTTGGCAAGCAGCCAGTAGTTTTTCCGGCTGCTTGCCATTGACTTAGTGTTGGTGTACTGTTTCTTACCTTGTTTTTCAGTGGCCCAACTGACTTCCGTGTAGTCCGGAAGCAGCGGCCACCAACTACAGTTTTAGTCCGCACTGTTCGGACTTTTTGTTTGTCTTGCGCACCGCTGCCTGACCTAAACATGGCAGCGGCGCATACGCAAGGAGCCGGTGTGCGCGAGGGGTGGGCAGCATATGCTGCTTGTTTAAAGTCACTTAACTTGTGTTTTGTAGCGGCCATATTGAAACAGAGTTTTGTGTTTAGAGACCACCTCACATACCACAGAAAACAAAATAAGGGCATTTTCTAATGTGTCGAATAGGTTTCACCAAATACAACGAGCCGCTGCATATACCATATATTTTTGTAAGGGGTTAGATGTTGCGTCTGTTGTGCAGACCCTTCCTCCGGTCCTCAATGGAGGGGCTGCTCTGCATGGAGTCGAGCGCCTCCATCTGACCTCCTTGTGGTGCAGCCGGGGGCTCCGGTGTCACCCTGCTTGTACTTTCTTCCTGGTGGGTGCTGGGCAATCTCTTTTGGCGACTTCCCCTTCCCTTGAGCACGAGAACGTAGCCTTGCTCATGCTCACATTGGCAACGAAGATGTTTTCTGCTTCAACTACGGGTCCAGTGGAGCTTCTCCGACCTCCGCCCTTGGCTTTCTATTGCTGTTTGTCTTCAGCTGCTGCTGCGCTCCAGGTAAGCATGGCTGAACTGCGATTTGTGTCTGCCACTCCAACGCTCACCGCCTCAGAAGCTGCTTTGTTGGCTGAGTGGCCTTCAGAACTTGGCAAGTGTCGGGGCCCTGACTGGCCCCCTCAAAGGCCTTGGGACAAAGCTAGAAGAGTTCACACCCGTTACCTCACCTTTCTTGCCTCTGGCCCTGTTGACAGGTTATGTGGTGCTCTAGGCAACCTCTTCAGGCCTCTCCACCTTTGCCCTCCCCCGATGGAGAGAGTAGGCGCGCAATGTCCCTCAGAGTGCGTCCTTGTTTGCACACACCCTCGGCACCCGGTTTTCGGCTGGTGTATTTCTCGCCCATCTTCGGCTGAACCTTCGATACATGTATTTGTGTGTGAACAGGGTGGGCTTAAAATCAGGAGAACACACAGCGCCTGCTTTGTTAGTGCAAATGAAACCAGCATTAAAAATGCAATAGGTCTCGCCTTTAAGTTAAAGCCATTTGCTTTGCTGTACAATACCATTAGCAAAGCAAATGGCTTTAACTTAATAAAAGGCAAGACCTATTGCAATTTCAATGCTTTTTTTACATTGCAATTCATGTTTAGATCAAGTTTGATCAGTAACTTTTCAGTTTGTTAAAATCATCTTGGAATTTATTTCATGGACTACCTTTGCACATCTATTCATATTTTGGAACTTTGCACAAAAGATTCCAGTCTTGCAACATGGGTTTATGCCCCTGTAGTTTGTAATTGTAAATTAGCTGAATATTAATGGACTGACATCTGTAATATTGTGGACTTGTATAAGTGATTAGGAACCTTTGCGCAACTTGATGCTTGACTTGTTTTCTATTTAGATTACTAAGCACACAAACAGCCTTAGCTTTCTGATGTCCAATCATATTTTACTAAGAAAAAAACAAAACAACTATCGTTGGACCATGTTCTTTATGCCAGCCCACATCTTCAGGGCCTAAGGAGCTCCTCTTCATCAATACTAGTGTATCATTTTGCAAACATTTTTAGTTGCATTTGCTCATTTAACGTATTACTCTCCATGTTTATGAGCAGAGATCCATTATTGTTCATGATTAGATGTATATTTACGTTCAAGTATATATAAAACGTGTAATGACTCGTAGCTTTTAACATTGTTAAGGGCATCGGCAGATGTTTCTGACAATCATTCGTGAATTTGCTATTTATGTGCATGTTTTTTTGTAGTCTCTTTGTATTTAGACTTCCGTGATAACCTGCAAATGGTCCGTTGCATGGACTGAGAAAAATGCTGGATTGTTTTTCACAGCATCCTTTATGATTAAGTCTTAGCACTGTTTCTTGTTCAGCGACGGTGGGAACATTCACAAATATATGTGACATCCTATGTAAGGCTTGTAGTGTACTTTAATTTCATGTTCCTATGAAATGACAGCCATGTTTATTTGCAATATCCTGTAATGCTGAACATTTCCTGAACAAAAAATGACGTGGGCATTAGAGTTTATATACTTAAACATGTTACAATGATTTCATTGCTCTTTACAGAACCAGATATGATTATACTTTAGAAGACTCACGGGGAACCCTTATCAGTTACTAAGCAAATTAAACAGCAGTATAATAAAGCTTTGAACATTGATCAAGATTTGTGTTTTTATCTGTTTAATGCCTAGTGATTGGCTGGATTCTGATAAAGAAAGTGGCCAGTGACCAATGTGTGAAACGGCTTTGTGTGGCAGTGTGAATATTACACTGAATAATACCAGTACATTGCTTTGTACTTCGTATATTTGTAATGCAAGAAGCTTCTGGCATATACTTAGCCAGTCTGTCCCCTTTTTGAGTAGATCTGTTCTATGAAAGGTTACAGGAAAGTGTTGTCTACTATCTGCAGGACATGCGTTAAAAAGTGAGCGGTATTGCATGAATTTGAAAGGCAGAAATGTGCTCTAAAGCCAGTAACTCACTCTCTGGCACTTTACAATTTGTATACCGATGTCGGCTGTACACTATGCTGTATAAAAGAAGCAGTTTAATTTCTTTAACTTCTTGTATAGCCTTTTTTCCAGTGTTTTCCTATTTCCACATACCTTCACTGTCTCTATTTGATAACGTTTTGTTGAATGTGTTTTTTGCCAGTTCGGGTGTGAAACCGTTGTAATTTTGATCGAATTGAATAGCAAACAAGACTTGCTAATTTTGACTTTGTGATAATTAAGCAGTTCATGCTGAAAGGATGAAAAAGTTATCGTTATTTTTAACCTCATTTGTAGGGCTCGCTTGAGACAGCGCATGTGCTGTCAGTTTTGAGACATTTTGTGAACATACAGGGGATTTAGAACCTGCCTGTTGCTTACATTGTCGCTCATTTGCTTGCTCGTCTTTAGTCAGTGGGTGTTGGCTTGACTTGCTCTTCGAATGCGCTTGTCCCCTCCCTGGAACATGTTCCAAGTAGTGCTTCCTTGCCCAGTGTCCTTGGATCACTCGTGCTTTAAGAGTTACTTTTTAGGTGCAGCGCATACGCTGCTCGCCTTGGCGACACCTATAGTCGTCGGTTTTGTGGCCGAAGGGGGACAGGGATGTGTACGCTCACGGCGCCCGGACAGCCCATGTGCACGCTCACGCGTCTCTTAACTTTCGAGCGCTCTCACAGCGACAGCACATCGAGGAATTTGAAGAATTCTTTTCCTGGCTGGGCTGCGAGGCTGTTGAAATACAGATTTTAATACTCCGTGGAAATTTCAGTGCAATCTGGCTTTTCTGTGCTTGCGTTTTGAACTCTTAACTTCACAGTATGTTGGTGTCTGTTTTCCCAGTGTGTTTTTTCCTCAAGTATGTGAATTGTTATATAGTTCCTAAAATAAGCTGAATTGTGACTAGTGATAACTGCGAGTTGGTAACCGGTCGGAGACTGAATAGTGGTCCTCTGTGTTACATTAGTGAAGGGTTAATCACCAAGGTAGGGGGTGTGGTCGTGCTCTTATTTAGTTAGTGAGGGTCCTGCCGTGTGTATGATTCCCTCCTGAGCTTGAAACCCTTATACAAGGCTTCCGCAGCAGCAGAGCTGCTGACTTTGGAGCTGGAGAACCAGGCTTGAGTCTCGGGTCAACATCCCTTAATTTCCCCGTGCCTACCAAAAAATGAATGTATCCTCGAGTATTGTAATTGGTGCTCATGTGAAGCGCTCCAATACCAATGAAAAAAGCCGTCATAAATCTAAGGAGACCTGGGAGGGCCTTTTAGTGTGGGCTTTAGACTGTATCCTTCCTATGTATCGCCGCTCGACCCTGCCAGAAGTTCCAGAATCAGAAGTGGTTGCAATGGGCGTGTGACCTGAATCACAACAGAAGCCTAGCAAGACAGTCCAACAGCTGTTCACTGCACGAGCTGGCAGAGTCCCTTTGTAACAGGGTCCAGTGTGGGAGCTGTAATATTGATGTAACTCTCTGTTTAATGGATGTCCAGATCTCGCCATTGAAGGTATATTATAGTTCGGCTCGTTTTTATAAGGGTCTCTCAGGTTCTCAAGGGAGAGACTCCAGCATGTACACAATAGGGCGATGGAGGGACAGAACCATCTTCAGACATAGACGGAGGGATCGCATCCCCCTGACTTTTCTCAGCTTGCTTTTTGGAATGTGCAGTAAACTTACAATATTTACCTTAGTTTATATAGCTGTTTAAGTTAGACACATTGACTCTGAAACCCCATGTGCAAACATCTACGTTTTTTGGATTATTATCTTTTGACTCCATTAATCTTCAAAACCGTATGAGATACAGTGCTGATAAAAATATGCTTGAAATAGTTTTTTCTGTGTGGGGGTAATTATGCATGCACCAGGTAACAGTCGCTATAGTGGTTACGTTATGCCTGGTTCACTAACTCGTTTTAGGCATTTTAATATTGGCTGCTCAGCGGTTCACTGCTGTAGCCCAGGACGGGTCACAAAAGCTAAACAAAACTTTGGCCTATTGGTATCGTAAGTGACAATGCCTTTTATTATTGCAGGTTTTTTAAACGCAAAAATTAAAGGCATTGCCAATTATAATGCCAATAGCTCAAACTCTCACAACTGCGAGACCTATTGCATTGCAAATGCTTGTTTCTTCTTGTGCAAATACTGCATCAGAGTGCATGTATTTGCTCCCTCTGTCTGTCATGTTGCATGCCCCTCCCGCCTGTACGTTGTGTTGCTTGCCCTCTCCCGCCCTTCTCTCCATGTCCGTGGTGGTATTTGCCCTTTCAACCCTCGTCCTGCTGTCCTTAGTCTTGCTGCCCCCTCCCAACCTTCTTCCACTCTCCGTGTTGGCACAAAAAACCGCTCTATGACACAACCAGTGCTGGCCGCATCAAAGAGTTTATTTTTTCCTTCGAACTTTATATGTGTGTATGTATGTGTGTGTGTGTGTGTGTTTGTGTGTATATGTATATGTGTATATATATATATATATATATATATATATGTATATATATATCCATATCAGCTGTCTCCGTGCAGAGGGGCCCCCGACCCTGACAGGGCGTCCTCGGCGTCGCAGGAATGGGAGTGTCCTGCATCTGACATTCACAGCAAAAGAAAATGCCAAGGCTCTAACATCGGAGGAACAGAGCTCTTTAATTGGACACAAGGCGGCAAATGGAATCATTGTCCAGACGCGTTTCAGCCGATTGGCCGTAATCATTGGAGGTTGGGTTTTGTGAAACCATGTGGTTTAAAAATTTAAAGGTAGACTGCTTTCGTAGTCCCAAATTCCTTTGTTTCCCAACATGCAGCATGCAAGAGAATTCACGCAGGTCCAGGGTACAGTGCAACAGATAGATATGAAATATTTTCTTTGCATTGGTGCTTGCTCACTGTACACTCTTCCAAATTAACGCGCTCTCAGGATGCCTTGAAATTCTGCACTGCCACAGTTCGTGAAAGTCACAAAGAGCCCGGGCCTCCGATGTTGTCAAGAGGTGGTGAAATACCCCTCTCAACTCCCTTGCTCGCCTCTTTATTACCGGTGATTCCGTTGTTTCATCTTGGTGTGAGGTGGGCGGGTCATGCCCCAGAAATTAATCCATACCAGCTGTCTCCGTGTAGAGGGGCCCCCGACAGGGAGGCCTCGGCGTGGCAGGAACTGAGTGTCCTGCATCTGACATTCACAGCAAAAGAAAATGGCAAGGCTCTAACATCGGAGGAACAGAGCTCTTTAATTGGACACAAAGCTAACTAAAACTCGCGCCCCTGCAATGCACTGCCAATTTTGGCCCCGGGGACCCCATCCCCCGGGGAATAGCCACATTTTGTTAATTTTTTATTTTATGTGGAGGGGGGCTGCTTGGCCCCCCGCCTGAGGCCTCCATTGGCCCCAGGAACCCCATCCCCGAGGCCTGGCCAATCGTTGGGGACTGTGGGGGGAGCCCCAATGCCCCCGCGGTCCCTGCCGGCTCCCCGCGTCCTGCAGGAGCTGGCATTGCGTTTCCACATGGGGAGCTGCTACCATGCAGCTCCCGGTGTGGAAAAGCAATCTGGTTTGGATTTTGGAAGAGAGAGCAGGTTCCCTACTCTCACTTCCAAAATCCAAACCAGTGTTTGCTATGACAGGGCGGGAGCCGCGAGGCTCCTACCCTGTCATAGCAAACAGCAGTGTCCCGGGGTGGGCACCCCGGGACACTGCTGGAGCCGGCCCTGGGGGGTGGCGGTCCCCAGGGCCATCACAGGCTCAAGGAGGGGGGAGGTGGTGGTCCCCGGGGCTCGGGGGTCCTTAACGGACCCCCTAATTTACATATTAGTTCCCCGCGGAGGTGGCTGTCGAGCTCCCCCCACACAGGTATTTTTGTTTTTTTTAAAAAGCCCCGGGGGTGGCGGTGCCTGGGGCTTGTGGGGGCCTTTGAGGCCCCCATACATTAAAAAAAGAAGCCCCGGGGGTGGCGGGCTGCGGGGGTCCCCACTGGGCCCCCGCAATTTTTTTTCTTCTTTGCAGTGCCCCCGAGACTTGGCCCACCCGGGGGCTAAGTAATAATGAAGCGTGGGAGGACGCGCTTTGTTTTTTAAAAATTTTCGTCCCGATCCGCGGATCCTCCGCGCCTCCCGCGATCCTTCTAGGACCCCCTGAGCAGGCCTAGGGGTCAGGGTGTTTCTACCCTGCACCCTTTTCCTGTTTTGCGCATTTGTTTTTCTGTGTTCTTGTGCCTCATTTCTACCGAGGCACAAGATGGCTGCCAACACTTCCTGGTTTGGGGTGTTTAATTGGCATGAAGCTCGTGATCGGGAGGGTGCACAGATCCACCGTGGCCATAGATATCACTATCTTTATTTCTTAATTTCTCAAAAACTACTGAACGGATTGACACCATTTTTAAAAAGGTTGCTTTCTGAGCCAAGCAGTACCCTTTTGCCAAATTTGGTGTAATATCATTCAGCAGTTTTTGCTATAACCGTGTCTAAACTTTCCTATGGGAAATTGATTTCTTTTTACCTCTATTTTTTGATTTTCTCACGAACTACTGAACGGATTTACACCATTTTTAAAAAGGTCTCTTTCTGAGCCAATGGCTACCTTTTTGCAAAATTTGGTGTAATTCCGTTCAGCAGTTCGGGCTGTAGCCTGTTCCAAAATTTCCTATGGGCAATAACATGGAGAAAACACGTTTTGAGATCCCCCTTTTTTCTCGGCCCCCGCTTGACGAATCACCCCCAAACTTTCAGGATAGTTGACCGGGTTGCCCCACCAGTTTAAAAATTTTGCGAAGATTCGTCATTTGGCGTCATAGTTATTGGGAAAAGAAAGTTACGAATTTCCTATGGATAATGGGTCCTAACTATAACTACCTACTGGCGACCACCAGTAGGTAAAAAAAAAAAATATATATATATATATATATATATATATATATATATATATATATATATTAAGTCGCCAGTAGGTAGTTATAGTTAGGACCACGTTTCCATAGGAAATCCGCAACATTCTATTTTGAATAACTTTGGCGCCGGTTGACGAATCCTCGCGAATTTTTCAAAATAGGTGGGGCGCTACGCTCCGCTCCTACCCTGAAAGTCTCGGGGGGGGGGGGGGGATTCGTCAAGCGGGGGCTGAGATAAAAGGGGGGTCCCAAAACGCGTTTTTCCCATGCATTTTTCCATAGGACCTTTAGACACAGCTACAGCCCGAACGGCTGAACAGAATTACTTAATAAATTTGGCAGAGAGGTAGTCCTCAGGTCAAGGAAGTGCCTTTTGTAGGTTTGGTGTAAATCTGTTCAGTAGATTCTGAGAAAATAGCCTTTAAATCAATATATATATCTGAGCCAGCTTACGGTGCGCTTACCGTACGCGTACGGTGGCGTGCGCGAGCGCGATTCTGATTGGCCCTTAGATCTTAGTAAACATTCGAATCGGTCGAAACCAGGAAGCGGCGGCCGCCATTTTCTCTCTCGCACTCTGAGGGGGGAGCTGATAAACAAATGCCAAAAACATATAAAGGGGCTGTTTAGACAGCGCCCATGCACATAACCATGTTAGTTGAGTCTTCAAAGATCCCCCAAGGCAAAAAACGGTAATTTTTTATTTTTCGAAAATTTCCCCGATTACGCTTACCGTACGCTTACCGTACGCGTACGGTAAATAATTATTAAAAAAAAAAACCCACTCTCTCCACCCCGTGTGCAAAAGGTGGCCAAAGGCCACCATTTGTGCATGGCATATAAGAGCACAGCATTTCCCCAAAAAATTGCAACAGATTACCTATCACAAGGAAGCGCATAATATGTCCTCCATGTGCGCACGGTGCGCGAAGCGCATCGTGCGTACATGGCCCATCTAGCGTAACGTGGGCACGCGGTGCGCGTAGCGCACCGCGTGCCCACCATGCGTGCACGGCACTAACTGCGTAAAGTGGGCGCGCGGAACGAACTGCGTTAAGTGGGCGCGCACGCCACGAATGGCGTAAAGTAACTTAGCATTTAAAAAACCGTACAAATTCACTGAAAAAACCATAGGTTTCACACACGTTATAGTTAGGAATTTTACTGATAAAAAACCAATGAAATTCCCCCGTTATAGTTAGTGCAGGAAACTATAACTCACGCGACCGCAATCTTCTGCTGATGACATATGTGTCTTTATGAAAAAAAAAATATTTGTAATATATGTATAGCTAAAAATTTATGGAAGAAGACATGGGCAAATAAGTGTCTAAATACAGTATTAGCATCAGCAGAGGATTGCGGTCGCGTGAGTTATAGTTTCCTGCACTAACTATAACGGGGGAATTTCATTGGTTTTTTTATCAGTAAAATTCCTAACTATAACGTGTGTGAAACCTATGGTTTTTTCAGTGAATATATATATATATATTTTTTTTTTACTTCGGCTGCAGGGCCCTGCCACGTTGTTGCTTGCCCCATCCCACGCGGCACCGCATTATTGCTTAACCCCTATAACCCTTCAGCCCCATCCTGCATTACATGCTCTTCCTATTCCTCACCAATAAAACAAATTTTGACAGAGCTGTGTGTACAACATGGCTAAAACAAAATTGGCCAAGCCAATAGATCTTGCATAGGCTTTGCCAATGCTTGTTAGATCTGGCTACTTCTAGAATTTATACCATAAATGCACAGAAACGGGGACATATGTCGATTAAATGTTGGCCTGGCAACATTAAAACCATTGAGATTTCAGCCACTCCTGATGTAAAGAGTGTTTAGTGTCTCCTGACATACATTGTACAGTCAGTGTAAGGAAATGTCTCTTTTTGCATGATCACCCACCAAGTTTTGGACTGATGCTGCTAGTTTTTCAACTCCGAGTACACCTAGGCCTGCTAAGCAGCCCTCAGTGCCAGTGCTTTGGCTCTTAAAAGTGTAATGTTAGTTTGGCTATACCCAACTGGCATAACTTTACTTACTTATGAGTCCCTTGTATATGGTACCTGAGGTACCCAGGGCCTGTGAGTTAAAATGTCCCACCATGGCTGCAGCACAGATGTGCCGTTCTGGCTGGGATAACATGAAAACATGTCTCCCAGTGTGCCACTGCTGACTGGCAGAGCAGTTTTAAACTGCTAACTGGACTTTGACATTTAAACTAAATGTAAAGCCCAAAAATATATACCCTACTGGCGGTCACCAGTAGGTAGTTCTAGTTAAGATGTAGTTACCATAGGAAGAACTTTTTTTGATCTGCCAATAACTTTGGCGTCATTTGATGAATCCTTGTTAGATGCTCACTTCAGCCGCTGTCTTGAAAATTTCGGGGTGATCCGCCAAGTTGGGGCTGAGGAAAAGGGAGCGGTCCCAAAACACGATTTTCTCCATGTTCATTTCCATAGGAAACGTTAGACAAAGCTACAGCCCGAACTGCTGAACGGAATTACACCAAATTTGGCAGAAAGATAGCTGTTGGTCCACAAAGCAACCTTTTTGTTAAATGGTGTAAATTTATTCAGAAGTTGTGGAGTTATTTAAACAAATTTCCAGTTGTAGATATAGGGGCTAGGTTTACTTATTTAAAGTTTTGTATAGCGCGAACATGACCCAAGTGGGTATCTGAGCGCATTACACGTGGTTTAGGTAGACAACGGGAAAACAGCAAGGGGAGAAAAATCAGGTTAACAGTGGGACAATATACACCAGGGGCAAGATGAAATTAAGGTGGACATAGGAGGCAGGTTGGGTGAGTACGACAGGTAGGGCAATATACATCAAGATCAAACGAAACAATATGACAGGCGACAAATGTATACAGTAAGTAAGATGCAAGAGGAGCCCAGCATCTAGTTCAACGCATTGTTCATTAGTAGAGCTTTAACTTCCCTTTTGAAGGCAAGTGTAGAGGGAATCCGTCTTGTTTCCACTGGAAGGAAGTTCCAGATTCTCGGGGCGATGCCAGAGAATGTCCGATCCGATTGTAGGTTTTAAGCATATTAAATTTCTTAGGCTTGAGCAGCAGTGTGCTGGTGCTCCTTGTGGACCTGGAGCCACCAGAAAGTTCCAGCTTGTTTGTCAGGTAGAGTGGGGTGTTGAAGTGTAGTGCTCTATGGTTCATACAAGCGATCTTTAGCTGGATACTTGCTTCAAAGTGAAGCCAATTGAGCGATTTCAGGTCCGGGGAAATGTGTTTGGACTTCTTAGAACCCGTGATGTGTCTAGTAGCAGCATTCAGAGATGCTCTGATAGGGGCTAAACTGAGTTTCGACAGTCCGCAAAGAGTCGCACTGCCGTATTCTAGTCTAGAGATGACACGTGCTTCCACCGCCACTTTAAAGTCATCATGGGTAATGTAGGGTTTGAGTTTTCTTAGGATGCTAAGTTGGAAGTTTGCTCCTTAGGTCGAAGATCTGACGTGGTCTTGCATGTTAAGGTTTTTGTCTAGCACAACTCCCAGTGATTTAGTGGAGTTAATGATGTGAGGTGTGCAGTTGAGGGCGGTGAGGTTACAGGGACATTTCACTACAGTGGGGGTTTGCCTAGCGGGTGCAATGAGGAGGAATTCCGTCTTGATTGGAGGTTAGCCAATAGAGGGTTTTGAGCAGGGTACCGTTGAGAGATTTGAAGTCTTCGAGGGAGGAGATTTTCATGTAGAGTTCGGTGTCGTCCACATACATGTGATATTGGATGTTGGAGGATTTAAGAATTACAGTCAATGGTTCCAGGAAAAAGTTAGAGTGTGGGTGAGAGTGAGCATCCTTGAGGGACACCCAGTGTGCAGGAACTAGGGTTGGAGAGAGACTGGTTGGATGTAACTCTTTATGTTCTGTTGTTGAGGAAAGATGAAAACCATTTAAGGACCGTGCCTGAGAGCCCCATCCTGCATTCCAAGAGGTAGATTAGATTGTCATGTTTAACAGTGTCAAAAGCAGATGAGAGATCAAGCAGAATTAAAAGGCAGGCGTCATTTTGGTCAAGTAAAGTGAGAGCGTCGTCCTCTATGTGAGTGATAGACGTTTCGGTGCTGGGGCCAGTGCGGAAGTCCGATTGTAATTGGTCGAGAAGCTGGAATCGCTCAGTGTGTTTGCGTAGTTGTTCATGAACACATTCCTCCAGGAGTTTTGCCAGGGTGGGTATGTTTGGTTATCCGCAAACCCCTTCCGATCTCGTATTGAGATCTAATTTGCTGTCATCACTTTAAACCAGGAAGTGTTGGCAGTCATCTTATGAAGATCTGAAAAGGCGGCAGGGAAGAAACACCCTGACCACCTAAGTCTCTCGCAGGGGGGAGGGGGGGGGGGGTCCCTAACTATAACGTCCCTGTAAACATTGGGGTTCTTTTCAGTGGAAAAAAATTTGTTTTTTTTTCTCACACTGAAAAAAAACAACGGTTACAGGGACAGATTCTTTTTTTTTTTTTACTTATTTTTCTTATACTACTGCATTGTTAATCACAGGAATTGTAACATTCTACATTTACTCGTAATCTGCCTATGGGCTCTCAACATGGATTACAGTGCAATATGCGTAGTGCATCAGGGTTTGCTCACCCACTCATCCTTTTCAGGGACATATAATTAGGCTCAGATTTCACTCGTACAAAACCATAGAAATTCAGCAGTTATAGTTACCTGAGCTAACTATAACATGCGCACCCACAGTGCACTGCGTATTACCTCACATATTGCATCACTCATGACATGGTCAGTGACCACTGATGACATCACTGATGACATCATCCCATGAGTGTTTTGTAAACCTTTATGAAACTTAAAGGTATATACTAAGCTACATCATATGTTAAATTACTATTCTTTCTGTACTAGTAATTAGTCATACTATTTCTAGCATACTACATCTGAGTGGCTGATTGACTCTCTCAGTGTGTGAGTGGATGTCTGAATGGCTTTATAGTTGTGTGAGTGGCTATATGGATGTGTTAGTGGTATGTGAGTAGCTGTATGGTTGAGTGAGTGGCTGAATTGGAGAGTGATTGGGTGTGAATGACTATGGGTGAGTTAGTGGGTGTGTGTGAGTGAGTACCTGTTTGAGTGTGTGTATGGGTAGTTGAATGGGTATCAGTGGCTGTATTGGAGAGTGAATGTTAGTGTGAGGGGCTGTAAGGATGAGTGCGTGGGTAAGTGTGAGTGGTTATATGGATGTGTGAATGGGTATGGAAGTGGTTCTGTGGGTGTGTGAGTGGTGGTGTTCATGGCTGTATGAGCGAGTGGGTTTGTGAGTACCTGTATGGGTGAGTGGCTGTGTGAGTTTCTGTATGGGTGAGTGTGTGGACTTGAGTGGCTTGAGTGGCTGACAGGGTGTATGAGTGGGTGTGTAAGTATCTGCAGGACTGGATGTGTGAGTTTCTGTATTGGTGATTGAGTGGGTGGGTGTGTGAGTGGCTGTATGAATGAGTGAATGTGCGCGACTATGGATGATTGATTAGTTGTGTGAGTAGTTGTATGGGTCCATGAATGAGTATGGGCAGTTGTGTGGAAGTGGTTGTATGAGAGATTCTATGGGGGTACCAGTGGTTCTGTGGATGATGTCATGAGGGAAGTCACTGACTATGTCATGAGTGATGTAATATGGGAGTTCATAAGCAGTGCATTGCGGGGGCATAAGATCTATTCGGGGCTACTGGAATTATGGGGCAGAGGACCAAATCATATGGGAGGGGTGAACAAATTATGCTCTGAGGAAAGGCAAATTATGCAGCAAGAAAAGGCAAATTATGTGGCATACTACAGCACATTTTCTGATATTATTTTCTCATTTTTACACCTGGTAACAGTGTCAGGGAAAAGTTCACCTTCTTAGTAACAAATTAACACCCAAATACAGCAATCGGCAATGAGCAAATTTAGGATGACCAGTCAAACTTTCCAAAAAGCTTTTAGGTGCCCCAGGTACCAGAATCTCCATGTTTTTTGTAACTTTTGATACATTTGCGATGGAAACAAAAGTTTTGTTGTTGTTAAAATCTGCAGAGTATGGATTACTTGGCAAATGTGGCAAATCCATTATTATGCAAAAATCACCGCAGCTGCAGAATCGCATAATAACAGTGGTTCTAGTTATTGTTAGCTCACTTAACTTTAACTGCTCCATTTCAATTATTTAGTATGAAAGAAAAATTATTCAAACTTTAGCGTCCCTGTAACCTTTTGGTTTTTTTCAGTGAATTCTGAGATTTTTTAATTCTATTTCTTAACTGTAACCTGTAACCTTTGAGAGTGTGAGTGCATGAGTGTCTCAATGCGTGTGTGAGTGTCCGAGTGGGCCTGGGAATGGCTGCATAAGTGTCTCACTGGGGGTGTGTGTGTGTGTATGTGAGAGTGGGTGCATGAGTGTGTAAGTGAGTCTCTGAAGGGGTTTGCAAGTGCCTCCATGTGTGTCAGTCTGTGAGCGTGTGCATGAGTGTCTGAGTTGGTGCATGGGTCTGTGAGAGAGTATGAGTGGGTCTGTAAGTGGGTGTATGAGTGTCTAGGTCTGCGAATGGCTGTGAGTGTCTGTGTGGTTCTGTGAGTGGATTCATGAGTGCCTGAGTGGGTCTTTGAGTGTGTGTGTTTGTGTGTATGATTGGGTCTGTGAGTGGGTGTATCGGTGTCTGTGTCAGTAATTGGGCTAAAATGCAACCGCACCTGCCCCTTTATCCTAAGAGTCCACAGTTTTGCACAAAATTTCTACCCAAGTAGAGTACTTTCTACTGGTTAATGACTAAGTGCTATCTTCTAGGGTAAATGTCTAGTATGTATTCTGAACTACAGCTGCCTAATGGAGCATTAGGAAATGCCACCAGTGACCCTGTGTGCATTTTGGCAATGTGATTGTTACTCGTGCGTCTTTATCCAGAAATTTGTGATAACATGAATCTTCCTATCGAGAACTGCAATAGTACAAAGAGGTAAATCTCCAACAAAGAAGAACTTACTTCATATAGTTAAGAGGAAGGACCCTTGTTTGGTGGATATTGTCCTTCTATTCCTCGGCATCAAGAACTCACCAAAATCGGTGGGAATTTCGCTGGCGGGTTGCTTGTGAAGCTGTCCATCATTGTAGCAAAAGGTAGGAAAACCGTTTGCATACTGCTATGGTGGGTGTGCCAAACGGGCAAAGCTTCTAAGTGATCTGCACATTTCCATACTCGTAGTCATTTAAAGGGAGAACCATGGACTCTGCTCTCACCAGGAGAGGAAAAGAAAGAACCCACTCGTCACAGACTCATTCAGATTGCGCTCCAATTTATCTACAATGCATTCACTTCCACAAAGGATTTCAGATAGTTTTTCAATATGGAATTGCTGAGAAAATACTCTTGCTTTGCGTTCACCAAGCCCAGGCGCTACCATCATTTGCCCTTTACAGAAGTGGAGCTTCAGCGGGGGCACCTGCTATGTTTATATTTGTAAGTGCCTCCCGTTGAGGTTTAATTTCAGTAAAATGTGCATTGGGGCCAAAATGGCCTGCCAAAACTTAATGGGGAGTGGGGCCGAATTCTGCCCTGGGGACCAGCCATTATTCAATGGGGAGGTGGAGCTGCGTGGCTCCCCACCCCTGGCCGATTTCTGCTCCGGGGACCTCATCCCCTGGGGCCCGGCCATGTTTACCTGGGTGCCCTTAAGCCTACCCAGGGCACCCAGTGTGCACCATGGGAACTGTGGGGGGAGGGGGGTCTCAAGGCCCACGGTCCCAGCTAGCTTTCCACCTCCTGCGGGAGCCCTCATTGCTATTGCACTCGGGGAGCTGCTGGAAATGCTGCTCCCTGTGTGCAAGAGCCGTAGTTTCATCTCTTTCTGTGCACGCGTGTCTGTGGGCAGGGAAAGAGATGAAACGTCCACTTCCTGCAAGTGGGAGCACTGTGACAGCTCCAGCTTGCTGAAAGCCGAGTGTTTGCTTTTCCTTGGCGGGGCCTTTCAGCACCCCAGGACATAGCAGGAGCTGGCCCTGGGGGGGCTGGTAGTCACCAGGGCCATTAATGGCTCCAGGTGGGGGGGCGCCCCTTCACATATATTTTCATAGTTGGTCCTGGGGAGATAGTGGTCCCGGAGCACACACGTGTACCCCCACCCCCCCCCTAAAAATTTTTAAGAAAACCCTACTTTAATATCTCAAACTACGGAACTGATTTACACCAAATAATCAAAAGCATGGTCTGCGGAACAAAATCTACCTTTCTGCCAAAATTAGTGTAATTCTGTCCAGTAATTTGGGCTGCAGTCCTGTATAAAACTCCTAAGGGAATTAACATGGCAAACACATTTTTTTTGACCCCCCCCCCCCCCCCACCCCCCTTTTTCTCGGCCCCTGCTTCAAGGATCACCCCAAAACTTTCCATGCACAACTAGAATCACAGGCACGCTTTTTTTTAACATTTCAGGACGATTTGTCAAACGACGCCAAAGATGCAGACAACTCAAAAAAAGCTTTTCCTATGGAAATATGGTCCTAACTGTAATTGCCTACTGGTGACCACCAGTAGGTAAAATATATATATAAAATATGTATGTTCACTGAATAAACTAAAGGTTACAGGGACGTTAAAGTTAGGCTCAGATTTCACTTGTACAAAACTAGTGGAATTGAGCAGTTCTAGTTACCTGAGCTAACTATAACTTACTCCCCTGCAATGCATTGCTTATGGCCTCGCATATTACATCACTCATGACCTGGTCAATAATATCACGGATGACATCACTGGTTACTTCTCAAATGACATCAATGATAACATCATCCACAGACTCACCCACGCACCCATACATTCTCATGTAAACCAACTCGCATACCCACACAACAACTTACATACTCATTGACAGACCCATACAACCACTAACACACCCACTCACTTAAGCATAAAGCCACCCACACAGCTGCTCACTCACTCACATAACCACTTACATTTCCATTCACACATTCATCCACTCACACATCCACTCACACACCCACTCACCGTCACTCACACACACTATCATATACAGCCACTCACACCCACCCATTTACCTATACACACACCCACACAGCCACCCACACAGCCACTCCCTCTCCAAAACAGCCACTCCCTCTCCAAAACAGCTCTTTTTATGAGCCATGCACACTTTTCTCCTCAATTTTACTGCAAATTTTCCAGTGATATCAATGATGATATCAGAGATTTCATTAATGTTGTACTATGTGGGGTAATTACCAGTGCCTGGTGAGGGTGCGAGTTATATGTACTTCAGGGCATGAGTTATAGTTACTGCAGCTAACCATAACTATAACTGCTGGATTTCTATGGTTTTGTGCAAGTAAATTCAGGACCTAACTATAACGTCCCTGTAACCTTTGTGTTTTTTTTAAGTGAAAATCTATGGTTTTTTAAATTCTATTCCCTAGCTATAACGACGGTGGTTCGTCCATACTTAGCTCCTCGAACTGGACTTGAGACTGCTATGGTAACAACTGTTCTATTACTCCTTATTGGACCCCTAACTGTCCCACTGTAAAATGTGGTCACGGACGCGGGCCGGGCTGGAGTAGCCAAATAAAGTTTTACTAAGTTTTTAATTTTGCGCTTACCAATGCTTGTTTGCAGATTCGATGGAAAGCTGAGATTTACGTGTTGCCTGAAAATCTATATCTCCAGAAACCTCTGGTGGATTTTGTTCTTTGTTTGGTCAAAAATTTATATAAATGAGATCTATTATTTTAAATTTGTGTAGGATTTCTTTTGCGTTGTGACTTTGTTTCTGGAATCTTTTATAAATCTGCTTGGATATATTGTGAAACTGCATTAAGTGTAATTTAATGTATTTTAAATTGTTCTTACTCTTTTGACGCTTTTATGGACAGTTTTTTTTTTTATCCAAATAAAGATTTTATGATGATGATGACTTTATTTTGTTGTTTTGGTACTTCTAAAAGCTTTACACTTGTGCCTTCATTTAAGTGTGGCTGCCAGACGCCACAGCTACCCAGGATAAAGCTAAGGTTTAGTAAATAAGGCTGACAGAACCCTAGTTGGTTTTGTGAGTGTGTTGCACCACAATTCCTCACATACGTTTGAGTGTACGTAAGGAGAGATGTCCTATTTTTTTTTTGGTTGTCCTGTGTAGTGTGGATGGCCATCTGTCTACAATTTGCTGTTCATTGAGACTACAAAGCCCTTCCAATTATTGCGACAACCATGTCATTACGGTTCTTAGCCGTAGCTCTTTACCCAAACCTTATTGGTCATTAGACTCCAGTTTATACTGCAAGAGTTTGAATGGGGCTGTCTTGCACGGAGTGCTACCCATCCAGTATGAGTGATTGAAGACCATGTGGAACACAGCATGGAAGGGCATTGAAGCTCCTTCCATGCAAACTGACGTTCCGTGAAATTAAGGCCAGTAAACCGCCATAGTGAGCGTACCTGCGGCCCCAAATCTAGCCTGCCAGACTCCATTTGTGTTACTGGGTGGGGACCATTGATGCTTGTTACAGACTGGGGCCACTGAAGCTCATTCCTTTCTGGGGACCTTAATGATCATTTTAGTCTGGGGGGCCTTTATGGTCAGTCAAATCTTGGGTCTTTTGTGCATTCATCACACTGTGTTGAATTGAGCAGTTATGTTGAGCTTGTCATCTTGGATGATCCCCACACTTCTTGTGTGGTCTGTGGGTGTTGGTCCTAGGTCCAATGGCCAACAGGTGGAATCCCACGGGGAGGTTATGTTGCTGAAGACCTGTACTTCTGACTTGTTGGAGTTGAGCTTCAGACAGTTGGTTTACAGCCCATCTGCTGCCATGGTCACGCAGTTGGTGAAGTTGGTTCTGCAGGTGTTTGTCTTGTCTGTCAGGGAGGGGATGAGGGTGTCTTGTCTGTCAGGGAGGGGATGAGGGTGTTATCTGCTTAGGAGATGACGGTGATGTTTTGTGATCGGATGATGTTGTCGAGCAATGTCATTTAAATGTTGAAAAGAATGGTGCTGAGGGACGATCCATCTGGGACACCGCATATCAGTTTTTTTAACAATATTTATTTTATTGGTGCAAAAACAACATGCAGCATTACATTCTGGAATCAGTAGAACTGCTGCTCGTACAACACTCTTCGCATATTATCTGGACAGTTTGTAAGCATATCTGGACGAATTCCATGAAACATAATTAGTGCCCCAGTATACGACATTTAACCGTCTTCCTGTGAGGAATCTGCAGTGGGTGCGGTACATATCCCTCCTCTAAATGCATTCCCTTTTCCCCACAACCGTTCCCATTTCTTGGCACATCTCCTATTTACATACACCGCTCTTTCCCCCACCATGGCCATATCCATGTCTGAGCTCCAGTCTTGAATCGTAGGAGTATTCCAAGCCTCCCACAATCTGGCTATGTTGCACTTTGCTACCATCATACCCAGCGTCGCCCATGTTTGCGCTGTGGTGTTAAGGTCCATTGCTTCCCATATGTTCAATAGGCAGCGTTCGGGTTCTGGTAGTACAGGGGCAACACTGAGCCAAGTTATTGTGGACATAACCTCCGCCCAGTATGCCGCTATTGCTGGGCATTCCCACTTTGTGTGAAAAATAGTCCCTATTGCTCCACACTGTCGGAGGCAATGTGGACTATCAGTCTTGCCTATCTTACACAGTGTTGGTCTTGAATAATATTTCCTATGCAGCACTTTCAATTGCACTAAACAGAGTTTCGAGGGGATCGCTACCTCTCTTGGGGATGATAATGCCTCCCTCCAGTCCGTCTCGTCTAGGTCTTCTACATCTGTCTGCCATTTCTCCCGGAGAGACTGTGTGGGGTCAGGATGATTGTTTATTATCTTACGATATGTTAAGGACGTGGCTCTTTTGGCCATGTGGTCAGTGAGAAGCCTGTCTTCCAGAGGGGAGGCTTCAGGGAGGGTAGTGTCTGGAGGGATGGCTGCCTTAAGGGCGTGCTTGAATTCAAGATAACGGAATCGCTCCGTAGGTGCCATCTCGTAGTGGTCTTGGAGGGGAGTGAACGGGAGTACTTTCCCTTGTCCCAGAGATCGCCTATCGTAGATATTCCTATAGCGTCCCATTGGTGGAATCCTTTGGTGCTGCGCAATTTACCTAACTTCCCCGTATCCCAGAGGGGTGTTGCCTGTTTATTACATTATTCCACCCGATCTTTTTTTGCACTATATGCCAGAGTTGGATCGTTTGTTTGCTTGGGCCCAGTAAGGCCAACTTATGATTAGTGTTGCACATTGCCCGATTGATCCCCTCTGAACCCAGAAACAATCTGTCTGAGCGAAAAGCAGGGTCCGTTTGCGGAGCGTGAACCCATTGGTTTATGACTGCTAGCTGGGACGCCCAGTAGTACATTTGGACATTCAGGAACGCTATGCCTCTGTTGAACCGGGTCCTGACTAATTTGGTCATCGCTATTCTGGCTGGTTTCCCATCCCAAAGGAGTTTGGTCACTTCTGTTTCGATTGAGCGGAAATAGAACAGGGTGACTAGGAATGGGGGTGTTATGCAGCGCATAGAGGAACCGAGGGAGCGCCATCATTTTAAAGAGCGCAGCTCACCTCAGCAGGGTCCACGGTAAAGCTTGCCAATGCTTGGTATCTTTCCGTAATCTTTTTAGGGGTTCTAGTAGGTTGAGTCATGAAGTCCTCTGGATCTGCAGTGACATGAATTCCTAAGTATTTGAAATTGTCCCCGACTATTTTCACTGCCCATACCTTAGGCAGTTTCGGCGGTGGGTCTACCAATCTATAGAATATCGATTTTGGTCCAGTTAATCGTTTAACCAGAGTGATTCCCGTAGAAGTTACAGATATCCAGAATCCCGTGCAGTGAATGCCATATACAGAAAAATGTCATCCGTATAGAGGGAGATGCGGTCTTCCCAGCCCTTGGTCCAGCGGAGTCCCCGGATGACCGGATCTTGTCTGATCCATGCGGCTAGCGGTGCTAGCAAAAAGGATTGGTGACAGCGGACAGCCTTGTCTGATGTCACGTCCCAGCGGGAATTCTTTGGATATGCGGCCGTTCACCACTACATGTGCAAGAGGGTGCGTGTATAGTAATTTTACCCAGGAACAAAACTTGGGCCCAAATCCTAGCCGCTCCAGAACCGCAAACAGGAAAGGCTATTCAACTGTGTCAAAAGCCATACGGGCGTCTAAGGACAAAATAACTCTCTCTCTTCTTGTATTGTATGTTTGTGCCCCAGTACGTTATGTACTCTACGCAGGTTTAGGGCTGTGTTTCTGCCCGGCACAAACCCGGACTGGTCCGGGTGTATCAACTTAGATAAGTAGGGCGTCAGTCTATTGGCCAATACCTTAGCTAGGATTTTAGCTTCAGCATTGATCAGGGAGATGGGCCGGTAGGAGGTGCTTTCCCGGGCAGGCTTTTCCGGCTTGTGTATAACCACCACTGTGGCCATCCTCTGGTTTTTAGGGAGTTCTCCCAGTTCTAGGCTCATGTTATACATATTTAATAGGTGTGGGGCAATTGCCGTCCCATTTTGTTTATATAGTTCTATCGGAATACCATTCGGGCCCAGAGCCTTCCCAGTCTGTATGTTTCCTATTGCTATTGTTAGGTCATCGGTGGTAAATTCCGATTTGTAGTCGTCGTCTGTGAGCCTGGGGTGTCGTATGTCTCTGAGGAATGCTGCCGCATCCTCCTGTTGGGTTGTGGGGGTGTAAATGTCAGTGTAGTGAAGTGCCAGGGTGTCTTCTATCGCTTGGGGTTCTGTGACTATTTCTCCCATTGGGTTTTGAAGTTCTGCGAGCCAACGACTTGCTCGTTCTCGCTTATCGAGCCACGCCAGGAGCTTGCCCGCCTTATCCCCTGTCTCGTAAATTGTGTGAAGTTTGGTTGTCAATCGAGTTTTGGCATCGTGCCATAAATATTCCTTGTATTCCTGTTTTTTAAGAGTAAGCTGGCGTGTGTTGGAGTCTGAGGGGTCCTGTGAGTGCTCTGATTCTAAGTTGTGCAATTCCTGCTCGAGTGTTGATACAAGTCTGACCTTTTCTCTCTTGTGGTTTGTAATGAGGGATATAGCCTGTCCCCTAAGAACGGTTTTGTATGCTTCCCATAGGGTAAGGGGAGAGGTAAGTGAGGATTTGTTTTTATTGAAATAGTGCTTCGTGGTTGCCGTGAGGCCCTTCCTGATCTCTGGATTTTTGAGGTAGCCTGGGTAGATCGGGAAAATACGACGTTGAGTAGAGGTATTTTGTGTGTGTTTCACCATTATTGGCAAGTGATCTGATATTCCCCGTGGGAGATGTGTCGTGTCAGTAAATTTCCCGTTGTCCGCTGATGTCCATATATAGTCAATCCTAGAGAGACTGTTATGTGCGCCCAGGTGTTGTGTGTATTGTTTTGTTTGCAGGAACTGTGAACGCCAAACGTCGGCCAGGCCAATCGTGTCAAGGAAGTCGGCCATGGGAGAGTGCGTTTGGTGCTGTCGTCGGTGGGGTGCCCTATCTAGCATGTCGTTGAGGGTTGCATTGAGGTCACCTCCAAGGATAAGGTCTCCTTCTGGAAGTCGGAGCAGGAATGCGCTCAGCACTGGGAATGCCAGCGAGTGAAGCGCTGGGGGGGGGTACATATACTGTCACAATGTTGGGAGATCGCCCCTCCCATTGACAGGATATGGCCGCGAAACAGCCCTGGTCGTCTGTGTAAGTGTGTTTGATCAGTGGGC
This sequence comes from Triturus cristatus, assembly GCF_964204655.1. Taxonomy (NCBI): domain Eukaryota; kingdom Metazoa; phylum Chordata; class Amphibia; order Caudata; family Salamandridae; genus Triturus; species Triturus cristatus. Next base: position 865,072,200 of record NC_140581.1, read on the forward strand.
ATTTGTTTCTTAATCCGGATCCCAACCCCTCGAGAGCCAGACGAGAATTGAGTGGACTATCAATTTAAAGCCCCATCTGTCTAGAGCCTTACAGGTTGTCCCTACCAAGTGGGTTTCTTGCAGAAGTACTACCGAAGGCGCTTTACGTTTAAGGTATTGTAGTACCAGTCCCCTCTACACCTTGTCCCCAAGGCCATTTACATTCCAGGAGATCAAGGACATGTGTAGTGGGTGTGGAGTCAGATTAGTTGACATATTGGGGCGGGTGATCGCACACAACACTGGGATCTATAGTGGAAGAGTTCAGATGCTGACTACTAAGCAGCGGTCCAGTACGAGTGTAATGAGGGTGCACCATAACCCATGACATAAAACATAAGAAAAATAAACTTATAGAAATACGATGAAACATTCGGCTTCGGCCCTCCCCCCCCCCCCCTCCCTGCCTGACTGTTTGCAAACTTCCCACCTCCCCAACTTTGCAGAGTGCCTAGACCCCATTTCCCAGTAACTTTGTAGAGGGGGTGAGATCACCCCGGTATCCCCCCTCCCCCCAGTTATACCCCAACATTGTATACTTTATCTGATCCGTCGCTCATGGATCTTCAGAGACGAGCATGAGCTCCACAATGTCATCTCAGCCATCACAGAGGGCCCATTTGAAAGTGTCCCCAGACGGAGCTGTGATGTCCATGTTTAATCGCAAGCGTTCAGTCGGTCGTGATGTTCTTTGGTCCGTGTCCTATGGTCTTCCCGTGTTTCCAGGAATGTTCGTGGACGCCAGGTGTCTGTAATGGGGTATAGATGAGATTCTGTTCCTCCAAAGGGAGGTGTACCTCCTTTCAGTCATTGTTCCTCGTCTGGCCTCTCAATCATAGGTGCTGCCTCACGTTGTTCCGACATTGATGTGCATACTGTTTGTTGGCCACTTTCTCGTCCGGTCCTACCGGAGTTTGTGGCTTGTTCCCAGCCCTCAAGCCAGTCGTGTGCATCCTCGGTCTTCCCTATGGCTACTACTCTTAACTTTGAGGGGAACATCATGGAGTATTTGAACATACAGGCTCAAAGTTCTTTCTTCACTGCCAAAAAATTACGTCATTGTCTGGCGACTGTAGCCGTAAAGTCGGCAAAGAAGGAGATAACTTTGTTCGTACCTGACAGGAGGGGCCGCCCAGGCTGCCTGCAGGATGAGATCACGATCTCGGAAGTTGAAGATACAAGCTAGTATGGGCCTGGGGGGTGCTCCTGGTTGAGGCCTGCCGCAAGGGACGCGATGGGCCCTCTCGACTGAAAAATAGTTGGAGAGGCCTCGGGGCTGGAGGTGATTCTTGATTAGGTCCTCCACAAACAGGTCAGTGGCTGCCCCTCTTGTTCCTTCCGGCACTCCTACGATACGTAACGTTATTGCGCCTTGAGCTACCTTCATAATCGTCCAGCTTCGCCGCCATGAATTTATGTTGCATATCAGTTTCTTGGTCTCTGATGTGAAGGGTGGCAGGATGACCCTTTGGGTTTTTTCCGTGAGGAAGGAACCGATACATGTGATAGCAGATCCTTGTATGCCAATCTCGTGGAGTCTTCGGATGAGGGTATTGTGGGAGACTGTGTTGAAGGCCACGGGGAGGTTGAGCAGGATGAGGGCCACTGTTTCTTTTCGGTCCAGGATGTTTCTAATGTTTTTGGTGGCCGATATGAGTACTGTTTTGGTGCTGCTGCTGTTCTTTCTGAATCCTGATTGTGTGTTCTCCAGAAGATGGTGAACTTTGAGGTTTATTTATTTGAAAGGTTTTATATAGCCCTGGCTGGACCCGGGGATATCAGAACGCTTTACATGAGCATTGATCATTGTAGTAAAAACAGATTGTTCCGTAGGATACAAACATAGACGCAGGATAAAAACATTATAATGTTAACAAGTAGGCAAAAAAAGCTATTTACATGAGGGGATTATCAAGAATTATTATTTTACATAAAACCAATATTAAACTAGCAAAAAAAGGCAATTTACACGAGTGGATGCTATCAAAGAGAAACTGTTTTAGTACAAGAACAAAGTATATAGCTCATAGTTGAGTGCAGGGGGGAAGCAGAGTTCGGGGCTGGGTGGCGGGGGTGACAGAGGGAATTGATAATTATAGATGGGGAGAACAGTTAGGGGAGAAAGGAAGAAACGTCTGAGGGAGGATTCAAGGAGGGGCTGGGGTAGTGGTCATAGTTGGGGGGATTAAAGGGTGCGTATTCGAAGGAAATTAGGGAGGAGAGGGGGAGAGAGTCAGGAGGAACAGGGAGTGGACTCAGATTGGTGGAGGATAGGTTGATGAGTCATGAGCAAGGTTAAAGACCCCAATATTTGTTGAGAAGGTAAGATTTGAGTTTTTTTTTAAAGCTGAGGTAGGAGGGGTTACAGTGCAAGTCTCTAGGGAGAGCATTCCAGATGATCGGGGCATTCCCAGAGAAGGAACAAGATTGTGTGGATTTCTTTTTTAGCATGGGGGGGGACAAGGAGTAGAGCATTGGTGCTTCTCATCGGTCGCAAGTAGTCCGCTTTTTTGAGTTTGTTCGTAAGGTACAACGGGGTTTGTTGGTGAAGGGCTTTGTGTGTTATGCATACTGTCTTATAGGCGGATCTTCCTTCAACGGGCAGCCAGTTGAGGGCTTTGAGAGCTAGGGAGATGTGGTCAAAACATTTACAGTCCGTGATTAGCCTGGCAGCTTGGTTGAGCACAGATCTAAGGGGGGCAAGGTGTACTTTGGGGGTTCTGGAGAGGATAGCATTACCATAGTCCATTTTGGTGAGAACTAGTGATTGGACAACCCATTTGAAGTCATCCGCAGGAATGAAGGTTTTTTTTTTAGTTTTTTTTTTAAAGCTGTCGTAGAGTGAAGAGAGCACCTTAAGCAGAATTTTTTATGTGGTCGTTAAGAGTAAGTTTGTTGTTAATAGTGAAACCAACTGATTTTGCGTAGTTTGATAAGGAGAGCGAGCAGTTTCGGGCATTACAGTCCGAGCGCCAGCTTTGGATGGGGAGCTGGTTGTTTTTAGGAGAGAAGAGAATGATTTCTGTTTTTTTAGGGGTAAGTTTGAGGTGATTGGAGAAGAACCAGGATTGGATCTTTTTTAAGGAATTGTTAAGGTGGAGAACATCCGAGATGGATCTAATATTGTAGTAAAGGTGGGTGTCATCAGCATAGAGGTGGTAATTGATTCCTGCTTGTTTCAGAATAAGGGCAAGAGGTTTCATAAAGAGGTTAAATAGAGATGGATGGGGAGAGAATAGAGCCCTGAGGGACTCCTAGGACGACGGGTGTAGGGTTCGAGAGGCAGTCATGGATTTTGATTTGTTGTGTTCTGTGTTGGAGGTAAGAGGAGAACCATTTGAGGACCAGACCATTGAGGCCGAATCGAGCATTAATTGAGTTAAGTAATGAAGAATGGTTAACTGTATCAAAGGTAGCAGAGAGGTGAAGGAGAATAAGTAGGCAGGACTCACCATTGTCGAGTGACCAGTGGAGGTCGTCGACCATGTTAAGCATGGCGGTTTCTGTACTGCATCCTTTTCTGAAGACTGATTGCAAGGAGTCAAGTAGGTTGAAATTGCAGATGTGATTATCCAATTGTTGGAGAGCGTGGATCCTTAGTTGCTGGTTAATGGCCTTCTCAATCACTTTGGCTGGATAGAGGAGCAGGGAGATGGGTCGGACGTCGCTCAGTTGATTCGGGTCAGCTTTGGGCGTTTTGAGGAGGGCATTGATGTCTGTAAGTTTTCATTCACCAGGGAAAGTGAAGGGCGTGATGTAGGTATTGATAATGTGGGTTAGGGTGGTGCTGATTAGTGATGTTCCCAGGGTGTAGATGTGGTGGGGCATAGGTCAGTTGGGGCCTGGAGTGGATGGTCTGCATGATTGCCGCTGTGACGTTTCTGGTAGGGTTGTCCATTCGGTCAGGTGGCTTGTCTTGGTTGGTGGAGGGGAGGTTAGCGAGGAGTTCCTCTGGATTGGGTTGGTGTGCGAAGTTGCTGTAGATGTTTAAGATTTTGCTGTGGAAGAAGTTGGATAGCTTGTCGCAGAGGTGTTGGAAGGCAGCAATGTTGTTGAAAGAGGGTGAGGTGATCTCCTCCTTGATGAGCAAGAAGAACTCCTTGCAGCTATTGGAGCTTCCTTCAATGCATTTCACTTGTGCTTTTTTTGGTTTTTTTTTGGTGTCTCTTATTTGCTGGTGATGGTATTGGAGTGCTGCCTTGTAGGTTGTTCTGTCGGTGGTATCGTGGCTGGCTCTCCAGTTCCTTTCAAGCTGTTTACAGTGTTTGAGGTCTCGGGTCTTCTGTGTACTAGCTTGCCTGCTTGATTGATCTACTATGCTTGTTGTGTTTAAAGGGTGTGAGGGAAGCTGTGCAGTTCTTGATTCAATTGTGGATGTGCTTTTTGAGGTCTGTGAGGCTAGGCTGGTCAGTGCTGATGCATATTACTATTTGTTACAAATATATACTGTGAAATATCCAGTCCTGGAGCAACACCGTTACTACCAGGGACTTCAAAGGAAGAAAAGAGAAGAGGGGAAACACCTTATGCAAACTGGTCATTTCCAGCCATAGGCTGTGTACAGCAGTGCTCTTTCTCAGTTTCTGTAGTCTGAGAAATACTTTTTTTTAAAGTATAGGTCGATATGGCTCTATTGCACAGGGATATATGAAAGAATGTGCAGTGAGGGAAGGTGGCTTACAGGGCATTCGCCGACAAGATACTATAGATTCTTGGAGGCGACCAGAATCCGTCCTCCTGTAACCCAGGAGATGCTGACAGCCAGGCTCCTAGAAAACTGTATGCACACACGGAATGGTTAATTATGACTATTGTCTCTGACCTAGAAGTGAAGTAGCTTAACCCGGACATCAAAACACTAGAATGCCAGCAAGTTGCCATTTCCTAATTTGTCATGTTCCAGCCCTCCATAAATGCTTGAGGCTGAGGTCTGCAACCATTATTGTTCTTACTGTTTATGGGGAGATTTTGCTTTTTGCTAAAGGATTTAGTTTTTATATAAAATATGGGCACTTCATGGATATCATATTTTGTGATGTTTTATGGTAATTTGTTCATCTAAGGCGAGGTATCGGTGTTTTTCAATCATTTTAATATTTTCACTGATGTCTCTTCCTGTAACATCATTGGACTTAAAGGTGATGGTCATGTGATGTCACTGATTATGCAATCAAATACTAACTTAGAAACATTTTTTAAAACTTGAGAACTCTTCCCTAAGCTGCAAACAGGAAAGATGGCTGGCACATAACATGGGAGATCTTCAGATACCTCATGTTGTTCCATTTGCGTTTTTATTTAGTCTGTCAAATCCAGTTTTATGTCTCGCCGACAAAAATATTTTATCTGTTTGTTGGCGAAGACCTAATGTTTGCAATGCCAGCACGAATGTGCTTTCGGTTAGCCCATTGCTTATAACTAGTTGGCTTTCTTGCCAGTCTCATTTGCCTGCTTCTTCAATGGCGTTCTTTCTTTTTGCTGTGTGTGCAAAGCTTCTCCGCTTTCCTTTTGATAGGATGACTTGTATCCTTCCTCTGCTTACATTTAGGGAGAACACTTTCTTTTGTTTTGAGAAGTCAATAATATTTATTTCCAGGAAATGAATTCTTACAGAATTACCCAATTCATTACCATACAGAATAAAAAAAGAAAATATATCAAATCAGCAATACAAGGCACTTAATTGAATCAATTCCACCAGCACGTCATTGACCTAATGAATACAAAAACTGTGTAATATCTAGAATTTCTTCTCAGTAAAAGATCAGCAGCCTGCTATTGTATACCTATTAAAACATTTGATAAGCGTAAAATTGATCAGCAGTGTGCAGCTCGTGTTGCCGACTAAACATTATAAAGTGCAACGTACAAGACCAAACTATCTCAATCCCTAGGGTCCCGTTCGGCCAACCTCCATGTTTTGAGCTCTCATGGGATTGCTTGAGTGTGTTCTTGCTCTCTGACCATGTGTGCCTTCTCCATTCAAATCCCTTCCCTGCTCTCCATGTTGCTTCCCCACATCCCCAGTTCTTCCATTGCATCCTGGCCAAAGTTAATTCCTGGCAGCTAAACATGCAAACTACTGCTATTTGCATCCACTTTGTACTAGGAAAGTTTGAAAATGCTTGTGCCCATATCTGGGAATTGCACTGAATTCTGGTACAAAAGAGTATCTCATATAAAGCACTTTTCCTTCTCCACTGGATTTTGTGCATGGCAGGGTCTGGTTTCCAGAGAAAAATGTTTACTAAATATCCCCCGATGATTAACTTACTCTTCATCCGTGCTGCTTTTCTTCTGTCCAGAAGAGGAGTCTCACCAAATGGGGAGGTAGATCCTCCAGAGCACAGACATCCAAGTAATGGAACTCCTTACCTCTCATACTCTAATTCAAAGATCAAAACTGACAACAGGAGACTCTCTAGATGATATTTGGTCCAGGTGACTGTTTTTGGGGCTCTTTCTACAGGACCCAGAGACCTTATGTGGTGGATTCCGCTCTATACAGTAGCTCTTCCTGATAGATCGACCATAAACACCATCAGAGAGACAACGATGAAGAGAGAAATTTTACATATATACATACTTAAAACGTGTCGGATGTAGGTGAAGACCTGTAACAAAACTGGGTTGTAGCAGAAGAAACCTGAGTGTGCACACTAAGCGCATGCGGTTTGTTGCACATCAGGTGAGGCGGTCGTCTTGAGTTGCAGTATGTTTGTGCTGAATTGTAACGCTTGGAGCACCTTCAGCATGGAATGTGCTTTCGGATTGAACTTTCTGGATGCTATTAAAGTTACTTAGTGACACTAATACATAAATAAAATCTCACCTCGCTGATCTAATCCTCATCTCTTGCTGATGCTACAATAGACTGTAGGTTTCAGGCAAAACCATCTTCTGACCCTACAACATAAGTGCTATCAGCTCGTTGTCTCTTTCAAAGATGGCGGTTTCTTCAGACCGGCTCTAACCTTAAAGGCTCCCCTGTCTTTGATTAGCAATATATTGTACAGTGGTTGGTTAAATAATGAAAATGGAAAGCAGACGTCTTGGATGGAGGTTTTGCAAGTTTCTCCTCTGTATTGTGTTTGGATTTGGGTAATATGTTTGTCCAGCGATTCCTTTTTATGGTGTTTAACAAGCCATAAAAAGTGTCTCATGGCAGGATCTGTGAGTTTTGCGTTGAAGTGCGTATTTTAGATGTTACTATCTCAAAATATGTTCACTGGTTGCTTTGCTGGCTGTGTAGATGAGGCAAATTGAGCAGCAGTGAAGAAATGTGGCTACTTTTCTGAGTTCGAGACCAAAATAGACGGTTCCGAGGGACTTTTTTGTTTTTGTTTTTTTGTTATACAGGCAATATAACGCTCGCTTAACAATAAAACCAATTTACTCATTTTTTTTCTCCAAATTGGTATTTTGTCATATACAAAAAACATTATTGCTGACAGTACAGTGCTCAAAGGAGCAGAGAAGTGCAACATTTACAACGATACATATATGCAATCGAGACGTCTGAACTGTTGATTTGTATGGACATTTGAATCGGAATTCACTAATTACTGTCTTCAATTGATTGCATATCAGACAATCCCTTTTAATGTTGATGTTTCGGTCATAGATACAATTTATGTGGGTCTCTTCAGGACATAAGGGTGTTGTCTGGCACAACACCTATGGGGGCAGAATATAGAGAGACGCTATTGTAGTACATACCTGTTCTAATGAACTGTTCATTACTTAACACGTAGAAACCTATCTACCTCTGACCTTCTCTTAAAGGCTCCCCCCTCCCGGCTTTGATTCGTAATATATATTATAAAGTCTATGGCTAAATAAAGAAAAAATTGAAAGCTGATGTCTTTGATGGAGGATTTGCAAGTTTCCCATCTGTATTGTTTTCGGATTCAGGTGGTATGTTTGCTTATCGATTCCTTTCATTGGTGTTTTACAAGTCATAAAAAAGCATCTCTTTGCAGGATCTGCGAGTTTACACATTAAAATGCATATTTTAGATGTTACTACCTCAACATAGATTAACTGGTTGATTTTCTGTTTAGATGAGGCAAATAGCCTCATGAAGCAATGAAGAAATGTGGTTACTTCTCTGAGTTCAGCATTAAATTCACAGGCTCAGTGGGCCAAGTATATAGTGAACATATGCAAAACATTATTGTATAGTCCAGCACAACATGATGGACAAATAATATACATTTAGTTATTGTGCCAGATCAGTAAACCTATTTCTGAAATTAAAATGCAGTTTATCATTAGTCTATTCATTAGACTTTTTCCCTTGACAACCTTTTTAGGTATGGCTTGAGGCTGCATTTGCTTTTTCTCAAGGCTTATACAATCAGTACGAACAAGGTACAGAATGAGCTAAATGGACCACTCGTCGTATGTTGCTAATTTGCAGCTTTAGGTTGGATTGATAACTGCCATTAGAAGTCTTGGGAAGGGCTTGCAAACAGCAGAGATTACAGGCAGAGCAGGAGCAGATGATGATGACCACTTCTTGAAAGGGTTACAGGAGGTGTTCATTGTCTGCTACAGGGAGAGCTGTATGCCAACAGTGGCAGTGTGGGAGATGCAGTTATTGCCTCAATGGTCCCGGAAGGTTCTCCTAGCACTACAAGAGTGGGAGAAGCAGATGAAAGGATACAAGCCACCTGATCCTGGGGTGCATAGACCCTTCAGCTGGCAAAGATCGACGGGGGAGCAGAAATTTGCTCTTCTAATGTAATCTTTCAGTGTGCATTTGCAAATAGAACTGTAGAAGATGATGCGTACTTTGTATTTCAGAAGATCCAGAAAGAGAAAGGGGATCAAGGGTTGAGGACGCTGTTGTGCCCCAGTGGTGTAGTGGTGTAACAATAGCCGGGGGGGGGGGCTGGTGGAGAAGGCTAAGCCCTAGGGGACCCCGTCCTGCACTGTGCATGGACGGCTGGCCCCTGGCTTGAGGGCTCCTTTCTGGGTCTGAAGCGTGGGGGCTCTCCTCAATGTACTTTGCAGGAGGGCCCTCAAGTCACATAACGCCACTATGGTACCCATATCAATCAGAAATTTGATGAGCCCACATTGAACAGTCCAGAACATCCAGGATGTTTGGATTTTTGACATTTCACCAACATTCTGCTATTCCATTTGTCCAGCAGTTAGATGAGACTGCAAATGAATAGGCATACTTTAACTTATCAATCCATGTGCTTCTCATTCATCCATGCATTCATTAATCTTTGCATGCACTCAGTCTTACATCCATGTATACATGCTCAAATTTCAGTAACCTGATTTGCACACTTGGTCATCCGTTAGTCAAACCATTAGCACGGCATATGTACCATCTACCATTTCTCTCATCTATGCATAGAAACTCCCCAATTAATAGGGAGCTTCACTTATAATAAAGACAAACCTATTGTCTCTATCATTCCTTATTTTATTTGTGACTACTGCCAAGAACTCGGTTAATGTATACACTGTTTTACAAATGGGACACTCCCTTCCACCACACCTGAGGAAGGAATTGGAAACCCAGCACCTAATGTTGATGTATGTTTCTGTTGGACAGGGCATTGTTTTGAAAATTAATTTAACTCTCTATCTGCAGTAAAAGAAACATAATGTACAAGAAGTAACTGTTTAGGTAAAATAAATAAAAATTGTACCCTTAGGCCAAAGCAGCTACAAAAGGAAAGTGCAGGTGCCCAAGTAGAATTTGAGCAGACTGTCTAGTCATGCATAGTATTGTATTGCATTAGAACAAATGAAGTGTGGTAGATTCATTCGGGAGCAGTTGTAGGTTTATACAAATTTGATAGGCCTATTGAGGGGTGCCAAGTAGGTGGCTTTGCAATAATCTACCTTTCAGGCTTTAATAGTCGTCCATTTTACAGTTGGATTCTCCATAGTGGCAAAGTTCTCATTCTGAAGAGATCCTGAGAGGAAACATGTCCTTGGCAGGGAGCTGGTTAATTTTGGTTGAGGAGGGGAATACCTTTCTGCTTTTTCCCTTGTCTCTTTCCTTTGACTTGAAAGAAGCACGCTCACTTTTGTGATTTGTACACCTTGGAGAGAGCACCCTGTCTTCCGCTCAGCTCTCAACTCAAGTCCATGTATGTTTGTCTGTCTACCCTCTATTAATCTAGCATGCTTTTCCTCTCAAAAGAGGTCTCTTGGCACTAAGGACCATGCAAAAGAAAGGAAACCGTTAAATTCAATAGACTGCAGCAGAATTTCCATTTTGGCAATATTCCCTCATGGTGTTACAGTTAAAGTGCCTGAGCCTAACTGTGTGCTTTCTTTTCCATTCCCTTTCCAAATTACCTTCTGCCTGTGATGGTGGAAGCACAGACAAGTGCTTTTTAGGTCGAGCCTTCCAAAGATCAAAAGCTGCATGGTTCAAATGACCTGTAGTCGGCTTACCAAGATCTTACAACAGCTTTGAAGCCTGCCCTTTGTTTCCAACTGGTTGGCTTGATTGTCATTCTAATGTTCAAGTTTTTTGTTCAATGCCTGTGTTGTCAATCTTTTGTTTGTCCCTTCCCTGAAGCATATTTTATTTTATTTATTTTAAATTTTTTTTTTATAGCGCTGGCTAGACCCAGAGGTATCAGAGCGCTTTACAGGAGCAAGAGAGAGGCAAATATCAATGGAACAATGGATACGTGAAAAATAAAATCAAGGACATGAGAATATCAACACAGGGTCAGGAGAGAGGCAAAAAATCATTTGGATTAAAGGTTACATACATTTAAAAAAATAAGGGAGGTGTGATAAAGGAACACACAATTAAATATAAGAAAAACACTTGTACGGGAATGAGGGATGGAGTAACTGAAAAGAGGTCAAAACAGTTAACCAAATTAGGGGACAAAACAAAATGCTGGCTAGGCAGAACACACAAAAATTATAGAAATGTAGTTAGAATAGAAAAATATATGGGAGACCATGGGGAGCAAGGCAGGTGTAAACAATAAGGCGAACACAGGGAAAATGAAAGGCCAGCAGATCAGCAGAGGGATCACCTGAACAGGTGCCCACAAGATAACTGGTTCTAAAAGAATCATGGACTCCAGTATTTATTGAGGAGATGGCATTTAAGGTCTCTTTTGAAGCCGAGGTAGGAGTGGTTGCAACGAAGGTCCCTCGGAAGGGCATTCCAGATGCTAGGTGCATTTCCTGAGAAGGAGCGAGTCCGGGTAGATTTCGTATTTAGTAACTGGGGAACGAGGAGAAGAGCATTAGAGCTTCTCATTGGTCTGGCACTTCCAGCTTTTGTGAGTTTATTTGTTAAGTAGGCTGTGGATTGAGATTGAAGAGCTTTGTGGGTGATGCAGGTGGTGTTGTAGATGCATCTTCCTTCGATGGGGAGCAAGTTAAGGGACTTAAGGGCAGGCGTGATGTGATCAAACCTTTTCCAGACTGTTATAAGCCGGACAGCCATATGGAGCACGGATCTGAGGGTGGCAAGGTGAGCTTTAGGGGCTCCAGTGAGAATAGCGTTACCGTAGTCCAGTTTAGAGAGGACTAGCGATTGAACAACCCATTTGAAGTCATCTTGAGGAAAATAAGCATATCCTCCTTATGCATGTTATCTACTTATCACTTTTAGTGAACTTATTTTTTGCTATTTGCCTAAGCACTAAACTAAAGTACATGTGTTTTCTACATGTTCTCTAGTTGTCTCCCTTGTGTGCTTCTCTCCCCCTTCACTGTGTGTTACTCTCTCTTGTCCGTGAGCTTCTCTCGTCCGTGAGCTTCCCCTCCATTACTTGGTGTTGCCATGTTGCTCTCTCTCTCTCTCTCTCGCCCTTGTGCTTTTATGGGGTTCTCTTCCTTTTGTACTCCTCTCCCGTTTGCTTTCCTTGGGCAGCTTGTCTCCTTCCTCCACCATACCTGCTAACTTGGATCAGTAAATAAAAAATTATTGCAAATGGTGCCCATGTCATTCCGATGGTGCGTGCATGCTTTCTAATGCAAGTCTTCCGACGCATGTGTGCAGTAATGCTATGGAGCGACTGCCATTGCCCTTTTTGTTTTTAATTTTAAAAGATTTACTTTGACGACGCTGCACAGCTTCCTAACACTGTATGGCATCACCAAAAGCCATTGAAAAACCAGTAGGTCCCAAAGACCCATTGGCTTTGTCGATGCTTTTTGGAACATGCATGCTTTTGAGAAAAACAAACATCCCAGTTGACTATCCGCTACCTGTGTCCTGTCCACAGATGTATTTTTTCTCACTTTCAGTGTCACACTACAGGTCCAGAACTTCCCTGTGATGCGGCCATGTACCATAATGCGATTTGCTACAGGTCGCTGCCCTAGTTGGTGCCACCCAAAGGGTATGATGGGAATTGTGGCAAGGGCACAAAAGTAATTAGTGGCTTAATGTCAGAGTTACAGGAATTCATACACCCGGGGGGCGAACTCTGCTCCGCCAGCGGAGTTTGCAGAGTTTTGCCAACTCCGTGCTCTGTTGGGAATGTGGAGTTCATGCAAAACTCCGACTCGGAGCAGAGTTATCCCCTTCCTACGACCACAAAAACAGAAAAAGAAATCACTTACCTGCTGTGGCGTCTCCGGACTACCCTCCTCACCGTGGTGTCTCCTCCTCACGGTCGTCCTCCTCGCCGGTTGCAAAATCCTAGGTTGTAGGTCTTGGGAGGACTGCGCATGCATGCGCATGCTCCATTGCTAGGGCAACTACCTGTAGCAAATCGCAAAATGGTGCATGGCCCGCATCACAGGGAAGTTCTGTTTACATAATACTGTGAACCTGTTCAGACAAAGCTGATCTCTTCCAGGTATGCATCTAAGTGTGATTCCAGACAGACCCTACGCCGACATAAGATAGAGGTGAGCCAGTTCACAGCCAGAGTTGAGCTCTTTCAGCAGTTATTCCTATAATGTAAAACCAGAGTATCTATGGGAACTGAGAAACCAGGACTAGCGAATATTCTGTGGGAGTATCACATGCCTCTCATCCAGGTTAATCTTCATGGTAGGGACTGAGGAGATAAAGGTGGGAGGGAGGATGACTATAGGAGAGAGAGAAGGGAGTAAAGTAAGTCAGTGACAAGAGAGAAAGACAAGGTAGATAGTAGTAAAAGAGAATTGGGCATGTGTGTGAATTTGGACAGAAAGGTGAGCAAGAAATGAGGAAAGTGTGACTCTGATGGAAAAGCACAGAAACGTGAAGAGAAGTGAGAAACAGGAGATACCAGAGTGAGCGATATATGAACACCACCACAACAATAATGCTAAGGCAAACTTTGCTCTATTAAGGGTATTTGTGAAGTGCACAGCTCACCTTGGCTAGTATCCTGGTGCTGAGAAATCAGGGGTTATGTCTGCTGTGACTGCTACTTGTTCAGGTGAAGAGCTGTGTTTTCAGTTTCTTGAGGAGCTCAAGTACTGAGGAGGCAACTCAAATGTGTAGGGGTCGATTGTTCCAGGATTTGGGCACGAGGTAGGGGGAAAGCTGGTTCTTTGTATGTGGGAGATGTGTGCGACCAGGATGTTGGGTGAGGAGAATCATCGAGTGGGTCTGTTATGAGTGGATTAGCGAATGGGCACACACTGAAGGTCTTAGTCGGTGCATGGTGATGTGAACACTGGGGAAAACCTAAGTTTGAGTCTGGCCATTGAGTTGTTTTTGGTCTGAAGTCTTCTAGCATTTAAAAAGTGATTCGGACAGAGTGTTTTGCCATACTCCAGCATGCTGGTGATGAGGTCCTGGGTGACCATCCTGTATTGCTGGCTGGGAGCCATTTGAAGATTACACTGAGCATTCTCAGGGTGTGGAAGCAGGAGGCGGTGACTATGTTGATTAAAGCAAACTTTACAGCATATTTCTCCCATTCCTTTTGTTCCCTTCATAAGAAGTCTGCCTTTCACTGTGTCATTGGGCAGTGCTATTTGTGGTTGGTGGCGATACCAATCTCCATAGAAACATTTTGGTCACCAGGACACATTTTGTTTTTAGCTAATTAAGCACTGGGTTGGAATGAAGGTGTTGCACATGACCGATTCCCTTGGCAGCCATGTTTTAGAATTGTAAAAGGTGGTCTAGTCCATTTTTAAATTGTGTTTCACATGGAACATCCACCAAAAACCCTTCACATACGGAAGGAGTTTGACGTTTTATTTATTCACTTCCCTGGCGTGTTTGGAGCAGGCAAACCCCAAAGTGAGTGGATGGAGGAGTAAAGCAAAAGGCTTGTGAGTGCAGTTCAGCATTAAGGGGGCAAGATGAGGGATTTTTGCAGGAGCCTTGGTTAGTGCATGGGCGTTAATTGTTCATATCTGGCTTGGTAGCACCACAAACAAAGGGAAGGACTCCAGTCATGGTGCCCTCAAATTATTGTCCCCTCAGTGGACAAAAGCTCTGTGTACTCACCTATACTGCTTGCTGTACCTTCCATTTTCCTACGAGTGAGCACCAGGCATCTGTTCATGTGAAGGAACATTAGCTCTGTACTGACTGAGGGTGCATGTGTTGTGCACTGGCTGGAACTATAGTAGCCCTTTGAGAGTAGTGCAGCAGGGTAATGGGTATGCACACATTTTCCTACATGCATGGGTCTACTCCCAGGTCTCCTTATGGTGATCTCAATTTAATCCTGCAGACGTTTTATGCTTTCGATTTTTACCATAAGAAGAATGAATGCAATTTTTACATGGATACAACTCCTTCCCTAATATGGCTGCCAGCACTACGTCCCATGAGGAATTTCTGTTGCAACATGCACACATTTAAATCTGTGCGTCTTTGTCTGACCTTATGTCATTTGGAAAGAAAGAAACCGTGACTGAGTGCAAGTTTGGCTTATGTCATGTGCAAGTGTCTATTGTATTGAATTAATGCATGGCTAACAAATTAAGAACTGGCTGTATAGTTGTAATTTACAATATAGACTCATTGTTCTCATAGTAGTGTTTAGCCATTTTAAAGAAGTATTGCAAGGCCAAAAACTGAAAAAAGATTTATCAGCTGTTCGAACAGTACCTTAGGAGACCGAAAATACCACATTAAAAAAGATACTCATCCCCACCACGATCTCTGCTCCACCCTGATGGTTACAATGGAGATTAATAAGAAGTCATTACATCTTCGAGTAAAAATGCATGTTTTATATGTTTTGGTGCTTTTATTGCACAAAAAGCAGTTGTGTTAAACCCACATATGTTTAAGCAACTGTAAAATATGGTAAATAGTTCACGGTTACGTGTGAAATACAGATTTTGTCACCACTGTGCAAAGGTTTTACGTTGCGTTGTCCAGGCTACTAGGATTAGGCAGCTAGGAGGACCAAGATTATCAATATCATGCGACAAAAAATGCAAATTATGGGTCACTTTGGCTGTATTATTTTCATCTGTTTGTGCTGCAAACAACAATGTTGGTGAAATCTGCATATTTTGGAAATTATGTGGCAAATTCAGTAAATCCATGACTATGCTGTAAAATTCTGCAGCCACAGAATCGCATATATCCACTGAGCTCACCATTGCCTATTGTTTTATCAAGAATGTTGAAGTACTGGGTTATTTGGGACCCCAGCGGTGCCAGGGGTAGCACCCTATGACTTCGAGTTCTTCCTGTCTTGGACCACAGAAACACAGAGTCTTGTGGTGGCGTCAAAGGTCGTTTTATTATTGACTGCAGCCAGTAACAGCAATCCTAGAAGTACACACGGGTATGTTCTCAGGAGACTGCTCAAAGTTACAAAACCAGTCTTCTCCTTATATACAAAATATCATGCTTCAGGCACACATTCCTCGTTTTACGATATGGTCATTCATATGTATTCATTACAAACGAAAAGGCAGATGCATGATGACCATCCCACATTTCAGTTCAGCCAGCCCACAATTATTTACCCAGCGAGGCTCAGATCCCTCATCAGATATCAGCAGACCCCAATAAACACGGGCACCTCCTCCTCGTAAAACAGGCGATAAAGCAGGAAGCAGAGTCAGGTGTGAAAGAGATTAGTCGGGGGCTTGTGTGGGATGAAAGGCTTTATGGTGTGTCAAACCCTGATGCTAATCACAGGTGGCCGTAGGAAGGGGAGCTCGTGAGACCGGACTGACCTCGGGCAGTGGAGCCAGTTCGCACAGGTCACAGAGAAGTCAATAGAAGGTACACATGTTCTGAAGGCCTGTGCATGTCCTTAATGTGCAGCCTATGTGAGGGCAACCATAAGATGGCTACCGCTCTAAAATGGAACCCACGAAGTCAATGTGTAATATCGTATACAAAGTGAATTTATCGATGAAACGTTATGCAAAACACTTGTACATACCGCATTGGCCATTCGCGGTTCGCTGATACCGGAATAGGCAGGGTAGGGCCATGCCTCCTACGTGGTCCCAAAATTTAAAGTACCACAGACCCTCCTTTTGCCCTTACATAGGCAATAACTATACTCATCTTAATCCGAGTCCAGGTCTATATTCATAAGGTCATGGAGTTGTTGCTGTAGCATCATCCTATTGCTTAGCTCGTCCCTTGTTACAGGTTTCCTTATACATGATGTAGCACAGAGGCCACATACTGTAGGAGCACACTGTACACACAGACAGAACAGGAAAAGCATGGCTAAGATCATTCCAATGACAATCAGAATCTTCCATCCCCAGGCAGATATCAGTTCCCAGAACCACCCCACCAGTGACCAATCTCCTTTATCCACGTGAATAGATTCAGATATTTTATGCAGTTTGGAGATGGCTTGATAAACTGTTGGAGCGTTATCTGGTATGAAAATGCAACAGCTAGATTGGATGACCTTACATACCCCACCACGGTCTGCAAGTATGACGTCTAGAACCATACGGTTCTGCAAAGTCATGAGGCGATCCGCTTGGAGCTCAGCTGTCAAATTACCAAGGGCACCAGCCGTTACATTAACAGTGGATTCAACCACACGAGTCAGTTGTCTCGGGTTCCTACTACTGACCATCGGTCCCCAAAACGGCAGGAAACCCATAAAGAAGTCTCCCGCTTCCTGACCGGCAGTATCCTCCTGACTAATCACGCCTCTCACAACTCTGATCTTGTGATAATCAGAGGTAGCAGTAAATGTTGGCGGTAGCAAGTTTGCAATATAGCATGTGCCCGAGAAATCAGGGGGCAACCATGTATATGCTTGGTCATTGCAGACAAAATATGTACCCTTGGCAGCCAAAAACGCAGGGGAAAATTGTGATGGAAAAGTGTACGTTTCAGTACAGTCACTTTTCCCCAGTTGAGCTCTTGGATTCTGACCATTACCTTGTAAACAGAACCGACCTATGTGGGGTACGACCCAAATTGGGGATGCGCTGCTTTTCGCCCAGATTAATGCTATACCCCGTCGCGTTCCAACCTACATAAGCTCTCAATTCATTCTTGGGAATAGATGAGTATGCGTCGATATCTCTGCTCATATCAGCAACTCCTTTCATTAAGGCCTTATTGTTTGTGCTAGGTCTGATGGACCGCGGTTGTCGCGGGGAGTAGGCATCTAATGCAAAAAGAAACATAGTCTGGAGTGCCCATGACGATCCATTATAGCTAAACAGCAACACTAGATATGGGATACCCTTATTAATGGTATGTGGCATTAAACCACACACCCAGCAATTGGTTGTATTCATAACTAGTTGGTGCTGTTGCAGGAGTTGAATAAACGAGTTGTTTACGAACTCAGACCGTCTAGCTTGTTCGTGTTCAGGCAGAGGGTGGAAAGAGTGTAAGGAGACAGTAGGAGGAGGTATAGGCTGTACAGTGGGTGCAAATGGCACTTGAGAGGACAATAATACGTATCCCACAGTAAACATCATCATACTAACTAGTGCAAACAGACATAATAATACAAAACGTTTGCTCTTCATTATTTTACATATTTTTTTCTTAAAGTTCATTTCCTCAGCTGGTCTCTCCATCTTGAAAAACTCCATTCTCTAATCGTGCTGTTCGCGGCGGGTGAGTTTCTTCTGCTTAGGAATACACCTGTCAGTCCAGGGAACGCCCCAGACTAACCAGAACCGTTGACCTAACGTCTCTGGCTTGTACCCCAAAGTCTTGGCACCGCGACCCTACAGCTGAACCCGGATGGTGGTTCGAAAAAGAAAAACCAAAAATAAGAAAGTTTCTCAGATGAGAGAGAGCTGTACTGTCAAAAATATCAAAGAAAAATAATTTTTATTTGTCAATAGTTCTAGGCCTCAAGTTATAGCGTTCTCGTCCGGGTACTGTCTGATCTTGAAACAAAAGTTCAGGCTCTGTAGTATCCAATCGGATTGACGGTGGCACAGCTTCTTGCAGAATATTGTCACTTTCTTGCTCAGAGCTTGTTCCTTTCACACGTGCATCGCTAAAAGGCAGAAAACGAGGCACGGTCTCAGTTTCAGAATCAGCGATCCCCTCCTGGACCCACCGGTCATAAGGCAAAGGCACTCTTTTACAGTGGACACCGTGGATCCAGTTCTTCTTTCCTTTCACTCGGACAGCCGATCTTGTAGAAAGGACGAGATGGGGGCCGGTCCAACGGGGCTCATCATTCTTTGCCCGTTGAAAATTCTTCACCAGCACCCACGTTCCAGGATTGATAGGGTGTCCTGGAGCTTCAGAGGCTTGAGGCAGAGTATCGTGCACCTGTTGGTGTAAAACACGCAATTTAGCCATCAATTCATGCAGATAATCAAGCAGTATTGGATGTTCGATTTCACTGAATTTTGTAGGCCTTGGCACTCCCCATATATTGGCCGGGCGGCCAAACACTATTTCATATGGACTAAGTCCCACTCGTGAGTGCACAGTCATTCTTGTTGACAGGAGTGCTAAAGGCAGCGCGTCGGGCCATTTAAGACCAGAGCTTGCTTGAATCTTAGCTAATTTAAGTTTTAAGGTGCCGTTATAGCACTCTACTAATCCAGCTGATTGGGGGTGATTTGCAGCGTGAAATTTCTGCTGAATCCCTAGCCCCTCACATACTTCTTTCATCACTCGACCCACAAATTCACTCCCATTATCACTCCAGACCATTCTCGGCATTCCAAACCTAGGGAAAAATTCTTTGACAAGGGCTTTAGCTGTGGACAAGGCAGTATTGTCTTTTAAGGGGTATGCTTCTATCCACTTTGAGAAGGCACAGACAACGAGTACATATTTTAAATTGTTGCACCTTTCCATGTGGATGAAATCTAGCTGCAAAACCTCGAACGGATACGTTGGAGGCGCAAAATGACCAGCTGGAGTTGGGGTTCCCCTACCAGGATTGTATTTCAGACACACCATGCAATTCTTGACCACATTCTCTGCACATTTGGGAATTCCAGCATTTTGCCATACTGGAGCCAACAACTTGCAAATCCCTTTTACACTAATATGGGCCATTCCATGAGCCATTGTCACCACTGCAAGCACATACGCATCGGATAACAACCAACGCTGATGTTCTGACAAATCAACCCAACAACCTTTTTCATCCAATCTACCCGTACTTTCTCTCCACTTGCTCAATTCTTTCTCTCTGGCTTCAGCTTGAAGGGACTTCACGCTCTCTATCGTGTCTTCACACATTCCAACATCACCAACCCATCTTGCAGGGCCTGCAACATACATTCGATTATTTACATTCTTTGCTGTTTCTTTCGCAACTTCATCAGCAAATGCATTACCACGACCGACATCATCTGTAACTTTCTTGTGTGCACTGCATTTTACAATCGCAACTTGTAGCGGCAAGGTCAGTGACTCAAGGAGATCATTCACCAACTGACCATTCTGAATTTTGGTTCCATGCGAAGTCAGGAATCCACGTTCTTTCCACAAGCGCCCAAAACTATGGGCCACGCCAAAAGCATACTGACTATCTGTGTATATGTTCACCCACATACCTTTCGACAACACACATGCTCTCGTAAGTGCAATTAGCTCTGCTGCTTGCGCCGAGTTATGTGGTATACGTGCGGTTTCAACAACCGTGTGCAAAGTCGTGACCGCATATGCAGCAGTCTTATCACCATTCGGAAGCTTGAAGCATGAACCATCCACCCATAAGGTACCATCACACTCAGTCAAGGCAGTATCTTTAAGATCCACTCTCCCTTTTGTTTCCTCTTCTGTTCTAAACAGACAATCGTGCTGTTCAATCTCATCTGTGTCCGCTGCAATCGGCAATAAAGTAGCTGGATTCAAAGTGTTGCATCTTTTTATGTGTACATGACTCGCTAATAGTGTCAACTCATAACCTGACAATCGAGCACTAGTTAAGTGCTGTGTCTTGGTCCTGTTCAACAACGTGTCCACTGCGTGCGGAACCATCACAATTAACGTGTTATTCATTACTAACCCAGCAGACTGTCGAATAGAGACAGCTGCTGCCGCTGTGGCTCTCAAACAACTTGGCAAGGCCTTAGCTACCGGATCCAAGGTCGATGAAAAATACGCACATGGGCGCTGTTTGTCTCCAAAAGACTGTGTCAACACTGACAATGCACAACCTTCTTTCTCGTGAACATGCAATGTAAAAGGCTTGCTGTAGTCGGGAGTGCCCAACACAGGAGCTGAACATAATGCCTCACGCAATTCAGAAAAACTTTTCTGACACTCTTCAGACCATGGTACGAGATTCGGTGTATCTTTACATGTCAATGCTATTAAAGGTTTTGCCAGCAAAGAAAAACTCGGGATCCACTGCCTACAGTAGGAAGTAATACCCAAGAAAGCACACACTTCTCTCTGTGTTCTTGGCACGCTCAATTTTCCAGTGGCCTGAATTCTTTCTGGGGTCAGTTTCCTTCCCTCCTTCGAAAAGAGATGACCTAAGTAGGTCACTTCTTGTCGACAATATTGCAGTTTTGAGAGAGACACTTTGTGATGGAAGGCAGACAAATGACGCAACAATGACACCGTAGCTTCTTTACAAATCTCCTCAGTATCCGCGGCGATTAGTAAATCGTCAACATACTGGATAAGGGTGGCACCACTAGGTAAAACAATTGCATCAAGCTGTGCCTTTAAAGCTTGGCTGTATATTGATGGGCTTTCACAGTAGCCTTGAGGAGCGCGTTTAAAACGGAAGCTACGACCTCCTAGGCTAAAACCAAAAATGTCCCTACTTTCCTCTGCAATCGGAATGCTAAAGAAAGCATTCTTTAAATCAATCACTGAGAACCAAGCAGCGGAAGCTGGAATCATAGTTAACAAAGCAGTTATATCAGGGACAACTGGAAACTGTGGCACAACAATCTTATTTACCTCTCTAAGATCGATCACAAATCTGTAAACAGGTGGCTGTGAAGGGTCAGTACGTTTTAAAACAGGCAAAACAGGGCTATTGCAAACGTTACCTCTTGTCTCTTCAATTACATCCTTTTCAATCAGATCATAGATAATCGCTAGCAACGCTTTTTCACCTTCATTAGAGATCTTGTACTGGGGAATGCGTGGCAATTTAACATTGGCTTTCAAAGTTACCACGTATGGCGGTATTTCCAAAAGGCCCACATCATTAAGACCAGAAGCCCAAAGAGCATCCGGAAGAGACAACAATTCAGCTGGCAGTTCATTCCTTGACAGATACATTGGAGAAATCACTTCCCTACCAAGTGTAAGTTGTACTCCCGAGGGGGAACAATATAATGTCGCTTGTAATCTCTTTAACAAATCTAATCCTAACAGGTTTTCACCACAACCTGTCATTAGGATAAGGGGTGCTTTCAGCTCACAAGGTCCAACAGAAAGGGGCATAGGACTAGAGATCGGGTTCCTAACCAGGGCGCCAGAAAAACCTACTGAAACATTCATGTCGCCAGACAAAGGTGCGCCAGGGAGTTTTGAATGCATAATTGAACTTTTTGCAGCACCAGTATCCAACAGAAAAGGTTCTGACACACCCGCTGTAGTCACCTTGACATACGGTCCACTCTGATCCACTGGCACTGAAACAACTCCCTCTCTTTGTCTACGGCTATCCTAGTAATCATTACTTTCTACATTTTCATCCTCTGTATAATAGTCATTGTTATAGTACTGAGCTGTCCTACCAGTTGCATTGGCTTGCTGATCAAAACTATTAATCGTATTTTGAGATGGAAGAGGACGCGCGTTCTGGGGAACATTCCCGCGTCCCCTACCTCTAGGAGCTTGTTGACCACCTCTACCTCTGGTGCTAAAAGCGCCATTAGCGCGCTGTAGTAAAATAGGGCAACTATACTTGAAATGGCCCTCTTCCTTGCAATATGAACATTGATTAGGGCCTACAGGAACGCGCGGTTGAGAATACTCGTACCTTTGCACGTTTCTCTGAAACTGTGGCTGTTGCTGATAATTACTCTGGCCACCACGTGGCGGGTAAGCCTGCTGTAAAAGAACCTTCGTTTTTAATTCTTTCGTTTTCTTGTCTGCTTTATCTTTTTCATCTTTTTCCCTATTTTCGTAATACTGTGCAGTAGCCAGTATTTGCGCTGATGAGGAAACAGCCCAAGAACTCTCTGAATCTTTTAATTTCTTAAACAACTCGGGAAGCAAATTATGCACGAATTTATCAACAAATAATCGTTGACCACCTTCTGTACTCATATCTTGACCACTGTGGTAGATAAACGTTTCCTCAAACCTGGTGAAGAAATCAGACACTGTCTCATCTTTCTTCTGCTTACACGCAGACAATTTATCCCAATTCACACGCATCGCGGGCATTAAAGTCTTCATGTAAGCAATGATTCTAGCACGGAGTTCTGCCACCAAAGGCTCAGGCTTGGCACCACCATCCTGTCCATTATTTGCAATAATAATATTAGCCCATTTGTCACCTAACTCTGCAGCATGATCTGCATTACGAATCGATCCCCACAAAGGCTGTGGAACAACATTCCCAAACAACATATCTATGTCAGCTAGATTCATGATACATGATCCTGGGTTGCGGAGGTGCTGTAGCGCTCAGCGCATACGGAGGTGGCGAACTCAGCAAATGTGACATTAGGGGATCTTTCTCCTTCTCTTTTAACACATCCTGTTGAAGGTGCGGCAAAACTGGGTAACATTTATCGATCCCTAGTTTACGCTGTCTATGTAACTGCTCATTCATTTGTTCCTCCTCATTATCTTTAAATTGTACAGCTACTTGCATTATCGACATACCTTTTTCTCTCTTATTTCTTTTTGCTAATTTAATTTCTTTCTGTTTGGCTTCCTTTCGCCATAGGCGGAAAGAATCAAACATCGCCGGCCGGGCTTTCTTTTTAAATAATTTAACTTCCAAATTGTCTAAGATATCTGTGTCGAAACTACCATTTTGGGGCCATTTTAAAACACCGTCCTTCCTGGTGTATCGGATCCATACTTCATTATATGCAATGGGGCCCACGCTATGTTTTACATAAAGCTCATAAGTTGGAGTTCCAATTGGAGGAACCGGACACGAATCCTCTAATTGGGAATCCCTTTTACAACCCAAACAAAACAAGTTTCCAAATATACTAGGACCAGGCATCTTTGCTCACTAGTCTAGTTTCATACTTCAAAGGATTATCAAAACGCGATAGTCTCGTGAATACACGAGTCCTTCGGCTTTGGCGCTTGCAAGCTCCAAATCAAAGCGATCCCGAAGGGATACCAAAACTAAGAACCAGACTAAGAATTAGGAGACGCTCCACTTATACTTAACTGAGGTATCGATGACGTCACCAGAAGACTCGGTTAATCGTTTCGCTCTACCAAATTATCAAGGGTCCAAAACAGGGCGATAGTCAGGGCAGCAGTCCTTCATAGCCGTCAGCAAGCGGGGAACCTCGCAGCAAAGACTTTCGGACCACGTCGACATGCAGGGGTCGATGAAGTGGTGATCTTCCTCCAGAATTTCCACACGAAGCTCCTCACGAACCTCTGGCTTGGACCAGTACCGCTGAAATCGCCCGAGTTGGGCGCCAACTGAAGTACTGGGTTATTTAGGACCCCAGCGGTGCCAGGGGTAGCACCCTATGACTTCGAGTTCTTCCTGTCTTGGACCACAGAAACACAGAGTCTTGTGGTGGCGTCAAAGATCGTTTTATTATTGACTGCAGCCAGTAACAGCAATCCTAGAAGTACACACGGGTATGTTCTCAGGAGACTGCTCAAAGTTACAAAACCAGTCTTCTCCTTATATACAAAATATCATGCTTCAGGCACACATTCCTCGTTTTACGATATGGTCATTCATATGGATTCATTACAAACGAAAAGGCAGAGTCATGATGACCATCCCACATTTCACTTCAGCCAGACCACAATTATTTACCCAGCGAGGCTCAGATCCCTCATCAGATATCAGCAGACCCCAATAAACACGGGCACCTCCTCCTCGTAAAACAGGCGATAAAGCAGGAAGCAGAGTCAGGTGT
Organism: Triturus cristatus; assembly: GCF_964204655.1. Lineage (NCBI taxonomy): Eukaryota > Metazoa > Chordata > Amphibia > Caudata > Salamandridae > Triturus > Triturus cristatus. The sequence goes on from NC_140581.1 coordinate 865,096,629, forward strand.
GAAAGAGATTAGTCGGGGGCTTGTGTGGGATGAAAGGCTTTATGGTGTGTCAAACCCTGATGCTAATCACAGGTGGCCGTAGGAAGGGGAGCTCGTGAGACCAGACTGACCTCGAGCAGTGGAGCCAGTTCGCACAGGTCACAGAGAAGTCAATAGAAGGTACACGTGTTCTGAAGGCCTGTGCATGTCCTTAATGTACAGCCTATGTGAGGGCAACCATAAGATGGCTACCGCTCTAAAATGGAACCCACGAAGTCAATGTGTAATATCGTATACAAAGTGAATTTATCGATGAAACGTTATGCAAAACACTTGTACATACTGCATTGGCCATTCGCGGTTCGCTGATACCGGAATAGGCAGGGTAGGGCCATGCCTCCTACGTGGTCCCAAAATTTAAAGTCGCACAATGTGTTTGTGACAGGTAAACAAAGTCTCAACATTTTAATGCCGGTCAATACCCATTGTTAGCTGCACTTTGAATAAAACCGCTTGTAATGTAAAAAATAGAGAACGAGTACCTTGTCATTGTCATCACAGACTTCTGGTGACATTTACAAACTACAAGTCCAAAGGTGTCACCAGAACCTCTACATGGTAATCTTGGACCAGATTACACAGTAACCCATTAAGCATGCTCTGTATGTACTTAACTTTAAACCATTGTGTATATGCAAATAGATAAACCTCAACCTTAAAGACGAGACGACTCATTTAGATGATACCCATATATAAAACTTAAATACCAAAATAATTTGCATTCTATCCACTTACTAGACAGCATGAGGAATGTGTCCTAACATCAACAGAACATGACTGTTCAGAAGGAGTGGTAAAATTGAATGTTTGAAGCTTTTTTAGTAGTGCTAGTCATCAACTAAGGAAGTAAATGTGGTCTAGTTACTAAGCTGTCCATATGAGGACCTTGATTTCAATCCAGCTTAACACAGACTGAAAATTGTGCAGTTCTGGTGAATCAATTAACCGCAATGTACCTACAATTTAAATGTGTGAGATATTAGTGTAAGTGTTTGTGTAACAAAAAGATATAAGCCACCACTTGATGAATACAATCTTGATTCATTTTCCATCCCCTCCCATAACGGGAAACACTCTGTTGTTCTCGGATTAGGTCCATGCTAGAGAAATACCATCACATGCATGCTCTTACATTGTGAACAGGTACGGAGCTTTATATTCTCTGTAGCTACCCCTTCCTTTTGAACTGTTGATGAGCCCACCTCATTTTGTTACCTCTGTAAAGAAGCTCCCATGATTTTCTTTATCCTGGTTTATTCTTTACACCTAAGTTCTACTTCTTAATGTCTGTTGGAGCACTTTATTGGGCACATAGGGAGATTCCCCCCACACACACTTCTTGTTCCCTGGAAGCATGTTGTCATCATGCAGTTTATGCTACTTTTAATTGGCGAATACACTTTTCTAGTACGCCTTCAGTGTTTTCATTTCTGACATGCACAGGACTCGCTTGGTACCAACCATCTTGCAGCTTTCCCAATCTTGCAGGTCTGGTGGACACTCTTTGAGCTACAGCAGACCTCAGTGTCTCCGGGGAATGCATTGGCGGAGACCAAAGTTCTGGCTGGAATGTGCCACAGCAGGAAAGAACAGGCAGGACACATGTCTTTTCCATGCGTTGGCGCATTAAGCTTGAACCTGTTAGCCTTCCAAGCATGTATTCTAATGCTGTCTCCGTTCCCATTGTGCGAAATGGTAGCCTCACCACCACTGTTTAGTTAAAGCATCCCCTCCCCCCGAAGTTTGGGTCTAGTTGAGCTCCTGGTCGGCACAGGGCTCTGTCAATCACTGCTTAACGCCTATCCGCTGTTCATTGCTAGCCACTAGATGCACAGTGCCCCTTCCACTGATAACAAGCATTTACAATGCAATGGTCTCGGCATTGTTAAAGTTAGAGCTATTGGCATTGCTCATGACATTATTTTTGTTTGTTTTTGTTTTTAAAACATTTAAAGAAACGGCATTGTTATTTACAATGTCAATAGCTTAATCTCTCTCAAATGCTAGACCTATTGCATTTGCACCCACACACAGAGCCACACACACAAATACTACTAAATAATAGATGACTGCTGTTCATCAGATCCTACAACAATCACACAGCCTCCGCAGTAAACAGAACTGGTTAATAGACAACCTAAAAGGGGCAGCAGACGGTTCAACTGCACATGCCCGGTAAACGAGGTAACTAACCACGAAACGCTCCTTGCGCAAGAGCAGAGAAGCAGAGACACTGATCGCCGAGGCACTCTCACGAAAGCTGGCAGAATCCCTACCAACAGAACACATCGCATTAGGATTTTTGTCTGACGTTTTACCTTGCACACGTCTTGGAAGTTGGTTAAAACAAGGGCATCTGAAGGGCCCCTGGAGGGACCGTGTTTAGACCGAGGAGCAAGCAGGAAAGGGCATAATTTCATAAAATAAACAAGATATAAGCAAACATAGTGATATGGCCAGAAGCACACTTAAAAGAGTAAGACGGAACAGACACAGAACAGGCAGGGAGGGCTTCTAGCAAGTAAGATATGGGAAAATAAAGGAGACAAGGAGGGCCGGCAGGATTCAACGTAGATAACGCAGAAGACAAGCGAGGAACAGGCACATAGATATATGAACGGCATACAGAGCAGGGATGGTGACATATGAACACAGAGCAGGCGGGTAGGGTGCGATCGGCACTGTATGGTTTAACTCACCGGCAGTCACCTCACTCAGCAGCAGCATCTGTAGGAACGTCGTAGGAACGGCCATGCCTGGGATCCTTGCTTCAGTCTGCCGTGCCTCCGCTGTGGCCTCTTCTCACCAGGAGACTCTGCTCCTTGTACGGCGGAAACAGACCCACGGCGGCCTCGGTTTACAATCCTGGGAACAGAAACGGAGCCGACTGGAACCAGCCAGAGCGCATGCGCGGACAGAAATCGAGGCTGGTCGGGCGCCGCTTGGTGGACACTGGCCACACTGAACTACAATGCCTGGGCAGGATCAGGGCTCTCGCTACACACAGTACGTTACAACAATGCTTCATTACCGTGACAAATGTAGAAGTATTCTAAAGCCAGTATAGTATGCCTTCCCAAAAATGTTCATATCTGAGATGCGTTTCCATTTTCTACACTATCCATTTCAAGAGGTAAAGCTAGAAGGTCTTTGTGATCTGGGTAAACTTTCCTGTCCGTGGTGCTTGGCTAGATGTAAAGCAACTTTTTCTGATCTCTTGAGTTTCACCTTAAGGAAATGTGTAGCTTTGTACATCATTCAACCTCTTAACGCCATAAACACCACCGCCTTTCTCCGAGGTCAAGCAGAAATGCCTCGGAGAAACGCAGCGGCGTTTTCGGATTCGGGGGCGTGTTTTCTTTCTCCCCTCTTGCCATTGGCTGGAATGTTTACATTCCAGAGGAGAGAAAGAAAGTAAAAAAACACCCCCCGAATCCGAAAAAGACGGGGCTTGTTTGGAGAGACAATGCTCTTCTCCAATGGCTGACCAGTATTTCAGAGGCCAGCCAATGGAGAAGAGGTAAAAAAAAGGGGCGGGTTAAAGCCCCACTCCTAACATTAAATCTCGGAGCGAGACTGCGCAAGCGCAGCCTTCGAGCCAAGACCTAAAAACTAACTGCCACTAAAGCACTGTAGACCTTGGAGGCATCTAATCGGATAATTACAAACCAGCAATGCAGAGGAGCGGCGCTGAAAATGTAAAGCTCTTCACGGGCGCTTACTCTTGTAAGGCGATGCTGACTTTAGATGCTGCAGAACAATTTGAATGGTAAAATACTCTAGTAACTGTTCCAGCAAAGTAGCCCTCCTCTCCTTCACAGACCACAGTCTGGTCACAACAGGATGCCTACGCCCAATGCCATCTTCACGAGTGGGCAGGATTTTCCCCACTGGAGTTACCATACGAGGCTACCTACATGTAAAATGCAATCGGAGGTCAGTTAAGTAAACCTGCACAGATTCAGATTTGCATGTGTTTTTGTTCCCAATTTACTTGGGCGCAGAATTTAAATGTAAAAGTTGAGTGTCCGACTCTGTTCCTCTTTTTGCTGCTAACTCATGACGTTCGATTTATGGCATCTCGAAGTATTTTGTTTCTCATACACAGGACTTCTCGAGGCGCAGTTAATTAAACCTCTGTGCACTACTACCTGGGTGCACATAAGGTTGAATTTGCCACCGTGAAACCCAAATTTTGTGTATAAAAATCGTGATTTGTAGATTTTTGTGTCCTGCAATTCCGTAAAAAGTGAGAAAATTCAAGCAGTATGGCGGACGTCCTGTTAGGTTTAGCAGAAGGAGCAGGTACAGGGTAGGGTTATTGGAGTGTCTGAAGAGTGAAGAGTGGGGGCACACTAAATGATCTGAACCCCCCACAAAGTTGGGACTTGGTGTGTTGATCCCAAACGTTTTGTTTCGCCATTTCACTATGGAAACGGAGAGAATGGTGAAAGTCTTGTTTCCGCAGTGGGAATTGATAGAGCACTCCAACTTATTACATGTGGTACAGGAGAGTTTGTTTTCCCAGGTGAAGAACAAATGTGTGCTTCCGCACGTCTCCATATTTTACTCTTGTAGATCTTGCATCATGGGGGCAATCCCCTATAGAGAGTAAAGGGAATATGGAGTACTCTGGGAATATGTGATTTGCTAAGAATCCTGTGGATGATTTTTGTGACTGCTAAAAGTAAGAAATATCTGCAAATCATATATGGAAGTCAGAGATCCATCTTTCAAAACATTCTTGTTAATCAACTCCTAAAACGTCAAGTGTTTCTGTTGGCCAAGGGTCAGGGCATGAGGCTTGTTGGATAAGTAGGCCCCATGCCTGCTGTTACTTTCAATGGCTGTGAGAGCAGGCAATGGCAAGGGACACAGTTACCTGTGAAAGTAGCACCAGGGATGTAGTGAGGTGAAAAACTTTGTTTCAAGCACACACAATCAATTGCTCATTCTACCTTACTTTGCTAACCATTAACGTGAATCATTTAATCAAATGCACGTGATCCCCTTTCATTTGTTAAATGTATTTTTGCCAAGCACCTTACCAAACCTTGATTGAAAAAGCACTGCAGTCCTGCCCTCGTCTGGTTTTTCAAGCCTGACTGGTGAGCACACGCCCAGTTGTTAGGCAAGACTGTTGCATGTTAAACGGTGACAAAGGAAGGACTTCGTTGGGAACAAGTGTTATTAAGGATCATTTCACAGGGCATATATCACGAAGTGAATTATTTCTAGGCACTTTATTTGAAAGGGAAATATATGCCGTGGAAAGAATGGGGCGTGGAGTGGGTGGGATATAGAATCAGGTTTGTTTTGGTAGTAATCTTGCGTGTCTAAATGGTATTTTCGCGTTGTGATTGAAACACCCAGGAGTGAATAGTTATGGTGTTGCCTGTAAAGTGGCCTCCATCTTCACACTGTTGGAATTCGGTGATAAGAGAACAGAAGTGAATACTGAGCTAATAAACTTCCCACACAAAATATAGGCAGTACTGCAAGTGTCAACGCAGCAACCAGATATATACCCATAGTACAGTCTTGCGAGAAACCAGATCATACTGTAAATAGCGAGAGTTTAATTAATTGTAGTTTGATGACTGAATCATGGGTTAGAGAGAAGTGAAGTAATGTAAATGTATCTTTCAAGTTTATTTAAAAGTCCTAACGTACTTTTTCGAGATTCCTATAAATGCTGGGGGACCGCATTTTTTGTTGTTGTATTTTTTTATTTTATTTTTTTTAACTCTTTTTATTAGAAATACTTCGACAACAAGGCATGGGCAGTATCACAACATAGGTAGTGGCAAAAACCGCATTTTTGATACTTTTAAGTTAGTCCCATGCTGCGGTGGGCACTTAAGTTTTCACAGAGTACAATGGTTATGTGGCACATATGAACCATAAGCTTACTGATATATATATATTTGAGCTTGTGTTGTAGGCTTTGGGTGTTCTCAGTAGTTTTGCTGCACTCGTTTTTTTTCATAAAGAACAAATGATGGACGGAATGCTGAACAATGCAAACATTTACTCCCCAGTCACAAAGATCTGGATTTAATTAATCAGTTTTTTTCTCACCAGGCCAACTCAGTTTAGACCCAGCCATATGCAAATCAGTCTTGACCCTGCTCCTCATAGGAACAGTACAGCCCAAACTGCCAAGCCAGGTCCTCTCTGGACTGGAAACGAGCGTCCTGGGTTCAGTTTCCGGGTATCGTCCCATATCATCCAGGCTAGCTTGAAACCAGTAAAAGACACACAATTGATGGACGTAATGCAGAACAAATCAAAACATTCACCCCCAGTCAAGAGATCTGTGTTAAATCCATCATTATTCTGCTCACTATGCCACCACAGTTTAGACCTGGCCTATGCAAATCAGTCTTGACCCTGTGCCTCATGGGAACAGTCCAGCCCGAACTACCAAACCAGGTCCACCCTGGACCGGAAACAAGCATCCTAGGAGCGGTTTCGGGGTTTCACCCCTCATCAGCCAGGATAGCTTGAATCCAGTGGCACATTTCGGGCTGGACTGTTCCCATTGGGCGCAGGGTCGAGACTGATTTGCATATGGCTGGGTTCAAACTGGCATGGTATGGGTAGTAAAAAAACTATGGATTTAGGTCCAGATCTCTGTACTGTGGTGAATGTATGACCTTGTTCTGCATTCTGTCCATCAATTGTTGTTGCATATGTCACCCAGAGTGTGATGGTTATGCCCAGACATGGGATCCATACTCTCCATGCCACTGGAGTCCAGCTATCCTGGCTGATGAGGGGTGAAACCCCGAAACCGCTCCTAGGATGCTTGTTTCCATTGCAGAGAGGACCTGGCCTGGCAGTTTGGGCTGAACTTCCTCATTAGGCACAGGGTCAAGACTGATTTGGATATGGCTGGGTTCAAACTGGAATGGCATGGGAAGCAAAAACAATGGATTTAGGCTCAGATCTCTGTACATGGGTTAATGTATGACATTGTTCTGCATTCTGTCCATCAATTGTTTCAGCTTGAATCCAGCGGAGCAGTAAGCACAGTACCCATGTCTGGGCTTACCCTTCCCTCTTAGAGCGACAAAAGCAATACGAACAAATGATGGATGGAACGCTGAACAATGCAAACATTCACTCCCAGTCACAAAGATCTGTGTTTAATCAATTGTTTTTTTTTGCTTTTAGGGCACTCGCTTGTGGATGATATAGCACTGATGTTACAGGATGATTTCACATATATTGAAGAAAAAGTTGTCTGTGCCCCTTCCTAAATATATCTTGTTTTTCTACAGCATGCCCGTGATGAAGGGTCTGTGACCCGAAATGCATTAGGTTGTCTGTTAATGGAATATTAAATTCAAAGCATCAATGTCCCATAATGCACTTGGAACGTAAATAGATTTTATAACTTGTAATGTTAATATATGTTGTGCTTAATAGTGTTTGAAAAACATCACAGGAAACTATTGTTGCAAGTGCACATGTTTGAAAAGTAACAATAGTCACGGGTTGCAAGGAGGCTTCATTCTATACTTTGATGCTTGAACTGAAAGTCACGTGATGAAATGGGATTTAAGGCCTTTCACATTGTCAGTATAATTGGCTCACCTGTGGTCAAGGCTGAAATAGAAAGAGAGAAAAAGCTGCCTCCCAGAGGGAAATAAAAGCGCTGGTGTTTCAAGGAGGTGAGCTTCATATTCTTTCTTGTGTGGAATTTGAATGTGACCGGGCGCTCCATGCCTGTCCTGAACGAAGCCGCCCTGCAGGGATGGGGGCTCCCAGCAAATTGGAGAATTCTGTTAGGATTAATTTGGGGAGCATGTCCCGCTCGCCTCCTTTTGCAGCATGATGGAAATTTCCTGCTTTTACATGCATGGAGGAGAGAAAGGGAGAATGGAGGAGACGCATCGCCTCTAACCATTTCCCTGAGACTCCTGTATCTTGTGGAGATTATGGCAGCATACACTCTGAGCATGACAACAAGTATAAAATGAAGCGTCCTTTCAACTCGTGACTATTGTTGGTTTTTAAACGTGTGCACTCGACCAATATTTTCCTGTGATGTTTTTCAAACGCTGTTAAGCACAACATATATTTTGAACATTCCAAGTTATAAAATGTACTTGCATTCTAAGTGCATTATGGGACATTGATGCTTAAACTTAGTCACGTGATGAACTGGGATTTAAGGCCTTTCACATTGTCAGCATAATTGGCTCACCTGTGATCAAGGCTCATTAGACAGCCGAAACGCGCAAGGAAAGAGAAAAAGCTGTCTCCCAGAGTGAAATAAAAGCGCTTGTGTTTCAAGGATGTGGTCTTCGATATTCTTTCTTGTGTGGAATATGAATATATAGATATATATATTGATGGAAGAATGTGGATGATGAACTTGCCATTAAAAGCATCTTTGAAAAAGTGAGAGAATTTTGTATGGAACTGTTTCACAAGAGATTTAGCTGATGTGCTGCATGGAATACAGTGTATCTTGGGACTGATCTGTTTGTGCTAGCAGCAAAATTGTTGCAGTTGTGCAGTTGAGATTGTGTTCTTGAGTCAGAGGACACACCAAGACTGCACGGATAGTTTGTTTCTAGTTTAAAATTGTTTGAGTGTATAGGTCGAACCATACATCTGTTTTCTATCATATGTTTCCATTCTAAAAAATCTAATCTGAAAAAAGGACCTTTTGCTTCAGATTTCTTAAACATTATAATGTCCTCCTTGAGCACCCCCCTTCATCTTATCATGTGAAAATATCACCCACATAGTCAGTGGTGATATGCCACTTGACGCCTGAGAGCAATTACACCAGAAACTATTGAAAGATACCGGTGTTAAATCCGTTTACCCCCCTCTCCTCTTAAGACCCCAATATCATTGAGCATTATTCGCACCTGTTGCCCTCTTATCAATAACCTTTGGTCCATAGAAGCCTTGAATACCCAGCACTCTGGCATCCAGATAGCAGTAAGAACTTGGAAAGGACACCCACGAGCCACCACCCTCTGCACCTTGCGCACACTCCATAAAATGTTCCAAGTTTGATCAAAGTCCAAGCAAACCAATTCAACAGAAAATCCGAATACCTTGCACTCCTCAAAAATGAACCTCATATTGTCCAAAAATTCACTCCCCAACAGAAAGTTCAGAGATTGCATGCAATTCTTGTTTCCAACCGATCACAAAGTCTACTTTACCAAAGACTCCACCAATTACTTCTTCCCCTTATCTTAGGCCATGCTTAATAATAATGGAGTAAATACAGCCAGACAAATTCCCTTTTCAGCAGAACTCTTACCAAGCCAAGATTATGAAAGACTGCTTCATGTCCCAGTGCCTGCTCTCGTTGAACAGGCTATAATTATCATCATGAACAGTAATTTCCTTAGGAAAAAAACACTGGTGTACACTCATTTGTCATTATGGTTGGAATCTGTAAGTATCATAAGGATATGATCAGAAAGCCCTTATTTCTGCAACCGTCAATGGTCTGCATTGTTTTATAAGGAAAGAGATCTTTACCAATGGCAAATTATCCGGTACATTTAATTACAATGTGTGTAACTGAAGCTATTGTTTTTTCCTAAGTATGTGTTGCAATAAAGGTTGTTTCTATTTCTCAAGATGACCCTATCCTTGCTAAAAAAGAAAAGTTATTATAATTTTCAAACAACTGTCAAAGATTTTCGGTTAAGAACATCTTTTCATTTCATCTTGCTGATAGCAAACACTGGCAATAAAATATTTAAATAACTGAGTAGGCGAAAGGTTACAGAATCTATTTCTGTATATCTGTTGGGATATTCGTTTAATCAGTCCTCAGGGTATCGCGTCAGTCATTTTCCTCATAGTCTACCCCAACCATGTACAAGGGATTTATGATGGTGAAACTGACTTCAAGTGTCACTCTAAATCCATAAAATTTAAAAAGTTTACATTTAAATTCCCAGCCGCATGTTACATTTCAGAATTCAATTTTTGGGGGATTTCGAAAATGAGTAATCAGAAAGTTGGTTTTTGATTCAGAAAAGGGGAACCTTAACGGTTTTATAATCCTACCCTAATTTAGTCTGAACTGCTTGCTGTGGGACAAGCAGCAGGAAATTCAAGCAAATGCTTAAGCAGTAACCACAATCTATGTAGTATGTGCCATTCACGCTGAGCTAAAAAGTAACTAAGCCTTTTGCCATTTTTATAGCAAAGTATTTAAATTTAGGATTAGCATAGCATTGGCTATTGCCATCCATGCTGAGCTGAAAAATTAGATTAAAAGTATTTTACCACTCCTGGCACAGCATTGCAACACTGTTAGCCTGAAAGGGTATTGTGTATATATATTCAATGAAAAAAACAAAGGTTAAAGGGAGACGTTCTAGTTAGGCTCAGATTTCACTCATACAAAACCAGTGAAATTCATCAGTTCTAGTGACATGAGCCAACTAATAACTTACGGCTCCACAATGCACTGCTTATGACATCACACATGACATGGTCAGTGACATCACTGATGACCTCATCATTTGAGTGTAAGTATTTTCTAAGAGTTTATGATTGTTATACATATACGCTAAGCTACTGCAAAAGTTAAATTAGTATACTAGGTGTACTACTGAGTCATACTACTTCTAACATATATTATGTGAGTGGCTGTGTGAATGTGTGTATCCGTGTATGAGTGGCTTTATGGGTTTGTGAGTGGCTGTATGGGTGTATAGGTCGCATAGCTGCCTAGGTTTCAAATTGCCATGTGGGACATTTTCATAATTTCAGTGTAAGTAGGAGTGATATTTCAACAACTGAGTGACACTTTCTCACAAGCAAAATCAAGCAGTGAATATGAGGGGAACATATAAATATAGCACATTACACGCATTTGAGCAACGATAAACCTAAAGCAGATTTTAAAACTGCTGCAAATCACCAGAAATGGAAGGGCACTATCGAATACAGGCGTCTGTCTTCTTGTAATTTAACACAGCCAGCGCTGGGCGGCAGCAGCAATTCCTGGGGGTCTGGTTTGTCGAGAAAGTTACCAGTATGTTAAAAGAAACTTTTTAATTGTCACATATAAATGGCCCATATAAATAGAGGACTAGTACCAGTGCTGCAAGTGCTACAGAGGGCCCCCAACACGGATCTTCTCAGCTGACTTGACACCAGCTGCCTAAATGTAATAAATTATTATATGTTGCCAATATGAATAATTATTTCAATTTCCTGATCAAGGGAGATCATGTTGTCAATGTTCTCCATTTAATTGACGCCACTTGCCGCACTTAGTCATTTGTTGGCCCCCACCAGTCAGTTATTTCTTAAATGGTTATCATAAATTACAGAGGTGTGGAATTTAATAAAATATCTACTTGTCCATGGGGCAGGGTGCTTCATAAATCTGCTTATCCTTTAACAAAACCCACTCTTCCCTTTTGGTGCCATGTAGTGCAGTGACAAATTATGGCAGCCATCTCATTATATAAGAGCTCTGATATAGGCTCTCTGATCATACCATACTAGTGATTGAATACTTGCAATCCCCTTTTGTTGCCTCGTTTCTGCAGGTCTACTTACTGGGGCTGAAGGTAGTGGTAAGCAATAGTTCCAGGTTTAGAATGCCCTTTTGAGTCTGTGCAAACCTACTAACTTGCATATTTTAAGGGTTTTCCACACCTCCCATCCTGAGAAATGTTGGAAATTTACTCCTGACAATGGCAGACTTAAATCTTCTTCCAGAGTTGGGAAATAAGCGGTTGGAGGGAAAGTGAACTTGCAAACATTCAGATTTTCGCATGAGCAAATCTACACATGCATATTTGCTCATGCTAAAATGCAGTTCACAAATATTTTTCTAGGAGTACTGTTTCTTGTCCGACTTCTGGAAATTCTTGGAAATTCACGAAAGCCATATAGTTGCGCTTAATGCAAGGACATATACCATGGTTGCACTTTTGAGACTTTCTCTAATAATTGGGCCCCAAATTTGGTTTGGCGCTGACCATGACCTTTTGCGTTTATTAAACTTCTGTCTCGCTCTCTCTATCAGCTGGCTTCACTGTGAGTGGCAGCATTCTGGTCTTTCACAAGGAGCATAACGGCACACAAAGTAGCTTTGTTCAATGCCAGTGGCAATATGTGCTTTTTGAGACCAAAAACAATTTTTGCTTTTGCTTATGTTTGTTATAATGGTGAGGGCCTGGCAGCTCCCAAACAAATAAGGTTTTACAAAAACCATGCCAAAACATTTCACCCATTGACAAAACTAAAAAGCTGACTACCAATTTCACACCCACTGGCTTTTCCAATGCTTGTTTATTTTTGTTTCCCATAATCTTATTGAAACTAGTTGCACTGATTTTCCATTATGAATATTTTTGGGAAATACTAGAATGCATCAACACATGTTGATGCTGCAAAGAAATGGTACCTGACATTTTACAGCAGTTTAGCTAAATGTTTTTTTCCCTGCTTTAATTTTTTTATGAATTTTATTTTGAAAGCAAAAAATCATCAATCTTGCTTTCAAGCTGCTGCAAATATTTGCATTAAATCGGAGCATTCTGGGAGGATTATACATAGCCTCATATTGCTAAACTTTGAAAACGTGTGTACACATTTTTATACCGGAACCACTGTCAGTAATGCAGTCAGAGCTTACAACATTTGCTTAGAGCGCTCACCCTAATAATAAAGGCTTTCGATTAATGAACCATAAATACTAGTTCGAACAGCATTAATGGACAAACATATTACCTAAACTGCAGACAGTACCCTTCCCTGATCCATATTGTGGTAATGCAAACCTGCAGCCAAAGGGTTTGTGCTGCAGGGGGTTGGGCTTACTTGTCCCAAGGACAAAATACACTTAAACTTGTTGCCCTTGACCTCAAACAATATGTCCTGGGCGTCCGGCTATAGGAATTCCACAACCCTGTAAATTAACCAGTCAGTTAATTCAGCAGAGCCTGGTGTCATAGTATCCCTGACACTAAACTTTATTCTTCCGCACCGGCGCCAGAATGAAGCCGCTGGTGCCTGGGCTCTTAAAGTTTGGGTGCCAAGTGGACAGACTCACGGACTTTTGTGATGCTGTGGGAGGAGGGTCCGGTCGTTGCAGGCTCTGGCAGGATGTTTTTAATATATTATATCATAAATTAAAGTGTCAGTAGTCAGCTGACTCGCGAACAACCTCAGACCGCATGGGCATTGACGAGCCTCAGAGTGCAGCGCACTAGTGCCAGCCAGGGCGCTGTAATTATTTCAAATACTTTAGACTTCAGTATTGTACTGCTCAACCCTAATAAGAATTACTACAGCGCAGTGAGTGGTGTCTGCCCTGGTCGGTGTGCCGCAACCTCCCCGGCTCCAGATAACTCCTAGAGGCTGTCACAGAGCTACTACAACACCAGGGTCTACTGACTTAACTGACACCAGTGGCCGCACTGAAAGATTTGTTGGATGGCACCAGTGCTGTCACCGCGCGCTAACGCTATCCGATTAAAGCACATTTTAGCTCAAGCAGAGTGAGAGAGAGTTCACTCCAGGCACTCGCTTTGCTTTGAGGTGAGCGGCAATTCGTACAGGCTGCCTTGTCATGGCAACAGCGACTCTGTCTCGATTCTGAGGCTCAGCAGCTGCGTGGAGATACTAATGTGCTTTGGGCTGAACAACTCCAGTGCTGCGGCCCATCGCGGGGGGGGGGGGGTTCACTCAACCACCGGCGTGTGGTGCCGTGAGTCGGCTCCCTCCGGTTGCTGGATCATGATTTTTTTTAATGTAAATTACCGCAATGTGAGCCTGCCAAAACCTATGAACTGCAGCTGCTAGCCCAGCTGCGGGTGGTAGCAGGACACATGTGTCACAAAACTCTTCTTGACCTCCTGGCTTGGTAGTAACCAGCATTGCACAGTAACTCTGAGTCACAGCAGTTATGAATGTATCAGATATGCCGCGCTGCAGCTGGTGGTAAATCCTAGTATAGTTGTTACATTGTACCAGAGTTCAGCTACAGCGGCTGACTCTGAGCCAGCCCCCAGGAGTAGAGCGCACGGCGCGCTGCCACTCCTCCAGCTTTAATTCCAGTACTTCAGCTTTAATTCCAGTACTTCAGGTGCATGGTTACTAACACTCCTGCTTGACAGCTCAGGAGGTGCTGTTATGTGTGACTATGCATTTCAGTGCAGTGATGCGGACCACCACACTGAAATGTGTTAGTCTAACGCCTGATGCATGGTACTTGGAAGGACTGAAGTGGGTGTATGAGTAGCTGTGTGAGTGGCTGTATAGATGTGAGTGGCATTATAGATGAGTGAGTACTTGTATGGGTGTGGGGGTGGTTCTGTGGATGTCATGAGTGATGTCACTGACCATGTCATGAGTGATGTAATATGTGAGGTCATAAGCAGTGGATTGCGGGGGCGCAAGTTATAGTTGGCTCAGGTAAATATAACTGCTGAATTTCACTGGTTTTGTACGAGTGGAACCTGAGCCTAACTATAACATCCCTGTATTCTTGGGTTTTTTGTTGTGAATTTCGAGGTTTTTTAATGATTTTTCCTAACTATAATGTCCCTGTAACCTTTTGGCTTTTTATTTGAGTTTCTAAGGTTTTTTTTAATTGTATTTCCTAACTGCAACCTGTAACCTTTGATAGTGAGTGAGTGCACGAGTGCCTAAGTGGGTCTGTGAGTGGGTGTGTGTCTCTCAGTGGGTCTGTCAGTGGGAGTATCTTAGTGGGTCTGGGAATGGCTGCACAAGTGTCTCACTGGGTGTGTGAGTGGGTGTCCAAATGGGTTTGATGTGCCTCTATGAGTGTGTCAGTCTGTGAGTGAGCGAGTGCTTGAGTGTCTCAGTGGGTCTGTGAGTGGGTGCATGAGTCTCTGAGGGGGTCTGTGAGTGGGGGTGTAATTGCAAATGTTGCAGTTATGTTATCAAGGATGTCATAAAAGATGTCATGATTGATGTAAATGTGGGGTGATTAGCAGTGCATTGCGAGGGTGTGAATTATATTTACCTTAAAGACTGAGTTATAGATTCTTGCTAGAACTTCAACATCTGAATCTCTATGGTTTTAGGTGTGTAAAATCTGAACCTTACTATTATGTCCCTGTAACCTTTGCTTTTTTAGGTCTCGCCTAGCGACGCAGCGCATGCGCCGCTCGCTTTAGCGAGATCTATTGTTGTCTGTTTGTTGGCCGAAGGGGGACAGGAGATATGCACACGTACGGACAGGAGATGTGAACGCGTGCACATCTCCAGCCCCTCCCTGTCTTGAATGCGTGCACATCGCCAGTCCCTCCCTGTCTCCTGCTCGCTGTGCCAGCGCGGACAGGAGATCACTATTTGTTGTAAGAATGTTGTTTTACCCATTACTGCAAACATGAGAAAAACTCAAACTGTGCACACGGTGTTTGACTGTGGTTGAGTGTTATTTGTTATTGTTCGCGGTGCCTAATAGTGGGTGTGCTGTAAGCTTAGCCCTTCAACCTCTCACATAGGTTGTGTCCGGTGTCTGGGACTAGTTTAAACAGGATATAGTAGTTTTATTAGGTTTCGCCTAGCGACGCAGCGCATGCATTGTTCGCCTTGGCGAGAACTATTGATGTGGGTTTAGCTTTGGAAAGGGGACAGGAGATGTGCACGCGCGCCCGGACAGGCAATTTTCACGTGAAGGGCTCAAACACCGTGAGCCGATCGCGCATCGCGCCGGTTTTCGCTTTCCTTCTCATGTGTTAAATGTTTCGAAAAACTCCTTACTATTCGTTTTGAAAAGACAGCACTTATTTTCTTTTCACAGTGATAGCTTTACGAGCTAAACTGGTAGCTTCTAACAGAATTTTGTGAAAAAGTGCTGGGTCTGGTCTCTAATAGCCCCCAGGTGCACTAGTGTTATGACGTTTTATGCACCTATCATGCTACATGCAACGGGTCAGCATAATGATGTAACTTTCCCACGGTGCTATAGCAGGAAAGGCCCTACTACCTTACAGATGGGAACAGAAGGGACAGAGGGAACATGGGTGGAAAATATCAGACAGTCCACCTTGTCCAATACGTCAGGTGTTCTTAATATCAGATTATCATAAACCGCTTTTGCTTTGAAAATGTAATGATAGTTCTTTTTTCCCTTACCATGAACCAAACCTCAAACATTTAAGTGACGCGTCATATTTAAAGTTTCCTGCTAACACATTCCCTACTCAAGTAACTATTAGAAAAGCAGGAGAACAGCCCTTGTTACGGTTAACTACTAGAAGGGAAGGGAAACAGTTTCCTACCAACACAATTTAATAAGTTGGTCTCATTGTTCACTAAAATAATCCCCACCCTATCTTATCGTTGACCTACTGATCAGAAAAATGCAACTGTTTGCTTCCGATACAGCCAAAGAAGAAAAGGCTAGTGTTCACTACATTTGGCCTCTATTTCTTCGTGAGCTGTGGAGATCCCTAGCTTTCAAAAAGCTGCTGAGAACAAGGACTTTAAAAACGAAGGAGTGGGAATTGAACATAAATCAGATTTCTAAGAAGTTCACAGTTCACTAATTTCCAAGAAGCCCTGGACATATTCCTGATCGCCAATGACCATTTTTTTCAAAATACTCAAATCCTTTATGCAGCCTTATGTGTGGACGTTTTTTAAGATAATCAAACTACATTTTTCAATCTGAATCTTTCATAGACAGCAAATATGATTATAGTGCACACAAATATTCTCACACTTCATTATTCCATGTATGCCAATGTCTGCACTGGTCTTCAGTGGAGAGCGTGTTCTACCAAAAGTTTAGCGAACTCAGGACCTATGGGGGTATGAATTTTAAACCCTATGTCAGTCTATAATTTGCTTAACTCCCTTATCTGATGGTAGGTGTATGGTTCCTACAGACCAATTTTGACCTTTGTAAATGAGCAAAACAGATTTTGGCGAGATCTATTGTTGTGGATTTAGCTTCAGAAGGGGGACGGGAGATGTGCATGCGTGCGCCCGGACAGGCGATTTGCACGTGAACGGCTCGCATCGTTTGAGCCAGACGCTCATCGTGCTGGTGTCGACTTTCCTTTGTGGTTGCGGGCAGACGCGCTGATGGCACAGGCAGGCACTCGCCTCAATGGCGATTATTTTCCAATTGAGCCACAGGCAGACATACACGGCGATGACACCATCTTCAACTTCAGGCAGGCACTTACGCTAATGCCGCTCGTCTTTAAATTCAGGACATAGGCAGGCACACACGCTAATGCCACTTAATACCAAATTCAAACCACATGCAGGCACGTGCCTTCAGTACACAGTTGGGCTCAATAAATATACATTTTGGCATAATATTAACACGTTGAAAGTGAACGTGTGACATGCAGAGCCCAGCTAAATGATATTAATCAGTTGAAGACATCACGCTCCTTAATTGTGTATATTACCCCCACACTACACCGGTAACTTGCCTTGTACTTGATCCAGGGGTGAAGATGTCGCAGGACTGTCCCCCTGCACAGTTCCCTCAACTCGTCGCCAATATAAACATCAAGGAATAGCATATACTTCATTAAAAGCTTCATTTTCAACATGACCTCTCCAGCTCAGCTCAACGCTTACCAGCTTTTTCAGTTTCCAATTCCAACATTCCCTTTTAGATCTCACAACATTACATTCCATGGTGATAGCTCTACATGTCTCCACACATTGGCTTTGTGGTTTGTAGCTCACATTTTTTGGCTTTCTGTTTATTGGCTTTACTTGCTTTAGGCTCCCCAGCTCAAGTTCGTCCCTCCCATTGTCCAAGTCTTATTTACTGTGTTCTTCCGCAAACCCACTTCCTGTAAACCGTGTTATTGTCATATTTGCTGGGCATTCAGAGACTGAGGTCAATTGTCAGGCTTTGCCTCCCGAGGAGCTTGGTGTTTATTTTTCCATCTCTGGCTTCAAAGAGAGAGGATTTAAGTGACAATCGTGCTTGAGGAAGGCAATACAGATTTATTTTTATTTTCAAGCGCACAACAAAATTGAAATGTCTGTAAACTGCGCTAACCAACAAATCAATACATTGGGTAATTACATTTCTACAAATTATCATTTGTGCTCTGTATACTTTTACTAGTAAAACTGTATGCGAGTGCAAAGGTAGAGGTAATTTCAATTGAAAATGGGTTACCTGTAATGGCAGTGCGCTACCGTATCATGCATATGCCACATTGCCCCAATCCACTCTGCTCCACTCCATGCTGTGCTCCAGTCCACTATGCGTCACTGCACTCTTCTCTGCACCACTCCACTCCTATATATGCTATACCACTCCATTCTACTCTATGCCAATGCACTCTACCTCACTCTACTCTACTATGCACCACTGCACTCTTCGCCACTGAGCTCTACACCACTCTGCGTCACACCACTCTATACCATACTACTGTGCTTCACTGCACTCTACGCCACTGCACTCTGCGCTACTTTACTCAAAACCAATGCACTCTTTGGCAATCTAATCTCTACCCCACTCTCACTCTATGCCACTTCAATCATAGCTATGTCACTACCCCATACTACACTATGCCACTGCACTCTACCCTGCCCCATTATACTCTACCCTGCAGCACTCTACTTTTACCTGAAGCACTCTCTCACACACACACTTCTCTTTGTTGCTCTTTGTTGCTCTTTGTTGCTCTTTGTTGCTCTCTGCTCTTCCTTTCCTTCTTTCCTTCTTTCTTTCTTTCTTTCCTTCTTTCTTTCTTTCTTTCTTTCTTTCTTTCCTGCACTCCCAGGTTATTTCTTTCTTTTCACACACACATATGTGTCTCTATCTACAGCCTATTATTTCTTTCCACAGCTCAAAACAACACTTTCAACAGACTTTTTACACAAATCGCAGGCTCTTTTCCTCTTTAAAGTACAAACAGCCTCCCTCTATTATCTGTTTGAAATACTGTCTCTCTCTCTCTCTCACTCAGGTGTTCAACCCACGTACATTTAATATCACTTTCTTTTCTAGGGGTACTTGATCTAGTTACACATCCCTTATGTTTACTCTCACTTAAATTTAGCCACTCATACTTTCTTTAACTATCACTACCTAGTAACACTATCATTCTTTACCAATAAACAACATTCCACATAATTACACTACACAAATACAATCCACATCACACACAGATACAGAACTAACAAATGAATTAACATATTTCTACTATACAACACTAAAAAACAAAACACATACTACATAGAAAGCATTACCAATTACGTCAACCGCTCTAGCTCTAAAATGTGTAAAACCTATTGCATTGCAAATGCTTGTTAGTGACTGTCAAAGGTTTTTTATATTCTATTTTCAAACTTTAACGTCCCTGTAACCTTTGGTTTTTTTTGTGTGAATTTCTAGGTTTTTTTTTTAAATTAAAGTAATATTTAATTATCGTATGTAAACTCAGCTGCCACCACGGACGGCCTTGGGTCTCTAACTGGGTGCCTGTATGGGTAAGCGAGTGGTTCTCTTGAGGTGTGTGTGTGTGTGTGTGTGTGTGGGTGTGGGTGTGTGTGTGGGTGTGTAGGTGTGTGTCTGTATGAGTGTGTAATAGGTGTGTGAGTGGTTTTCTGGGTGTGTGAGTACCTGTGTGGGTGTCTGAGTAGTTCTCTGGGTCTCTGAGTGGATATATCCGTGACTATGAATGTGTGAGTGGTTCCCTTGGTCTCGGAGTGAACGTTTAAGGGGCTGCATGGGTGTGAGTGGTGGTGTGTTAGTGGCTGTGTGGGTCTGTGAGTGGGTAGGTAGGTGGGTGGGTGGGTGTGTGGGTGAGTGAGTGCCTGTGTGGGTCTGTGAGTAGTTCTCTGTGTCTCAGCGGAAGTGTAAGCGGGTGGGCGAGTGGCTGTGTGGGTCTGCGAGTGAGTGCATTTGTTTTTTATTTTTTTAATTGGGGTCTGGATCCACAGGTCTGCTGCTGATTCAAATGGGTGCTGCGCTGAGCGTCGCAGTGGATCCGTTGATACGCACACGTGCAAAAATGTTTTGAGGGGGGGGGCAGTTTCTTGTCTATGAGGGGTCCCTCACAGACCCGTCCATCATTCCCATGGGGTCCGGATACTTCTATCCTGACCTCGTGGGTCCAGTTCCCTAGACAAACCTTTTTTTCATCAAGGTCTCCGAAACTACTGAACAGATTTGCACCAAATTACAAAAAACAGTCTTTCTGGACCAAGATATTTGGTTTTATACCTTTAAGCGGTTCGGGATGTAGTTGTGCCTAAAATCCCTGTGGGAAATTGCATGGGGAAAACATGCTTTGCACCCCCCACCCCCCCATTTCTCACCCCCCCCCCACCGCTTAAAGACTTACCCAGAAACTTTCCAGACAGCTGAAGTGAGTGGCAAATTTAGTGAAGATTCTTCAAACGGGCCATAGTTATTAGCAAAACAAAAAACTCTTTTTCTATGGAAAACTAGGTCCAAACTATAGCTACCTACTGTTGACCACCAGTAGGTAATATATCACGATTATGTATATGTAAACATTTAAGCACACGTGGGCTCTTTTATTGACTTAGACAATTGCTGCATTTTAGTGAATGGTAGTTGGATAAATTGTGTGTGGCAAGAAACATGCAACATCCCTCTCCTTGCAGTACTAAGCACCACCCATCAGCCACCCCCCTCCTCAACCCCCCTCCTCAACCCCATGGACCCGTCACTTATACGTTAAAATCTTCTATTCTTTATAGTGAGATGTAATACTTTCGAAATCTTCGAAAATCTGAAGCATCCTAACTTGTGAATGAAGCTCAGGTTTAATTAATAACATAATATCATCCGCGTAAAGTTTGATCTTACTCATTGAAGGAATTGGGGGAGGGATATTAACACAGTTCCTTATTGCAGCCGCAATGGGGCTCAATAAAGAACGCAAACAAGACTGGGGATAAGGGACATCCCTGTCTTGTGCCTCTCTTAACAAAAACAGTACCGACCATTACTGTATTTATGATTATATTTGCTTTGGCCATAGTATAAAGATTTCGAATTAAATTTACGATTTTATGGGGGATACCAAAGTGCGTTAAAATAATAAAAAGTGTCTCCCAAACCACCAAATCAAAAGCTTTTTCTGCATCTAATAACAAAATCAGTGCTAGGATCCCTCGTGTCTCAAAATAATCTAAAGCGTCAACTAAATAATGCGTGTTTGTAAACAGTTGCCTTCCTGGAATAAAACCATTCTGATCCGGGTGGATCAATTCTGTTGATATTTGATTCAAACGCATTGATATTAATTTAGTAACGATTTTATAATCTGTGTTTAATAAAGTAATTGGTCGGTACGAGTTTGGATCTTTAGCATATTTCCCCTTCTTCAGAAAACTCACCACCGTTCCTTCTCGAAAGGAATCCGGGATAAGGCCTCCTTCCAACATCGAATTCAATAGTCGCAAAAAAATATTTGAAAAGGTGCAGAATTTTTTGGGGAAAAATTCAGCTGGCAATCCGTCTGGGCCAGAAGCCTTACCATTTGGTAGATTTTTAACAACCAATTCCATTTCTTCCAACGAGAAAGGATGTAACCCTGTTACTTGATCAGTTTGAGAAAGACCGGGCAATGCACAATTTTCCCAAAAATCTAATAGCTTTATTTGATCAATATTATGTTGCTGACTATAGATCTTGTTATAATGAGAGAGCATTATCTTCCCTATCCCAATTGAGTCTGATGTATCTATTTGGGTCGCTGGGCATCTTAATCCTCTAATCAAATTAGCCGCTGCTTGTTCTCTCACCTGCCAAGCTAGAAACTTCCCGGTAAAATTACTTTCTTCGTATATTTTTTGAGAATGTCTGCGAAAAATTTCCTCACTTTGAGCATAATAGTATGCTCTTCATGCCCTTTTGGCTTCATCTAATTGATGTAAGATCGTACTAGATGGGTTTGCCTGTCTTAATTCATTTAAAGCTTGTATTCTTTGTTCTAGCGCATCTTTTTTACTTTTAACTGCTTTAAATACTGCTGCATCTTTACTTATAATTATACCACGAATAAAGGCTTTCATAGCATCCCAAATAATATTAATCGGGGCCGAATTAAGATTACAAGATACAAAATCACTGATCTCTGTTTTCAAAGACGTTACCCACATTTCATCATTCAAGTATGTTTTGTTAAATACCTAACGCTTGGGAGTCTTTAAGTTTGGATCTAAAGCGAAACTAATAACCAACATTGCATGATCTGAGAACCCATTATAGATAGGCCAGATTTTCGAACATTTCGAAGCCCTAGGGGGTTACCGGATTAATAAAAAGAAAACGGAGATTATGATCTGTGGGAATAGAGATCCAGAAATACATCCTGATCTAAAGTGTTGCATTAATACTAAACCCAAAAGATATCTCGGGGTCTTTTTCTCACAGTCAGTCAAGGATCTATATACGCTGAATTTCAATCCCCCTTCTTTTAAAGATCCGCTCAATGTTTACACGTTGGAATCCCTTGCCATTATCAATCCTGGGTCGGTTGGTCGCCCTGATAAAAATGTCCATTCTCCCGTTATTCAATTTTCTGTTCTCCACCATTCCTTGTTTCTTATCAGGAACCTTTTTTTCCAAGGTTGAATCTATGTTTTCGGCATTCGTTTGGGCAAAAAAGCCTCCTCGTATAGCAATCAATACTCTCTATGCGGATTTAGATCAAGGAGGACTCTCTCTGCCAAATATCAGAGATTATTACAATGCTTATTTTATACAGTATTTGTCGAGATTTGGGAATCAAACTCAAGGTCAAAACTTATTTGTTAATTATTTCTTTGATTTAATTTGCTTTGAAAATGAGCTCCCCCCCCCCCCCCCCCCCGCAGATTTTTAAATCTCCCAAATGAGGTCGCTATAAGATTCTTTTATGATTTCTTAAACATACTGCTATGTTCAATAGATATTCACTCCCACAATTTAACGCAACTACTCTACTGTCCAGTATTTTTCCACTGATGGGCATCAAAGATGGATCTGACACAGTGGATAATTGGGCCAGAGCAGGATTTATTAAAGTAACTGATTTTTAAACAAATGGAGGCTGGATAACCCCTAGAGAGATGTCAAGTCTTATTCAGACAAACTTTTTGTTGGTTTTGTCATACAATATTATTTTTAAATTTTTAGGACAACTTGATATTGAACAGCTTAATCAACCAACGCAATTGGTTAAAGATCTCCTTATAAATGAATGTATAAAGAGACCAGGGAAGTGGAAACGTTGCTTAGCATACAGTAGGGAAACGGATTTAAGTCAAAAAGTAATTTAAAAATGGAAGGAACAAGAAAATCATGTATTATCTATGAATACTTGGAAGACCATTAACCATTTTAATATACTTCGAGGAGCTAATTGGCGTAGAATGTTATTCTTGGGGAAATGGTTATTATATCGTACTCCTGCTGCGATTTCCAAAATGTATTCAAACTATCCTTCAAATTGTTTTAGATGTATACAATATACTTCTGCCAACTGGTCTCATGTAATGGCTCATTGTACCAACATAAGGGAATTTTGGGATGATATTTTGGGGTTTTGTCAGATTTATTTCAAAATTATGCTTCCTTTTAATGAAAAACTGATACTTTATGGTTTTGATTCAGATCTTAAAATACCGGCCCAATTGTCTAAACTGCTGTATATAGTAACAGCAGTTGCAAGATCTTTACTACTGCAAAACTGGCGGTCAAAACAGATTCCAAGTAAATTAGTGGATGCAGAAAATGAGGAGAGTAAGAAAGAGTGAACAAATCTATGCTCTGCGGGTGGGAGGAGGGAGAATTTTTGATAAAATTTGGGGTTCTTTTTTTGATTCTGATTGATTATTACTTAGTGGACGATGTTAAACTTTATCATTTGATCATCTTTTAGGCTGAATTTGTTTTTTACTGTATTTGATCCTGTGTATGTTTGATCAGCAATGTCTTTGTCACTAAATTACTTCAATAAAAAAAATAAAAAAAAAGAGATGTAATACTTTCACTCGTAATAGTAGTCATGTTACACATTGTGGTACACCAAGCGATGAACGTTGTGTAGGGAAGCCCCATTCATCAAGTAGCAGTAAAGCCTGGTATGTGTTCAAGTCAAAAGGGCAAACACTGAAAGCAATATATGTGTCTGAGTTTCCACCTGCTTCGAACTGATGTACTCCAGATCCCTCTTCAAGTGCTTGAATTTCAAATATTCACAAAATGTCCAAACAGAATTATGCCTTTAAGTACTTGCAGGGTAGTAAATGATTTATGTCTGAGAAATTTACTTTGCCACCTGAGATGTGTTGAAAACGTGTAACTTTGTTTAACCAGGAATGAAGACCAGAACAGTGAGGGGTTAGTGTGAGGTTGGCATTTGGAATGTGCTCATTGCCAGCTGATCGACCAGGTTGTGTCTCGAAGTTGGGGATGCATAGTTTAGTATGTACAGTTTGTTGCAAGCAGGGCTGAAGGTCGTGCACTCTCCAGGTCATACGGTTCATGTCAGTAGGGCTGGAGGTGCACAGGCTCCGACATTATGTGTACACCTTAGCCACAGTGACATCGCCGAAGAGGACTCATCCGAAATGGGTATAGCGGCACAATAGGCACTTGGGAAAATATGGACAGAAAATGAAGGAAATGACCGCTACCTCTGCCTCACAAATAACTTTGTAAAATAAACTAAAGGGTAGCACTTCTTAATTTTGACAAGCGTTTAGTACCCTCTTGCAGGTACGTGAGGCTATTGTGCATACTCGTTCCTCTAAACTTTACTTTGCATACAATTCCATACAAGCGTTGGCAAAGAAAAGATTTAGGCTTGTGTTGCGGTCATTTTCTTTTTATATTTATGTAGTTTGGGTTTTGCAAGCATGTGTCACAAAGATAAAAAGAAGAAAAAAGAAAGCATGCAGACATCTAAACGTAGAACTTTTAGTATCGAAGAAGCAAAATATAAAATTTAAAAAATGACCATCGCATATAATTTTTATAAAAACGTATGCATACTTCTTTGCAGAATTTGAACTTGAAACATGTATAGAAATCCTTCTTCGTTTTAATGCACATCATAGGAAATATTTGTTATCCGTGCAGAGAAAAAATGTTTGACTTTGAATTACTGTAACCTGACGATGTAATTTAAAAAGACCAGGATGACGACATTTTTTAAAAGAAATATATTGATAGCTGTGGCACTGAAATGCACTTCTCTTCAGGCTGATATACGCATGTAATCTGGAAAAATGTTGTGCATCACAGTGAAAGAGTCAATGGCTGAAGTGTGGTGTCACATTGCCACTTGATGTGGGAAGTGGAAGTAAAAAGTGAATAACCATTAACATGCAAATGGAATAAGAGGGCGGACCCAAAGCGCCTCTATGTATCTATATATGTATACGTTTTTAATTTCGTTTTTTTATGATGTGAGGTCGCAATAGCTAAAGCCGTCCATAGGCCACACCTAAACATTGAATCACACTCTAACTAAATGAATTATAAATTAGACCCAAACCAGCTCCTTGTTAACTTAAACAAGCTCATACTGTGGTTGCAGGGCAGGCCAGGAAATGTCAGACTGTGACATGGCTTTTCTAGCCATGCAGCAACTTTAATTCATACATGTTCCTCAGGAGGCTAATGTAGGGGGCTAGCCCCTGCAATATCCTGGAGCAGTACGCCCTCATACTAAGTGTAAAGCCTTGATCGGATGGTTGTCAGGGCGTTATGGAGCTACACACACTGCTACTACAGTGTAATGGAGCAGGTAGAGTAGGGCCACCTTCTGTTTTTGTTCATCTTATTGGTCTGCGCCTCAGAGTTATTTGGTGGCAGAGCCTAACTGTTGGTTGCCTCTGGTTTGGGTTCTTAGTCACAAGGGTGGCCATTCCCGTTTATTGTTGCTTATGGATTTCGACCCGTCGAGTTGGGGTGGGTGGGAGTGGGGGTCCTTTGGGTCTCTTAAACTAGACCACAAGCAGTGTCTGTTCTGTGCAACACTAGGAGAGTGGAAATTAGGATCTACTTTGTTCAGATGGAACAGTGCCTATACCAGGCTTAAATACACGTTTCTGATTGTTATGAAAAGACCAGACCTCATAATGTAGACATAAAATTAAAGAATTAGCGTATGAATTTTTTTGCATGTTCAGTAAATTTTCTCTCGCATTAATACACACATAGAAATATGAATAAATGATTCCCCATCAAACTATAATAATGCCAGTGACTTCTCTAGAGGGAGCCAGATGAGGCCCGCTCCCCTACTCTATTTTTTCCACCACCCCTGCTCCACCACCACTGATGCTGAATGTACCAGGAGGTGACTCAGAAAAACACAGTAAAACAGACGCTGCAGCTTTCCACACATTCGTTTGTTCACCCATCTTTCATTGCAAAGCAGTTTTGTTTTCTTAAAATATGTAATGCTGACTTTATGTGTGTTTGTGTCTGTGCGTATGTATGTATGTATATATATATATATATATATATATATATATATACTGAAGTTAAAGTAATGTTGTAGTTAAATGAATTTCAGTCACAACATAAAATTTTAAACTAAAATAAATAAACATAAAAATTCACCAGTTATAGTTAGTGGAGCTAACTATAACTTGTGCCCCCCCCCCATGCACTGCTTATGACCTCTCATACTACATATTTTCTATGACATCAGTGATTACCTCCATCATCCAATGAGTGTGCTAGTTTATTTTATAGTTTAGATAGTGGCGGGTAACTATCATATTTATTTTCGACCTAATTTTGTACAGCCTGTGTCCAGGGACTGGGTGTAAGTGTTTACAAAACTGATGGCTTCTAATGCACGATAGTTGTGTAGAGGTATTTGTATGAAGAGTACAGCCGTGTGCAGGTGGCAGTTGAAGAGTTTTGTCCAGTATATTCCACACACGTTTTTAGTACTACAGAAAAGGTTTTCAGTAGGGCAAAGATTCTACCTACTACTTAATAAGTATTTTAAGCAGCCTTGAGTTATTAGACAGAATCATCTCACATGTTCTTACTTTGCTGCAGAAGATGGGGACTATCTGTAAATTTGTCGCCACAATATAAAGGCTGTAGGTAGTACGACCTTTAGCATCTTCAGACCCTGGTTATTTTAAGGGAATAGTTGCTCTTTGGACAAGTTTTGCATAGCGTGCACACTGTTCTTAGTAGATATGTTTTAATACTCTGTGGTGTATTATTCATGAGTTTCACTGTCTGCAAACGGTGTGGCACAGAGTAAACCCTCTCCATAGAGTAAACAGTGTTAACAGTACCCACATTTCTATTTATATCAAGTTTATTTCTCCATGTAGGTTCAGTGACTGTACGTAAGGGGTTCGATTTAGGTAAAGACTGTCCATAATAGGGTAATAGGATATTAGTTATGTAATAGGGCTTCAGTATCTGGAGGGACTTGGTCTTCCCTCAACAGCTGTATACAGATAGCAGTATAGGTTACCCTTTCATTTGTGGTTCATAGTTAACATGAAGTCTGCTACCCATGAAGTTTGTGGTATTATAGGGTCAATGTTGAACATAACACAAGCTTGCTTTGTATATGGGAGATGTATGTATGATCGCAATAGCACTGCTTCATATTATGTGAACTATTTTGCACTTACTTTCATAGCTCTAATGCTAAATCAGTTTATAGACCGTGTGTTCAAAAGCAGCTTGGACGATGTAATCTGTGATTTCATCAGGTGTCATTTGAGAGGTCATCAGTGCTTTCATAAATGATATAGAACATGTTGTGTGATGTAATATGTGAAGTCCTAAGCAGTAGATGAAATGGGCGCAAGTTATAGTTAGCTCTGCTAACTAACTTTTGAATTTCAGTGTTTTTGTTTTAGTTTAAAATGTTAATCTTGTTACGGACACATCCACTTAAAAGTAACATTACTTTAACCTTTTGGTTTTTTTTGTTAGTGAATTTCTAAGATTTTCTGTTTTTAAACCAAAACAGATCTTTTTATCACACCTAACTAAAATGTTACTTTAACCTCTGTTAATTTCATTGAACTTCAAGGTTAAAAAAAAAAAAAAGAAATATTTCATTACTATACATAAAGCCACCCCCTTCCCCCTGCTGTGCACATCCTTTGTCCGTGCATGACAGGGGATTGGCCACAGGCCCTTAAGTTCTTTAAAGGGGAGAGAGCAATGTGGCCCCCTCCCCGAGCCTTATTAAGTAAGCCCTTGTGACCCCAGCCACCAGGGCCTTTTTTGTGTTTTTTTTTTTTTTAAGGGGGGGGGGGCAAGTGACATCTACCCCGTGCCTTACAAAGCCCTGGGGACTCCATCCTCCAGGACTGTTTTTTCTGTAGGGGGAGGGAGTCATGTAGCCCCCCTCCCTGAGCCTTGAAAAGGCACGGGGACCCCATCCCCCAGAGCCATGTTTTTTTTTTTTTTTAAGGGGTTATGGTTGGACGGCCACCCTCCCTGAACCTTATTAGGCCCTTGGGACACCATGTCCCAGGGCCATAACTAAAAAAAAAAAAAAAAAAAAAACATGGGGTGGGGGGTACGAGGAGGACATGCGGCTCCTCTTCCTGAGCCTCTTTAGGACCTTGGGGCCCCAATCCCCAGAACCATGGTTTTTTAAAGGGAAGAGGGTCACATGGCCCCTTCCCCGAGTCTCATTAGATCATGGGGACCCTATCACCCAGGAGCTTCTAATTTTTTTTAAATTTTCTTTATTATTATTATTGAGGAGGGGGTCACATGGCCTCCTCCCCTAGCCTTTTTCAGCCCCGAGGACACCCTCCCAGTGCCTTTTGTTTTAAATACAGAGGAAAGGACCATGTGCCCCCCCCCCTCCCCAAGCCTTGTTAGGCCCTGGATACCCATTTTCCCAAAGCCATTACTAAAAAGAAAAAGGGGGAGAAGGGGGCTACACCCCCCCCCCCCCCCTCCGAGCCTCTTTAGGCCCTGGGGACCCCATCCTCCAGGGCTGTACATATATGTAAAAATGAGGAGTGGTCAGTGCAGCCCGGCTCCCGAGCCTCTTTAGGCCCTACGGATCCCATTCTTGGGGGGGGCGCCCTCCCCTCCGAGTCTTTATCGGCTCCAGGTACCCCATCTTCTGGGGCCTGTACTTTTAAAGGTCGGTGACCTGGTGCCCTCCCAGAGCACCCACCATACATTCATTGGGGCAGTGGGAGAAGCCCCAAGGCCCCCGCGTGCCTTTCCAGCTCCCTGCATGCAGTGGGAGCCGGCATTGCTCCCGCCCGCAGGGAGCAGATACTAATGCTGCGAACTGCGGGCAGGAGGAGTATTTTGATCTGTTTTCCTGCCCAGGTGGGCTCCTCTGGTCATAGCATATGAACCGGTCCCGGGAAATGGTCTCCCGGGGGCCTTTAATGGCTAGGGGAGGAGGGACATGCCTCCCCGTATTGAATATGATCCCAGGAATGGGCTCCGCTGGGCTTTTAATTAATGAATGCGGCCCAGCCACCATTTTTTTCCTCCATTGTGCAGAAGTCCTGCAGAATCGCAGCAATTTGTGGTGGTGTTTTTTTTGCCCCTAGGGGGTCCCTTTGGGTCCCCCATGGGGCCCAGGGTATCCTTACCATGCCCCCTTATACTATTTTTATTTTTTACTTCAGCACAGGGGTTTAAATCCCAGAGTCCTGTAATGGTGGCCAGCACCATTTTTCTCATGCTGCTGCCAGCCAATCGGAGCGATCACTCCCGCAGGAGTCTGACTCCTGCAAGATGGCCCAAGGGAAATAAAGTTCCCTAGATCTATCAGAACACTCCATTTTTAAATTTGGGCTCATGCAATTGTCTCTCGCGG
Organism: Triturus cristatus; assembly: GCF_964204655.1. Taxonomy (NCBI): domain Eukaryota; kingdom Metazoa; phylum Chordata; class Amphibia; order Caudata; family Salamandridae; genus Triturus; species Triturus cristatus. Next base: position 865,126,454 of record NC_140581.1, read on the forward strand.
ACCCAATAGTCCATATACAATTATTTTTTAACCTTAATTTTTCACAAACTACTGAATGGATTTACACCAAATCACAAAAAGCACAATCGGCGGACTAAGATCTAGCTTCCTGTCAAATTTGATGTAAATCTATTTGGCAGTTTTTGCTATAGACTTTTTTATTCACCCCACTTGACAGATCGCCCTAAAAATTTCCATGCACAAATTAATAAAAAAGTAGCACCTTTTTGGAATTTTATGTGATATATATATCCACCAGTTTTATCCGTGCGTGGCCCAATATTAATTGCAGAACATGTTTATAGATGAAAATATGCATTCAAACACATAAAGGAAATGCAGTGGGGATGCATCGGAAACAAACGCAAAGATCATGCCAACAAATAAAAGCAATTCCCTCTCCATTTGGCCTTTCTGCCTCTACTCCCATGCTATAATAATAGCAGAATGGAACCCTGTTAGTAATGGGTCTAAAACCACTTGAAAGTGTGGGTATGTAACTAGTCTAACACCTTTGTCGTCTACCTTCGAAATTTTGTAACCTATTTTCTTTGTCTCTTTTAACATAGAATGAAAGACATTTAGTCCTCATCTGGTTCTATTTGATTTCATTAACCAATTTTATAACGGGTAGTCATGTATTACAGTCAAATTTGAAATATCCAGGTAGATTTTCATCTGCCACAGAATGCTATGCACAGTAGTGTACCCAGTGTTGGGGTTTCTGTGCTCTATCGACACTCAGAGATGGATGGTTAGCTGCCACAATCGGTTTTGTGGATTTGGTGGTTTTATTATCTGTATGCCCACCTTCTATGTAATTCCCAGTAGTTATTTTCCATTATGTGCTCTCCTTTTCCCCCTCAAAACTGTTTAGTTTGTTTACGTTCTTATAGAATGTAAATTTGCATAAAGCTCCCCATATAGTGTACAGCATATATTTTAAGGCCAGCTCCCCCCAATGGCTGCATCAAGGCAGTTCTGCTGCCCCTAGCCCTTGCGTGCTATTCTTTTCATCATGCCATGCTCCCAAGGTTTCTGTCACATACTTTGGCTATGCCAGTAGCTATATAGTTGCTGTATTCTAACATATTGTAATGAGCAGAAACCAAAGCTATGCGAAAGCAACTCTGCTTTCTCTGATGTACCTGCTTCTGTCCATGGTTAACCCAAGCAAGAAATTTGCCAGGCAAGCGAGAGATTGAAAGACATCTCAATGAGCTGTGAGCAACCCTGTCAGATCAGCTCTGTAGGTACAAACAGCCGTGTCATTCAGGCCAACAGCCACACTGATCTCCTCATAGCTACGTTTACAGGTGATAACCGAGACACCATCGGAAGGAAGCAGTCTGCAGGAGAGCAAGGGCACTTGAGGTAGGAGAATATGGGAGCGGGAGTGCTGCAACACACCCTCGGGTCTGTTATACATTTTTAAAGAGAATAATTATCACTTATCTCTCAATCTGTACACGCACCAACAGCCATGTGGGGGTCAAAACAACATAGCTGTTGCTGGTGAACAAACCGTGTTTTTAGGTCTCAGCTGGACAGTGCATCCACTGTCTCGAAGAGACGTGTTGTGTTCTATCTGTGGGTTTACAGGCTGCCCATCTCCTATCATTGATAAACTTCAGCGTCACTCTCAGATATCGGCATGCGGGTGTCATGCCCTCTTCTTGTGTTTGGCCCTCCCATAGCGCATGGACCAAGTACGTCTCCTTACACTGCTCCCTGTTTGCGGAGCTAATTTTTTCTTTGTTTTCAAGCACTCCATAGAAGTACTTGTGTTTTTAGGCCATCTCCCTTGTACACATACCACTAAAATGCATGCTGGTGTACATAAAGGAATGCATGTCTTAAAAGTTTTTAAAAATCGAACAGCATTTGTTTATTTTATTTACTGCACGATCCAACGGTATTGGAGCACTTGTTCCGTCCTCCGTCTTGCCATATTGCTAACACCAGCCAATGGTATTGGAGCGCTTTAAGTGCTCACCAGTTACAGTACACAGTAACGCATTCATTGTCGTAGGCAGGGGGAAGCGGAAGTGGTTTGCCCAGAATCACAAATTATTCAGCCAACCCTGGGATTCCAACCCGTGTCCCCTGTTCCCCTGCCAGCAACTCTGGCTGTTATGCCGCATCCTCACTTTACTTCAAAGCTCCTCAGCTGTTTCTCACTATCACTTCCACATTTGTTCAGCAGAACCCATCAACACAGAACAAGCGTTGGCAAAGCCAATAGATCTCTGCAATGCCCAAGATATTGGCCTGGTCAATGTGAATGTATTTTAGCCATGTTGTCTAGCAGCGCATCTGCTGTCAAAACGACTAAAAGGGAATACTTGAGTGAGTGGAAATTACTGTAACTGGGGATGAGAACCTGAAAGTAAATAAAAATAAATGAGATGGAATGTGACCGTGAAAGAGTGAACATTTAGAATATTATAATGAAATGTGCTCCCGCCGGAGGATGAGTAAGTGGCTCTGGGGGAACTTGAGATTGAAAGCATGAATAAAAATGAACATGTGGCTATAGGTAAAAGTTAATGAAAGCTCATAACCCTGTATGTGCCAGTAAAGTTAACTTACAGATCAGTGCCCTACTTCCAAAAGAACATTACATTGTTTTGAGTAGTAAATGTACTAAAGAGGGATTCTTCAGGCTCCGAGCCCTACATGAACATGAATGAGTTACTTCAAGGACAGAGACTGACATACACCAGAGTGAGTTCATTCAAGTTCTTAGACTAAGATGTTATAGGGGTTTTTCACATTTAGATTCTTAAATGCACCAGAGAAAGTTCATTCAAGCCCAGTTCCCTACAGGTACAAATGAGGAATTGTTAGACTTCAGAAACATAGGTCTTGCTTGGAGTTAGTTGAAAGACTGTGTGTTAACCCTCAGCTACCATAGCTGATGTTCTACAGCAAGGAACAAGCACCTGTCATGATGCACAACCTGTCGGATTGTACCAAAGATGCATAACCCTGCATAGAAAAGATGAACAGGCAGCATTTCTATCAACAGTAGCTTGACCATCCTTAGAAATGTTCCAGTCTTCATTATAACTCTGCACCTGTTCTGTCAAGAGAAACAACATGATCTGTGTTACTAGTTGATAATTTTTTTTATGTGGTTTGATAATTGTTTTTTTTATAAGTCACAATAGTCTATGATACAATGTTTTGTGGGACGGGTCTTTCTTTGACACTGCATTTTAAGCAGCATATAGGGACACACTATTCCTTATAGTGTTTGTAATATCTTAGTTGCACAATGTTGCTATTTTAAACTGTTTCTCCTGGTAAACATTGTCCTAATGCATATCTTGGCTTTAACACAGTGCAGAATATGTCTAATCCTATATCTATATTTTTGAAGATCTGGTGCACTATCACTTTAGGGGCAGTGAAAATATTGGTGTATTGTATACAATCATGTGCTTCTCTTCAGAACAATCTTTATAACATTATAAACAATTTATTTTGAAAAATGGTCCAAGATCTGAACCATATGACCTCACTTTTCCAAGTATACCTCTATCTAAGGATCCCTGGAGCGGGATAGGTATGCCACTTCACTCACTTGCTTAGAGACTTTGCTAACTCCTATGATATTTGAGTGGTGTTGACAGAGACCAGGGACCCACTCAAAAATGTGTTCCAGGACCGCTGGAGGAGAGTGACCACAACTGCAGTGCTTCCTGAGGGATGGCTTTCCCAAGCTTGAGGCCTACCACCAGCCTGCAGTCGTGCAGAGGAAGGTACCATGTTGTTTCAGAAGAAGCAAAAAGAGTTAGCACAATAGTAAATTCACAGGATTGTCATCTGTGTTACCACTCATCCAAAAACGGATGATGCACCACTACAGAAAGTCTTAAGGTGTTGGTTGTTGGTGACAAATTCAGCAATTTCCTTGAATGGTTGAGCAAAGCATTTAAAAAACTAATCTTCAAATTCAAAACCAACAGATCTAGGAGGACTGAAGCATGTACGGTCTTTAGGTATCCTAAAACATCTACCGAGGTGTTCACACTTTGTGCTAAGAACAAAATCTGACCAGGAATTCAAAATATATATTTTTTCAAACCAATGAGTTGCATTGCTAGTTTGTCATATCAAAAGGGAGATAACACTGTCGTATCACAGTGAAGGCCTCATTCGGTGAAGGAATTAATAGAACCCCAACAGCAAACAGCGGTTACAGTCATACAGTAGAACATACCATTAGTAAAATATCTTCTAGGAGCTGCGAAATAAATACCATCTGGCAATAACATTTTATATAGTTAAATTAAGTCAAGTGCATTAGCTGTTAGTTTGCACTGCACTTTTGGCTAGTTAATATCAAAAGAAGAATGTATGCCAACAGCTTCAAATATTTAACTATGTCGTACGTATTCGAGCATTTCTGCATCCTTAGCGGCAACCCATTCACATGGAGTGTGCTAATAAGTGTCATGAAACCACCAATTCAGTTCTGCCTTGAGCAGGCTGCATATCACTGAAGGGAAATATATATTCGGATGTTTGTGGAACTGTTTTATGATCTGCTGGGCCTGTTTTTACTGTTGCTTTTCATCATATTAAAACAATGGAACCACGACTTCCTTTCAAAAACTGGTCAAAAGGCTACTAATGAACGAATGTTAACGCGTTGATCATGCTCGTGTGTTTTGTCAAGAACAAACGCCTTGAATTATTTTCACTGATATTCCATAATATGTGTTTGCCCTCTTTTTGTTCAAATCCTAGATAGCTTCTTTAACTGCATTGGACTGTTTTGATTTTGCTGGCTCCTTCTTTCTGCTAAATTTCTTTGTGGCACATCGCACATCTTGGGTCGTTTCTATTGTATGATTTACTAGGAGCGCTCTATGGCACCTCCGAAACACTATACTCTTTAATTTTATATGTTTTCCAACAGGTTGTAACTTCATTTACCTGGTATATGTTTTGTATACTTGATGGTGCTAACTCTGTATAGCGTTCTGATACCCTTCTGGGTCTTGTTCGCGCTCCATAAAACTTTTCAAATAAATAAATAAACTTTGCCTGTAGCAAGTTCAAATCCATGCAGTCCTCCCTAACTTGCAAAAAACTTAAACAGCGTGTCTTTACAAGATCAAAACTGCGACAATTTGCAAACATGGGCCACTTTTTGGGTATCTACTTCACTAATGGGCGGCACTTATTTAATTCCCTGACCTATATTCTCTGTCCGAAACTGCTACCTACCACCATGGTCATGATCTCTAGGGGCAATCTGTAGGTGGAAGTTTATTCCCAAGAGAATTAGCCATGTACATGTCCAGCATAGACAGGTGTATCTTCTGATGTTGTGTTTGACTAAGGAGTCACCCTTGTTGCTTGTAGTCCTAATGTAGCACCCCAAGTGCTGGCGTTCCCTTTCATGACAGTCTGATATTGCCTAGACATATAATCTGTTCTATCCTATAATTTTGTTTCACGTTATTCCTAAACTGAATGCAGAATTTGCAGCATTTCAGGCAGACTCCACTCCTTTTATAATGCACACAAGGATCCCGTCTGCGCCTGTGGTGGCAGCCGGAAGGCTCCTTACATTTCCCTTCTGTTGGAACTGACTGGGGCAGAGAACTCTGCAGGATCTGTCTTTGGGGCGAGTTTCTGTGGCTGCTTACTGCTCATGAATCGCTGAAGAGCTCCCTCTGTTGTTCCTGTAGGTAAAAGATGGTCTACCTAGGCACAAGCAGTTTGTACCTACCAGCCGCCACGTTACCCTAACTGAGCATCCAAGCAAAGCAGGTGCAGTGTTCTCTTTGCAACTTCTGAGTGCAGCTCACCCAGATTCCTTTCTCTCTCTCTGTAGGGATCTGACCCCGCCATCCTCGGGATGTGTGTCCATGTGTTCAGTTTTCTGTTTTTTGCACCAGTCTTATATCTATAGCAGTTATCCCCACGAGCTCCCATGATTTTGTAGCCAAGTGTTACTGAGGGTGCGGCAGTGGGGTGGGCCAAGTCCATGGGTTGGGGTTAAAGTGTGGCGAAGGGTTGGTAGGAGCTACATGGTTAACCAGCAGAAATTTAGGTCGAGATTTTGACAGGACCGCTATCAAGTAGACCTATTTCTTACATTATAGAGAAGACTTTGGGTCTCCCTCTTGCAGCAAATTTGCTTGTGACTTTGTAAATCATCTCTTGGTTCATCCCAGCGGTGTATTAATCTCTCACCTAGTGCTGTATACTCTTTGACTGTATCCTTCTGCCGCCACTCTAGTGTTTGCATTGAACGGCATGAGGAACTACTTTACAGCTGCAGTGACTTCAATAAATTCTGCCTTTTACTTCTTGTCTGGATTTAATGTGCTTGTGTGGTTAGCACAATAAACTCAGACCAATTAGCTTTCCCAGTGCTTGTTTACAGTGAAAATAGGTTTTTAAGAACGGTCATCATGGAAGGCCTAGTTAAGGAAGGTTGCACATCGGCTTTAGTTATGCAACCGTGCTTGGGTGTGGTCTTCCTCTTATCCTGCCAGTCCCACTTTTCTGTCCTGTACCAAATGCGTAGGAGGCAGAGCGTGTGCTCCGAACTACATTCTTTAATTAAAATATGGAGAAACCTCAAAGTGATAGTGTGAGATACTTAAAGTATAGAATGAAGGGGCACCGAATTTGTGTTAATCTGAAAGTATGTTCAGTCTGTCCTGTTATGAGTAACCACGCACTCCTTGCTGGACAGTTTACTTTTTACAGTGCTCTTGGAATGATTGTAAAATACCAGACACTATACCAAGGATGAGAGGAGGAATTGTATGTCGAAAGCAAAGATTGGGGTTCACTTTGCAACCATTCATCTCTTTAACCAAAGGATGTGAACATGTGTGAGCTACCTCCTCCTGCACACACGACCCGGATGTAATTTATAGAGCCAGAATGCCTATAGGTGTAATCTACACGTGCAGATCTTGAAGTATGCCTAACGTGCGAATTTGTGGGTAACAACTCAATGGAAAGGTGTGGGCCTTTACAGTGTAGCACCAATCCTGATGGTTATAGCGATATATTTACAAATATGTGTAATGGAGTGCCCACAATTATCAGTACGCCTAACTAAACTTGCTTCCTTGAGGGACTTTGAAGTCATCAGGATTTCCCGTGTTTTCTGGGCGACGAAAGAATGTAAAGCCGTTTCATGCTAGATATTTTCCATGAAGTAGAAAATAAAGTGTTTTTTTGTGTGAAATTGCACCACATGCATAACCTACTCATGCAAAATCTCTTGGGGTGTGAAAAAGTAGCCCTGCACCTGGAAATATGTGATTGCTTTACAAATCCCGCGCAAGTGCCTCCTCTCGTGTATAACGTGCCCATACACCTTGAATTTGAGTGACTGAAAGACCAGACGTTGATTTCCGCAGTCGCTAGGCATCCACCCAAGCTTCCCACAATATTCATCATTGCAAATCGCACAGTGTTAATTTGTCTGTTACTAAATGGTTAACTCCTGGCATGCTTTGCTATGTTTGAGTGTTGGGTTCCAAGCTTGGTATTGACATGGCCTTTCCATATGCAAAATGTGCACTTCTTGCTAAACTTAATTACACACTTGCTGTTACTTGGAAACATGTTAATTTGTTTTTCCATGTACAGATGGGAAAAGTCATATTTGTATGTCCGTAAATGAAAGAATATTTAATTTTGATCTTGCTCCCCGTCTTGCAATTTGTTTGTGGCATTTAGGAGGCCTTGTTTTAATAGGCAGTGTAGCATATCACATTTGTTTTTGCTAATGGATATTTTTCTCTCCATTTCTGAAACAGGTTATGGGCATGGAAGAACTCATATGGGAACAATACACTGTCACTTTACATAGGGTAAGATTTATTTTCAATTTTTTAGATTTTGCAAATGGTAAAAAGTGGGCTTATATTTTAAGTTAATAAAAATAAATACAGTACAATGCGCTGGAAACATTCATCTGTAGTGCGCTGCTGAAATGATTGGAACAATTACCTACCTTCCAAGAATACCATTCCTACATGAGGCACAAACTTAAAAACAAGCATTGGGAAAACCAATAGGTTTAGCCTATGCGAGCATATTGGTTTTGTCAATGCCTTTTAGGCATGTTGTACAGCGACGTGGAGTGGTGTGGAGTGGCATAGGGCAATTGGCATATAGTGGCGTAGACTTGAGTGGCATGGCGTAGGGTAAAGCGGCACTCAGTTGAATGGAGTGGTATGGAGGTGTGAAGGGTGCAGTGGTGTAGGGTACAGTGGCGTAGTGGTATAAAGTAGAGTGACATAGAGTGCTGTGGTGTATAGAGGTGTAGAGTGCAGTGGTGCAGAGTAGAATGACTTAGAGTGCTCTAGAGTAGAGTGGGGCCGAGTAGAGTGTAGTGTCAGAGTGTAGTGGCTTTGAGTAGAGTGGTGCAGAGTAGTGTCATGGAGTGGTGGCATGAAGTGCAGTTACATTGAGTAGAGTGGTTCAGAGTAGAGGAGAGAGGTGTGGAGCGCAGTGGCATACAGTGCAGAGCAGAGTGCAGTGATGCATAGTAGAGTGCAGTGACGTAGAGTACAGGGTAGGGGATGGGAGAGAAAGAAGCGACATGGAAGGGGATGGGTGGGAGGAAATAGAAGCTACATGGATGGGGGATATGGGAGACGGACTGAAAACACAAACATTCATATGGACTGCTTGAACACAAAGAAAAAATTTGCTCTAAAAAATGGAACAGTAGATAGATACAAGTACTTGGTTCATGCTCCACGGGAGGGCCAAACACTAGAAGAGGGCATGACTCCCTCATGCTATGACAAACTGGAGCAAAGCAAATGAGAACAACTCTGAAGCTAACAAATGGTAAGCTATGGCCAAGCTGTAATTCCACTGTATGTAAACAATAGTCTCACAGAGAGAGCACGTACGCGGTCTAGGCGCAACCTAACAAGACGTCGGGTTGAATGAAATAAAATGCAATTTGCCTGCTGTTATTTCAATGTAAAAATTGGGGACCAAAGGGGAGAGGATTAGCGCCAAGATCTGTAATCCACCAAATGCTTGGCTTGTGGATAAAGAATAAATGTTATTGCTCAAATCTGTGGGCAATAAAGACTGTTAATTATATGCCCTAGTTTATTGGCCAGAGCTCAAGCTGAAAGCGAAAAAAGAGGGTGTATAATTTATAGCGGTTATTAAAACAAGGATCGGCAAAGCCAATGGATCTCGCCTTGTTGACCTACTGGCTTTGTCAAAGCTTTTTGCAGTGAAAAAGAAAAGGCACAATGACTCAATTGCTGCTGGTGGCATGCGTGAATATGCATCACTATGCATGCAAGAACCTAAAAAATAACCGAGACCATTTTCATTTTTTTTCATTTACTGTGGCAGATAAAAGAAATAATTGTATTGGTGCGAAAGCGATTTTTGCAGTGTGAATCTGCCCAATAGCAAATTTAAAGGACTGCGAGTGTGGGGAAACAGAAGAGGTTAAGAATGAAGCAACAGGCAGTGTGGGAGGGCAGGGGCTAAGGGACAGCAAAGTCAGGCAGACACTTTTTTTGGACTGTGGAAGCAAATGGCAGCTAACTGGCCCTACACAAAAATTAAAGCTTTTTCTTCAGGGACTGGGAAGCTTAGATGAGCAACAGAGGCACAAGTGAAGTCGAAGCAATCTGGAAGGGTGCTGCAAACACCAAACTAAAACGAGAATAAAATTGTCTATGGAGGGAGCAGCAGGCATGGGGTTTGGGGAACGAAATAGTAGCTGAATCATGTTGGGAACAGCTGCCTACCACTGATTAAGTTGACTCAATCTGTTTGGTTCCTGCTCCGCTTGGAGAGAGAAGGGCTATCCTGCCTAAGCCAGTGAAAACCGTATACTAGTTAATATTGGTACAGTATGTGAATATAATTTATTAATCATATAACGAATCAATTTAGCAAAATCTTAGTTGAAAAGGAATGTGCTAGGTGCTCCAAAAACGGCACAGTCCAAAGCGACATACATGAATAAAGTGCACAAGTCCTTATTTACAATATATACAATCATTATATACAGTCTAGGAACTGAAGTTAAGAGAAATTACAAATACAAGCTCAAAACAAGAGTTCATTTGGTGAAAAAGTATATCATCAACATCAGTTCACTAGTAAAAGTCGATGTTTCGATCACACACATTTATAACAGGGTCATCATCAGGACGTAGATGGTAGCGGTCAACACTGCACAGTGGCTAAATGACACCAATTTATATGAAAAAATCGGACTCCATCTTCTTTAATGGTAACACCATGCAGAGATTTGTGGTGCAGCTATTTCAGAGTCTTGGGCAAAGCAATCCGGGTAGACATAACAAGAACAACAATGTTGCATATTCCACCTATACTCAATTTTTGGTGCTGACTTCTCAATTACCACTGCAAGATAGCACTCTCTCCTCTTCCAGTGGTTCCATTGAACATACAGCAATTCTTTTGTTTTTTTCCATGGATTTACCAGCTCCCCACATTGCGTAATATGTACCTTCTACTGATCTGTCCCTCTCCTGGACAAGTACCTTCACTTGTTGTCATCTGAGTCATGTGACTGTGATTCAGGCTGTGCCACCTGAGGTTCCTTGTCATATTTCATACTTCTGCAGCATGGAGAGTCTTTGTAAAAGGTAATGGCTCACACAGCATGTAGTGGTGATGCTGGCTATGGGCAGGAGTACCCACAACAGAAGCACAATAAATAGCATGTTAGACCTCTGCACCTGGCTATCATCAGCCTTCCTTAAGTAGCAATCTGGAAGAGACAAATGGGGCAGAAGCTTCGCTCTCTAGAACAACAGGAATTGTTTACTCGCTTGCATTCCGCCACAAATCATCCAAATGCATGTGCTAATCGGCAATCTCCTGCTGAAAGATCACCAGGGAATTACATGAGTGAGGCCAGTGGGTGCCACCCTCCTTTTGAATTGAGGGAGCAAAGTCTGCTTAGTGCTAGATTATAACAAGCATTTGCAATGCAATAGGTCTTGCATTACTGAAAGTTTGAGCTATTGGCGTTGCATTATTATTTACAACACCAATAGGTCAAACTTTCAGTAATGCGAGACCTATTGCATTGCAAATGCTTGGTGTCAATTGTCCTAAAAAATTTCTCAACTGGCTTTTGTAATGTTATGCTGTTTTACTCTTTTATCAAATAGTTTTTATATTTTTATATAACTTTTACTTTACGATTATTTTTGTATTTATGACTAAAATTGTCAAAAAAAGCAAATGGAAAGCACATCTAAAAAAGGTTTGTCTAAATTCTATTATGTTTTCAGCGTAGGAAGTTACATGGATTCCTCCACAGGGATTACACACCCAGGCTTTTATGCTTCATATTTACCAAAATAAAGCTAGAATTGTAAAAGCAGCTTGTGTCCAGAGAAGTTCTTTGTTACTAGTACTTCACAACAGACCCAATCTATGTTGTACATTTTATCGACACATCAAAATTAAATGTTTTGCACTGATTTACACAATTGTGAGCCAAGGCCTGGATTGTAACCTAGTTCTCCATTATCATGAGTCTGCAGCCCTACCTATTGGGAGGGACACATTCCCTACCATGAAATCTCTGCTCGCTTTGGCCTTGAGGTTTTAAAAGGACCTCAAACCTGGTTCCAGAGACATTTTAAGGCCTGGGTAAAGTGGGCTCTGGCCCAGGGCCCAAGCCTTTCAGGGGGCCACCTAATAGAGCCCACTCGGTTCTGTTATAAATGCAGTTTTCATGCAACATCTATGAAAAAGTGTTTTTTTTTCTTTTTGACCAAAACATGACTCACATATGGGAGGTTGTCACAGAGATTATTTGCAGTAATATTAGTGAGCTGCTGCTGTGTTACAATACTGAAAACACATCACTATCCCAGGATATTAGATGTAAAAACATTTAGAATTTGGACGAGTGTGCCCACTGTCAGTGACCTGGCCAAAGAAGCCAAAAAAGAGTTGAAATTGGATCATAAAACTAAAGTTGTCCGAACAGGGGACCCCAAAATACTTTTGGCCCAGGGTCCCCAAAATTCTTCAGGTGTCCCTGCCTGGCTCGAACTTTAAGTGGCTTGCGACCTTTAGTTAGCATTTCCTCACATTTTAAACCTGGAAAACAAACACGCCGATTTCCTCGATTTACTCCTAAAACAAATAATATGCTGAAAATACGGGCATTGTTAAAAATGAACAGGAATCACACGTGATATTCAAACTGATCCCATATGAGACTGTACTAGTACTACCTATCAACCCCAAATTCGCGCACATGGCACACAAAAGATCCCTTGACGTGCGGGAGCGCGAAAAACAGAAATCAAGCAACTAAACATGAGTAGTCAACCACTGCCGATGATCCTTACCAAACAGACACGACCAGCAGAGGCCACCAGTCATAAATCGAAGTGACGCCACCTAGCCAATCAGAGTGTTCTACTGCAGTGATTCGCCTCTTGCTGCACCAGTTTTTTTCCCACTGTAGAATAAACTGTTAAGAAACTGAAACAAGTTGTAAACCTGTGAAAGGCAGGATGCTGGAATCGGTAGTCAAGAGTAAAATAGGAGGGTGCGGTTCTTGTACCAGTGAGCAGTGTGGCAGCAGCTGTCACTGGTGGATGGCGAGGTGCTGGCATGGTGACGTATGTGACGCTGGCAGGACTGGCGCCAATGGAGAGGAGAGCTCTGGTACCAATACGATGAGTAACGAGATGCACCAAAGGCACGGCTGGGCTGTGTGAGCAGACGCAGGCAGGTGTGTGCAAAAAGAACACTGCTGGGCATTCTGGGGATCTGTTACAGGTGGCAGTGTTGATGTAAGGAGATGGCACTGGTGGGCGCTGAATGGAAGTGGGCCCATATGGGCAGTGTAAGAAGGTGGCACGAGTAGACCGTGGGAAGAACAGCTGGCACAAGTGAATATTGTGAGGAGGTTACAACGGTGGGAAGTGTAGATTAGCACCAGCAGGTAGTTTGAGGAGGTGGCACCGGTGGTAAAGCATTCGTGGGCAGTGTAATCTGGCATGGGTGGACAGTCTGAGGAAGAGGCACGAGAGGACAGTGCGAGGAGCAAGCACTCACGGGGAGGGCTGCCACGAGGTGAGTTTGCACCCACTGGCAGAGTTAGCACCGCTGGGCAGTGTGAGAAAGCGGCACGGAGAGCAGTGTCTGGAGTTGGCAGAGTTATCAGTCTTGGCTGAGTTATCGGATCTGGGCAGCACCTGTCTGGCCTCTGTGCTTCAGTCTGACCCTTTCATCACCAGCCACGATTCCACGCGCGACATTTCCCAGGCGCCCGGAGCGGAACTGCATCAGTCAGTGCGCTGCACTCCGTGCTCTCTTACTCTCTACCTGCCGAAGAGGAGGTGGCACGATAGGTGGAACCCTGCGACCGCCAGGACACTGACATCGCTGCAGCCGGAACATTAACCCAGTCTGCTATCTAATCATCGGAACAACTCAGACAGGAATGTCGTAGACTGAATGCAGAAAAATAAGCATGGAATCGAAACCAGTGGTGCGTGCACACCACAGAGGAGCGGGACGAGGGAGCCTGTTGTCTGTGCCGCTGCTGCGCGTAACAGACACCACTGGGAAATGGGTGGTTACATTTGGAAAGAAGCTGGGACATTCACAAGCCTTTCACCAATGGCATGCTGCCTTTTTTTTACAAAGACGCACGCTAAAGCCAATAGCAGCTGATGAAAACAAAAGCACACACACAAGCGTGTGGTCAGCTTTCAGAACCCCCTACATGAGGTCTCTCTAATTTAATAGGCTAGGCTGCACAGAGGTTAGCGACCTCCAGAGCAGCATACATAAAATGTAGAACTTGGGTGCTGTTGGCCCCAAACCTCAAACACTTAGAAAACAGCTAAAACAATCCTCCTTGTCAAAGAGTAAAAATTAAACTGCCTTTATGTACACTGTCAATGCAATTTCACAGACATCTGCAGTCAAATGTTGCAAAATGTGTTCTCTTTTGGAAATTTATCTCAATATCAGTGGCAGCCGCCAAAAACAAAAGGTGCTGGGGCGGGTGGAGGGAACGGGAGGGCGAGTGCTTGGGGGAGCAGGGGTGTTAGTGGTAATATATATATTTTTTTAAACATACCTGAATCTGCTGGCCGCCTCCCGCATCGCACCCCCAGCCCTTTTCTTGGTCCCAGCAGCCCCTGGGACAGACTCCCATCCAATCCCCGTACTGCTCTCATGCTATGAGAGCAGCACAGGGATTGGTCTGCATGGGCTGAAAAGACTTTCCACTCAGACTAGGGAGCCTGTGGGGTTTCTTCTGCCCGACTGTTCAATGCAGCCGGGCTGGAGAAACCGAAGTGCGCATGTGTGTTAGGCCAACCCATACGCGCACTTAGGGATTGCACATAGCACTCCTCCTCCCCCTCCCTTGCTCCGCCCCGCTCAGTGCCGGCAAATGAAAAATAAAACGATGCTAGAGCATCCTTTTACTTTTCATTTGCTGGTTCTGAGCCAGGCAGTCGAGCGACGCTCAAATATGGAGGAGCCGTCGCTGCTCAATATATGGAAGACCTTAAAGCGCAAAGATGCTGTACAGCCCTGTCAGCACCTGAATTTGTTTGGCAAATAGAGAGCAAAATTATGATAATAAATTAATACATAAATAGAAAAACGTGGTTTCTACAAGACTGAGTCAGAACCACTGTTTCAGATACTGACATGTTTTTCTGTGCGCTGTTTCCATTCAGTAATTAGAAAAACATTTTTCATTATTTTGACACGATGAACAGCAGGGCTTCATAACTGTTTGATCCTCCCATTTCCTTTCCTGCTTAGACCACCATAGAGTCCATGTTCGTATCCGCAGTCACCCGTCGTCTATACTCGTACTCCTACATTTCTTTCCCTACACCACCTTCGTGAACTTGTTCTTGCAATCGCGGATTTGTTTTGGAGCTTGTAAATTGTTGTGTTTTTGAGCCTGCTACTTTCTAGTTTCATTGTGCAACATCTATCTAGCGTCACACTTTGTGTAAAAGTAAATGTGCCTCTCATGCTGTATCTGACACTCTTAATTTCTAACTTAAGCTTTTGCACCATTTAAGTAGGCTGTTTTTGAACTGTCCCTCGTCAATGCTCCACTGGAGATGTGGCCTCCTCCTAAAAAGTCTACAATGACTCAGATGTTTAGCCAGTGATCACTACGTTGGCCATTTTCACTTTACACTAATTCTGCTTCTCTCTACAGAAAATGCGTATGATGTTTGAAACTTCTGTTTGTGATTGTGATTTTAGGATGCCAAGAAAGGCTTTGGAATGGCCATTTCTGGAGGTAGAGATAATCCACACTTTACAAACGGTGAAAATTCTATTGTCATCTCAGAAGTTCTCATGGGTGGACCCGCAGAAGGATTGCTTCAGTAAGTGCTTGTAATCTGTGGTACAGTTATTCTGCTAGCTATCGATATGCAGCCTTTGCAGCAATACAATTTAGTTGCAACTCTTTCTTGAGCTAATTCTTTGAAGCTGGTTTATTTTAGCTCCAACAAAGTTGTTCCCAGCTATGTGTCTTCAATATCTTACTGTCTGCTTCCTATTTGCGGCTATGCCAGATTTTCACCAGGAATAATTTTCACAAGTAAGCCTCAGTGTTGATTTGTTATTTTTGGATGGCCTCTAAGAAATGTGTGTTCTTTCTTTCGTGAGCTCTCTGAGATCACTACCTGCACGTTGATCCTTGGGCCTAGCTAATGAGCATCTTGCAATTAGAGATCTTAATGAATATAACTTCTAGGGAAACTTCGTTTGGGAGCCAAATCTTACTTGATTAGTTCTGATTAATTCACCCAGCTTCTTTAGCAACCACTTCAGGAAGAAAATCTTTGTTTTTACTTCCTGACTTGCTGTTTTCTTTTGCTAGCTTGTGTTCCTCCCTTTTGCTTACTGCTACTCCCCTTGCAAACCAACATTAATATTGGACTGCCAGTTACTCTCTTGGTCTTACTGTTCCATGAAAAATGTGTTGTGAACTGTGCCTTGTGCCCACACCAAAAGCCAACAGGTCTTGGTTAAAGCATATTCCAATGCCTTTACATGTGCACTTTTGTATCTGCTTTGGACCAATTTCTGCTACGGCTGTGATGCTGAATGCTCTCAAATGTGTCTATCACTCATACATCCATGAGATTGTCACACAGCCCTATTGTGAAACTTGCACGTCCCCATTTCCAGTGAATAAGTCATAGATGACCAGATTGCTGTCCTCTTACCTGCTACTTACCATGGTTGGGGCAACTCTGGATTTGAGTAGGTATGTGAACCAGCCCTACTTCAAGAAACTGGAGTGTCCTGTGGTTACAACACCCTATCATCAGCCAGCACATGGCCTAAAGGTAACAATAACAGATTGCCCTGTGTGCAGAATTGAAAAGGTTCTTACTTGGCTCTCAGTCACAGCGAGGGTAATGGGCAGCACTCCGGAGAAGGCCAGCATAGGCCTATGGCAGAGTTGGAGTAGAGATGCGGATTTCCACAGAAGAAGGGGGAGACATGTTTTTAAAGTTGGCAGGGCTAGATAGAACCTTTATAACCCCCAACATGCTCCTATCAGAATCCAAGACTGAAGGGACAGAGGATCTGGCAAGTGCAATTTTGATTGTTTCTGTATTTGCCGGCATACTGAAGGCTTTCACAGTATTGGGAAGAGAGGGAGCCTCCGCTACCTGTAGATAACCCAGCTGTTAATGTGCTGTGCTACTCGCTATGAACTACAAAATTACTGTGAATTGATGATCATTTTACCGGGAAAACATGGTCATGTTTCTATGTGTGCATACTTAAATATTTAAGAAATAAATAATCTGGCACAATCCTTTCATGAAAATGTCTTAATTAAGAGATTGGGAGAAAAAACAGCTGTGATGCACTCAATGGGAATCTAGTTACAATACACAAGAATTTTAAATTCATAAACTAACCGATAAAATTGTGTGTGCACCAGGTGAAGTGGCTCTGCGGACCACTGAATACAAAAGTACAACAACAGCCCAGAGGTATGTCTGGGAATGCCTAGTGCACTACGAGAAAACACTATCCAGTGTAAATCATTTACATATCCGAAATATTAAATCAAATGTACCACATGAAATCAATAACAAATTTGTGAATCCAAAAATGTATCAATGAATCAAACAGAGTCCAAACGAAATCATATGTTGATTGTATCACAATTCTTCTTTACTTTCAAGGAAGATCAAAGTTCATGATTGATGCAGCAACATACTGCATTTGATAGAAGATCAACACAAACGTCTCAATTTTTGAGTTTCCCAATGCATTTCGGGCTGATAAAGCAAAGCCCTTCGTCAGGGGAATCAAGAAACGGTCATGCACACGATTTCGGGTGAAGACCAAGCAGACGTATAACGAAGTTGGGGAACCACGTAGATTGATGCTAAGTACGACAGTGGCCCAAGATCAGACGATGTACCATCGCCATGAAACGAGTAGTTATTCACCCATAGAGTCGGCTCTCTCAGGAGGGAAGAGATTAACATAGTGTCCCAGGCCGGGAATATCATAGCACATCTTCCATAACCCCCATGCAAGGCCAAAAAAGCTGAGGCCAAAAAATGATTATGTAGGAAACCTTCTGTACGTTGAACAGCCAAGGAAAGATGCACGAAAGATGCTGAAAGAAATCCAATCTACCTGCCTCCTGATATCATAACCTGCGTATCTGTCTACCTTTAGAGCTGAATCACTTCTGTGTAATTTATATTAATAATAAAGTTGGGTGAGTGACCAAATGTCTGATATCTTCTATTTACAGTGTTCAATATCACAAAGATGTAACTGTCCTGGCTTCACCCAACACCAAGTGTTCATCGGGGTGACTCTCTTGGATTTCTCCTCATCCTTCTCATAATGCCCACCACCATAATTCAGATCAACCATTTCCATGCATTTTAGCTTTCTGCAAAGGATTCTCCCCATTTTTCTAGACTAGACTGGTGCCATCTTCACATTGAGTCTATTCTTCCCATTATCCTATTTGAAGTCTTGCTCCAGTAATCCCAAATTGCTTCGGTCCTTTTGACATTACACTGCCCATCGCTCAGTTGCGGAGGCCTATTATGAAGACTGTTTCTGTTGGTTTATATATTTGCATCTGTTTGGGGCTGTATTCACACACTTATTTCTGAAATTTAGACTCTACTCATATTAGGTTTCCACCAGTGGTGAGTATGTTGTTGTCTCCTTTTAACAACACACAAAAAACCCCAACAAAAAAGCATTGAAATGTGTGTACACCTTAGACTTATATGGAAATGCATGCCATGCTTCACATTACTCCATGTTGTTCCCAAAGAGAATCGGGTTGAAGGAAAATGAATTGGAAATTGCCTGAGTACACAACTTTGCTTCCCTGGTGGAGAAATCCATTAATCCATTCTTGTATACTCCTATGAAATAGGAGTCTGGGTGTTCTCCACTTGGTGCCAAAATAGGATGCTCTAAATGTGTACAAGTAAATTGTGTGTTAATCATTGAAGGTTCTTGAATATCCGCAAGGTCCCAACTTTGATGATTAATGCCTTTCAAGTGGCAACCACTGGGCCTCATCAAGTAAAATTAATTTTCACACCTTTACTTTTAAACTATACTCTTTTGCTTCTCTGTGACAGTAACTTTTAACTGTGAGCATGAATGTTCACATGGTCACACTCTTTGAATAAGGATCCGAGAATTACTCCCATATATGACATTATTTCCCACAGTCAAGTCAAGCTTATATGGCCAAAAAAGATCTGGAGCTAACTTTTTAGTTTTGTTATCCTGTCTGTCGCCATTCCAGTGGAACCATGTGGCTGGCCAAGAGGCATGCAAGTAAGTTTTAAAAATCTTGACACCCAACTATCCCATTGAAAGACTGCAATACAGAAGGTGGAGTAGGATTTCAATTCAAGTCCTAACTCTCCTGCCATTTAAAACAGCCTTATCAGTCAAGTATGTGTTTTAAACAGATGGATTGGAATAATTGTGAGCTCAAAGAGTTTTATGAAAGTACACCAAAATATGTTTTTTTATCATTCAATTAACACCTATTTGGTCCGTGGAGCAATTCGCATCACAGCAGTGGAGTGTTTGGCTTAGTAAGGACTGTGGGTATAATGTAGATTTTCCTAGTAATTTATGAAGGTAAGTTTTCATTTTGTTAAAGACACAGAGGCGAGCATTATGCTTCTCTGATCTTGCATTTATTTTAATAGCAGCAGTCAAGAGAACTGTACAAAAAAATACAAATCAAATGAGGCTTTGAGACAACTAGCCAATAGGAAACTAAAACGTATTTCAAAGAATGGCCAATGAGGTAACAGCATGACCGATAACACATATCTTAACTGTGAACAGTCCTTTTTTTCTTGAGCGAGAAGTTAAAGATCATTATTAAACAAAGGAAAAATGGAAAACACAATGGAAATAGACAAAGTAAAAGTGAACAGTTCTTGAAAAAGTCCATCAAGTGTGTCCCAAAGGAGAAGTCAGCAACTTGGTATAACTGGAGGCACCAGGATAATCCACATATGAAGGTTTTGAGGCAGAAAACCAGTGGCCTGCTGAAATGTCCTTAGGTGTATGAAAACGGTGAAGCAGAAGTAACTGTTAGGGAGGGCAAAAACAGCAAGTTAATACTGTGTTGAGGTGGGATAATACTCGCATCCGTGTCTTTAATAAAATTAAGACTTTTCTTCATAAGTTACTAGAAAAATCTACATTTTGTTGCAAGACTGGAGGCTCTTCTTATGCTTGTTTAAAGCATGTTCATTACAACAGAAGATGCAGTATGTACAGGCTTACAATAAAATGTGTAAAAAACATCATTAGACCAATCAGCTGATCTCAGAATGTCCTCAAGAGGGGAGCCCGCACAGAATGCTTGCAATGACATTGCTCCCCTGGAAAAACGAGCACCAAAGATTGAGGTATCAATCCCCACCAGAGATATGACCCACTTGACCCAATATGCAGGAGTAGGGAAAGAAACAAGTTTGTGGGTTTTGTGAAGGAAATGAGGAGTTTGGTGTCTCAGGATGTTCAGAGATGTATAGTGTTTTGTTCATAAACCTTAAGACATTTTCCTACGCAAAGTTTGGGTTGATCAGGAAAATAAGGATAATACACAGCAATTAGTATTGTTTTAGTGTTTGCTTACTGAAAAAAGAACCCCTATGAGAGTAAAATGATGAGAATAAATATCTAATACTTTAACATCAGATACACATTTTATTGAAATCAAACATAACTGCTTTTGTAAGTTTTGCAGACATTTGTAGTGAAAGACCACCATTATCAGTCCAGGAAATAAACAACTTCAAAACAACAATAACATCCCACAATTTACTGTAGTTTAGAATAGAAGGGAGCAAAATTCCACACCCTTTAAAAGCCGAAAGTCCGGCGGATGCTCTCCTGCAGGTTTTTCATAGATTTAAGGGTAGTTCATGCAAATAGCTAACCTGTAAAGATTTATAATGCTGTAAGTTTTCCTTCAACTAGCTTCGGCTCCAAGGAAATTGACAATTTAAGTTAAATCTGCTGAAAAGAGAGTAAAAGATTTTCCCAAACACCAGCTTGCCTATAAAGACCAAGCTGCATTGTAAGCCTTGGTTGTACCTGGAGCCCAGAATTTATTGATGTTCTCTGTAGCTTCTAGCAAAATAAAAGGAAGAGACTGAGTTCCTGCTATTTTCCAGACAGAAAAAGAGAGGGATTTGTCTAACATTAGGTTGTGAGGAGGAGACTGGACAAGAAGAGATTTGGGAAAGACGGTAGCAGGATTGGGAAATCTATTGCTTGTCCCAGGAGAGGTAGGAACCAAACCTGTGATCTCCCGAATGGAACTACGATGACCAAGGTTGCTTGTTCATGTCTGACTTAAGCTGTTGATCATAAGAAAAAAAGGAAAGTTGTAGTTGATCACTTGGATCACTTGCAAGAAGGCATCTGAAGCCAAGCTAGTGGATCTGGGTGCCAGCTGAAGAAAAGGGAAAGGTGAAAATTGAGCCTTGTTGCGAAGAGATGTATGTGGAAAGGTCCCCATTTGTGAAGCAAAGACCTGAATACCGAAGGATGACGCCTCCAATCGCTTGAGTCACAAAGAAAACGAGAATGCTAGTCTGGTTTGGTGGTGAGATCTCCTTGTAGATATTCTGCTTGAACTGATATTGCGTAGAGAAGGCTAAAATCCCAAAAGCTCTTTACCAGCTCTGCCAGAGGCCTGCATCTGGTGCCTCTGAGATGCCTGATGTACCGAACTGCTGTAATGTTGTTCATATGGAGAAGGGATGGAGCAATGTATGCTGTTTTGCTAAGGCTACTGATTGCTAAGGAGCCTGCAAGCATCTCTAAAACCTTTATGTGCAAATTGGACTCCTGATTGAGACCATGTACCCCCAGTCGAGATCGGACCATATCGGTAGCCCAAATCTGTCCGACTTCGGATTCTACTACAAGATCGGGGGCTAACGTGAAGATGGTTCTGCTGTTCCAGGCATCTAAATGGTGTATCAACTATTGGAGTTCAAGCTGGGATTCTGAATCTAGTCTGATGGAGTCTAAGTAAGCAAGACCCCTGCGCAAGGGGCAGATCTTTAAACTTTGGAGTGCTCAATAGTAGAGGGGTCCTGGAAAAATGGCTTGGATTGAGGAAGAAGTAGACCCACTATTCTCGCCAAAGATCTGAGAAGATTTTTAGAATCTCTGATTTGATGGACTGGACTTTGGACCGGGTAAAGTAGAGTGTTGCAATGGTGGAATTAATGAGAAAATCTAAGAATGTCATCTGAGTGGAAGGAACTAGGGTTGATTTTTCTGTGTTGATAAGAACGCCCAGATCTGAAAGAAGTAAACAAGTCATTTGACCATGTGATTGAGTGTATGTGAGTTTTGGCACATTAAAAGAATTTCATCTAGGTAGATAAGTCTGTTGGTTGCCTTGAGCCCTGAGATGAACTACGACTGGCTTCATTATTTTTGTAAAGCACATCCGTGCAAAAGAGAGCCCGAAAGGATGGGAAGAAAATTGCTATGTTTTTCCCTGCCATTGGAACTGAAGAAATATCCTGTAACTATGATGGATGGGAACTATAACGTATGCATCCTGTAGATCCAACATCGCCATCCAATCGTGTTGAAGTAACAAATCTCTGAGATGGATGATGGATCTCTATTTTGAAATGACGGTAAATTACAAACCGGTTGAAAGGTCTGAGTTTGATAATTGGTCTCATCTTTTTGTTTTTCTTTTGTACTATGAAGAGAGGTGAAGAAACCTGAGGGGTCGTGAGAAAAATGTTGAATTGCTTTTTTGTGATTCCTACTCTATTTCTAAAGAAATTAGGCTGGACGTTTCGGATGAGTATTTTGGAGGGGTAACAGTTCGAAAAGGCATTGTGTAAAGCTCTATAACATAACTTTGTATAGTGTTTAGGACCCAGGGATCTGAAGTTATTGTTTGCCATTTTGTTTGAAAGAAACCGAGACGGCCTCCTATAGGAGGGAGAAAGGACCCAGAAAGGAGACTCACCCGCTTGGTTGGTATATTTATAGCTCTTTTGTCCACAGAAACCTCTGCCTCTCGGAGGGTAGAATTTAGGCTTGTATTCCTGGTAGCTTCAGTTGTAGAAGCCCCAAAAACCTTGATTATTATATATATTTTTTTTAAACAAACTTTATTTTCTTTTACATGTTATTCAGCTATTCCACTGATTGCGATACAAGAAAATGCAAAACATGGTAATGTTCAGTGCATCACATTGCATACAATACATACTCCTACATTTATGAATCCGAGTTCCATCAGACATATTCTGTGTTTGTTATAGATTCTTTCAAAGAGGCCTCAGTTTCACCCCCGCCCTCCCTCCCCTCCCAAACAGGAGAACTAACCCCCCTCCAGCCCCGCACTGCTGTCTCCCAACATCTATTGAGCTCAGAAAGTCGCCTCCCCTGTACCTTGCTGTGTGTTGGCGTTTCGCCGGTGCCTCAGTTCCAGGTCCCTGCCCTCCCATGTGCAAATATGTTACATATCCCCATCTCTTGGGATCTGCAGTAATACCCCCTCCTGACCTGGCCTCTGGGGATTCTCTTGCTGTGGCGGTCTCTCAGGGGTGGAGCCTTCAGATGCCCGACCATCTCTCTTTAGGTCTTCCATCAGCACCTCCCACGCCCTAGCTCTTTCCAACTTGCTCACTCTC
This sequence comes from Triturus cristatus, assembly GCF_964204655.1. Lineage (NCBI taxonomy): Eukaryota > Metazoa > Chordata > Amphibia > Caudata > Salamandridae > Triturus > Triturus cristatus. Next base: position 865,149,700 of record NC_140581.1, read on the forward strand.
TGTCTCGCATTTCTAAGCAATACCCTGCTCTCTCATCCAGCCCATTTCACCATCTCTCACTTCCATCTGTGTTCATTGGGGCTGTCTGGATTCTTCCAGCTACTGGTGATTTCTCTCTTTGCGAGTATAAAGGCGAGATCTTTGAACCTGCCCGTGGTCCTAGTTTTGGCAGTGTGTGGAAACAGACTAAGCAAGACATGGTCCGGTGTACAGGGGATTGCCCTCTCCGTTATTCTAGCTGTCTCCTGTGTTATTTTCTGCCAGTAGTGCGTTAAGGAGATACAGCTCCATATCATGTGAATAAAAGTCGCCCCTTGTGTATTACATCTTGGGCACCTGGCTTCCTCCCTAGCAAAGTAGCGATTGATACGTTCTGTGGTTATGTACGCTCAGTGAAGTATATAAAAGCTAATCAGACAGAAGCGGGCATTTCGGGATACTTTGGTTGTCTGTTCTAGTATGTTCTCCCAGTCTGTCTTCCAGTGGTCTGTCAATGTTCCCCCCCCCCCCCCCCCCCCCCCCTGGTTTCAACCCTGATTCTGGACTTCACAGCTGGTAAACCGGCCCCTACTTCTACCTGCCCTGACAAAAACCCATTGGGAAAATACTTTTTTGAGCGACTGTTGCGCCAGGTTTATGTAGACAAAAGTAGCGATGTACTTGCGGAGTTCTTTTCAATAAAGGAAATCCCCGAATAGGAAACCTTTCACCTTAATACAGGGGTCTGTAGTAGCCAGGCTTGCTAGCTTGGGATCTAGTTTCCTCCACTCGTCAGTAATGGGGGAATTTGCATTCCCCAGCAAGCAAAAAGCTCTTTTGATCCACATTGACAGATCTTCAGGATCACAACAGGGAGTTGTCTAGTCTGGAGGCTTCAGATAAATCGAAAATACGAGCCTGTGGACCTATAATGTCCACTACCTTGTCCTGGCAGGTAGACTAGGCTTTGTCCACTCCTTTACAATGATCTTTACCAAATTTGGAGAAAAACGTAAGCATGTTGGGGTCACTAGTGGGAATGGATGTGATATTGGAAGGTAAAGAAGGTCAAGGTCATTTCAATTTCAGTTTGGCCTTGTTTGTTTGTCCAGTAGCAAATTAAGTCTAGAGGCAATATATTCACCTACTTGATCAGCATGGAACCATTCAGTAGAATTTGGGTAGTGGATACGTTTGGGGTCAAACATGGGCATATCTTCTGCGTCCAAAACAGTTTTAGCCATAAAGAGATTAAGAAAGGGCAAAGCCACCTTACTCTTATCGGGGGGAAGGGAGGGGGGGTGGAAATGGGTCAGCATCCCCTAATGAATCTTTGTCATCATCCGTATTTGCATTTGGCAACTGTCATACTACTTCCCTCCTTAGAAGGAGGCAGGGGAGGAACCACATCATCAGTCATGTGTGAGGAAACCTAACTGGTCACAGGTGCAATCTTAGGTTTGGTAACTGTTGATTGTGTATTATTAGCTGATGGGGGGGTGGTCACCCTGGCTTTGTTCTTTCCCAACAGAATGGGCCAAAATAGTCTTAAACTCCAGATTATTGACTGAACTTTCAATGTTTGTTTGTCACTTTATACATTACGGCTGGAACAGCCTGTTCCACGAGGACTGAATAAGTACATTTAAATAATTTTTTGAAATTTCTCCATCCTTATCATTTTCATTAAATATATTAAGAAAGTCTCTATAAATAATTTAATCTATGTTGCCCCCTTTTAAGTACAGTGCATTTTCTATAGGAAGAAACTGAGCAGAGATCACCATGCTTTATCCTACACCGTTGAAGATAGTGAAGCTTTAAGATGACTGCATAGCAGATGTATCTGCATTTGTCTTGGGATGGAATGTAATCACTGACCTTCAATCACACGATTGTTACTGTTCCTTCGTAGGGAGAATGATCGGGTGGTGATGGTAAATGGTACTCTGCTGGACAACGTCCCCCATGCGTTTGCTGTGCAGCAGTTGAGAAAATGTGGAAAATCTACTGTCTTGGTGAGTTTGTATTTGTCATCCATACCAGCTTTTGTCATTTTTCTGCATGATCTTATCCCCAATATGGATCAGTGAAAAGATGGTAGCATAGCTAGCACTGTAAATGTGCTGGCATGAGTGTGGCTGTGCACTACTCACTGAGCCTAGTGTCACTTCCGAAAGACTGGTAATCTGGTACTGCGCAAGTGTGCTGCTGTGTGCATCGTAAATGCAAAAGATATTGCCTGGAATATTTAGCCTCCCTTCCACTTCAGAAACATCAAGAATGGCATTTTTACTTTTATGGTGAGAGGGCTTTTCATAGTGTAGGGTTGTTCATGGACTTAGACTGCCAGACTTTGCAGGATGGAATATGCACGTGCTATACAGAAAAACTAGCGCACCACTCTGATCTATGCGTAGCCTTGAATTTTGGGGATATAGACCAAGCAAAACACTATTGTTGTAATAGGGGAGGACAGTTCATTAATACTAGTATTCACTGTGTTGTGGGAAGATATTGGCATCAGAAATGGAGCTTGTGTTCATCTATAACTACTGCAACTGCCCTGTTCCCCTCCCCCCCACACACACACACACCTAGTTCTTTTCCTTCAACTACACAGACTCTAAATCTAAAACAAAACCAAAGACCTGGAATTCTGAGTGAAGCAAGTGGATCATCAATCTCGGACTGAACAAGATCTCCTTATGTGCAGCTGGCTGAGAGGGTACAGGGGTTGTATAAAATACTTTTATAACAGGAATAGACCAATATGGAGATTGAACATTCATGCTCTTTTGTAATCACTTTCTTGCTATGTTTGCTGGAAGCTGTCACTACCCACTGTGATGTTGGAGTTGATGTGATCTGCCAGCATGGCAGGCCATCACAAGAATGTTGTGGTGCCACAAATATGCAACCCTACCCCACTTGTCATCAAATCATATATACTCACACCATGCCTGCACGTTTGCATTTACCCACAAATAACCCACAAACTATTAACTTCACCTGTAACACTTGCAACAACACCCAGCACCCCAATAGTTTCATCAGAAATTATTTGGGAAACTTTGGGTTCTTTCGAGTAACCAAGCTAGCATGAGGTGAAAAGTCTTAATAGTTGCACAAGAATGAACACTACTCACTCAGAATTGGTATCTTCACCTGATTCCTACATTTTATTTTTTGGGCTTACGCAGTATCTGTTGTCTAGTTTTATGTTCTTGGAATGTTAGAAAAATGTGGTTGCCCAAAGGTCCATTTGAATGGTGTGCGCACCTCTTCCGGACCGATGCACATGAAGCTTAGAACTGTTTAGCTGTAATGGGCTGCTGCAGCAGCATCAAAAGTGTGGGTGATGTAACTGCAAATGATGACCATCAGTACTTTGTGCTCTAGATACTAGTTTAAGGATGACTAGCTGTTGACCTATCAAGAAGGCTGTGTAAAAGGTGATTGGGAAGTCCATGGCTCAGAGGTCAGAATGTTTGTGTCATTTGGAATCCGACTCTGTAAAGTTTGTCGTTCTCACTTCAGTTGCAGGAGCGGCCGATATGCTGGAGGAGCGAGGTGGGCGGGCAAAAGAATGGGGGAGGGGCACTAGGGGACACGTGGGGGATACATTTTTTTTTCCTTTCTTTTTTTACTTACAGCCGACCCCGTCACACTGTGCAGGAAGCCACAGGCTTCCAGAATGCCCTGCAGCCAATCCTGAAGCTGATCTCGCGCATGAGAGCAGCTTCAAGATTGGCCTGAGTGCCCTCGATTTGCACTCCTGGACAGACAGCGAGTCAGTGCCTGCTCTCTTCAACCCAGCTGCGTTGCTGGGTTGGAGAGAGCCTTCACTGTGCATGATGGTTGGGATGATGAGATGGCCGGCCAAACCATCATGCATAGTGATGGAAGTGCACTACGCCTCAAAGACTCTGCAGGAAAGGAAAAATAAAACAATTGTTTTATTTTTCCTTTCCTGCCATTTTGGGGGTGAGGCGACTCTCCTCCGCCATAGCGGAGGAACCGCCACTTTGCAGTTGTCTGGGATTCATCGAGAATTGGTACTCGTGATCTTCAATGCTTTTTCCCTTCAGCTATAAAACTGCTTCGTCTGCCTCATTCTCTAAATGCATGGAAGACAATTTGGAAATCTTTGACCGATGCTGTACTGCAAATGATAGTCTAGACTTGTGCAGTATTTTCACAGCAATAGCATGCTGTTTCCGTCGAGCAAGAGGAGAAATATCCATGCTTCATACCCTCCATGAAAATTCTGTATTTCAGTGTCACAAGTCCTCTACTGGATGCTCATGCTGAATTTTGCACATATTCCAATTGTGTTTTTGCTTACACCATTTGCTGACATTCCTGCTCCAGGAATAATTTATGTTCTCCGACAAAAAAGACTGATTCATTTCAGTTGTGGACCCTATCCCAGAGTGATGGCTTCTTCCTAATCTCTTTTTCTATATCTCAACTTTGCACCTAATTTCCATAGTGTCTCAGGTTTTTGTGGCATGCCATAAACTTGCCAGTTCATTACCTACTATTATACGACAATGGGGTAACCAAGTAAACCTCAGGACCCAGGTAATATTTAGTACAAAAAACATATGGTACTGTCGGAGCAGAACGATTCACAGAATAACCGTTCTTTAGTAACTCTGTGTTTTGGGGTAAGAATACCCTTTAGGTCATAAGCACATTATAAAGAATTTTAAAGAGAAACAACCAAACGCATATTAAGAAATACACAACCAGAAATTTAATTGAATTATAGTTTTTAGTGGAAAAATGTGACGTATCATGGTTGCGTTTTGGGCCGTTTAATGTTGCAGGCACTAGGCCTACCCGCACAACTAAGGTACCATTTTTATCATAAGACTTGTGGAAGCGTAGAAGAGTAGGATAGTTATCATTACCAATTGGATTTCTCTGCATTTGTGCCTTCCAGATGTAAGCTAGTGTGTTAGGGGGTATTTTTATTTTTCAAAATGTCTTCTTTCTTAATCATATGCTCGTACGGGTACCCACAAATCCTGAGATGTACAAATAACCACTGCTCCTAAACTCTATACCTTGTACCCATTTAATAAATACATAGGTTACCTATTTTTCACTTTACATATTTCACCATACAAATTGGTTTTTACTTGGTAAACAATGAAAAATCATTGTACTGTGCAGCTCTGTAGTTCGCTCTGGGTCCCTCAGGTTCTTGGAGAACCTACAAACCTTATATATCCCTACAACCAAAAAGGGTGTAGTGAACTTAATGGTGCATTCCTTTTGTAAATTGGGCATTGTGATAAAAAGTTACAGATGAAAACATTGTCACAAATGGCTGTTTTTTTATCCAGCTTGTTTCCAATATGTTTTTAGTTCAACAGTTTATTTGGGAAAAGGGATATGACCCCATGCTGAATTTGGAATTTTGTCTACTTTTACTCTTAAGAAATATATAGCTTTCCTGGGTCACCCATTGATTTCACACTGGTTTGCACAACAAACTGGAAGTAGGTTGAAAGCACAAGAAAATCGGAAAAATGGGCCATCTCTTTGAAAAATGTCAACTGTTTTAAGAAATTAGGTTTTTTTGATTTAGCTCTGCATGTTCCTGAAAGCTGGGAAGATGGTGGCTTTAGCACATCAAACTGTTAATTGATGCCATTTTTATGAAAAACAAACAGATACTTTTATCGTGAGCACTTTTTCCCCGTTTTTCCCCAAATATCAAAATGTAGCTATATTTTGGCTATTTTCTCAGACCCCTCCAAGGGTATCCACAAACCATGGGTGCCTTTAGAATCCTCAGGATGTTGGAAAAAGAAGACACCAATTTGGCGTGGATAGCTTATGTGGACAAAGTTATGGAGGCTGTAGAAGCTAGCTCTCTATATACTGCACCAAAATGAGATGTGCTGTGGAGAGTATCCAGGCAGACTCCAAAGGAATTAGAGACACACATGACACCCCCAATACTCTTTTGTGGTATTGTGGGCGAGCAGTTGGGCATGTCAGAGGGCAGTGCTAAGCACACACTCAATAAAGAAATCCAACACCAATTTATAAAAATAACACATACTTTTATATGAATTTAGATGTGAAGATCATCGGAATCGGGTAAGTACTTTCGAGCTATGAATTTTTACAGTTTTCAAAACTTTCTGAATCGGTGATGTTATCCTATGGAGGAAAAGCATGTATTGCATTCGGGCACTTAGCATCGACCTACGGGGCTGTTCTTCAGGACTTAAGGTGAGTATAGGGCAGGATCCAAGACCACACCAACGGGTCACCTTGGGAGACTCTGGGGCGTCCGGGTGCAGAGGTGTGTCACGGCGTCCGGCATCCCATTCACTTCAATAGGAGAACAGTCCGGTTACAAAGAGGCTGTAAGCAGGAACTCTGGGGCAGGGGTGGGGATCAGCCTCCGGGAACCCGCAGTGGCAGCGGTCACCGACTCACGTCTTGGTCTTTGTTTTATGAAGAGGGGCAACCAGGACAGCTTATAAAGTGGGTTTCACTGTCCCTGAAGTCCCTCAACATGCAGGTCGTCTTCCTCTGCGTTGGTGTCCGGACTAGACTCAACAAGCCTTGGCTGCTGCAAGGGGTCCAGTACCCCAGGGATTGGTACTGTGTGGCTCCGGTCAGTCTTGGCATCGCCACACTTGGAAGGAGGAGGATGGATCTGACCTGGAGGAGCACGGCTACCTATTCCTGGGTGGCTGCTGTGTCATTAGTCCCCGTAAGCGGCAGGTCAGTGTACCGGGTCTTACACCTTGGGTACCTGCGGCTGCAGGGGAGTAGCTACTCTACACCAAGTGAGTTTCTTTAGCAATTTGCAAAGCACCGTGCCTAGGTTGCGCTCTCCTTAGCACCATGATATCCATTTGGATGAATGTTGCACTGTATAAATCTATATAAGGAACTTAAAGGGTTTCTAAAGTCCTTTACCAGCACAATTAGACACTACCTTGTTTGAGGAAAGGAGCACTGACACTGAGGTGTGGTTAGCAGGCCTCCGTGCACTGTGAGAGTCGAAAATCAGCATCCAGTAGTTCTGTGAGATGAGTTTCCTAAAGTAAAAACAAATCTGGAGATAAAATGTTGAGATGGGTACGATAACATTTGTCATTTTATAGGATTAATCCTTTTGCATTCCATGAGAGTACTCTGAATTTTACTTAAGATAACATTGGCATGATCTATGAAGTTGTCATCAAGAACAAAACACAACAATGTATGTAAGGAAATTGAAAAAGAGGAAACCAGAAAGACTGGGATAAAAACATGGAGAAACAAGCATTGGCATAGCCAAATAGGTCTCGCTTTTGGGACCTTATAAGTATTTAGTTATGCAGCACAATATCCTTGGTGCAACAACATCAACTGTTGAATGGCTTAACACTTACAAGGTCCCAAAGGCGAGACCTATTGGCTATGCATATGCTTGTTCCCTTTATATGTGAGCCATTTCATCAGAGACGTGAAAACACACTTTCAAAGTATGGCAACAAGCCTGCTTGTGTGTGTGATGCACGAGGGATGAGTTTTCTGGGCTCACCACCAAAACGCAAGACACTCGGATTTCTATGTCCGGGAGTAATGTCTTCCTATATTTAAATCGAAGTGTGCCAGCTCTTCTGTAAGGTAGTACTAATCGGTCCCAAAATATAACTGCCGCCTTCAAGGAGATGTATGGTGCACTAATGTGAAACTAGGGCAACACTCTGTAAAATGTGTACTGCAAGATCCAGAATTCATCTTGCTGGGGGCGGGGAGAATGCCAAAACATAATGACGGTGTCACGGGTAACATGAGGCCACTTGACAGCTATAACGTGTTGCTTTATGCACCACTTAAATGTATACAGACAGAAATAGACCCTGGTCTACATTTGCAATGATAACAAAACGGAGCCAACAGCCACTGTGAGATTTAACTCATTGGCGTTCACTGTCGCCCCACTGGAATTCGCCGGCACTATGAACGCACTGCTAATCTGCACCATATCCCGTGTGACACCTCGACCCCGATGGATTTTTAGCAAGCAGCACTTTGTATTCTATGACTTGAATAGTTGTTTGTTTTTCCTACAGGACAGAAGATTCCATCATGCAAGCCGATGTATAATAATACAGGACTAGTTTATCATCACACTCATGACACTAAAGGACCTGCAGCCAGGATTGAGGACAATCAGCATAAGAACCAACGAATACGTGTGGCTCTTAAATTAAATTTGATAACTGAGCACAGAAGTGACACACCACGAAGGACAAATACAGAAATAACAAGCATTGGCCACGCGGCAGTAAAAGTAACGCAGCGCGGTCGTAAAAGCGAAAGTCATCGCGCTCACTCTAAAAGCGAAAGTGATCGCGATGACGCGCTAAAGCACGCTAGGGATGCGCGCGCAGCAGCGGGGGGAGGGGCGGAGATGGTGCTGAAGGCTGGCGCAGGAAAGGCAGATGGCTGGGCGAGAAGGGAGGGGGGAATGTGGGGAGCAGCTGTGCGCGTGCACGCCATCGTGCACTCAAGCTTGTAGCCAGCACAAAAATGTGGGTAGCACTTTCAAAACCCACATACTAAATGTCTTGCCAGACCAGCGCATGCGCTGGCTCAGGCGAGACCTAAAAAGGAAGAAGAAGAGAAAAAAAGAGGCAAATAAAGTGGAGAAGATGGGGAACCTAATGTGAAGGCGAAGAGACCGTACATATCAAACAAATGAAGTAGTGTACCTGGTTGTAAAGCATATAGAATGGGTTGGTGACAGCACAAGGTGAAGACGGCACAGCAAGGGAGCAAGACCTAGTGAAAACAGGGTATAATGCTACAGAAGATAAGAAGATGAGCTACAATAAACGGGACATGCAAAATGAGAGAAGGGGATTAGAATTCTATACAGAGTAGCAACAAAAATAACTAAGAAAGTAACTTATCTAAACCACAAGTAAATGATAACAAAAAAATGAGATACCAATATCATATCAGGAATAATTCAGCACATTAACTCTTAGAAAGACCATATTTATTCATAGTATCAGATGAATGCCATCTTGGAAAGTTGTCGAGGTCTGCAGGATTCATGCAAGTAGGAGTTTTATCGCTTATGTCACTTTGAGAAAACATGTGTCAAGTACCCCATATCAAACACCCATAGAGCGAAGTTTCGGGCAGAAATCAAAATATTCCTTTCTGCTGCTGGCTGTCATTCTTGGCTTATGCTAGCGGTCCATAACAGCAATCCTGTTCGACTATCGAGGAGTCGAGTGCTGGCCATTCCAAACGATTTGGATATATCCTTACTCGAATCGTCTAATCCTGTTCTAAGTCTGCACATACATCAATCATAAAGCCGACACTGGGGCTGTTTTTTCTACCCGCCCCTCTGTCTCTGTTGGAATTTTGTTCCAGTTGTCTTCTGAGTTCTTATTGGCCCGAAGTGTATCTCTTGGATCCAACGGCATTCTCCTATTGATTGTTTCACTTCATCGTTATGTGAACACTTATTGCCTATATTTTGTAGGGAGGGTTTAACATCAGCTACAGGTCTCTATAGACCATATATATATTTATATCGGCGACAATCTACAAAGAAAAAGAATTTGTGGCTCTCCTGATGAAGACGCTTTCTAGCGTCGAAACGCGCGTTAAGATCTTGATCACAGCCACTGTTTTTGTCTTTATTTGTGTGTAGTTGTGTTTATCACACTGTATATTGATTTATGTATATTTTGTATATTGTATGTATTTTTTTTTGTATTTTTGGAAATCATATCCACATCATTGTTTTTTCAAAGCAGATATGGACATAATTAATATGTCTTTGTAAATTATACTTAATAAAAATCAAATATGTTTTTATAAATATTGTCTACACTGAGTTCCCTTTTGCTTTAGTTATGAATGCGATCATTGCATAGTTGTTCACTTTAGACTGCCTAGGGTGTTTATATTCATATTTGTCATTCTTGAAACATCCTTGGTGAGGAATATTTTCTTTCCTGACCAGAATAGTTGATTTTTAGTCATTGCTGCATTAAGTAGTTTCAAAAGATCAGTGAATTCCAGTAATAGAAGAATAACTCCTGGAGGTTTAGTTTAGGAATTAGTTGACTGGGGTAGATGACCAAGTCTGTGTGCTCTGAATATTGATCACTGTCAAGAGCAGCAAATTGACCAATTGAGACAAAAAGGGTGTGAAAAAAGATGCATTGTCTGTGCCTTCAATTCATTTGAGAAGACGATAAATACAAAGATTGCTCTACTTGTTTCTATTTCCTAAGTCCTACGTCTGAAGCTGAACTGTGCCACCAAAATCACTATCTTGTGAGTTACTTTTTTTTTTCCACCTAAGAAACTCTTACTTTTATATTGGACCATTTGTCATCCATGTTCTGCATGCGTAAATTAGTTTCCTCTATGAATGGGTGCAGAGCTTTGATTTCTTCAAACAAGAGTTCTAACAAAATTGGTGAATGCGATTTCACAGGAGATAGGGGATCTTGTTTGACCCATTTGTTTGTAACAATTGCATTATGAGGTCTCAAAGAAGGTGAAGATATGTTAGATATAGGAATGTTAGAAGGCTTTAGTTCAGTAGGAGAGAGGCTAGTCGCCATTGAAGATTCACAGGGTCGAGACTGGGGTCACTTTTAAGTATGCATGCCTGTGTAGCCAGGGTTACCAAAACTTGTCTTATTGAGTTTACTGAGAAAGATAAGTCACTAATGTTATCCACGAACTTATGTCAGATTATGCTATTCAGCTCCACAAATGCAGCAATGGCTTTGCTAACTTACTTGCTATCTTGATTTCTGCAGTCGCCTTCGGTATTCGCCCGCTACTGACTTGACTACTGTTGTAGAAAACTTTGTACCTTCATACATTACAATACCGAGGAATGTTTTAAACTTGAACCTGTTCAGTGTTAGTTGTTGTGACAGAAGCATTGCATGAGTCTTTGCCGTAATGTGGTGAAGGCTGCCTGCTCTCAACTCCTAAGGGATGAGGAGCAATTCTAGTGCTGGCTGAATCATGCTCTATGCTCCTGGGTTCACTGGCAGATTCTGTGTTGCACTGCTGCAGGCCTAATGGCTATTTTATTTGTGTGCGTACCATAGTATTGGTTTCACACTGTTTTGAACACATACAGGGCTCACCTACTTTGCTGTATTGCACTAAACACTAAAGGCAAGCCTCCAGTGTTTCATTAAAGTTATACTTTATTGACTACAGATAAGTAAGGCTGTTAAAATGATTGTCACAAAAGAGAAATGGAAAGTTCTAGGAACTTTTCCAGCTGAGCTATGACCCCCAAGTATTCTATTGTCATCTATTACATTAGTGTTTGCTATCCTGTAAAGTGACCATAATTTTCAATCTATTGAAGTTAAGTTCTCTGTTATCATAACACAATGAGTCATGTTTGATGTTTCTGGGAGTGCAAACAGTACAAAGTTGTAATACTGTCCAGGCCCTTCATATTGACTTATAACTTTTAACTGGATTGCTACTTGTAAATGAACTGGAGTTCATTGCATGGTTTCAGTGTCTCTGATTTTGCTTTGCTTACCAATGTGACAAATGCAAAAAGAACTATTGGTGGACGGAATGCTGTACAATGTCAAACAGTCACCCCCAGTACAGAAATCTGGGCCTAAATCCATAGTTTTTTTGCTCACCACGCCATTCTGGTTTGGACACAGCCATATGCTAATCAGACTTACCCTGCTCCCCTGCTCAGTCAGGACAGGGAGGTCAACATGCAAATCTCCTTTTATTGCCTGCTCACAGCATCAACAATAGCAAGAATTGGGGGTGAGGCCGGCAGCCGAGGAAGATAGCCGCCTCGTAGAGCTCCGGACCTTTGGGGGCTTAAAACGAAAATCCGACACATTTCTCCGTAACCCCACCCAGCCAAAATCGCCTGCAGGAGTGCCAGAACTCTGCCCGCACCTATCGAGCTACTTGCCCCGCCTGTAGCGACCTCCTCGGTACGTGTGGTAGTATTATCCGGATTGCGGCCTTGAGGCACGCCGCGACCGGGGACTGGCGTGGGTGCTGTGCCCAGCGACGACATCCGAAGGCGCAGGCCCAGCGGTGCTGAGCAGCGGAGTGCGCCCTGGGCTGCTGCGCTGGTACAGTGACTCGCCTTCCGGGGCCCGTAGACTTCCGCCTACAGCTTCGGCCGTGTGACGGGACCCCCGGGGAGCTGCACGGAGGGGGGGGTCCCACCGGCCCACTGCATCAAGGGCCGGAAAGAAGCGGCTGGCCTCCACATCTGCGCCAAGGTGGAGACTGGCAGTCAGGTGCTGGCAAACGACAACAGGGGCTTACAGTGTGACCGGCACAATCGGGCCTCGGCGTGCCACTGACCCATATGCTGTAACATGCTGAGGTACGCCCTTTATACGCTGTGCCGCCACTGCAACCACGCGTCACACCTGGGTGCCTGGGCTCAACAAGGGCCGACCTTGCACAAAATCACAGCGGGACCCTTGAAATACAGTCAGGCCTTCCAAACCGGACTGTGTACCAGCGCTGAGCCCCGCATCTACAGTGACCCAGACAACTGACCACTCCGGGGCTGGAATGACATCACCCTCACCTGTCGCAGCCCATATATAGACCGCTCCAGGACTTCGATGAGCCAGGGCCACAGCTAACCGCTGGAGCAGAGCTCTCTGTGCTCCGTGCCTGTCCCACTCCGAACCCCACGTTCTAACCTCATACAAAACCTACAGTGGAACGCATCAGTTCGCAGGAAACCCGACAGGCCGCGTGCGCCACGAGGTAGCACAGGCAGGCAGTGGTGAATACTGCCTTCAGGTGGCCCATGACCGTGAGTGGTAGCCGCAAATTGGGGCAAGATGGGGGGCCGGGGCCAACGAGTGACCCAACAAAATAAACTGGAGAAATACGCCTTCTCTAAAATGGACAAAGATGCTCACGACCATACTGAGGCTCAAGCGGCATCAACCAAAGAGACTACACCAGGGAAAGAGATCACACTGCAGGACATCATGACCACCCTTAATAAGGTACACACCTCTCTGGAGTCCCGTATAGACACTGTGACCACAGAACTCTCACTTATTCGTGCTGACTTCAGGAACCTAAGCTCCCGAGTGACGGAGGTAGAATCAACAACAGCCGCCATGAGTGCAGACACAACCTCCCTGAAGAAGCAAGTGCGACAGCTGGAAATACAGGACCATGGCAGCGAAGCTGGATGACTACGAAGGCCGCTCCCACCGCAATAATGTGCGCATTGTGGGAGTGCCAGAGGAAACGGGAGGCCCTTCCCTGGACCTCTTTGTGGAGGACTTGATCAAGAACGACCTACAGCCCAGAGGACTCGCAAATTATTTTTCGGTCGAACGAGCCCATCGGGTCCCAGGGTGCATACCCCGGCCCGGGGTGCCAGCGCGGCCTATCCTAGCACGCATTTTTAATTTTCGCGACCGTGACCTCATCCTCCAGACGGCAAGAGCAGCCCCACAGATACGGGTCCAACAAAGCATGATATCTTTCTTCCCAGAGTACACCGCGGTGGGGGCCAAACAGCGGCGGAGTTTCATAGCGGTGAAGCAAGAACTTGGGAACAGTGAACTCAAGTACTCTATGCTATTTCCAGCAAAACAGAGTAGAGGGGGATGGGAAGGCTTGGTTCTTCACTAAACCGGAGGACGCACAGGACTGGCTAGAGGGGTGGCGCCAGGTCCAACACAGCGGAAAGCCTGGAAAAAACGCCACTCTAGACACATTAAAATCACAATCCCTGAACCAGATGGCAGGCTCGTCAGTATCAGTTACTCGGCCCGAGTAGGACTAAATCGGGCCTACTGGACACTCTCTGCGTGAGACACTAATACATGGACACCTGTTCTGTATTCCGGAGAGCGACAGCCAACGTAGGATGCATGACGCTAAGGCCCCGGCACATACAGGAGGGGAGCTACCACCCCCTCCGTAGCCCCGATGAGAAAGGAACCTACCAAGGGGCGAGGGATTGATGATCCTTTGAGCGACTCTGTGTGGGCAAGGAGTTCCCGGCATCTCACTAAATTCATTTAAGTAAAGCTGGGAGGGTAGCCCTGTCCTTGAGCAGGCCCCCAAGGGGGCAATACGAGAGCTCCCTCCACCCACACAGGCACCGGGTAATAGGAATTCGGCACTCTGCAAAGTTGGGGTGGCAGGAAGTTCTAAAACCGTCTTGCAGGGAGGGGGGGTGGTGGGGTTCTTTGGGGAATTTCAGATTTACTGATTTTGTTTATGTATGTTATCTGGCACATTATCAGTCCACTTACGCTATTCGTGCGTTACCACACACCAGTCTAGATCGCATAGAGCAGTCGACACACAACCCCCATGCCGATGTCACATGAGCCTAAAATGCCTATGACACCCCACACGCAGCACCTGCCAATTATATCCTGGAATGTCAATGGTCTTCAAGATGAGCTCAAAAGAGGACTAGTTCTACAATACTTGAAGCGTAAGGCGCCAGCAGTCACCCTATTGCAAGAGACCCACTTAACGGGGACAGTCTGTAAAGCCCTAGATAGGCTGGGTTTTAGGCTCGCGGTACACTCGAGTTCACATCTGGTTCGCGGGGGTGGGAATCCTTCTTAAGAAACAATACCAGATTGTCATTAAGCACACTTATACAGACTAACTGGTCGTTTTGCGGCTCTTTCGTGTCAATGGGAAGGACGCACGGTTAACATGGTGTCTGTCTAAATCCCGCCCGCGCTCCATTCCTCTGCTTTTCAGGCGCTCAGCGGATTCCTTCTCCCACAGGGCTACCTAATAATAGGTGGCGATTTCAACGCCACTTAAGATGACGCTCTAGATCGCACACGCCCTCAACAGCAACACCGGTCACACTCTGTCCTAAGTGACTTCCTAGACGCCATAGGCATGGTGGACATTTGGCGCTCCCGCTTTCCCCGGACACAGCAATATACAGATCACTCGGGTGCTCACAATAGCCTCTCCAGAATTGACTACATACTCGCGCCAGGAGCCGAACTTGGAAACTTCTTAACGGTAGCACATTTACCGAGAGGCATTTCTGATCACTCCTCGGTTAGCACTTTATACACCTGGTATTCCACATCGCACAACCGCATATTCCCCATATATCCCGGATACCTTGAGGCCCGTGAGATAGGGAAGCGACCGACTGACACTACCAAATACCATTTTAGCGAAAATGCACCTTCCGTCTCTTCTCCACTTGTCTTCTGGGAGGCGAACAAAACAGTACTTTGTGGGCAAGCGATCTCACTAATCTCCCATCACAAAAGAGAGAAAGTCAGAATTATGGAGACACTCGAACAGGAGGTGGAGGACTTGGAAAGAGCCCATAGTCAGGACTCCTCTGCCCCCAACACTCACCTATTGCAACTCAAGAAGCAGGAGTACAGGGGGCATCTGTGGGAGGCTGCGAAAGTGCGACTCTCCCATACCCAACACACTATCTATGATTGCGGAGACAAAGCCGGCAAGCTTTTGGCCTGGCTGGACATAAGAGAAACGACAAACGGATGGATCGCAGAACTCTAGCTTCCCACGGGTGACACCACTCGGGATCCCCAAGGCTTAGTAGACTTACTTACGCATCACTAAGAACAGATCTACACTTCCACACTCACACAAACAGATGCGGAGGAGTTCCTCCGGGATATTAAACGTCCCAGAGTAGCGGAGAGGAAATCCCAATCGTTCAGGGTAGAGCTCTCAGCGGAAGAAATCGCAATGGCAATCGGTAAGCTGCAGTCAGGAAAAGCATTGGGACCAAACGGTATCCCCATAGAGTGGTACAAGCGTAACGCGACGACACTCGTACTGTACCTGGCAGCAATGTATGAGGTCAGCTTGGATTAGGAAGGGGGGGGGGGGGAACTACCACGAGACCAAAGAACGGCAACAATAGTGGCCATCCATAAACCTGGCAAACCCGCGCAAGAGTGTCGCTCCTACAGGCCAATATCTCTGATCAACGCTGTGGCCAAGATATTGGCCAAGACCCTGGCCAACATACTTACGCCGCACCTAGCAACGCTGATACATCCGGATCAATCCGGGTTTATGATGGGGAGAAATACAGCTTTAAATCTCAGGCACCTCCACAACGTGCTGGGCCGTAGACATACCATTCAAGAAGAAGCCGTTATGCTGTCCTTAGACGCGCGCATGGCCTTCGACACAGTCGAGTGGCCCTTCCTCGTCGCTGTTCTCCGAAAATTGGGATTTGGGCCAAAATTTTGCTCCTGGGTCAGACTGCTCTACACTGCTCCCTTGGCCCATGTAGTGGCCAATGGGCATAGGTCGGGGGATTTTCCATTGCATCGAGGCACAAGACAGGGCTGCCTGCTGTCGCCCCTTCGTTTTGCCCTAGTGCTGGAGCATCTGGCGGCCTGGGTACGACAGGACCCGGTCATCTTAGGACTTGGATGGACTGAGGGATATGAGGATCGTATATCTCTATAAGCAGGCGATATCCTTCTATATATGGCCTCTCCCAGACGCTCCTTGTCCTGTCTATTAGACATTTGTAGCTCCTATGGACTTTATTCAGAGTATACAATCATTTGGACGAAATCGGTGCTCTACGTCCTGAGGGGGTCCCCCACCACTCCTCTTGGCTGGCTGCAAAGTAACGATAGTAGAGGACACTTTTAAATATTTAGGGATTCACGTCACCCATGACCCTGAAGTATTCATGTCCCTAAATCTCCAAGCCCCTTTGAAACTGTTGCAAAAAGATACCAAACACTGGCAGTCGTTGCCTTTGTCACTCCTGGGAAAGGCGGCTCTTTTCAAAATGATGGCGCTCCCCAGGTTTCTCTACGCCCTCAAATGCACCCTTCCCAGTCCCCCAGACCTACTTCCGCGCCATTGAGGCAGAAGTTACTAAACTCCCCTAGGACAATAAACCGGCCTGTAAAGCTATGGTCCAACTATACCGCACCTGGTACAACGGGGGCATCGCACTCCAGAACATACAATCTTATTACTGGGCCGCTCAGCTGACCGTGATAAACCACTGGATTCATGTCCCCCACATGGACCCAGCCTAAGCTCTCGACAGGTTGCAGCTGGGGAGACGGGGCCTCGCCGGGTGCTCTATAACAAGACCCGGTCCCTAATGGGCCCCACAAACTACAAACACCAGGTCTGGAATATAGTGCAAAAAAAGTTATGATGGCATAACGCACTCCCACAAGAACCCCCTTTGGGTTACGGACAGGCTGGGAAGGTTTGAAAAAAAGTAAAGGTTTTCACAATTGGGACCTTATTGGGATATCAAAGGTGGGCGACCTCTGGGTACGGGGAAAAATAATCACATTTACACAACTCCAAACGAAGTACGAAATGGCGTCAACGGAGCACTTCCGTTACCGGCAGATTAAACACGCTCTTGAATCAGCAATTTCCCCTGACACCACCCTACCTGAGGCCTCCCCACTAGAGGACAGGCTACTGATGGATCATATGGACAAAAAAGCAATATCTCTGACATTTCGGAAAATTCCCTACCTGAGGCCTCCCCACTAGAGGACAGGCTACTGATGGATCATATGGACAAAAAAGCAATATCTCTGACATTTCGGAAAATTGTCAATAACATGCTAGATCCGGTATAGAAGCTTAAAGACAAATGGCAGGCAGATCTGGGAGAATTAGATTATACAGATTGACAGGAGGCGCTGGCGTCCCGTAGAGAGGTAGCGATCGCATCTAAATTACATCTTGTACAACTCAAGATTTTCCATAGAATTTATTACACCAGAACTACCCTCTGTAAGATCGGGAAAGTGGACAACCCGCTCTGTCTTTGACAATATGGGGAGGTTGGCACGTTTTTTCACACTATATGGACATGCCCTGTAATAGCGTCCTACTGGGAGTCAGTTATGTACCTTATCACGAGGGTAAGTGGGAACCTAGTCCCTACATAGCCCAAATGCTGTTTATTTAATATTTGGGATGCGACAGATATAAATTCCACATTGCAGACCTGGGCTACCCTGGGTATTATGCTAGCCAAGAGGACTATTGCTAGACACTGGGGTGCGGCAACTGTCCCCACGCTCACGTAATGGTGTAGGGGCATGGACACTGCCATGGTGGCGGAAAAGACTGTCTATGTTCACAGGGGATGTCCCAAAAAATTGATTAAAAAATGGGGGGCTGAAATACATATAGAGGAGATATTTGCGAACTGCCTTTAATAGCTCAAGATATCGAATAACCAAATGTAAATGACACTGAATGTTGTAATGCTGTATATGTATTGGATCAAGTATAAATGTTCTTGTAATACTTATAGAGGATAACAAAGTATGTATAATGTGTGAACTGTGTTCGCTAGATTGCGGCCTGTAAAGAAATAATGACTGTGCCTTTCATTTCATATAAATAAAGGTTTAAAAAAACCAAAACAATAGCAAGAATTTAGAACTTGAAAACAGTCCAGTAAAGTATATAGTCCATCACCCTCCAGCCATCTTCCTTCTTTTGTTGCTACTGCTGCTCACGAGATAAGTACACTCTACTTTTTCTTTTACTAATAAAGGAGATTTCGCTATACGTGAATGTTTGAGTGAGCTCTGCTGTTGGAGTGGCATATTTTGACTTAATTTCTTTGTGCCACTACCTTCATATTTGTTTGCTTTTGTGGCTGTTTAATAATTTATCACTAATTTTTTCACCTTTTCCTCTCACTAATTTTACCCTTAAATCCTTTGTATTTGTGCTTGTGCTGTAGGGCTTCTTACCTCTTTTATCCCTTGTTCTGTGTGGGAGAGAGGCAGTTAATTGGAGCTTTGATGGAGCTTTGAACAAGGCTGCTGGAGTGTTCTGCACTTGCACCTTAGTGTGTCTCGCCCTCCTGACTCCCCAGCTTGCAAGCTGCAGAAGATGCACCAGCTCCTTCCTTGGTAGTTGCGCCTCACATTGCTGCTATGACCTCAGCAGCTTGATGAATAGGCTATAGATCGCCCTGTGACGGCACTGAAACTGTGATCATCCACATAGAAATGCAGTTATAGAATTAGCACAAAATGACTAACTCATCGACTTAAGAGCATGCTCTGGGTTCTGTTTCAGTCGCCTGAGATGCATAGGATGTGATGTGGCCCAGTTTACCTTCTCTGACGTCTTTTGCTTTTTACAGTAGAACGGTCAGTGTCGATCTTGTATGTTTAGACTGGAATCCACCCTGGAGTCAGTGAGAACTGACCTTTCAGTAGACTACACACTTCGTTGCACAGCCCAGCCTGGTAGCTGCTGCCCCCGAGCTCACTGCTGCTTATCCATCTGACCCTCTGGTCAGTGGTTCAAGGCCCTTCACCCACAAGCACCCACCTGGGCCTCATCCCTGGTGGTCTAGTGGTGGAGCGTCACAGCTCTGCTTTCTTGGCAGCTCTCTGTCTCTCTCTTTCTATTGGCTTTTTTCCTCCTATTGCTTTTTGCCGCTCTTGACCCCGCCGCTGTGATCCCCGTGGCCCCACCCCCCTCCAGTGACGCATACCTGCTCCCTGCGTTTCCCAGCTGTCCAGCTCCCCCCACCCCCTCCTGCACACTACTTAATGGTGGACGGTGGAGGTGTAAACCACTGACCTTTCAGTGGAGTGCTCCCTTCCTTACGCAATTCCGCCTGGTAGCTGCTGCCCCTGAGCTCCCTGCTGCTGATCTTTCAGACCCTCGGGTCAGTGGTTTGAGACCCTCCTCCACCTACAGGCTCCCGCCTGCGCCTCACCCTGGTGGTCTAGTGGTACAGTGCCACTGCTCTGCTGTTGGGCTGCCCTCTGTCTCCCTTTTTTCTACTTTTTTCTGCCTTTTTGATTCCTTTTCTGTCCCTTTTGCACTGTTGTCTTTTCCCTCCTTTTGCCACTCTTGCCTTTGCTATCCCCTGCGGCTTGCCACCCTCCAGTGACACTTTCCCGCTCCCCTCATTTCCCGCCTCCCAGCTGTCTAGTGCAGCCGTGCAGCGGGCATGCGCATTTGGTGACTCTGCTGGCGAGCCAAAGGCAAGCCCATCTGCGCCCATCCATGCCTCGACCACGCCCAGCGCCACAGACCCTGGTTCTCAGACCCTCCACCGATACTACGCCAGCACCCTCTTCGCCCACAGCAAAGGATGCCACGTCGCCTGCCACCTCGTATCACCGAAGGACAACTAAGGAACTTTCTCCTGCTAAAACCGCAGCTACACCCTTGCGCACTCCTCACTCCAGCTCCTCTCATTGCCCAGCCGACAAATGGCGCACCCGACTGGCTCAGCTGCATCCTCCTCAAATCGTGCTCCCTCCACAAACACACCACATAAATCTGGGACATCCTGGACTCTGTCTCTCCCGACATCACCTTCCTCACGGAAACCTGGACTAACCCTAGCTCTGGCCCGGACATCACCACCGCCATCCCCGACAGCTACAAGATCACCTGCAAGAGCTGCACCCACCGACCAGGAGGAGGCATCGCCATCGTCCACAAGAACACACTCCGCCTGACCACCAATTCGGACAACCCAACGACAACCATGGAACACCAGCACTTCCACATCAGACCTACCCCAACACCACTCTCTGCAACACTAACTTCTACAGGCCTCCTGGCCACTGCCCACTCTTCACAGACACTATTGTTGACTTCATCGCGATTACATCCTGCTCAGCTACCTCAACTTTCACTTCAACCCCAGTGACCAGAACACCGCATCCCTTCTGGAGAACCTTGCTAACATCTTACTCAAGCAGCTAGTCACTTGCCTGACTCACGCAGGGGGACACACGCTCATTCCAGTCTTCTCCACCAGTAAAAACATCACCTACAGCCACACCACTGAAATCCTCTGGACCGACCAGCACTGCGTGCACTTTGCCTTCACCACACCCACCGTACACAACTGCCCTCACCCCCTTCGTAGCTGGAACAAGGTCACTGAGGAACATCTCGCCTCCTTTCTCAGCACTTCCACACCTCTGACATCAACAGATGTTAACACCTCAGCACCCAACCTCCACTGATGAATCTTTAACTGCGCAGGCACTTTGGCACCCCTCAAGAAGGCTCCCGGCAAGCAACACTCCAAGAAAGCCAGCTAGTTCGTTCCTGTCCTCGACGAGTCCAGATGCACCTGTAGACGACTTGAGAAGAGATGGAGGGAACAACAATATCCTGGAAACCCAAGCAACCTTCAAAGCCGCTGTCATATCACACAACCTCTGCCTCAAAACCTCAAAGAAAATGGCTCTCCAAGACCGAATCAACACCAACAAAGACAACAGCGAAGAACTCTGCCATCGTCAAGGAGTTTGCCAGGGCCAAAAGCGAGATTGTAGGCGTCTCACCCTCCCATGACCTCTACAACACACTCTGCACTTTCTTCCACCACAAGATATGAGACATCTACGAGAGTTTCGACACCCAAGACCCTCCATCCACGCCAGACACCACTGCACTCAAGTACTCCGCACCACCACAGATCCTGCTCACCACAGATGTCATGCTCAAGACCATGAAAAGTATCCACTCTGGAGCATCCTCAGACCCTTGCCCGCACCACATCTTCCATAGTGGTGCCAACTCGATTGCCCCCGAGCTTCGCCGCACCATCAACTGCTCCATCAAAACCACCACCTTCCCATGTCGGGAAACACGCCAAAATCAACCCCATGCTGATGAAGCCATCCACCGACCTGACAGACCTCATGAACTTCAGACCCATTTTCCTGTTCTCCTTCCCAGCCAAGGTCATCGATAAGGCCATTAATGCCCAACTCTCCGATGGATTGAAGCAAACCACGTCCTGGACATCTCCCAATCAGGCTTCCGAAGCAACCACAGCACAGAAACCGCCCTCCTCACCGCCACCGATGACATCCGCTCTCTCCTCGACTGGGACAGAACCGCAGCCCTCATCCTTCTGGACCTCTCGGCCGACTTAGATACCATCTCCCACCGCACCCTAATCGCGAGACTCCACGACCCTCGTATCTGTGACAAGGCCCTGGACTAGATCCACTCCTTACTCACTGGTCGAACACAGCGAGTCAGAACCCATAGAGCTCAGCTGAAGAGTGTCCATGGGCTCCTTCCTGAGCCCTACTCTCTTGTGGCCCCCCTTGCAGCCATCATCAGGAACCATGGTCTCAACATAGTCTTCTATGCCAACAACAACTAGCTGATCCTCACCCTCGCCAATGAACTCACAGCTTCCAGAATCAATTTCCACTGTGGGATGAAGGCAACTGCCACCTGGATGAAAGACAGTTGACTCAAACTCAACTCGGACAAGACTGAAGTACTCTTCTTGGGACCCACCCCCTCAGCTTGGGACGACTCCAGGTGGCCCGTCGCATTGGGAACCTCCCTCACGGACCACGCCCAAAACCGCAGCATCATACTGAACTCCTCGCTCACAATGAACTGCAAGATTAACGCTGTATCCTCATCATGCTTCCACGCGCTCTGTCTGCTTCGGAAGACAATCAGATGGATCTCCACTGAGTCCAGAATGACAGGCACCCATGCACTCAGCAGCACCAGACTCTTCTACGGCAACCCACTCTATGCCGAAATCACCCAGAAACTCCTCTATAAACTACAGAACGTTCAAAATGTCACAGCCAGACTGCTCCTCCACATCCCCCGCCGCAGCAACATCGCGGAACACCTTTGAGAACTTCATTGGCTCCCAGTCAACAAAATAATCACTTTCAAGCTACTCACACATGCCTGCAAAGCCCTCCGCAACACAGAACAAGCATATCTAAACCACCACCTCTCGTTCAACATACCTTCTAGAAACCACCCATCTGGCCCTGGCCACTGTCCCACTGATCCACAAGACTAGAGCTGAAGGACGATCCTTCTCCCACCTCGCAACCAAGACCTTGGACACCCTGCTTCTCCAACTAAGGCAATCCCCGTCGCTGACCCAATTCGGGGAGGATCTCAAGACCTGGCTCTTCTACTAAACCCCAGCGCCCAGACGGATCAGCAGCCCCCTCAGTGCCTTGAGACCCTCACAGGTGAGTAGCAGCTCTTTATAAATCCCGGATTGATTGATTGTATAGCCCCTCAACACTTCCCTGCATTTCCCTGGTTTTTATTTATAAGCATGACGATAAGACTAACTCCCTCCAGTAAGCCACCCTTCAGCAGGTTTGAGAAAGGCTCTTGACTGTCTTCATCCTTGACACCTTCCCTAAGGGTTGATGTCATATCCATCCTTTGGTGAACATGTAACATCCTCTGGAGATCCCTTTTGGCTCCAGTGTCAACCAGTTATTTGACATCACTGATCTTCTTGCTCAGACTTACATCAGATCACTGATCCTTCAAAGTGTGAGGAGTATAAGGATCAGCACTTACTCACCCTCCTGGTAACCATTAAAGGTAGCTTTCTTGCTTTACCAGGAACTCTTTGCACACCTGGTGGTTTTCTTTAGCTCTGTGCTTTAGCCAAGGCATCTTCTTTACTAGGACAAGCACATACTCCACCAAGTCACATATGGGGGATATTTCTTTCCCTTATTAAACCTTCCTTTACCAATGTGAAGGTGGCATGTTCGGGGGAGCCAAACCAATATTAACTGGGCTGAAAATAAACTTTTTTTATGGCACCCCCTACTAAGTGAACAGCAAGAACCGTGGAAAGATGTCACGCTTCTCCTCGAGGGCTTCTCCATGTCACCCATTATATTTTCTGAGTTTTATTGACATGCTTTAATAGCCCATGGGTGGTGGGAGGTGGGGAGGGTTGAAAGCCTGCAATTCACAAAAAGTCTTTACATAGGTGAAAATAAGGTTGGTACCTAATCGGATTACATACTGGAGAAACCAGTATGATAACAGTAGCCAACAGGGCTCTTGCTACCAGTGAGGCAGTAGTGCTCTTCAAGGGCTGATCTTCGAGGTACCTGGTGGCATACTCCACCAAAACAAGAACTTGCTAGCAATTTGAGGTGATCAATAGTGTTAACCTCTATACTCTTAAATGCTCCTCTTGCATCACTGACAGTGGTTGGAGGTTTCTTTTTCTGCCGCCATGGCCATGGCTTTTGTATTTGTAAGTTTAGAAAAAACTGTCTCTTCGTATTGCCCATTCAGATCAACACAAATAAAATGCATCCATTGATTTGTTTACTTTTCCCTAGACCTCCAGTAGCACACAACTCCTGTTGTTCTGCCACACACTCTGCTTTTTTGCACTTGGTTATTTATAGGTTGCTCAGACCCCAATGTGTCCTCTGCAACCAACTCTGAAGACTGCAGTGGTAGATGTGCTATACCATTTCTGTGTGCTCTGGTCTTAGCTTTCTCAGAGAGCTGCGTCCAAAGCATCTTCCTCTTTCCCAGCTTTTCTCAGTTGGGCTGCCAAACAATGAGTCTGCACCCAAACTCACTGAGGTTGTCCCCAAACATTCAGTCAGTTTTCCTTATTTCCATCATGTCAGCAAACCGCATGAGTCCATTGTGGCAGTGTTAGTACAACAACTCTACACCGCCTTGTTACCAGACAAGTTGATGCTGAGGACATGGGTGGGCTTTCATCCCAAAATTGTAACACCCTTGCATGTGCGCCAGTAGATCATTCTGCCAGTGCTCTTTGCTCCACCTCACCCATCGAGAGGAGAGACTACATAGCCTTGATCCGAAGAGGGCATTACGTTTTTACATTGATCGCACTGTATAGTTCAAGGATCTCCAAGCTTTTCAATAGTTAGAGCTTCTGATCTAAGAAAAATATCCTGAGCTACTGCCTTGTATATGGATTATATAACTGCACAAAAAAGATCAAGCTGCTTGAACCCTCAGTCCTGATGAAGTAAGCACACAGCATTAATGGCAGAACTGTTGGGAAAAGATTGTGGAAGTATGTGGTTCGCAAGAACCAGTGTTGTCCTTTTCCACTTCTTTGTCAATCATTCTGTGAGAGGTGTCTGAATGGTTTTGTCAGGAATACATGGGATGACACTATCCTCATTATGAGAGCTAGTACCTGAATTCAAGCTAATTGCCTTAAAGTCTATTCATTGATGTCCAGAAACTAGCACTACCATAGCAATTTAAGAATAGGTACATGCACACTTCGTAGTGCTCTACAAATAAACATATCTCTGTAGCCACCGCAACTTCTTAAAGCTAAATGCTGACAAGACGGAGGTCTTGTTTTTCAACCAAGTCATCCTCCCTCCGATGACTATGTGGTGGCCAGCTGAACTGGGAGATGCTCCCACTCTGAAGAACTCTGTCAAGAACTTAGGAGTCAGATGGGACAAAGACCTGTCCCTCACCACCCACATTCAACAGGTATCGGCGACCTGCTTTGGCAAAATCAAAACCATCAAAAAACGTATTGACTTCTTGCCAGAGTCAGCTGCAAAACCGTGGTCCATGCTTTAGTCCCCTCCCACCTTGACTACGCTAATGGTCTGTACATGGGCATGCCGATGGGACTTATCCATCGACTACAGATTATTCAGAACGCGGCAGCCAGACTGGTCTGTAAGGTTCTGCTCCGCCAACGTATCTCACACCACCTCCGGCAACTCCACTGACTGCCAATAGACAAACGGATCGAATTTAATGTCCTTGCGTTTGCCTTTCGTGCTTACCAAGGAAAAGGGCCCAACTACCTGAAGAAGAGACTTCGCCCATATCAACAGGACAGGCCCCTAAGGTCCAAGCACAAACGCTACCTTTCCACCCCACGTTATGCGAAGGCAAGAATGGGAGGCAGGACATTTGAATGGGGGACTACCAAGTGCTGGGATAACCTTCTGCTCCACCCACGCATGATGCAGTCCGAACAGGAAATCAGAAAGGCCTTGGGACCTGGCTCTTTAGTCGTAATGACTAGACACGCGCTCCCCTCTACCTTTGGGTACTGTCTATATGAGCGCCGGGACACCCCATTTGGGGTAGCTGCGCGCTTTATAAATATCCTTATAAATATCCTTATTATTATTATCCCCATTCCCATAACTATGCTTCAGGTGCAAAGATGAAGCACAAAATAATGAATGAAGTGATTGCTTAGGGAACTTAAGTACCTCTAAAACCAAGAAAAGGAAGAAAGAAAAAGCTAAAAAGGAAGCAAATGAAGGAAAGAGAAGAGACTGAGGAAAGAGAAAAAGAGGAAATTATGAAAAAGGAACTGGAAAGAATTGAGAGGAAGAATTGTGGGAAATAAAAGGGAGGAAAGGAAGGAGAGGAAGAAAAGATGAAAGCTGAAGAAAAAGAGGAAGGAGGGAGGAGAAGGAAAAAGAAACAAATTATGTAATTAAAGAAAAGGGACTAAGGAAACTAGGAGAGAAGGAACAGCAAAAAGAACAAATGAGAGAAGAAAATAATAGCAGAAACAAAGAAGAAAGGAAAGAAAAAAAACATGGACAAAGAATAGGCGGGATAGAAAGTAACAAAGTGGAGCTAAAGGAAAGGATAGACCAAAAAGAAGAAAAAAGTAAAACATCCACTGTAAGAGCAAGCGAAAGAGTAAGAAAGGAAAAGAAAAGCAGAGAGAAAGGAAACCACAAGAGAACAAGCATTTGCAATGCAATAGGTCTCGCATTTATACGAGTTTGAGCTATTGGCATTGTAAATGACAGTGCCTTTTATTTATGTTTTTAAAAAAACAAACTTAAATAAAAAGCATTGTCATTTACAATGCCAATAGCTCAAACTCGTATAAATGCGAGACCTATTGCATTGCAAATGCTTGTTCTCAA
Organism: Triturus cristatus; assembly: GCF_964204655.1. NCBI lineage: Eukaryota > Metazoa > Chordata > Amphibia > Caudata > Salamandridae > Triturus > Triturus cristatus. The sequence goes on from NC_140581.1 coordinate 865,176,435, forward strand.
GGGGGCTAAGAAGTGGTTTGTTCTGCTCTGTGTCTGAAGTACATACGTCTATCTTTGACGACGCATTAGCCTGCAGTGACCCCCCCCCCCCCCCCCCCACAACACACACACACACTTCCACCCTTGAGCGACACTGAGGGGATTGTGAGGGGTTCGCGAAGAATTGGTTCACTTTAGGTGTCCCGAGGGCATTTTTTGCCGAGTTTTGAAATAGGAGCTGCACATCTCTTTGATTACTCCAGCTCACGCTCTTATCACCAGAGCGCGGTCAGGACACGCATTTCATGCAGAGAACTGGTTTACAATTACAAAAGCCCCGCTTACGCACGGCCAGGGACAGGAAACAACACGGCCTGCCCCTGGCACGAGACAAGAAGGGATGTGCAAAAGCATGACCTCAATAGGGAGTGAAAGGGGGAGGGAGGAAACGTGCAGGAGGAAAGTGAAAGGGGAGAATTGAGGAAGGAGTGAAAGCAAAAGGGTGGCGAAGACGGTGGGAGAAGGAAAGTGAAAATGTTAAACAAATGAAAGGGGTAGATGAAAGGACGAGTATAGATGGAGGAAACGCATAAAATTGGAGAATAAGGAAGGAACGTGAATAAACAAATGAAGTGAATGGCATAAATTGAGAGAAAAGAAGAGCTGAAGATGAGAACGATTTTGTGAGGAAATAAAGCACGGGGTGAGAATAATAGAACAAGAAGAAAGAAATCAAGACTGAGAATGGAACGATGGAGAAAGAACTGAGAAGGAACAAAATGAACAATTGGGAACTGCAAGGTAGAAAGGAGAAGGAAGTAAAAGTAAGTCAAAGGAATGATTGGGAAACAGAAGGGTGTAGGTAGGTTTAGCTAGGGAAAGGTGGAAATTAGGAAGGGGAATGAAGCAATTGACCGAAAGGAGGAACCATTGAGTAAGAATGCACCGCAAATGATAAACAATTTGTTATATAGCGCCTACTATCAGAGTCTTACTGGACTGCATAATGCTGTAAAAAAGGAAAATATACTATCCAAATTACGTATGTTCTTTACATTTAAAGGAGGTTTGTTTGAGAACATAGAAAATTGGCAGAAGTGTATTGCTACCCTGTCAGTTGTAGTAAGTTACTTAAAAGTAAGTTCTCTGTGCGGGGGTAGGAGAGAGAGGCACGCAGGCTGGCATATGTTGAGCACTTTCGCGGCTGCTTTGATGTCCTCAGTGGCCGCGCGGCTCACTGAGGACATCAAAGCGCCCGTGAAATGTAAGTGATCGCGATCACACTTCAAAGCGGCCGTGTGGCCCGCGAAAGTGAAAGCAAACGAGTGCTTTCAGGCCTCCAAATGGTGCGCGCGCCCGGACGGCGCACATGCACTGTATTTGGAGGCCTGAAAAGCCACTGTTTGCACTTCCAAAACTCGCTTACTATAAGTCTCGCCAGAGCAGCGCTAAAGCGCTGTCTCAGGCGAGACCTAAAAAGGACAAAGATTGTAAATAAAAGGATCAGAAAGAAAAATTAAAGAGATGAAGAAAGATGATAAAGAATAAGAAAAAAATACGGAAAAGAAAAAAGAGAAAGAATAGAAGAAACCTAAAAAGATTGAAAGAGAAAAAAACGAGAAAAAAAGAATGAATAACAACATTTTTAATGCAGTGCAACTCTTCTCCAAATATTTTAGTTCAATTGCCTTTAATGAAATAATCCACTTCTTGAGACTAGTTCTCAGGGATGCTATATGTTTTCATGGTGAAGGTTTTTAAACAGTGTGCTCTGATGTTCGGCATGCGTTAATTATTTGTTTAGGGCCTCTAAGCAAAAAAAAAAATTTCATCCGGAAGAGATGAGGCTTCTTATTATTCTTGAAGTCACCATTCCTGGTCTTACAGCTCCATTTCCTGAAGTGGTGTGACAGGCAGTGAGCTACTCCAAGCCAGGCTAAGAGCTACTCCAAGACAGGCTAAGAGCTACTGGTCGCTTGTAATCGACATGTTGGACACTCCTGGTCCTAGTTTTTAGTCCCAAATATAGACAAGGAGGCCAATCTGTACACCTACCATGACCACAAGACAGCACCTGAAGGTCTGCAAGCCCTTTCCACCAGCAACAAGGACACCACAATCGTGTTTGCTCAAGGGTTGCCTGTTCTGGACAACTACCAGGCTTCAACATCGGCATGGGTACATGCATTCACTAAACATTACTGTCTTTGCCAGTCGGGTCCAGCAGGAAGGTCATTCTCCCTGCTCAGTTTTGCAGGACTTTTTTAGTGTGAGCTTACTCCACAGACCGACCACCTAAGGGAGGCACTGATGTGGTAAATATTTGTGACTAGAACTATCCATCAAGAGAATGTTACACTGCAACGCTCTTTCTGGTGGTTACGCTAACTGCAGATTCAGCACCAACATCCCCGCTCTGTCGTGTGGCCTCTTTTACTTTTAAAACAAGACTCCCAAATTAAAGATCAAAAGCATAAAGAACAAATGATGCACAGAATGCTGAACAAATCAATCATCCCAGTCTCAGATCTGGGTTTAAACCTTCGTTTTTTTGCTCAACACGCTACCTCAGTTTGGACCCAGCCATATGCAAATCAGTCTTGACCCTGCTACCCATGGGAACAGTCCAGCCTGAACTGCCAGGCCAGGTCCTCCCTGGACTGGAAACAAGCATCCTGAGACCTGTTACGGGGTATCGCCCCTCATCACCTAGGCTAGCTTGAATCCAGTGGCAGAGTGAGCACGGGACCCACGTCTGGGCATACCCTTTCCGCTTAGGGCAACAAAGGCAAAAAGACCAAATGATGGACGGAATGCTGAACAAATCCAATTTTCATAGGATGCTTGTTTCCGATCCAGGGAGCACCTGGCCTCGCAGTTTGAGCTGGACTGTTCCCATGGGGAGCAGGGTCAAGACTGATTTGCATATGGCATGGTGAGCAAAAAAACGATGGATTTAGGCTCAGATCTCTGTACTGAGGCTGAATGTTTGACATTGTTCAGCATTCCGTCCATCAGTTGTTCTTTTTCCAAATTAGAGATCAGCACACTGTCACAAACAATTTGTTCAACGTTCCGTGTCTGGAGGTGTAGAATGAGGAATGAAACTGACGTCCGCATACATGGATGGTGCTAGTAGGTGTTCCACTGCATCACTTTGAGGCGGTTCCGAGTCAATGTGGAACTGTTTAGTGCCACCTACTGATGCTTGGGAGCACGGCTAGTGTCCAACGCGTGCATGGGGATATGTTGAAGAAGAGTTACCAAAGCTATGCCGTGGAAGTGTGTATTAGGAAAATGCTAAAAACCCACCTTTTTTAAATGTGGCTTGAGAAAAAGGTTCTTCTCCGTGGAGTTGTTTTGCATCAAGCGCTGGGAGACCTTTTGTGCTAAACAACTACAACTGCATTGAATTCGATTGAACTTGTTCTTTTAAGTCGCTTCTGAAAATGTAACAGGGCTGTGGAAGGGCTTTTGATTCTGCACTGTATGTGTATTGACTACAAGAGGGAATGCAAATTGCATGTTATTGATGATGTAAATGACACTACGTCAGGGTGGCCAGGATTGCATGTACTTGTTATTCATATGGGCCTTCAATGACTCCAGTATTGTGATCAGTGAGCTGTGGGGAAGTTCCAGTGCTTTCTGTTCTGTACAGTGCTGTGCTTGATTTCCTGTTAAATTTATGGAGTTATGTGCAGGCTGCTTATGAGATGTTGACCATCTGCGGCAGGGTTCTCTAAAGTCGGTTCTGGAGGGCCGAATCCATGCCAGATTTTTAACATATCCTCATTTAGATAAATGTAGTTATCTTAAAAATCTGGCATGGATCCGGCACTCAAGACCGACTTTGAAGAACCCTGACCCACGGCATTGTTAGAACTATTATTTGTTTGCAACATACTGGAGGAAGCCCGATTGAAAGTTTTGGGCACTAATATTCGTGTTGGCGATTAATGACTGTTCTTTTATTTTTCCTCCTGCACCATCCTTTAAGTTTGAGCAGCTGGGGATATTGTATTGTGAAATCCTGGAATGTGTATATAGATATATATATAATTTCTTAGAGTTCTGCATCACCTGTTATGTTTCATTATGTGCTTTATGATACCATATACCTCTGCATGTTGTTGTTGGACACTATTGCAATAAGCATAATTGATACCTGGATTCTTTTGGCAAGTTACCCTTACTTGGGTTGTATTTTCAGTAGACATGGGATACAGTGTGCGGATTGTTGCAGGCACAAAACATTCTATGACATGGCTTCTGCTTGGTTATTGCAGAAGCTGTCCACCCTGGCAAAGGGAGGGTGGGTGCTGAATGTTGCCGGCACTAGATACTTTGTCAGGGTGTGAGGTGTTATTGGTTTGAGACCCTAGCAGATGGCGATCTGCAGGTTTGTGCTAGGCATGTTAGCGCTTTAGGCTTTAGTTGCTGTTTTGTGCCTGACATTTTCAACCCTTTTTATGGCTCCATGTGGAGTTTTTTTTGCCTTAGGATCCCTCCTCTTCGCTTCAGATGGTCTAAGAAAATTCTCGTTTAAGGTTTTGGGTTGTTTGATCTTGTGTAATGTTAGCCTCATAGGGCATTCCTGGTGCTTTCACGTGTTCCTTGGTTTTTGGTGCCGTTTCTTTGGATGCGTGTGAGTGGCGTACAATGCGATCAGTGTACGTCAGTGTTAGTGATGCGTTGTTTTGATGGAAGGCTTGTGTCAGTATATTTTTTACACATATAGTACTTGTATCTTGTCTTGGTGCCTCGAAGCTTTTTGTGCATTGCTTTTGTTGTACGGCAAGTTTTTGAAAGCGGGAGAGAGGTTGTGTCGTGCCTAATACGACCTTCCTAGTTCTCTCAGAGCAGTATTACTCCTGTAATTTCTTGTGATACTGGCTAAGAGTGCTGCAACGTTTGTAGACTGTGTGTAAGTCCCCAGGTGTGACATGAGCCAGCGGTTTGGTAGGCGTTAGGAAGCTGAACAGGTGACAGGTAAGCTTCAGGTGTATCCTGTCTTCGCTTCTGATTGAACGCACGTGCCTCCTCTCAGTCAAGAATCCTTGCGCCTGTTCAAGTGCCTGCATGTTGCTGCCTGCCTGTGTTGCTCCTCCGCATGTTGCAGTGCTGCACGCGAGAGAGCGGCCTCACGTGGCGTCACATTCACGTGAAGAGCACAAACAGCCCCGGAATCGAAGATAGAACTAGAACCTCCTACAGACGTGGGAAACCAGACACCCATAAGCACACCGTTGAAACACTAAAGGCGATACAATATTAGACTGAAAATAACATACCGATCCCTGAACTAATTATGCATGATGAATGGCAATAAAAAGAAATGATCACAGTGGAATGTTTTAAATGAATACCAATGCCAGCAAAATCGAAAACAACCCCTAAAGATAGCTTTCAGCTTAACCTATACGACGTTTTATTCCTAAAGGCGATTGTTAATCACTTCTGACGCATTTATGGTTTTCTGACTAAAACCTAAAAAACGAATAATAAATTACAACGGATAAATGCAGACTATCAAGCCTAGAATCCTGCCGTTAAATGAAACACATTTCTGCCATGCCCGCCAAGCCTCCCCACACTAAAACTCTTTAGTCTGAGGCCTTACTTTCCTGCGAGTGTCCTCGAGTCCGTATCAGATCGGTACCCGGGGAGTCCGACATTCACTTCATTTCAGACTCGTACTGGCAAAGAAATAGTCATGCTGCGTTCTGATTGGGCAACACTCTGATGATTCACAATTGGATAATGACAAGAGATGCTAGCTACTGATGGGAAGGCTAAAGGGGATGATGGCCACGATGATTCCTCTGGGAGCAATAGGACTTAAGATGACTCCTCACCCCAGTGGAATCCCTTCTTTCTTGCTTACTGGTTTATAAACTTACCATTGTTGGCAATAAAACAGTATTGTAGTATTCATATTGCTGAAGATGGTCACTATAAAGGTCCAGGAAGAAACTGATGATGATTGTAATTTCAAATCTTTTGTTTCAATTTGAGAACAGGTAGTGAAGAGACCACGGAGAGTGCAGGTTCCTGTCATCAGGAAGCCGGTGCTAGCGGAGCCCGTTTTTGATATGATGGACGATGATGCGCAGTTTGACCACAGAAGTGCCTCCTACAGTGAGCGGAGCTGGGCAGGTGGGATTGCTGGGCGGAGCCGGGATCCTAGTCCTGACAGAAACTACAGGAGAGAGCCAGAGAGAGGCCGCAACTATGATCACATTAGGGACGTGGGTTATGACCTTGCTGGAAACCGTGGCCGGAGCATGGAGAGGGGACTGGATGGCACCTACCCCAGGGATCATGCCAGAGGTCGCAGTCTCGACCGGGGCTTGGATTCGGATTACCCAAGGGATCGTGTCCGTGGCAGGAGCGTGGACAGAGGACTGGACCATGATTATCCAAGTGATCGAGTCCGTGGCCGGAGCGTTGACAGGGAGTTGGATCATGACTACCCAAGAGATCACAGTCGGGGTCGTAGCATCGACAAAGAAGTGGAGCCAGTATATCAGCGGGATCGCAGCCGTGGCCGGGACATTGACCGGGATGAAATCTTTGAACGTAGCTATGCTGATGACTACAGTCCAGATCGAGGCTACAGTCGAAAACCTGGTCCAGATGGCAGATATGAAAAGCAGGTTCAGAGGAGTCGCAGCAGAGACCGGATTGATTCGCGAAGCCCTTCACCTGACGCCCGTCGCCAGTACGTCCCCACAACCCACCCGGAAGGGGACGAGAATACAGTCAGCGTCCTGCTTACAAAAAACAAATCTAATGAGGGTAAGTACAAATGCATGACTATCTTTTTTGCATTTGAGCTTGTCCTGAATACATAATGCTAAGCTGCATCTAGTTCACTGAAATTATTTGTTTTTTGCCAAAATCAAATAGTATACCTGTCAATGGGCAGGAATTTCAACTTCTTCTGGTGGATTCCCTATCTATTACAACTTAACTACCCTACCAAACTTCATGACCCATCTTTAAAATGCCCGCTCCATGTTAAAATGCCTGCCACCTGGCACAATTTGTCAGTACGAGTATGTTGTTCTGCAGGATTTGAATGCGTCTGATCATTATTTTTACAAACTTGGTCTTGTGATCCTTCCACATTGCCTGAAAATTCACAAGGTACATTTTAGTATTTACTGTCCTTGCCAAGAAGGTGAGATTCATGCCTCCAGCACAAGAAAGACACAAAGGTGCTTCTCCAGTTGAAACGGCAGAGTATAAGTGGGAAACACTTTTTGCTACAAATGGAGAAGGTTTAAAAGCACAATAAATGTGGAGTGCCAAGGATGAATTATGCAGTAAGAGGGATGTTTAGGGGGTGGCCACGGGTCCTGTCTATTGAATGACTTGTTTAGTGCAATACCCCTACTGGGTTACAAACGCTTGTACTAAACAAAAAAGAACGTGTGTGGCAAGTTTAAAGGTCACCTTCAAATGCACGTGGGAGTTTGGGAGCTGCAGATCGACTCCGCGGCATGGAAGACATTCTACCCATAGATGGATTGTCAGTAGTATGGTGGTAAAGTCTCATGCAAGCAGGCAAGTCGTCAAAATCAGGACACTTCGTCACCAGACATTTTGTTTCAGAATTTCTATCTTCTATCTAGTTTTAGAATGCATGAGCTGTGAGAACCCTGCAGACCAAAGGTTTCTTACTGGCAGATAGGGAGGAACAATGCAATTCAGGTGCTTGAGAACTGGTTTCTTACAGAATTTCAACATGGAACACAGGACAGGTTCTATTTGATTCTCTGGTTTATGGTAGGCCAAGTGAATAGCCTGTAGGGTTGTAGAGGAGTGATATTTTCATGCCACTCCAAAAACAGGTCTGATTCCTTTGGATATGCATTTTTATGGAATGCTTATGTAAATTGTAATATTTTCGTATAACAGCAAACAGCCTACCAGACAGGATTTACTATATGTTGGCATGATAAAATAGGCATAGGTTACCTCATAGGTTTTAGCTGATGTGCCTAGTTTTTGATGTTTTCAGTAACTCTAGGTGTGAAAGAGTGACAAACCAAATGTAACTCGTAGGTTACACCCTTTGCAATTTTACATTTAGCATTGTGAAGACCTAACTAATTATGTATTACTCAAGACTTGATGTCCGGTGCAGGAAGATGTCTAATTGATGGACGATTAGCCTATATGAGATTTGTAGCTTAGCAGGAAGTTGCCAGCTGAAAGTTAAAACTAAAGTATATAATCAGGGTTGCCATGACTTGTGTTCATCATGTTAATCCTCTAAGAAGCGATGGCTGATTGTTTTTGTGTACTCATTCTTATTTTGATGCCCTTTGGTGAATATAGAGGCTTTTGGTCTGTCTGTGGGTATCCAGATGTTCACCAAATTCTTTTATACTTCACTGTATTTCTTTTTGCAGTGTAGTATATCTTTACTAAAATATTTATTTTTTAAGTGATTCATGTTGACTTCTCTTACCTGGTGAATAAGATTATATATTTTCAAGGATGGATTGAAATTTACAGTAGAGGTTAAGACATTGGCCTTGTAAAATGTTGGATATTTTGGGTTCCAGGGCTAATTTTGCTCCTCTTTATGAAGTGTCAAAAGTAGTGGCGTCCAATTCCTCGAGGTCGCTAAATTTGGGCTTATTTAATGTTGGATCTGGAGGTTTCCTTCAGTGGATGTACGTTTAGAATCTAAAGGGGCATTAGGTGATGACCCTGCCAGAAGGTTAGACAAACTGAAATTTTGCTTGGGAGAATCTTGTAACTAAGGTTGCATTGAGAGAGTGGCAGTTTTTGTGAGCTGGTGTTTTTCTACAGCCAGTAAAGTTTACGTTGCTAAAGTGTTGAAGAAATGTATTAAAATTTGGACAGTCACCTTTTTCCAGCCAAAATTTCAAATTCCCAAGAAAGTGGTCTTTCTTTTACAAGTAGTAGTTTACTTGCAGCGGCCCCATTGACCTTGGTTTGATCTGTCCTTGTTGCGGGCAGTAGTCCCAGCCACACAAGTGGTGCAGTGTGTTTTATCTGCACAAGTGGGGTATCGCTGGATGGTAGGAAATTTGTGGATTCCTGCGGATTCTGGATGTTTCCATCACAGAAATGTAAGAAAAATGCCTGATTTCAGGCAAAGTTTGAGGTTTGCAGGGCATTGTGGGTGGATCCATGCAAGGCACACCAACATGGGATCCCCTAGTTGTATAGTTTTCGAAAATGTCTGTGGTTTGTAGGTTTCCATGGGAAGCACCACAACACAGCCCCAAATACCCCAGCGATCCACATTGCTTATCTCTTAGTGTAGCACTTTAGAGCCTTTTTGTGTCATGGTCTTATTGCCCAACCACACAAGTGGGGTACCGTTCTTATTGAGGGACATGTGGGAACTCAAGGTGGTAGGAAATATGTGGCTATCTGCAGAATACAGAACATTCCATCACAGAAATTAAAGGAAACCTTTTTTTGTGTCAAAGTTTGAGGTATGCAAGGGGTTCTGGGTAAAACAGCCCAGTGATAGCAACGCAAATTGCCCTACCTTGAATTTGCCTGGTGTCTAGTTTTAAGAACTGTGCATGTTTGCTAGGTTTCCATTGGTGCCGGCTTAGTTGGGGCCCAAAATCAACAGCTACCCGCTTCTCAAAAAAACCAAGGTAAGTTTTGAGAGGAAAAATGTGATGTATCCATGTTGTATTTTGGGCTGTTTCCTGTCGCAGAAATTAGGCCTACCCACGCAAGTGAGGTACAATTTTTTTTATAGGGAGACATGGGGAATGTTGGGTGCTAGGAAGTTTGTGGATCTCTACAGATTCTAGAACTTTCCAGCACAGAAATGTGAGGAATGTATTTTATTTTGGGAGGGTGGGGGGCAACATTTTAGGTATAGAAGGGATTCTGGGGAAAAGAAATCCAGTGAGAGCCACGCAAGTCACCCCACCCTGAAATCTCTGATGTGTCTAGTTTTTAAAAATGTGCAAGTGTGCTAGGTGTCCCTGGATGCAAGCTGAGCTAGGGCCCCAAATCCATAACTGCCCACCTTTCAAAACAAGTGTCAGTTTTGAGATGTATCCATGTTGCATTTTGGGCCGTTTCCTGTTGCGGGCACAAGGTCAAGCCACACATGTGAAGTACCATTTTTCTGAAGATATGTGGGAGCATAGAATAGTAGAACATTTGTTATTACCTATTGAATTTCACTGCATTTGTCTCTTCCAAATGTAAGCCAGTGTGTAAAAAAGAAAACATGTTGAAAAATACCCTCAATCGTATTATAGTAGGGGGTACCCACAAATTCTGAGATGTACAAATAACCACTGCTCCTGAACTCCACATCTTGTGCCCATTTCAGAAATACATAGATTTCCTTGATACTTATTTTTCATTCTACATGTTTAACAAATGAATTTGTCTATACTCAGTACATAATGAAAAACTGTGCAGCTCGGTTGTTGACTCTGGGTACTTGGGGTTCTTAGAGAACCCACAATCCTTGTGTATCCCCTCAACCAAAAGGGTCTAGGGGACGTAATGATATATTTGTTTTGTAAATCTGACTTTGTGACTGAAAGTTACAGATGAAAATGGCAGTTTTTCCTACTCATTTGTAACTTTTTTATTTTAACAGTTTCTCTGGGAAAACTTCAAGGGATCTACACGTATGACCCCTTGCTGAACTTGGAATTTAGTCTGTTTCAGAAATCTAGAGCTCTCCTGAATCATCCATGAGTTTCATACTGATTTCCACAACAAACTGGAAGTAGGTTGAGAGCTCAAAAAATAGAAAAAATGGGCTACCTTTAAAAAAATAAAAATAAAGCAAAAACTGTAGTAAAAATTTCCGTTTTTTTATTCAGCTCTACATGTCCCTGAAAGCTGAGGAGAAGGTGGCTTTAGCACAGCAAACCGTTCATTGGTGCCATATTTAGGGTAAAAACAGACATTTTTCTCCAAAGCGCTTTTTGCCTTTTTCCCCACAAAAACTCAAAATATAGCTATAGTTTGCCAATTTTCTCGGTCTCCTCCAGGAGAATCCACAAACCTTGGATACTTTTGGAATCCCTAGGATGTTGGAAAAAAAGGATGCAAATTTGGTGTGGATAACTTATGTTGGAAAAAAGATATGGAGACCTAAGTGTAAACTACCTCAAATATCTTAAAGTTCTCTGCACTGGGGAAGAAAAGGTCCATCAGTTAAGGGATTAATTACCGTTTTGTGAGAACATTTAAACCAATACAATGCAGGAAATGAGCACTCAAGACATAAACAATAAAAAAATACTCTGTAGAAAGGCCCCTAGCGTGGTCTCATTCGTATGTGATAATTATTTATTCATTGTGTTGTGCCTAAATGGAAGCTAGTTAAAAGCAGTAAGCAACTAGGCCTCCACTATCTAGGTATATTTAAATACCCTAATGCGTTTCTTAGTGTGAAGTTTAGTCTATGCTTTTCATTATAAAGACTAAAAATCTGAGGGAAAATGGCAAACTTACAATATCGGTTACACGTGGAAACAATTGCAACACTTGCAAAATGGAGTTATCCTTTTTTTGATGCATGGCAGTTCCCAAATTACTTGTCACAAGTCCTTTCTCCATTACCTCTATTAGCTTTAACTTGAGGTAGCCCCAAGCTACTTTAGGGATGCTATCATGCTGTTTGAGGCCACTTTCCTGTAGGTGTTCCCCTTCTTTACTAGCAGAGATGTGGCCTAACGGCCAGTGGTGGCTGCTACCAAAACTAGGTGGTAGGGCAGCGCGGGGGGAGGGGATTAATATATGGAAATAAAGGACTTAACTGCTGATGCCGGAGTCCGTGTCCAGCTTCTCCCAGAATCTTGCGCACGACGCAGGCTCCCAGACTTCCCACCCAATCCAGATGTTGCTCTTAGACCAATCCTGGCGCTTCTCTCATGCTGAGCAATATCATGAGTGGGCTGGACTGACACTCGCTCAGAGACAGGGAGCCTGTGCCTCTTCTCCCACCCGGCTGTGCAACACAGCTGAGTTGGGGAAGTGTAAGTGCGCATGTCGGTTCGAACATCCTAAGACCGCCGACCAAACCGGCATGCACACTTACAGTATCAACTCTCCTCCCTGCTGGCGTCCTAGACGATGGCCCAACTTCCACCTGGAGAACAACAACGACCGCAACACCACCACCCTGCTTGACAACCTCGCCACCCTCGGACTCAAGCAGCTGGTGACCACCCCCACCCACCTCGCCGGACACACACTCGACGCCATCTTCTCGTCCAGCAAAGACATCTCCTTCAGCCACGCCACTGGACTCCACTGGACGGACCACAGCTGCATCCACTTCACCTTCAAAAGAACCACGGTCCACCACCACCAGCAACAGGCCGCACGAAGAAGCTGGAACAAGATCACAGCCGAACAACTCACCACATCCCTGAGCCAGCACCCTCCCGCCAGCTCACCGAACCCCAGCCAAGCCGCCGACAACCTCACGAAATGGATCTCCACCTGCGCGGACGAGCTCGCCCCTCTGAGGACCCCACCCAGCAGACCCGGAAGCAAGAAGGCCCCTTGGTTCACCGACGAACTCAAGAGCTCCAAGAAGAACTGCCGAGCCCTCGAGAAAGCATGGAGAAGAGACCCAACGCCGGACAACATGACTACCCTCAAGCTCGCCACCCGAAGGCACCATCAACTGATCCACGCCACCAAGAAAACAGCATTCAAGGACCGGTTGGACAACAACGCACACAACAGCAAGGAACTCTTCAACATCGTCAGAGAGCTCTCCAACCCCAACGCCGGAACCAACGACATCACCCCATCGCAAGACCTCTGCAACTCCCTCGCCTCCTACTTCCACAACAAGATCGCTGACATACACAACAGCTTCAGAACACAACCAACGCTCCCCACGACCAAACCAACGCCCCCCACCACCACCCTCAACGCCTGGACACCGATCAACCTCGAAGACACCATCAGCACGATGAACTCCATCCACTCCGGTTCCCCAACCGACCCCTGCCCTCACCACATCTTCAACAAGGCCGACGCTGTCATCGCACCCCACCTGCGGGACATCATCAACACCTCCCTCAACACCGCCACCTTCCCTGAGAGCTGGAAGCACGCCGAACTCAGCGCTCTACTAAAGAAACCAACGGCGGACCCCACCGAACTCAAGAACTACCGCCCCATCTCGCTCCTGCCGTTTCCAGCCAAAGTCATCGAGAAGACCATCAACAAGCAACTGGCAGCCTTCCTCGAGACGACTGGTTCCCTCGACCCTTCCCAGTCAGGCTTCCGGGCCAACCACAGCACCGAGACCGCCCTCATCGCTGCCACAGACGACATCCGAACCCTGTTGGACAACGGAGAAACAGCGGCCCTCATCCTCCTGGACCTCTCCGCGGCATTCGACACTGTCTGCCACCGCACCCTAGTGCAGCGCCTCAGCAACGTCGGGATCAAGGAGAAGGCACTGGAATGGATCATCTCCTTCCTCACCGGAAGGACACAGAGAGTCCGCCTGCCCCCGTTCAGATCAGAAGCCACGGAAGTCACCTGCGGCGTCCCTCAGGGCTCCTCGCTCAGCCCCACCCTCTTCAATGTCTACATGAGCCCCCTTGCGGCCATCGCACGCCAACACAACCTGAACATCATCTCCTACGCCGATGACACCCAGCTGATCCTCTCCCTGACCAACGACCCCGCCACCGCCAGAGCCAACCTACACGAAGGGATGAAAAACGTGGCCGAGTGGATGACGACCAGCCGCCTGAAACTGAACACAGACAAGACGGAAGTCCTCATCCTGGGCTCCTCACCCTCCGCCTGGGACGACTCCTGGTGGCCCCCTGCCCTGGGCAACGCACCCAAACCGACAGACCACGCACGCAACCTGGGCTTCATCCTGGACTCCTCCCTCTCCATGACCAGACAAGTCAACGCCGTCTCCTCGTCCTGTTTCAACATCCTGCGCATGCTACGTAAGATCTTCCGGTGGATCCCCACCGAGACCAGGAAAACAGTCACCCAGGCCCTCGTCACCAGTCGACTGGACTACGGCAACGCCCTCTACGCCGGTACCACCGCCAAGCTCCAGAAGAGACTCCAGCGGATCCAGAACGCCTCGGCGAGACTCATCCTCGACGTCCCCAGACGAACTCACATCTCCAGACACCTGAGAGACCTGCACTGGCTCCCGATCAACAAAAGAATCACCTTCCGGCTCCTCACCCACGCACACAAAGCCCTACACAACCAAGGCCCGACCTACCTCAACAGCCGCCTCAACTTCTACGCTCCCAAACGCCACCTCCGCTCGACCAGTCTCGCCCTCGCAGCCGTCCCCCGCATCCACAGAGCGACTACAGGAGGTAGATCCTTCTCCCACCTGGCCGCCAAGACTTGGAACGCCCTCCCCACCGAACTACGCCTGACCCAAGACCACCTCTCCTTCAGGAAGAAGCTCAAGACCTGGCTGTTCGAGCAGTAGCGGACCCCCCCCCCCCCCCCCAGCGCCTTGAGACCCTCCGGGTGAGTAGTGCGCTTTATAAATGCCTTTGATTGATTGATTGAGCCCCGCACTAGACTTGGGCTCTTGGCTCAGCCTCGGAAAAATAAAATGATGATAAATGGTTTTATTATCATTTTATATCTATCTACTGGCTCTGACCTGTAGGGTGACGCTCCTCCGCCATAACAGAGGAGCTGTCCCTGCTAACGGCCAAAGCTGTCAACTTTAGAACCGTGCAACTAGGTTGGAGTCCCGGCGTCAGCTGACTGTTGTGTGATTGTGGGCAAATCTTGTGGGCGTACCTGTGCCAAAAAAAAAAAAATCTCAAATCTCCATGTGCCAAAAAAAAGAATCTGACCTTTTGTAATGTATTGTTTAAGCACTCTAAAAGCCTTAGGCCAAGTTTGCGCTATATTAAATTACAAAAAAAATAAAGGTGTTCCCAAAGATAAGTGGCACAGTACACCTTCTGTGACTCTTTTCCTTTATTGCATTTTTGCTTTTCCTTTTTTACAGTTAATGTGTAAATATATGCTTTCATTTTGTTTAGGAACTTGCTCTCTGTTAATGCTCAGACAAATAAACAGCAGTCCAGTACTGCTGTTCACCACGAGAAAAGAGGCTGCCAAAAAACATTTCTGTAACAAATATTAAAATCAACAAATGACATTAAACTTTCCAAGTATCAATGTATGAAAAAGAAGCTACCATGCACACAGGCTCCCCTGAGCCAATCACAATGCTGCATGCAGCGTTGCGTTTGGTCTGAGCGCCGTGGATCGTCGCTCAGATCAGGATGGGAGCCTGTGCATATTCCCGATCAGGCTGTCAATTACCCCCTGGTAGGGAATATGAAAAGTGCGCATGACTGCTTGGCCGGCCAAAAAGGCCAGCCAAGCAGTCATGCGCACTTGGTTTAGTGTGCATAGTACAATCCTCCTACCACCCTCCGCCCCAACCCAACCCACAGAAACCAACAATAATAACCTTGTTGTTATCGTTTTATTTTACCTCTTTTCACTGCTCTTTAAGCAAAGGGGCGACGCTCCTCCGCCTTAGCGGAGGAGCTGCCACTAAGTACAAATATGTTCCTATTGTTCTTGTCGATGGTGTTTCGACCTATGGAAAATGAAGGGTCATCATCAGGACAAAAACAATTTGTTGAAGCAAGAGCAAGGCAAAATACTGCAAATTGGACAATTAAGAAGGCTGGAAAAATTCATGTTGATTTAGAAATGGAAATGCTTGTAAAATTGAGGTGCCCTACTACAGTTTACTGGGTCACCTTGAATTCACATGTGCCGGCGTCCCAGAGCCATAACTGCAGAAAAGGCACCAAGACTTCGATTCGTGGACTAGATTTTCTGGTTTCACATTGTGCAATACAGTCGCTAGATAGGCAACTCTGTCCCACACATATTTCACATCAAAAGTTAATGCTTTGTCTTTAATTCTTGGCGCATGAGGTTAGAGCGTGGGTGGCAGACAAGAGCCACACAAAGACTCTGTTTGATTTGGGCTCCAAATTCCAACAGAACCTCGAGCTGAGCCAGGTTCATGCACTCTGTGTCTCTCCCACTTCTATCAAATAATGGCTGTTAGGGTGATAATGGCATAGGAAGGATATTGTTTTCCCCTAAAAATAGCTCAACAACTCACTGTCCCACACCCTGAATATGCTTTGCTTCCTTTGTGCCCACTGTACACCACCTCCAACCCTCACTCTGCGCAATGCCGCCCTCAGACCGTACTCTTTGGGCCCTTGGAAAATGTTTGTGAGTATCCATGTTTTAGCACAACCATGTTATAAACTGCATCCAATTGCATTTATACACATCCTGGTAAGTGTTTGTACTTCAAACTATTTTACTCAGTATTAGCCCTAAACTAATTTTTGAAGCCCTGGGTGTGTGTACTATCATTGCCTATTTAGGTTAGAACATTTATATATTTCCTTTAGGGCTAGGCCATTTTTAGGCTCTGGCTTGTACGTTGCCTTGAAGCTCAAACTGAGATTGCGCAATAAACAAAAATAGCTGAGATTGGAACGGAGATCAAATTTCAATCTTGTTTTCTGTGTGCCACAGTTTAAAGGCAAACTTGCGCCTAAGACTCCATCAAGACCAAAAACCCTACGGGCTCCAAGCAAGTTAGTTTTAAAGATACCGGCATGTGGAGCTTTGCATGAAGGAAGATGGAGCTTGGAGTTGTACATTTAGATGTTCTAGAAGCAGTTGCCTAGAAGATAACTTTTGCTTTTGATGCATTTATCTGCAGTCAGCTCTGCTTCTTTCAGTCTTTTGTAGAAAAACATCTGCCTAGGCTGTACTGATTAAAATCGTGTTTTTTCCAGTTCTGGCTTGAGAGCAAAGCCGTCTGCTAAAACGTATTACAATCTTTTTAAGTATACAAAGGAGGCTTTGCTCCACTCGGGAGTATTAATCTCTAACCTCTTCTCTCACTTGATGCTGTTTGCTGGTTGATGTTCGTTCCTGTCATTCAAGTAGTTGCTGCGTTTTAAATTATGGACTATTTTATATCTGAAAAAATGTATTCTAACACTGCACATTCAATTCTTTATTTCATACGTGCATTGCATAGGAAAGCGATCTTTGTTTCGGTAAGACATGGTGTTACAAATTGAAAGTTTATTTTGATTGTTTAGTTCATTAAAACCATTATGTATAAAAAGGGCACCAAATAAAAAATAAAAAAACACCAAAAAACCTTCATTAAAAATCTTATTAGTATTGCCTTTAAAAGAGGATCCGTTGGGATGTGTTGAAAATTCTCTTTTCGGGTATGTCCATATTTGACAGTCTCTTACTTCTCTATAAAGGTGATGAGAGCAAAGATTCAGCAATTTTGTACAGACTAGAACGGTTCCTTATGTGCGGTTTTAGGCTAAGTAAGAAATTCTTATGGTTGTTCATCAGTTCAGTTGTAGCCCATTATTTCCATTTATGTTCCCTGAGCAGAGATCAACAAGGAGGTAAGTGTTCATTCATTTGTTTTCAGACATGTTTTACAATTCCAGTGCGCAAAATAGTTTTTGCCTGGTTCAGTGATTCAAGTAACTGCTTCTATGCTGGTTCGTGTGGGTAAATGAGTTACTGGTGGTGATTTGCCATGAATGTGCACGGTTGGCCAAAGCATTTCTAACATCCAGCAAAGACCGCTTTCATATCGACTTGTTTAAAAAATGTATAAACATTCTCTAAGAGTGGGGTAGCCCAGAGGTCTCTTGCGTGTAGTTTATCGCCTCTTCCATGTAGCGTCGATACGACAACTCTGTGCTGGTTGCTAGCCTGATAAGACGATCCAGGGTGTCGGGCTGTGCAGCTTTGAGCTGGTGGCACATCTTGAGGAACGTTATCGGGTTTTGCTTGGTGGAACTGAATTCAAGGTGCACTTGGGCCTGTGGTTTGGGAACTTGAAGGTTGTTTTATATGCTGCTGTTGTAAGCGAATCGAGGAGGTCTACCACTGTACCACACATAATTTCACTTACGTAGTTGACAGTAGATATCAGTTTGCACTCCAGATTTGTTGTAGGGGCATATAGGTGGGCCTCACAGTGATCTCAACAATACCATAAATGTGATTGTTGAAGCACATACATTTGATTTTAGGAGCTCATGTAATTGCCGCATTGAAAATCATACCAAAGACCGTTTTATGTCTGAAATGTATATATTCAAACACTGCATATCTTTTCTTTGTCTCATGCATGCATTGCAGAAGAAAGCAATCTTTGTTTCAGCAAGACGTAGTGTTACAAATTCTTCAAATATATCTGGAGTGGGCTTTGGCACCTCTCAGAGATGTGTTGCTCTTTCCCCCCGTGCTGTTGGCTGCTTGGTGCCACACTTGACCTCATATGGAGTACTTGCGTTGCAATGCATGATGGTCTACTTTAAATTGGAAAAATATACTCAATCATCAAACATTCAATTCTTTATCTCAGACATGCATTCTATAGGAAAAAAAGTCTTTGTTTTATAGGAAATAATTTCTTTGTTCTATTTAGGTCATGTCTTAGCCAGCACTTCTTTACATAAAGGGGTCTTTGAGCCCTCCCATTACTTGCCATTCGTTTACTTGATTGTCTGGTTATTTGCTGACACCAGTTCGGGCAGTGCGTGCTGGCTTCACTTTCTATGTTTGTTTGCCCTTTGCCTGGAACATATGAACCAAGTACTGCTCCCTGTTTTTTGGGAGTAGCTTTCCACTGCTTCAGCTTCCTTTCTGTCTCAGCCTATTTATTCCTCCTACTTGCAGCATTTTGTAAGAATGTAAGTGTTTTTAGGTTGTCTTGCTCCTGGTTTACTCTGCGCTGTTGCTTTCACAACTAGTTTCCTGTGTTCATTCTTTTATTTTATATCCGCTCCCCTTCTACTCTGTGGTGCAGCATAACACCAACAGGCCATACATTGTTGGCGCCTGTTTAACAATGATTTCGAAATACATTATTGGCTCTTCGCTATCGCTGTTTAGTAATCACTCATTTAGTTTGTTGTAGAATGCTTTTTTGATATGCGTTAATTGATTTATAGTGTGTCTTGGGCAAAATTAAAATATTTAATTCAAAAAAGGTTTGTTTTTAATTGGTTTATGTTTGCACAATTAACGGTTGGATAGAACTTTCTAGCTTGAAAATACCTTTATATTGTAAAGTGCTTTTTTGCTTGTTTAGTCACTCCTGTTGCGATCTCTCCCATAACTTAATGTGTTCATTGTAACAAAGATTACCATACCATCCAATACAATGATAAGCTGTACCATATTATACAATAACAGGCTATACCCTACTATACCGTGACCGGCCGTACCATGCCATACTATACAATGACAAGCCATACCTAACTATACAATCGACCATACCATACAATACAATGGCAGGCCATACCACACTGTTCAAAACATGTCATACAATCATAGTGATATTACATTTTATATATATATATATATATATATATATATATATAAGTCACAACAAGGATACCCTTATGGAAGAGCCACCAGGCAAATTGTAAAGCACTTCTTTAATGGAAAGCAGCAGCGTTAAAAACGAAATCCCTTCTTTTGAAAGTCAAAAAGGCATCCCCTGCCAGACGCGTTTCAGGTTTCCCTTTCTTCAGTGGCTGATGGTGCTCGATATTCCAGGCAACAGGTGCTGCTACTTTATCAAAGATGAACCTCCCCAAGTGGGCGTTGCCGTAACCACAGCATGCTGGTTCATGTAGTTGCACTATATTTCATACTCCAGTGAGATGTTGCCAAAAGTTCTTTTCATTGCAAATAAAATCCCAAGTGGGTAAAAGCAAGAGTCTCGCTAAAGCGCTGTATGATTAGTGCTCTCCATTAGGGTATCCTTGTTGTGACTTTATTTGAGCGGCTGGCCCAGTCGCGGAAGTAGCCCCGCTGTGGAGACGGACCCACGGTGACTTCAGGTGAGAGGTCACCAGCAAAGTGGGGGGCATAAGCCTAATGGAGAGCACTAATCCTACAGCGCTTTAGCGAGACTCTTGCTTTTACCCACTTGGGATTTTATTTGCAATGAAAAGAACTTTTGGCAACATCTCACTGGAGTATGAAATATAGTGCAACTACATGAACCAGCATGCTGTGGTTACGGCAACGCCCACTTGGGGAGGTTCATCTTTGATAAAGTAGCAGCACCTGTTGCCTGGAATATCGAGCACCATCAGCCACTGAAGAAAGGGAAACCTGAAACGCGTCTGGCAGGGGATGCCTTTTTGACTTTCAAAAGAAGGGATTTAGTTTTTAACGCTGCTGCTTTCCATTAAAGAAGTGCTTTACAATTTGCCTGGTGGCTCTTCCATAAGGGTATCCTTGTTGTGACTTTATATATATATATATATATATATATATATATATATATATATATATATATATATATATATATATATATATATATATATATATATATATATATATATATATATATATATATATATATATATATATATATATATATATATATATATATATATGCGCTCCATTGCCAGTCCCACCAGGTGAGCAGCACTAGAACACGCACTAAGGTGGCAAGCCTTTAATTCAGGGTACAAGCAGGTTCAGTTTGTAGTTTCAATCAAACAGCCAGAAAGCGATTCGCCTGAGGCGTTTCGAAAGTCTATCTTTCTTCTTCAGAGGCAGTCGCTGTAATGAATGCGTGCTCCGGTCTCCATTCTTAAATGCCAAAATCACGCCCCCAGATGGGCCGGTCAGATGACCCTCGGCATTGTGGATAATGAAGTCTCGGTGAATAAAACCTCAGATGGTGCACTAATTTCTGTTAAATATTTTCAGCCCACAGATGAGCCACCGCAAACAGCGCCTGCTTTCAATCCCAAGCGCGTGCTCCCACTTAACGGCTTGGCAAATGCTCTGCCGTATGGCCCCCTCTCTTCACGGGGTGGTGCAAGCTCGACGGCTGGGTCGCCGCCAAATATCAATGCTCCATTGCCAGTCCCACCAGGTGAGCAGCACTCGAACACGCACTAAGGTGGCAAGCCTTTAATTCAGGGTACAAGCAGGTTCAGTTTGTAGTTTCAATCAAACAGCCAGAAAGCGATTCGCCTGAGGCGTTTCGAAAGTCTATCTTTCTTCTTCAGAGGCAGTCGCTGTAATGAATGCGTGCTCCGGTCTCCATTCTTAAATGCCAAAATCACGCCCCCAGATGGGCCGGTCAGATGACCCTCGGCATTGTGGATAATGAAGTCTCGGTGAATAAAACCTCAGATGGTGCACTAATTTCTGTTAAATATTTTCAGCCCACAGATGAGCCACCGCAAACAGCGCCTGCTTTCAATCCCAAGCGCGTGCTCCCACTTAACGGCTTGACAAATGCTCTGCCGTATGGCCCCCTCTCTTCACGGGGTGGTGCAAGCTCGACGGCTGGGTCGCCGCCAAATATCAATGCTCCATTGCCAGTCCCACCAGGTGAGCAGCACTCGAACACGCACTAAGGTGGCAAGCCTTTAATTCAGGGTACAAGCAGGTTCAGTTTGTAGTTTCAATCAAACAGCCAGAAAGCGATTCGCCTGACAGTTCCTGACCCCCTATCCTTTGTCAGGGGGTCACTGAAGGACCCCCAAGGGCGAAAAAAACATTTATTTTTTTGACGAAAAAGCGCGGGATGCGCGCACTGTGCGCGCACGGCACGCACAACGCATCGTGGGGGCTCGGTGCGCGAAGCGCCCCGAGTGCCCACAGCGCGCGCACGGTGCGCGCACGGTGCGCGCACGGTGAAAAACCTGAAATTCTTTTTTATTAATAAATACATAACTTAGCATTTAAAAAAACTTACAAATTCACTTAAAAAACCATAGGTTTCACACACGTTGTAGTTAGGAATTAGCATTTAAAAAACCTTGCAAATTCACTTAAAAAACCATAGGTTTCACACATGTTATAGTTAGCTGGATATTTCCCTCGTAAAAAACCAATGAAATTTCCCCGTTATAGTTAGTGCAGGCAACTATAACTCACGAGACCGCAACCCTCTGCTGATGACGTCAGATATTACATCACTGATTACATATGTGTCTTTCTGAAAAATAAATATTTGTAATATATGTATAGCTAAAGATTAATGGAAGAAGACCTGGGTAAATAGGTGTCTAAATACAGTGATGTAATATCTGACGTCATCAGCAGAGGATTGCGGTCGCGTGAGTTATAGTTGCCTGCACTAACTATAACGGGGGAATTTCATTGGTTTGTTACGAGGGAAATGTCCAGCTAACTATAACATGTGTGAAACCTATGGTTTTTTAAGTGAATATATATATATATATGCCACAAGGAATCGCCTCACAATTTGCACACCATTGACGTACAAGAGACGAACACGGACCTATATATATATATATATATATATATATATATATATATATATACACAGCATGATATAATGTATTCTAATTTATTAATCCTTTTTAGTCAAAAGTTCTACAACACGGCTAAAAAATCATTGCCAAAGCCAATAGATCTCGCATAGGCGAGACCTTATTGGCTTTTCCAGTGCTGGTTTTACCTCAGTGGATCGTTACTTTTGTTGGGACACAAATGCGGGCCATTACCACCACTACAATTATCACTACCAACACTGCTGTTACCTCTACCACCATTACCAACACTACCATTTTATCACCAGAGCATTTATCCATGCCTTTGTTTTCATGCTCTACTGAATGACAGCCAGACTTATTGGCTTTGCCAGTGCTTGTTGTTCTAAAGTTTTCAATTTTCTTGCATAGAAAGCTGCCCTTATAGATGCATATATATTTTGTAAGGGGTCTTTATTTCCAATGTTGTACTGTAAACGCTTTAATAATGTTCCAGCAAAGATGTACAGGATATATCCATAGTTCAGTGGCTCTATAAAGGGTTTAAGTTTGACTCCTTCAGCCATTTGGAGAGCTGATTTTGAGTAGTTTTCCCAGCTAAGGTTTTAGGTTCAAGGGAAAAAAATTGAACAAGACTCCTGTATGATGTGACTACGTCAGAGAGCGGTAACATAATTTGTGACAGTCGGGTCTTAAGTCTTCATGTGCAGGGGCATCATATTAAGGTGAGGTGATGGATGTGCGACATTCGTGTTTGAAAAAGGAGGGTTATTTGAAAGGTGACAGAGACAGCATGTCTAAGTGCATATAATTGGCATTGCACCTCATTCTATGGAGAAGTGCTCAGGCACCAAAGTGCCTAGCCCAAAATCAGAAGTGTTCGTAACCTAGTGAGGTATTGAATATGCAATGGAGCTCTTTGCAAGCAGACAAGCCACGAAGAAGAGATTCCAGTAGTAAAGAATTCAAAATGTTGGAAGAAATGTGGATACAGGTGTTGGTGTTTATTTAACTGTAGGGTAATTTCCATAATCTGTAGTATTGTTACGTTAAAAAAAAATTGGGAAGTTCCTTACAGATGCTAAATAGAGCGCTGTCAGACGGAGGGCAATGTATATACAGGGGCTTTAAGTTAAATGTGTGTGAATTATGAGATGTGACCTGGACTTCACATATGTTAGAATGCCATAGAATGAACGACCCCGGCTCAGTTAATCAAATGGCCGAGTAAACTCAGCCTGACCGAATAAATGAAAGATGTGACCTCGGAGGAGGCTAAGGTAAAAGGGAAACATGATTTAACAGAAATTAATCCAAGGTGGGATTTATTTCTAAATTCAGCTGTTGGTAGCCAAAAAACTGATGTGCCTTGAATAATGCAGAGAAAGCAACAGCTCAAGGACAGATGAACGGGAACTAAAAATAAATCTTAAGTAGATTAAACTCCTGAGTAATGTTTTTGAAGGACATTGGAATTTTATTATTATGCTTTCCGTGAATTGCGATGGCACAAACTGCCCAGTGAGTGCAGAAGATTGTGTCTATATTTTGCAGTTGAGGAATGCCACCGAATCACAACATGTTGTGCAGCAGCTTCAGTGAGTCAGACGGGAGGACTCCACAGTCAGCTGAACATATTCCATACACTATAAAGGACCCACAATGTTTCTGTAGCATCTTTATTTGAATGTTCTAGAGTTTAGTCCATTTCCATTTTGGGTACCTTTCGAGTGTTTAGGTAACAAGTACAGTGCAAAGGTATAAAATACCTGAGAACATTGCACCTTTTCAGTGGCAGGGATACTTCTAAACATGGCCAGATAGCCATTTTTAATATAATTACAAGTTAAAAATGCCTTTAGATACTTTTATAATATACGGGCTAGAGTTATGTTATGCTGCTAGAAGTACCAAGGATCTTCAAGGCTTAACAAAGCTGTTAGGATAGTCTTGTCTGGTCTGTACTAACAGAATATATTTTAAAATACTTGGAGTCTGGATACAAAGGAAAGAGATGGGGTTTCAGGCGCCCGTACAGAAGATATTTTTTTCACAGCAGATTGTATTTGGTTTTGCCAGCAATACAACCCATCAGGGTCCTATACATAATAAATATAATATTGCAGGATGAATTGTAGTATTTTACACCTGGAATTTTGATACCAACTAGAACGGATAGAAAACAACAAAAAGAACATGCACAGATACACACACAGCCCGAGCCACCCCTCCCAACCTTCCGACATACAGTCCAAGATCTTACATAGGTATGGTAGGTCTCTGCAGCAGCACTCGTGTCTAGACCATATTGTCAAATTTCTGCATCCATCTGTTTGGCAGTGCGTAACAGTTCTAGAATCAATCCTGTATAATACGCCCATCTCTGCCAGATCTTAGGGTGTTTCTGAGGACACCCCCTAGCTTGGGAAACTGTGACCTCAAGCCCAATACAGAAGTCCATCCCCCGCTTCCACACCTCCAAGATTGGTTGTTCATCTACCTTCCATTTCTGTGCAATGTCTCGCTTCGCTAGTGTGAGGCCAAGGAATAATAGATGGCTTTTAGAACGATTGCCGTCTGTACCATCAGTGCTAAGATGAAGAATCAACCTTGGTGCAAAAGGGACATCCCACACTAGTACTCCTACCAAACAAGATACCAAGCCCCTCCAGAACCAGGTCAGCGTACTGTATTCTCACTATATGGATGAATGTGCCATCTGCATCTATGCGTTTCAGACACATAGGAGAAACTATGGCACCCATACGCAGCTTCTCGTAAAGTATGCCCTGTGAAGATATTTGAATTGAATCAGCCTCAATCTGGAAAATATTGCTGCACTACGAGGAGACTCGAGAGCTACCACCCAATCTTCATTTTCAATTTCACCTACATCTACCTGCCAAACCGTCCGAAGGGCAGATAGTGTATTGGGGCTATTAGTAACTAGAGTCTGGTAAATCTGGGAGGGTTTGTGGTGATTTAAAACTCTTATCAGGAGCTTGCCCTCTAATGGTTTGAAAGCTGGGAGGTCGGTGAGGGTGCGGAGGGATGGGAACACCGCATGACGCAATTGAAAACAGTTATAAAATTGACTCTGTTGCAACATATATTCAGACTGGAGAACCTGGAAAGATGGAAGTGTAGTGCCCTGCATGATGTACTCCAGCGTGGATATCCCTATGTGGTCTCACTCCCTAAAACTTTTCTACCCAGCCACCAGCGCAAAATAGTCACCCCTCCAGAGCGGTATT
The DNA here is from genome assembly GCF_964204655.1 of Triturus cristatus. Lineage (NCBI taxonomy): Eukaryota > Metazoa > Chordata > Amphibia > Caudata > Salamandridae > Triturus > Triturus cristatus. The sequence goes on from NC_140581.1 coordinate 865,202,044, forward strand.
TACTTCTTCAAGCTCTTCCACCAGCCCAGTCCTACAGATCTTTGATTTTCTTTTTTGGTTCCCTCACCTATATTCCCACAGGAGGGCACTGAAAACACTCCTGTTAGAAATGGGAGTCTCTAGTTGGCAATGGCTGGCCACTGTCCAAGTAGGGACCCTTCTTCCTAAGTCAGAGTAAGAGGGCTACACCCTTTGATAACCCCCTGCTCAACCCTGTGATAACGTAGCACGAGCAGCTAGGCTTATCTCAGAGGCAGTGTGTGAAGTATTTATGACCATACACAGTAACGCAGTGAAGAACACTACAAAGGGACATCATACAAGTAGTTATAAAAAATAAGTATCTTTATATGTAGACTTAATACAAGACCAATAACGATAAAAAGCCACAATAGTGTAAAATACTATTACTCTTGAAATTCAGCAAAAATAGTTCAAAGTGTGCTAAAAGGGGATCAGTTCAAAGCAGTGGTCTCTGCAACCCTTTTACAAAGTACCTGGATTTCGTAGCAGAACAAAACCAAATGTCGCAAAGAAGCTGTAGAGATGATTTTCTGCACGCAAGGCCGGCGATGCGATGAATCCTTGCCACGAGGGAGGAGACGAGGCGCCGATCTGCTGATGCGTGCGGGGACAAGGTGACAAACTTCTGCACGCTAGGTCGTTGATGCGATGACTCCTTACCGCGAGGGGGGAGAAGAGGCGACAATCCTGTTGCGTGTGCGATCAGGTTGCGATGCACAGAAATGGCGCTCCGCGAGAGAGCGACGATCCTGATGCGATGAAAATGGTGGACGGCCGGCGTCCGCGCTGCGATCTCGCTGCGATGATCTTTGGCGTTAGCGAGCACTTGGCAGCCCACAAACATGCGATGCGATGATCTTTGGTTGCGAGCACTCAGCGGCAGCAGCGCAATGATTTTCCGGTGCGCTTTCAGCTGCGGCGGCTCGCAAACATGCGTTAGCGGCGATTTCAGCACTCTCTTCTCTGTAGTCGAGCCAGAGGCCCTGGAACTCACAGGAGCCTCACCTGCAGATAGAAACCCTCACTGGGAGGAATCAGGAGGCTGATGGTGAAGTCTGATCTGCCTGCGACTTTGACAGGAGGCTAGCTCTCTCCTAGCCCTTGGGTGATTGCTTTAGCAAGATTAATAAAAGTTCTCTCAAAGTCCTTTTCCCTCTTCTTCCAAATCCAATGGTAACCACTACAGGCCAATCCAAGAAAGAGCACACAAGCACAAGGATAGTCGCCCTCTGTAGATTCCTTCAGTTACACGGACAGAGGTTCGTCTTGATGTCCAGGAGCAATACCAATTGTAGGGGTTTGGGCACAGGTATTTATACCCCAAAAGTCTTTGTTCTAAAGAGTCACAAGTCACTCAACCCAGCCAGAACCAGTTCTGCTCAGCTCTGGAGCACTTTGTTTACCAGGCTGCATCCTTCCTTTCAGAGAGAGGGGGTCTGCCATCAGACGCACAGTAGGAGGTGGAGCCAGCATTCACCTTGCCAGGCACAGCCCTATTCAGGTCAAGGAGCTACCCCTCCCCATACTCCAAATGCAGATCTCTCTAGTCAACCCAGGTTTGACTCAGCCTGCCCTGTCCCTCCACAACCAGACAGGCAATACACATAACAGCAGAGCACACTGGAAGGCTTGGGCAAGAAAATACCTATTTTCTAAAAGTGGTATTTTCATACACAGAATAGAAAAATAAACTTTACTAAAAGATGTATTTTAATATCCTGAGCTCAGGCATACTAAATTCGTTTTTCTACCATGTTCCTTGGGTCAGTTAGGATTATAGAATGTAATAGTCAAACTGCCCATTCTGGCCTATGGAGAACAGGTAGCCTTACAGTAGTGAAAAACGAAATTGGGTGTAATTCACTACCAGGACATGCCACACATACCAAGGCATGTCCTACCTTACACATACAATGCATCCTACCATGGGGGTGAATTATATGATGCCAAGGGAAGGTTCAGGGGCTGGGAAGTGTGGGCACTTCACAGCCAAGATGGCAGTTCTGGACTGCACACAGACTCTGCAGTGGCAGGTCTGAGGTACACTTTACAAGCTGCTTCTGTGGGTGGCGCAAACCAGCGCTGCAGGCCCACCAGCAGCATTTGGTTTACCAGCCCTGGGCACACACAGGCCACGCTACTAGGGACTAACAGAGAAACCAAATAAACCAATCATGGATAGACCAATTCACATATCATATTTACACAGGGAGCATTCGCGCTGCGGCACTGAATGGCAGTGGAACAGCGCCCAGAGCATCTAACACCAGCAAAAACAGAGGAGACCACAGCGAAAAATGGAAGGGAGACCCACGCCAATGGTGCCGGGTCTAACAACTCCTATTCTAGAGTATTTGCCCAGCATGTTTAGCCTTGCTTGGAACGAGCGTATGTAAAGAGGCACAGGTGTTAATGTTTAATATATTGTTTATTAGTTAGTGTTTCAGCTGTAAGCCTTACAGTAGTTAAAACTGTTTTTAAAAACAGGGAAATACAAGGACTTCTTTAAAAAAACAAATTGTGCAGTACTATTGACTGGGTGGCATAATGACGTAGTGACATGGTGCATTGAGCACTGTAATCAATTCCAATAAGAACAATCAACTAATTCATCAGTGCAGAACAAAAATATGTTAGTGTATTTGCAGAGGAACATTAGGAGAGTATACAATTCGGGCAGCAATTTTTATCTCCATGCATAATGAGATGTACATAAAACCACATAAAGAAAGAGCTCTGCATGGAGTATCTGACTGGATTGATACACAGCGTGGTGGGCAGCTTTCTCAGGTGAGGACACTCATCCCAGATCATTTTTGCTTTGGAGTGACGAACATACATATAATTTGGCCTAGCACAATGCACCAGTGCCGGTTTAACACATTTAACCCCGTAAATTTTAAAAGGCCGAAGGAGCCGCCACTGCGGAGTCGTATTTTTTGCAAAACAGAATAAAATTAGTTAGGTTGTCTGTCCCTCCAAAGCTACAGTCAGTGGTCAGACCCAAAAGCGAGCCTGTGGATACGAATTAAATAGTCTCTGGTTGGCAGAATGCCCATTCTGTATTTTACATACAGCGTTCATTTAAGCTCAGGACATATCGAATCCAGATAACCAGTACAGAAAGGACCATACGCGGCGTACAAGTAATTACATAAGATAGATCCTGGCCTCAGTGTGAGACACTTCTCGTCTGCATGCATTCTTGGTATCGGTCTTTCACTCCATCTGCAGCTCATTTAGAAAATTTTGTACATGGGACGACCATGTGCTCCCTCCGCAGCCACCGCTGGAGGTAGCTTCTTCCAGGGTTCTCAAGTACGTCTCTGCCCTTGGGTTCCTTACCAGCCTGACCCAATAGATCCCTGGCCTGAGGGCTACTGTTTCTGATATTGGAGTAAAACTAAGCTTTGCATAGAGTGCCAATAAGGGGGTGCCTGGCCCCAACCTCAGCAAGGCTCTTAAGAAGCTGTTCTCAGCCAGTAGCAGTGGACGTACATTTGCATACCCCCAGAGGGCGCTGCAGTCACTTCCTTTGGTTTATATATTTGTAGGATTACACATACGTCTGGCACCTGCCTTATGCCTAAACTTCCTACCCGCCCGGCCATTTGTCTCCGTACTGTAGTTGCCTTATATATATGGCTACCCCAGTGCAAGTTCTCTGCAAACAGGATCCCCAGATATTCCAACTGCCTAATGTTTTCTATGGGCACACCACCAATCAAAGGCTTCGACTTAAAGCAGGAGGACGGCCTCCATACCATGCGCTCAGTTTTGCTACCATTAATGGTCAGTGATTTCTTGTCGCAATAATCCTCAAAACTCGTTAATAGCCTGTGGGTTGCATTTTCTGTTCACGCCATCGTACTGTGTCATCTGCAAATAGTAGTATCGGAACCTTTCTTCCAGCTTAGTGGGGATATCTAGGGGTTCATCCACCACATAATCTACTACATAGTTTAGAAAAAAGCTAAAAAGTAAGGATGCCAGCACACAACCTTACTAGATGCCTTTTTCTATTGTAAAAGGTACTTTACAGTTTACACTGGCCTCCCGGGCTATATCAGACTTCAGCCGTATTGCCAGAGTGAAGAGTCTTTATAGCCTTGTTAATGTAACAGGGACTTGAATTCTGACTCTATACTTCTGCCTTTGGTGTAATACAGTGGGCTGCAGGATAAGTATGAGGTTCAAACATGGTTTTCTCATGTATAACAATTGATACATAATACGGAGTCATCTTTAATGCATATGCTGCTTAAACGTGAAAATTGAGTATGTCATTTAATAGTTTTGTTTTTTAAGGAAAGCTGTGCTAACGTAAATGACACAGAATTACTAACGTTTCATAATAAATATAAACCTTAACCCCATACAACATTTGAACAATAATGATTCTGTCACAGCCGGGTGAACATTCAGACCCAGATCAAAATGTGCACATCCATTGTGCATTAGAGAAGCAGCCTATGGGAAATCGGCGTCCAACATGAATGTTTACTCTTCATAGTATTCTCCAGATTGCTGTCTGTCGTTTGTGTTTTTCCCTTTGTGTTGCACTTCCAGAGAGGGTGAGGATATTTGAATCTGCTTCGCCAGGGAGCAAATGACCTGCACGACCTATGGATCAACTTAGCAAGGGAACAAATAGTGCAACTCCCCTTCTAAAGGGGCGCAATGGCACCAAGAGGCCCTGGGCCTACTGCCGTGGCCAGTAGTGGAGCTCACGCCCTCTGCGGACAATTGCCCCCAACCCCCGATGTGCATCATCCTCAATGCTCCAGCCCTCAAAGAGACTCTGCAGAGTGAGTGCCGCAGAGGAACAAAGTCTTTGCGCTTCTTTCTCTGCCATAAGTTTTAGATTTGACACCAAGGACCACATTTTTCAGGTCTCGCCTACAAGACTTTTTAGCGGTCTGTAGACAGAAGCCTATTTTGGACCATAGTGCTTTAAATGGAAACATTAGGTGCGGGGAAGGGTCTCTAAAAGGGATGTGGTCTAAGTAATTAAGGTGTGACTTAAAACTTGTGAACTACAATCCTGTGCTTTACACGCCATGCTGCCTCACAAGTATTTAGATGACTGTTTGTGAGTTTTCTGCTATTGCATCCAGTCGTATCACACAACATGCATATGCCTAAACAATCTAGACTCTAGACCTATTGGCTTTTGAGTGCTTGTTAGCAGTTTGATATAAATGAGTAACCATAATGATTTTGTTGTAAATACTTGAAATTGTATGTATGTGACCATCACTATGTGCACACTGGAGATTGATCAATGATTGGATAAGCATATAACCTGCACATTATGGTGCACTGATTCAGACCACCTTTAGGCTCCGCTCCAGAGCTCTGAATCGTGCATCATTAGGAACACCCTCCCCAAACCAGAGGTCACTCGGACACTTAAATGTGACCTGGCTCACCTGTGCCATACAGGCATTGGAAAACACCAGTGGCTGAGCCCTTAAGAGGGGAGAAGTCTTGATTTTGCCAATACTTAATAACGTAAATTCCAGTTACAATACAAAATTGCACTAAAGCAAACAGTTTACAAATGTTAACAAATTCAAACTCTTCACTTAGGGAAAATATGCAATGTACATACAGAACCTATTGCTAAAACAATTGGCAAAGCAGTAGGTCCCAAAAACGAGATCTATTGCTCTTCCAATGTTTGTTTCAAAAGGACTCTCACCACAATGCCCACCCTCATTCATATGTTCCTTCTTCCTAGCACATTTTGAGATTCCCATGGTGAACTCCTCCAACCTCTGATTTAGGAAGCGGAACATAGAAGTTGCAGTCTGCCAAAGACCCACCTCCCATTCCACTGCTTTGTGCTATCGTACCCTGAGTGGCATACTGATGGGCCATGTACTTAAATATTGTCTTCTATGCCCGCTATTCACAACAGATCAGAGCACCAGCAGCGGAACGTGCAATCGTCAAATTTCAATGTGGGTAAAATATTTGTCTTGCATTTATTTCCTTTAATAGTATGCTCATTGCTCATTTTGACAGTGGTTGGTTTTGACACTGTTTGATTTCATGATACAATCTAAATAGGATCTCACATCCTTAGAAAGAATGGCAATAAAAGCTTTTGCAAAGTCTCTTATGCTAGTTTAGCTCAGAATAGCACATATTATTTCATGCCATTTTTAACAAGCATTGCCTATGTGAATCACTCACTGATGTGCACCCAAAACGTTCAATCCAAACACCATAGACAACATATTCAGACTGTCTGTTTGAAGTCTAGTCTAGTTTGAAATCACAAGCAGTGCCTGGAAGGTAACAGCAACCAAATGACTTGTATTGTCCCTAGAGACTGCTGAGAAATGTCAACTTTGTGATCTTAGAGTGTAGATCCTAGGAAAACTACTCCTGTTGGATTTATTTAAATATTGGGTTATCACATTTTGAGGAGTCCTGTGAAGAGACCACTGTGTAACCTTTATATTCCATGGGGACACAATGAGACCGTGTGAGACCTGCATGTTTAATAAAGAAGAAACGCATCAATAGAAAATGTGGGCATTCTATGCAGCGGCTTGTGGCCAGGGAATGGTTTCTATCCAGTTTTTTAAATTGCACAATATGATTGAACCACACACAGATTCCGACTCAAATGTGGAAGCAACAACAGACCCTGCAACGACTCCCAAACAAACTATTTCATCCATGTAGGGAGGGAAATTTAAGGACACTCGACTAGCTAGTAACAAAAGGTCTCCCAGATCATTTTGGCAATCCTCAAAGCCCACAGACTATATGTAAATGCTGGCCTTTGAGAGATCGGTAAAGCAAACAAAAACAGGAAGAAAGGAACTGAAGTCCACAGACCATCGCTTTCATAGACGATGAAGCAGAAGTGTTTCAATACTCTTAGTACGAAGGACATTGATTTTGAGTCAAGAGTACTTCAGACCTTGTTTCAGAAAGAAATCCTCACCCTCAGATTGAAAGAATTACACTATAACACGTGAATTATTTTACAACCTAAATCATATTTATCATCACAAAATACCTATTTTAGAGTCTTAAACTGTAATCTTATTTTGCTTAAAAAGTTCAAACATACTTTTTGCAAAGGCTTTTGAAACATTATAACTAAGCCTAGGAAACTTGCAAAATAGACCCGCCCCCTTATATAGAACATGTGCCAGCAGTTGATGGTCATCAGAGTACACATTTAGAGAAGTAAGAGCTAGGATTAGGAACTGTTTGGGAAAGATTATCAAACTGATTCCCCTTCGGGGAACATTGATACTTTTGGAATTAAGTAATTGAAAAAAATAGTGTCTAATGCGTGCATAAAGGCTTCTCTAAATGACTCTTAAGTAGCTAGCCGTCAATTGGGGCTTGTAATGAGATGAAATATTTGGTTAAAGGTCTCAGGAGTAAGATTGGAAGCTCAGGGCCGTCATTAATATGCCTTTTGATTATGCGCACCTTTTTGCACAAAGGGGGGGGGGGTGATTCTTTCAAATGCATCGAAGTTACCAAAACGGTCAATTCCATGTAGGCGCTTCAGCAATGGTCTTGTTTTATAGAGGCACCACAGCATCATGTAGGATAACTACTCCAGGGTTCCTACTCCTAATTACCAACAGATATACAGACATGGGCCTTTTGATCAAGGTAACAGATACCAAACCCGCAAACAGATTCCTTTCCGGGTCATGGTAAGACACATCCATAGAAAAGGAGGTGCCACCGTTCCTAGATACATGTAAGTACTGCCTGTGGCTGGAACCTTAATCAGAGGAAGACAATAGAGTTTGGGTCATCCAGCCACAATTTTAGACATGCTTGTCAAAGTTATTCAGAACCCTCCAAAAAAGACCAGTTGCTCTTCTCTTGGTTGAAGATCTTCACAAAACAAAGTGTCTCATTCAGAGTTGGGACAAGCTTTATACTCCATGTACTTTCCCATTCACAGTTAAGGTGGAACATTTCAGTAGTACACTTACCTCTTTTGAGCTGTTCTGTAAGAACAAGCAAATTAATTATGACATGGTAAAAAATCATCTCACTACTGGAGGAAGGAGAATTTCAAGTTGCAATCAACTTAAATGACACACACGAACACATCTCAATGCATCGTAACTACAAGCAGGCCCCACAGGTTGTGGATGCTGACAAATGGTATAATGTCCTGCTTTCATATTTTAGATTAAATCCAGTGCTTGTTGTGTGTAGCAGATATCTGCCCATGTTAGTGGCATGCGTCCACATAGACGCAATCCATATGTACCTGTAGCTGGCAACTGGTTGTTGAATGTGAATTCGTACCAACAGTACGAGAACGATAAAAACAGTACTTGGCGTGGCACTTCCTTCATTGTTTTATCCTAGAGATGCCAGCCAAAGGTTCACATGTGCAATCTCTGGTTTGAGAGGTGTCTCAAGTTTGTACTGTAGCAGGGCCATGTCAGCCTTTCATCATTCCAATGTTTACAAATTGATTACAATAAAGTAATAGAAACACATTCTTTGAAATGCCAAACACTGTGGTAGGAAGCGTGACCATTGTTAATGTGTACAGCACCATGGTCTTCTCTGATTTCAAGAGCTAAGCACGTTTTGCCGAAAAATGGCTGGTTTATAGATCATATACAACAGGAAGATGTTATATACACATATATATACACACACACACTGCAGCAGGAATGGTCTGATAAATCTCAACCAAATGAGGACATCAAAGAGACCGTCTGCTGAAGATAACTAAGCAGTGTTGGTGCTGATTTTAACATCGATGGGAAAACTTCTAGTTTTGCCTGGTGATGTTTATTTTATGAATGCATTGTTGCATCACTACAAAATACAGGTTTCACGCAAAGACCTGTAGGCGATCCTAGTTTATGGTTGTAAATAATTGAGGCACTGGGATACAGTGATTTGTATTACTCTTACGACTTATTACTTATCTGTAGAATTTATTAACCTAACTACTTGTGCAGTAGAGCATTTTACAAACAAATATGCATAACACTACAAGGTATGGATCAGCAGTAGTGCATAAGAAATGAGTCAGTCTGCTAGTGTAATCTGAAGAGATGAGTCTGCAAGTCTTTAAAGCTCAAAGGCTAGACTTGAGTGGGATGTGATCTGGGGTAAGATGCCCCCACCTGGGGAGTAAGCAAGAGTTGGACTGCTTTGGTATTTTTGGTTTTTGTAAGTTTTTTTTAAGAAGGCACGATTCTTCTCCTGTCGTTCATTCTCCTTTTGTTGTGTAAAGTTTTCCCCTTAGCCTTTTGCTTTTAGCGTTTAGCTTTGGGGGTTATGCAGTCTACTTTAAAGCAAATTGATTCCTCCAGGATAAGGCAGTAAATCGTGTTTAGGGTCGAAATGATGTGATGTCTTGGGACCCTTGACCTGTTACGCTGCTGCATGCAGGGTGTGAGCTATGTAGTTGAGATTTCAGGAAAGGCTAGTCCATAGCGAATAGTGCGTTTTCTCTGGTTAGAAGAGTGAGCACTAAAACGTGCACTGCAGTTGTCAGTTGTGATATCTGAGTGGGGATGTATGGTTTGAGATACTTCAGCAAATGATTTGAAGACAAATTTAAATAGAATTAGCCTTTGTAAGATTAGCTGTATGTTCTGTCATGTTAGGGTTTTGATCTATGATACAGCCCATAGATTTGGCCTAGGGGACTTGATGATGGCGAGATTGTAAGGTGAGGAAGCCATGTCTGCCGATTCGCCAACTAAACTTGGTGAACACACCAAATCTTCTTCACAATAACTCCCAAAGGTTTAAATTCAAAGTTAATGGTGGTTTGTGACAGCACAGCATGATTGTGCCCATTAGTTTTTAGGGCTCGCCTAGCTATTGCGTTTACGCAATCGTTATGCGAGACTCTAGTAAGATGGGTATTTTAAAGTGCTCCCAAAAGTGAATTGCATGGCGAGCACACGCACAATTACGTGCATCGTGCCGCCATGCAATCCGTTTGGGGAAGCGCTGCAGCCCACTGGCGCCCTTGGCATCATACTTCAAAGGGTCGGCTCCCCCGTCTGGAATGCGCTCCCCCGCCAAGCGCGCGTGCCACGCTCTGCCGCGTCTCGCCGTGACAAATTTGCTTTCAGTTTCGCACGGCGGGCGCTCGCTCGCATCCGGACCACTTTAGAAGCCGGGCTTGTCTTGTTTTCTTTGTAATACGCATTTGTTCTCTACCTGGCTCCCCTCCTTTTCCTAGGCCTTTGTCTCTCTTACGACCCCATTCCCTTTCGCTTATGTCTGTATTTACTGCTCTCTCTCTCTTTGCTTATGTCTGTATGTACTGCTCTCTCTCTTCGCTTATGTCTGAATTTACTGCTCTTTGTCTCTCCCGCTCTCCCCATTCTATCCTGCTCTCTCTCACGAGCCTTCCATCATTTCCTATCTCTAACCTGTGGTCCCCGTCTACCTTCGCCCTCTCCCCTCTTTGTGCCCGCTCCCTTTCTCGCGTCGCCACCTCTTCCATCATTGTACCTCGCTGTCCCTGTCTAACCTGCAGTCCCTGTCTAACCTGCAGTCCCTGTCTACCTCGCGCCCTCTTTGTGCCCGCTCCGTCGCCACCTCTTCCATCATTGTACCTCACTGTCCCTGTCTTTCTCGCGCCCCCTCCCTTCCAGATCTCTGTGTCACTGTGTCTCCTTCCCTGTCAGGCCTCTTCTTTCCTCCCGGTGTCTGACATTTGAGGGTCGCTAATGAGCGCCTCCGCAGTCTGGATTCCCCTGCAAATAATTTAGCTACGTGTTGCGTAAGAGCCTAAAAGGCTTTCTGCTGCTACCGTGCTGCTTGGCGGCCATTAATATTATATCAGGGCCGGTGCTGTTGCTGTAGTGCAGTTTCAGAAAAAATTTGCTCTGTAGCTTTAAACATGCAGCTTTCCATGCAGAATTATGCCAAGTAATTCTTAGTCTGCAAACTCGTAATTGCGTACAGAGATTCCCGTCGGTACCGGAAATTCAGAATTCCTTGAACGGCTGCATATAGTTGCTCAATACTATGTCCATTTCTACTAGTTGTGTTTGATCAGCTTTTAAGAGTAGCATATGGGCCACTCCCCACCCCCCCCCCCCCCCCATATCTAGTCTCCTTCTAGGCCACTTTTTCCATTTTGCTTGGACGTTTGATCCTCGTCTTTTGGCTGCCTCTTTCCCTTCTTAATAATTATAATATAATACTTGGGTTTGTATAGCGCCGCTAATAACCCGTGAGGGTCTGTAGGCGCTGTCCTTAGGCAGGGGGAAGTGATTTGCCCAGAATCACAGGATGTTGAGCACACAACGAGACTTAAACCTGGATCTCTCAGCGCCCAAGTCGGCTGCACTGGCTGTTAAGCCACACCCTCCCCTTTCTGAACGTAGCATTTGGACCACTTCTTTGTCATTGACTCGAGTCTGGAACACGTCCAGGGCCGGACTGGTAATTTAAAACAGCCCTGTCAAAAAGTATAAACTTAGACCCCATGTGCACCAAGTGAGTAACCCCCAGCACATTGCTCAGTAGGATTTTATGTAGGATAATTTTGGAAAAGTGAAACCAAAAGGTGCATGTTAACTACTCAATTTTTCAATTATATTTGCCACTTTTACTGACTGCTCCGAAAGGGATTCAAATAAAGATTCCAGTACATTAGTGTTTACCACAGTACCGCGAAGCGCTATTTCTACACAGCTTCTAATCATGCATGCCATGTGCCTGGTGAGAAAAAGGACCTATTTGTTGGTACAGTTATGAGAGGTTTTCTTTTAATGCTTCCATTCAAAAGTCTTTGAAGCTCATCTAACAAGCATTGAAAATGCAACAGGTCTCGCATTTACGCGTGGAAGCTATTGGCATTGTAAAAGACAATGCCTTTTATTTTATGTTTTAAAAACCAAAACATAAATAAAAGGCATTGTCATTTACAATGCCAATAGCTCAAACTCCCGTAAATGCGAGACCTATTGCATTGCAAATGCTTGTTCTTTCAGCATTCCATGAGAGTGCATGCGTTTTTGCTTTCTTCTTCAGGCACTGACTCCCCCCTCCACCAAATACCTTCACTCCGCACTCCCGTGTTAGCCCTTCCTTCCCAAACTCTCACCTCGTCCATTGTGGAGAAGTGTGGCTCAATGATTAGAGCGGCAGACCCTGATGCAGAGGTCTAGGCCGGGACCAGGGTTCAATTCCCCGCCTCGGCGGGTCTTGGGCTCAAAAATTCCACGGACCTGTTAATTCTCGCCTCGGTGCCATTCCAATCATGGAGTCCCACTCTGCAACTCTGGGCAATAGCTTGCTTAATCTCCACAATGGCCCCCACAACGCTAAGGATGCCTGGCCTCCACCTTGGGGGTGCCCAGGAGTGGACGCCTCACAGGGAAAGCCAGGATGGGTTCCACAGTGGTATTCGTACAAGCGCCTTGAGACCCTTGCGGGTGAGTAGTGCGCTATACAAGTATCAATTTACATTTACATTGTCCCTTCCGCTCACCTCCCCAAATCTTCTTCTTTTTTTTTTTTTTTTTTTTTTTTTGCTTTCCATTTTTAGGTCTTGCAGAGGTCTGCGAGGCTAATTTTTATCAATACAGTTTGAGAAGGGGACTTGGAGCCACGTCCCTTCTTCCCTTTGGCTTGCGTCATAATTCAGGCTAAACGCTGGCTTTCTATTGTAAAGGAGGCTTTTTAGTCCCTCATTGTTACCGCCCTGTCCACTTTTGGCCCTGCCCACCCGGACTTGATCTTTTACGTGCGGCGTGACAGTCTCCTTCATTAGTTAATACATGCTATATTTTTTTCGGTGCAGTGCGAGACGAGGTCTCAACACGCGCCGATCTCCACATACTCCATGCACCGTTCGTGAGGTGTTTTACACAAGGCATGCCGATATATTCTCCTATGAGTGTTTCCAGCATTTCTTCATTACATTTGGCGATAACTGGCCAGCCACAGCCTGGAGAGTGGCTAAGGACCTATGCAGTCAGTGGGGACGGAACATGACGTTTTCAAATTAAACACCACATCGCATAATGCATTGCTGGTCCCATTTTGTAACTGGCAACATTTATTACAGAAGGAGTTCCATTCCACTGTGTTTTTGCTTGAGTCTTCCTTCTCTCTTCTCTGGGGCGATGGCCGCGCCTCCCAAGGCGTGCACGCGTTCCATAGACTGCTGTAACCCACCCACCACCTCTGCCCAGTGCCCTGCTGCCGACTTCCAGCGTGGCGCGTTGGCTGTCCTGTGGAAGAAGAGCTCGAGTTTCTGAGCCTCTGCTCCTACCTCCCCTACCATGGCTGATACCCGGCTTCCCTGGCGAATGTTTTTAGCCGCATTAGCCGGAATCTACCTGTGTGCTTTCAGGTCGCTCTATGTGCAGGTCCCTGGTGAGTAACACGTACGACAGTGGCTACATAAGAGATCACTAATCAAAGGGGCATAGAGTGTGTAGACAGTTGTAAAAAGAGGAAACGGCGGCTGAGAGGGCAAAGTATTCCGTTAGCCAGTCGGTGAAATTCACGCTTTATGTAGCAAATCTGTACAGAACACCTAGAAATGCTTGTTTTGGGACAGTTAGTGTTACACCCATTTGTGGAATTAAGTAGAGGGAGCAGATGGGCAATGTTCGAAAAGGGTAACCGTGTGGGTGCGAATGAAGTGGCGGAACCCTGGAATGGAGGGGATTGAACCCGGGAGCAAAAGGCAAGAGAAAGGCCAACTAGATAATGTTGAACAAAAAGTATAAACTAATGGTGTGCAAAGTTTATTTTGTTTGCATCCTTTGTAAACATCTAAAGTAATTTTTGCTTAGTGGTTTTTTTTCCCCCGTTTTTTTTGCTTTACCACATTCCATTGAAATATTTACTTTTTTCCACCAATTTGTTATGTTTTCCTGTGTGTAGCACTAAAACAATTTCCTTGGTATTTGGACTCCTGTATTTGGGGAACTTAATAAAACAACACTCAGTTTTATGTAGCTTATGTTTGTGTGGGAATAGTGGAGAGTATGTTCAATCTATCTCTTTAGAAGTGATTATTGTGTAGATTAGTATGAAGGTGAATTGCGTTTGATCTTAGGAGCTAATTGAAGAGTTTTTGCTTTTATGCGTCACTGGAGAAGTACAGAGGTTTTTCCTGTAGTGGGTATGGACGATAGTCCTTTGCTCTGTTAGAGCAGGTGCTCATCATCTATGCGTAACAAATTTCAGTGAGTGAGTAGAATAACTGTATACCGTGCTGATTGATAACATTTGTTATGTCGCAGCCATCTTTACCAGACACTTTGTAATAAGTGATCTGAACACTTTTGCTTTTTATGCAGTTGTCTCCCAGATCTAGTATCTTGGTATCTCGTTGATTGCCACCCAGGTCATGCCAGTTTTCGAAGGCCTGTGTGACTATAAAGTATTTAAGCAATACTTATATCAAGTAGAGCTGCTGTCCTTGAAGAAACGGGAACAATGTACTGCTCTAAGCTCACTGGCTTACCAAGTTCTTTCGTTTATAGTGCAGCTATCTGGTTGCGACAGACTTATTGGGGACATTTCGATAGCTGATCTGGAAAGCAACTCAGCCCATTGCTTTTTGTTGCTTTCTAGTCAGTGGTTTTATTTGTTTTAGTCTGTCCAAGTAGTCTCCCCCCCCCTTCCCATGAATAAGTGCATACTGACCATGGTTCTGATTGACTCCTTTTATCCTTCCAAAAGTGTTCGTTTTAAACAAGTTCATCTAGGGCCTTTCCTATATTTCTGTGTGCAGATTTCATTTCTTACCTTTTAATACCAACATCATTTTAAAGCCTTAAACAAAACTTTTAAATACATTTTCTGTGTTGCTTCCCATGCCTCATGTTGCTCCCCCACCCTCAGTGATTCAGCCAACTGTGTTATCCCCCCCCCCCACCCCCCCACCCCCACACACGTGTTACTCCAACTTGGATCAGTAAACAAAAAGAAAATAGTTTGTCATTTTGTAGACTTGCACATGCCAGCAGAATAACACAGCCAACTGCTTAGCCTTTTCCTCATGGTCTTTGATTTCAAATGTTTGTATGTGATAAAAGACATTGACATTATACAACACCAATAACTCTAACTTAATCAAAGGCGAGACCTATTGCATTTCTAATGCTTGATTAATTTTCCTCTCACTGTCTTAAACGCCAATATTGCAGCCCTGCCTGTCCTCCCCCTCCCCCCCCCCCCCGGTCTGCATTTGCTTTCCCCCAAAGTGCTCCTCCATTGCTGCCCCTACCCTTTCTTTTGCATACTTTAGGGGGAGGGTTATTGCAAGGCCCGAACGCTGCCTTTTGAGGACAGGCTGCTCTTTCATAGTTGCATTTTGCACAGTTTAATTTTTTTATTTAATGCTCTAGGATTGCCGACCGCCATCTTGGAATAGTAAGTTAAAAAAATAAACATTTGACACAATGGTGGCTGCATTACATGCTTGCTGATGCATGCATATGCGTACACCATCAAGTTGGCCCACCATAGTGTCATGAAGTGCAAGTTAGTCATTGTGCAAATGCGTATACAAGTCATTGTGCTTTTTCCTCTTTTTTTTTCCTGGCAATGCTGCATAGGCATAAAGCATTTTTTTTTGTCGCTGCTGAACATCTTATGCAAATCACATCGGCAAAGTTAATAGATCCAATAGACGAGACCTGTGGGCTTTGCCAGTGATTGTTAGTTTTCCTGTTTTCTAACTGGCAGCACACAGGGTGGGGAGTCTGAATATAAGCTGCGTGAATATTTGCAAGTTACAATATGTTTTAGATCTATTCTAGGTGGTTCTGATTCATGATGCTGACTGTCCCAATTGTTCTGGTTGTCAGGCTTGGATGTTTTTTATTCTCGGCATAGATGGCGTCCTCGTGGCTCTAAGGTTCGGTGACCTCATTGACTCCACTTGTTCCTTTTCTCCCTGCCTCCACCACACTTTGTACCTTTTTATGTTAACTGTGAGGCTCACATATTTGTATTCAATGTCCTCCATTCCACTTCAGCAGAGCATGGCGTGGCGTGGTCAAGGCCAGCTGGTGTGGAGGCAGCAGATGTGAGGAAGGGACACGCTGCCTATCCTCCTCTTCCTCCCCTGAAATGCTGAACTGTTTGGAAATGGTCAGGCTAGCAGCAGGGACTGTGTTTGAGCTTTATTGTCCGGCCCAGTCCACAACAACCCTTCAAGGGGCCTGGTATAAATGGATACATCTTGACCAGAGGGCACATTTAAATTCATACGTTTTCTAAGCTCTGTGTACCTCAACGGCTGCACATTTTGGCGTGACCCATTGCAGTATAAGGACCGCTTGATGCCTGCATAGCGGTGCTTGAATGGGGAACAGTACCTCAAAGGGCAAGGGTGTGGTAATTTTTATATGGGACTCTGGCATGTTTTAAGAGGGCCTTTTCTTACAAGTTGTTTTCAAAGAAGGCTGGTTTGAAATCTATTTAAACATTTCAATCATGGAATTAAAAATAGGTTTTAACACATTTTTAAAGTAATTTAGCAGATTCGTTAACAGAGTTCTACAGTGCTAGCCGACCTTGACCCTTATAAGGAATACTAAAGTTCATCTTTGTACCCCCTCCATTTTGAAAAGCACCATTATCAAGGAAATATATATTTTTTTATCTTTCCATTTCGCTGTAAATTAGCAAAAAAAATTTAGGGAGACACCTAAATTAAAGTTTTTGAGCACGTTCTATTGACAAGGGAGTTAATGATTTTCTTCTTTTGCATTGCAGGTAGAGAGATTATTTTCTACAGAACACATCAATCATTATATCCAATTCCAGTATGTTTAAGAAGAATACAGTTTGGGTTTTAAAGAAGAGTCTTCAATATTAAAGATATAGAAAATAATTAAAGCATGACAACTCAGAGCATTAAATTAACTATCTTCATACGGTCGTTGTGAAATGTACAGTTTCAAATTTGTTTTTATTACGTATTTATTTAAGCACGGCTCTACCATAGTTTAGGAGTTAGCGTGCATCACAGTAGACAATGGAACATAATGCAGCCTCAATAACAATCCATATCATAAAATTAAACAACTGTTAGGAACACTTGAAAGAGTACCAGGAGAACGAGTAATGGAAAGGAGCAGTAAGCCCATGTGACTAAAACAATAGTAATAAGCAGGGAGACCGAATAGGGAAGCGGAAGGTGATAGAAACAAGCCTAAATAAAAGAGGAGATTGGAAGAAAAAGATGAGGGGAAGAAAGGAATGGCATGAGGAATTGAAATTGGATACCTATCCAGATTTTTTAAGGTGCATTTTGCTAAACATTTTGTTATTGGTCTCTGGTTGGATCAGCTGGAATAAAAAAATTAAAATATTACATTTCGTAATTTTCTTTTTGAGTTTGTCATTTCGTCCATTTTTAGATTATCAGGCAAGTGTTCTTTTTATTTGTTTACATTAATGAGTTGGTTATAGGTTTGGCAGCAAAATGTAAATTCTTTGTTATTAAAGTGGCTCCGATGGTGTCATCATGTTAGAAGGTGGGGTTCCGAACTTTAGCAATTGTGTTTAAATATTTTTTTTCAAAAATTGGCTAATATTTTGACCAACAGTTCGTCAAGGAAGGTTACCTTATAGCATGAAGTGGCATATGTGTTGATCGAGTCTTTGTCTATGATCAAAGACAAACTGCACTTATTCGTTTTTTCTTTGGTGAGACAGAGTAGTCAGAGAAGGTGACTTGATTTATTGCTGTGCCCTACAATGCATTGCAAAGTCACATTTTCATGACCTCATTGGATCGAGATAAATAAAGATTTGACCAGCCACACAGTAGTTGTGCAAACAAGGCACAGCAAGTAAGAAGCATTGGCAAAGCCGAAAGGTCTCACCTTTGGGACTTCTTAGCTTTGCCAGTTGGTTTTACCCATCACTGATGCTGTACAGCATGGCTAATCGGGGGGTGGGGGGAAGCCTACACAGGCTGGATCATTTGGTAGGCTTGCACATAAAGATGCATGTGCATTGCTACAATATGACACAGGCAGTATTTTGTCTTTTTGTTTACTGATCTGAATTGGATTGCTAAATCAAAAAAGAAAAAGAAATGTGAACGGGTGGGGAGGCGGCAGAGGGTGGAAAGTAAAAGGAGGGGTAGGGGACAGAGCAGAACTGGGAACTGAAACCGGCCCTGGCAAACTGCTCAGCCGGGCCCCCTGGGATGAGGGGGTGTGCTGCCGAGCTGTTTGCTGGGGCCGGTTTCTGCCAATTTTGTTACAGGGGGCCGATATTGCCGACCCCCGGTAACAAAAATGGCCCCCAGGTGCCCAAAACCGGCCCCCACCGTGGCGGCCCACTGGGGAAACGCCTGATGCCTGCTACAGCCAGTCCGGCCCTGGTGGGGGAGCAACAACAAAGGCCTGCGGAAGCAATAACAAGGGCCGGCAGAAGCATTAAAGGTGTACGCAGCACTGAGGGTGGGGGACGGAGTTAACAAAGGGAGACCGAGCACTGTAGGCGGGATGGAAGTGAAAGAACAAGAAAGAGTGCAACATGGAGTTAAAGTGCAAAGGAGAGTGGCTCCAAGGCCGAAGCTGTATAAAAGTGAAAGCATACGTAAAAGTGGTTTGAAGGACTAAATTATGGAAAATTACACTTTTATGTTCTGAAAACAAATGTGCTGAAAAATGAAAAAAACAGAACAGTGACAAACATGCTTGCTCACAGAGCACTTTAGCAAAAGAAAAGACAGTTCCTGAAAAGCAGACACTTGTGGACAAGGAGCCAATCAGAGAGCTGGTAAACAGGCTATGTTTCACAGGAGGGACAATGACTCGATGGACGGGCTAAATCCAATAAAACGAACTAACAGAAAGCAAGAAAATTAAAAGTGATGAAATAAAAAGCCAGTCGAAAGAAATTGACAGAGTTGATTCCTAGGCTATAAACAATAAGTCTTTCACAGCCAGACAGCTGTGCGCCGGGCAGATTTTGATAACTCGGGGGGGGGGGGGGGGGGGGGGGGGGAGATATTGTCTGGTCGCCTTATTTTAGTAGCTGTAAGTTAAGAGCGTACAGCCTGGCACATTTTACACAGGGAGTGGTTGTTGAAGAGTAACACCAAATTACTATTGTCCCTTTTCCAAGCCAGTGATTACGTCACGAAATTAAAAGGCATTTACTAACTCCTTCCTATATAGTTTATTTGAGAACACAGGATAGCTTCAGCTTTCTACCGTGTGGTACGAAATCTACCAATAACTCAAAATGTACTAAAGATGGTGTATGATGTGCTTAGAACATCTCAATGAATTCAGGCCGAGTTGCCACCATCTTGAAAAGTGACGGGGGTGCCAGGCCTTACTTCCTAGAAATGCTAAAAAGGACAAAACCTTAAAAACAGGTAAATATAAAAAGCGAACTCTAGGAAATCATTAATCAAAACGTTCTACACTAACCAAGGAGTACAACTATACTTTGGTGTTTTGTTAAGAATATTTCCTTCTGAGAGTTATTGTCAGGAAGAGGTAAGAAGGACAGTGTGCAAGTCTATCCTATTATTGTCGAGGTTTTATATGATCAGTAATACTAAATTGTTACTAAAATTGTTAATGACTTTGCTTAGGAACGA
This sequence comes from Triturus cristatus, assembly GCF_964204655.1. Classification (NCBI taxonomy): domain Eukaryota; kingdom Metazoa; phylum Chordata; class Amphibia; order Caudata; family Salamandridae; genus Triturus; species Triturus cristatus. Next base: position 865,221,659 of record NC_140581.1, read on the forward strand.
TATTACTGTAAACCATTTTTAAACTAAACAATTACATGTGTTTTATGTTAATAACCTTTCTGGTACAGTAAGTCATTCGTTCTTGTTGGTAGTGAGAGAGATTCTCACATCTGTTACTTTTGCTGACTTTATATGAAAGATCACTTTGCGTTCCCAGCAACGGGGAAATGTCCTATTCAATGACATGATGTTAGTGAACACAGAAAACTACACGATGCTTAAAAACTAAGGTGAAAAACAGATTGTTAGTAAATAAGCCGCCTGAACGCAACACTTGCACATCTTGGCGCTATGCTCATGAAGTGGGAAGGTCTTCTCGAGGTATATAAAGAGACACAGCCACCTTGCAGCTGAGCTCACCCACAGTAATTTGAGATAATTGCTGCAACAGCATTTCTGTTCAGATGTGTTCTTCCACTGTTGAGGCAAAAGCACTTTTGTAAAAATGAATGTCGGGGGCCACCATATCATAAGTTTGTGCATCTTTGGTTTTTATCACTAACATTTAAAGCAGGAATTTGTTTTTAAGGAGCAAAGATGCAATGCGCCTAGTGTGCAAGGCAAGGGGTTTTCTCCCTGTGTACATTTGGGTCTTTGTTGATTGTCCTTGTATCACCCCACTCCTAAATAATATAATATTAGAAATGGAGAGGCATTTTTTTCCTAATGCCTTACTGAGTTAAAACAAGAAACTCCCACTTATAATGTCAAAGTAAATGTGGATGAAGATAAAATGGATGAGTATTTTAACAAACCTATGTTAAAAAACAATTAGCATTTATTGATAATAGCTAATAATGACGACTTTAAAAATAGATCTATGTGAGTCTCTACAATTAAATATATTGAGGAAAAAAGAGAAAGTTAAGATTTTTACAAAATCAGAGATAATGTGGAAACCATAATAGGCGCCTGGCAATATGGGCAATCTAGTTAAAGTTCCTTTTGAGCATAGGATGCCAATGACTGCTCACAATAGCATTCTGCATGCATTTAAAAACTCCAGTGCAACAACCTAATATGACTCTCACGCCATACCTGTAAAAAGATATACAAGTACTGACTTTCTTGCACTACATTAAATTATTTTGCTAAATATACAACTTTTGTAGTTCCCACGACTGTCTGGAGAGCCCATAAGAGCTCAACATTCATAGTTTCTTTATTATGTTCTAGAATCTGGCCTTCCCTATGTAGTGCAAGCTTAATCCAAGGGCCCACTGCATACATTTTATTGTGAACTGCTTCCAGAAAAAATCATTTGGTCTCCATCTCTTTTTCTTAATTACTTGTTCGTAATAAGGTTTTAGCCATTTAAGTTCTCAAACAACTAACCATTTCAGCCACTTGCTCTGAAATGGTTGATTTATTGCCTCTTCAAACAGTAGAAAAGTAAGAGTTGAGTTTTGTATATCCAGACCTCTATATACCTTCAACTTTATTCTAATAAACCAATTGACATGCCCCGGAGGCTGCGCTTGTCCGTTCCCAAGTACAATTAGACCTACATGGATAGCCCCTTGTCACTCTCGCACAGCAGTTCTCTTGACAGAGTGAGAAGAAGCTATGCATCTTCAAGCTGTAGGCAACACACTCGGACTTGCATTACCCCCTCCCTTTTGATTGCCGTGATTATTTTTTTCTTTTTTCACTTGTGTTGTAAAGGTAGAGCCCGTAGTTCATTATTACATAGCATGACCCAAGTAGTTGTAGGACCCCTGAACTCCTCTACCATTATAGAATGCGTGTGCCATATTTGAAGTAAACGCTTTAGACCGCTTCTTGATTCCTCAGACTTTGTGTTCTGAACACATCTTTTCCAAACTTTATCTCTGCAAATGAGCCTACGGCGTCAATTAGTACTGCGTTGAGAACCCTGTGGTCCTTGACCATTCACCCACCAACATTATCATCTTGATTTCCCCCCCCCCCCCGCGCATAGACTCTCAAATCCTGCCCTGCTAATGTTTTTTTTTGTTTGTTTAAACAAATGCATTCTTACCTTTATTTTCTACCTTTTTCTTTTTTTTACAGTTTTCTGTGGTGGTGCAATTCCTCTACATTTCTCTTCTTCCATAATTCAGGCAATCATTTGTTTTTACACTCTTACATCCGTTCTTGAGACTGAAAACTCTGAAAAACAAGAGGTATATTTATTTGTCAGTTATTATTTTTCAAAGGTTTTTGAGCAATATTTTAAATGGCTTCCTTGAAAAACAACTAAGAGTTTGGTGTAATACTGTAGAAAAGGAATAAAGTATCCTGCAGTAATGCTAATATCTAGAGTGGAAATGTCATATCTCTACAACACCAACTATGTATTACATAAAAAATAATAAATACAAACTGCGTCCAAGAAAATTTAGAAAATCCCTGTAAACTGAAACCAACAACCCTATGCTTCTGAAATCACTGATGGTAAAAAATGACAGAACTTTACGAAACCATAATCATTCTGCTTCATGACCAAAAGAAGCCATTGAGCCTCTCGTTCTGACAAGGGGCATCTGAGAGTGTGCTTTTTTGAAGTAATTCTGCATCTAGGAGTGGGTTATGTTATTCAGATCAATACACACCAGTTTAGAAATGTGTGTATATTCTCCGATTCAGGAAGTGTCTCCGCTATGACTAATGCAGCATTCTCCTTAATATATACGCTAAAATAAAGAAAGCAACACAGCTCTTAATGGCATAATCCAGAAGGTCACTCAAGAATTGATCCCTCCTCAATGACCATTCACCCATGGAGAAAAAACATTTAAAAACATGTGAAAGGTTATCATCTTCAGACCCTTCATAAAACCACAAACATTACCAAAAATAGTTCTAGTGCTGGAAAAGCTCCTATTAGATAGGAGTGGTTCGGGGTATTTAACGCGTATTTAGGAGTCCTTGATTGTCCTAAATTTAGAGCTGAGAAGAAAAGATGGATTTTACAACATTCATTAGGACTAGAGGGACAAAATATTTTAGAGGATTTACCTAAAATAGTGAATTATGATGCAGAAGACGAATTGGATGAGTACGAGGAAGCTGTTAAACATATGGAAACTCATTTTGATAAACCAACTAACTTAATTGTTAGAAGACGTACAATTTTTTCACAGAGAAATCTGATCCTGAGTCAATTGATATGTATGTAGCATCATTACGTGTTTTCGCAGCAAAGTGTGAATTTGTTAGTTTTACAAATCAGCTAATAAGAGATCAGTTAGTCACCAGATGTATTAATAAAAGTATTCAAGAACATCTTTTGACCTACAAGGATCCGTCCTTTAATGAAACTATTGACATAGCCAACAGTATTCAGAATTCTATCGGATATTTGAATGAACTAAACAAATCTTTTGGATACCAGTGGTGTTCTCGAAAATTAATAGCCTGGTTTGTCTAATATTAGTTTACAACAGAAGAATAGAGTTGTATCTGATTATTTTTGATTCAGGTGTGAGTCGATATTGCTCATAGCATCTTATAAACAAAGCCCAGCACTAGAGAAAGAATGTAACAAGTGTGGTGTTTTGAACCATTTAGCAAGGGGTTGTAGAAGCATGAAAAATGTGTAAGTTAATTCTGTATTAGAAGAAGACTCAGAACATATCTCTAAAGAAATGGAATGGGAAATATGGAGCTTTGTGTAAAAATCCTTTTGAGAAGTTTATAGTGGAAGGAATTAAGATTCCTCTGTTAACAGATTCTGGATCTAAGATCCCGATAATTTTGAGTCAAACTTTGTATGAGTGGTCTTACGCAAGATCTTTTACCTCCGGATGTTAATCCTGGGGATTAGGATGGAGTTAAAATAGATATATAAGGATACTTTGATAACTTTGATACAATTCAAAGAAGGTATAGCTGTGGGGAACGTGTATGTATGAGTTGCAGGACCAGATATTTTAGAATGGCATCATCCAAGCACTGGTTTCCACCCCTGCTGCCTCACTCCGACCTCCTTCTATCTCTGTCCTCTCTCTTCTCCAGTCAGTTGCCAACTGCCACTCTGAGATGGCCTCCCAACATTCTAAACTGCCTCCCACTGTCACAGGGTTCTAGAATGTTCCAGGAGGTTCTGGTGATGTCACAGGTGACAATGGGCGGCCACCATTTTGTGTCTCAGGCCCTCAGACAGAAGTTCCAGGGGTAGGGAAAATGGCTCCCTGACCCTGCATCAACACTAAAAAGTCTTGTGGTTCCCAAAAAGGAAAAATTATAACAGGGTTTGAGGCAAAAGTGGGACAAAATAAATAATGATGAGGAGGGACCACCCAAAGGGCTGACAGGTCTAACACGCGTCCCCCCCAGCTGAAAGTGGGGAGAGCTACCCAACCCCTTGGGAGTTCTCATCACTAAGGCGGAAATACCTTGAGAGACCGTCTGCATTGGCGTGGTCCACTCCAGGCCGATGTTCCACCTGAAAGTCCATTCCCTGTAGGGAGATAGACCACCTTAGCAACTTGGGATTCTCCCCCTTCATCTGCATCAGCCACCGAAGGGGTCTGTGGTCGGTCTGAACTAGGAAGTGCGAGCCAAACAGGTATGGCCGCAACTTCTTCAGAGCCCATACCACGGCAAAGGCTTCACGCTCTATTGCACTCCGCTTCTGTTCCCTGGGAAGTAGTCTCCGGGATAGGAAGACCACGGGTTGATCCAGACCCTCTTCATTGAGTTGCGATAACACTGCCCCAATGCCATGTTCCGATGCATCCGTCTGGACAATGAACTCCTTGGAAAAGTCTGGGGCCCTTAAGACCGGGGCCTCGCACATGGCTTGCTTCAATTTCACAAAGGCCTGCTGGCAAGCCTTCGTCCAGACTACCCGTCGAGGTTGTTTCTTGGACGTAAGCTCCGTGAGGGAGGCCACAATGGTACCGTACCCCTTCACGAAGCGGCGGTAATATCCTGTGAGGCCCAGAAAAGCTCGGACCTCAGTCTGAGTCTTGGAGGGTTCCCAGGCCATGATTGCCTCGATTTTTGCCTGGAGGGGTTGCACCGCTCCCCTACCCACCAAGTGCCCAAGGTACACTACCGACCCCTGCCCGATCTGGCATTTACTGGCTTTGATCGTTAACCCAGCGTGTTTCAGGGCCTGGAGAACAGCTTGCAGGTGACGCAAGTGATCCTCCCAGCTGTTACTGAAGACGCCAATGTCGTCCAGATAAGCAGCAGAGAAACTCTCCATTCCGGCGAGGATCTGATTCACCAGACGCTGAAACGTGGCAGGTGCGTTCTTGAGCCCAAAGGGCATCACGCAGAACTGGTAGTGGCCCTTGGGCGTGGAGAAGGCTGACCTTTCCTTAGCTCCATCAGTCAGAGAGATCTGCCAGTACCCAGAAGTAAGGTCAAAGGTACTCCAATATTGGGCAGCTCCCAGCCGGTCAATCAATTCATCCGCCCTTGGGATCGGATGAGCATCAGTCTTGGTTACTGAGTTCAGTCCCCGGTAGTCCACACAGAACCTCAGTTCCGGTTGGGCACCCGGTGGTACAGCTTTTGGTACTAGTACCACCGGACTGGACCAGGGGCTGCTGGAAGGTTCAATCACTCCTAGCTCCAGCATCTTAGTGACTTCACTGTGAATGCTGGCCTTCACCTTGTCTGTCATCCGGTAGATCTTTGACTTCACAGGTGGGCTGTCTCCTGTGTCCACGTCATGGACGCACAGGTGAGTCCTACCCGGAACAAGGGAGAACAACGAAGAGTACTGCCCCAGGACCTGGCGGCAGTCCTCCTGCTGTTCAGGAGTTAGGGACGGGGAGAGAATCACTCCCTCCACCAACCCATCCTTCTCTTGAGACGCAAATAAGTCGGGGAGAGGCTCGCTTTCCACGTCCTCTGCTCCGTCAGTCACCATTAACAATATGACTTCGGGCCTCTCATGGTGGGGTTTGAGGCGGTTGGCATGCAGCACCCGTAGGGGCTGACGAGGGGTCTTCAGGTCCACCAAGTAGGTAGCCTTACCCTTCTTCTCCAACACCTCAAAGGGTCCTGACCAGCGATCCTGGAGGGCGCTAAGCTCTCCTGGTTCGATCACCCACACCTTCTGGCCAGGCTCCAACTCCACCGGGTGAGCATTGTGGTCATACCACGCCTTCATCACTGCTTGGCTGGCTTCCAAGTTGTCAGAAGCTTGCTTCCACAACTTAGCCATTTGGCTCCGGAAGGCCAGCATGTAGCTCACCACGTCCTGGGGAAGCTTTCTGGGAGTTCTTTCCCATCCGTCTCTCACCAGGCTGAGAGGTCCACACACAGGGTGCCCATACAAAAGCTCGAAGGGGCTGAAGCCCACTCCCTTCTGTGGCACTTCCCTGTAAGAGAACAATAGACAGGGTAGGAGGACGTCCCATTTCCTCCGCAGGCTTTCAGGCAGACTTCTGATCATGCCTTTCAAGGTTTTGTTGAACCTCTCCACCAGACCATTGGTCTGGGGGTGGTAAGGAGTGGTGAACCGGTAGGTCACTCCACACTCCTTCCACATCGCCCGCATGTATGCTGACATGAAGTTGGTCCCCCTGTTGGACACAACTTCCTTGGGAAAACCCACTCGGGTAAAGATTCCCATCAGGGCCTGTTCTGCTTGGGTTTTCGGATCAGATAGAACCCGCTCAGCAGAGCCTCTCTAACCCAGCCAGAACGTTACCCCCTCCCTAGGGTCTATTCACACTAGTAACCACATATATATATACCACCTAAGGACAGGGAATTCCTAATATATATATATATATATACACACACAAGTGGCGGCCTCGCGATCCCAAACGGACCCAGGACTTCCTACCCAGACGGCAGCCTCAGCCTCGCGATCCCAGACGGACCCAGGACTTCCTACCCAGACGGCAGCCTCAGCCTCGCGATCCCAGACGGACCCAGGACTTCCTACCCAGACGGCAGCCTCAGCCTCGCGATCCCAGACGGACCCAGGACTTCCTACCCAGACGGCAGCCTCAGCCTCGCGATCCCAGACGGACCCAGGACTTCCTACCCAGACGGCAGCCTCAGCCTCGCGATCCCAGACAGATCCAGGACTTCCTACCCAGACGGCAGCCTCAGCCTCGCGATCCCAGACGGACCCAGGACTTCCTACCCAGACGGCAGCCTCAGCCTCGCGATCCCAGACGGACCCAGGACTTCCTACCCAGACGGCAGCCTCAGCCTCGCGATCCCAGACGGACCCAGGACTTCCTACCCAGACGGCAGCCTCAGCCTCGCGATCCCAGACGGACCCAGGACTTCCTACCCAGACGGCAGCCTCAGCACAAGTTCATCCTATGATTACCATAACATACAACTATTTATCAGATCACACAAGAACCGCCAGTTTGAGCACAACCTGTTCTCTGGTTCGAGGGGCTCCTCTCTCCCTTATTCAGTTACCACTTACCTGATCAGGGTTAACATCTGTTCATGTCAAGTCACAGCTGACTAGAAGAATAGGCTACCCTCTTATACAAGAACACGCAGCACATGTTGATTCACTACAAACTTGGTACTTTATTACTCATTACATACGCAATCACATAACATTACTATGTAACACATAACCTGCAAAGAAAAGTGAAAGATTAGGTTGTACACTCTAATAAGAAAGGGGTCGACATCACCTTAGTCGTGTGTAGCCTGCACTCAATGGTCATCTAGGTTCCCTTCTCGTCTGTGCCTCGGCTCGCCTGGAAGTCACACCTCCGCAGTCACGGATCTGTTCCCTTCTCCCTTCTCCGAGTCACTGGGACCTCTTCCTCATCGGCTACTCTCTCCTCTCTGGCTATTCTGCTAGAAGAGTATCTGTCTCTCGGTTTTTCTCCGCCTTCAAGTTTGTCATCTGTCTTCCCTGGAATAAGTAGTAGCTTTACTGCTAACGGCTAGATGCCGCCTACGGACTGAAGTAAGTGCCAGTATCTGCCTCAGACTTTCACTAATATAGAGGTGCATTTCCTCATGGAAAATTCCGGCCCGTAACCTGCCGCCCACCAAATTCTTGTACCTCCCCGTACCAAGGACACTTTCCCAGCCGGCCGGCCTGATGTAGTGTCTTCGGCATGAAGAAAAATACAATCCTTCGATAAGGGCTGGTCTGAACCGGTTCTCTCCAAGCGAATAACACCTCATAACTAAAACATCCCCCTTAACCTAGAAGCATCTCAAGCTGCCGGAGCAGAAAGAAAGATGGAGTCTCTCCCGTTTGAGGCCTACCAGGCCTGAATTCAGCACGGCTCCATGAAATACCCTCACTACAGGACAGGTTATCCCTAATACTAACGAATCTATCCCCTAGGATATGTGTGCAAGCCCTGATCTATGGGGAAGAACACAGGATCATGTCGAAGTGCCTAGTAAAATAGGCTCCATTCACTACTCTAACCCTTAGGCTTGAATGGTAAGAGACTGAAGTCACCCTAATCACCCGTCAACACAATAGGGCCGGGAAAATCGAGCAGTACAGGGCCCTAGCCACAACAAGTGCAGTAATGGTCCTCAGAGGTATAGCCTCTGGGTACCGTGTGGCATGATCCACCAGAACCAGGATAAACCTGTGACCAGCTGTAGTAGGCGGATCTAACGGACCCACAATGTCGATGCCCACCCTTTCAAAGGGGGTGCTAATGACAGGAAGTGGTTCCAGGGGAGCTTTCAGCTTCACCCCTGTTTTCCCACTGGCTTGACAAGACACACACGTCCGGCAGTAGGTGTCGGACGACACTTTCATCTGAGGCCAATAAAAGTGTGGGACAAGCCGGGCAAAGGTCTTGTCTTGCCCCAGGTGTCCTGCCAAGGGGATCTCATGAGCCAACTCCAGAAGGAAGGCTCGGTAACGTTGAGGGACAACCAAGGCCCGTGACGATCCGTGCATGGGTGCCTTGGGTTCACTGTAGAGGAGGCCATCCTCCCAGTAAATATTGTAGTTCCCCTCAACGTTCCCGGCTGCCTGGGCTTCGGCCTGTCGCCTCAGTCCCTCAAGGGTAGGACACTCCCTCTGGCCCTTGCAGAATTCCTCCCTGGTCGGCCCTCCCTCCACGTGCCACTCGGCCGGGATGGGTAGGTTCTCCAGTTTGGTAACATCCCCCTTCCGCGGACTCCTGGTCCACCACCTCCGGTGGCCTATCCGTCACACGGGGCGTGGATGCCGAGGCAGGCTCCTCCTGTCCTCTGTTCTTCCCTTGATTGGCAGCCGGCGGTGCCTTTGTTCCAGGCTCCCGCCTAAACGAACTCCCCCTCCGGGTATTCGCAGACCTTGTGCTGACACAGGCCCAGTCAGGTGTACCCAGCATCTCAGCATGAGTCCGGTATTCCACCTCCTTCCAAGCATTATGCTCCATGTCATTCCCCAGCAGACAATGGACTGGCACGGCAGGGCTTACGGCAACTCGAAGCGACCCTGCAACCCCTTCCCATTCAAATGGAACCTCGGCCACCGGATAGTGGCCCATTCTGCCGTCAGCCATCGCGGCAGGGTGGAGTGCATCGGGAATCACCTGCTCTGGAGACACCAGTTGGCTACGTACCATAGTCATACTGGCTCCTGTGTCTCTCAGAGCCTCCCCTCTTTGGCCGTTGATGGTGACCCACTGCCCATACTTTGCGGTATTTGCGGGCACCTGGATCTTAGGAACCATCTCCCGTTCTCCCAGGGACACTAAAGTGACACCCGCCCACTCCCTTCCCTTATCTAAAGGCATCTCCTCCCCGAGCACTACACTAGCTACTCCGGGGGCCTTTCCTCCAATGGGAGGGGGTGGTCTTTTCGTTCACTTCACATCTCCCTTATAGTGTCCGACACCACCGCACTCGAAGCAATGGACAACCCTTGGCTGCTGACTCTGGCCAGGATTAGGGTTTCTGGGTGGGTTAGCCCTAGGGGTGAATCTCGTTCCCTTCCCTTGGGAACTATTTTGGGGGCCTTTAGAGAACTCCGTTTTCTTTTCCCCTCCCTCTTTCTTCTGGGGGGCGCCCTGTCCGGTCTTTTGAGAGTCCCCTCCAGTCCCCCTTGTGGACACCCGGGTACTAGCCCAAATGTCCGCCTCCTCAGCAAGCTTCCGGGGATTGGTCAGCTTGCTATCCACCAGGTGTTGACGCAGTTCAGGGAAACATTTTTCGAGCAGGTGTTCCTTCAACATCAAATTAAACAACCCCTCGTAGTCCCTCACCTCACTGCCCTGTATCCAACCCTCTAATGCCTTCTTTGCATAGTCCAGGAAATCCACCCAATTCTGTGTGCCCAGTTTGTGGCTACCCCGGAATTCTGTCGGTACTTCTCGGGTGTTAGTCCAAACTTCCTCACGAGCGCCACTTTCATGGTGGGGTAGTGGGTCTGTTCATCCTGCTCCAGGGCCAATAATGTATCCCTGCCAGCTGGAGGCATGTATTTATACAATCCCCCTCCCCAATATTTCTCTGGAACCCCATGGACTCTTAATGAGATCTCATAGGCCGCTAGCCACTTGGCGATATCATCACCCGCACTATAGCTAGCTACTATGTCTTTTGGCAAATAGGGTTTGGATTCCCTGGTGATTTCTCTTTCTTCGCTGCCACCACTAGGAACAGGGTGTGCCCCGACCCGTAGGATCTGGAGATCTATCTCCCTGAGCCTCAACTCGTGAGCCATCCTCCGTTCCTCTTTTTCATTCTCCAGCTTCGCCAAATCCCATGTGAGTTGTCTTTTCTCCCTCCGGTCAGTGAATTCGGCTTCTAATAAGCCGTTGCTAGAGACACTGCTGCCCTTCCTTGAAAGTGTTCTGGTCCCCGCTACTAGGTCCCCCACCTCAGGTTGGTACAAACCAGCCCCCTCGCTGACAGGCTCTCCATCCCTGTCTTCCTTCTCCACCTTACTTTCTCGTCGTGCCTCCCCCCAAGCCCTTAAGCTGGTCTGGAGTTCACCCTTCTTTGCACCTTGGGGACAAAACACCCCCTCTCGCTCACAAAACTCTCTGAGTTGGGCCACAGTATAAGTTTCAACATCCTCGAATACAAACTCCATTTTGCCCACTCAGGATAGAAGACAGTTGCTTACAGAATCTATGCAGGGGGGTACCTTTTATAATACCTCCTCCCACCACCAGAAGTAAATTTGGAAAAAACAAAACTCAAAATTAGGAAGTCCGCTTGGAGAAAACTCCCGGTGTAGGCCTATGGACTACCCACAGTTATTGTCGAGTAGACACAAGCACAGCTCAATCCCACCACTGAACACCAATTTTATGTTGGAAACCGGGCAACCGGGTTAGCAGTCACCAGGTTCCCAGCACAGTGGTAGCTTGGCTCGAGCGGTTGGGGATCAGGCACCGTGTTAAGCGTACGTCACACCCTCACAATAACCATGCATTCATCCGTTCCAAAAACGACACTACACCATAAAAATAATGCAAGTCAAGTTGAAAATATATATGTCTTTTATCTTATTTTCTCTTAGTTGCAGGTTTCATAACATAAATACAATACCATAAGATTTTCCTTTAAAAGAGCAGGTCAATTAAATAATATTACATTGGAATTTCAATAAATAGGTTCAGGTCAACATTTAGCAAGGAATAAATAGATGTGCAATAAATACAGATGGCAAATAAATACAGTCAGACAATAAATACAGTGCAGGAATAAATTAGTGGATGACAATAAATAAAGCACCTCAATAAATAAGGTAAAACAATCAATGACAGTTACAGTTCAAATCATTTTCATGAGGTCACTTGGTCTTACTTTGCCCATACACAACTTAAGGACACTTGGATGGCATGGGGGTGTCCCACCTAGATTGGTCAAGGCTGGGGCCTACACTGAGGCAGAACAAGAGTAATCTAAAGATCTGGCCCTCCAAACCACACAACCCTTTATGGAGGTCACTGTACCAGTCTCAGTTCACCCCTGGCACTCCCAGGCTGGTTCTTTTAGGGCTCCACAGGGCCTCAGATGCCCCCTCTACCACTTACTGTCCTTTTCACGATGATCGGCTCCGCTCGGCGCCGTGTCGACGCCGTGAGGCGGCTCCGGATCGATGTCGCTGGGCGGTCTCGACTCGATGTCGCTGGGCGGTCTCGACTCGATGTCGCCTTCCGGCGTCACAGGGACTCTGACTCCCCACTTCCTGGTGTCTCCGGAGTGCGATCTCCACTCCCGACCTCCGGCGCGCTTCACCTCGGTTTCCGGCGACTCCGGTGGACGGACTTCACTCCCCCGTCGACGCCTCACCTCGACCTCAGGTGACTCTCCACTCGACCTCCGGCGCCTCTCCACGATCTCCGTCGGCGCCCTCACCTCGACCTCGGGTGACTCTCCACTCGACCTCCGGCGCCTCTATCGACCTCTGGCGGCTCCGGGTACGACGTCTGCTTTCCGTCAGCGCCGCTTCTCCACCTCGGGCTCCAGGTCTCCAGGCTTCTCGACGTCAGGACTCCAGGAGGACACTGCTGTACAGGTCAGGAACTTGCTGGTCGTCTTCTTTAAGGCCTTTTCACAATATTTAGGTCCTTAAGATGGTTTTTCTGGTCTTGGTCCCACACAGAGCGCTAGGCTGGGCTTGGTCAGTAGGGACTAGCATCAAGGGTGGGTTTCTGAACCCCACTCCAAGCACTGGTTTCCACCCCTGCTGCCTCACTCCGACCTCCTTCTATCTCTGTCCTCTCTCTTCTCCAGTCAGTTGCCAACTGCCACTCTGAGATGGCCTCCCAACATTCTAAACTGCCTCCCACTGTCACAGGGTTCTAGAATGTTCCAGGAGGTTCTGGTGATGTCACAGGTGACAATGGGTGGCCACCATTTTGTGTCTCAGGCCCTCAGACAGAAGTTCCAGGGGTAGGGAAAATGGCTCCCTGACCCTGCATCAACACTAAAAAGTCTGGTGGTTCCCAAAAAGGAAAAATTATAACAGGGTTTGAGGCAAAAGTGGGACAAAATAAATAATGATGAGGAGGGACCACCCAAAGGGCTGACAGGTCTAACAAATGGGAAATATGGAGCTTTGTGTAAAAATCCTTTTGAGAAGTTTATAGTGGAAGGAATTAAGATTCCTCTGTTAACAGATTCTGGATCTAAGATCCCGATAATTTTGAGTCAAACTTTGTATGAGTGTTCTTACGCAAGATCTTTTACCTCCGAATGTTAATCCTGGGGATTAGGATGGAGTTAAAATAGATATATAAGGATACTTTGATAACTTTGATACAATTCAAAGAAGGTATAGCTGTGGGGAACGTGTATGTATGAGTTGCAGGACCAGATATTTTAGAATGGCATCATCAAGATTGTCTAGGGCTCTAATTGAGACCTGGATTTTACCTCCACGTTCTGTGTATAAGTGAGTTAGAAAGTTCCACTGTGAGCATGGGATACATTTTGGATCAATATCAGGATATTTTCAAAATGAACTTGGAATGGGGAGTAATTTTGAGCATCATATCAAGTTAAAGGAAGGGCGCCTGCCTGTCATGCAGAAGTTATTTAGTCTTATATTATTTATTTGGAAGAAGTTAACTGAACTTTTGAAGAATTTGTGTTAAGATGATGTATTTGAGCTAATCGATTCCTCTATGTGGCTATCTCCCATCGTGGTAGCCGATAAGAAAACCAATGAGTTGAGAATGTGTATAGATTTGCGCAGTTTAAACAAGGCCATATGGATTGATGTGCGTCCACTTCCAAAGGTTGAATAATTATGTCCTTCACTTGGGCTGCCATAGTTTCAAAACTTTGACATGCGCTCTCCATATCATCAGCTTGTTCTTAGTAAAGAATCTAAACATCCCACGGCTTTTGTTACCCTGGATGGTGTTTTTTAATATTGTAGAGCACCATTCTGATTAGCTTCAGCAGCAGCTACCTTTTAAAGGGTGATTGAAGATGTTCTGAATGGAATCCTTGTTTCAATTTTCCAAGATTTGTTGATTCTTGGGAAGGATAATGCTGAGCAAAATAGTAGGTTGATTTTGGTGTTGAGTGCTATGGCAGAAATAGGTTTAAGTTTGAGAAAAGAGATATGTGTCTTTGGAGTGAAGGAGGTTGAATATTTAGGACATGTAGTGTCATGTAAAGGAATTGTACCTAGACCAGGGTTACTGAAAGCCATTGTTGAGGTGGCTTACCCCAAAGATCGATGAGCTTTGTGCTTTCATGGGTATGTGTGTTTTTTTGCGCAGTTTATTCAAGATTTTGCTACCATTGCTGAACCTTTATTAAGTCTATTAAAAATAAAAAATGCTAAATTCGTCTGGGGTGTGGAGCAGCAAGGAGCTTTTTATACTATTAAGAAGAAACTTAGTAATGCACTTTAAGTCCTTTTGTACCAGGAAAAAAAATGTGTATTACTTAGGATACTAGCAATGTTGGTCTTGGGGCAATTTTAACATAGGAAAGTGCAGGATGAAAAAATACCATTGCGCTTGCCTCGCGTTCTTTGAAGCCTCAAGAGACCTTGTATTCTCTTACAGAATGTGAGAAGCTAGGCTGCATTTGAGCAGTAGAAAAATTGTAATGCTATGTTTGGGGGTACTCCTTTTGTTATCAGAACGGATCACAAACCGTTGAGTTCCATTTAGAATGGTTCAAATGTCATTACCAGTAGGCCTACTGCTAGACATGGTCAGACTTGGTTCTAAACTTGAGGAACATCATTTTGAAATGGTTTACATTCTTGGAGGGAAGAACAAGAAGGCGGACTGTTTGTTACGTCTTCCAGATTCACTGGATTCAGATGTAAGTGATAAAACTGGAGATGTTGATGAAGATGTCGAATGCATGGTTGCCAATATTTGTTGGTCAAATGTAGCATGCGTGAATTAACACAATGCTTTAAAGGAAGACATTATTTTGAATAAAGTAAAAAGATTTATTGTTACTCGAAGTTCGAGAGAAAAACAATTGTGGTGTTACAAACTTTTTGCAAAATCCAGGATGAATTATCCATGGAAAATGAGTTTCTTTTTTGCGGAGATAAATTGATTCCACCCTTTAACATTAGAAGTGAGTTGTTAACTCTGTCATGAAGGGCATTTAGGTATGACATCTAATGAGAAAAGACTAAGAGTTCAATTTTGATGCACTGCTTCATGGCCTGAGGAAAGTGTTCCTGGTGTTACCTGTGGACGCTAAATCGTTAATTACAAGGAGCGTTATACTTCATGGAGTCGACTGTTGTAATGTGCTTCTTTTTGGAACCCCTAATTATCTGCTTAAGAGACTACAGATAGTCCAGACAGTGAATGGCAAGTCAACTTTAAAGAGAACCTGAAGATCCTCACCATCTACTGCTCTTAAGAGAACTCCATTGGCTCTCCGTGGAACAGAGGATCTTTTTTAAGCTTTGTGCATCATGTTCAGGGCCCTTCAAGATAGGGGCCCTGTGATGTCGCAACTTAGACTGAAACATTGTTCCAGGGAGGTGTTTGCGGTCTGCCACTTCAAATCTCTATTAGCTACCTAGGTTCCAAAAGGTTTGACAAGGTGGACGAGCCTTTTCAATAATAGCTGCCCAACTGTTGAACGAGTTTCCGTCCACCTAGTCTGAGAGTGCACACAGACCTGCTGAAATTCTGGAAAGCCTTCAAGATCTGGCTCTTTCTAAAGAAGTAGATGCCCAAGATAGTACACTTTTCTGGGGTCTTCTGTCTAAAAAACTTACACCTCAGCGCCAGAATACCAGTCTGGTCACAGTTTGCTTCATAAATGCTTAAGTGAAATAATGAAATGGTGGCCTGGAATGGATAGAGATGTTGAAGAATGGTTGTCCAAGTGCAGTAACTGTCAGCAAAATGATAAAGGTCTTAAGACGAGGGTGCTCCCTTTAACAGAAATCGACACACCTAAAAATGTCTGTGAAAGAGTTGCCATAGACTTTTTTGGACCCTTTCATTATCTTCCTGTACAACATAAGTGTGCCATTGTTTTGGTAGATTATATTTCTAAATGGCTGGAAGTCAGATTTGTAATAGAAATGCATTATGTCTTACCACTTTAACTGATGTTATCACTTTTTTAACTGATATTTTTGCCAGAGATGGTTTTCCTTCCAAACTAATGTCGGACAATGGTGTGCAGTTTGTTTCTAAAGATATGATGACATTTTTGAATGGTGCTGGTGTTAAACACAAACGGTGTAGTTTATATCACCCACAAGCAAATGATATTGTAGAAAGATTGGCTTGAATGGTTGTCGAATGTGTGTGTGGAGCGTCTCTGAGAGGCGTGGATGTTGAAGAAGCTGTAAGAGCTATGCTTTGGCCGCACTGTAATACCCCCAACAAAGCCACATGTATAACTGCTTTTTGTGCCATAAGGCGAAGAAAATCTTCTGATTTTCTGAAGCTGGCATGGTTGTGTAGATCTGGAATTCTGGTGGATGATGTGTTTCAAAGAAGTACTGAAAGAAATGTGTCTCAATATGAAATCAGTCTGAAGCAAAGTCGAAGTAAAGTTAGGTTTGATTCCATCAAATGTGCAAAGAAATTTAACGTTGGCAAAGGTGATTGGGTTTGTGTTAGATTACCCAAAGTGGTTGTGAGGAAAGGGGGGGTGAGGTTCTGTCAACCCCTAATGGTGCAAGCAGTGACTGAGAATTCTAGTACTGTGAGGTTGAAAAATGGTCAGTGGTGGAATTGCAATAGGTTTGTAAAAGGGAGTGTGCGAAGGTGTTGTTGGGTTCTAAATTTCATGAATCTGAGTGGAAACAGGAGGAGGGTGTTTATAAATGTTCTAGTTTTGGTGTTGCTCTTTCTGGTTTGTTCAGTTGACGAACATCATACAGGGTTTAGTCACTGCCAGGAAAGTTTCAACATTATACCATGTAGTAATTTATGTTGAGCCTGTTCTAGTTTCAAGATTATAGTATGTATTTATTTAGGTAAACAATTGTCTATTTATGTATGCAATTTAAGATTTTTCCATTTTTTTTAGTTGTGTGTGAATTTGAAAGGCTTTTGTTTGAAGAGCGGGGAGATGTGGTGTTTTGGAATTCTACTCATGAGGGTTCCATTTTGGAACGCTCCTGAGTAGAGCTCGTGGGACCGTTGTTTGCAAATGACAGTTGGAGTAGCTTGTGCAGAAGAAGGTTGTGACAATCGCTGTCTCCTTTTATTCCTCGTTACTTGAAAATAAACTTTCATGTAACCTATCAGATTGGATGCTACTTCCATCACATTGATGGAAGAGTGAAGTCCTTATTCCCTACTGTAAGGTTGACAATCCCTCCGTTGGCTTTCTCCCACCTGGATAAAGATAACAAGCTATTACTCACCAGCCTCTTTGCTCTAATGCTGACCTGACTGAATAGCTTCCTAATGGCTTCCTCCTAGTTGTCACCCACCTCATCAGAAAGAATCCAGAAATCTGATCACGTCAGCCCATTCTAAAGGACCTGGATTTCTGCCCACCATGTCTGCCTAACCAAGACCTGTGGCGTTGCGCACATACAAGCAACAGGAACTGACACACAAATGTCAGTGCATACTTGCCTTCATTCATACGGGCGTTATTATGGAACTCAGCAGCACTCTTTATCTAGTTTGGCAAGCTAAGAGGCTGAATAGACCATGTGGGTTAGTTTATCGGAAAAGCGGATTGTATTAGAACTGCTGCTACCAGAATTACTTTCACTGAGAAAATGTCCCCGGAAAATGGTCAATACACACACCGAATCTACAGTCTGGGTCCCTATATTAGCAATTTATCTATTAGCTGTCCCCCACACACCCCATTATGAGCGAATCTGAACATCCCTCCACTTGGCAGTAAGACCTAGAGCAGTTGCGGGAAATCTCTTCTTTTAAAAATCTAACTATTTCAATTCAAAGTCCCTTATTATTTCCTATGTGTAGGAAACGGTAATACAAAAGCCAATAAATTAGGTGCCATGCTAGTAGCAAACATGTAGCAGCGTTTAGAAAGACCATTTTATTCACCAGAAATTCAGTTGTCAGTGAATGAATACAGACTGAAGCTTCTTTTCTTAAGATTGGCGGGTGTGCCTATTAATAGGCCAGCCAACTGATGAGTTTTGCTTCTTCTGGAAGTTTTTCACTGGTGTGTCAACTCACCTATTATACAATAATTTATTATTATATTACCTAAACACTCATCCGAAAACTAAGAATAACCAGTTGTAAACCTAAATATCCTATTTTTAAAACCACCGTCATGCAATGGCAATACCACAATATAACATTGTGTTGCACACATTTATTCAATTATTTGCATTTTTTTTTATAGTGCTTTGTGTACCACTTTATAGCCACTTTATAGAAATTCTGTATAAATACACCATAGAAAGCCATGATCAATAACTATGGACGATATTTCTACATGTTCCGTGAATAAGGAAGATTAATGCATTGCTCTAACGCCAATACAGCTCCCCAAAATGGTGTTCCCCTGCTTTGTTTTATTAAATGCTTCTTTTAATCGGTCATAATTTCATATATACACTGAAAAAACAAGTGAAATTCATGATTGGGTAAACTAACCATAACGCCATCACGCTCTGCTTATGGACTTGCATATTATATCACTGCTGACATCATTGATGACATATCTGTGATAGTGCTATTGATAGACTGTCAACCATAAAATTAAAAAAGAAAAAAGGGACCTATGGCCGTATGCAGCAGGTCTGCGGAGGAATGGGCATAGCGCCTGCCATACAGCCAGGCTGTGCTACCAATTTCTGTTGCACATGGCTAAAAGCCATACGCTGTGGTGGTTGGCTGCCTTTGAAAGGGTGGGTACAGGGCCGGGCCAAAGGTCAATCCACTTGTGTGGAAGGCTGAAGGCCATGTATCGCGGTGGTTGGCTACACAAGACATTTTAATAGAGGCCAATGACCACTGCACGCAGTCAAAGATTGTGCACAGCAGGGACAGTCAGGTGCATGGCCTGGCCATACCTCGGGCCGTACAGCCACCCCGTACACTTAGTTAACAGAAATGTGTTGTAGGGATTTTCCACATTTTATAGGTTGGGCTCATGAAATGGCTATCTGCCAGGCTGTGAGGCCAGTCCCCGCTGCACACAGCAGAAGGTTATGCACAGTGTGGGTTGGTCGCTCCCATTAAAGTCTGATACTACAACTAAAGCCCAGTGCACATGACCAAAGGGAGATTATTTGTACCTGTGTATACTGACATCAGTGATGTCATTTAACATGTCCTGAGTGAAGTCATATGTAAGGTCATAAGCAGTGCATGATGGGAGCTCGAGTTCTAGTTAATCTAACTGGAGAATTTCAATTTTTAGGTTTTGTTTGATAACCATAGAAGCACTTTAACTGTTTTTTTTTTCCAGTGAATAGCTGAGGTTTTTTGTTTTTTTTAACTAATTGTGAAGTCTTCTAACCAAAGCTAGCCATAACTTCACTTTAACCTCTGTTTCTTTTCCTTCAACTTCCGACTATTTCACATCCATCTGTGTTTTTCGCCTAACGTATTTATTGCCAATCCACATCATTGGCTAGGTCCAGCACCCAACCTGACGTGGGTGGCCAACCCAGCTGTGCATGTGCATTGGCCATGCGCAGCAGTGGCTGCCCACATTGTCTGGCTTTCTGCTAAGTAGTGCGCCCAACCCTCTGCAGACTGCCAAGTGCAGTGAGGATTGGCCTCAAGTTCTTGCCTTCAGCCAGCCCTCTGTGCCCAACCCGCTGCGTGCAGCCAACCCCCAGTGGGTATGCCCAGAGGGCATTCATTGCTGCGGTTGGCCATACACAGCTGTGGTGCAACAAATCTGTTGTTCAAAACATTTAGTTTTTGATTCACGAATCCAGAGACCTCAAAGCCCTGTAGGGTTGGACTAAGGGAATGTTTGTGTGCAAATGATTCATCAATCCAATGTTGGAAATCATTTGCTATATGCATGTATATTTGTATATTAATTGGAAAAAAACAAAGGTTACAGGGACGTTACAGTTGGGCTCAGACTTCACTCATACAATTCCATTGAAATTCAGCAGTGCACTGCTTATGAACTCACATATTAAATCATGTATGACATGGTCAGTGACATCACTGATGACATCTAATGAGTGTAAATATTTTGTAAACATTTCTGAGACTTAAAGATATATACTAAGCTACTATATAAGTAATTTACTATTCTTTCTGAATACTAATATGTGTTACTATTTCTAACGTGACCCGAGTGGTTGTGTGACTGTAGCCGTGCATGAGTACCTGTATGGGTGTGAAACTGGGTGTATGGGTGTGTGAGTGGCTGTGTGGGTGATTGAGTGGCTGTATTAGTGAGTGGGTATGCCAGTGGCTGTATGGGTGAGTAAATGGCTGTGTGAGTGACTGTATGGGTGGGTGAGGATGTAAGTGACTGTATGGGTGAGTGTCTGGCTGTATGAGTGAATGGGTGTGTAAGTGGTGTATGGGTGAGTGAGTGGCTGTTTGAGTGGGTATTTGCTTAAGTGAGTTGGTGTGTGAGTGGTGGATTGTAAAGTGAATGTCTGTGAAGTGCTGTATGGGTGAGTAAGCGTATGTGGGAGTGCTTGTATGGATGTGTGAATGGGTATTAAGTGTGGTTGTGTGAGTGGCTGTATGGGTGAGTGGCTGTATGAGAAAGTGGGTATGCGAGTGGCTCTATGGATGAGTGAGTGGTTGGGTGAATACTTGTATGGGTCTGTGAATAGGTAGTGCGATTGCATTTGCACCGCTTAATATATGCGCCCGCCTCTTTTAATCTGCTAAACGGTGGTACGCAACATGGTGTACCTTAACAACCATAGGAGATTAAGTACCACTTTTTGGGAATTGTGTTCCCAAATCGTGGCGCGTAATATCACAGCGTGTCAGTGAGATGCAGGATTCCAGCTCATACATTCCTACACTGTACACAGTGAGACTTTGCTATTTCGCCTCGCACAGGACTGCAGTTTAGTATCGTATTAAAATAGGATGACTAGTTCACCTGATGCTTCACTTTTGTGCGCTTTTCAGTCCCTTCATCTTTCTGCAGTACTTGGTCCATTCTGAAAACTTAAGCAAGATTCACTGCATCATGTCTCACGCCATCCCTGATCTGTGCGTGTGTGAGCGCCGTCGTTTTACTAGAGCACAGAATATTTCCTGTCCCTCCCTTACTGGCGACTCTGGAATGAAAGCGCAAAATGGAACGTGCACTGTGACGTGAATTCGTTATGACTCATTGGTGACCTCGTAGAATTCCACACGTAAACTGCAGGTTAGCATTCCAGCAGCACGACAGAGGCTGCAGGTCATGCATATGATGCAGTTGTGCGTTAGAAACTTTCATGTGATGCATACATGTTCAGTACAACCGTTTTAACTGGTGCCAGCCGAACTACAAAGCATGATGTAATGTTTTAACTGACATGCAGAGATTTGCCACTGTAGTTTTGTGAGTTGCTGAATTCTCTTAGCGCGCACAATTTCAGAGTTTCTTGGACTGGGAGATTTCACAGCGCCTTTGTCAAAATGTTGTTGCAAGAAACCTTTAAAACCAGCATTGTCAAAGCCTCTAGGTTTTACTTTTTTTGAACCATTTATTTTTGCCAATGTTGTTCGCCGATTCTGTGCAGCATTAGCGTTTTGCAAAATATTATTTGTCCATGCTGCACACTATATGCAAAAAAAAAGAAAGATGGCAGGATGACTAGGCTTTTGTCGTGCGCTTCTACAGGCATGTGCATGCTTCACCAGGCACGTTGTGCTCCAGCAGAATGGCACTAGACTGGTGTCGTTTTCCTTTATTTTTAGTATTTTTCTTGGCTGATCTGAGATGGTAAACACTACTTCGATCAGTAAATTAAGAAATGGAAAAAAGAAACGTCAGGCGCGCGAAAACCCGTTTAGAGTAGCAGAACACCTGGCAACAAACTGGAACTACTAGCAAGCCCCCCCCCCCCCCCCCCCCCCCCCCAAAATGTAGATTTGTCCACCAATGGTGTGGGAGCAACAGGTAAGGGGATAAAATGAAAATAAAGCCCAGTGCGGGAATAATTGACAAAGAAGCATACGAATGAGAGAGCAAGAAAGTGCATAGGTAAGGAGTGAGGGAAAGTCAGATGAGAGGGAGCAGCACATGAGGGTGAGAGTAACGCAGCACAAGGGCAGATGGGGAAGCAAACGTGAGAGCAGCACAGGAAGGGAGAGAGCAACACTGAGCATGTGCTTGGGTGAGTATTTTAGGGAGGGAAGCAGCACATGCAGGAGAGAACTAAACAGCATATGCACTCTTATGGAGTGCTTAAGGAAAAAGAAAAAAGTAGACCCCTAAAAGTAAGTGGTTGAAGGATAGAAGCCTTCCAATCAAAATGGTGGTAAAGAGGAACAAACAGAAAAAGGGGGAGTTGCCTCCCCCTTTTTCTGTTTGTTCCTCTTTACCACCATGGTTGTTAATAAAAAGCAAGAACATTAGAGTGGCAATAAAACTAATCAACGGTATGCAATGGATGGTCTGTAATCCCACTGTAATTATTTTGTAAGTCCACAATGGGCCTTTTGCAACCAGATAGCTGTGCTGTTAGGTTGGCGAGATCTAAAGAGGCGAGCGACGGCATTTCCTCCATGTCATACATTCTGCTTTTGAACTTCTTTTGACAGAATACGGCCTGCGGCTTGGCAGTCAGATCTATGTTAAAGGAATGTCGAACAGTGGCCTAGCAGCGAAAGATGGCAGTTTGCATGATGGTGACCTCATTCTGAAGGTGAGAGTTTTACTGATGTTGCATTTTTTTTTAGTTTATTTCCTGTGGCCTCTTCCTGGAGATCTTGCTTGTTTGTTATTTTGAATGGGGCACTGGCACTACATCAGACCTGTAGCATGTTCATAGCCGATGTCCCGCCAAACGAGTGACACTTGAGTTACTGCAGGAAAAATGGTGAAGGCCCTCGTCAGTTCAGCACAGTTTCTTGTTACCTAAGCGGCAGCCCTGCTTCAGCAACAGCTGACACAATAGTTCTTTTGCTAACGCATCTTCAGCAAGGTCCTCGCCCTTGAAGTAGGATTGTGAAGCATGTGTTGAGGAGCGGTCACGAGTTTGCACCGGACAGGAGCTTGTTAACCAATTGAGGTAGCCATGAGGTGCTGCCAAGCGAGTGCATGAGCCATGATTGGTGTGTGATTTTGTTTGCAGGTATTTGATGAGTGGGTTGCCTCACTAGGAGAGCTTTGTTTCTAGAACAGAACGAACTGCAAGTCCTTTCAGATTTTTTAAATCAGAAATCCGATGGAGCGAGACAGTGTACGTCCTAGGCACACTCCCTCCCTCCACACGCCTGTGTCGAGAGGCTTTCACCTGAGGGACATCCACAAATTGACAATGGTCTCTCAGAGGAAGAAGGGCCATGACCCTCGGGGTACAGTTGACTAGACATGTGGCCCTCGGCTAATTTCAAGCACAGGCAGAAAGATTCCACAGGAGCTTTTGGGACTCATACCACATCTGCTGCACAAGTCGGATGCTGAGGATGGACAGGAGCAATGTATCAACTGGATTGGCCATTCATGTCCGATCACCACTGCAGGACTATCAGCCTAGTGGGTGATAGAGGACAGGAGGGATCCCATGTTCTATCCAAGTGGCAGACCCTGCTTTATGTTTTTCCAACAGATAGGAGCTAAACCTTAGTTTTCCAGACCGGGGTTTGGGGCCTCTTCGCCCATTAGGTGGAACTAGGTGGTGACTAAATCCTTACATCTGATCACATGATGTCTTTTGTATTTTAACACCCCTAGAGCAGGGTGCCAAGATCCAATCAGAACTGCAGGGGAGGGTAAAGGCACCTCAGTCCTGAGGAAGGAGACGCAATCATCAGAAGGCAGTGCCATAGGCCAGACTAGATGAGAACTAAGGGGTCCAGATTTACACACCAATGAGGGTGAAGGTGTCCCAGAATATATGTGACTTGCGGTAAGCTCTGGTGTTTTTGCATGGGGCCTGTTGGCACGATTTTTTGTTCCCATAGCCTATTACAAACCCACTTTAGATTAGGGACCAGTTAATGAAGACCCAAAAATAGTTCTCAACCAGTTGCATGTATCACTTTATTTTAGTGTAAGCAGACTCGCTACACACTGAAAGACAGGTGAAGTTACTGACATATATAGTTATAAACGGAGGTAATTGATATCTACACTTGGGTTACCCACGTGAACGCAAGCTACGTCATCTAGGTTTTGATTTTGTTACGCCGTATCAATGACGCGCAGGTTGGGTCCTGAACACAGTGAGTACGAGACCCACATCTGGGCGTACCCATCGCACTTAGAGCACCTCCCTTTGGAACGAAAAATGTCTGGTGGACTAGTGCATCCAGGCCTGTGTTTGACCTCTTGGTCACAGGTTCAAATCCCGGCAGGTCCTTTTATCCTTCTGATGTCAATAAAAATGAGTACAGTTTGGTAAGAATAAACATCTGTTGTTCAGGGCCCAGTGACCCTTCTGGGTGAACATGCGCTTTACAAATACATGTTATATGATGTATTGAATGCTTACATTAATCAGTCAGACAATGCCCTGTGTTCCTGTCTGACGAGTTATTTGACGTAGCAGTTCGGGCTGACCTTTCATGTTGGAACAGGACCAAGTCTTGATGTGATTATGGCTGGTCCCTGGCTAGAGTTGCACGTTGAGCAAAAAAATACCCTATGCAGTGTTATGCGCCAGTGGCTGCAATTAATTCAAGCATTCATTCTGCTCATCACTTTTTTGGTTTTCTACATTTTTGAATTTTTAGTGCTTGGGACCCACTTAACGGTTAGGCGCTGTGTGATCTTGATCATCTCGTGAATGTCGAGGGCTGCGCTGGCTCCACCAAACCACAAGTAGAATGTGTCCTCATCTGGCTCCTCTGCACGCATAAGACTGACATGATGTAATGGGGCCTAACCCCCATTCCTGCACCACGGGCCAAGATGCAGAAGGGCAGTGGGTGCTTGGGGGAAAGCAGTACTCCGCCTCCTCCACGCGAAGCAAGCGCGTTCATGAACCCCAGCCCTGGCGTCTCCCTGGAAGTGGGGAGTGTGCGGGGTGTTGCAGTTCATAGCTCATTACTGAAGAATTCCGAGTACGTGGAGGAGGGAGCGCCGGGCGGATTACTTCCAGCAACCCTGCTCTTGGGACGTCGGCAGGACTGGCTTTGAGGAATGAGCTCTGTATGAAGTGTAGTTAATCTGACCTGCACAGCACTAAACGCGTATTTTTTTCCTCTTAATACACCCGCAGCTCATTGTAACGTAAGGTAAATAAGATGCAAGGCCGGAGCAAGCGATGTATATCGTCCTTGACAGGTTGATTTCACCAGGGCACCCGCTCTGCTATATGTAACGAAAAACCGAACTACACACTGCGCCATATTGGACTGAAAGTCAAACAAGCAAGGAGGCAGGTTAGCATGCGTCTCGAGCAGCTACCAGCGTGACCAAATTAAAGGCACAGTGACGCGTTAAGGTAGTAATTGGTTGGACCCCGGTGGCTGTCTCTTTTCCTTTGAGTGAATGAGGGACGAGCGCAGGGTGCATGTTTTGATGAATGAGAGGGCCTTTCTATTTTAACAGTTGTTGGTACATCGCTTTTACTTCGCGTTCTCGTGTCCCATTCTGCTCTGCATCTTCGATTGTAAATAACAGACCAAGGAATAGGTTTCGAGTCGGATTAAAAAGGGAGTGCATGGAAGGGCTCCCATGGTGTTCAATGAGCGCTGGGATTGCGAAGGAAGCCAGGGGTGGTGCACCTTGAGCAGACAATGTATCTATAGTGAGCCATTGATGAGGCTGTAGAATGTGCTATGGTTGCTTGTCAGCGAGCTGACAGCAGCACTGCCCACCAAGAGACACTGCACAGCACCTTACTGTAACACACATCAAGAAAGCGTTATTAACCTACACCCATCATAACCTGAATATACCATATAGCCTTAAAGCCCCCCCCCAGCCCCCGCAGGCTATACCGGCCATTAAAGGCCCTCTCCAGCGCTTGAGGCCCTCACCTTCAACTTGGGCCTTTAACAAGGTAGCAAGCCTTTAATAGCTGATATAGCCCCTCTATGGCGAGCTATAAGACTATTAGAACATTCCAACAGTAAAGGGCAGAATGTTCTAACAAATAAAAGAAAGGTCTCAGGGAGCCTGAGGGGATCTAAATCCCTTCGTGCTCCAACCCGCCCCCTTGCTCCATGAGGCCTTTGTTCACAGCAACAGCTGTGAAGGACAAGCATTGGAATGTTGGAGCGCCAGGCTTCTACCAGCCATTAGAAGCCCGGAGCACTCCATTGCTATCAATGGATCTCCCAATATTCCAGTGTTCTAATAAACTGTCTATTAAGGCATCCAGCATCAGGTTCTATCTACATCACAGGTGCTAATTCATAACACCAGTGTCAAATCCTGAGTGATTCTTGAAATTGTCTTTCAAGCACACACCAGGAGAACCATCACATTTGCAACATCTAACACCTCGAACGGATGGACGTCCATTCTCTGATTTTGAGGAGCAGTTTTGTGGTGTCTTCTAACATGGCCTCATGTAAAAGAATGTTTAGAGGGCCTTCTAGAGAGGTGCTTCCAGATAACAAGACTGCTCTTTGCTTATTATTGAATCTGCCCAGTTTTCATTGTGACAAATCCGTGACATTGGCTTTCATTTGTGTGATTGATATTTTCAGATCAATGGAACATCAACAGAGAACATGTCTTTAGCTGAAGCCCAGAAGCTCATCGAGAAGTCCCGGGGGAAGCTTCAACTGGTCGTCCTGAGGGACAGCAAGCAAACGCTAATTAACATTCCCTCGTTAGAAGACAGCGACTCAGACATGGAAGGTGAGATCTCATTCACACTAAAGCTTTCCAAATTTAAACCATATGTGAATTTTAACGTTTTCAAGAAAACATTTCTAAAAGAAATTACGTACCTAAAAACATAAGACATTAGATTAAAGCTAAGAAAGTGGTTACGTAGGTCAGTGTTGGAGGTGATGACTCCACCACTCCCAACACAAAGGCAGCACGTTATAGTTTCTATTATACAAATTGATGTTTTCAGGCACAGCAACATTTTCTTAGAATCATAGGACGTTGTGGTCAATTGCCAAATCTGAGTTTAGAATTGAAGTCTCCAGGTTCCTAAGTTAACAGGGTAGACCCTGGATCACATTTCCTCCCCACACCTTTGTAAAAGTAAATTCTTTTTCAGAGGAGAAAGTTTCTTGACTTCATGTCTAGACTCGCTCCGTGGAGACCTTCGCCTTCAGCCAGTCGTCCCTCAGTTGCCTCCTAAATAGACCTGTTCATTCTCTTCACTGTTTTTGTAGAAGCATGACTTTGCTAGGTATCCAGATCCTCACCTGCCTTCTTGAACTCATCCGGGACCTCATAATTGCCTGTCTCCAAGTAGGCCGCCCTGTGGCTCAATGATTGAAAAATACAGGTCTGTAGATCCCACTGGTGTAGTATTGATTTCTAGCATCGCCCTTGGGCTCTACCATACTACACATCAGTTGTGTACTCTAGTTCTGTGTAAGGACTGACTTGGCAACATGGGTGGTGTGATGCATTTAGGTGAACAGTTGCTAGAGTAATGCTTCCTTTGCCATACATGGTTGAAAATTCTCTTCGGATCACTGTGACTGCTCCTCATGGCTTACTGTTGACCAACTCTGTCAATTCAGTTCATTCATTTATTTCCAATAGAGATTCCTAACCTGTGCAGAATTAGGAAAAGTCACTTGTTGTGGCCGTGAAATAATAGCATTAAGGCATCAGCACACAAAACAATATAGTTCCTTCTTCACTGTGGAACTCGCCTTTCTTAATATCCTGACCATTTCATGTTTCTAGAACTGTGATGAGGCCGTCAAGGACCGGTCCATGGCTCTTCTCCAGGTCAGTTAGAATGCGCAACAAATGCTAATGGTACCGGTTTCAGAGTACATATAACACTGGCCCGGGGTTCCTCAAAAAGCTGAATGCCTATATTGTTTCCTGAGTGTGTCCGAGCACTTTCCTTTAAGTCACAGGTATCCTTTGTAGCTTCCTGGACTTGGTAGACCCACAAATGCACAGCTCCCATAAACAATTCTGTATTCCTTCTCCCATTTGTTCCCCTAAGTTCATACTTCAACTCCAATAATGAGAACTAGGAACATTTAACTATACATTTGGTGCTTGTCTAGTGCCACCACTCGCCACCCTGTCACTCACTAAGCTAGTTAACCCACATTTCTCATGTCTCTCAAGCATTTTCCCTATGGTGTTGGTGACCAAACTCTGGACCGAGATGAATTCATCCTTTCTTACGTCACCAAAACTAATGCATTAGATGTACTTGTCATTTTGTCCCTTTTCATTGTTGTGTTTAGCCTGTGAAGACACAATTGTGGTGTGTTTGAGACATTCCTCCCATTATGAATAATACAGTGCTTAATCTGTAAAAGAATAAGTGTTGGGCCCAAAGTTGTTTCTCAGATGCCTGTCAGCATTGCTGCCGAATGTCTAGGTTTGTGATTACCAATGCCGTCTGGTTTAGATTGCACCTCATGCATTTTTTTATCCACCTCTAAACTATCCCTGCCCCTCTAGCTCACTCTTGCAGGTTCCTTTTCATCCCTGCTGTCTCCTTTTGTCACTGGATTGCCATCCTTCTCGTTACCATTATTTCCTGCTCCCCCCTCTTCCCAAAAAGTGGGCCCCGCGTGGAACCATCAACTCACTTTTAACACTGAAATCATGGAAATTGAGCGGATCTCTTTCCTATCGCATTGTAATTGATAACACCCCAATTTCATATTAAGTTAATACGCTGCATCTGTATAGTCTCATTGATAACTGGGAATGAGGGAGCATTGAGCCGATTTAAGTGCATGTATCCATGTTCCTTGTGGGAGCCGAAATTCAAGTAACTTCTCTAAAATGGGTCAATTTAACATTGGACATTCTATTTCTCTGTGTCAACAGGCCACATTTAAGTCTTCTTTCTTTATTTTGGCTCCCAGATCTCCCTCTAAGTGCATCACACATCCCGGCTTGCTTCCCAAAAACATAAGCACTTAATATTTTTCCCTAGTGGCTATATAATCCTAATAGTAGTGAGTTATCTTTAGTTTGTTCTGCTTGAATTGAAGCTGCCTTTGCAAGTACGAGTGAAAGACTGCAGAGAGGTCATAGTAGGGCGCGCTCTGGCAATACACAAATTGTATCCCAATGGTTTGTGCCAGATGATACCATGTCTTTTGTGGAATCTTGCTCCCAAACATTCACAGGTAAGTATAGAAGGCCTACATACATTTCAACCTGGACTGTATTCTTCTTAAAGGCTATTGCCTCATGGCATTCCTCTTGCCCTCTCATTATAGTTATTTGTTGAGGCTAATTCTTAGGGTAACAACCTACTGGTCTCTCCCACTGCCATTTTTGAACTGTTCCTCCCTTGATTGAACTACGACTTGGCTCCCAGATTGTCCGGTACAGCAAACCCCGGACTAGGACAGTTCGGAGATGCTAACCAGCACTTTGCTGCAGTCGCCTTTCTCCAACTATGCTCTCTGTTTTGGCTTAATAGCCTTGCATATAGGACCAGTCTGTAAGTGACCACAAGCTGCAGAGCTAGCTTCACTAGTGCCTGTGCAGTACTTTTCATCTGTGCAGTAGAGAGAAGTTTATTCAGGGTCTGCAGATTAAAGTCCGCTAATTTGGTGAGACTAATGGCAACTTCTTTGTTTATATAAAAATAAATAGTATGCAGTTTTCAAGGGAACCAGCTCCAGAAAATTATCCACCATTGAAGTTTTTCTGGGCTATAGCGGCGCATTTAAAAGAAATACAACAAAAGTGTTCCCCAGGCAGTTGAGTGCAGTTCCACTTTATCCCCAGGAAAGTTTTTTTGCGCAAACACCACCAATGTCCCTCAGAGAGACCTTAGGCAAGGACGTCAGGTCAATACACCCCCCCCCCCTTCCCCCACCCCACAACCATTTGGAAAGGCCTAAAGGGGTGCTGGGAGTTTGTCTACGAAGATACTTTTAGATTACATGTAGACTGCTCAAAAATAACAGAAAATATACATAACGTGCCCTGTTGGCCTTCTCCTCCCTGTAAGGCGTTCCTCAGGAACATGTTTGGCCGCAACGAGAGCTCAAACGCATCCGTTCAATAAACAGCAAGGGTCCTAACCTGACCCTCACCGGTTTTATTATTGGGACTGGGTAGCTTGAATATTTCCTTATCACCTACATTCCAGAAAATCAATCAAAACCTGGTTATTCTCTTAATTTCACCTCTGTATAAGTAAATAAATGTATTTGCTTTCTTACTGTAACATAGAGTGAAGTGTCGTAGAGGGGAGTAAAATCGGCTGTCTAAGAGTGGAGTGGCGTAATTTGTTGTGTAGTGGGGTACACTATTAGAGTGGAGTGGCATGGAGTAGAGTCATGGAGTGACAGTGTCGTAAAATGTTATGGAGTGGTATGGTGTAGAGTGGCTTAAAGTGGAGTGGTGTAGAGTGGAGAGGCGTAAAGTTGATCAGAGTGTTGTGGAGTGATGCAAATTGTAATAAAATGTGGTGCAGAATGAGTAGTGGAGTGTCATAGAATGGAGTAGAGTGGCGTGGAGTAGACACGACAGGTGTAGAGTGGAATGTTTTAGGGTGGACTGGAGTAGAGTGGACTGGTGTAGAGCAGAGTGTCGTGGAATGTCATATAGTGGAAAGTCCTACAGTGTGTCGTAGAGTGGTTTACCGTGGCATAGCGTGCCATGCAGGGGACGGTAGTGGCATGGAGTAAACCGGTGTGGATTGTCGTGGAGTGGAATAGTGTTGTAGAATGGAGTGGCACAGAATGGAGTAGAGTGCAGTGTTGTGGAGTGGCGTAGAGTGGAAGGGGCGTGGAGTGGCGTAGATTGGAATAGTGTTGTGGAGTGGCGTAGATTGGAATAGTGTTGTGGAGTGGCGTATGCATGGTGTAGTAGCAAACTGCAGTTAGAGGCAATACATGGTCAGTTGAAAAGCCCATTACATTTGCAGACATACAGTTTTACTGATAAAACTATACAGCTCACAGTGATGTGATAATATGTGAAAAATGGCATCACCTAGTGTACTGATTTCTTTTGATCATTTTAAAATATTTGTTTCAGCACACTTCAGAGTTACAAAACAATGTGCTTCATTTGTGACTTCCTAATTCTGAAATAGTTGTACAGTTAATTTACTGGTATTTCAATTTTAAGTGCTACAAAAAAAGTAAACACTAAGATCCCTGGAAGGCCGAGCCGAACATCGACCTCTGTATTTGCACAGCAAAGGTGACAAGATAAAACAAAATGTTAAGACCTGTTTTTTGCTCATTCATTCCTGAACTCCAGCATGGTTGTTTTGGGGGTGCTTCAGCCCACTCCACTCCCCTAATTCCAGTGCCTATGGTATGGGTCTAAAATTGAGGAAGAGGAATGTTTAAGTTATGCCGTTACTGAAGAGCTCTGACCAAAATAAACAAGCCCGTAGACAGAACATTGTTCCTCACAGGCATGAGAGATTGATTTACTGGCAGACATAAGTAGAATCAGTCAAGCGGAAAGATAGGAGGCAGGAAATCTTTTTAAAGGAATACAGCACACTCACTGCTGTGAACTAGCATACAGGAGACAACTGAAAACACATCTACTCTCCTGGAATGCCTCATGAAAAAGTCAAAAAGAGTTCCCAGAAAGTGAGCACTTGTGGAAGAATACAAAGAGCCAGTGAGCGATGTGTTAACCAGACTATACTCCACAGGAGGGACAAAGACATGCTGGACAGCCTACAACAAATTAAGCCAGCAAATAGAAGGCAAGCAAATGTAAGTTACACAATAACCAAGCCAGTGGCAAGCAGTGGGCGACATCAGAGCCGGACTGGGAACCAAAATCGCCCCTCCCCCCCCAATGCTGCAAAAACAGCCCTGTTACAAAAACGGCCCCCACCCGTGCAGCGCACCGGGGGATTGCCCGGTGCCCGCTACGGCCTGTCCGGCCCTGGGCGACATGCATTCCTAGGGAAGCTTTCAGCATATCCCCGAGATGTCTTTGCAACCAGACTTCTGATCTAAAAAGATCCATGAGATTGCAGTACATTTTTGTATGTTCAGTTTAAGCCAGGAAGGGAGTGTTGCAGTCTTTAATTCTTGTCTCCCCACGGCAGCACTATTTATAAAGAATTTATCTAAAAGGAAGACGACTTGCAGGTAGTTCTGAAGGGACACTCATGCCATAATATTTTTGACTCTACCGATATGCCCAGGCTCACTTACTCTGAGGTTGTTAGTGGGCTTCCTTCTTTTTCTCCCTCGCTTTTTTTCATTCTGGCCTCCATAATTGTTTCCTTTTTTTCCTTCTTCATCCTTTTGCCCCTTTTTCCGTCTCCTTCCCTAGTTTTCATCGTTGCTCTTTGCCTCTGTCGTGGCAGACTGCTGGAGTGTTAGAGCCCCATAAAGCAATATTGTATGTCTGCCACAGGGAGGAGTAAAGTTCCTTTCCAGAGACCAAAATTGTTGAAATTACACATGCAAACAGTTCCACGTGTGTTCTGCAATAGTAAGTTTAGCTACGTTGGAGCTCTCTTGGAATTCTTATAATACATTTTCCGCAGCACTCCTTTTTTTGTGACTCTCTTGAAAGTTGGAAATCTTCTCCCAAGTGTAGGTGAAACGCTGGTTGGAATCTACTCCAAACGCACCTGAGTAGACAGCCATTTTTTGAAAGCTCAACGTTGTGATTTAAGCCCACTATACCGTGCATTGCAGTATCTGCCATTAACTCAATGCCCATGTAAGTGGGTGAAATGTTTGGATTGGAGTATATTCACACGTTTTTTGCAAAAGAGAAACAAATAAATGTGGCTAGGTAAGTGCCATAATAGTGGCACCAACTGTCTCAAAATAATGGAGTGAATGTCTTTTCTTGCACCGCGCCCCTTACCCTCGCCTCTAGTCCTGTTGTAGTGTTGAATTCATTTTCCGCTTGTTTTGGGGGAATTGAGACGGCATATCAAACACAGTGTGTGTTTTATACTTCAGGGACCTTATGATGGTCCGAGTCCCTGTTTTGGGGTTTGAGGTGTCTAAAGTTCAGAAATAAACTCGGAATTTCTCCGAGTTAAGGTATGAACCTTAGACGAACAAGTTAGAAACAGAAAGATACAATCCCACCCTGTTCACTGTTTCCGACTTGGTCTATTGAAAGTCCATGCTTTAACCCGAAGAAAGTTTAAGGTGTATATTTGCGTTGTAGACACCACAAGTGCAAAAACACAGCTCTCCCGTCGCCATACGGCCCTTGGAACCTAAAAATTGATTACCAGCGGCCTCTGCTGCCACCTCGTGGTATATATAAGGTACTAAAGAATTTTCCTTTTTAGTTTTTCTTTTTCGACCTTTTTAAGATTCCATATTTCTTTTCTTAATTCATAGATTACCCTCAACGAGTACCAAAAAAGAAAAATCCAAGGTCCAAGGAGCAGTGAAATGGGAAGGTGCGTATTGTTTGACTATGGATTATAACCAGGCCACCGCTCAGCAATTTTATGACGCATCCTCTCTTAAACTCGCTCCAACTCTTAGCGCGTCCTGTATTTAACCGAAAGCCTCTCTGAGGTGCAGATTAGTAGTATGTCCCATATTTTGTACACATCTCATTTTCACAAAAGCCGCATCTTAATTGGGTACCTATAGTGGCGCAGTAGCACCTTTGATTACTTATGCAACACCGAACAATGGGCCTTGGCAAGCTAGCCATTGACCTAATTCCAATAAGTAGTTTGTTTGCAGCACCAGGTCAATTGGTTAAGAGATAAGCCAATGCTTTCTTTTCAACTGTTTTTTTTTTTTTTTTTTTGCAGGCCATAATGAAGAAAAGGCCTCTGGACCAACGTTAATGTTATTTCTTTTAACTGGAAAATATTGTAAATGCTTTCTTTTTTTTCTACTGTACGTTTCGCGTTCACTCTACGATGTACAACACTGTGTAATATTACACAATCTATATTTTTAGGCCTGAATTGAAATGTATGGGATCCTATGCAATATTTCTTTTTTTATCCATGTAAATTAGTATTATCTAATGTGGATTTTATGGAACTGCCACTGGGGAGACAGAGCGCCCAATCTAAATGTTGAAAACCCAACTTTTGTTGCCTGTTCAGCAGTTGCAAGCTTTGCGTCACCAACCTGGAGCGTCCTAAGTACAACACACCAGGGACACGCACTTGCAGCGCTGGACCGCTTGCATATGTAGCCACAGCTTCGATTTACTCCAGCTTTTCAGATATCTGTTGAACGCGATTTATATTTCCTATTTAATATTAATCTAATGTAATACAGCACTCTTTATCCATTTATGATGATTTTCACTTTTAGGGGCACAAAATGCTCCGATTCTGTACTGGTATTTTTTATTATCTTGATTCTGCCATCCTGATCCCAGCAATACATTTTTCCTGAGTGTCCACCTCTCCAGACAGGTATATGGTGGCAAGAGTTAATAACCCAGTAGGATCCATAGAGGAGAGACCCCCTCTTTGCTCATCATGTTATTACCATTTCTTCCTCTAGATCGCGGCAGCCATGCTGAAGGAATAATCGAAATGATGAAGATTGCTTACTCAAGATTCTATTGTTACTGTTTAATCTCATTCCAGTCCTTACTCTTTGAGGCTATGCTTTGGCAAAATATTCTCACCTGGTTTTCTAAATCGTGTAAAGTCACGCCACTGCTCCAGTGGAATGCAAACTTGTCTTCATTGCACACCAGACTAAATCAAGTCAAGAAGACGAGCTGGACCTTTCAAGGTCCAAGGAGAGAGCACTAATACCGAACATCCAGTCGGTCCTCCCCTCACCCCCAGTCAGCAACAGCAGATGAACGCGGAGTTCGATACCTATGTAATGGCCATGAACGTGTCCATTAGAATGACCCACTAGCTTTTGCTTAAAAAGTGAACATATCCATTTAGACCCCTCCTGCATTGTTGAGACAAGCCCACTGTTATGGGACATGGAGATCACTGTTGTGCTGCTACTCACTGCCCCCAAACTTGCTGTGCAAGAGGAGGATCTCCGATGCCGTCCGTAGTCCTGCACAGGGTTTCACCCTGTCCGCAATCTGCTTTCCTGAGTCGGGTCAGGTTTTACCACCTTTGCAACATCCAAATGTCAGTCTGGACTCCGCCTCCAAGCATGGAGTAAGCAAAAAACTAAGGTAACTTAGTTTGTGCAAACCAAAGAGAAACTCACTTTAGGCATACATCGAGAATTAGCCTAATGTAAATAAATCCTTAAAACATATATCTATAGAGGCCCACCATTCACCCAATCTCTGGGGCAAATGTTTGCCATAAAAAAAACACCCATAGTTGCATTAATTTAGGAGATGCAACTCCAGTGGCTCACAGGGTGCCCCATGTAAGGCAGCTAGCACGAACTGAAGATGCTAGACCAGCATCCGATGTCTACTTCCTGGTCTTGCATGAAAAGAAAGCCTCAGTAGTGTTCTGGAGCCCTTTTGGAGGCTAGCCATCTCCAAGGGTCACAGAAAACCTTCACTGCAGCCCCTTAGGCCAGGATTGTTAGGTTCCCTAGTGGGGACCACAAGACTGTTTTGTG
This sequence comes from Triturus cristatus, assembly GCF_964204655.1. Classification (NCBI taxonomy): domain Eukaryota; kingdom Metazoa; phylum Chordata; class Amphibia; order Caudata; family Salamandridae; genus Triturus; species Triturus cristatus. The sequence continues at coordinate 865,257,217 of NC_140581.1, forward strand.
GGAGCACTTCATGGAATAAGACACTAGCTGGGAAAGGCCTAACCTTGAAAGTCTGTCTATTCAATCCCATTGCTTGATCAGCTGAGCTTAGTTGAAGGACTACACCAGGGCAGGATGATAAATGGGGCTGGGAAACTGGGAGGATCCCTTCTGGAGCCTCTGCCTCCTGCTCTGGGGCTAGAAAGGTACACTTAATAGCAACTGTGTGCTCTGCAAGCACATTTGGTACAACAGACTTGGTTGGAGTGGTATGGAGCAGAGGAAAGAACCAGAGCAGCATAGACCGCTTTGGGGGGGGGGGGGGGGATGGGAGAGACTGTCATCTTTACCTTTGTGAGAAACTCGGTTTAAACAAGAGAAAAGCACATGCTTTGGTCCACAGAAAGGTTTGTCCTTGTGGTGCCAAACCTCCGAATGGTCAAGAAGAGAACTAGGCAAGACAGAAATGCTGAGGGGCAGAAGGGAAACAGTCTAGCTAGGTGGTCAGCTTCTGTGTGTACAGTTGAAAGTGATCTGAGGTACTTTTCTACCCAGGAGTAGACCTGAAAAGCTTAGACTGGGATCCTCCATCACTTTGTTCACATATGACAAAACATAATTATTATTGTTTCGGATTTTCTGTGCTTGGTCCATTTACAGTGGAGTAAACCACTCTGACGCTTAGTATAACCGACCGCTGCCACCAGTTGGACGAATATTGCTGCTCAGACTGTGTTCCAAGGGCATCAGGCGTGATCACCATCAGTATTCCGAGGAGGAGATGCACTCCTGTCAAAGTTTGCAGAGAAGCAGCCACCACTTCCATCAAAGTCCTGTCACGATAGCCTCCAATACTGTAGTAAATGCCCGACGCCGGGATTCAATTGCACTTACAGCCAACACACCACATTGATGCAAGAGTCCTGCATGAAGACGAGAAAAAACACCACTTGCCTGCAAAAGATTGAAGAGTCAATTCAGATCTCCATAGTGTGCAGAAAGATCAACCATTTGCCCTAGAGATTGGGGTCTATTGTGGGCCTCGATTATATATATTTTTAAAGGGTTTAAAAAAAATAATTAGGCCAGTTCTCATTATTGGCCTTGGCGTGTGCCTAAAGTGAGTACGACATTGGATTGGATGAATTGGGTTAGCTTCGTTTTTAGTTTTTGCCTTGTCCGTGCTTGGAGGCTGAGTCCAGACTGTCTGCTTGCTGCAGGCCCAGCACCAGGAGCCACTTCCTATCTGAGTGTACTTCAGTAAAATACTGGCCGGTGTGCCCTTAGTTTGAAAGATCTACTTGAATACCTAGTCCTGTGCTGGTCTCCCTGGAGATAAGATTTGTTAAGATTCAGGAGGAATAGATGGGCTGACAGCATCTGAAGTACTATTTCCTTGTCAGCCAAAACCGGATTCCTAGCGCGCGAGTAAAAACATCAACCATCCCTGCTGTATATCATACTCACTCGAGTGGTGGGAAGCAAGGTGAGGACTCGAGATCAAGTGGAACCACTCTGACCTCTGTATTCACCAAGACACAGAATGGATTATGTAAATATGCAGACTGGAGATAGAGTGAAGTTGAAAACTTTCAATACCAGACCCTGCACAGGTGTCTCTGAAGTGCGACCATTTTGAGGTGATTGCTGAAGCCATTGTTGTCTATTTCGAACTATGAACCAGCAGTCTCCCATTGACTTCTTTCGTGGCCTTTTTTCCTCAATCTGTATCTCTACTACTGGGACCACTCTAATTCTGAATTCACGGCCATTGGTTCCTGATGAGCCCTGGCTTGATGATTTGATGCACCCAGGCATTTTCAGCCAAGGCCTCCCAAGCCTGCGTGTAGAAAGAGAGGTAGGACAGTTGGCAGTCCTCCCTCTTCTGTTCCGATTGGTGGTGCTTGGCGCAGTTATGGGTCAGGCGGTGCTTCACTGCCTCCTATGGAAGGATAACCACTTCCTTGGTGACCCAGAAGCCCCCCTGCTCACTTCTGGACTGTACACGGCACTTTCTGCCAAACGTATTGCTGGCGATCACATCGTGTGAGTGTAAACTCTGCCATGACTCGGGTGAAGGCCTAATCTCTGAGCCAGTTCACTAACTTGTGCCAAGTTCGCGATACCTACCTGGTGCCAGAATCTAAATGTAAAGGCAGCATGTCCCTGTCCCAGACAGGAAATTACATACTTCTAAAGCAGACAAAAAATGAGATGAGAAAAGAGGGGCTCCTTTAGGGACACAGAGCAGCACATGTATTTTGTTTTATTTAATCTTGGATTAATTTTGCACCAGAGAGCCTGTCTAAAGGGGTGGACACAGTTCAGTCTGTAAAGGGCTGAGGGGGTAATGCCTACAGGGGTGACTTAAATTTGTAGCTCTAGGCAGCTGCACCCCCACAGTTGGAACACATTGAGGAGAGTTATGCTAGATTGGCGATTAAAATCAACACTAAAGTGAACGTCATTGACTTCGCAGCCTTTCAGCCATGCCAGGTTAGATGTTGCCTTCAGATCCAAATATTTACATTGTTGAAAATGTTTCCACGGTATTATTTGCTTTCCGTTTTTATTGGTGTATTGTTATTTTACTATTGGGGTTTATCCTGCGTTTCTTTTAAACTTGGCTCTTTTTGCATTATATTGCTTTTCTCTTGTCCCCTGGCCCAGTCAAGACAACTGCGCCGCGCCGCGGAAGTTACGGACCTCGGTTGTGCCATATTTCAGGGCGTTGACGTTTTTCAGCAGCGGCCATTCAAGGACGTCACAGCAAGAAGCCCAACGTCACGTGCTGCACATTTTAGTAACCCTTTCTCCCAGTCAGCCGCCGAGAGGCTGTTTAGATTAGCAGCTGGACAACAATGACCATGATCATTTTTGTAATAAATTATGATTTTTCATTGTTTGCTTTTCACGGTTTACTGTATTATTTCTGTTCTCGGTATTTTGTAAGAAAATAAATGAATTACCTTTTTGTTCTTTTGTTAATGTATTCGTTTGTTTTCATACCATTCTTACATTGGTGAACTGTTTTTGCATCAACACGTACTTTCACAAATTGTACATCATGCTGTAATGTAAATCCGTGTTTCTCTCCAGTGAGGGTCTGTATTGTCTAGTATTTAGATCCACTGACCAGGGCCCTCAAAGTTTCAGTGGAGGGAAGGCAGCACACTAGGGGTCGTATTATACAAGTGGCCCCGGGGCGCAACGGGCGCTTGCGCTCACTTTGCGAGCCCCTCCCCCCCCCCCCCCCCTCAGGGCACTTTGGTATTACAGAAGGGTCAGCAGACGCTTGTGCTGCCCCTTGTGTAACACCGATAGTGCTGGCGCTTTATGTGCACCAGCGCCATCTTCAAAGGTCGTTCCCTTATATGCATGGAGGCGTGCCCAATGCAAATGAGGGAATCAAAGAAGCTCTCAGGAGGCGCACCGACAGTGCGCCATCTAAAAGGTGGCACCCTGTCAGTGCACCCCCAATGGTAGCCCTCTGGCAGGGGGAAAGGGGGTTCAGTGGACCCCCGAGACATCCCCTTGCAGGTGGGTGCAGTCACTGACTGCACCCACTTGCAAGGCGATCTGCAATCCCCTTTAAAAGTGCAGGTGGATGCCGCCTGCACTGTGAAAACATGTAGCAGCTTTAGAGCAGCCGCTCTGTTTTTCTGGGGGCAGCGCAAGTCCGCGGCTGCTCTGGGGTCTGCATATTCATGCTAATACGGCACATTTTCATTGTTTGTGCTGTGCGCTCCTTTTAAAAAGTGCACCCGATGCAAACAAAGAAAATACACCTTTGTGTAATAAGGGCCATGGAGCTGGGAAGTAAGTGACAAAGGCTAGCAAAGTGACGTGGAGAAAAGGAAAGGACAGTCCACTGATCTGGTTAGGCAGGGAGGGCAGCAAAAGTTGAGCTGGGAGGAGTGTGGGGGGGGGAGGGACATGCATATTCTATGTTACTGGCGCTTGAATAATGTATTCTACCATGTGTATGGTCCCAATGCTGTTTCTTAATGTGGTTGCTATTTTCATACTGTTGTGGGATTTCGATCAATTGATTTTTGTATGATTGGTTACATTTGGATGTTGTGTGGTTAGTAGACACTATTTAAATGTCTACTTTAGTAATGTGTACTTTGGTTACCATGACATTAGTTCTAGCATGCTAAAGATCTATGTAGTGTTATATGTTTAGATGGGTGTGCCAAATAACTTGTCTGTTTTTTAGTGATTGCTTGTCCTTTGCTCAGTATATGCAGATTGTTTTCTAGATAACATTGTTAACCAGGTAAATTGATATTATATTATGTTGTGTGTGTTTGTTATGTTTAAGCTAACTTTACCTGAATGGTTGTAGCATGTGTGCTGATGTGGTGTCTCCATCTAGAATGTTGTGTTTGAGTAAGGCGAATTATAAATATTTGTATGTGCTATTTGCATAGTGCCAGGATAGCCAATAAAAGGCAGTGGAGTGCTGAACAGGTTCAAAGACGAGCATAAAGTCAATGAGTGATTGGAGGATAGTTACTCTAATTTTGGTGTAGTCTTCGACTAAAGCGCTTTCTAAATTGGGGCAGCATTGGGGCAGTGCTCATGGATACGAGCGGTTGTGCCAGATCCTCGGTGCATTGATGAAAAGGGTATTGTTTGTTTCTGTTTTTTACATTTCTTACTCTCTTCCCTGATGGCAGCCTGAATGTGTATGTGCCAAGAGCTTGTCTGCAACATAAGTATAGGTGTTGGTCATGATTGCTTTACAAATGATTACACTGGTTTTGAAGATGTTTCAGGGCGACCAATGATGTTCCATCAGGTTGGGGGTGATTATTCCAGTCCTTAACGAGATGTGCTGCAGCATTTAGGATACCCTTAAGGGGTGCAGTACGAAGTCTGGGAGGCCATGGAGAAGGGCATTACCACCATCTTGATGTGAGAGTATGAGGATCCGAACAGCTGCTCTGAAGTCACTTTCTGAAAGAAATGTTTTCAGTTTCTTTTGAGTAGAGAGTTGGTAGCAGGCGGTTTGTTTTTTGGCTGTCTGTTTCTCGAGGGTTAGGTTTGTGTCAATTGTAATTCCAAGTACTTGGTATCCGGTGAAAACATTCAGTCAAAGTTGGGGTTTAAAGCCTTCAAGTTTAATGTAATGGTATTTATTCCTTGTTTCTCTGCATACAACAGGATTTTTGTCTTGGGTGAGTTGAGCTTCAGGTAGGCGCTGGTCTTCTTGGTCAGAATGATTTGCTGGCAGTGTTTGAGGCATTGGGTGTCAAGAGCATAAGCAACAATCATGTAGAGTTGTGTAATGTCCGCATATTGGTGAGTATGGATGGGGTTACCTTGAGTTAAACTCCAAGGGGCTGCATGTATAGGTTGAAGATGATAGGAGACAGCATGCAACCCTCACTTGCAATCTGAATCTTTTGGGACCTGAACATGCGTATGTGAACAAACTAATGTTGATTGGAAAGGTAGGAGGAGAACCATTGAAGCATTGCCAGAATCCCATACAAGACTCCAGGGTGTGGATGATGGGAGTGTGATGGACTGTGTCTAAGGCAGCTAGGCTGGGATCATCTTTATCCTTGGTCAGGTGGGTGTTTAAGATGTGTAAAGTAGCAGTCTCAGTGATGGAGCATGATTTAAAATCAGATTGGTGTCATGCAGGGAATTGTTAGCATTGATGTGATCTTGGAGTTGACCATATATTCTCAATGATCTTTCAGATGAAAGCTAGGTGAGTGGTGGGCCAGTAGTTGTAATTGAAAGTGTTGTGTAGAGTATGTTTTGAATGGAAATTGCTACTGGATGTCGAATTATAGCCAATTAAAGCATATCAGATGAGCTTTGTGTGTAGTGCATGTATAGTACGGCCTATACTGTGTGTTCTTTGGATGGTTGCGGTAAGTCACAGATTAGGGTCACTTTTAGAGCATAGAGGTTGTCAACTATGTCGCATGTGTGTGAGCAGTTATCAGGTAAGTACTTTCAAGAGAAGAATTGTCGTGTGGGTGGCATGTTAGATAATACAAAACGTTCCAAAGCATGCAGATCTTAGCATCATCACTGCATAGTTCAGAATACGTTTGAAAAATAAGGGTACCCCTGAAACAATTCCTAAATCAGGGTGCTTCTAACAATTGCTAACAAAACAACTTGGGAACAATGATTAAAATAACATGGACCTAAAGAGCAAACAAAGAAGTAAATGCATGTACTAATGGGTACAGAAATATAATTTTCTTTATTTTATAACATTATACGTATAAAAGGATTACATATCATATTCATATTTCTTCATGTATCCTAGATGAAACAAAAGAAAAACATATACCCTAAATGGTTATCGAATGTTTAAACCCATAATTTCTGCTTCGTCAAAAAATCAGACATGGGTAATGATTCTAGACGTGAAAAACAAATAGATTCAAATTTATATCAGTGTTAGATTTGTAAAGAACAATATAGTCATGTAGGCATGGCTCTGTAGATGTTGAATCCTACGCGAGTTTCGACTTGAAGCCTTCATAAGGACGCCATGTATGTATGTTTCATGTAACCTAAACAGAATACATGCAAATGACAATGAATAACAACGTTCGCAGATAGGTCCTATGTTTAAAAAAACCCGTATAAATAAATAGTCCTCTAAATTAGGAGGAATTGAGCTAAATATCACAATATAGGAATTTATACAGCTTTTGTCAGAAAATTAGTCCATCAGTTACATACAATGCTAGAAAGAGAAATAATAATGACATTTATGTATTTTTACTGAGTACCTTATAGCCCTGAACCCGTGTGTAGTTTTATGAAGACACGAAAAAAGAATAAATAAAGAATAAGATATAGGTAATTTCCCACCAAGAGTTTGAATTGGCAGACACCAGAAAACATGTGAAGTATATCTTGTGTGGTTGGTTCAGAACTGAGCACTTGTGGACACGGAAGATATTAGCAAAGAATTGGTGTATCGAGGATACTCCGTAAATGATAAGCGTTGGACATGCTAAAGGAGACATATTTTTGTTGAGAGCATCCTGAGTATTGATCCTAGAGTGGCTTATATGTTACCTTGGAAAAATATCGGAGTCAGGAGAAAGGATCTATCGATTAGATATGACGATGTCAGGCCCACGGGTGTGGTCTGATCTGAATGGGTTCCAATACCTGTGCAGATAGAGCAATGTATTATTACCATGAAGGTACCGAAAAAATACTTCATTGGTCGCAGACACAATATCAATACAATATTCCAATGTTCCAGTGAGCATACTGATCACTAAGTCCATATATGTACTACGGTGGACAGAAGAAGTTAATAGTCTCACATGCTACGGGTGCTATAAAAAGAACGTATTGGCCTATATTTCTCAATGATAGGAAAATGGGGAACCTGAGTCATAAAACAAACATCAGAGGGGAATGTACCTCAGATTTGGTCCAACGTTAGGTTCCACTCAGCTTACTGAATATGTTAGGAATATTTTATCGTAGGAGCGCTATGAACTGGAGGAGAAGAAATACAATGTTGGCGCTTTATAGTGGCGCTGATACATATCTGATCAAGAGTTTGTGAAGTGTGAAGATCATGCGCTTACACACTAATATGGGAATGGACTCCAGATGTAATAGATTGCTCCCAAGTGAAGTTATAATCATCTATAATGAATGGAGGGTCTTGGTCTGCAACAATAAAACCAAGGGAAGATGAAATAAACCAAGCTGCTGGATCTATATGCTAGAAAGTGGCCGTTAGTGTGAAATGTTAAAGACCAATCTCTGCACTTACTTGTAGCGATACGCTGTCCGCCGTCACGTTGGGGGAATATAGTTCAGAATACATTAATTTAGTCCGATGACACACTGAGTATGTGAGACAGAATATTAACACCACTTTCCCATGTGCGATGTTTTATTGCTTAAATTGTATATTAGGTAATGAGCATTTTAGCAGCTCTTGCCCATCAATTGAATGGCTCCACAGTGCTCCTGTAGCTTGTACACTGACTCTGACTCCGCAATTATCATAGGCAAGAGTTAAGGTGGTGTGTGGACATTGGGTTTGGTGTAATTTTGTAATAAGTCATAAGAGGGGGGCTGGCTGATTCTCACCAGATTATTGCATTGTTCAGACTGCACCGTGGAAGGCTTGATTCTGAAATACTAAAGTATAAGAAAAAAGTGATGGATGGAATGCTTGAATTCATCTCAGCTATTGGTAATTATTCTGCACCGCATTTTAATCAATCAGTTCAATCGTTATTTTGCACACCATGTCACCTCAGTTTGGTCCCCGCTGTATGTAAATCAGTTTTGACTCTGCTCCAAACAGCCCAAGCTGCATATCAAGGTCATCCCTGAATCAGAACAAAAGCAATCCAGGTCCGGTTTTGCTCTAGTTAAGGGCTCATCGGCAGGGTACAGCATGGTTCCAGTGACACACTGAGTACAGGACCCACGTCTGGGCATACCCGTCCTACTTGGGGAAAGACACTAAAGTATACAAAAAAGTGATGGATGGATTAATCTCCGCCACTGGTAATTATTCAGGCCGCATCCTAATCCATCATTATTTTGCACTCCATGTGACCTCAGTTTGGACCCAGCAATATCCAAATCATTCTTGGCCCTGCTCCAATCAGAAGTGTCCAGCATGAACTTCTAAGCAAAGTCCGCCCTGAATCATAACTCAAGCAACCTAGGACTGGTTTTGCCCTAGTGATGGGCTCATCAGCAGGATGCAGCTTCGTTGCAGTGACACAGTGTGCTTGGGACCCATGTCTGGCATACCCGTTCCACTTAGGGCAACACACTAAAGTATACAAAAAAAGTGATGGATGGAATGCTTGAATTAATCTCAGCCACTGAGGCAGTGAAATAGATTGCTATATGCATCCACATGTATAAAGGGCTTTGGTGCATTCGGCTGAGGTGCACTACAATTCATTGCTTGACTTAAGGTAGCTGCTCGGTTAGGGGTGCAAAATCAGCTAATTGCATGGTCTTGATGTAGCATTGTATGAAAATAGGAGCAATATATTTAAGTTAACTTGGAAGTGTTTGAATGTGCGTGTGCGTTAGAGATTACTGATGTGTTTATGTGAGGTAACAATTAACTTATTATATGGCTTTGAAAACATATTGTCCCTGTAGTGGTACCGACTATGCCTCAAGTATTCTTTTAGATAAGACTGAGGTTTACATATATTTTGATAACTTAGGGTTAAGATGGTAGTGCTTAACCAATCATGGTTTGGTGCCATGCTGTACACAAAGATGTCCGGTTTGTCACTTGTGTACTGTATTAAGAATTTAAAAAGATTTAAGAATGCATATCTGTTTGAGATGTGTAAGGCCAGAGTTTTCACAATGACTGCAGCCAGAATGTAATGTTTTTTTAGTTTTTGGAAAGGCATATAAGAATATCGCTGTGTGTGTGATCTGTCTATTATGTTATGTTAGAGTTGGAAAGTCCTGCCGGAAATTGCATAGAACAAAAACAATGTGAGCATTATAATTATTGTGTCCCCCCCCCGTTGGTCCTTTTTGTCCCTCAGCATTCTCCTCAAACTCTCCCTCTGTGTGCTCCCATGTATCCAAGACCCCTATCCACAGTCCTGGTATTGGGCGTCTTCTCTAAGCAGAGCCCCCTCCTCTGCCCTGGCCCACTGAGTAACGTCTTTCACCCGAGTTCCCACCACCTGTCCTGCCTTGGATGTCCAGGCCATCACTAATCATCTCTTGGCCAACACTAGGGCCGGGTCTAAAAATCTAGAGCCCACTTTATAATGGGTGTGGTCTTGGGAGCAACCCTAAAAGGCAACCATACTATTGCTTTCATTTTTGCCATTTCTAGTCAATGTCACTTTCTTTATGCCATGGACCTGCTGTGGACCTACAATAGCGGTACAAAAGGGGGTGGTGATGGACGGAGCATCAGAACCAATCAAACACTCACACCCAGTCAACAGATCTGGGTTTGATCCATCACCGTTCTTTAGCCCACTCTGCCACCCCAGATCAGACATGGCCATATGCAAATCAGTCTGACCCTGTGCCTCATGGGAACAGTCCAGCCCGAACTGCCAAGCCATGTCTTCCCTGGACCGGAAACAAGCATCCTAGGACCGGTTTCTGGCATTCCAGAAACCGGTCCTAGGAAGCTTGTTTCCGGTCCAGGGAAGACATGGCTTGGCAGTTCGGGCTGGACTGTTCCCATGAGGCACAGGGTCAGACTGATTTGCATATGGCCATGTCTGAACTGGGGTGTCAGAGTGGGCTAAAGAACGGTGATGGATCAAACCCAGATCTGTTGACTGGGTGTGAGTGTTTGATTGGTTCTGATGCTCCGTCCATCACCACTCCCTTTTGTACCACTGTGGACCTAAAATAGAGCAATATTATTTTGTCTTAAGTGCTCAAATGGCACCTGTAAATCTACACACTTGAACAGTCAATGGGCGAAGCTTAAGGAAAAGCAAATGCAACCCTTACTGGAAGGATTTTAATCGGGACTCTCTAGCCATATTGAGAATGAAGTGACACCAGAAGATGATTGCATTATATATGCACTTCATTCCACTATTCCTTTAAAATACACTCCTTACCATAAACGCATTACAGCAAAACCCTGGTACACTCCTGACCTTACAGCTGCCAATCACAATTACAAAAAATGTATGCTTGCTTGGAGAGAAACCTATTCCACTGCAGAGAATTTGAAATACAGTGTAAAAACCTTATCAGACAGGCTCTTAACAACATGTATCCAAACCTGACCATGCATCTGTTGTCATAAAGCCCGAAAGCCAAGAGCTTTATAGTACACCATCCTGCTACTGCCACATCTGTCTAGTTTCTGGTGTGTGGGACCAAGAGAGGCCATAGTGATAATGCTTCACTTCTTAGGGTTGAGTCTGAGAGAATGCGCTAGCGTCTTGCTTGCAAGACACTTAACAAAAAGGGTCTTGGGCCCGCCCACTGCTTACCATTAGTTGGCTTGCGTGGCACTCTTCTTTACAGCCTCCTATTTTGTCAAGGCAGTCCGGACATAATTTCCATTTCTCTCTGTGGAGCAGGGACCAAGCGCTGATTGATTCAACTTGATCAGTGCCTGTCCGCTGCTCCCAACGTGATTGGGGTACTATTTTGTTCTGCTTAACTTTTAGTGCCATGCAAACAGAAGGCGTGTGACTTGCAAAAACGTGCCTAGCAGGACAAACAAAACTACTAACATTTTCTATAGTTACTTTTTTATTTATTTTGCCAAGACTTTTTTTCTCACTTTGCACTTATGTTTTCTTTTTTTATTGCTCGTGGGCACTGTTCCCAAAAGGTGAGGATTGTTATTGCAAACCAACATTGTTTCTCTCTTGTGTGTAATTTCTGAAATTATGCTGTAACACATAATTGTGGAGTACACCTCAATCCTCCCCACTCAATCCAATACTCCCTAGACAAATCCAATCCACCACACTCCAATCCTCCCAACCCACCCCACTCCAACCTGCTCCACTCAATCCAAAACAATCTGCATCACTGTCATCCCCACTCCAGTCTGCCTCACTCAATCCAAAATAGTCTTCACCACTCCAATCCAAAACAATTTTCCCCACTCCAATCTTCCCCATGCCAATCTGCCCCACTCCAATCCAAAAAAGTCTGCCCCACTCCAATCCAAAACAGTCTGCTCGCTTCATTCCAAACCACTCCACCCGATTCCACCCCACTCCACTCCTCTGTCACTCCATTCTATGACACTCTGCCACTAAACTCTACTCCCCCACCCCCCACACTCCACTCTGAAACACTCCACACCAACAAGCGTTCAGCCATGCTGAACTGCAGCCACACTGGTCTACAACATGGAAAAAACACATTGCCAAAGCCAATAGCTCTTGTATAGGCAATGACTATTGGCTTTGCCAGTGCTTGCTTCATATGTAGGTACGAACCATACAGCTTTACTTTCAATTTACTTGCCACTTGTTACTAAAATATGAAGTTAAATGCAGTTTTGAGCAGGATTATCATTACCCACCTTAGTAGTGCCTCTTGTACTTGTCCCAGAATAATGAGCCAGTCTCGGTCATCACAAGACCGGGGCCCATCAGTCTGAATGGCTGCAGTTTACCTCAGTAAAAAGACCAACTACTAGCCCATCTCACCAGCTGGATGTGCTCGGCAAGCCTGTCTGCTGTAGGATCACTTGGGTGGGGACTAGATCCTGGCTGCAGACATTCTTGTGTGCCTAGCAATTCTCGGTGACCAACCTAATCAGACTGCTCAAGAGTGAAATACACATGCCATGACCTAACGCCCAAAACTCATAGAAAGTAATTAACCTCCCAAAGGGCAGTATACCAGTGACGCAGCACTGAGCTTGTCACATGCTGTAAATAAATACTATAATAACACAGTAGACTCCAGCATCATTCAGAGATCCAAATTCAGCCCGCATGTCAACAGCTCCCGTCTTGATTCATTGTAGATGGCCAAGTGTTGGCTGCAACTATCTGCAGAAAGGCAAAGCTCAAGACTAAATCCCTTTGGGATCAATAGACATGCAGGGCATTCTCATCACTTCTTTTACAATGAGTTGTAAGTGTCTCTTCAAGTTGTAGATGCAGCACTTTTGATGCGCTAAATAGGAGCCTTCACCAATGGGAAGAAACCTGAAGATAAATACCATAATGATGCAGAGAGTGCATCCTAGGCCTACACCCCAGGGGCAATAAACACAGGGCTACCTCCCGGTTCCTTGGCCTGGGTTTACTACTGGACAAACGTCTAATCACTAGAAAATGGAAATCACCTACACCCCGGGCACTCATGGCCGGGATACAATCTACTATTACATGGGCCCAAGCGGAGAGTGTGGCACTGCACAGAGAAGACACCAAGGACTTGCGTAACTATCCCATCGCAGCCAACTGGGACACTATGCTGATTGATTTTTCAAACTGCCTCACAACACGCAAACGACACTCCGGACCACTCACCAAAGACTAGTGTGATGGCGACAGACATACACAAGCCACCCCTGTATCACAATATCCACAAGATAAAGCCGCTCCCCACACCAGCCGACCCAATAACCGAATGTTGGACCTCCTTCAATTGTGATGTCACTGAATAATACCACATGCTTTTGGGTTGAGGGGTTAGGGACCCAGGTTCCACTAGTTAAAGTTTATTGATTAACAAGTCCATTATTTTCTTCTATTCGAGTAATGTTTAATCCGCCATTTGCTATGTATACTCGATCCATATCTCAGCTCTGCTGTATTCGCTTATAACATAGATATCAGATATGGAGACGAAACTCTGAACTGGGCACCAGATGCTGCCTTACACTGTTTGATATAAACTGTTGTAATCATTTGTTGACAAGCTCTGTAGGATGCAACCGAGGAGATAATGTTAGGTGTATTATTATACCTATGCTCTAATATGGCTAAAAAACAATGAACAGATTCAAGCAAATAAATTATGCAGAATGAAAGAATTCCGGATATTGGGGTCTTCCTTTAGTTGCTTCTCTATTGGTGAGGTTCAGGAGCTCAAGTGGATTGACAATGTTGTTGGATAGCTGTCCATGCGCGGAGCTTGATGGCTCCAGATCACAGCTGCGGGCGCTTGCATGCATTCAACAAACGTTTGCAGGTCTGATTCTTCTCTGATCTCAAACTCTCTGATGTAAGGAGGCTGTGCCTTTCTAAGAAGGCTGCTGCTGTCTTCCTTGGCCAATGGACCGCTGCAAAGTGGTGGTAAAACTTGCTACTCCCCAGCCAAATTGAACATGCTACGCCCATCACATCCCCTGGTCAACACAACCCACATCACCCACCCTCTACTCACTGATGCCTCCCTGATCATCTCTTACTCACAGGCACCTGAGTTAGGACATGTACACAGACTGCCAGCCTAGGGCTGCATATGCTTAAAACCGCATAGGTGTCCACCACACTTAGAGTTGGATTACTGCTGAGACTTCCACTTCTACAGCGGTCACTAGCAAAGGAAGCATTTTCTTTGCATGCACTTAGACTGTCACACCACCATGCAGGCAGTTTAATTTTGTAGCCCGAAAGAATAAGCTTCTTGTAAAAGGTAGCCTTTATGAATCGCGGAAGCTAGCCAATCACTCAGAAGGTGTAGGTATTGGCTGAAGATTTTGGCGGGAAGAGGCCAATAGTCCCTTTTAAGGCTGCTTCATGGCAGCTCCTGTGGCCCTGAAAGCAGTCTTCTTACCTGAAAATACCCGAGTGCCAGCAGTCCTTTCTGACCTTCTATAACTGGTATGGATCATAGTGCTTCTGATGCAGGCGAGAGCCCCAGAGTGAAACTGGTAACATGCGTGGTTGCGCTTGGCATTTTTAGAAACCAGGACTAAGAATCTGGTGAAAACTCAAAAGCCTTTTCAAGAAGCATACTGGTGTAGGGTGAGGGGCCCTAATTTGATTTGTTAGGACTTCTACCTATGTTTATTTTGTTAATGTATTCTGCATTTTTTTAAATGTGTAGGAAAGTAGGATCTGCTTCTTATGGTTACCCCCACATTTTGCTTGATGTGATGCTGTTTTTGACTAGTCTGACTGGGATCCTGCTAATCAGGACCGCAGTCTATCTGCTTTCTCCCTGAAATGGTAAGTTCAGTACTTGGGTACATCCCAGATTGGATACTGGGGTACCCTTGTCAGTCCCTAGTATATGGTACCCATGTACCCAGGGCATAGGTACCCCAGAGGTCCCCCATGGGCAGAAGCATGTATTATGCTAGCCATGGGAGACCATTCAAATTGGAACTACAGGCTTGCCATTGCAGCCTGTGTAAGTTGGTGCATTCACCACTTACTAAAGATAAGGTTTACTATAGCCAAGGGTCACTGCACTTAAAACCTATAAATCACCCCTATAGCATGCCTTTAAAATCCTGAGGGCAGGGTGCTTGGTTCTAAGTGAGAAGGTGCCCCTGCATGAGCAGGACAACCCTACAGCCTATGGAGTCAATTCTCCCGTGTTGTCAGTGAAGCATCCTTATACTATATAGAGGGGCACCGCGTAAGTACGCAATGACCATCTCAAAACTGGCTGCAACAAATTCTATCATGTTGGAATCATACCCCAACATCGTAAATGGTGTGAGAGGTATGATTCCAAGCACTGGAAGAGCCCTCCGTTAGGCTTTCAGTGTTCCCAGGTACCAGCCTTCTTGACCCGGACAGGACAAAATGGTTGCTGTTGACCAGAGACACATTTCTGCCCTCCTGCTGCTGAGCCAAGCTCAAGCAGAGGAAGGTGGAACAATAGGCATCCTGTCACAGGGAGGTGTGACCACCTTTCAGACAGGATTTAGTGTATTAGGGCTGGATGGGTGTGCTTGGGTGTGCTTGCCAGCGCAAGAAAGTCTGCATGAGGGGAACATTTGGTGTCCCTGTGCATAGTCCAGTTCAAACCAGGCCTGAGAGCCGTTGGCTCCTACTCTGGCGTGAAACTGGACAAAGTACATGGAAGTAAACTCCCCCCTGTCCAGACCCTCCCCTAGGAGGGTCCCCTGAATTGTCCCAATCCTATCCCTAGGGTACTTAAGGGCTTACCTGGGTGTAGGTCCCTAGATTTGGCTTGGAACAAGATTCAATATCAATACCACTTAAACTTCGACCGTCTGGGCACGCTGGTCTTCATAAGGGCCCAACTTCGTCCCCCTGCTTGTCTGCAGCATCGTCTGTGCCCGTGCTTCATAAAGAAACCATCCAACGCCTGTGGCGCATCAAAGACACTTGCCTGGTCCCCACAGCTGCAGAGTCAAGGTCATCAACATCATCCCTGAAGCACCTGGCATCGGAGTGCATTCGTCTTCCAAGTCTCCTGGTCACTACTGAGTGACATAGACTCTGTCCCCTCTGCTTTCAGGTACTTTTCTTCAAGAATCCACTTTTGGATTCCCACGGACACTTTCTCCTCTTCCAGCAGCAGCACTTTCCTGAAGTCCTCCATTGGGTTCGAAAGCGGTTTCCGCCACCACTTCACCCCTATGCACCCGGCTTCCCTGGTGTAGGTAACGTGGGTACTAGGGTATCCACGGGTGGGGTGGCTCTCCAACCTTCTGTCTTCCACGGGGTTTCTTCATGGTCCACTGGGAAGGGTCCTTAATCTTTAAAAATCCAACTGTGACTTACACATAGAGTTGTACGGAGCCCGGGTTTGTGTTCCCACACTCTCTATGCGGTACCTATCTACTTACCTTGGGTGGTTCCTTTGGTTCCCAGTGAATCTGTCCTCTCGACATTGTCTGTCTTTGTTCTTATACCACTTTCTTAGTACATGGTTTGGTCCCCCCTTGGGGCTCACTGTGTATTAGTGCTATGCACTGTGATTTCTGTGCTAAAGTATTGTGTGCTTCGTGTCTATCTCCGTGTGCTAGATAGTGTTATATAATAAATACATATTTTTATAAATACTCTGCGTGGTTCTTTTTCATTTAATCTATACTATAAGATTGTACTCTGGTAAAACAAGCTGCTTTACACTCCTTCAAGACTAAGCCTGAAGGCTGCTCTCCACAGCTACCACTTGGAGAGTTTTCCAAGGTTGTCTAAGACTTCTTAAATCACCATAAGGGTTGTCTGGACTGGTGCAAGGTGCCCCCTTACATTAGTGGACATCATATACTAGGCCTGCCTCTCACATAATGCAATTATAACCAGAATAGGTGTCCGAGCGCTTTACACAGAACTGTTTGAATGCGACAGCTCTCTAGAAAGAGCCAGTCAAACTCCATAATAATTAGTGAGACATGGGGCCATAGACAAAAGTGAAGACTTAAAAACACTGGCACTAAGAAAAAGCATGGGGGAATGACGAGAAAATAAACCAATGCCATGGGGAGATGGAGAAGGGACTGGACACTGGTACATTAGAGAGATGGTGAACAAAGTTTTTAGTTCGAAGATGGGGGCAAATAGGGAGGATGTAGGTGAAAGAAGAAAGAGTAGGACAGAGGGAATATAAAGAGAAGGAAGAAATGGGATTAACAGGGAGAAGGTGTAGTAAGAAGAAATTCGGAGACCCGGATGAAGTAAAATGCCCTGCTAGTTTAAACCCATCATCTAGCAGAAAGTCCCTAAGGGTGGCCGCTGTCCCAGGGAACAAGTGAGTTGCAGCCTTATGAGATTTTAATTTTAAGTCATAGAATATTTATGCTTATTAGATTTTTGTTGATTGAGATTTTTATGGAGGAATACAGGTTCTCAGGTTGTTGGTGATAGAGGTATTTGAGAGTGATTCAAGCCACTTAGTTTCCACTATAAGCTGCTTAATGAGTTAATGCTTTTATCTAACAACTGCACTGATAAGAAGGTAATGAGTTCAGATCCCAGCTGGACAGACTCCACCTTCCTTCCTCTCAAGCACATTATGGTAAGTACCATTAAATATAGCAACATTTGTTACCTTACAGTGCACTTCCCATGCCATGGTCCTTCATCCATTCTTGGCTTTTTACAACAGCACTTGGGTTCTGGTTCTTGTTTCACATTTACCATTTTCATTAAGGGAGTAGATGTCCTAGGATATAGAGCAGTGGTTCTTAGTCTGTGGTCCAGGGACCCCAAAGCCTACTCAGGTGGTACGCAACTGTTTAGAAAACTAAATACCATTAACGGATTAATATAGTGTATATAAATAAAAAAGCAAAATGTAAGTTGAAATTTTGAAAATGATCTGTAAATGTGAAGGTATTTGAAATGGGAGGCTAACAATTAAGTTAGTGTCCTCAGATTGATGTATGGGAGCAGGACAGGTGCATCAAACAGAATATATTATTGACGGCAAGTGACCTAAATTGAATTCAGAAAAGCTCCACCTACCCATTAAATTAATAAAGTTGTGTTTTTAATAGTTGTGATCGAAATAAAATATTTCATGATTTGTGTATCTTTTTATGAATGCTGGTTTCTGTATTTTTTGTATATTGTTTTGTGGGTCAAATCATGAAAAGTGCTTAGGAAGGGGTCCCCAGTCTTCAAATAATGAATAACTGGGGGCCCACAGAAGAAAAAAGGTTAAGAACCAGTGATAGAGTATTGCTGGATAAAATAAATTGTCTCTCTTTGCTTTCACAAATGTTGTGAGTTTTAAATATTGTCCCTCAGATGGGGTGCAAGAGGGCGCCAGGCAAGAAGGCCGCACATTAGTGCTGCTCTGCCTGGCTGATCTCCAATCCGCCCAAAATCCGCATCATATCGGCGCATCGCTGATAAAAATTGATTGCTGGGTATGAATTAACCCCCCCCCCCCCCATACGCAGCTACCGGCGAACTATTGGAGCGCCTGGGGGCACGGCTGTAGCGAAAACCTGCTGAGAGAGCTGCAGCGGCCTGGCGATAAAATGGCAGCGGCCTGTACCCGGGGCTGAACTGACTTTGTGACTCCTGCGCCGATCACTGTGGCGGTTGGGCAGTATCGCCCTGGGGCTGGAAGTGGTGCGCCTGCCTATTCCTGCCTTCAACCGACCCTGCTGCTGGGGCTGGAGCGGCACAGTGCGGCCTGTGTGTACCGGAGGCTGGCGGCCGCTGAGTCCCGCATCTGAAAGAAACACGTTAGTTAGATTCCTTACCTTAGAATATCCCCAGGCGTCAGGCTGGATCCGGAAAGATTTTTTTGTCAGCAGTACCCCTGCACGTCGGTAGGCATCCGTCATGGGCGTCGTGATCGCCGGGATGATGTTGTCGGAGTACTTAGACGCCGCCCTCACACGCTGACATCAGTTCTTCTTTTTTCCACGCCAGTAAGCGCAGATCCGGGAAGAGCGTACCCTTAGTAATTTTTTGACTAAGTTTTTGGACATTTTGTCTATCTTTTTCGAGTCGACTTCGACTCCTGGTGCCGGTAGGGATGCCCGGGTTCAAGCTGTGTGACATCTGTCACTGACTGATGTCGGTTACCGACCCCCACCATCGGTGTCTCTACTGTCTTGGGACCGACCACGATAACAAGTCGTGCCCCGACTGCCGGGCGTTGACGTCGAAGGCTAGGTGGGAGCGGTCCCTCAAACTCCTCGAGATCCGACAGTCGGCTCCGCGCCGCTCGAGGTCCCGGTCGAGGAGGAAGTCTAGGGACCGGTCGCGGAGCCGCAGTCAACACCGCTCGTCGGGATCCAAGTCCTCGCACTCAGGTAAGTCGAGGCATTGCAAAAAGAAGTCGAAGAAGCAACATCGCTCTTCTGACTCCCCTCGCGCGACTCGGCCGAGGGTTCGTGTGGCACCACCCGCACGGCACCGCCGGAGCCGCAGGAGTCGCATCCGGCCCCACACCCTCCGGTCCCTGGGCTTCATGCGGCTCCGGGCTAGATTCGAGACTTCCTCGTGGCCATGAGGACTCTCTTCCCGCCGTCGAGGCCTGCCGGCGCGCCTCCGGGCCCCGCAGGTCCGACTGGGGGTCCTAGCGAGCCGGCGGCTTTGGCCCCATCATCGACTTCGGTCCCGATGCCGCAGGCCCCCGTGGGATCCAGGCCTGGATCCCGGTCGACGCCAGTTGACCTCAGGACTCCTCCGCTTGCGCCGACCCCCATGGTGTCGCTCTCTGCGCCGTCTCCGGCGTCGATGGGTGAGCCTTTCGCCTATGACCCGGCTCCGTCATTTCTGCCTGTTTACCAGGACACGGATGAAGGGGAGGACTGGGAGGGGTCTGAGGCCCCTCTCGCACAGCAGTGCCAGTTAAGTCCGGACTGAGCAGATGAGCTGGGGGACGTCAGTGGTCTAGACACTTCGCCTGACACTGGTTTCATCTTTCCTCCTTCTGTGGCTATGGAGGAGGGTGCTACTTATGCTGTGGTGCTGCGCAGGGCGGCCCAGGCCTTGCGCCTGGAGCACCCTGCAGCAGCCGTGAGGACTAACCTCCTCACTGAGGTGCTTCAACCGCCAGTATGCTCTTCGGAGCCTCTGCTGCAGTTTAATGAGGCCCTCACCGACGTTCTGATGGGCACTTGGTCCAAGCCCTCCACAGTCTCTCCTGTGGATTGGAACGTGGCCCGGTGCCACCGCCCAGCTCCGGGCGACCCCAGCTTTCTGTCCCTACACCCCACTCCTGAGAGTCTGGTTATCCAGGCCTACACATCCCAAATCGCCTTCCCGTCCACACCTCCGGACCGGGAATCCAAAAGGATGGAACAGTTTGGCAAGAAATTGTTTTCCTCCCTCAGTCTTGGGTTGCGGTCCATTAATACCGTGTTCCTTTTGGACCGTTACACCCACTCTCTGTGGGATACGGTGGCGGACGTGCTGCCCCAGTGTCCAGAGGAGGCCAGGACACGGCTCGCCCAGGCTCTTGCTGAGGGGCGTGATGCAGCACGGTACTCCATTAGATGTGGACTTGACACCACGGACTCGCTAGGTAGAGCGATTGCAACGACGGTGGCGATTCGTCGTCACGCCTGGCTGAGGTCCACAAACTTTTCAGGGGATGTCCAGAGCACTCTCATGGACATGCCCTTTGATGGCCGTTGCCTTTTTGGTGACAAAGCAGATAGTGCGCTGGAACGCTTTAAGGACTCCAGGGCTACGGCAAAGTCCTTGGGCCTGTCGGTCCAGCGCCAGCAAACTTCTGCTTTTCGCCCCTTTCGTGGCCAAGGAAGGGGTGCCTCCGCACATTCGTCCAGCCACAGCCCACAGAACCAGCTTCAACGCGGTCGCGGATGTGGATTCCGCCATGGCGGAGCAGGGGGACAGAGAGCCGGTCAGTCCACATCCGTTCCCGCAGCATCTGCCTCAAAGCCTTCCTATTCTGAGCTTTCAGGCCCATTCCACGCCAGTGGGAGGCAGAGCTCGCCATCACCTGCTCCACTGGCGTACCATCACTTCGGACAGGTGGGTTTTGCAAATCGTCCGAAGGGGCTACTCCCTCCCTTTCGAGGCAACCCCTCTAGCCATGCCACCGCAGTATCACCGCATGTCGGGGGATCACTTGCAACTTCTGCAGGAGAAGTTACGGCCCTCTTGGCCAAGGGGGCCATCGAGTGCGTTCCTGGCCCAGAAGTAGGCCGGGGTTGTTACTCCCACTACTTTCTGGTTCCCAAGAAGGACAAAGGGGGCCTACACCCTATCTTGGACCTCAGGAGCGTCAACGCCTTCCTCCGGAAGGAGATGTTCAAGATGTTGATTTTAGCTCAGGTTCTAGCTGCCCTAGACCCTGGAGACTGGATGGTAGCGTTGGACTTGCAGGACGCTTATTTCCACATCCCCGTCCTGCTGGCCCACCAGCATTACCAGCGGTTGACGGTAGGCCACGAGCACTTTGTTTACCGTGCTCCCCTTCGGCCTCACCAGTGCCTCTCGGGTGTTCACGAAAGATAATGGCGTGGTCGTAGCTCCTCTGCGCAGATTAGGAGTTCCAGTCTTCCCCTATCTCGACGACTGGTTGTTGAAGGCAGGCTCGCCCCGAACAGTCGTCTCCCACCTCCAGACTACGGCCGACCTCCTGCATTCGCTGGGGTTCTCCATAAACGTGCCGAAGTCACATCTGAGTCCCTCCCAGAAGCTCCTCTTCATCGGAGCGGTTCTGGACTCGGCGCAGTTTCGGGTCTATCCTCCCGAACAGCGGGTTCGGCATATTCAGGCTCTGATTCCGATCTTTCAGCCTTTATCCTGAGTTTCGGTCAGGATGGCCCTACGGCTGCTGGGTCTGATGGCCTCCTGCATCCTGCTGGTACATCACGCCAGGTGGCGGATGCGGGCTCTGCAGTGGGACCTGAAGTTCCAGTGGGCTCAATATCAGGGCAACCTGTCCGACGACGTCCTGATCTCGGAGGGCACTGCAAGACAGTTGCAGTGGTGTCTCACGGACCACGATTGGGTCAGTGGCAGATCCCTCTCCCTACCCCACATAGTGGTGACTGATGCGTCCCTCCTGGGATGGGGGGGGTCACATGGGAGAGGCGGAGATCAGAGGCCTCTGGTCTCCGGCGGAGTCCCGGCTCCATATCAACCTATTGGAGCTGCGGGCGATCCGGCTTGCACTGAAGACATTCCTTCCCTCTGTCTGGGGAAGTGTAGTGTAGGTGTTCATGGACAACACCACCACCATGTGGTATTGCAACAAACCGGGCGGGGTGGGGTCATGGATCCTTTGTCAGGAGGCTCTGCGCCTCTGGACATGGCTGGAACATCAGGGCATCACCATGGTGGTTCAACACCTGGCCGGCTCTCTGAACGCCAGGGCGGACGAACTCAGCCACCGATGCATGATGGATCATGAGTGACATGTGAACTCGGACGTGGCGCAAGGTCTCTTTCGGCAGTGGGGAGTGCCTTGGTTAGATCTATTTGCCACCGAAGAGAACGCGCAATGTCATCAGTTCTGCGTGTTAGAATTTCCAAGGCGGCACTCGCTCGGAGACGCTTTTCGTCGCCAGTGGAGTTACGGTCTTTTATACGCCTTTCCGCCTATACCACTTATGCCCAGAGTGCTGAAGAAGATCAGGCATGACCGAGCCAAGTCATCCTTGTGGCTCCGGATTGGGCACGAAGATACTGGTATTCCGAGTCTGTCAATCGATCCACCGATTCGACTACCTCTTCAGGAGGACCTTCTGTCGCAGCAGCAGGGGACGGTCCTCCACCCAAACCTGTCCAGCCTCCACCTCCATGCGTGGAAAGTGAGCGGCGGCAGTTGATGCCATTTGACTTGCCTCCTGAAGTCTGTGATGTCATTCTGGCAGCCAGGCGTCCCTCCACTAAAACGGTATATGCCTGTAGGTGGAACAAATTTGTGGCATGGTGCACAGCAAAGGCTGTGGATCCCCTTTCCGCCCCTCTTTCTGAGGTTCTCCTCTTTCTTCTTTCCCTGACCCAGCAGGGCTCTGCTCTGGACACCATCAACGGATATCTTTCAGCTGTTTCAGCCTTCTTGAGGCTTCCTGATCAGCCTTCTCTTTTCAAGTCCCCTGTTGTCAATAGATTCTTGAAAGGCATTACTCACATGTTCCCTTTGTAATACCTCAGTGGGACTTGAATCTGGTGTTAACTTATCTGACCTGCCCTCCCTTTGAGCCACTTCATAACTGTCCTCTTAGTCTTCTGACTCTCAAGACTGCTCCTGGTTGCCATCACCTCTGCCAGAAGAGTGAGTGAGCTCCAGGCTCTTTCTTCTAAACCTCCTTTCCTCTCTGTCCATCCAGACAAGGTTGTTCTGAGGACTTGCCCTTTTCTTCCTAAGGTGGTTACTGCCTTTCACATCGGGCAGTCCATTACTTTACCCACCTTCTTTCTGCCTCCACATCCCTCGAAAGAGGAAGAGAGGCTCCACCGTCTGGACCCAAAATGTGCGCTCTCCTATCTGGATTGCACAAAACAGTTCCGAGTGGACGACCAACTCTTAGTTGGCTACGTGGGTGCTAAGAAGGGGCGGGCAGTGCACAAGTGAACCATCTCTTGGTGGGTCGTTTTGTGCATTAAGGTCTGTTATTCCTTGGCTAAGAAGGATCCTCCTGTGGGACTGAGGGCCCATTTCACTCGGGCCACAGCGGCTACTACTGCCTTGGGACGGGGGAGTCCCTCTGCAGGACATTTGTCAGGCAGCAACGTGGGCCTCGCTGCACACGTTTGCCAAGCATTACTGCCTGGACAGCCAAGTCCGGAGAGACTGCTTCTTTGGCCGTTCCATTCTCCAGGACTTCCTGGTGTGATCTTGGTTCGCAGACCCACCACCGGGGTTGGTGTTGCTGGGGTATCTATTCTAAGGTAAGGAATCTAACTACCGTGTTTCTTTCAGATGCACAAGTTACTTACCTTCGGTAACGATATATCTGTAAGAAACATTAGTTAGATTCCTTACCGCCCCATCCATCCTCCCCGTTCTGCGAACCAATTTCTAGGGTTAAGGTCATCCCTTTCAAGGCCCTAGTTTCATGGCCCCAGTGTCGGTTTCTTGCATGGCTCTGCGTTCGTGCCGCGGAAAGCTATGTACAGAACTAACGTCAGCGCGCGAAGGCGGCGTCTAAGTACTCCTCCGATGTCGTCCCGGCGATCACGACGACGGACATGGAGCCGCAAACGACGCCTACCGGCGCGCAGGGGTACTGCTGACGAAAAAATCTTTCCGGATCCAGCCTGACACCTGGGGATATTCTAAGGTAAGGAATCTAACTAATGTGTCTTACAGATATATCGTTACCGAAGGTAAGTAACTTGTGCGATGCTGCGATTTGAGCGGGTCATCTGAGAGCGCAGCTGCAGAGACGGCGCGGCCGGCCCGAGCTGGGCGAGGCCACGTGTGAGGTCCGAGTCCCCAACTGCGGGGGGGGGGGGGGTCAGTGCCATAGAAGTTGCTGCGTGCGCTGTTCTTCTGAAGACTGGCCAGCGCGGAGGACTCTGGGTAGACCCGGGGGGCCCTGACCCTGAGTGTGGGCAGCCGTGATGTCCTGCGGCGGTGAGAGGAGAATGACCTCGGCTGTGCCTGCGAGTGAGTGGGCGAGAGAGTGACGGAGCCTTGGGCGGCCTCCCGCGTGCTGCGGCCTGAATCGCTGCACATACTGGTGCAGAAGCCCTGTAATTGGCCCCCTGGGGAGCATGGAGTATTGCGGAACGCCACTATGGACTCGTGTGGCAGGTAGCGGTAAGTGGGGGGCGGCCTTGCTTGGGCCAGTGGCTGCGTAGGTGGTGCGGGCCTAAGCGGTGTGCTGTGCTCTGCAAGCTGCGGCCTGTTGCGCGGGGTGGGGTGGTTTAGCACGTTTGTGTTTGCCTCTGGGTGGTGCTGCCCCTGATTGTCCTGGAGCTATAACTTGCAGTGGGGCTCATTGGACCCGTGTACATTAGACTTGCTGTTGTCCCTCACCTCTACCGGTCCCCTCGGCCTACTGGGCTGCACTAACTAGGACATAATATCCCCAGTTGGCCAACGTGGGTGCATGTGCCTGGGTGCGTGGCGGGGAGCACCGACAGAAGTTGGCTCCTGGCTCCTCTCTGCCAATTCGGTGAACTCGATGCTTCAGGTGCTTTAGAGTGTAGGTGCCCGGCTGGTGCTCCTTTGCGCCTCTGAGGAGTGCTGTTGAGTTGTTCGTTTCACGGACTGTGACCTGTGCCTCCTGTCATCCTTCATGGGGAAGCCTGATAAGTCCCAACCTCGCCTCACTTTAGAGGCGTGAAAATCTGGAAGGACCCAGCAAAAAGCGGCATCGGACTCCCAGGCAGATCCTCAGGGGGAGGGACGTCCAAACCCGAGACCACTACTCGCCATGCAAAAAAGCCTCCAGTCTATAGAGGGTGACATGTCCACTATTGCACGCAGGCTAGACCACATGGCTGCACAGCTGGAAAAACAATGTACGAATGGGGGAGGTGGAGCAACGAGTGTCCTCCACGGAGGATGGTCTCAGCAAAGTTGCCAGTAAGACACTTGATATGGAAAAGGTACTAGCACTTATTCAGGCAAAGAATGAAGATTTGGACGCGAGGTCACGGAGAAACAATATTTACATTATGGGCCTTCCTGAATCCACGAATACGGGGAGGATGGAGACATTTATCGAGAGCTTGATCAAGGAAATTTTCAGTCCTGAGAACTTATCCAATATGCTCGTTATTGAGCGCGCACATAGCTCTCTGGCTGCTCGCCCTGTTCCGGGCGCCCCACCCCATCTGATAAATGCCCGGATTTTGAACGATCGGGGCCGAGATGCCATTTTGAGGTTGGCTAGGGATAAGGGCACTATTAGCTATCAGGGGAACACGCTGTCCTTTTTCCCGGACTTCACAGTCGCGGTCCAGGCTGCGCGCCGGGAGTTTGGCTCAGTAAAAAAATCCATCCAGTCTGAAAGCATCCCCTATGCAATGTTATATCCTGCGCGCCTGCGTGTGGGGTCGGAGGGGAACTTTAAGATTTTCACAGCCCCCATGGCGCTGATGGAATACACCAAGCAGCTGAAACGGCGACGGTGGGAGGACCAGGCTACCCCTGACGAGGAGGAACAATGATGTTGGACAGGGGGATATTAATTAGCTCTCTCTATCGGTCACCATGTTGGTGGGACTTTCATATTGTACCAGGCCCCTGAGTTCAAAATTGGTGTATAATGTTGGTCTGCGCGGGGATAACGCCTTATAGCTGTATCAGCTGGATGTCTTAAGATTTTATTTGCCTTGCTAGATCTTTGCACTGTTATTAGACCTGAACAGCCACCTCCTGCACTGCGAGAGGACAGTAGCCCTCTGGTACCTCCAATATGGAAGTTCCCCACTCCATGCACTATTTGGGTTCTGGGTGTTTGGGGTTGTTTTGATTCACACTGGGATGGCTTTGGCAAGTTGGGCACGCCGAAGTGGGTGGGTGGATTGGGGGGGAGATAAGGTTTACACAGTTGGCACTTGTGTACTGTACTGAATATGAACCTGGGCATCATGTTCTGAACGTCAGATCTCAAATAACTGTATCTTTGATGTGTTACATGGTACATGGGCAGTGATGTTAGATTCCGAACTTGGAACGTATGTGGCCTCAACAGTACCAAGAAAATACGTACTGTATTAGCTTCATTAGATAGGTTGAATGTTAATGTGGCCTTTCTGCGGGAGACCCATCTCACCAAGCTATCTGAGAGGAATGTGGGTGCTAGATGGGCAGGAGTGAGAGTGGCCTCTTCGTATTCCTCCTATTCCTGAGGTGTGATGACTCTTGTCATGAAGGGCAGGCCCTTCCAAATACATGATACTGATGTGGATGAGCAGGGTCGGCTGGCTATAGTGCATGGAACACTTGGCGGCATGAGTATGCTCTTGATCAATGTCTCTGGTCCGAACGTGGATGATCAATCGTTTTATGCAGATGTGTGGCGTAGAATCTCAGCCTTCCCTCGTGCTGAAATCATTTGGGGGGGGGGGACGGGACTTCAATACGTGTCTGGATGTTGATATGGACAGAGAGGGTAGTGGAGCTCCACGACATAGACAGTCCACTGACGTCCTTCTAGGGCTCTTGGATGCGGGGTATTTGAAGGATGTCTGGCGCATGAGGCACCCTGGGGCCAGGGAAAGTACTTTTATTTCCACTGTACATGGCACATGGTCCCGCCTGGACTATTGGCTTGTCTCTGAAGCTGTATGCACCTGGGCTGTAGACGCTCAACACTTGGCTAGAACTATTTCTGATCTTTCACCTGTACTGCTGGCGCTGAGGAATCCGGGATATCAGAGGCCCCCATTTTCGTGGAGATTGCAGCCGTCCTCCTTGACTGATCAGGTTTTTAAGCACGCAGTGGAAGAAGCTATTCATAATTACTTCAGGGAAAACTCTGGCTCTGTGGATAGTGCTGCTGTTCTCCGGGAGGCGTTTAAGGGGACTATCCAGGAGGTGTGTATCAGGGCACAGGCCGGTGTTCTCCGTGATTTGCGCGGCAGGATCCATAAGCTAGCGGATGAAATAGCTGCTCTAGAGCGCCACTATGCTCGCTGCCCAGCCAGCAAAATGGTGGCTGCTATTCGGGAGCGTGTATCGGAACATAATGAGACCGTGGATCAGGAGATGGCACATAGATCATGTAGGAGTACTGCCCGCTATTATGGAGAGGGGGGCCGGCCTAGCCGATCCCTAGCTCAGAAACTGGCGGTGCCGCGCAGTCAGGTTTACATTACTGAGCTACTGGATGCTGAGGAAAAGGCGCACTATGGTAATTCAGATATTAGTGGGGTGGTGTTGGATTACGACTCTAAATTATATGGGGAACGTGAACAGCTTCATGTGGATGAAATCCATGCCTATCCCGATGATGTGGCCTTGGCTGGTTGTCCCTAAACCAACAGGAGTACCTCACACTGCCATTCGACGTCGACGACGTGAAGCAGGCAATCATGTCACTCCCCACATGCAAGGCGGCGGGTTTCGACGGCCTCCCTAGCGAGTTCTATAAGGCATTTGCAGATGCTCTTGCGCCGAGGCTGGTGGAGGTGTTTGCAGAGGCGTACAAGTCTGGCACGCTGCCTCCCTCTCTCAAGGAGGCCTTAATCATAATGTTACTGAAACCGGATAAGGCGTCAAATGCTTGCGATTCTTACAGACCCCTATCAATAATTAATATAGATGCCAAGATATTGGCAAAAACGATTGCCACAAGGCTCCAACCCTTGGTTCCAAACCTAGTCCTTCCGGACCAGTCGGGCTTCGTTCCCTCTAGATCCACATCCCACAACCTCCGCACTATTTTCTCAACGTTACATTATTTTGAGAGCGACTTTCAGGCGGTGGCTGTGCTGCTCGATGCGGCTAAGGCGTTCGACTCCCTACAGTGGGAGTACATGTTTGTCGTCTTGCTGCGTATGGGTCTGCCTCCGTTCTTCCTGAAATGTATCCATCTTTTATACACTGCTACGGTGGTGCTGATCCATGTGAATGGTTGGGTATCTGCAGTCTTTTCCATCCAACGTGGCACGCGGCAGGGTTGCCCCCTGTCGCCAATGCTTTTTGCACTAGCGTTAGAACCCTTGGCCTGTAAACTGCGTCAACAACACGCCCAGGCGGCACTGCCGTTCCGACAGCGACCCTTAATGGTGTCTCACTACGCTGATGATATGTTGCTCTATGTACGTGAGCCCGCCACATACTTGCTGGAACTGTTGAGAAAGTATGTCCGGTTTGAACACTTCTCTGGCCTAGACAACAATTGGGCTAAGTCCACTGTATTTCCACTAACAGCCGGCAACAAGGAGATTGAGTTAGACTTCCCCCTGCAGTGGTCGTACGACCCAGTAAAGTACTTGGGAGTTTGGCTCCAAAGAGACCCTGAAGTGGTGATATCGGCCAATTACGCCCGGGCCAATTACAGATCAGGCTGAACGCTGGGCTAAGCTGCCCCTTTGACATGCGGATCAAATTGCGGTCATAAAAATGCAATTTTACCCAAACTTCTATACTTGTTAACATTCCCATCCGATTGAACATTGCATTGTTTAATACACTGCAATCGGCTCTGCCCAAGTTTGTTTTTGGGGGGCAGGAAACCCCTGTGTATCTGGAAGGTGTTAGCGCAGCAATTTGAGCGAAGTGTGTTCGAGGCCCCTGATTTTCGCCTATATTACCTCGCGCACTTCTGGTACTTCCGGCAGAAATATCAACCGCACACGGCCATTGAAGTGGACTCTGTGCTCCCAGTGCCGCTGGCTGCAGCTGCCCTGTTGGGAGGGAGGGGACCGCGGGGGGATATTAGCCCGGTTCACTGCACGGCGTGGGCATGGAGCACACTGGCAAAAAGGGCCGGAGTGGACTATCTCTATGCCCCAGTGCTGCCACTTGCACTCACCCTGGCATATCCGCTACGCGGGAGCCAGCTGCCTTGAAGGTCAGGTGGGGGATTTCCCGCATAGGAGACCTCTATAATCCGGGCCAGTTCCTGGCACTTTCTGAGCTGCAGTCTCGCCACAGTGCGGGTCTGATGTTTGGCTTCAGCTATTTGCGGGTGCCGCAAGCAATCCGAGACATCTACCCTGGGTATCCGGCCGAGCCGCGCACCCTGCGTGTGGTGCTAGAGGGGGTTGAGCGTGGGGGCTTGATAACCAAGTTAAATAACACGTCCCTCAGAGAGAACAACCTCGATGAATCCCCCTCCTATACTAAGTGGGTGACAGTGCTGGGCACCACACTGACCGTGGATGACTGGAAATTCTGCTGTGAGCTAACTGGGCGGTTGACGGCGAACTGCAGTCTCCGCATCATTTACTTAAAATACTTACACCAACTCTATTACACCCCGATGCAACTGCGCCGATTCGGCCTCAGGGAAAGTGCGTGCTATGCACTTTGTGGACAGGCAGATGCTGATTTCCTGCACTTAGCATAGATGTGTGCTGGTATATACAACTTTTGGATGAACGTTACGCAAGTGCTCACGGATGTTGTGATGAAACCGGTGGAGTGTTTGCCTGCTATATGTCTGCTGGGCTTGGTGCAAAAGCTCAAACCATGCAATAGGCGGCTGGTGGCCATTTCCCCTTTATTTGCCAAGCAGGCAGTGGCGCAGAATTGGGGTGCCAGGACTGTCCCGACGGTGAGGAAATGGATCCAAGGCTTACTTTATTGTAGGGACCAATTGGAAATCTATGCGGAGGAATTGACCGAGGTCTCTCGTCCTAAAGATTTCTGGGCTCCAATCACGGGGTATCTCCTTGGGAAGCCAGACCTGCGATGATCTTCTGGAATACAGTGCTATTATGCATACTGGGAGCTCTGGGATGATCATTGTGAACTGACGCAATACATTCTTTAGGACTACCCAGGTTTAGAAGACTGCTTTGCATAGTGCCGGGAATGGGGAGGATGCTGGGGGGGGGGGGGGGGGGGCTAATGGGTGGAGGGCTTGTTCTGGGTGGGCTGTTTTCCTTTTACACAATAAGAAAAAAGCTTGTATTGATATCCTATGCAAATGTGCCTGGGGGACCCCATGTTGGGGTGATATACAGTTACTTGTCTGCAAGCTGTCTAATAAAGATATTCTAAAATAAAAATAAATATTGTCCCTCTGCAATCTATCTTTGATATTCATATATTTATCTCAGATCGCCTTAACAGCTTCTCCCATTTTGGCTTCAATGTCCTGTGATCTCTCAAGTTCTTGGCTCATCAACACAATGTCATCTTGATTTGTAGCTCCTCAATCTCCCATCACTGGCAGTTCCTTTATCATAGCCCCTCAAAGCTTAGGTGATATCTGATTTTAGTGCATGCATCTGATTGCTCACCATATTCAAAATGTTGTCATATAGGTCGCCCAGACAGCTACTCTTTCACTCCATGTTAGGGGACTTATTATTTAGCTCAGTAGTTGAAATGACTATGACAGTCCTAAATTGGCCTTTGTGCACACTCCTTTTTTTATGTGCATCTTTGGTCTACATGTACGTCTTTCATTGTGCATCTATGTTCCTTCCATTTACTTGGATTTGTGTGTTTGTTACTTTCCTCCTGAAAAGCATATCCAATGCACTACCCTATTTCTCATCGTGTACCTCTATCAATATCTTTAATCTACATATACCTACCTCCTTTATGCATCTATATACTTTCAATGTACCTAAGGAGCTATATATTTATCACTTTCTTCCAATTCAGCATATCCAATGCACTACCCTATTTCTCACCCTATACTTCTCTCAATACATCTTCTAACCAAACTTTCTGACTCATCTCAAACTTCTTTCTACTACTCTTTCCAATGCACTGCCCTATTTCTCACCCTATATATCTATCAATATATCCTCTACACCCACTCTCTCATTTATCCCAAACCCCATACCACTACTATGATCCCCAAAAAAACCTTCCTAGACTCTCCCTTACTCTACCCTCCTTGCATCATCTGATACCTCTTTTACTATACCGATCCCCAAAACAAACCTTTCTAAACTTTTCCCTCTGACTCTTCCCCTCCACAACCCCTTTTTACTCATCCAAAAGCCTCCTCCTACTGCTATGACCTCCAAAAAAAACCAAAAGAAAATCAAAATCCTTCACTCTCCTATCCCTCCACTATCCTTTTCAATCAAAATAACAGACTTACATGTTCACTTCTCAAATTTCATATTCCATTATACTAATTCACCACTAATCCTTTATGGGTAAAAAACGCTTCAACACCTCATCAGAGGTAAGCAAGCATTATATAAATGCAAACCTTTTTCCCTCTTCTATCCCTCTGCTACCTTTCTCTATCCAACTGAATAACACATCCACCACTCAAACTACTTTCATATTTTAATATACTAATTTTCAACACTAATCCTTTATGGGTTGCGGAGTAGCGTGCTACTCGCCAATAATGCGCTTCTACACCCCATCAGGGTTAAAGCGCTATATAAATGCAAACATTTTCTACCCCCCCCCCCCCAACCCTTCTCAATCCAAATAACTAACATATCCACCACTCAAATTACTTTCATATTTCACTATACTAATTCAACACGAATCCTTATGGGTTCCAGATTAGCGTGCTACTCACCAAAAAAGTGCTTCAAACCCCATCAGGGGTAGCAAGCACTATATAAATACAAACCTCTTTCCCTCTTCTATCCTGCCGCTGCCCTTCTCTATCCAAATAACTGAATAACATATCCACCACTCAAATTACTTCATATTTCGCTATACTAATTTTCAATACTAATCCTTTATGGGTTCCGGAGTAGCGTGCTACTCGCCAGAAAAGCGCTTCAACACTCTTTCAGGGGTAACAAAAGCTCTATATGAATGCAAACCTTTCTCCCCTTCTATCCCTGCGCTATCCTTCTCACTCCAAATAACTGACTAATATCCACCACTCAAATTACGTTCATATTTCACCATACTAATTGACCACTAATCCTTTATGGGTTTCCGGGGTAGAGTGCTACTGCCCAATAAAAAAAAAAAGGCGCTTCAACACCCCATCAGGGGTAACAAGCGCTATATAAATACAAACCTTTTTTCCTCTTCTATCCTTCCGAATCCAAATAACTGACTACCTATCCACCACTTTAATTACTTTCATATTTCACTATACTAATTCAACACTAATCCTTTATGGGTCCCGGAGTAGCGTGCTACTCGTCGAAAAAGCGCTTTGACGCCTCGTCAGGGATAGTAAGCGCTATATAAATGCAATTACAATACAATACAATACAATGTCTTAGCATCAGCTATGGGCTAATTTATCAAAAAGGTGTAACCTCTGGGATAACCCAACGGGTTCTGTTCTGCACTCCCAGGTTCCTTCCTACGTCCTCTTTCTTAGGACAATCAGCACCCATGCAGTGAAGCTATGTCATATCCCACAGATTTCAACCAAGACCAACTAGGAATAAACTGACAGTTTTACCAGCTGCAGTTTTACCAGCTGCAGCTCCTTATCTGGGACAAAGAGGAGGTAGCTTCCAGTGCCCAAATTCTTCAAAGTCCACCCATACAATGTTTATAGAAGCGGTGCTCCCATTGTAGGCATTCTTTATGGTAGGAATGCTCCCCTCGATGGGTCTCTTTATTCATCACTGTTGGCTTCCATCAGTGTTAGGTTCCAGATGTTTCAGGATATTAACAGAGTGGATGTACATGTGTAATTATGTCCCTTGCTGCCACTGCATGAGATGCAGCCCATTCCTGACTGCCGCCTTCATGTTCCTAAATTGATGCCACCTGGTAGCATATGCTTGGCCTCTTCAAAATCTATTGCAGCCTCCTTTCCATGCCTTTGGTCTCCTCGCAGGCACAAGCTGGTAGCCTCACCACAAGCAACCCTGCCTCATTTAATCACTGCACAAACAGTGGCTTGTTGTTGTCGGGGTGTATGGCAGAGCTCTACTACAGCAGGGGCTTGTGGACTTTAAGCAGCCGCCACAAAGGTACTGGAAGATCCTCTTTTTCCACCTATTGAACGTGGCGAAGAGAGCCCGGAGCTTATCAGAGAGGCACCACGCATAGTTCAACGCAGACCTCTCCCCCTCATCTTGCATTCTCTGGGAAGTTGAATTCACTCAAGAGGGTAGTGTGGGTATGTTGTATGGAATTACTTTATCTTGGTATCCAGTGGGCGGACCTACCAGTAATCCAGCTCATGCCGCAGGTAGATTACAGAGGACTTGCCCCATGTGAAACTCAGTCACCTTGATGGTCAGTTTTGATTTCTTTAGCCTTTCTAACACCTGTCCTAGGTGCATCAGGGGGCCCTGTCATCCTGGTAAGCCACACAGAACTACTGCAGCCTGCGATAACCTGGTTCACCAAACCTTGAAAAGTGGCAGAAGCAAGGTAATACCAAAGGGTATTACCTTGAACTGATATAAACCCTCTCCTCCCCAACTTTTCTGCCATGGCCTTGATATTCAATATGTAATCTTTCCGGCGGTAAGGCGTCAGCCGGCTCACGTGGAACACCTTCCTTGTTTCGCTTGTGGCACCTATGTCCACTAAAGAGTTAACCTCAGAAATTGTCTCAACTACCTTGTCTGGCCTACACTATTTGTCCTCTGAAGCCCTAAGACAAATAGAGTTGAGAGCCAACACCTCCTGATGCTCCTAATAGCCATTCAGCATAGCTCTCTGGTCATACCGGTCCCTCTTAAGCACTTGACTCGCCTTAAGGGGTCCTTTGCTTGTTTTATATATTTAGCCATCAGCATCCTGAGGCCAATCACATAGTCACTTCATCCTTCTGTGGAGAGACAGAGGTTCCTTCCCACCCTTCTCTGAAAAAGGTTAGTGCGCCTGCACCGGGTGTCTATACACAAATTCAAAGGGACTGAACCCTACCCCCTTCTGTGGAATCTCTCCGTTGGCAAGCAAGAGACATGGCAGGAGAAGATTCCACTTTAGGTTCTCTGGCAGAGTTCCCATCATGCTCTTGTGTGACTTTTTTGGTTCATGGGTGGTATACCATGGAGAAGTGGTAGGTCACACCAGCTTCCTCCCACATCTCCCTCATGTATGGCTAGATAACGTTGATTCTCAGGTTAGAGATTATTGTTCTTGGAAATCAGACCCTAGAAAAGATTCCCAGGAGAGCTCATGCTCCCAGCTTTGCAGTTGTCCTTCTCAGAGGTACGGCTTTAGGGTACCTGATGGAATTATCCACCACAACCAAGTTGTACTTGTTACCTGACTGTGAGGGGAGGGGCGGAATGGACCTTCAAGGTCTAATCCCACCCACTCAAATGGAACACCCACATCTGATAGAGACTTCTAGCCTCAGATTCCTAACCTTTTGAATTTTCCCAGGCGTCAGACTGGATCTGGGAGATTTTTTCGTGAGCAGTACCCCAGCGTGCTGGTAGGTGGTGTCACCCAGCTCTGTGTCCGCTGTCGGTGTTGTCTACACCAGAAATGTCGTAGTACCTATATAGGTGCCACCTAAGCGCACTGACGTCAGTTCTTTGCTTTCAGCACCAGCAAGCACTGTTCCGGAGAAGAGTTACCCCTCTGTCACTTTTTGACAGGCTTTTTTGACTTTTTGTCGACTGTTTTTGAGGTTTACCTCCTGGTGTGTCGAGGATGTCTTTGCGCACCTGCCACTAACCACGGTCAATGACGGACCCGCACCTTATTTGTCTTTGGTGTCTGGAGTTCGACCACGATACCAAGTCATGCTCCGATTGCCGGGCCATGGCCCGAAGGTTTTGAGGAAGCAGTCCCTCAATCGTCTAATAGCCTGGCATGCGACTCATGGAAGGCGAGATCTTAGTCAAGGGGGAGGTCCTGGGTTTGTTCGCGGAGCCTGAAGTCGTCCTCGTCACATTTGGAGTCCGCAGGACACTCTGGTAGGAAGCACAAAAAGAAGAGCAAGAAGTTGAAGCCCTCTTCGACTTTGCCATGTCCGTCGGCCAACGAAGGAGCCTCTGCATTCTAGGTCTCATTCCCTGGAACCTGCACCATGCCTCCACGAATTTCAACAGTCGGAGCGACCCCCACCCAACTCAAAAAGTTGTGTGAGGCCATGTTTCTCATATTTGGGCAGCCTGACACCGTTGACGTGCCTTCGTGCCCCATGGGGTCAGAAGATGCCCCATCTGGTTCAGCACCAGAGGCTTCAGCAGGGCCCCAGGGATTTATTCCTGGATCCAGATGGGTCGTGCTATCTCAACCTCTGTGGAATGATTTGAGTATCTGGGTGAGGCCAGTGGCCTGGATACGTCTCCAGATTCTGGTATGTTTTCTCCCCCTACCGTGGCTATGGAGGAGGGAGTTTCTTACACAATGGTGGAGCGTAGAGCGGCTAAGGCCCTTGAGCTTCAGTTACCCACGGTGGCCATCAAGACTAATCTCTTGATGGAGGTGCTGCAACTTGGAGTCTCCACCTTGGAACTATTGCTCCAGGACAATGACGCCCTCACAGACATCCTGTTGGGTACCTGGTCCTAACCCATCACAGGGGCTCCTGTGAAATGGACAATTGCCTGTCGCCACCATCCCGCAACTGGGGACCGAAACTTCCTCATGCAACACCCTACCCCTGAGAGTTTGGTGGTCCATGCCTCCACCTCCACAGTTGCTTTCTCTACTGCTCCCCCAGATAGGGAATCCAAGAGACTGAACTCATTTGAGAAGATGATGTTTTCTTCCACCAGCCTGTCATTGCAGTCTGTGAATACTGCATGGCTTTTGGGCCTTTATTCCCACACTTTGTGGGATACAGTTGCGCAAGTGCTGCCACAGGTCCCGGAGAAGGCCCAAGCTGTACTCTCTCAAACTGTCACCGAAGGGTGAGACACAGCAAAGTTCCCTATTCGCTGTGGACTTCACACAACCGACTCGCTAGGGTTTCCTCAACAGTGGCTGTTAGGCGCCACACCTGGCGGAGGATGGCTGGCTTTCCAGGGAATGTCCAAGCTTCCTTTATGGACATGCCCTTTGGTGGCACCTTCCTCTTCTAAGATAAGGCAAATTCAGCACTCAAGCGCTTTAAGGATTCTTGTGCTACAGGCAGGTCCTTATGCCTCTCTGCTGCCTCACGTCCAGCTCAATCTGCCTTTCATTTTCTCGGCTACGGAAGGGGCTTCCAGCTGCACCAATTCCCGTCCAGCCATGTGCCACACCGCGCAGGGCCCCAATCCTCTGCGTGGCCGAGGGCTCGGTGCCCACAGACCTCGTGGGTCGGGTGACCAGCGGCCTGGTCAGTCCGTCACCCCTCATACTGCAACAACCTCCAACCCCTCCTAGTCTACCCCTTTACCACCATGGGCACCCAGGTGGCAGCAGGATTTGCCATCACCTGCTCCACTGGCAGTCTATAACATCAGACAGGTGGGTTTTGGAGGTTATCCTAGGGGCTACTCCCTTCTCTTTAAGCCTACCCCTCCCTCCATGCCGCCATCTCCTGATTGGCTGACGGAGGATCATTTGTCTGTTCTCCGTGAGGAGTTCAGAGCCCTATTGGCCAAGGAAGCCATAGGGAGGGTTCTTGTGCCAGAAGTAGGCTGTCACTACTTTCTGGTTCCCAAAAAGGACAAAGGCCTTCATCCTAACCTCGATCTCCGAACTCTCAATCTCTTCCTCAAGAAGGAGAATTTCAAAATGCTCACATTAGCGCAGGTCTTGTCTGCCCTGGACCCAGGAGACTGGATGGTAGTGTTGGACTTGCAGTACACTTATTTTCATATTCCCGTCCTGCCTGCCTCTCGGCGATATCTGTGTAGGCCACGAGCACTATCAGTTCACCTTGCTTCCTGTTAGCTTTACCAGAGCCCCTCAAGTGTTCACCAAGGTCATGGCGGTGGTTACGGCTCATCTGTGGAGGTCTGGGGTGCCAGTCTTCCCTTAGCTGGATGACTAGCTGCTGAAGGCGGGCTCGCCCCAGGCTGTCTTCTTCCACCTCCAGACTACAAAGGACCTTCTGCACTCGCTGGGGTTCACTATTAACATGCTGAAGTCACACCTGACACCTTGTCAGATGCTCCGTTTCATCTGAGCTGTTCAGGATCAATGCAGTTTTGGGCTTATCCTCCCCAGCGGCAAGTCCAGGATATTCAGGCTATGATAACGATGTTTCAGCCTCTATTCTGGGTTTTGGTGAGACTGACTCTGAGGCTGCTGGGCATCATGGCCTCCTGCACTCTTCTGGTGACACATGCTTTATGGCATATGCGGACTCTTCTGTGTGACCTGAAGTTCCAGTGGGTGCAGCATCAGGGGAATCTCCCTGACTTGGTCCAGATCTCCAAGGGAATCTTGAACAATCTGCAATGGTGGCTATCAAACCGAGATTGGGTCAAAGGCACACCCCTCTTCCTTCGCCAACCAGGTCTCACAGTATTCACCGATGCATCACTCCTGGGATGGGGCAGCCATCTGGGAGGGTTTGAGATCAGAGGACTCTGGTCTCTGACGGAATCTGGACTTCAAATCAATCTGCTGGAGCTCTGTACGATCCGACTGGAATTGAAAGCCTTTCTACCCTCTATCAGGGGAAGGCTGGTACAAGTGTTCACAGACAACACCACCACCATGTGGTACTGCAACAAACAGGGCGGGTGGGGTCGTGAACCCTTTGCCAAGAGGCCCTGCATCTCTGGACATGGCTTGAACAGCAGGGCATGTCCCTGGTGGTTCTCTGAAGGCCAGAGCAGATGAACACAGCGGAAGATGCCTAGCGGATCATGAATGGCTACTCCACCTGGAGGTGGCGCTAGGTCTTTTTAGGCAGTGGGGAGATCCTTGGTTAGATCTGTTCGCTTCCGCAGAGAACAGGTAATATCCGCAGTTTTGTGTGCTGGAGTTTCAAAGGTGGTACTCACTCAGACACTTTTCATCTTGAGTGGAGTCAGGCTTCCTGTACGCCTTTCTGCCCATACCACTCCTTCCCAGAGTTCTCAAGAAGATCAAGACTGGGCCTGAATCATCCTTGTGGCTCCAGACTGGGCACAGACAGTCTGGTATCCCAAACTACTTAGCATGGCCATCGATCCTTCCACCAGACTGCCCCTTTGTGAAGATCCTCTGTCGCAGCAGCATGAGAGGGTTCTCCACCCGAACCTGTCCACTCCACCTTCTTGCATGGAGATTGAGCAGCGACAGTTGACAGCTTTTGACTTTCCTCCAAAAGTCTTTAATGTCATCTTGGCAGTTAGGAGTCCCTCGTCTGCTGTTGGAAACAAATTGTGTCATGGTGTGCAGAAAAATCTGTTGATCCCATTTCTGCCTCTCTTTCTGAAGTTTTGCTTTTTGATCTTTCTCTTGCCCAGCAGGGCTCTACTCTGGGCACTATTAAGGGCTATCTATCTGCCATTTCCTCCTTCTTGTGGTTGCCAGAACAACCTTCTTTAAGTACATAGGTTCCTCAAGGGTCTTACTCATCTCTTCCCTCCTTCTCCATTCAGTATGCCTCAGTGGGACCTTACTTTGATTTTGACTTTTTAGATGTGTGCTTTTTTCGAGTCTCTACACAATTGTCCCCTCATGCTCCTCATCTTGAAAACAGCCTTCTTTCTGGCAATTACATCTGCCCGCAGAGTAAATGAGCTGCAGGCATTATCTAGGCCGCCTTACCTCTCAGTCTATCCTGACAAAGTGGTGCTTCGCACAAGGGCCTCCTTTTTATCAAAAGTGGTCACCCCTTTTCACGTAGGCCAATCTATCACCTTGCCTACCTTTTATGCTCCTCCACATCACTCTAAGGAAGAGGAGTGACTCCAACTCCTGAACCCAAAAAGAGCCTTGTCATTCTACCTTGACCACACACAAGAGTTTCAGGTGGAAGACCAACTCTTTGTGAGTTATGTTGGTTCAAAGAAAGGTTGGGCAGTGCAGAAGCGGACCATCTCCAAATGGGTTGTGCTCTCCATCAAAATCTGCTATGCACTGGCCAAGAAGCAATTCCCTGAGGGCTTGCGTGCTCATTCCACCAGAGCCAAAGCTGCGACCACTGCTTTATTTCTGGATTTCTGCCAGGTGGTAATGTGGACTTACCTGCACACGTTCACTAAACATTACTGCCTGGACAGTCAGGTCCTCTGGGATGGGCATTTTTCCCATTTGGTCCAGCAGGATTTAGTTTGCAGACCCTCAGGGGATAGTATTACTTGGATATCTATTCAAAAGGTAAGGAATCTGCGGCTAGAAGTCTCTATCGGATGAACACGTTACTTACCTTCGGTAACTTCTTATCTGGTAGTCTATAGATAGCTTCAGATTCCTTACCAACCCACCCATCCTCCCCGCTCTGTGAACTGATTTCTAGGGACAGGGATAACCCCTTTCAGAGCCCTAGTTTTGACACAACAGCGGTCAGATTCCTCATGGCTTCCTGGCGTGGGAAGTTGTGAAAAGTAACTGATGTCAGCGCACCTGGGTGGTGCCTATATAGGTACCACTTCCGGGGCAGATGATGCAGATGACAGATGCAGAGCTGATCAACGCCACTTACCAGTGCCCAGGGGTACTGCTCATGAAAATCTTCCGGATCCAGTCTGACACCTGGGGAAATTAAAAAGGTAGGGAATCTGCAGCTAGATATAGTCTCTACCAAATAAGGCGTTACCAAAGGTAATTAACATGTCCAACTGGTAGAGGCACTAACAGTGAATTTCAATCAATCAATCAAGGAATTGTAAGCCCGCTACTCACCCGTGAGGGTCTCAAGGTGCTGGGGGAGGGGTGAGCAGCTCTGTTCAGTCGAAGAGCCAGGTCTTGAGCATCTTCCTGAAGATGTTCAGAGAGGGGGCACATCTGATGTCGATCAGCAGCTCGTTCCAGGTCTTGGCTGCAATGTAGGAGAAAGCCCTTCCGCCCCTTTCGGCGAGGTCGACAGATCGGAGGTTTCTCTTGGGTGCGTGGAAGGAGATTCTTTCGTTGAGGTATTGGGGTCCGGTGTTGTGGAGGCATTTGTAGGCATGGTTGAGTAGCTTGAAGGTTACTCTCTTCTCGACGGGGAGCCAGTGGAGGATTTGCAGGTGTTGGGTGATGTGTTCCTGATGCTGAGGACGAGTCTGGCTGCGGTGTTCTGAATGGTCTGAAGTTTGCGGTGCAACGACTTGTTGATTCCGGTGTAGAGGGCGTTTCCGTAGTCTAGTCTGGTAGTTATGAGTGCATGGGTGACTGTTTTTCTTGATTCAAGGGGGATCCATTTGAAGGTCTTGCAAAAGATGCAGAGGGTGTTGAAGCAGGTGGAGGCTACGGAGTCATGGAAAGGGAGGAGTTGAGTACAATGCCGAGGTTCTGAGCATGGTTGGTGGGGGTGAGTGGGCTGCCGAGGGTGCTGGGCCACCAGGTAGTGTCCCAGGCGGTGGGGGCGGGTCTGAGGAGGAGGACCTCTGTCTTCTCTGAGTTGAGCTTCAGGTAACTGTTGCTCATCCAGGTTGCGACGTCCTTCATTCCTTCCTGAAAGCTAAGCCTGGTGGTGATGGGGTACTTGGTGGGGTAGAGGAAAAGTTGGGTGTCGTCGGCGTAGAAGACTATGTTGAGTCTGTGCTGTCTGACAATGGTGGTGAGGGGGGCCATGTAGATGTTGATGAGCATCGGCCTGAGTGACAATCCCATAGGCACTCCGCAGTTGATCTCTGTGGGTTCGGAGAGGAAGGGTGGCAGTCTGATTCTTTGGGTCCTGCCGGGGAGGAAGGAGTGGAGCCATTCGAGGGCGGTTCCCCGTATGCCGGCATTGGAGTCTGGCGGCGAGTGTGCGGTGGGAGATGGTGTTGAAGACAGCTGAGAGGTCGATTCGGATCAAGGCAGCGGTGAGGCCTTGGTTGAGGAGGCTGCAGATGTCGTCTGTGGTGGCAAGTAGGGCGGTCTCGGTGCTGTGGTTGCTTCGGAATCTTGACTGGTAGTGGTCAAGGATGGCGTTCTCTGCGATGAATTTTGTTAGTTGGGCGTTGACGGTCTTCTCGGTGACTTTGGCCGCGAAAGGCAGGAGGGAAATGGGTCTGTAGTTCTTGAGGTCTGCCGAGGGTTTCTTGAGCAGGGGCTTGACATCCGCTCGTTTCCAGTCATTGGGGAAGGTGGCGGTTATGAAGGTGGTGTTGATGGTGCGTCGTAGTTCTGGTTCTGGTTCTGGTGCGGTGGCGGCTTTGTGGAAGATGTGCGGAGGGCAGGGGTCCGTGGGTGGTTGGTCCTGAGTGGATGCCTTTCATGGTCGATTCGGTGTCTCCAGTAGTGGTTTTCCATGGTTTTGTTTCGCCAATTCTTCTCGAGACATCTGCAAGTGCGCCTGAGTTCTTGGACATTGGCGATAAACCAAGTGGCCTTCCTGGGGCGTTGGCTGTCGGGGTTGCGGAGGGGTGTAAGCTTGTCTGCGCAGTTGGGGATCCATCTGTGTAGTTCGTTGGCTGCAAGGTTCGCGTCGGTCGAAGAGGGGGGAGGCAGTCATGGTTGAGCGTGGAGTTGAGGTGCTCCTCAGTGACCTTGCTCCAGTTCCTTTGCGGTGGGCGTGGTCCGGATTTGGGGGCATTGGGTTTATTGACATGGAAGTGTACGCAGTGGTGGTTTGTCCATGGCGGTTGCGTGGTATGACTGAAGTGAATGTTGTTGCCTCCTGCGAAGATGGGTTTGAGGGTGTGTCCTGCCTTGTGGGTGGGGGTGAAGATGAGTTGTTTCTGTCCGAGGTTGGCGAGGTTGTCTAGGAGGGTGTTGGAGTTGGGGTCGTTGAGGTTGTCGAGGTGGAAGTTGAGTATACGATGAGTATGTAGTCCATGGAGGCGATGGCGTGGGATGCGACGAGGTCAGTGATGGTGGTGAACACGGTTCTAGGTCCATGGGGCCTGTATGTTAGCATGCCGTGTAGTGTGGATCTAGGACGGTCTGTATCTGGAAGTGGAGGGCTGGGGGTCGCTCGTCAAGGAGGTGGTGAGTCGGAGGGAGCGCTTGTGTGCGATGGCGAGTCCTCCTCCTGGGCAGTCTGGTCAGTCTTTCCTCTGGATCATGTATCCGTCGGGGATGGCGGTAGCGATGTCCGGGGCGGAGGAGGAGTTGATCCAGGGTTCCGTGAACAAGGTGACGTCAGGCGAGAGGGTGTTGAGGAGGTCCCAGATCTCTACGGCATGTCTGTGCAGGGAGCGCATGTTGAGGAGGATGCACTTCAGGGCTTCAGTGGTGTTGGTGTCTGGCGAGGGTCTCATGCTTGTGTGGGTGTGGTAGGTGGTGAAACTCTGGCGGCATGAGAACTGGCCGTTGGGTGGTGTTCGGTGTGGACAGCTCGCATTTGATGTTTCTTCCGGGGTTGAGTACGAGGAGGG
Organism: Triturus cristatus; assembly: GCF_964204655.1. NCBI lineage: Eukaryota > Metazoa > Chordata > Amphibia > Caudata > Salamandridae > Triturus > Triturus cristatus. The sequence goes on from NC_140581.1 coordinate 865,299,852, forward strand.
CAGCGGAGCGATAGTGGTAGATGCTCGGAGATCCAGGGTCCCTAGCGCTGGTCGGGTCGTGGACGGGTGCCGATGGGCTTGCCTTTGGCGCGGCCGCACGGTGGATGCCATTATATAGTGAAGGGGGAGAGAAGCTCAGCTGGGAGGAGGGAGCGGGGATGGCATGGGGGAGGGGCTACGGGGGAGCAGCGGCGGGAAGGGCGATGGGAGAACGGGGAGGACGTATTCCTCCCTACTGACTTATGCTTACTGGCAAACAGGAAGGGTTCTACTGAACATCCCTGGTCAGTCGAAAAGAGGGTCCAACCAATGCTGGGTTTTTCTACTGTCCCCAGTGTTCTGACAAGGTCTCGCCTTGGGCCAGTGACAACAGGAAGTTCCTGTACACCAACAGATCACTATCCTCTTACTGGTTCCTGGCTCTCTCTAAAGAAAGCCACTCTCCCAGTCAACATAGCGTTTGCTGACCACTCCTTCAGTGACCTTTTCCTGGACTTCCATGCAAAATTCACACAAGCGTAGGGCACTACTTCTGTGCATTGCTGTAATCATTATGAGTTCCCTTCCCCCTCCCTACCCCAGCAACTAGCAAACCCTGCAGCTCTGAAAGCGACCCAGACTCCAGCACCTGGTTGGTTTCAGGAGTCTCATCCTCTTCTCTGTCTAAAGCATAAGCGATGACCTCCACAGCCAGTGCCTTCCTGGAGCCTGGCCTTTGCTGCAAATCATCTTGTCCTGGTCCTTTCAAATCAGGAGTGGTACCAGTCTCCTTCTAATTCTGCCTCGCAGCCTGTAATCTGGTCAACACAGCTGATGATGTTCCAAGTCATAAATGTATCTGGTCTTTGCACAAAGGTAGGGGCAATCAAATTATTGCCTAAGAGACATTCAGCACCTTGCTTCTGTCTTACCCCTACATTGACCAGGATTCCCTTGCCATTGGTTTCTACCTCAACTTGGGCATGCAGGTGCTCTGTACCTTCACCACTGGCTACCAAACCAGTGTCCTTGTTTCCAGGAAGTATCGCCTCCAGCTCGAGATAACTCCTCTCACTCAGTCGTGAAAGCTCCAGGATGCCCCAGGGCAAGCAGCTTGATCTCAATGACATTGACGTTGTGCACAGATGCTATTCTGTTAGGATGAATGTGCTTGAGAGCATCTAATTACTCTTCCAGATTTTCATAGCCACAATGTTTGATCCCATCATGTTTGTAGGGTCTTTTACCAGACAATCTCTTTTAAAGTTACCCATCTGGTGGCACTATTAACAAGTCACCATCTAAGACTTGGGAGAACCTTCCTGTCCTCCCTTCCACATGATGTTCCATACAGGACACGCAATTATCATTACCATTTCACCTGGTTTGTCCGTGGGAATTACCCTGTTTACCCTCTGGTTTGGAACTAGTCTCTGAAGAGTTCCTTTCCCCGTTTGGCTTAGAACAGTGCTATTCTAGCCCCATGCGAACCCTGTTAGCTTACCACTTGCCAGACAACACTCTCTGTATCGCTCGCTATCAGATGGCAGGTATAGCCTAAGTGGGATTGCGCACTCCTCCTGGATTGGCTCTATCACCATCAACTGGTTATGAGCATGAAATTCCTTGACCTCCATCCCTCCCTCACACTAACTCGCTCACGTATTTTTCTTTTTGCAGTTTGATATAGTGCGAACTCGACCTGAAGGTATTGGAGTGCTTTACATGAGCACTAGTTACATTACACAGCAACACAGTTATTAGTTTTTTTTAGCACAGGGAGGTTGTGATTTGCACAGAATCACAGGATGTTGAGTCATTGCCAACACTCGAACCTGATTCACCAGTTTCAAAGTCGGTAGCTCTGGCTGTTATGCCACATCCTCTCCCCCCTCACCCCAGTCACACAATGCACCACAAATTCATGTTTTAAATGGCACCCCATCTGCTCTCCTGCATTCCTTAACCTTTGGAAAGTACTCATTTGGCTCAGCCCAAACCTCCTGATTAGACCTTCCTTCATTTGATCATACACCATCTGGTCTGCCACAGGCATCCTTCAGCTGTCCCTTCGAAAGGCAAGTGGCCCATTAAAGTTGCCTCTTTAGACACCTCAATCAGGGCCTAGGTTTTATGTGACCTCACAACTCACAAACCATTCCTAGATATCCTGCCATTTACATACATGTGTACAAGCTCTTATGGATTCTTGGCCAATACCTGCTCTGAACTGGAAATCAAGTTGCTTCTCCTAGCTAGAACTGTCCCTGCTGCCCTCCTAAGCTACTCGTTCTCAGGCGCAATCTTTTCCTTCTCCAGCTTTCTTTCCTTTTCCCTCTCTTCCCACTCTCCTAATTTCACTTCCAGCTCCCTTAATTTCTCTTCCTGTGTCCTGTTTCTCCTGTCCCTCCTCCTCTCAAACGCCCTGGCTTTCTCATCCTGCTCATTAGCTTTCTGGAGAGCCAACTGCAAGTGCAGGGTCTCTACTATACTTAACCAACCCAAGGGATTTGCTCCTGGAATTGGTGACTGTGCTACCCTAGAAATGGAGGTGGGGGTATGTATTGGGGAAATTCTGAAAGGTGCATTGGGGGTCACACTTGGCGTGGGTCTAGGGTAGATCTGTGCTTAGGGGGCACAAGAGCCTGATTCCACAGTGCCCCTCCTCCTGTGCTCCTAACATCGTTCCCTCCCACAAGTGTACCACAGACTCCTCCCTTCCACCCAGTCTCTCAAAATAGTCCGTAATGAAAATAACAAAGACCTCCGTGTCCCTATTTCTGGAAACCCTCCACACCTACATAGATCCTTCAACTGATTTATTGAGCTGGTGCCAAGGTCACTCTCTTCTTTAAGAAAATCCTGGGGTTTTACCCCTGTGGTGAGTGAGAAAAATAAAGAGGAGAGGTAGGTTATGGTCCTAGGACAGAATCAGAGCAAAGAGTCATGAACGGCCACTGTGTTCACTCCTAATGAATAACAAGGCACCTTCTTAGTGTCATTTTTGACACATCAGGCTTTGTAGAGGGGAACATCAACCTTGTCTAAGCCAATAAAAAGGATATATCAGGTGCCGCCACCAACCATTTGGGTGCTTACTCTATCACCCTCTAACATATTTTTAAAAAGCCCTGGGCTTCATGATGCCTGGAGACAGCTAAGCCAAAATGAGAAAATGGTTCCATAGGTGACATAACTCCTTATGGCAGCGGTCCTCGGTCTGGAAAAGGTTGTCAGGAGTTGTTGTTGTTTTTTTTGTTTTTTTTTTTACCTCTGCACTACCTTACACTTTTATGCCTCACTCTCTGAGAAGGATCTATTCACATACCTATTGTCTCTCTCTCCCCTGCTCTTAACCTCTGACAAAAGGATTGACCTTGCGGACCTTATAAAGAATTACAGGACATAAAATCTGTCAACATACAGAAAGCTCCTTGACAAAGTTACATCAACAGAGGCTTTCATAAAACCTTTGGTAACTCCATTACTCCCACATTTAAACATCCTTTTTCATACAGTTTCACTGGAATGAAAAGTGACCCCATTGGGTGAAGTCAATATTTCCTTAACCCCAAACCTATGTTAAAGTCCCAAACTACATGCCTCTTAAAGACCTCTCTCTACCTGCTTAATGTTGGCATTTTCAAATGTATACATAAATTATGGTGTCGGATTTGACTCCCTTCTTCCCGGTCTAATACACCACAACCAATCAAACTTTATTCAGGGCTAGAAAACACACGATAATATTTACCCATATAGTCCATCTGGCATCAAAAGCCAGAAGAAAAATGGTACCTGCTGTATTGGTTTCGTTGGATGCAGCAAAGTCATTCGACAAGGTAAAGTGGTAATTTCTTTATATCTCCATCAAGGGAAAACTGTCAGGAGTAACAGCACCAAGTTCGGACACGATATCACTTTATTTACAGAAAATGTCCTTTTAACCATAACTGTGTCAGACACATCCATCCCACAACCTCAATTCCAGCTTTTGGACTTTGAGGGAGTCTCTTGTTTTAAGATTAACTTAACAAACTCAGAAAGTGTGGCTTCGACTTTATCACTGGACTGGGTGAATGCATTAAAATCTCAGACAGGGTGTTTTTTCCCAATCAAATATTGGACCTCTGCCACGCCAACTATCTACATTTCCTCGGGTTTCTTCGTAACAACTTTGGAAGATGGTCACCTCACTTTCTATCATGATTAAGTAGGATAAATATCATTAAATGAATGTACTTCCTAGAGTCTCATTCATTGTCAAGCCCTACTTTAGTTCATAGAGCATTCTGCATAGAGATTTTTTTAAAAAAATATATATGTTGAAATACATCTGATAAAGGAGTGGAGCAAGATTAGTTTAGAGGAGGAGTTTGGAGGATTATTATTATTCCACAACAAATTATGGACTACTCATCTGTGAGTGTTCTCATATTGGTCCCTCAGCGAGACCAATTTGCTTGATCTGCACATAATCGGGCAGTGGTAGGCATAACTCTTGGGATCTGAGGGTGGTTAGACTAACAGTCTGGTTCACCTCAATAAAACACTTAAATCTACCATGTATGCTTCCCTCATCTCAACCCTATCCATTACAACACTGCCTTAATAGTAGCATTGAAACCAGGCCCTTTTGATAAATGGAAACCAGGGATTTGCCTCATGATAACAGACATGTTCTATTGGGCTAAGAGTCAGTCCTTTGAGACACGTAAATGAGTCTTTAAATCGGGTGAGGCAGAAAGATTCCATTACACCCATGTAACATACTGGGTGATGAACCCTATTGTTAGAGGTGGCCTTCTGTGACCTGGCACAGACTGAAAAATGTGTAAAATCAGCAAGTGGCTCAAACGGTATAATTTCTGCCTTAGATAACCTTTGCGCTTGAAGTTTTTTCCCCCCACCCCACTCATACAGACCAGGATGGAGCAGGATATTCGCTAGAGAGGTGGAGGAGACACAGTGGAAGATACTAAAGCAGGTTATAACCCACAATTGTGGTAGATTCCTCAGCAGGGAAGCCCGCTATAAGATATTTGTTGGATATCTTAGTCCTCCGAAGCTGAATATATCCCATCACACATACCTTGTGTTGGAGGGGCTGTGGCACTTTAGGCCATTGCAAACCGGTGTGGTGTAATTGTCGCCTATATTCAACCATTCTGGGCAGAGATCCTGGAAACCATGAAAATGATATTGGGGTAACCCATTTTTGTCAGACATTGCTTCCGTTCCACTGAACCTCAGTTCTTCCCTCTTGGAACATCAGACTGAAGCACACCCACTTCCATTTTGGAATTACCTGGGGGAAGCAGACTCCAATCTAGTCTTGTACCGTTAGAATGAAAGAAGAGGGATCCCACACCCGTCTTGAACTGGCATCTAAGACTTTGGAACATAATAGCAACTGAGAGCCTCTTGATATAAAGACTCTGAGGTGACATACCTATCCATGAGTCTCCTGACCCCCTCACAGCCTCCACAATTATGATCTGTAAACTGTTTACAGGCCCCTGGGGGCCGTATCCTGAAAGCCTGCTCTCAGTGCCAAGCTAGCAAATGTGTTTGTGCCTGTAGGGGGTAAAGTGAATTCATGTAACCTGATATTTCTCTGAGTTAGAATGTGCATTTCAGACAGTACAAATGAGAAACACTGACCAGGCTTTGCCGCTCTCAGCTTCTACGCTGGGCTGTCTGAAATAATTTACTAACTCAGACAAATATTGTGCTAAACAAAGGCACTTTACACAGTGCAAGCATATAGCAAGCATTGGAAATGCAATTGGTTAAGCATTTGTATGAGTTAGAGCTATTGGCATTGTGTATGGCAATGTCTTTTACCTATGTGTTATAGAGTGAATGTATGTGATGTGTAGTGGAATAAGGTGGGTTGCATTGGATTAGTTGTATAATTGTGTGGCGTGGAGTGGATTTGTGTAGTGGAATTATGTGGCATGGTGTGCTGTAGAATTGTGGCTAGTAATTACGTGGTATTGAGCGTACTGGAATTATATAGAGTGGGATTGTGTGTTATGGAGTGGAATTATGTGGAATGGTATTTTGTGTTGTGGAGAGGCATGTAGTGGAATTTAATTGTGTGGTGTGCAGTGGAATTTTGTGGTGTGGATTGGATGTATGTGGTTTGTTGTGTAACTATGTTGTTGAGTTGTGTGGTTTGGACTGGCTTTGGGAGGCGCAGCATTACATTACCATTCTTCTAAGGAGGCTGGTGCCCGAGACATTAATGTCAGTACCATCATATACAAAGCAGCCTCCACTGAAGACATCACAAATAAGATCTGAAAGGCTACCATTTGGGCATCATTGCATATTTCCACCAAGCACTAGAGTGGCTATTGACACGAGGACTGAAGTGACCCTTAAAAAAAATCCATCCCACAACATGTTTTCTGTTGATCCTTTCTCAAGGGCAGCGATTTTCTGCTGCTTTAAGATGGGATTTGATGAGGGCCAGACTATATTCACCATGTGGTGAAAAGCTTCTTAGCCATGAATGTTGAGTCCAATCTTTTGATATTCGCATATGACTACTTGACCATGGAGGACTAATGAGCAGTCCAAGACAGACTCTTCATGCTGATAGAGAGTCTTTAAACTGTAGGAACGGAGCATTCATTTACAATTGCTTCAAATAGCCTAAAGATGCAATGAGCCAAACTACATATTCCAGTGGGTTTTGAGCACACAGCTGTAAGCAAGAAACCTGGGTTGGATCAGAGTTCAGTCTCATCTCCCCTACTTTTTTCTATTGACCCTCATACAGGTATACTGGCCTCTGGCAATGGGACGAAAACGATGAGGAAAGGTGCATGAAAGAAAAGGAATTGCACATAAGCTGTTCAGCAATTGTTCCAGTGCAGCACAAAGGGATTTTTGTTATAGTACCCTGGCACAGCTGGTAAAAGACCACCATCTGGGGTGAATGTGTCTCAAGGCCTGTGAATGTCTTGCCAGTGCCATCATGGACTCGAGCAAACCAGGAGTTATCTTCAGCCACGTCTCATGCATGTTTACATTTTTCCAAGTGGTAGAGTATTCCAGCCCCTCCAGAGAACCCTCACAGTGGACTGAGCCAGATCCCTTTCACCACATCTTCACGACATGAAACTTGGTACAGAATAAGGAAACATACACATTACAGTTCAGTGACAGAGAAGTGAGAGCGATTCATCGCACATGCTGCAAAATAGAGTTCTGGCTGCATCTTCAGTGTGCCAACACATGGTGCACTGAAAACAAAGCAGGGTGGGTGGAGATCCTCTAACAAACTAACACAAAGAATACAAAGCCACCAGTCAAGTGCAAAGGGGCAGGAGTTAGGTTAAAAAAAAGCTTTTGGCCATGAAACAACGTTCAATGGTATTTTGAAACTATTGAGTAGGCCAACAAGCTGCTTTGCAGTAAAAAGGAACTAAGTTTAGTCAAAGCTGGGTATGAGACAAGCAAACCACAATGGAAGATAAACATGCATCCAGTGATCTTGCACAAATTTAATTTACCCTTGCCTGAAAATTGAATGTGTCCATCTGTAATGCAACTGGTGGCCATGGAAATCGCTCTGATCCCTTCGGATTGAGTTTGAGCTATATAACTGCAAAAAAAAAAATATATATATATATATATATATATATGCAGTGGTGTGGGAGCGGTGAATAGGGAGTGGCACGGAGAGATTACATGGCGGCAAAGGTGCAAAACAAAAAGAAATGCAGTGTTATGGGAAGGGTAGGGGGTGAGCAACAATGTGATCGGGACGATGTGCCAGCAAAGGCTGCATAGACAGGGCCTCGTGCACAAGTGCATGCTGCGACTGCTGCTCGTGCCTGCCGTAGTTCAACCCCTAACCTTCCGGTTGATCAAAAACCTGCATTTACTGAAATGTGCCTTTGAAATCCAAAATCATTTGTTATTTCAGATTGTAAAAACATTGTTGTGCTTAAACGTTTTGAATCTGTTGCTTTAGGGCTCATAGCTGCTTTGAATACCATGATACCTCTTTTTGGAAATATTGTGTGTCTGCATGTGCCAAATCACAACAACCAGTGGCAAATAATGAGCAAGGCATGCCTAGAAGGTATGATTACATGAGGAGGAGGAAAGAGGGAGGAACTGGAGAGGAGAGAGCAGCGGCCAGATGTGGCGTCATGGCCAGAGCAGCCGACTTTGAAGCTGTGGATCCAGGTTCAAGTCTCGGCGTCGGCTCGAGCATCCTGTCATTGTGTGCAAATCGTTCAATCTCCCGGTGCCTCAAAAATGAATGGGTCCATCAGGGCTGTCTTAACGGCATTATAAGCCCCTGGGCAAAGCAGTGCGCTGGGCCCTGCCTACATAACCACTCACAGGAATAAAAAATGTTTAATGGAAAATGAGTGTTAAATTATGGTCTGCACTGGGCGCCTATACTCGTGGGGCCCCGGGCAACTGCCCAGCGTGCCCCTGTGTTAAGATGGCCCTGGTGTCCATCTGTAATGTAACTGGTGGTCGTGTAAAGCATTCTGATCCCTTTGGAAAAGTTCACACTATATAATACTGCAAAGAAATTTTAAAAAAAAGCGGTGTTGTGGGAGGGGGTGCACGGGGAGATTAAGTGGCGGCAAAGGTGCATAAAAAATGTTTGGTGAGCGGGGGATGGGGTTGTCAGCACAAAGAGATGAAGTGACCGCAGAAGCTTAATAAACCCCAAAGCAAACAGCACGGCAATGAAAAGGCAGTTGCAAGTGTTTCATGAAGCCCGTGCACAAAGTAAACAGAACACATAACAGGAGCAGCGGCAGGACAAAAAAAGAGTGCTCTCAGAAATAACCTGAAGAGTAAGAGCACATGAAATAGTGGCAGTCCTCATGGGAGGATACAAAAGTCCAAAAGTAGGGGCATTTCCAAAGGATAGTAAGAGGAGCCAATTGATAAGATGGAAGGTGCTTAAAGCCAATGTTCTTGGAACCAAAAGACACACAATTGATGGATGGAATGCAGAACAAAACAAAACATTCATCCCCAGTCAAGAGATTTGGGTTAAATCCATCATTCTCTGCCTCACCATGCCACCCCAGTTTAGACCTGGCCATATGCAAATCAGTCTTGGCCCTGTGCCTCATGGGAACCGTCCAGCCCGAACTGCCAAGCCAGGTCCTCCTTGACCAGAAATAAGCAACCTAGGGCCAGTTTTGGGATTTCACCCCTCATCAGCCAGGATAGCTTGAGTCCAGTGGCACAGTGAGCCTGGGACCCAGTTCGGGCATACAAGGTGCACTTACGGTGAGGAAGCAAAAGACACACAATTGATGGACGGAATGCAGAACAAATGAAAACATTCTCCCCCAGTCAAGAGATATGGGTTCAATCCATCATTCTTTTGCTCACCATGCCGCCCGAGAATAGACCTGTCCATATGCAAATCAGTCTTGACCTTGTGCCTCATGGGAACAGTCAATAAAGAGAGAGAGATGCCCCACGTGTCACAGGGACAGGGGGTAACCAGTCAGGGAAAAAGAAGTTCCCTTCAATACCCAAAATAAAAACTTTCAACCAATCATTACCAATGTCCTAAAGGGTTTTTATCATATGTCTATACTTGCAATCCACAAAATAACCACTAATTGATGATGATAAGACCGATTTTGTTTTTTAATTTAAAACATTAAAAACGTGCATCATACAGGATTCATCAATATACACACCATCTTTGATCCATGTCATATAATACACAGACAACAAATCCAGTTTAAAGAAAAAAGGGGCAAAGTATGAAAAGTCATCAAATTTCAGTGCAAATTAGTGCAATACTCAGCTCACATCATTTCAATCTTGGAGGTTAGAAGCTTCAATCAGGATACTCAAGTGCTGGTTACAGAGATTGAAAACATATGGCAGTTGTTACATCTTCATGATTCCAAGGCTTGCTGTGATCTGATCATGCAGTAACGTACAAGTTACTTACCTTCAGTAACGATGTATCTGGTAAAGACGATTCTAGCTGCAGATTCCTTAACGTAGAATTATCCCCAGGCGTGAGACTGGACTCGGAAAACTTTCTTGCCCAGCATCTCTGCGCGCCGGGGAGCGGTACCACGCGACTCCGCCCCGAGGTCTTCCGCGGGTGTGACGTCAGCGAGGTCACATAAGCCCCACCACGGTGCGCTGACGTCAGTTTGCTTCGGAGAACTTTTCTGCGCCACAACGTGGAGCCATCACAACAAAACTGAGGAGAGCATGGGAACAGTGTGTGAAAAAAACAGAGGAACAAAATAGAGAGAAACAAAAGGTGAGAAACATCACCAGGTGGCACCAGGGCACCAGAAGGCGACAACAGCAGGCCAGAGCAGGAAAAGAACAGAGCATTACTCTGAGGAACAACTGTGCAAGCCAAGGCAAAAGCATCAGGTGGCCGTAAAGCACCAGAAGGCTAGAGCAGCGAAGCCATAGCAAGAAAAGCACAAAGCACCACTCCGCGGCACCACCTTGCAAACCAAGGCGAGTGCCATCCTGGAGGCACAAGCATGGGAAAGCGCTGTGACAGAAAGAGAGAGGGTCCGCAATCACAACCACAAAGGGGAAGGGCCACAAGCCCGGAACAGAGGAGCAACAGCAATCCATCCCCAGACTACATTGCCAAGGATGACCATACCTCCTGAAAGGAGTAGGAGGTCAAAGGACAGGTAATCCATCCGCAGACTACACTGCCAAGGAGGGCCATAACCCCTGAAAGGAGTAGGAGATCAAAGGGCAGGTAAAAAAAAAACAATGAAGAAGACCAGGTGGGGATCAGAAACTCTAACAACAGAGGGAAAGAGCAAAAGTAGGCCCTCCCGCTGTAGAGAAACCAGCTGGAGGGATGCCTTACCGGAAGAAAACGAAGAGGACACCCACAGACGACAAGCCACCCAGAGGGAGGAGACTGCAGAAACCCAAGCCGAGGGTCCTCGCAGAACGGGGAGGAAGGGCGGGTCGTGAAGGAATCTGTGGCTAGAATCATCTCTACCAGATACATCGTTACCGAAGGTAAGTAACTTGTACATCTGATAGAGACTACTAGCCGCAGATTCCTTAACGTAGAATAGATACCCTAGCCATACCCAGAAGGGAGGAGGGCCTGTAGGAGAGCCTCCCCACCAGGATGACATGTCACAAGGACAAGAAGGGAAAGGCCAGGATATCCTAAGCCCAACCAAGGGAGAACTGCCCAACACCCCTCAGGGGCAGGCCGCGCCTGAAAGCCTCAAGGAACACAAGGACCACCTCAAACCCTAGGGAGAAGAGGAAGAACCGGAGGCAGGGCCCACCGTAAGAAACAGAGACAGAAAAAGCTGAACACCCTTAGCCGCAAGCAGCGGACAAGGCAGGAACGGCTCTGCCACCAAAGCGCAGACAGAAAAGAAAGGCACAGTTGCGCAAAGCCCCAGCAGAACCAGAGGCAGGGGCACAAGGGAATACATCAAAGGCCACAACGGTGGATAAGAACAAACAGGCCTGCACGGGCATGCGTATCCAGCAGCAGGCAACACCATGGAACGGTGCACCCAGGACAAGCCAGATGCCAGCTGAAGGGGGGGGGAGGAGGAGGAGGGACGGGGGGGAGGAGGAGGAGGGAGGAGGGAGTGAGGAGGGGGCTCCGAAACCTCCAGAGACGAGTGAAAAATAAACACCACCAGCTCCCGACCATCCAACACATGGTGCCACAGATCAGCGCAGGCACCCTCCTGAGAAGTGGAAGACAGAAGGGACTCCACCGAGTCCCATAAGCAAGAAGTGGCTCTGGCCAATACACAAAGAGTGTTAAGCGCCCGCAAGGCAGCACTGGAGGAGGCGAAGATGTTACGCCCCCAGGAATCTAACCACCGGGCCTCCCGTGACCGGGGAGACAACACTGATGGCAAGGAGGGAAAGGTGGTCTGCAAAAGAGGGCCCCTGGTAGAAGGGTGGAAGGAAAGGCAGACCGGATCATGTGGAGCAGGACGGTGGCGGTGCAGAAGCGGCTGGGGCACCGGGTCCCCCGTGGCAGGATGCCCCCAAGAGAGAATTATGGAGCGAAGCCTCAAAGGGAAGAAGCAGGTCCCGCCCACCAGAGCCCTGATGGAGAACCACCAGCAAATGATCCGTGGGGAAATGGGCAGCCGGATCGCCCATGCGCAAGATCCCCACAGCCGTGGAGACAGCCCGGGCGAAGGCAGCACTCGCCTCCGTAGGGCAACGCGGTGGGGAATGCAATTCCTCTGAGGGCAACGGCTGTAAGCTAAGCCGGCCATCCCCCAGCCCAACCGGAGGAAGGAAGGGCCAAGCTCGGAACGGGGGAAGGTGGATCGACGAGTGGGGAACCTGAGTCACCTCCGGGGAAGACTGCGGGGACGGCGAAGAGCCATCCTTGGAAGACGCCGGGGAAAAGGCCACGACGCTGCATCCTGTCTCCGGAAAGATGAAACAAACAGTTCCCTAACCTCTGGAGAAGAGGGGGCGTCCAAAGACAAATCAACGACCCGATGCCGGCACGGCGCTGTAGAGTCTGCCACCGGCGTCAGCTTACCGGCGACCGGCGCCGAAGGGGTGCCGAAACGACCTCTGCCATGACTCGCGCCACGGGAGAACGGGGCGGGGTCGGAGCCGGGGCGGCCAAAGAACGGCGCCGAAAATGCGTTAACTCGACCTTCGACGAGGCAGCCGCCTGTGTGGAGAGACGAGGGGGGCCTAGGGACATGCCCCGGCCCCTAGCCAGCCCCTGCGGCGCAGTCAGGGCCAGCGGCCGCCGGCACCTGAGCGGCATCAACTCGGTCTCGGACAAGACCGCCGCCTGCCCAGAGGACCGAGGGGGGCTCGAGGATGAGCCTCGAGCCCCGGCAACCTCCCGCAACACCACAGGGACGTCTGCAGGGGTTTACGGTGAGGCAGAGGCGCCGTGATCCGAAGGAGGGAACCCCGTAGGGCCGCACCCCAACGACACCACATCTCCAGAACCTGGATCCGAACCTGTCGGTGCCGGAGCTGCCGGCAACGCCGCAGAAGGCCCTGCATATGGCAAGGGATCCGCAGACGTCCCAGGAAGATGAGGTGAAGAATGAAGAGCCGAAGATGCCTGCAAGGCTGCCGCATAGGCCTCCATTTGGGCTCTGGTCACCCCTGCGCCGGGGAACGGCGGGTAGGGTGGCGATGCGCGGGGCTGCACAACCCGCAGAGAACCCGCGCCCCGACAAACTGTGACACTTACCAACAGGTGAGCGATGCCCATGCGGCCTTGGAGAGGGGCGATGTCGGAGACGGAAGCGGCGGTTCTTGACCCTTCCGCGGGGGACAGATGCGGCTATGACGACGACCTGGACATGCGGGCTGAGAGGAGTTTCATCCGGCACTCCCGCCGGTACTTCGGCTTCACAGTCCGTGGAGTCGTGGTGCTCCCCCAAACACCACATACAACTGGGGTGAGGGTCCGTCACCAACATCTGGCGTGCGCAGGACGAGCACGTCTTGAAGCCCGAAGGCATTCGCACACTGTTCTCAAGAAAACGCAAAGCGTAAAAAGAAGGCCTGAAAACAGGCCAGGAACACGATCTGGATCCGCGTTGCATGCGGAAAAGAAGAAAACTGACGTCAGCGTGCTGGGGTGGAGCTTATGTGACCTCGCTGACGTCACGCCCGTGGAAGACGTCGGGGCGGAGTCGCGTGGTACCGCCCCCCGGCACGCAGAGATGCTGGGTAAGAAAGTTTTCCGGGTCCAGTCTCACGCCTGACGATAAATCTACGTTAAGGAATCTGCGGCTAGTAGTCTCTATCAGATTCAGAGATATTGCAGGTTAATGTATGCACTGAAGAAGTGAAAAAGAAATGCACAGACTGCAATTGCTCAGCAGGGGTATGAGGAAGACGAGGACACTAGTAAAATATTGGTTTGATTGCTAGAGCAAAATCTAATAAGAATAAAATCATGCAGATTGTAAATCTGGCAACTAATGTAGCGACACTGGACCAAGCCGAAATGTAATTAAACCTGAATCTCTATAACAAAATATGCACAGAAAACCGTAAGATCAAAAAGAAGGATATATGGGAGTACTTTTCGCAAAACGTGCTTCTGTTGCTATCTCATTCTGATGAAGAGGAAATGTTAGTCCCTTTTCAGCTAAAACATTAGCTGAAGTCATTGACAGGCTACCAAGTGACTTTTGTAAAATCAGAAAGTGGCTCCAAGGATATAATTTCTGTCTTATATCACCTTTTACGTGAGGCTTCTCTCACCACCCTACTCTTAAAGAAGAGGATGGAGGAGGTGAGGATGGGGCCCCTATGGGGTTTTCTAAAAAAAAATATCAAAATACTTGAGTCCCTCGATCATGCAATTGACAAATAGATTAATTGCTGGGGAACCTTCTTCATCATCATTTTATAATGTGTGAATAGTAAGTTTTGTTAAACCAAGAAAAAAAGCCGATGTCATCATTTCTTATAGGCCCATTACTTATTAAACTCCAATTTAAAAATTATTTCTAAGGCCCAAAGGGAGCCCTTATTGCTTAATCCCAATCTATGTGGCTTTATAGGTGGTGGGCACTTTACATTTACACTCATTTTTAAATTAAAGGCATTGACTTGCTGTCTAGGAATAAGTATTGTCCAAGCACAGTATTATTGATTGATATGGGGAAAGTCTTTGAACTTGTGAATTGGTAAACACTAGTCACTATATTGGAGGCATATGGATTCGCACCCCAACTGCAAATTTGTACAATAAATCTAAAGCCACAGTTTTGGTTAACTTTCCAGAAGTACGCTCAGTCTCAATTTTTAGAGCTACAAAACAGGGCTGTCCAATGGCCTTGATATAATTCACCTTATTTATTGAACCCCTGGCCATCACAATATGCTTTGATTGTAGGATTCAACCCCCTCTTCCTAACCTCACTAAGATCAAATTGTATGTAGACGATCTTGAAGATGACCTATGGATTATCCAATCCATAATAGAACCAGTGGCAAACGTTTCTGAATTAACTGGGTATAAAAGTAACCATTTAAAAACTGAAAGCCTGGTATTTGTCTGTAAAATGTTATTTTATCAATTAAAATTCAGACACATCACTTGCCCAAAAGGTACATAGACATTCCTCAATGAGACATTTGATAATCTCTATTTTCGTAATTTTAATCCATTCCTTGAGAAGGTACATTTACTATTTTGTATACAGAAGTACCACCCGCTATCAATAATGGGATGGGTTTCATTAATCAAAATGCCCATCCTTCCAATCGTCCTCCATGCAAAATTTATCATACAAGTTAAATTCACCTTTAACAGTTTTATTCAGAATAACAAGCACCCTCGACTAGCATTAAAAGATATCTCCAAATGAAGAGTACGCCGGCCGATGTCTACCAGACATTAGGACAATGGGCATTTTTTGGCTTGGCTTGGTTGCTGGTACAAAATCTAATAAGGATAAAATCATGTAGATTGTCAATCTATACCACTAGTCGTTTAACGCTCACTCAAGGCTCCCACAAACTTGGCAGTTCCATTTTATATCACATTAAAAATTGAGTTGTACCTGATATAGCCTATATATATAGTAACAACACCTACTAACCCCCCAACAGTCAGATATAAGACATTGTCAGCATTTTGTTTTTTATCAGAAAAGAGCAGATTTACAACCTTTAGAAGACCCTGTCTATTAATTCACAGACCACACTGTTCTGCAAATTTTCATTTTTTGACCTCATTCATTATTATGCACTGGCAAGACAGCGGATTTGTCCTATTAACTGATTTCCTCTGACTGGAAGCCAAAACCATGGTTTGTGAAACAAGGAATAGCTAGTAAGAGTTGGTTTTGGTTCTTGTGTGCTCAATTGACCTACAATTTCAGTAGGTCCATCTATAACCGATTGTTTGATGCAGAACCAGTTCTTCAAACGCTAGCCAGCCAAACACACGACAAAGTATGCACATGGTATTACATTTTACAGCAAACAACTTGTGTTAGTATAACAGGAAAAATAATAAAAAATAGGCTAAAGATATGGGAATAGCAGTGACAGAGTATTTATGGGATACACCAATGGTTTTAATTTTTTAATACTTAGTGATTAAAATTTTCATTGTGCGCACTACTACAGTAAATGGTTGTTGTATTTCCTTCAGAGAGTTCGGGCTAGCAAAGGACCCATTTCTCCAAGACGTGCTAATGGGGTACCTGGTTATTGGTTACTTATGTTCTGGCTTTGCCCTGAACTGAATTGATACTGGAGCAATATTTGTAGTTTCATTAGCTCATCACAGATAGTGGGTATTATCCTGGAACTAGTGATAGCTCACCTAAGATGCCCCTACTCCAAAAGGGTTCTTACCAATATCACACTTAAGCAATTTTTTATTGCTATGGTGGTTGCCAAATCCCTGAATGCTAATAATTTGGAGTCTTCCACTGCTCCAGGGTATGAAGACTGGAGAGACAAATGTGAGGCAGCATCTACACAGAGCATACAGGGGGCTAATCGAGTTTTTAAAAAATGTGATTATTTACTAGAATGAATGATTGATTCAATATTGCTGAAAGTATTCAACTACTAATAACTATGAAGTAGCTGCCAACGGTCTTGAGGGGAGAAAGCTGTGCCACTGAACCGGCCCGCTGGGAACTACATTACCCACCCTCCCATGTTCCTACAAGGTCCTTGAAAAGTGCGTCGCCTTCCCGCAGCACGGAGTAGCTGCCAATAATCTTGAGGTGAGAAAGCTCTTCCACTAAACCGGCCCTGCTGGTGACTACATTACCCAACCTCCCCTGTTCCTGCGAAGCGCCTGAAAAGCTTGTTGCTCTCCAGCAGCGCGATGCGCACGGGAACGTGCTCGGGCAAAGCTAGGGCCCGAACACGCCCGGAGGAGGCTGGGCTGGGCCACCCCCCTAAAGTCTGTATTGTCCTGCGATCGGACTTCCCCAACAGACTATGGCCAAAAGGAAGCTTAAGGCATCTGAAACAGGAGGTGAGATCATTAACACATTGAACTTCTTTTTGATCAGAGCTGTGGATGTCCTTTCCAAGGAGATTGAAATTACTGAGCATCGCCTCTCTTTGGAAGAGGTAAGACCCCTTATTACTACTTCAGGTGACGTGGATGTGGACGTGGGTGGGGATATTACTAACATGCAGTCCACCCAAAGGTTACCCCGATGGTTATTGCCCCAACGCAGGAATCTTAACCCTCCTAGAACCGACGGCAGTCTCCCATTAGAACCACCGGGATAACGGAAGAGGGTGAGGGCCAAAACTGTTAGCACGGCCAAAACTTCAAAAGGCCGTAATGTCCGCAATGACTTTAAAAATATACCAGAGGCTCCACTTCGGGGGCCCCTTGAAGTATCTACTACCCCCCCCCCCCGGCCTTACATCCTTTGCCAAAGGAAGATTCCTTGTGCGTAAAGCTGGAATTGATGCTTAATACCCTCTTGCAACCTATTTTACTTAGATTGTCAAAACTAGAGGAGAATATAAACCTTATTGTAAATACCAAATTGGGGAATGAGCACTTGGATCACATAACAGTTTCACAGGGCTATCTATATGGCCAACAACTAGCGACGGTGCCCTTGACCCAACGTCCTGCCCCTGAGTCAAGTGCTCATCATCCCACTATGTCTTCTGCTCAACCTTCTACTGATTGCTTGGAAACTTCCGTAAATGCCAATGGACTTATGGGGGCTATGGGAGTTCATATCCCTACCTTATCCACTTCTGCACCATCTGAACTGGAATATCAATTGGGTGTGGAACAACCGCCTCACAACAATTCTATTGCACCGGCAAGGGAACTTGTTGGAAAAGTGTCCACCATGGACAAAAAGAGTTTGAATAGCCTAACAACCGTGCCTGGTGATAGATTAGATCTTCTGCCTGCAGCTTGCCCTTATGTTATAGTGCATGTTAATACAGCTGAACTGGCGCGGCCTAAGCAGGAAACCGCATAGCAGTTGATGGATAAGGTATTACATTGGCTCCCAAGATTTTATAAGGGTTATCCCAAACTGTATAATCATAAAATCATGGCTAGATGTGTATTTGGGTGGGCTGTAGACCGAAATCCATCAAATGGGACTGTATAGTCATCTATTTCAATGATCAACACTTGGTTGAACATTTATTAAGTAAAGTACCAGATTCTACCAGGTTTGACACACAGATTTTTGCCCTCCCTTTGTTTTTTGTTTTTTTATAGGCCCGAAGGTTTAATCATAGCTCACATATGACGGTAGGATCAATTCCCCCTGCTAATCCCTCTAAGCCTTGGGGCGGTATAGCTACTCTAACTAGTAACAGATATGCACCATTTAGTGGGTTAGAAGACTGTGAGTGACTCTTTCACCCCATTAATATAACAACTCCATTCAAATCTCAGGGATTTTCTAGGCCGCCACCTATACAGGAAGAAATAGTGACCAAGGTTAAGACCACCCTTAGAATAGCTACTCGCAATATAGCTGGATACAATCAGAAGAAGTGAACAATGATTGGATATCTCTGCTTCAAATATTATATTCTTTGTTTCCAGGACACTTGGGAGATTCCACCAATTTATATCAATGTACCTATCAGTCTAACGCAACTCCATCTGGAGCCGTTCAGAATAGTGGAGGTTTTGTTACTTTAATTGCGAGCACAGCGATAATCAAGGTAATTTCCTTCATTGATACCTCACCGTATTACCAAATTCTCTTAAACAAAGGCCAAAAGGGAAGGGATTGGCTCTTAATCAACTTCTATAAAAATAACTTCACAGGAAGTATGGCCTCTGTAATTAAACCGATAGAGAAGGGGGCGTGGCCAAGCAGCAAGATGGCCGCTTGCTGAAGTGGCTCTGTCAGCCGAGTACACTTTCCGGCAGTTATCCGGTACTTAAACTACCAATCCACATCTCGAACTGTGTGGAACGGCTTCGGAAGGCGACACTGCACAAATTGATGTGTTTAGCCTTGCGGTGTGCCGTCATTTAATGTGAGAGGAAGACATTGCGACTGGTGAGTGGAGGAGAACTCGCTGTGCTGCCTCACCTGGGTCGAGTGTTGCTGACTCTGAACCCGACTGCCTGCCTGAGCTGCTGGGACGTGGCGAGAAGGCTGAGAACCTAGGTGCAGACGACTGGGGCTGCTGTGCAGCACGAGCTGGCGGCGGAAGCTGCCTGGAGGCCTGACGGGCTCCCGGGAAGTGCGACTGCTGAAGACCCCATTTAAAGTACTTGAGTGCCGCCGTGTCCGCCCACAACAGCAGCTAGCACGGAGTGTCGCTTGTGAGGCCTCGGGCGTTCCCCGAAGCACGCAGGGCTGCGCCAGACTGAGCGGCCTGAGGCGGAGTGAACGCCGGGCCCAAAGACGCCCAGAGGGCTGACTGCGGCAGCGGAAGAATAGCAGAGCGAATCATTGGGGTTCCTCTGCTGTGAATATCACTGAGGGAGACACGTGAACCAACCGGACCCAGGTACTGTGCCCACATTACACGGAGACCCCAAGGAGAGGGAGCCGAGCCGCCGTTAGCAGTTTGGTCCGCCGATAGGGCATCGCCGCTAGGCCTTGAGATGCAGACTGTAATTAAAGCGGGACAATTACATCCACCACACCTGCTCCCCCCGTCTTGGAGACTAGTAAACAAATTGCTGCATTGGAAGGCGGACGGAGGGGTACCCCATATAGCTTACCTAGATATTGCTGGCCTGGCGGTGGGAGCACACAGCGGCAAATAAAAGCACGTTAGAGGCCCCTAGTGGTCCGGCTGCACACAGGAAGTCCACATTGAGCATCGTACCCATGGGACATTACGAACTCCTTTGCCAGCATTGATAATCCACCTTACATTTACTCAAAGCTGTGGCAGAAACTGTAGATCAAACTGCATCTTACAATGCTCTCTGGTTCTGCTTGGCATGGTAAATTAAGTGCATATACGTCGAGGGATCTTCACGATAACCAGCGTGGAACACATGACAGCTACTCTTTCACTTTGCTACGACATATAGTATAAGGCAATGCACCACTGGCGTTGTTGAACTGGGAGATTGCGTGGATCTTCGTCATTCGTAAATTGTGCAGTGCATGCATGACTCGCTGCGACGCTGCTGCCATTGTTGACTACCAATAACTGGCGGAACATTGCTCACTGGCCCAATGCTTTCAGATAAACAGATCCAAACAGCAACAGAAGTGACAGCACATTGGCTCTACAACTGTATGCGAACTAGCGACATCCGGAGTCACCTCCTCCATCCCCAGAGTGCCTGGGCTGTCTGGGGGAGCTACAACCAGTGCCTTTACGAATTGGGGCGAGTGTCACAGCTGGGGTGCAGCCATGGGTAAAACGGACAACAAACAAGCCAACATTACCTTTGAGAAACGCACTACAAGATTGCAAGATGTGGATTTGACGCTGATAACCATGGTGCCCGAAATGCAGCTAGAACCTGAGCAGGAAGAAGACATCAAAATTATGCTGCGGGAGGTAAAGGTTAGCTTGCAGGCAATAGACTCTAAACTAGACTCTCTAGCGTTAAGGATGGACCATGTCTCGCAAAAAGTAGACAAACATGAATCCCGAATTGACACCAAGAAACCAGGGTCTCGGATTCAGATGACCGCCAAGTTGATACAAAAGAGCGTCTACTTCGCATGGACAAGGTGCTCGAAGTGATCAAGGCATGCAACGACGACCTCAAAGCGAGGTCAAGAAGGAATAATGTCTATATCATGGGCATTCCAGACTCTACGAACATAGCAAACATGGAACAATATATTGAGGGTCTTCCCAGGGATCTGTTTGGCTCTGGTCTGTCTGAGATGTTCCTGGTGGAAAGGGAACACCGTACTTTGGGACCTAGGCCCCCCCAGCACCCAGCCGTGGCTGATATTGGCTTGTCTACTAAACTACAGGGACATAGATACTGCCTTAAGGATAGCCCGGGAGAGGGGAGACATACAACATCAGGGAAATAATATTGCTTTATATCTGGACTTCACACAAATAGGCCAGGGCGCGCAACGAGAATTCCTCCTAGCCAAGAAACTCTTCCAGAAGACTGGCACAAAATACGCCATGCTGTACCCCGCGAAGCTCAGAGTACAGACTGGGGGCAAGCCTTTGATTTTTACTGAGGCCAGTGCTGCTCTGAAGTTTGCCAAACAGACGGCGAGAAAGCAGCACAATAGAGATTCGGTGGCTGCAGCCTCCCAGCTGAGTGATAACGACTAATGTTTTCTGCATGTTGGATTGTGTCTCAGATGCACGGTACATAGCCCGCAGCCATATGTTCATGTAGAGATAAAGCAACTTGATAGTCAACAAATATACTTGGCCACCCTGTTGTTCTGCGCCAGGGCAGTTCGCCGGTAAATCCACACCCCTCTGGGATGATTCTCTCTAGTCCTTGGTTCCCCGGTCCTATGTTTGCTGTGGGATATTTTAGGAATGCACAACCTGTTTGGGGGGTTGGTGTGGGAGGCGGGTGGTTAGGGGTTGTCCTTTGTTATTTAATGCAGTATGTACCAGGCCCAATGTTGCTGATGCTTTTTATGGACACCATAACACGTTTAGACGTATATACACCACACACACTCTGATAGCTCATTAAGGGTGCCATTGAGACCAGACTTATGGCACATGGAAGCTTGTGACTGGGGATCCTCCCTTGTCCACTACACTGGCATGCTCTGCGCTTAAATGTCTAAGTTCACTTGCCTTACCTGGAATGTACGTGGTCTTAATGACCATCGCAAAGTGCGTCTGGTACAGTCATATTTGGCTAGGCATACGGTAGACATCTTTCTCCTGCATGAAACCCACCTTAGGGAGGCTGCCCGGTCTAGACTGGCTAGTCACAGGTGGAGTGAGGTACACATGTCCAGTTATTCTAGCTATTCTCGTGGGGTGGCAACATTGATTAGGAGGGGAGTGCCCTGGCAGACGCAACAGACGCTAAACGACCCAGAAGGTCGCTACATTATTTTAAAGGGGCTACTGTTTCACCAGTCAGTAATCATTGCTAACATATATGGCCCCAATGTGGATGATCCCGCTTTCTTCCAACATGTTTGGCATAAGATCCAGTCACTGGGTGATGCTGCACTACTTTGGGGTGGGGACTTTAATATAGTCCTCTCGCTTTCAATTGATAGAGCGGGCATATCGTGCACGCACCACCCGCAGGCTTCAGCAGTCTTGAATGGTTTAATGCTAGACCACCACCTACTTAACTCATGGCTCACGCTACATCCTACTGATCGTGAGGGCACGTGCATAACACAGCAACACCAGGCATGGTCCAGAATTGACTTTTGGCTAACGACTAAAGACCTACATAGCTGGATTGTAGAGGCGGCGCATTACGCCTCCACACTTTCAGATCACGCCCCGGTGGCTTTGGTCCTTTTGGTTATAAAACCCTACCAACAACCATTCACGTGGCACCTTCCCCCTAACGCACTCTTAGATGCGGCCTTTCATAAGAACATTAGGACGCAAATCGCAGAATACCTTGATATCTCGTGATATACGGGGCAGTTTTGGCAGACTGGAAAAGGACATACAAGCACTAGAAACTCAAAATTGTTGTTCACCATCCCCCACACTCCTAGGTGATATTCGCAAAAAACTGACGGAGTTTCAGGAGGAGGCGGAGCGTGAGACTCACTTTTTGCATAAATCTGCAACTGTGCGCCGCTAAGGGGAGGGAGATAGACCTGGCAGAATGCTGGCAAACCTCCTAAGGGCCCCCAGACTGTCCACATTTGTCACAGACCTTGCCAGCCCTGACAGCATCATGGCACGCTCCCCACCCGCTATTCTGGCCACCATGAAAAACTTTTATGCACAGCTATACACCTCTCGGTCCAGCCCACCTGACGCTGTCTTGTCGGACTATTTTGACTCAGTGGAGCTACTTTGGCTCGGTAGGGCCCACCAGGACTACTTAGATGTCCCGTTCACGGTGGAAGACGTATGTTGGGTAATTGGTAGTTTGCCTGCGGATAAGGCCCCTGGGGTGGATGGCCTACGGTGAAGTTTTATAAAGAGTATTCAGAGATATTGGTACCACAGCTTCTGGCCGTCTACCAGGAAGCTGCACAATCCAGCACCCTGCCCAGGTCTATGCCTGAAGCTATTATTACTATACTGAAGCCCGACAAGGACCCCTCGAAGTGTGATTCTGTATCGCACACTGTCCCTGATTAATCTGGACGCCAAAATCTTTGCCAAGCTCCTGGCAACCCGACTTCAACCACTGCTTCTCCTGATTGTTCAGCTGGACCAGTCTGGTTTTATACCCGGGAGGTCCACTTCCCATAACGTTATGGACGTTATTCGCACTCCTACACTATCTTGTCCCTCACGTCCCAGCTATTGCTGCTCTTTTGGACGCTACCAAGGCGTTTTATTCCTTGGAATGGGGGGTTCCTATTTCTGCTTCTATACCGGTTGGGTCTGAGTCCCCTTTTTATTCAACAGATCAAGTTGCTATACACATTGCCCACAGTGCATCTGAAAGTAAATGGCTTAGTCTCCGACCCAATATCCATTACAAGGGGCACCAGACAGGGCTGCCCCTTGTCGCCTTTATATTTGCAATAGTGACAGAATCTTTGGCAGCCAGAATCAGACAGCATCATGTGAACCGAGGAATTGGTTTTACCACAAGGGGCCTCACTGTGTCCATGTACGCAGATGACATCACTTTATACATGACAAACTCCAAAGAGAACTTTGCTCCAATGACACGAGAATTGGTGCGATATGGAGGACTATCTGGAGTGGCGGTCAACTGGAGCAAATCTGTCATTACTCCCCCGACATCAGACACTCAACCTTTTGACGTTGACTACCCCATTGTCTGGGTGACTGGATCAACACAGTACCTGGGTGTATGGATAAGTAATGACTTACAAGAAATTTGGACGACTAATTTTGGGAGGGTGGTGAACTGGATTGAAGACAGAGTGCGGAGATGGAAAACACTTCCTCTTTCCCTGATTAGCCGCATAGCGGTGGCCAAAATTATAATTTTGCCTAAATTACTATATTTATTTGTAAACGTTCCTGTCCCTCTCACAATGCAATTCTTTAAACGTTTGAGGTCCTTAATGATAGAACTTGTATGGGCAGGGGGTCAGCCTCGGATCTCTTGGGAGGTGCTCACGTTGCCATAGGCTCAATGTGGGCTGGCGGCTCCAGATTTCGCCCTCTACGCCTATAGTGTCCAGGCACAGTTTTTACACTACTGGATACACCCCACACCATTCTAGCCCCATTTTGCCATTGAATACCCTTGGCCACCGCCATTTATAAACCGCATAAACGCTCACGAAATGAAGTGGATACTGTAGAGGCACTGCGCTGGGCCTGGAGAGCATTGTGTTATCGAGCTCACATTGCCATACTTTATGCCCCCTCCATGCAACTGGCCAAGAACCCAATGATCCCTCCACTCATGGACAGCAAGGCGCAGAAGCGCGTGTACCTACATCACATATAGGTGGGCAAGGATCCCTACCCGGGAGACAATTTTCTCACACTACAACAGATGTGTAGCCCTGCGCCTCCCTCTGCGCTGCATATGCGGCTATACTACCAACTGCGTGCAGCCTGCAAGAGTAGATTTGGAACGTTCCCTAGCCTGCCCCGACACTATCTGCACTTGAAAATGTATTCACTGTAGAGTCGGGCCACAAGCTGATCACTAGGCTCTACACCATCACACAAAGGGACTGTCCGATCATTGTACTGGCGTCCCGCTCAGCGTGGGAGGTGGATTTGGGAATGAACATTACAGACGAGCAGTGGGATTTCAGCTAGTGCAGCTATCCCCTAACTATCGACTTCAACTTATTCACTTCAAATACGTCTATCGACTGTACCGCACCCCAATGCAGCTTCATCGGATGGAACTGTGCACTTCCAACAACTGCTGGCACTGTGGGGCTCCCCAAGTGTCATTCATACACCTGGCATGGCAGTGCAGACCTATTGCCAATTATTGGCTAAAATTACTGCACCATAATAAAGTTATAATGGGCCAAGACCTGCCTTGCACGCTATTGGTGGCGTTGTTGGGTGTTATTCCTGACATACCACCGAAACTGAGGAGCCTCCCGGCTATGCTCTTACTGATGGCTAAGAGTCAGGTGGCCTTTCACTGGAGTGCTGTCCACCAGCCGACACCGCAGTAATGGATCTGTAATGTCATTTACTGTATGACTCAGTTAGCGGGCTTCTGGGAGCTAATGCCGACGCAATCCCGCCCCCGGGATATATGGGGTCCAATTGTAAGTTGGCTGAGCTCTGCGGATGCAGACGATCCTTAAGTGGGGTATCAATATATTGGATACCCTGTATTGCACTGGGGCGCGGGAGGTGGTTTTCCACTACAGCGTTCACCAGAATTTTGCTTTCCCCCTTTTCTCTTTGTCTAGATACAGAAGCATACAGGTTGCTGGAGCACACGGTTTGACAGTATCATGCTTATAATGTTGTGGTGGCATCATAAGGTCTTGTGTTATATGCTGACATCCTTCAAATATTGTTTGTCTGGTCGACAAGTAATGTACTGCTGTTTTTGTTGTGTCATTGTTTGTCATTATTGATAAATGCCAATAAAAATAATTTTTTTTTAAAACAATAGCGAAGGACATACTCCAAATAACGGAAGCCCACCGCAGACCTATCGATATTATTTGGCTGGGCGATTTTGAAGCCCATAGCTGCAATAAAGCTGCTTTAGGGGTTTGTGGTCAGGTCGATACTGCAGGGGATCCAATATATCATTTTAGTCACGCCATTTATGGCAACGCATTAAATAGTTAATGGTCCATAATCTTGTGATCGCAAACCCATTAGACGCCAACTCAGGGCAACTTGAATACACATTTTCGTCCCGGTCATCTAGTTAGACCATAGATTTTGTATTGGTGTCGGAACATATTAGAAATTGGATATCTCAGCCTGAGGCCAATTTCTATGCATTTAGCGATCATGCTGCAATTTCGTGCCACTTTCCTTGGAGTCTGGGTAATATAATTTATGGGAATCACATCCCAAAACCTATGATTAAAAGAAAAAATGGTATAGTGCTGAAATGGGGGAAGATTGATACGGCCACATTCATTTCTAGCTTTGCTGCAAAGATGTACTAGGAAATCTTTATCTGCTTAGACTTTAGATTATCCCAGCATTCGACCAAATCTTATTTGAAATTAATAATGGCCTATTCCGCCCTTGTGCCCCTAAGCCTCCGTTAGCAGTTCGCTGGTTTGATAATGTCTGTTCTAAGGCACTCAAGAATCTCCATTGTGCCCTAAAACTAAAACCCTGGGATATAGTATTGGTAAACGCATTGCGGCTTGCCTATAAAGACGCAAGAACTAGTAGGCTCAGGGCCCTGAAAGAAGAGGCCTGGGATAAACTCTCTGAGGCAGCAGTCTTAAAGAATAACAGTGATTTTTTAAATATTGTTAATGCCCCCTTCCTCAGTGGTGACCCAGAGATTACCACTGACGCATATGTTACAGAGGAGGCCTGGGTGACTCACTTTGGAGAAGTGTTTGGTCAGCAAGGAACTGCTATCTCAGAGCCATCGGTCCCACAGATGATTATATCTGATGTACATCTACACTTTGGACTGGAGGAAGTGACATCTGAACTGAATCAATGTATCCCCTCTAGAGCACTGGGTCCTGATGGGGTACCAATTGACTTTTTCTTAACTAAACAAGAGTTTTGGGCCCCCCTTATTACTAACGCTTTTAATGCTATAGCCCAAGTGGGCCCTCTTGGAAAAAAAACATTATCATCCCAATTTTCTTTTAAAAAGGGAATAAATCGTTGCCAATAAATTACAGACCAATATCATTATTGGACAGCAATGCAAAATTAATGGTCCGGTTGCTTCTAAACAGGCCAGAAGCTTGGGCCCAGGTTTTTTTTCTTTTTATCATGTTCCCAGTATGGATTCAGAAAAGGAAAAGGGACAATCTATCAGTGCCTCAAAAAAAAAAATACTGAGGTGAAGGGGGCTCAATTATATATGGCCTTTATAGACCTGTCCTCTGCTTTCGATCTGGTAGCCCACGTTAAATTAAGGTCGATTATGGAAGACTTGGGCATTGAGAAACCGATCATTTGTTTCATTCGAGGAATGTACACTGGTGCTACGGCCTGTGTTCGGTATGTTAGAGCAGGTGAAACAACTCGTTCATTTGGGATAGCTCTTGGGGTCAGGCAGGGGTGCGGACTCGCCCCTTTCCTGTTCTCCCTCTAAACCAACGTCGTGGAAGCTGCTCTGGCAACGGGATGTATGTCGATACAACGCAAACAAAAACAACGCATGCCATTACATTGCATGCACCGTTACATCGCATGATTTTACCACGCAAACCATCACATCGCATTCCCCTTCACATGCACTGAAAATACCTTTTCAACACACACAAATACCACGCATTCAATTACATCGTAAAATTCTCCCTAACGGCCCCCCAAACACTAATATAGAAACCTTCCAAACACACTACGACCCCCTGACACTACCCTCAACCCTAAGCCCTAACGCCAAAAACAGTACCCTACACCAGTCTTAGCCCTAACCCATGAAGCCAAAAACAGTACCCTACACCACTCTTAACCCTAAGCCCTAAAGCCAAAAAACACTACCATATACTACTTCCTCAACCCTAAGCCCTAAACCCTATTCCCTAAAGCCTAAAACACTACCCTCCACTACACTCCCCATCAACTACCCTAAACCCTAAAACACTATGAGTCCAGCGTCGACCTTACCTGTCTCTCGTTGTGGTTCCAGCGTTGTGTCCCCTTCCTGATGCACGACCTTCCCGGAGCCCGTCCCGGTGCACGACCCGTCGGTGTAAAAGCATGCGTTGTAACATCGCATGCGATGTAATGGCGTGCGTAGTGAACGCACTCGTCGTAACGTCGCGTGCATTGTGACGGCACACAACGTAAACGCATGCGTTGTAATGCATGCGTTGAGATGGTTGTTCACCCTGGCAAAGTCTGTCAATGACGTTCCATTAATGAATTCCACCCCAGTACTTCTCTATCCAGATGATGTGTCTTGTTGGACCGGCAATGCGCTTCAGCATCTGATAGAGACGTGCACTAGGTTTATAAACAATCTAGAACTTCGAGTAAATGAAGCAAAATAATTTTTTCTAGTTGCAGAAGAGAGACCAAAGAAAATCCAAAAATGGAGCATTGAAGGAAGAAAATTGGAAATGGTGGATTCCTTTTGTTACCTAGGGGTTCTTTTTGATTGTAAAAACACCTGGCAAGCCATGGTGGAAAACAGGAGGCTAATGATGGAAAGAAGCATAGAGGCACTATCCAGATTCACAAAAAGGCTGGGACCAAAGCCAGTTGATGTAATTAAAAAGATCTATGAAGCAAAAATGACATCTGTCACATATTATGGGGCTGCCGTTTGGGGGACCGCCAGTATTCAAGCTTTACAACAAATTGACGACTGCTTTTGGAAGCGCCTGTTAGGCCTGTTCTTCTTATATCTGTCACTTGAAACTGGATGTTCCCTTCATATTGGATCTGATCCGTATTTCTCCACCCCTTCTGTGGCACTCAGTATGGAGGAAGGAAGATCTAAAGCTTACTCACGACATATTAAAAGACTCCTTAAACCTTGATGGTGTAGCTATGGTTAAATGGCTACACTACATAAGGAATAGTTTTTATTCAATTGGTCACGCTAACTTATTTGATGATCCCCCTGCATGTAGAGCTATCTCAAGAACCAAGCTGAAAGGCCTCGTGCTGGCAAAGGAGTGGAGCTCAAGAAGTGAGCTTAATCTCACAAAGTCTAGTGCTAATTTATATTTCTAAGCCCCCAGCACACAGGATTACAAGTACCTGAATTTTGTGACGAACCATAAACATAGATACCTATTAGTCCGGTTTATTTGAACTTTATTCCCCTTATGTTGGGATATCCTCCTAATACTTTCTCCCTGGAGGCACTTACAGTTTGTCCTTGCGACTCGCGCTTTTCCTAATGTGAATCACATGTTTTATTCTTTTGTAAACTGTATAGGGAGGAAGGTAAGAGATATATATTGCCAGTCTTACGGAGAATGAATTTTAGAAAATGTCGCCCAGCATATACTTTTTAAAAAGTCTATCAGAACCATTTACTTGCTTCTGTCTGGCCTCCTTTATTCAGTGTGCTCTAAACAGGAGAAAACAGGCTTTATTATGATGAGTCAGTGCTTGCAGACTTTGAAGTGTTTTATTCATGTTTAACTATTTGTGCATCTTCATATACTCTGTAAACAATAACTTTATATTCAAATTATAATCTGTGTAATTTTATGTCCGGTATTTTTAATCTTGTACTTATGTAGTATACTTTTTATGCCACTTTCTTTCTCATTGGTGAAATAAAGTGAAGATGAATTTTGACTTACGTTTTTTATCGTAGGGTTATATTTTTTCTTTATATCCTCATCATTTCTTTTTCTTCTGCTGCATCATGGAACATATCATTTGGTTGTACAATTTATTCAAAAAAAATGTTTTAATGTCTGACTAAAACATAAACACAGTTATGTGCACAAAGTCCCATGGCTGTGTTTACATGTGTTAGCTTATTAAAGCCAGACCTATTGGCTTTGCCAATGTTTGTTTTAAATCAGGATTGCCAGCTAGAATGTGCTGCGTGGGTAAGAAAAAACTGCTTGCATTGTATTTGAGGCCAGAAATACAAATACCTTATCCCAAAATACTGATCGCAAATTGCATCTAGGATTTTTGTGACCAGTAACATTTTTTAAGAACTGACCCATGTATTATTAGGTCGGTTCTTCAAAATCTGAATCGTAGTGTGTTGGAATCTGACATATCTCATGAATTTTCTGGAGGTAGATCACAAATTGTCACTCACTATGATTGGATGGCATCACAGGGGTGGTAGCCTGCATGGGTCAACAGAGTGCTACATCTGTGATCGCATTTCAATCAATTAAACTCTTTTCCTTAATGCATCCCTTTTTCCTTAAAGGAATACAGGTTGTGTTTCCAAAAAAGTTAGCTTTTAATTTGTTTGAGGGTTTGCAGTAATCCTGTGGACCACTGCTTACTCTCAAACAAACTTTTTTTTAACATTCACAAAGGGGAACTTTTGCAAATGGCTTACCTCCTCACCTTGGGAGCTGATAACTTTTCAATGGTTTACGACTGCTACTTAAGTCTTAAATCATTGATGCATATGGATAGAAATCACCATTTGCAAAGGACGCCTTAACACAGCACTTCGAAATGATGACTCCTTATCTATTTTTAAACCCCTTTTAGGAGTTGGTAAAAAGTTAATGGGTTTAGTGCATTGCTAAAAGCAGTTTTTCGGTTGCAACTATGAATCGGAGCGTTTGCGACCAAAAAACTGCTTTGAACATCTGGACTTTACTGACCAGGAGACAAATTCCCGAGAATTTCCTCAAATGTATAAAGGGGATGTGACAATACCACGAGATTATGGTGACTAAACTTCACAGTGGATAATAAAGACACTCTCCAGAATCCACGCATTATTAGCAAAGTCCTGCCATTTTTAATGTTTCAGTGCAGGCGTGTGCTCCCCGCCTCTTGGTGAGAACAGCTGGTCGTGGTCCTGCTGCCCAGATACCAGTTATGAAAGACAGCAGTTTCAGTGTGTGAAATTATCACTTGATTCGGGAAACAGTGACACAAATCAAATCCCACTTTTGAACCCACGTGTATCAGAACCCCAGAATGTTGTCAAACCACGAAAGAGCTCGCAGACAGAGACCAATCTTTCTGTGTGGTTGGATGCTAACAAGGAGACGCAATACTCTGTGCAGGTGAGCTCGATAGCGCTATATTAGAGTACAACTAGGGACAAAGCTATGCAAAAAAATACGAAATGTCAGGCCAATAAACCTTAGCTTTTGTAAAACACAAATATGAAGCGTCTTAATATCTTCAGAAATGCTTGGTTCATGATTGGGCATGCAGATTCGCACTGTTCAAAAGCTTTTGTTCCCCTAAATATCTATATGGAGCGCTTTTGCAGATACGTTCAATGTGAAGACCTTAAATGATGTCACTTTAGGTAAACATGTGGCCGTGCACGAGGGAATGGTTTATTTCATGGTGGCATGAGCCCCTCACCAAGAGTGATGGTGAGCAAGTCGCAGCACCCAGGGGTCGTCAGGTGACAGGAGGCACAGTGCGTGATTTGAGCTGGTGTTTGAACTTATTTTTTCTCATCGGACTTCGACTCGAGAAAGAGGGAGAAAACAACACAAGGAGGAAGATGGGAAATCGGTCACAAAGAGAGAACCAGTAACCTGCGCGAATGAGATAACGGGTGGGGGGGAGTCTAGTGGAGGATTGAAAAAACTAGAGTTGGAATCAAGAATAGCAAACACTCACCGCTTCTATCAACTAAATGAAATGATTACAACTTGAGAACCTATATATTTCGTTTTTCTTAGATCGAGACTCCATCGATATTTGCACTTCTTGAAAGGAGTTTTTTTTACTGGACAGTACTAGCGAAGAGCACACGGTCAGATACAGCGATGTGTATGAGGCCAGGTGAGAATCCTTCAATAAATAAATCGACAGGGCTTGTTCTGAAATGAAAATTATAACCAAAATCTAATTTCTTTTTAAACAGTGACTGGGAAAAATATATTTCTCTTTTCCAACTTCTTTTGAAAGCGCTCGTGCCTTGACAGCAGCACCAGAAGCAGAACCCTGGGAATGGAACGCTTATGACATCACAGGCCCTGCAACGGTGGCCTCGAGGTGTCGGGCAGGTGCAGAGGGGAGCGCGTCATTGCAGCAGGCAGACGAGGAGAGAGCACAGGTGGAGACGTTATGCCTGATGGCATGGGGCCTTATTTTAAGATTTATGGCTGGATCATTTTTAGTGACAATAGCTCGATCTCGTCTAGAAATAGGATCATGGCTTTGACCTGCCCTGACCCCCCTGTAAACATGGAAAACGTGGTATCATCCACAGTGATGATGTATGATGACATGTTGAAATGGCCCCATTGTGGCGTGCCTCAGGTATAAAAGACTGGTAACCAGGGAGCTGCAGCACTGTAGACAAGAGTACGTGGCCGGAAGGATCACTGATGCTGAATGTTGCTGGGTACCATGAGAAGCCGGAAAATGCAGGAGCTCAACAGGCTCCAAAAGAAAGGAGGCAGGGGGTGGGTGCAAAAAAACAAGGTGAGTAAATGGTCCAAACCAGGGGTCGAAGTGGGGGAAAAAAAGTAGGGGCACTGTGGGCGGGGAATCAGAGGGCGGGAATAACCCGAGAATTGGATCAGTGGGCAGAGTCAGAGGTGTGGCCAAATTGAACAAAACATCACAATTGTTAGTATTTGTTTGGCATTTCACTGACCACTTTCAGCTTAGTATGTTATTTAATTTAATAAATAGATACACATATTTATTTAAAGTTTAATATGAGTTATTGACATTAAAATACATTTACAAAGTGGGATATGTTTCCAATCACAGAATGTCCCAAATACGCCTAAACAGGCCATTTGTCTCTGAGCCATGGCGTTTCTATCATCAGCACTTCTCTTTCCTTTTTCCACAAGAGCAGTTCAAACATGAATGGCAAAATATCCTAGTTTACAAAAGTTTTCTATAAAATTATGGCTCTGCCATATTTGCCACATAATACAAAATCTGCTACATAATCTGACAATATTAACTAATAAATTGTGTGTAGCTCAAACGGATCCAAAGTTACATACATTTGTGACTTATGTTGCTGCAGAGTGGACAGCCCTTTGCAAAGGTTGACTGATCACCTTTATCACTGCTGCATTTGTATGTTACACTGGTACTAATAAGGGAAAATCTTTCCAGAGACTGTTAGCATGTGTAAAAATGTCAAAATAATAAAGTGTCAGAAAATATACTGCATTATGTTGCAGCCTTTATTTTGCTGCATAATTTAGTCAACACTGCTGCATAATTTTACCCTCCTTTGCTGCGTAATTCCAGTGGCCCCAAAGCATGCTGCACATGTTGGAAGTGCTTGCGCATGAAGCAGAGAGACTGTGAAATTTGCGAATTTAGTTTGGTGTGCGTGAAAATCCTGCATTGCGAATCTCTGGTGAGTTGCAGGTACTACAGCTGAAACAAGGCCAATGGAGGTACCAATGGGTGATGCGGACTGGCCTCAAGGGCAGGGCCAGCTATAGCGTGGGTGGCGTCCTGTACAGCAATGTCTCCATAACCACACTCTCTCTCAGATGCATTTAATTTGATTTACAGTGACACTCATACCAGTGTAAGGTGTCAGAGCACTTTACATCACACACATTACACAGAGACAATCAATTATACATGTGTAAATCACTGTATAGGAAATGTTACATAAGACAAAGGACTGCAAGGTGTAGAAGTCACATTACAACCATACTAGTGGTCAGTATAGTTTAATAGTGATTGGTCTGGAGAAACACAAACTCATAAAACATAATACCATGGTTGGGGGTTCTCTTTTATAATCAGAATTGATTTCTATCCAAATGAACACTTTTTGCAACATTAGGATAATCAAAGACCGGGGGTGGGGAGGGGGGGAACTATAACGCTCTAATTTATACCTTGCAGTTTGCATGCAGCTTTTAGATGAAGTTAACAGCTCATTGTTCTATGTTAGGATTTTAACTTATAAACTGCAAGTAACCAAAGTTCTTTCTTCCAAAAACAGTAACCCACTGACCTATTTACATTATGCGCACTTTGTGATCTACATGGTACATGTTCTTTGCAGCAGGCACTTTAACCCTCTGCGCAACCTTTCCATGAATCTAAACTTCCAGTAGACAAAACTCCGATCTCTCTCTAGGAAGAACATTAATCAACAGATTATCATGACATTTTTATTGTTGCCGAAAATTGCTGGAGGCCAGGAAGGAGGCAGCAAGCACTTTTAAAAGCATAATATACTTGCCACCCAAAGTCAGCGCCTGGTGCGTTCACACCGGTTGCACCGCCCTAGAGCCAGCACTTCTCAATGGTCCTGAGACCTCAGTGACAGATTCACTGTTGCACTAGGGTGTGCTGCTTCAAAAGCCTGCCCGCAACACTGGAGGTGAAGTTCAGTGTGGATTGTGGTAGACAGGCCTTCAAGGTTAACCAACATTTGCCCCCACTAGGGTACACCTGGTGTGCTAAGAAACCAGGGCTTATAAGGTCTTACAGGCCCTTCTAAGGTCTAGCATGGGAATGTTCTCCCTCAGGAGAGAGGTCTGGTGCACTGGTCATGAAGGCTGAACCTGGTTCCCCAGTTCCAAATTCAGCAGCTCTGGCCATAGTGCCACATCCTCTCCCCCACTGAACACCATCGTGCCCCACTGAGAGAAACTCGCACTGCCTTCAACTACAACCCAATTGTGCCCCGCGATAAACTCCTGGATGCGGCTCAATTCTAATTATGCACTAGACAAGAGTAATATTCTGCCTAAAAACACAAAAAAGTAACAACATCCTAGAAAAAGCAAACACTCAAGGGAATGTAAGATTAAGTAAAGCATTTGAAATGTAAGAAGGAACAATGGTTACCCTAACGCTTTTACACTCACTATTCAGAAATCAGTGAGTGCTTGTGCCTGAAAACTTAAGCACATGACTACACGGCCCGGAAGGGACCCATCTCAATGTCCAGTGCTTATATTCTTACAAAACGTAAGCAGTATGGTAAAAAGACCGCATCCGTGAATACAGGGCTGCGGTACACATTTTGTTTTCCAATCCACCCATCAATCAGGCATTGCGGTACCTCCAGGATTGGTGCCCTTACCCACCCAGGAAAAACGATGCTGGTCCTAGAAAAGATAAAACAAAAGTAGCGCTTTACTGGCTAACTCTGTTACACACTAACACAGGCTAACACACTAATGTGTTTGGGTGTGAATAAAATCAATCTGGCCACTTTGCGAACACTCTGTCTTGCTTTATGTAGTTATTTATTTCTTTTTCATATTTTGAACCTTTTATTCCTGAGGCTTCACTTTGAATAGAAGAATGTCAGAAAAAGATGACATTTCCAGCAAAAGTATTTTTCTTTTTTGGATCTATTTCACAGGGGAAAAAATAAACTTAAGGAGGAAAGAGAGTGTGAGAACCGTTTCCTGAAGTCACGGTTTTCAGTACGTGAGGCGGAGCGCGACAGAAAGAGGGAATAAAAGGAAGAAAGAGAGAGGGGGTCAGCTGCCAGCGGCAGAGCAGAAGTTGCCACTGTCCTTGCCTTCCCCGGGCAAGAAGGAAGAGACCGAGTCCTTTCCTTCTCTGCCCACCCGCCCGTCCCCCAACTGCCTAGAACGCCGAGCCTCATCTGTAGGCCTTGGCTATTTCTGCCATCCTGGGACGCTTGCTTGAAATAAAAAAGTACGGGAACGGAATCTATTGAATTATAGAAGTTGGGGCATGCAGCATATACAAAGAACATAATAGATATATGAATATCTTCAGCGAGATTTAATCTCGATATGTTCTATGGGGGAATTCTCATGGTCGAAAAAAAAAGCAGTTACAAGCCAATGGCATTGTCTAGTTTCCTAATTGTAATCTAATTTTTCTGAAACAATAAGAAAAGTCACATCCGGCTTACATCGGTTCTTTAACCATATGTATATTCATTCTTCATCGGCTATGAACTTAGATCTAATAGTACATTGGAAGATTCATCCGTTTTTTAAAGTTTCAATTGACCTTCCTCCAGTTCCCTTCCCTTTTCCCACCTTCCATCCTATACCATACCAATCCTCTTCTCTAACGACCGTTCCAGTTCCCTTGCCCCCGCCTCCCTTTCTATACCCAATCCATCCTCTCCCATAATCTCCTCTCTTCACACTTTACACCTCCCAACCCAACTCAATTCTTTATTTATCCAAACCCCTCCCTTCCCTCTTTGTTATGCTGTATGAATTTAGAAGGAGAGTTAAGCTAGTTGGAAACTATATTGGTAAAATTGTAGATAATAGGTAAAAGAGATAAAGAATGGCATGTTGCCCAGTGTAGCATGTATGGAATTATCATATGCAAATTCCACAAGAGAAAGAAATGTGTTCCCTCTTTCATGTTGAACTTGAACATATTAACAAAGATATTGCTCTAATTCGAATATGAGATTCAGCCACTCTATTTCCCCATCAGTCTACGTATGGTATGCAGTAGAATAGGTATGCAGTAGAATATTTAATCTGCGGTAAATGAATTGGGGTCTGATTTAGAGTATGGTGAACAGGTTACTCCATCATGGATGTGCATGCCGTTTTGCAAGTGTCATATGATATAATGCATTTGTAAGGTGAATGAGGTATCCACTACTTTTGTGAAGGAGTAATCCATCCACCAAACTCTAAATAGGCCATTAGTTCCTCCAAAAACTACTGCAAATGGTTCTCCTCGATCAGTAATGATTTTTTATGGTAATTCATGTTCTCTGCACACCTGATGCAGGAAAAGGTTGGCTAATTCCTTGATGGTAGAAAAACTCTTTGGCCGGGTGCTTTTGGATCGCCTACAGGGCTGATTGGAAGAAGACCAAATATTAAGTCCCTACCAGGCCGGCTTCAGATCAAAAATGTCAACCGTTGACCAGATATTTAGATTACAACTACTTTTCTGGAAAACGGTGACTATAGAGGGTGGCGGCCTCTACTTAATATTTGTTCATCTGAAGTCTGCCTTCGATCTTGTACCCAGAGAAAAATTTTGGAGGGTGTTGAGTGACCTAGGGATTCCTCCATACCTCCTGAATGTTATTAAGAGGTTGCACCTTGACAATTTTGCACAAGTACGCTCAGGAAGGCATGGGGAACTCACTTCCCGTTTCCCTGTTCAAAAGGGGGCACGGTATATGTGTTTTAGCCCCTACTTTATTTTGTCTTTTTATTAATGGTCTTTTTGACTATCTTAAAACAATCAAGGACAACGACGCTCCAAAGTTATCTTCAGGGAAGGTCCCTGCGCTGATGTTTGCAGACGATACTCTGTCACTTTCAAACTCGCCTATGGGCATCCAGCGTATTTTAGATGGTTTTGAAATTTTTTGTAAGTCAAGAGGGCTGGAGATCAATCTAGCTAAAACGAAATATATGGTCTTCAACCCTCCTCGCACAACTCGCCCAAACCCCTCCCTACATGGTATTCCCCTAGAAAGAGTCAATATATTTGATTACCTGGGAGTTTCCTTGGCAGAGAACTTTGAATGGGGTCCACAGTTGGATAAAGCAAGGCTTAGATTAACACAGACAGTGGGTGGTATAATGAAATCATATAGATCCTCAACTTTCAAACCAGCCGCCCCTGTGGTGGAAATCTATAAAGCCCAAGCTAGGGGTGCTACACTTTATGGGGTAGAGCTGTGGGGGCATTGCCCTACCGGCAATTTGATAAAGGTGGAGAACAACTTCATGCGCCAGTTACTAGGCTTACCCCGCAGCACCCCCCTAACCTCCCTTCGTATGGACCTCGGAATGAGGCCGCTTGATGAAGAAATTATTTTGAGACCCTTAACTTTTTGGCGGAGGATGTGGGTGACCCCAGAGTTGTCTGATTTTAGGGCTGAGCTATCTGAGTTTTAATCTACTTGCACTATAAAGAAAATTCCATGGCTCTGCCATATAAGGGACCTTGCCTCCAAGTTGGGCAGGCCGGATCTTTGGAGCATGCCTAAGACTTCGTGTGCCAAGCTTTCCAGGCTAGACTTAGTCAATTCCTACAGAGTAGCTAAGCGAACGACCATTCGGGAAAGCACCTCAAGTGGTCGCTTTACTGTTGAATTTTTAATGGTAAAGGATGTATACAGTAGGGAAACCTTTTTAGACTTTGTTCAACCCCCACTGGCCAGGAAACTGTATATGCAATTGAAACTGGGGACACTTCCATTGGCTGCACATACCAGCAAATGGGTGAGAGACCAAACGGGTGAATGTCCTGCATGTAAATACAAGGCGGAGTCTGAATTACATATTTTGCTCCTCTGTCCCGCCTATCGGCGGTCGCGCAAGCGTTGGTTAATCCAACTATGTAAAAATTTAGGTTTTGTGCGCTCTATAGAGGCTTACAGAGTCCTAAAGTATGACACTCACCCACCAATTGTTTTTGCCGTATCGCGTTTCTTAAATTGTATGTGGCACACTCGTCGGGCCTATTTAAACTAGGTTTAAGGGGGTTGAAGAGTTGTATGAACCAGCGATGGGCGAGTATGTTTGTAACCAGACCCTATGCCCTGCATCGCTGTCCTATAGTTCTATTTTAGCATAAATTTTATAACTTGTTTATTTTTATATGGATGTTTTTTAAAACATTTTTACCTATTAATGGTTGTATTTTAACTGGCTTATGTCATAGTATATGTTTTCACATCCCTGCTGTACCTATGTAGTGTGTGCTGTGTGCCTTTCATCTGTGGGCGGATTATTGTACAGAAGACTTTTGCCAGCATTCACTGTTTTTAATCAGATGTGTATATCATTTGTTTTATTGATGCACTGTCTTTAATGGCCCCAGAGGCCGAAATAAAGTATAAATGAAGAATTTGGATGGATGATTTAAAATGCAACATTGTAAAACCCGCAATTATGGTATAATTGTCATTTTTTCTGAGTTGGGTAAGTTAGTAATTAAATAAAGAGATCTGTGTCTAAGGTTGGATCGGTGCTGTGGCGGAAGTGATTTAGCTTGAAGTTTAGGTACTTTTTTAGAAATTGCACAGACAGGACAAGTGTTTACATACTCCTATATCTCAGTATTTATGTCTGTCCAGTAATTCGATTGTTTGCTTCTGATCCAAACGACCTGCACTGATTATGATACCAGCATTTAATTTGTTCTCTGATCTCTCCATGTAGAATAACTAACTTTACCTTGTGTGTAAAGAATCTGGAGCACTGTTTGAAGTAATAGGGATATATTTGTTAGAAAAGCTTTATTGCTTCATCAGCTGGCTCAGTTTTAGCTAAATCTTGTAGATTTTGATTCTGGAGGGATCCTATTATTTGATGAGGAGTAAATATGTTTGGAGTTTAAACATCTTATATGGGGAATTGCCACCATTTGAAAAAACTGCTCTGATCGGCAGTAATTCCTTTTTTTGGACAGTGTAGTTTATCTCAGCAGATGTAAGTTGATGTGAATAATAAAGTACAAGATATGATTGATTATCAACGGTTTCCTTAAAAGAATGGCACCTAAGGTGGTGTTTAAGTTGTCAGTCTGCAGTTAGAAAGGATATTTTTCATTTGGATTTGCCAAAATGGGAACTTTAACAAACGTTTTTGCTGTGTTTTAAAAGTCTTCTGAGCTTCTTCTGTTCATTGGCTAATAGATAATGTAACATTTTTAAACATATTAAAGGTGGCCTAGATTGGAATATTTACATAAATGTCTTCAATAGAAGTTGATGAATCCTAAAAACCTCTTGAGTTCCTTTAAACTATATGGTACTGCCCTTTGTTCTGTGGCAAAAATCTTCCTCTTTTTCATTGACATGCCATTTTGGTTCATTTGATATTCCAAATACTTAACAACTTGCTGATTAAAAGATTATTTTTACTAGTTTGGTTCATTGAT
Source organism: Triturus cristatus (assembly GCF_964204655.1). Taxonomy (NCBI): domain Eukaryota; kingdom Metazoa; phylum Chordata; class Amphibia; order Caudata; family Salamandridae; genus Triturus; species Triturus cristatus. Next base: position 865,339,476 of record NC_140581.1, read on the forward strand.
TGTTAGTTTGTAACCTTTGAAAAACGTCCCTAACATATGTTTGATGATCTGGCAGGGTCTTAGAATCGATGAGAATATCACAAGGAAGTCTTCAATAACGTCTTGAAAAATCTCATAAATGAAACATATAGAATGTAGATAGAGCATTGGAAGGCACAATGAGGATTACTAAAAATTCAAAATGCCTTCACTGAGCACGAAATGCAGTCTTCTATTCATCTACAGGCCTATCATGTAGTAGGCTATAAACTATAAGCACTTCTGAGAAAGAGCTTAGTATACTATCTTGACTCTCTCAAATTTTCAAGTCAAGTTTGAATCAGCTACCAATTCCATGATTCCATTTAAAGTCTCTGTCACATCTCCTCACAAAAAGATTGTGGTCTAACAGGAGACTAACGTCCAATGATAAAACCCTTACAGAGGTTATCTTCAAGCTTAAACCACATTCTGATGTCCCGATAAGGGATAAACCTTTTTATGAGGTATTAGTGCATCAGTCTGTAAATCTATTGGGTACCAATAAGGATGTTTTTTTTTAAACACATCAACATAATCTTGATATTCAGATAGTATTTGGGTCACTGTAATTGTATTGATTGTAGTTGTTTAAAAAATTAAACAAAAGTGACCGAGGTGGAAATCAAAGTTATTAATAAACGCCAATTAACATCTGGATTGTGCTTTTAAAACCGAAGAATTTCTAATGTTACGGTAAAGGGTGAAGATATCAAAAGATATGCTATCTTGATGTGTATGATAGGTAAACAACAAAGGTAGCGTTATGTGTTAGAGGTCCCATCAACCAACCATGGCACTTGCTTCTTCTGGTCAGTCTTTCAGGAGCCGAGGTATCGCCAGAGACTGGTAAAACATCTGGTCACTATAATGCCAAATGGCTCCAAACTCAGTCAACACTGTGGTACTCAAGACCCTCCACATAGACAAGGATTTATCCGCTAGACAAAGAAAAGGAATGAGAGTATTTCCTGTCAGAAGACAACTCAACCTATAACAACCTTTCAAGATTGCGCCTTCTTTTTTCCTGATAGGTCTTATTGGATAAATTGGGTTATTATGGTTTTGTTTATTGCAGTGCAAGTACAAGTATTCAGTTAATCTTCGTTCTTCCTTGGTCAAGATTAATCTCTGACTTGAACCTATTTGCATGTGCTCTGGTTCAATTCTGGGGTTTCTGACGTTGCTTGCATGTAGAATTTGTAGCTGCTGTTAAATTGAGTTTTCCATGTCCTAATGTATTATTACATTTTCCTTCTGAAGTATTTTTCACCAATCTACTTTGAAAAGGGGCCTGTTGAGGATTCAGTTATTGGTGAAGTGTTCCAGGCTGCATCGCTGTTACATTTTAGGCCACAGTGTAAGGACAGGGGAAGAGAGCATGGGATGGGTTAGGAAAGGAGAAGAAAGGCATTTCAGGAAAGGAAGGGACTGGAAGTGAAGGAAAACTGTGTTGGGATGGGAAGGGTAGGGGAGAGCAGATAGATAAAGAATGGATGAAGTAGGGTAAGGGTAGTGAAGTAGGTTAGAAAGTAAAAGCAGATCAAGGGAAGTTAAGGTAGGTTGGAATGGTAATGAAAACAAAAGGAGGGGGAAGTAAAGGGAATGGTAGGAGTGTGGAGGAGTGAAGGTGGGATGGGGAGAAAGAGAAGGAGGAGGAGAACGAGAAAGTGAAAGAGAAAGTGGGAGAGGAGAGGAAAGGAGAGGAGAGGAGAGAAGAGGAGAGGAAAGGAGGGACTGGAAGAGTAGAGACAGTGGATTGGTATGGAAGAGAAAGCAAAAGAAGAGAAAGGGGACCAGAGGAGGGAAGATGGAAGGGGTGTGCAAAATTCATGTAATTTGCTGTCGTGTAAGTACTAGGGACGAAATTACAGCACAATTGCACAAAACTATGCATTATGCAAAAGGAAATCCATCATTGCATGCTATATTTTAGCATGAATTATGTCCTTGTGTCAATAATTGGTGCAAGGGCGATTTTTTTTTTTTAATTAAAGCAATGCGGACAGGCACATGCATTCCCTTGTTCCTATGTGTTTACTAAGATATTTTTTCATGAATGGCGCTTACTTATGTGAAGTGGTGTATGTCAGGAATTTCGCATCATAATCGTAATATGAAATTCCCGAAATTACACAAATTACACCGACCTAATTTAATTTCTACCCAGGCCTAGTAAAGAAATGGATGAGGTAAGGTGTGGTTAGGAAAGGGATAGTAGGATGGGTAAGGAGGGCAGAAGTGAATTGAAAGTGAGTTAGGAAAGGAATGGAAATGAAGGGAAGGAAGAGGTAATGAAGCAAATAGCAGGGGTGTGGATGGGAGATGGTGGAATGTATTAGAGGAGAGGTCAGGAGAGTAGAAAATGTAAAGAGAAATAGATGGATTAGGGAAGGGATAGAAGGTCAGGAATGGAAGGGAGAGGGAGGAAAGCGAAAGTAGGTTAGGAAGATACTGGAAATAAAGGGAAATAGGGGGAAATGAAGGAAAGGGGATGGGTGTGGATGTGGTGGAATGGGAAGGAAAAGTATTGGAGAAGAGAGGGGAGGTAAAGACAAATGGATCGGATAGGTTAAGGGAAGGGAAGAGAAAATGGTTAGGGAAGAGAGGAAAGTAGAGGGAAATGGAAAGTTGCTTTGGGAGGGAACAGAAAGGAATTGGTGGTGAGGGGATGGGTTAGGGGATGGGTTAGGATAGATAAGGAGGTAAGTGTTTTGGGGTAGTATGTGGATAGGAGGGGCGAGGAGAGCATTGGATGGGTATGGTATGGAAAGGAAGAGACGGTAATGGAATGGTACCAGGCGGGTGCATAGGGGAGGGTGTGGTAAGGGTGAGGAGAGGATGAATAGGGTATAGAATTAGAGGAGAGGCAGTGAAACTGGAGGGGAGGAGTGGGATGGGTTTGGAAGCAAAACTGGAGAGGCAGAGAAGAGGGAAAATGAGGGAGAGGAGAGGAAGAAATGGAGGGTGAAGCAAGGGAACTGCAGGGGTGGAGAGGGCATGGAAGGATAGGAGAGGAGAGGATGGGAATGGTTAAGATAGGAAGGGAGGGAAAGGGAAGGGGTTGGGTAGGGATGGGGAAGAGAGGAGAGTGAGGGAAGGGACGGAATTGAGGAGGGGAGAGACAGCGGGAAAGTGGGGGAAAAGTGAATAAATAGGGTATAGAAAGGAAGGAAGGAAGGAAGGGATGGGAAGGGAAGGGAACTGAAAGGGTGGAGAGGGGAAAGCAGTGGAAGGGATAGATAGAGTACAGAAAGAAGGGTAAATGAAAATAACTGGGGTGGGAAAGGAGATGGGGTGAGCTGAGATTGGAGAGAGTGGAGAGGAAGAGGAAGAGGAGAGGGTTGGGGAGTAGAGGGTAGGAGAGGAGAGAGAGAGAGGGATTTCAAGAAGGTCTAAGAAAGGAAGAGAACGGATAGGACTGGAAGAGTAGATACAATGATGTAGTGTCCTGAGAGATGGGGCACGAGGGCACTAGGACCTCGGAGGAGGTCAGAGTGCCGGACAGGTCACCGGACACCAGTTCCGGTCAGGGGGGAAACAGGCGGTACACAGGAAGCAGGGGACGAGGCAGGACGTGCAGCATGCTGGCTGCAGATCACATACAATAAATAATAAACAACTTACTTGGTGTCGCTGTGATTACTGCGACGCGACGCGACGCGACAACTGGCGACGAGGATGGGATCGAAATCCACGCGTCGCGGCGACTGTCGGAGCCCACCCGGTCGCGGAAAGAAGATCGGAGCCAGGAGCCCACCCTGGTCCGAAGTGCCCAGCAAGAAAAGAACATCGTTGCGGGAGCCCACCCCGGCGCTGCTAAGAGAAGTAAGAGCAGCGCGAGACTGAAACTGATCAAGCAACTGAAGGAAAGACTAAAATACCTCTCGCGCGTGAGTTTCAACGAACTCTCGCGAGAGGTGGCAGCCATTTTGAAGTCAGGCAAATTGAGCCAATCAGCGTCCAAGATAGACGGCGGCCATTTTGAAGGGTCAGGCAAAGTCCCGAACAGCGCGAAATCGCGCGAGAGTGCGGCGGCCATTTTGAAGTCAGGCAATTTGGGCCAATAGCAGCACAGGAAGGCCGGGAGGCCATTTTAAGGTCAGGCAAAAAGGAAAATTGACAAAAAAAGGTCTAAATAAAAGAGAAAAGACAAGAAAAAGGTGCCAAAGAAGGAAAATAGCACCAGAGGGACAAGAAGGAAGTAAAAAGGAACAAATAAATAAATTAGCAAAATAACAGAAAGGAAGGACATGGGTGACGAAGAGACAAGGAGCACACAAGCTGTGTTCCGCAGGCCACTGCCATTCAACATATCGGAACCGCAGGCAGGCATCAGATGGGAGAGATGGCTACGACAATTTGAACGATACATGCGTGCAACGGACGTCGTAGAGAGCAAACAACTAGATTTGCTGGTCAACTTTGCGGGAGACGAAATAGAAGACCTAATGATGACACTACCGAGTGAAAAAACGGCAGATTATAAAGGCGCGAAAGCGTGCCTCACGGAGAAATTCGACCCACAACGCAACATTGATTTCGAAAGATACACGTTCCACACAGCATGCCAGCAACCAGAAGAGAGCATGGACGACTTCGCGACAAGGTTGCGGAAGTTGGTGACGTACTGCGAATTTGATAAGTTTGACAATGAAGAAGCAATACGAACGCGCCTCATCGTAGGGTGTTTGTCAGTAGAGTTTAGAGCACGCATCCTAAAAGAACCAACGACACTTGAAAAAATACTGACGATGGCCCGCACAGAAGCACGGGCCACGGACCATGCCAAACAGATACAAATTGGCAAAGAAAAAGGAACAGCGATGGCGCATCGGATGACGGAATATTTCAAAAGGAACGACAACAGGGAGCAACAACATCCCAGGAAACAAGCGGTCACATGTTACAGATGCGGCCTTGACTTCCCACACGTTGGCACCTGCCCAGCAATGGGCCAGAAATGCAGAAAATGCAACGGGAACAACCACTTCGCAAGCACCTGCATGAGCCGGCAATTTAGGAATGAGAGGGGACGAACAGCTAGACCAAGGACAACAGCCACCAGGCATGCCAGACACATGGAGACAGAAGAGAGAGGATCGTCGGATGAGTCGGACGGACAGACGACGGCTGGGAGAGAAGCACGGCTATACCTCATGTCCGACACACCAAAGGAAGGAAGACAGCAGGAACACATCCAGCTGGTGGAGAAACAGCAAATAAAAAAGACGGCCACAGTAGACATCGACGTCGGGCGCCACAGAACAAAATTTGTGCTAGACAGTGGTGCCACATGCAACATAATGTGCATGTCAGAATACATGAAGATGAGAACAAAGCCAAAGTTATCGCCATCAAAAGTAGATGTGTTCACGTGGGGTTCAAAGACACCCGTAGAAAACATGGGCAAGTTCACTGAAACATTAACATATCAGGACATGACATATCAAGAAGAAATACACGTCCTGAAAGGGGACATCCCTGCACCCTGCCTGCTGAGCAACGTCACGGCACAAGTCATGGGGCTGTTGGCTATGACATATCACATGACAGAAAAAGAGAACATACTGCAAGAATATCCAGAAATACTGCAAGGACTGGGGAAGCTAAAAGACAAACAGGTTACCCTACACATAAACGAAGCAGTGAGACCAGTGGCACAGCATCACAGGAGAGTGCCAATTCACCTACAACCGCAAGTGGAAGAAGAAATAAACAACTTACTGCAGCAAGACATAATTGAGCCTGCAGATGGGCCGACACCGTGGGTATCACCGATTGTGGCAGTCCCGAAGAAAAATACGTCCAAAATACGGATCTGTGTGGACATGAGAATACCGAACACTGCAATATCGAGGGAACGTCATCCAGGACTTCATCTGAACGACATGATCAGCCGGTTGACAGGGGCGTGCCGATTCTCAAAGCTAGATCTGTGCAAAGGGTATCACCAACTAGAGCTGGACCAACAATCAAGGTACATAACGACATTCTCCACCCACCTAGGACTATTCAGGTACAAACGGCTCAGTTTTGGTATCTCGTCAGCGGCCGAAATATTTCAGGAGACAATAAGACAGGTGATACGACCAGTACATAACAGTTTCAACTACAGCGACGACATCCTAGTGTTTGGGAAATCGGACGGAGAACATGATAGTGCCCTAAGGCAAGTGTGCAAACAACTAAAGCAGGCTGGATTAACACTGAATGGAGAAAAGTGCGAGCTAGGGAGGAGAGAACTGATCTTCTTCGGACACATATTCTCGGAAAAAGGGATGAGGCCTGATCCCAGCAAAGTGGAGACGCTGAAGAATACAAAGCCACCGTCAGATGTGGCAGAAATAAGATCATTCCTAGGCCTGGCAAGCTACTGTGCCAGATACATACAAGACTTTGCCACGGTGAGCACGCCGCTGAGAGAACTAACGAAACAAGGCCAGAAATTTGTCTGGTCTCAACAATGCAATGAATCGTTCAAAGAGATCAGGAAGGCCGTGATGACTGTGGAGCACCTCGCATACTTCGACCCGTTGCTTTGCACCGAGCTGACGGTCGATGCCAGCCCAGTGGGTTTAGGTGCAATATTAGCACAACACCTGCCGGGAAAGGAGTCACCAAGGAAGATTGTCTCATACGCCAGCAAAAGCCTGACAGACATTGAGAAGGCGTACTCTCAGCCGGAAAAAGAAAGCTTGGCGGTGGTATGGGCATGCGAGCATTACCACATGTTTGTGTACGGGAAGCCGTTCACCATCATCACAGACCACCAAGCACTAGTAACAATTTACGGCAACCCAGCAGCAAAGATGCCGCCCCGCATCGAGCGCTGGGGCATCCGATTAATGGATTACGATTTCAAAATTGTCCACAAACCAGGGAAAGAACATAATCCAGCAGACTACATGTCGCGACATCCCCTGCCGCACGCTGAAAACAAGGCCTCAATGGCAGAAGAATACTTGAACTTCGTGTTAAAGCAAAGCACGCCGGCACCGGTAACTCTAACAGAAATAGAGAGAGAAACGGGAAAAGATGACACTCTTCGAGCGGCCAGAGAAACGATGAGACAGCAAAGGTGGAGGCACGTAAACAACAACTGCACTTGGAAGGCAGGAGTAAAGAAGGAGGAGATGCTGGCTCTACAGAAAATCAGCGGGGAACTGTCGGAGACCAACAGTGGAATTGTAATGCGGGGCACCAGGATAGTCATTCCAAGCTCACTACGACGACAAGTGGTCAACATTGCACACGAGTCACACAGAGGCATAGTAGCGACAAAGAAGTTGCTGAGAGAAAAAGTGTGGTTCCCTGGATTAGATCGTCTAGTAGAAGATACTATTGCGGCCTGTCACCTCTGTCAAACGACAGGTCCACCTGCAAGACAAGAACCACTACAGATGTCGGAACTGCCAAGGGCTGTATGGACAACAATGGCGGCCGATTTCTATGGACCTCTAGACGCGGCAACGTACCTACTGGTCATCATAGACGAATACTCCAGATTCCCCATTGTGAGATTGGTCTCCTCAACGTCAGCAGCCGCAACATTACCGGTTCTGGACGACATATTTGCAGCATGGGGCTCGCCAGAGACACTGAAAACAGATAATGGTCCTCCGTTCTCAGGAGAGGAATTTCGAAGGTTCATGGCCTACCTTGGAATACAGCACAGAAAGATAACACCACTATGGCCGCAAGCAAATGGCATGGTCGAAAGGTTCATGGGAAATATCAAGAAGGCAGTTCAGAGGGCGAAGTTGTCACAGATTTCCCTGGGCCAAGCACTATGCCAAATACTGAGAGACTACAGAAACACGCCTCATGGGTCTACAGGGAAATGCCCGGCGGAGCTAGTACTAGGGAGGACAAGCAGAACGAGGCTGCCGCAGGTAGAAGGACTGACAGCACCAGGGCACGACAGCGTGGCAGCAAAAGATGAGGCGGCCAAGAAAAAAATGAAGGAATATGCTGACGGAAGGCGACATGCCATCAAATCACACCTCCATGAAGGAGATACTGTTGTGGTACGACAGAGACAACAACGGAAGTCGGACAGTACATTCGCCCAAGACCCGCTGACGATAACAAAGGTAAAAGGAACAATGGTAACAGCAGAGTCAGACAGCCGACGAATACCAAGGAACAGCTCCCATTTCAAAGGCCTAAAAGAAGAAGAAAAGGACGAAGAGCAAGTGACAGGCATCGAAGAGACAACAAAAAGGGAGAGCCAAGAAGCAGGTACAGAAGAAGCCGCCAGGCCAAAGGAGGGCCAAGGACTTGTGACGAGGCCGAGGAGAGACATTGTGAGACCAAAGAGACTAATAGAAGAAATGTGAGCTGCCACCCTAGGCAGCATCTCGCGAATAACATCTATCGACATTTCACATTTGCAACAGACTATGCGAAAGAAAGTGTCCCATTTCTGATTACCAACGAATGCTACTGTTGTAACTTTTTGTGACAAAAGGGGGAGATGTAGTGTCCTGAGAGATGGGGCACGAGGGCACTAGGACCTCGGAGGAGGTCAGAGTGCCGGACAGGTCACCGGACACCAGTTCCGGTCAGGGGGGAAACAGGCGGTACACAGGAAGCAGGGGACGAGGCAGGACGTGCAGCATGCTGGCTGCAGATCACATACAATAAATAATAAACAACTTACTTGGTGTCGCTGTGATTACTGCGACGCGACGCGACAAATGGGTGGAAGGGAAATTGAGAGGAGGGGGAGGAGAAGAGAGGGAGAATAGCAGAGGGGTTGAGGAGAGGAGAGGGGATAAATGATAGTAGGAAGTGAAAGGAGGAGAAGGGAAGGGAATAGCAGAGAAATAAAGGGAAGGATAGTGAAGCGAGGCAAAGAGAAGAGAGAGGGTAAACAACGGATGTGATAGGGTATATATGGAAATCGTTTTGTAGGGAAGGCTGAGGGCCTTGTTAAGCTTTAAAGGATGCAGGCGGAAAAGAATCTCCAGGGTTTATATCAGAGGTGGGAAGGAACCAGAAGAAGGAAAGGAAGGTGGAATGGGAAAAGAAAAGAGGGAGGAAAAGCAGAAAGACTAAGTGGTAGGTGGTAAGGGTACATGAAGGATGTGAAGAAAAGTGGTTGGGGTAATAGAGATTTTGGATATAAATGGGAGGGGAAAGAAGTGGAGAGCGGAGCAGAGCGGTTGGACTGGTTATTGGAAGGTTGGAGAAAGAATAGGGAGGGGAGTAAAGAAAGGCTTACCAGAAGACAGTAAAGGGCATTAAAGTTGAATGGAAAGTGAAAGGAAAGGGAATAGGAGAGTAGGGTGAGAAACGTAAGATGTGATGAAGGTTGGGGAGGGGAGGAAAAAGGGCAAGGAAGGGAATGAGGAAGTCTGACATACAAGTGATGGTAAATAATAGAAAGTAAAAGGAAGGAAATGAATTTGATATGAAAGAAAAGGATGGAAAAGAAAGAAACAGAAATGCGTAGGTGGAATTAGACAAATGTGTGGGGGTAGGGAAGTAAAAGAAGAGCATTGACTGGAAAATGAGACTAGGAGTGGCTTAGGTTTGGAAAGAGAAGAGAAGGGAAGAACATGGAGGGGAGGGAGCGACCTTTGACCCTGCTTCAGGTAGGTCGCTCCCCTCACCGCCACGCAGCCCCCTGTGTGGCCGCCGCCTGCCGCTCGCTGCTGCCGCTTGCACTGGTTCCTGTCTGCCTGTGCTCGCTGTGCCTTCTGCACCCCAGCTAACTTTTGTCTTTTGTACCCCAGCTAACCCTTGACTTTTGTACCCCTCAGCCGGCACCGGTTCCTGACTGCCTGTGTTTCGCTGTGCCTTTTGTACCCCAGCTAACTTTTGTCTTTTGTACCCCAGCTAACCCTTGACTTCTGTACCCCTCAGCCAGCCCCGTTTTTTTCTGTGTCCACCGCCCTGATTTTGCCTTCTGTACCCCTGCCCGGTTCCCCCTCGCACCCTTCCTTCAGTTCCATTGCCCCCGCCGCTCCTTTCCCGCCGCTGCGTCCCTGCGGCCCCGCCCCCTTGATCCCCATTGGCCGCCCCGCTCCCGCCTCCCAGCTGCTCCTCCCTCCCGCTCCCACTCATATGGAGGCCGCGCAGCGGTAGAGAGAGCGACCTTTGACCCTGCTTCAGGTAGGTCGCTCCCCTCACCGCCACGCAGCCCCCTGTGTGGCCGCCGCCTGCTGCTCGCTGCTGCCGCTTGCACTGGTTCCTGTCTGCCTGTGCTCGCTGTGCCTTCTGCACCCCAGCTAACTTTTGTCTTTTGTACCCCAGCTAACCCTTGACTTTTGTACCCCTCAGCCGGCACCGGTTCCTGACTGCCTGTGTTTCGCTGTGCCTTTTGTACCCCAGCTAACTTTTGTCTTTTGTACCCCAGCTAACCCTTGACTTCTGTACCCCTCAGCCAGCCCCGTTTTCTTCTGTGTCCATCGCCCTGATTTTGCCTTCTGTACCCCTGCCCGGTTCCCCCTCGCACCCTTCCTTCAGTTCCATTGCCCCCGCCGCTCCTTTCCCGCCGCTGCGCCCCTGCGTCCCCGCCCCCTTGATCCCCATTGGCCGCCCCACTCCCGCCTCCCAGCTGCTCCTCCCTCCCGCTCCCACTCATATGGAGGCCGCGCAGCGGCCGCGCCGCTGGCGCACCGAAGGCGCGCCTAAGGCAAGCCCGTCTGCGCCCGTCCGCGCCTGGCCCGCGCCCAGCGCCCAAACCCCTGGTCCCCGAGGACCCCAGCCCACCCGCCAGACGTACGACGCCGCCACCCTCATCGCACTCAACACCGGCCGAACCCCGGGATGCCACCAAGCCACCCCGAGACGCACCCACGGACCCTTCAGCTGCCTCACCTGCAAGTTCACCTGCATCCGGACCTGCCCCGGACCAGCACCCGCCAAGCCGAACACCAGCAGCAACCACCTCAAGTGCATCTTGCTCAACACCTGCTCCGTCCACAGACACGCCATCGAACTCTGGAACCTCCTCGACACCACATCTCCAGACGTTGCCTTCCTCACGGAAACCTGGATGAACGACTCCTCAGCGCCCGACATCGCCATCGCCATCCCAGAGGGATACAAGATCACCCGGAGAGATCGCAACAACCAGCCTGGAGGAGGCATCGCCATCATCCACAAGAACACCATCCGCATCACGACCAACACCGACGACACCCTGACTACCGCCGTACACCTACTCTTCCAGATCCACACCGACCCTAAGACCACCCTCAGAGGCACCCTGATCTACCGACCCCCGGGACCACGCACACCATTCAGCGAAGACATCGCCGACTTCATCAGCCCGCACGCCCTCCCCTCCACTGACTACATCCTCCTGGGGGACATCAACTTCCACCTGGAGAACAACAACGACCGCAACACCACCACCCTGCTTGACAACCTCGCCAACCTCGGACTCAAGCAGATGGTGTCCACCCCCACGCACCTCGCCGGACACACACTCGACGCCGTCTTCTCATCAAGCAAAGACATCACCTTCAGCCACTCCACTGGACTCCACTGGACGGACCACAGCTGCGTCCACTTCACCTTCAGAAGAACCACGATCCACCACCGCCAACAACAGGACGCTCGAAGAAGCTGGAACAAGATCACAGCCGATCAGCTCGCCACTTCCCTGAGCCAGCACCCTCCAGCCAACTCAGCGAACCCTAGCCAGGCAGCCGACAACCTCACGAAGTGGATCAGCACCTGCGCAGACGAACACGCCCCACTGAGGATCCCGCCCAGCAGACCCGGCAGCAAGAAGGCCCCATGGTTCACCGACGAACTCAAGAGCTCCAAGAAGAACTGCCGAGCCCTCGAGAAAGCCTGGAGAAGCGAGCCAACACCGGACAACATGACCACCCTCAAGCTCGCCACCCGGAAGCACCATCAACTAATCCACGCCACCATGAAAACTGCATTCAAGGACAGGCTGGACAACAACGCACACAACTACAAGGAACTCTTCAACATCGTGAAAGAGCTCTCCAACCCCAACGCCGGAAACAACGACATCACCCCATCGCAAGACCTCTGCAACTCCCTCGCCTCCTACTTCCACAACAAGATCGCTGACATACACAACAGCTTCATCCCGCAAACAACGCCCCCCACAACCGCACCAACGCCCCCCACCACCACCCTCTGCGCCTGGACCCCGATCAACACAGAAGACACCATCCGCACGATGAACTCTATCCACTCCGGATCTCCGACCGACCCCTGCCCCCACCACGTATTCAACAAGGCCGACGCTGTCATCGCACCCCACCTGCGGGACATCATCAACACCTCCTTCGACACCGCCACCTTCCCCGAGAGCTGGAAGCACGCCGAACTCAGCGCTCTACTAAAGAAACCAACAGCGGACCCCACCGAACTCAAGAATTACCGCCCCATCTCGCTCCTCCCGTTTCCAGCCAAAGTCATCGAGAAGACCGTCAACAAGCAGCTGGCCGCCTTCCTCGAGACGAATGGATCCCTCGACCCCTCACAGTCTGGCTTCCGAGCCAACCACAGCACCGAGACCGCCCTCATCGCTGCCACCGATGACATCCCAGCCCTGATGGACAACGGAGAGACAGCGGCCCTCATCCTCCTTGACCTCTCCGCGGCATTCGACACTGTCTGCCACCGCACCCTAGTGCAGCGCCTCAGCAACGTCAGAATCCAGGAGAAGGCACTGGAATGGATCATCTCCTTCCTCGACGGAAGGACACAGAGAGTCCGCCTACCACCGTACAAGTCGGAGGCCACCGAAGTCATCTGCGGCGTACCCCAAGGATCCTCACTCAGCCCCACCCTCTTCAACGTCTACATGAGCCCCCTCGCGGCCATCGCACGCCAACACAACCTCAACATCATCTCCTACGCCGACGACACCCAGCTGATCCTCTCCCTGACCAACGACCCCGCCGCCGCCAGAGCCAACCTCCACGAAGGGATGAAAGACGTAGCCGAGTGGATGATGACCAGCCGCCTGAAACTGAACTCAGACAAGACGGAAGTCCTCATCCTGGGCTCCTCGCCCTCCGCCTGGGACGACTCCTGGTGGCCCCCCGCCCTGGGCACCGCACCCAAACTGACAGACCACGCACGAAACCTGGGCTTCATCCTGGACTCCTCCCTTTCCATGACCAGACAAATCAACGCCGTCTCCTCGTCCTGCTTCAACGTCCTGCGCATGCTACGGAAGATCTTCCGGTGGATCCCCACCGAGACCAGGAAGACGGTCACCCAGGCCCTTGTCACCAGCCTACTGGACTACGGCAACGCCCTCTACGCCGGAACCACCGCCAAGCTCCAGAAGAGACTCCAGCGGGTCCAGAACGCTTCAGCCAGACTCATCCTCGACATCCCCCGAAGCGGCCACATCTCCGGACATCTGAGAGACCTGCACTGGCTCCCCGTCAACAAGAGAATCACCTTCCGCCTCCTCACCCACGCACACAAAGCCCTACACGACCAAGGCCCGAGCTACCTCAACAACCGCCTCAATTTCTACGCTCCCAAACGCTATCTCCGATCAACCAGCCACGCCCTCGCCGCCGTCCCCCGCATCCGAAGAGCGACAACTGGAGGAAGGTCCTTCTCCTACCTGGCCGCCAGGACCTGGAACTCCCTCCCTCCCGACCTGCGCCTGACCCAAGACCACCTCCCCTTCAGGAAGAAGCTCAAGACCTGGCTGTTCGAGCAGTAGCGGCACCCCCCCCCCCCCCCCCTAGCGCCTTGAGACCCTCCGGGTGAGTAGTGCGCTTTATAAATGGCTTGATTGATTGATTGATTGAGGGAAGAAAATGAATGGGAATGAAAAGAAGGGACTTGATTGGAAAAAGGATTAGGAGGAGAAAGGATGAACTGGGCTGCAGTGGCAGCAATATGGAATAATGGGAGGAATAAATGAAGGATTAAGCTAAATGGAGATGTAAAGTCAGTTTCAGTTTAGTTTTCAGATTAGTTTTTATTTGGTTCATTTACACACCTTGTTCCCTTGCACCCACCCTCTGCATCCATTCTTTTTGAAAGTCTGCTCGTCCCCTGCCACTTACGTCTTCTCAGTAAACCTAGCTCCAGTCAGCAGCAGTGGCCTCCCATCCCCGTGCTCTGTTTGAAATGCTGCAGATCCCTTGTTACCAGCCGTTTATACCAAGGGCACGTCACAATGGGGCCAGTTTAACATGCCATCATACATCACCACTGTGGGTGACACCACGTTTCCATGTTTACAGGGGATCAAGGCAAGTCAAGGCCCCAATCCGAATTTTTGATGAGATCGATCCATTGTCACAAAAAATTATCCGGCCATGAATCTGAAAAGAAGACCCCATGCTACCAGACATAACGTACCCAACTGTGTTCTCTCCTTTTCTGCCTCCTGCAGTGAAAGCCTATCCTCTGCTCGTGCCCGATACCTGGAGGCCCCCTTTGCAGGGCCTGTGATGTCATAAGTGTTCCATTCCCAAGGTTCTGCTTCTGGTGCTACAGTGAATGCACACACTCTTTAAAATGAACTTGGTAAAGATAAATACCCTTTTCTCAGGTACCGTTTAGAACTATATGCCATTTTGATCGTAATGTTCCTATCACAACATGTCTACAGAGAGCTTCTTCGATTTATATATTCAAGAATTCCCACTGGGTCACATCTCTGCATCTGACTTATTTTTTTTTTATTGCAGAGGTTTATATAACGTGAACTTGACCCGAATCCAATCAGGTATCAGAGCGCTTTACATAGCACCAGTTACGGTACATTAGGACACACATTCATTCATTAGGCACGGGGAGATTAAGTGATTTGCCCAGAAACACAGGGTGTTCAGCGTCATTACCGAGACTCGAACCCAGTTCCCCAGGTCCGAGGTCGAGCGCCCTAGCCGTTAGGCCAACTCCTCTGTCCTCTCGTCTAGCGATGTCCAGTAATCCCTCCCACCCCTTTCAAGAAGTGCAAATACCGATGGAGTCTAGATCTAAGGAGAACTAAACATCAAAGTTCTCAAACAGTGATTATTTAATCCAGGTGACAGAAACCTTTAGGCTTTGACTCTCGTCCCTATATTTATATTATCTACTGGTGGTCACCAGTAGGTGGTTGCAGTTAGGACCATGTTTGCATAGGAAAAGCGTTTTTTTAAATTTGCCTATATCTTTGGCACTGTTTATGATGAATCTTCACAAGATTTTCCCCAAAAAGTGTATCAGTGATTCCTGTTGCACATAGAAAGTTTCAGGGTAATCTGTCTAGCTGGGGCTGAGAAAAAGGTGGGGGGTCCAAAAAAGTCAGTTTCCCATGTTAATTCCTATAGGAGTTTTGAACACAACTACAGCCCGAACCGCTGAACGGAATTACACCGAATTTGGCAGAAAGGTAGATTTGACTATGCAGATTACGCTTTCAGTTATTTGGTGTCAATCATTCAGTAGTTGTCGAGAAATTAAAGGAAATAAACATTTGTATATCTGTGCCTGCAATGACTTTGCGAATAGTAAGAAGGTCGTGCAGAGATCTTCCGAGCTCCTTTGCTAACACTTCAACCAGGAAGTGTTGGCAACCATTTTGGGATTAGAGCAATTATTTAAAAAAGAAATAAGGGGGGCCGCAGTCCCCATCCTGCACAATGGGTGCCCTGGGTGGGACCACGGCATCCAGGGACACATGGCTGGGCCCTGGGGGTGTGTGTTCCTGGGGCCGAAATTGTCCTGGGGAGGGGTGTCGTGCAAGCCCCCTTCCCATTACATTTTGGCCAGGCCCTGGGGGATGGGGTCCCCGGGGCTAAAATTGGCCTGGGGAGGCAGGCCGAGTGGGCCCCCTCCCCTCTTCAATATATAAATATATATATATATTTTCACTGAAAAAACCATAGGTTTCAGGGGCGTTATAGTTAGGAATTAGCATTTAAAAAACCTTGGAAATTCACTGAAAATCCATAGGTTTTAGGGAAAGTTATAGTTAGCTGGACATTTCACTCGTACAAAACCATAGAAATTCCCCATGTTATAGTTATTTCTGCTAACTATAACTCGCGCCCCCGCAGTGCACTGCTGATGACGTCACATATTACATCACTCATGACATGGTCAGTGACATCACTCATGACATCATTAGCAGAACTAACTATAACGGGGGAATTTCTATGGTTTTGTATGAGTGAAATGTCCGGCTAACTATAACTTTCCCTGAAACCTATGGTTTTTTTCAGTGAATTTCAAAGGTTTTTTAAATGCTAATTTCTCACTGCAACGTGCCTGAAACCTCTGTTTTTTTAAGTGAAGTTCTAAGGTTTTATAAATGCTAGTTTCTAACTCTACCTACAGAGGTAGGACATGTGAAGAAAGAAGAAAAAACGCACAGAAAGAAGAAAAAGAAATGCAGATAGAAGCAACAGAAGTCCTCAAAGACGAAGAAAAGTGCAGGAAGAAAGAAGACGTGCAGAAAGAACAAACGGAGGAGCAGAAAGAGGCCTTGTTGCAAAATCATCCAGTATCCTCAACTTTTTCAGATGGGTACTGGTGGTAACTGACACTGACTAACCAGTGCTAGAGCCAGTGCTATGCTAAAAGACACTTAGAATACAGTGAAAACACCTACATACACTAGGGAACACTATGCGTTGGGGTACCCCTGTGATTACCATGGCCTCCTCTGTAAGACCCTAGTACATAATAGAGCAGGGGGATTAAAACTACCTCTTAGTTTGCACACTGATGAAGGGAGGGGGGGCCTGAGGTGACGTGTGTAAAGATGCCCTGTGGCCGTTTTAATTTGGGGGATAAAGTCCCCCTGAATCCTGAGGGTCCCTAGGGTCCAACTAGCCCACCAGGTACCTCCAGTAAGTGCCACAGAGGTGCATTGCAGAGAGGTGTAAAAAGGGGCACGGCCTGGACCACCTCTCTGCAACACAGCGCAGTGGCGCTTACTGGAAGCACCTGTTGGTCTAGTTAGTCCCCAGGGGCCCTCAGGATTGAAGGGGAATTATTTCCCCAACTTAAAACGCGCCACAGGGCGTGTTTGCACAAGTCACCTCAGGCCCCGTCCCCTCCCTTCCCCACTGTGTAAACGCACCCTGTGGCCGTTTTAAGTTGGGAGATTAAGTCCGATTGAATCCTGAGGGTCCCTAGGGTCCAACTAGCCCACTAGGTACCTCCAATAAGCGCCACAGAGCTGCATTGCAGAGAGGTGTAAAAAGGGGCACGGCCTGGACCACCTCTCTGCAACGCAGCGCAGTGGCACTTACTGGAAGTACCTGGTGGGCTAGTTAGCCGCCAGGGGCCCTCAGGATTAAAGTGGAATTATTTCCCCAACTTAAAACGCGCCACAGGGCGAGTTTGCACACGTCACATCAGGCCCCGTCCCCTCCCTTCCCCCACCGTGAGCCCCCCCAAATATCTTTGAAAAGCCCCGGGGGTGGCAGTCCCCGGGGCAGTGTGGGGGGGGATTGAGGCCCCCCACACACTTTTTTTTTCTCTGCCCCCGGGACCTGGCCCACCCGAGGGCTAAAGAATAACGAAGCGCGGGAGCTCGCGCTTCATTTTTAAAAATATTTTGGCCGAAATTCAAGCAGGCATAGAGCTCGTGATCGGGAGGGTGCGCGGATCCTCCGCGACCATAGATAGCAAAACTTTTTTGATTTTCTCAGAAATTACTGAACGGATTTACACCATTTAACAAAAAGGGATCTTTCTGAACCAAGGGCTACCTTTTTGCCAAATTTGGTGTAATTCCGTTCAGCAGTTCGGGCTGTAGCTGTGTCTAAAATTCCCTATGGAAAATTGCATGGGGAAAACACGTTTTGGGACCCCCCTTTTTTCTCGGCCCCCGCATGCCGAATCACCCCGAAACTTTCAAGATAGGAGCGAACCGGAGATTCGTCAATCGGTGCCAAAGTTATTGGGAATAGAATGTTGCGATTTTCCTATGGATAATAGGTCCTAACTATAACTACCTACTGGTGACCGCCAGTAGGTAAGATATATATATATATTCACAGAAAAAACCATAGGTTTCAGGCACGTTATAGTTAGGAATTAGCATTTAAAAAAACTCAGAAATTCACTGAAAAAACCATAGGTTTCAGGGGTGTTATAGTTAGCTGGACTTTTCACTTGTACAAAACCATTGAAATTCCCCCGTTATAGTTAGTTCAGCTAACTATAACTCGTGCGCCCGCAATGCACTGCTGATGACGTCACATATTACATCACTCATGACATGGTCAGTGATATCACTCATGACATCACTGATGACATCTCAAATGACATCACTGATGACATCATCCTTGTGATAGAGTGGCAGACCTCCTCTCACCCTAATATAACCTTTGATACACACATTCAAAAATAGAGACTAAAATTTTTAAAACAATGGACATACCAATACCAGTTACAACAACCTCTTCAGTAATTCTAAGATCCACATACACATCCACTCATTCACCAACAGTTCTATACAGTCACTCATACATGTACTCCCTCATCATATGTACTCATACACCTATACATCCTGTTACACAATGCCACTCATCCATAGAGTTACTCACACACATAGTCACTCATGCTAATGAAGTATCAAACATACATTTACTTGCATATACAGTTATACACACACCACCACACTTACTTCTACGGAAACTTACACATACTTAGTCTTTTAAACAATCACTTATAGAAACACATACTTATTCATACAGGAACTCTTTCAATCTCTCACTCTCACATATACTCACTTATATACACCAATAGTCACATATACTAGTTTAAAACATATGTAGTTACTCATAAAGACACTATTGAGACAGTCATTCACTCACTAACACACCCATACACACACTCATCCACCCATACAGTCCTGCACACATGCTGTCTTCAACACATACAAACAGTGAGTCACTCATTCATGCACCTATGCACTATGTAATACCCCCCACCGAACCATGCAGACACTCAGACTGATACTCAAAAAACCAACTAATAACCTATATAGACACCCATGTAGCTACTCACCAACCCATGCAGCCACTTATACACAAAGTAAGAGACTGATACAGATATTTACATATTTAAACATTACTCACTAAGCCATGTATTCACTATGATACACTTAATCAGTCAGTTACACAATAAATTTTTCAAAAACAAATCATCCATTTAGACACTTATATACCCATTTATTCTTCCATCGACCTTGAGATATACATATATAAAACATATTTAATTTTCAGAAAAACACACATTCACTGGATGATGTCATCAGTGATGTCATCAGTGATGTCATTTGAGATGTCATGAGTGATGTCATGAGTGATGTCACTGACCATGTCATGAGTGATGTAATATGTGACATCATCAGCAGTGCATTGCGGGCGCGCGAGTTATAGTTAGCTGAACTAACTATAACGGGGGAATTTCAATGGTTTTGTACAAGTGAAAAGTCCAGCTAACTAGAACACCCCTGAAACCTATGGTTTTTTCAGTGATATATATATATATATTTGCAGGGAACGTTAACAAATTCATAGAAAACATCAATACCAACAATATTAATCTGCATTTCACTGCAACAATCAGCCAAACTAGTATCGAGTTTTTAGATTCTCAGATATACATTAACAACAATAAAATTGAAACCCGCCTCTTTAGAAAGAAAACAGCGGGTAACTCCACGGTCCAAGCGAGTAGCTCGCACCCTAAACACCTCGTCAATAGCATTCCCTATGCGGGAAATGCTACGTATACAGCGCATATGCAGCAATAGCGAGGACCTTAGGGTAGCGCAACTGGAGAGTAAATCACGATTTGAACAGAGAGGATACGCAGCGATGGTAATTGAGAAGGCCATTACCAAATCTATGCCATGGAGTAGGGAGGAAGCGTTTCAGGAGAAAATTAAAAACACCACTAGCCACACCAACAGCAATAGTGAGACAAGGGACCTAGGCAGTGAGGGTTTTAGATTGATTATGAAGTACAGCAAGCAACACAAGTCACTGAATAGGATCGTCCAGCAAAACTGGCCTCTGGTGCGAAATGATCCGGTGATTGGACCCCTGCTTCCACAGAGGGTGTCCATCACCTACAGTAAAGCTCCCTTTATGAGGGACATATTAGTAAAGACATGCCCAGAGGTCATTGATAACAGTAGCTGGATACAGACCAATAAAGGGTTCTACAGATGCAAAACTTGCAAAGTCTGGGCCCATGGCATCAACAGAAGTACGTACAATACACTCTTTAGCGAACAAGTCTGTAAGATTTCTAAATTATTAACATGTAAAACAGAATTTGCTGTCTATGTACTGTTGTGCCCCTGTGGCCTGCAATACATAGGCAGCACCAAATTGCCAGTGCACAAGCGAGTGTTGCAACACTTAAGAGCTACCACTAACCAGGATAACACCTATCCGGTGGCGCGTCATTTCAGGGAACATCATGAATCCAACAACTCAAACCTAAAATATTATGTAATTGACGCAGTTCCACCCAGTAGAAGAGGAGGTGATCAAGAAAACAAATTAAGAAAGTTGGAAACTCAGTACATATTGCAGTTAAATTCCAAATATTCTGGGGGGCTTAATTCCACAGAGGATTTGCACACTTATTTAACTTGAAATAATCTGTGACAGACTTTATGGACTTAATGGATATGTTTTACAGTTATACTCGGATTTTATCTTTAATCTTTAACATTCTGGATGATCAGTTTTATGAATTCATTTTACCTATGGCAATTTTAGTAAATTTTTATATTAGGATCTGAAGAACAGGAATATGTATATATTTATATAGTTATTTTTATATTGATCAACAGATATCAGATGGTTTTAATAGCCTTTTATCTGTTTTGAGATATTTATGTATTTATACATATCAGCATAACTTTGCAAATTTTTTCCGTTCTCCAATATATAGAATGACTGATTTGCCGGGTTACACAATTCTCTAAACTCTGCATGGAAGGTTAAATATCTATAATTCGAATTACATAGTAATAGAGACAAATAAAGTAGCATATAAACATAACCTGATGAACCCCAAACATATGTATGAAATGAAACCAACCCGGAAGTTTCCGATAAAATATAGAAAAGATTCTCTGATGTGTTTTCGATGTTTTTTATTTAAAACACACATACACGCATGCACTTTTACAACACAAAGCACTTTGGGTTTATATATTAGATATTTCAATAATAAAGAAAAACATGTTTTGATGTGGATTAACATGAAGAGAAAATTACAGTTTGACAGATTTGGAATTGATCCCAATATTAATTGCCTCATCAATAATGAGTAGTTCGCAGTACAGATGATATAAGGTATTACACCGATGTGCATGCAGACGCTGTAATCAGGAGCGACATCATTATTTACGTTTTATTAAATGTGATAATCTGTGATACAGAAACAAGTAATGTATTATACAGACGGTGTTTGGACCATTGGATCCAACAGATATTGGTTACATGAGTTTACTCAGTATCTTTTCCATGTTTATTACGACAAACATCACATGGTATCTTTTGTATTAGGCACTGTCACTTTAAATATTGCACTTCCTTTACCTGCCACTGTCATGTGATCAAGGCTCAAGCGAGCCGAAACACGTAATGGAGACTGGTGAGGAATAAAAGATCTGTGCACCGAATCTGGGTCCGTGTTCGTCCTTGGCTATATCCTGTTGCTCAACGGAGGAAATCTGTAATATATATATATATATATCTATATATATATATATATATATATATATATATTCACTGAAAAAACCATAGGTTTCACACATGTTATAGTTAGCGGAAATTTTACTGATAAAAAACCAATGAAATTCCCCCGTCATAGTGAGTGCAGGCAACTATAACTCACGCGACCGCAATCCTCTGCTGATGCTAATACTGTATTTAGACACTTATTTACCCATGTCTTCTTCCATACATTTTTAGCTATACATATATTACAAATATTTTCTTTTCATAAAGACACATATGTCATCAGCAGAAGATTGCGGTCGCGTGAGTTATAGTTGCCTGCACTAACTATAACGGGGGAATTTCATTGGTTTTTTTATCAGTAAAATTTCCGCTAACTATAACATGTGTGAAACCTATGGTTTTTTCAGTGAATTTGCAAGGTTTTTTAAATGCTAATTCCTAACTATAATGTGTGTGAAACCTATGGTTTTTTCAGTGAATTTGTACGGTTTTTTAAATGCTACGTTACTTTACGCCATTCGTGGCGTGCGCGCCCACTTAACGCAGTTTGTTCCGTGCGCGCACGGTGCGCTTCGCGCACCGTGCGCGCACAGTGAGCACGCGGTGCGCTACGCGCACCGCGCGCCCACTTTACGCAGTTAGTGCCGTGCACGCACGGTGGGCACGCGGTGCGCTACGTGCATCGCGTGCCCACGTTACACTAGATGGGCCATGTACGCACGATGCGCTTCGCGCACCGTGCGCACATGGAGGACATATGATGCACTTCGTTTTTAAAGGTAATATTTTTAATTTTTCGCAGTAGTTATAAGCCATGCACAAATGGTGCCCTTCGGGCACCATTTGCATACGGGGTGGAGAGAGTGTGGATAATTTTTTTTTTAAGATTTTTTTTTTTAATCTTTTCGTTTTTTACTGATTGTGATAAGCCATGCACAATTGGTGACCTTCGGTCACCAATTGCCCACGGGGTGGGGTTAATGTGGATATTTTATTTATTTTATATATTTTTTTACCGTACGCGTACGGTAAGCGTAATCGGCGAAATTAGCGAAAAAATAAAAATTCCGTTTTTGGCCTTGGGGGATCTTTGGGGACTCCCTGTACATGGCTATGTGTGTGGGAGCTGTCAAAACAGCCCCTTTAAATGTTTTTGTGCTTTGTTTGTTAATCATCTCTCTCAGTGCGAGAGAGAAAATGGCGGCCGCCGCTTCCTGGTTTCGGCCGATTCGAATGTTTACTAAGATCTAAGAGCCAATCATAATCGCGCTCGCGCACGCCACCGTACGCGTACGGTAAGCGTACCGTAAGCGCACCGTAAGCTGGCTCAGATATATATATTGATTTAAAGGCTATTTTCTCAGAATCTACTGAACAGATTTACACCAAACCTACAAAAGGCACTTCCTTGACCTGAGGACTACCTCTCTGCCAAATTTCTAGTAATTCTGTTCAGCCGTTCGGGCTGTAGCCCTGTCTAAAGGTCCTATGGAAAAATGCATGGGAAAAACGTGTTTTGGGACCCCCCTTTTATCTCAGCCCCCGCTTGACGAATCCCCCCGAGACTTTCAGGGTAGGAGCGGAGCGGAGCGCCCCACCTATTTTGAAAAATTCGCGAGGATTCGTCGACCGGCGCCAAAGTTATTCAAAATAGAATGTTGCGGATTTCCTATGGAAACGTGGTCCTAACTATAACTACCTACTGGCGACCGCCAGTAGGTAATATATATATAACAAGAAGAGTTCCCAGACTCCAGCGGATAACTGGAACAGGTACAGACCACCACACGCTGAGAAATATATTTTCGAACAGGTTTATTCGTTTAAGTCAGTCGGCATGACGCGTTTCGGCCGTGTTGCCACGGCCTTGATCACATGACACCTGAAGAACCATACAATACAAATATAGTAAAATGTTGACTCCTCCCTCATATATGAGCCAATGAGATAGCGGCATACAAAACAGCAAACTTCCAAATTACAACGAGGGTGATCTAAAAAAGAGAAGAAATACTCAAACTGTGCAAAATTTAGAAACATATTAGATGGCAAAGTCAAGCCTAATTGTACCATAGTGGTTACACAGATAAAATACACCCTGAAGTAAAACAATGTGCTCGCATATCATTAACATATGCCTTTTATGGGTCAACCAGAAAGAATCAAAATTTCAAAATTGTAAATCTAATATAACAAAAAAAATCACTACATGCGGAAAATCCTCTTCATCGTAAACCTATAGAGCCCTATAATTTACATAAAGCAGATTTGCTATAAACCGTCATTCAATATTCCCCATCTAGATATATACTGTATTATTCTATTGTTCCTTCATACAAATACGGCTGCGAACTACAACATAACATAAATATACTCATGAAAATTTATATATACATATAAATACATATTTGCACGCAACTAATAAAACCAGTTTAGAATTATAAAGTGCAAATGCATTTCTGTAGATATTGCACAGTTAAAATACTGTATCCTAGATAAAGTGCAAGTGCATCAGTGCTAGTAAAGACATGTATGACACAGATCGTTTTATGTGCAAATGCACAAAATAAACAATACGTGTAACAGACCAGTATAGAGGATAAATCCTTAAATAATCAGATGGCCATGCTACAGGCAATTTCTCCTAGAAACAACAGTACTGGAAGTAAAGTGCAAGTGCATTTGTGCAAAATAGGCAACACATGTGCAAATAGCAAAGTAGTATAGCAGCAAAAAAAAGTCATTGGGAAACAAAGAATGAAACTTGACTAGGCGGGACAAATTTGCACATTAAGTAAAATCCACGTATAAGCTGGGGCTACAAGACTAAAAAAAACCTTTAAAGTAGCAGTTCATTAATTATACATACCAATTCAACATATTATCAGGACCAAGGAGAAAGTACCCCAAAAGGTACCCCAAAGGTAGAAGTGTAAACAGGAGTAATCTCCATAAAGCAGTTATAGATATAGGCTAAGTAAAATTAGATCATCTAAAAGCTAGTGTGTTCAATGCAGTAAAGTAGAGTTTTTAGTAGAGTTTTTAGTAGAGTTTTTAGTACACACAGGAAATGATTGTATCCTGGATAAATTTTCAAAGAAAAGTGTGCATATCTTCCCCTGTGTTGAGGCCATTAGGCATCTTAGTGTCTAATAAAAGAATATATTGGGTTTCCAATTGCCCAAGGCACTTTTCTCTATTCCCTCCTCTTATCAGTTTAGGTACTGCATCGATCACAAAGTATTTTAAATCATTCAGATTGTTCTTGTGGACTAGTTTGAAATGTCAGGCAGCAGGGTAGCTTGAATCAGAATTAACAATAGCCCTTAAATGTTGTAAAATTCTGACTGATGCCTGTAATTTCGTGCTACCAACATACTTTAAGTTGCACGAACATTCAAGAACATAAACTGCATGGTCAGTTTTACACGTAAAAAAACCTTTCAGAGCAGTAGGGGTTAAATCAAAGGCGCCCATAAATTCGTAAGTGTTAGTGCCAAACTTGCACGCTCGGCACGAGCTACATTTGAAAAAACCTTTACGATTAGATAGCCATGTGCTTGTGGTGGTAGTCTCTGGGCTAGTCCTAACTAGGGCATCCCTCATAGAGGGTGCTCTCCTGAACGTGATTTGCGGTAAATCAGGTACTAATTGGGACATAGTCAGGTCGGTTTTCACTATGGGCCAGTTTTTATAAATCAGTTTTCTCAATTCCTTGTCCTGATTACTGAAGGTAGTGATGAATCGAATGCAACCAGGTTCGCTACACTCGCTCTCATTTTTGGGGGTGGATTTAATAGTGGTAGTCCTGATTACTGATTTAAGATAATCATCACGATTAGTACTGTTGGCTTTCTCTAGTGGTATATCCGCGGGCTAAAAATCTCTGAAATGAGTCTTTTTGACAGTTAATACAATCAAAATCTGTACTACATATGCGCTTGATGCGTAAAAACTCGCCATACGGTATACTTTTAAGTAAATGATATGGATGGGAGCTCTGCGCATGGAGTACTGAATTACCAGCTGTACTTTTGCGGTGTATTCTAGTCTGTATACTACTGTTGTGGATATATAGTTCAACATCAAGGAATTCAACATGTTCAGCACTGATATGGGCAGTGAATTCAAGATTCAAGTTGTTAATATTAATCAGCTTTACAAATTCATTAGCCGATTCAATCGACCCTTTCCAAATTATACATATGTCGTCGATGAATCTCCACCAACGTACGACATGGATCTGATACAATTCGTCATGCATGCATCTGAGGACATGTTCCTCCCACCAGCCCACGTGTAAACACGCGTAACTGGGGGAGAAACATGCCCCCATAGCTACACCTTGCAGTTGCTGAAACACTTCTTGGTTGAACAAAAAATAGTTGTTGCATAGGCATAATTCAATCATACGTAACAACATACTATTGTGTTGATGAAAAATTATGTCTCTCTTCTCTAGATAAAATTTAACTGCTTGTAAACCGTCACAATGACGTATGCTCGTGTAGAGAGAGCAAATATCCATGACAATAAAACAGTAACCATCTTGCCACACTGTCTCAGATATATTGGAGAGAAAATGCCCCGTATCCTTGATGTAGGACGGAAGTTCCTCCACAAATCCACGCAGGAAAAAGTCAACATATTTAGATATGTTTTCACATAGACTTCGTTGAGCTGAAATGATAGGCCTACCTGGAATGGGCTCTTGTTGTTTATGCACTTTTGGGATGAAATAAAG
The DNA here is from genome assembly GCF_964204655.1 of Triturus cristatus. NCBI lineage: Eukaryota > Metazoa > Chordata > Amphibia > Caudata > Salamandridae > Triturus > Triturus cristatus. The sequence goes on from NC_140581.1 coordinate 865,365,927, forward strand.
AACTGCAGTGGTTGGAAACTCAATTTTTAAGAAACTGTGTTCATTTTTATTTAATAACCCATCCCTCTTCCATTGTCCTAGTTCAGCATGGATGCAGTCTTTTAACTTTTTGATGTCGTTAAAGGTGGCCTTCCTATAACATAATTCATTGTTCAAATGGCGATAGGCCTCTTGTAAGTAGTCACTCTTAGATCAAAGGACAACATTACCCCCTTGTCTGCTTTTGTTACAATGATTTCCTTATTGTTTTTCAATTTATTGATTAGGGTGGAATATTGTCGCTCTTGATAGTTCTGACGTTTAACTGACTTTTGAATCTTTTTGTTAAGAGTTTTAAGGTCTTGGGTGACACAGTCACTAAATACATCCAACGCGTCCTTCGGCATGAGTGGGATGAATGTAGATTTAGGATGAAATGGGCTGACAGCTGGTGAATTGCCCGTAGTGCCTAAATCCAAAAGTTGTTGTTGAGTTGAACATACCGCAACCTCTGAATTACCAACAAGAGCATGTATAGTTTTTAAATGCGTTACATCACTGTCAGTCAGCCGAGATCCAGCCTTGTCAGAAATCACAATTTTAGCAGCGGTGCTGGAAGCTTTGTTTAGCTTGAAGTGTTTAAGTAGTTTTAGTTTTCGTATAAATTTGAAAACATCGATTCTGGTTTGAACATACCTAAAACAACTTCTTGGGCAAAATGACAGTCCTTTAGATAATATAACAAGCTCAGATTTGGTAAGGTTCACATTGGTCAGATTGATGACAGTATTGTCTAATGACACATCATTATTTAATTTCTCTTCTTTGTGTTTCTCCATTTTCCCCTGTTGTTTCCTCCTTTTGGCTTTCCGTCTTTGTTTTCTACTCTCATTTCTTCGTTTGATCCTCTCCTGGATTGAGTAGTTTGCCGCAACGTGTGGCGGCGATCTTCCACTAAAAAACCAAGTTCCTCAGAGGGGGAAATGTCAGTGGGAATAGGCGTCAGTCCAGTGGTAGGCCCACTATCAGATGAGCATACACTGCTTGCCATTGAACTGGGATCCGAGTCTGATTCTATATCGCCAGGAAGACGCACAATGATAGTTGAGGCTACAGCTGCTTTAGATGTTAGAGCCTGCCTTTTAACATTATCGAACTTGCGTGCGAAAGTAAAGATTCTTCCCGACTCATAGTCAGTCTTATCCCTGGCGAATTTGAATATTTTCCGCGCCTTTATTGATTCTTCATATTTTTGAAGTCGTGCATCGATTTCACCTCGACCCTTGGTGATAATGTCCTGTTGTTCATGTGCCCCCAGTAACTGGTTCAGGTCATCGATTTGCTTCAAAATTACCTCTCTATCTATGGCAGCGTACTTTATCAATATCTTCACCATATTCATGGACGACTCAAGATTGTTAGTTGCCCATTCCTCAAGCATCAGGGGATTAGGGTTTTCAAAGGAGGGAGCAATGAGTATTCTTAGTCCACGTGGTACTCTCCCCACTTCCCTGTACTTTTCCAGGGAGCGTTTCTCCCACCATTTATTAAGTTCCGTGCGCAGAAGTTTTTCTAGTTTTTTAAGAAGTGATTTGACATCCGTAGTGCTGGTAGGGTTAATAGTATTCGCAGCCCCCAGTGAGGTGAGATCGCTGGGAAGGTTATCGAAGAGGGTGTCCGCAGCAACCTCTCGGTTCCTCATGGCGTCTGCCACTGACGACATTCTGAAGTTGAACTAAACCTACTTGAGCATGCAGATTTATCCCACCTAGTACAAAGCAGGAGTACTGCAAAATCGTATTCAGCGTTGTCCTCGCACCCGCAAATATCCAATTGTAAAACTTAAGCAATGTGGAAACGGTTACGGCTTACCCTCCCAGGATGCTGCAATGTCCTTCAGAATCCTTCGACTCCTATGGGCATCCGCTGCTCAGGAGAGATCGCCGAAAACCAATCACCAATTGCTTCTTCGTTACTTCGGTGCGGGGGGCTGGATCCGTTTAATTCTCTTCCGGGTCAAGCAAAATATCGCGTCCGCGATGTCGGCCGTTCAGGAATCCGCCACAATAGTGCCAGGAGGGTCCGTAGGCAAAGACAGACGTACTTTGCCGCAATGAATAACAAGAAGAGTTCCCAGACTCCAGCAGATAACTGGAACAGGTACAGACCACCACACGCTGAGAAATATATTTTCGAACAGGTTTATTCATTTAAGTCAGTCGGCATGACGCGTTTCGGCCGTGTTGCCACGGCCTTGATCACATGACACCTGAAGAACCATACAATACAAATATAGTAAAATGTTGACTCCTCCCTCATATATGAGCCAATGAGATAGTGGCATACAAAACAGCAAACTTCCAAATTACAACGAGGGTGATCTAAAAAAGAGAAGAAATACTCAAACTGTGCAAAATTTAGAAACATATTAGATGGCAAAGTCAAGCCATATATATATATATAGATTTGTGTCCTGATGGCTATTGCAATATCATATGCTCATTTTTAACACGATTTAAGCATTTATGCGAATGTTATAAAATGTGCAGTATGTTTTCTGTTTCTATGCTGTTGCACTTTGCACTTTAAAAGGAGGTATTGCCGCCCATGCACTGTCATGTGATCAAGGCCGTTTTACCGGCCGAAACGCGTCATGGCAACAAGGTGATGGCAAAATAAAATCACTTGGAAAGAATCTGGGTTTGCTCCTGCCTTCTTCAAGCGGAAAAGGGGATCGACAGGCAAGCGTGATGATATTATTTCCGGACTGACCTCCTCCGGTGTAGCAGACCCCCTCTCCACAAGCTGGCTCCGAGGCTGGCGGTTTCTGTCTTCCGAACACCCCTGGTATCTGGTGACGGCAGCTTCGGCGGACGGCATCGGGCAGTAGGAGGATCGGAAGGCTGTTCATTCACTTTCGGGTCAGGAATCCACAGAGCCCTCTGTGTTTGCGCTATGGAACTGAGGAATTTTGACCAGCAGGAAGGTGCCTGCGGCTTGGGTGTGACTCTCGGATACGCCGGTAGCGGCTCAGCTGAGTCGCTCAGGAAGAGCGTTAGAGGTTGCCCTTGGCGGACACAGATGCCTGGAAGCGAGGTATTTCCTTTTTATATAAACACAATAGCACGACACAGGCGGGGAGGTATCAGCTGTAACTCCGTTCCCAGGGACATTAACAATTGGGACTGTGGTTTTCGGCAACTTACTATAGTGCACAAATTTGCTATCACCATGTCTGCCGCAGCACTAAGAGATCGGGAGAGTGTGGTAGAGGAAATGTTTACGGACAATCCCCCACAACAACAGCAAAACAATGACCAAGGTGCCACGGTAACATCAACGGCGGCTAAGGGATTAAAGGAAAATTTCTGTACACTAGAGAAGCTAATGAAACAAGAGACTGCCAAGTGGTGGGAGGCCAAGTCCCTCCAGAAATATCTAGATGCAGGCAGAATCCCGAGGGGGCTAAGAATTATGCTAGCCCCTAGCTATGATAGTCCTAACCCACGCATGATGGCGAAGTGGGCAGAATGCAACCAGGACTCCTCCCGCAGATCGATGGAAATACTGGTAAAGTATGCGGAGGTGGACAGGTTGGAGCTACAACAAAATATTGAAGATCTCAGTGGGGAAATAGAACAACACGGTGATACACAGTTAAAGAACAAATATCATGAAGAAATGAAAATAAGGCTCAATAAAGAAGAAGAAAAGATCAAACAAAGAAAAATATATAAGTTTCAAAGAGATAAAGACAAAAACGCCAACGGTCAGATATTTACTTTTGCCCGCAAATATGACGTATATAAAAATAAATCTATGAGAGGCAATAGAACACAGCAGGAACTAAATGGTGAACAGGGGGTTGCATCATCAACCTCGGCGTCAGATTTGAGTTCTGCTGTGGAGAGTGATACTGAGATGGAGAACACTAGAGGTAGACCAGCCCTAGGGGCAACTAAACCTTCCTTGGGGGAAGAACTGGACTGCCTCAGAATGAGTCGCAGGGACACTCTCAGACCCAGGGCCACAAAAATGACAAAAACGAAAAAAACCGAAGGACCAAGAACAGGAGGCAACGAAGGAGGGCAGCCAGAGAAAGGTGGCAGCGGTGGAAATTTGAAACCAGTGAGAGGACGGGGACAATGGAGGAGAAGATAACACCCCAAGAAAGCCAAAATGTTACAGAGATTGAAAGGACAGTGGATCAAATCACCACCATCATCAATCTTACAGATATGGAACTCAATCCCTCGGAACAACAGATCTTGTCACTTGGCCTGTCATAATGTCCCTCCACCAATTTTGACTATACGAATACCCGAGCCGACCTGTATAAGTTTGTTAGGAAACTTAAACTACAAAAATGTCATCTAATAAGGGCGAGCTCTCCAAGTATGCCGCAAACATTACAAAATGCCATCAACCCAACAGCAAAGGCTGAGACGGGCAGTCTGAATGTGGCCGACTTAAGATCTCTTAAAGAGTTATACAATCTGGGTCAGGAATGTGATACCATTGATGAGTGTGAATCAGGAGTGGATACAGGTGAATATCCGGAATTGACAACGCAGGATTTATTCTCACCGGGTTTTGAAACGTGCCAAACCAGAAACCACCTTCAAGGAAAAATCTAAATTCACACCCATTATGCCTCGCTATGCTATAGATTTATTCAACGAGCAAGTAGTGGCGGAATTCAAACTGCTCTATATGGAGACGAGTAAAAACAACACACCAATCAACAATGAAGAACGCAAATACCATCAACTGATGCAAAAAATAAATAAGAATAAAAATGTGGTAGTTAGAAACGCAGACAAAGGGGGTAACGTGGTTTTATGGACACTTGAAGATTACTCCGAAGAGGCAGCCAAGCAGTTGAATGATACGAACTGTTACTGCAAAAGCTCCATGCAAAACTTTAAACAAGTACAAGACAATTTCTTTGGGAAATTGCTGGCATGGAAGAGCACAGGCCTCTTGAACTTACAAGAATTTAAGTTTTTAATGAAGGAGAACCCAACCATCCTCCTGCTATACTTTGTGCCTAAGGTACATAAATCTATGGCGAAACCACCTGGCAGACGCATAATTTCAGCCTGTGATGGCCCATTAGAAAATATGTCTATGTATATTGACTCTTTTTTACAACATCATGTGAAATCTCTTAAATCCTATGTGCAAGACACAAGTGACTTCATCCGCAAAATTGAAGAAATCAATTGGCAGGAGAACTATTGCCTTATAGCCCTGGATGTCACGGCGCAATATACCTGCATATGCAATCAGGATGGAGTTATGGCTCCAGTACTTTTTGGCTAATCGACCCATAAAGTTTGCCAAACACAATCAGATGCTATTAGACCTATTGATATTTTGTCTGGAAAACAATATATTTTTGTACATAAATCAAGTCTATCAACAGATACAAGGTGTGGCAATGGGGGCCAGCTTCTCCCCCAGCTACGCCTGTCTCTTTATGGGATCGTGGGAGGAGCTGGTCCTCATGAAAAGATACGCCCACACTTTCTCTCATAATATAGTATCTTGGTTACGATTTATCGATGACCTTTTTGTGGTTTGGAATGGGCCAATTCAGTGTGCACAGGACTTTGTTTTAGAGAATAACGAAAACAACCTGAATTTAAAGTTTACATGTGACATTAGCTGCAAAACTATCACATTTTAAGATACTAAGGTATATATCCCCCACAATGGTCTGGCAACTACCCTGTTTAGAAAACCCACAGCGGGTAATTCGATACTGCATGCGACTAGTGCCCCCCACACTTAATTAACAGCATCCCCTACGGGGAGATGTTAAGAATCAAGAGAATTTGTAGTGAGGAGCAAGATATGCGGAAAAATCAAGAAAAATGCAAAAATAGATTTTTACAACGTGGGTACAAGAATCACACTATTGAAACAGCAATATCCAAATCTAGATCAAGAGCAAGGCAGGATTTATTACAATATAAATCCAAGTCAAACACTATTGCGGACACCACTTTGAGGAAACCAACAAGATTGATACTGGGGTACAGTAGACAGGAAGGACAGATCAGGGCAATAATAAGACGCAATTGGCCCATACTAACGGGGGATCCTGTTATTGGTGGAGCATTACCTAAAAAACCATCTATAACATTTAGAAAAACAATATCAATGGGTAATGCACTCATGAAAAACAACCCAGAAGATGTGGAATCTCACACATGGTTGCCCGCCAGAACAGGTTTCTACAAATGTTCCAATTGCAAGGCATGCCAATACGTTGTGAACACTAACAATTATCAAACTGCCTTTAGTTCAAAGCAACACACCATATCTAAATATCTGTCATGTAAAACAGAGTATGCAGGATATGCACTAATATGTAGTTGCAACCTTACATATATAGGCAGTACTAAACTGCAAGTGCACAAAAGAATTCTGCAACACACCCAGGCTATTGTAAATAAAGACCCCAGTTACCCCGTGATGAGGCATTTACAGGAACAACATCAGAGTAGACTCAAACATCTCAAATATTATGTGTTAGACACAGTGCCTTTTAACAAAAGGGGTGGTAATAGAGAAGCCAGACTGCGTCGTTTGGAGACCAGATATATATTAGAATTAGATACCAAACAACCCAGGGGTCTCAATACTTGTGAAGATTTACACACATATCTATGAAAAATACGATCAGTAATTGTTTTTTAAATTTGGTCCATGTTATCCACTTTACATTTTTATACAATATTTATGTGCGTATTTATTTATCTATTTTTTCATTCAGTAGATATTTAAATGATTAGGTATCTGTGACACATTGTTGGATTGTTGGGCTGTTGTTTTTTGTGGGCTGTTACACTGGCTCACTAAACTGTCTCATCATATAGGGGTATTACTGAAACAAGATCTATGCCCCTTAACCTTAGACACCAGAATAGAGGTATCTAACAACGTGTATATATTTTTTATGAATTAACTGGTTGAGAAATACTACAAAATAGGAGGATTTTAGTTAATTGATTTATTGAGATTTTAGGTTGGAATGATTTTATAACAATTTTTATATTGTATATATCATTTTGTGGGAATCAACCTATTCATAATTTCTAAAATTAACTATCGGTTCTTTGTCCTTCTATTCCTTATATACTGACCGTGATGTAAGCAGTATTTAGGCACTTATGGGTAAGTGGCATTGTCCATACCTAGAACATTGGTCAGATATTTGCTAAAGCTTGTCGCACTATTTGCACATTAAAGACTTAAATTTGCACTTTTTTTGCACGTTTGTACATAACACTTACATATAGGGGTCTCGTTTGTTTAGGATATTGGGGGGGTAACTCTTTTTTAGCACTTAGTCACTTTATTTTTACAACAGCAGGAAATTTTAGCATTAATCGGGATAACGAGAAAAAAATATAATGAAGGGATAGAGTGATATTAAGATAGACATATATCCCCGTACCCATTAATATTGTTTTAAATAGTATTGTTTTAAATAATATATAGGATGTCATCCATATACATATTTATTGGGTAGTTTTATGTATTTTACTGTATTTTACAGAGATTTGTGCTGCAATTGATGTGAATGTTATGAAATGTGCAGTATGTTTTCTATTTCTATGGTGTTGCAGTTTGCACTTTAAAAGGAGGTATTGCCTCCCATGCGCTGTCATGTGATCAAGGCCGTTTTACCGGCCGAAACGCGTCATTGCGACAAGGTGATAGCAAAATAAAATCACTTGGAAAGAATCTGGGTCTGCTCTTGCCTTCTTCAAGCGGAAAAGGGGATCAACAGGCAAGCGTGCTGATATATATATATATATTATCTACTGGCGGTCGCCAGTAGATAGTTATAGTTAGGACCGTGTTTCCATAGGAAATCTCAAAATTCTATTTTGAATAACTTTGGCGCCGGTTGACGAATCCTCGCGAAATTTTCAAAACTAATGGGGTGCTCCGTTCAGCTCCTACCCTGAAAGTCTCGGGGTGATTCATCAAGCGGGGGCCGAGAAAAAAGGGGGGTCCCAAAACGCGTTTTCCCCATGCATTTTTCCATAGGACCTTTAGACACAGCTACAGCCCGAACGGCTGAACAGAATTACTTGAAATTTGGCAGAGAGGTAGCCATAAGGTCAAGGACGTGCCTTTTGCATGTCTGGTGTAAATCTGTTCAGTATTTCCTGAGAAAATAGCATTTAAAAGCATATCAATATCTATACGCGCGCAGGGTGCGCGCACCGTGCGCGCACCGTGCGAGCACCCTAACGTGCGCGAGCGTAATTCTGATTGGTGGTTACATGTTAGTCAACGTTCGAATCGGTCGAAATCAGGAAGTGTCGGCCGCCATTTTGTTTGTTTTCAGTGCGAGAGTGAAAAAGGAAGGTGGCGAACGTGAAAAGGGGGCAGGGTAGAGAGTTCCTGACACCCTAGCCTTTGTCAGGGGGTCCCTGAAGGACCCCGAAGGCAAAACAATTTTTTTTTTTTTTTTTAAATCGCGGGGGTGCGCGCACCGTGCGCGCACGGTGAGAAACCCCCCAAAAAAAAAATTTTTTGTTTTTTATAAAATCGCGGGGGTGCGCACACCATGCGCGCACGGTGTGAAACCCCAAAAAATTTTGGTTTTTTTTGTTTTTTTAAATCGCGGGGTGCACGCACCGTGCGCGCACGGTGAAAACCAAAAAAAATTATAATAATTTTTAATACGTAGTTTATTGTAAAATAAATGTATAAAAAAAATAATAATACATAAATAAATTAGCATTTAAAAAACCGTACAAATTCACTGACAAAACCATAGGTTTCACACACGTTATAGTTAGGAATTAGCATTTAAAAAACCTTGCAAATTCACATAAAAAACCATAGGTTTCACACATGTTATAGTTAGGTGGATATTTCACTCGTAAAAAACCAATGAAATTCCCCCGTTATAGTTAGTTCAGATATCTATAACTCGCGCGACCGCGACTCTATCACAAGGATGATGTCATCAGTGATGTCATGAGTGATGCCACTGACCATGTCATGAGTGATGTAATATGTGACGTCATGAGCAGTGGATTGCGGGCGCGCGAGTTATAGTTATCTGAACTAACTATAACGGGGGAATTTCATTGTTTTTTTACGAGTGAAATATCCACCTAACTATAACATGTGTGAAACCTATGGTTTTTTATGTGAATTTGCAAGGTTTTCTAAATGCTAATTCCTAACTATAACGTGTGTGAAACCTATGGTTTTTTCAGTGAATATATATATATATATTTATGTATTAAGGCTGGGCCCGGGGATGGCCTGGGGCTAAAATCTGCCCGGGAGGCAGCCCAAGCAGGCCCCCTCCCCCGTTCAAAATATATTTATTTATTAAGTCTGGGCCCGGAGATGGGGTCCTCAGGGCCGAATTCGGCCTGGGGAGGGGGGTCTCACAACCCCTCCCCCCATTATGTCATGGCCAGGCCCTGGGGGATGGGCTCCCCGTAGCCGTTCTGGCCCTGATGCTCATTTTACAAAAATTAAACCTCAACACTAAGCACTTACACATATCAACATAGTAGGTGCCCCCGTTGAAGCTCTACTTGTGTAAAGAACATATGATCCTAACTCCTGGGCTTGGCAAAGGCAAAGCAAGTGTGTTTTCTCGGCAATTCCATATTGAAAAACGATCTGAAATGCTTCTTTGAGGTGAATGCATTGTTGATCTATTGGAGAGCAATCTGTAAGTGACTGTGATGAATGGGTTCTTTCTTGTCCTGTCTTGGTGAAAGCACAGTCCATGATTCTCCCTTTAACCCCTTCCATACTCATGTCGGAATGGTTCCGTCATGAGTACAAGTTCTAGTGTGCTCATGATGGAACCATTCCGGCATGAGCTCAGGAAATCCCTCTGCTGCAGACAGCAGAGGGATAAAATATGTGGAAAATGCGTTTCAGCTAAATTTGAGGTTTGCAGGGGATTCGGAGTAGGGAAATGTTGGGGATCCACGCAAGCCATACCTCACTGGACTACCCAGGGTGTCTAGTTTTCAGAAATGTGTGGGTTTGGTAGGTTTCCCTTGATGGCGGCAAGCCCGGGCCAAAACCCCAGGTGCTCCCCACAAAATCCAGGTAGTTTTGTTATAGGTAATTTTGAAGTCTCCACAGTACGATTTGGGCCATTTCCTGTTGCAGCCACTATGCCTACCCACACAAGTGAGGTTTCATTTTTATTGGGAGACCTGGGAGAACGCTGGGTGGTAGGAAATTTCTGTCAGCCCGGTGAGCCTACAACTTTCCCACACAGAAATGTGAGAAAAAATAGATTTATTCAACAAAACGTTAGGTTTGCAGGGGATTCTGGGTAGGGAAATATTGGGGGACCCACGCAAGCCATACCTTGCTGGACTCCCCCGGGTGTCTAGTTTTCAGAAATGTGTGGGGTGGTAGCTTTCCCTAGGTGGCCGCCGATCCTGGGTCCAAAAACTCATGGGAACCACCCTTGCAAAACCAGGTTGTTTTGTGATAGGTAATTATGATGTCGCCTCAATAGGTTTTGGGCCCTTGCCTGTCGCCGGTACTTGACTCACCCACGCGAGTGAGGTACCATTTTTATTGGGAGACCTGGGGGAATGCTGTGTAGAAGGACATTCGTGGATCCACGCAGATTCCAGAACTTAGCCACACAGAAATATGAGAAAAAAGTGATTTTTTCAGCTAAATTTGAGGTTTGCAGGGGATTCTCGGTAGGCAAATGTTGGAGGACCCATGCAAGCCATACCTTGCTGGACTCCTCAGGGTGTCTAGTTTTCAGAAATGTGTGGGTTTGGTAGGTTTCCCTAGATGGCCGCCGAGCCTGGGGCCAAAAACTCATGGGACCCCCCTTGAAAAACCAGGTTGTTTTGTGATAGGTAATTTTGAAGTCGCCTCAAAAGGTTTTGGGCCCTTCCCTGTCGCGGGTACTTGACCCACCCACACAAGTGAGGTACCATTTTTCTTGGAAGACTGGGGAAAGCGGGCTGGGTGGAATTTTGTGGATCCACACAGATCCTAGAACTTCCACCACAGAAATGTGAGGAAAATGTATTTTTTTTTTTACAAATGTTAGGTTTACAAGAGATTCTGGGTACCAGAACCTGGTGAGAGCCAGCCAAGTCACCCCATCCTGGATTCCCCTGGGTGTCTAGTTTTTAAATATGTATAGGTTTGCTAGGTTTCCCTAGGTGCCGGCAGAGCTAGGGTTCAAAATCTACAGCTAGGCACTTTGCAAAAAAAGGGTCAGTTTTCACTGTGAAAATGTGTTGTGTCCCCATTGCGTTTTGGGCCGTTTCCTGTTGCGTGCACTAGGCCTACCCACACAAGTGAGGTACCATTTTTCTCGGAAGACTTCAGGGAACGTGGGGTGGATGAATTTTGTGGATCCACGCAGATTCCAGAACTTTCCACCACAGAAATATGAGGAAAATTTGTTTTTTTGGACACATTTTTAGGTTTTGAAGGGATTCTGAGTAACAGAACCTAGTGAGAGCCAGACAAGTCACCCCATGCTGGATTCCCCTGGGTGTCTAGTTTTCAGAAATGTATAGGTTTGCTAGGATTCCCTAGGTGCCGGCAGAGATAGGGTTCAAAATCTACAGCTAGGCACTTAGCAAAATAGTTTCAGTTTTCACTGTAAAATGTGGTGTGTCCATGTTGCATTTTGGGCCATTTCCTGTCACGGGCACTATGCCTACCCACACAAGTGAGGTACCATTTTTCTGGGAAGACTTTGGGAAATGCGGGGTGGGTGGAATTTTGTGGATCCACGCAGATTCCAGAACTTTCCACCACAGAATTATGAGGAAAATGTGTGTTTTTTTTTTACAAATTGTGAAGTTTGCAAGAGATTCTGGGTAACAGAACCTGGTGAGAGCCAGTCAAGTCACCCCATCCTGGATTCCTCTGGGTGTCTAGTTTAAAAAAAAGTATAGGTTTGATAGGTCTCCCTAGGTGCCGGCAGAGCTAGGATTCAAAATCTACAGCTAGGCACTTTGCAAAAAAAGGGTCCCTTTTCACTGTGAAAATGTGGTGTGTCCACGTTGCTTTTTGGGCCGTTTCCTATCGCGGGCACTAGGCCTACCCACACAAGTGAGATACCATTTTTCTCGGAAGACTTTGGGGAATGCAGGGTGGGTGGAATTTTGTGGCTCTACGCAGATTCCAGAACTTTCCACCACAGAAATGTGAGAAAATTAGTTTTTTTGGACACATTTTTAGGTTTTGAAGGGATTCTGAGTAACAGAACCTAGTGAGAGCCAGACAAGTCACCCCATCCTGGATTCCCCTGGGTGTCTAGTTTTCAGAAATGTATAGGTTTGCTAGGCTTCCCTAGGTGCTGGCAGAGCTAGGGTTCAAAATCTACAGCTAGGCACTTAGCAAAATAGTTTCAGTTTTCACTGTAAAATGTGGTGTGTTCATGTTGCGTTTTGGGCCATTTCCTGTCACGGGCACTATGCCTACCCACACAAGTGAGGTACCGTTTTTCTGGGAAGACTTTGGGAAATGCGGGGTGGGTGGAATTTTGTGGATCCACGCAGATTCCAGAACTTTCCACCACAGAAATGTGAGGAAAATGTGGGTTTTTTTTTACACATTTTTAGGTTTTCAAGGGATTCTGGGTAATAGAACCTGGTGAGAGCCAGTCAAGTCACCCTATCCTGGAGTACCCTTAATGTATAGGTTTGCTAGGTTTCCCTAGGTGCCGGCAGAGCTAGGGCTCAAAATCTACAGCTAGGCACTTTACAAGAAAAGGGTCAGTTTTCACTGTAAAAATAAAGTGTGTCCACGTTGCGTTTTGAGCCGTTTCCTGCCGCGGGCTCTAGGCCTACCCACACAAGTGAGGTACCATTTTTATTGGGAGACTTAGTGTAACACAGAATTGTAGAGTAACTGTTATTACCTATTGACTTTTCATGCATTTCTGCCTTCCAAATGAAAGACAATGTATAAAAAAGAAGTCATTTTGAAAAATGACACATAATTCTCATGCTAGTATGGGTACTCACAATTTCGGAAATGTGCAAATATCTACTGTTTATAAACTCTATATTTTGTTCCAATTTCAGAAATACATAGGTGTCTTTCATACCGATTTTTCCATGTATATATTTTCCCAAATTAATTGCTATATACCCGGTACATAATAAAAAACCATTGCAAAACGCCACTCAGTTATTAGCTCTGGGTTCGTCGGGTTTTTGGTGAACCTACAAGTCCTATATATCCCCACAACCAGGAAGGTCCAGCGGATGTAACAGTATATTGCTTTCAAACAGTTGCCATAATTAGAAGAAGTTACAGGTGAAAACGTTGACACATGGCTGTTTTTTTAACTAATTTTCAATTTTTCCTATATTCAACGGTTAGTTTCTATAAAGAAACCTTGAAGGATCTACACAAATGACCCCTTGCTGAATTCAGAATTTTGTCTACTTTTCTAAAATGTATAGCTTTCCAGGATCCATTATTTCTTTCATACCACGTTCTGCCATTAACTGGAAAGAGGTTGTAAGCACAAAAAATAGCTCAAATAGGCTATGTCCCAGAAAATGCCAAAACTGTGTAAAAACTGTTGGTTTTCTGTCAAAAGTCTGCTTGTTCCTGAAAGCTGGGAAGATGGTGATTTCAGCACCACAACACCTTTTTTGATAACATTTGCAGGGAAAAAAACAGATGCTTTCACCTGTAGCCCTTTTTTCTATTTTTCCCCAAAAAACAAAATGCACCTGTATTTTGGCTAATTTCTGGGTCCCCTCCAGGGGAATCCACAAACTCTGGGTACCTTTAGAATCCCCATGATGCTGGAAAAAAAGGATACAAATTTGGCGTGGATACCTTATGTGGTCAAAACTTTACAGGGGCCTAAGCGCGAACTACCCCAAATAGCCAAAAAAAGGCTTAGCACGGGGGGGGGGGGGGGAGGCCTTGCAGCGAAGGGGTTAAATGATTATGGGTATGAAAATGTGCAAATCACTTGGAAGCTTCAGCCATTTGGCCCTGCCCACCTTAGTAGTATGCAAATGTTTCCTGCCTTTTCCCAGGATGATGGACAGCTTCACATGTGGCCCTCAGCGCATTTTCCGACGATTTTGATGAGGAGTTCTTAATGTCGAGGAATATGAGGACTTCTCTACCAACAAAGAAGCACTTTCTTCATATAGTTAAGACAAAGGACCCTTGTTTGATGGAGATTTACCTCATTGCACTCCTGTTGTCATCTCTATAGGAAGAATCATGTTATCTCAAATTTTGGATAAAGACCCACGAGGAACAATCACATTGCCGAAATGCACACAAAGGCATTGGTGACATTTCCTCATGCTCCATTACGCCGCTGTAGTGCAGAATACAAACTGGACATTTACCCAAGGACGTAGCACTTAGTGAATACCCAGTAGAAAGTACTCGACTTGGGTAGATATTTTTTGCAAACCTGTGGACTCTTTTTGGATTAAGGGGCAGGTGCAGTTACATTGTGGCCCAGTCACTGACACAACTTCTGCCATACCCACACAGACACTTAGACACACATTCACAGACCCACTCAGGACTCACACACCCACTTCTTACCCACTCACACCCCCACTCACAGACCTACTCAGACACTCTCACACACACTCATAGTTGCACTCAGGCACTCATGAACCCACTCACAGAACCACTCAGACACTCCCACAGCCACTCACAGACCTATTCAGACACTCATACACCTACTCACAGACCCACTCAGACATGTACACCCACTCACAGACCCACTCAGAGACTTACACACCCACTCACAGACCCACTCAGACACTCATGCACTCACTCACAGACTGACTCACACACATGGAGGCACCCGCAAACCCACTCAGACACTCATGCACCCTCTCACACACCCAGTAAGACACTTATGCAGCCACACCCAGGCCCACTTAGGCACTCACACACCCACTGAGACATTCATGCCATCACTCACACACTCGCTCTCAAAAGCTACAGGTAGGAAATAAAATTAAAAAACCTTAGAAATTCACTTAAAAGACCAAAGGTTACAGGGAAGTTAAAGTTAGGACATAGAATTCAATAAACAATAGAAATTCACTGGAAAAAAACAAAAGTTACAGGGACGTTATAGTTAGGAAATAGAATTTAAAAAACCTTAGAAATTCACAGAAAAAAACAAAGGTTACAGGGATGTCATAGTTAGGCTCAGATTTCACTTGTACAAAATTATAGAACTTCAGTATTTATAGCTACCTGAGCTAACTATAGCTTATGCCCCAGCAATACTCTACTTATGACCACATAAATTACATCACTCATGACATGGCCAGTGACATCACTGATGACATCTCAAATGACATCATACACACATTTACTTTATATATACTTATCATTTCGTTGTAAAGGTATGCGTGGTAAAGACTTGCATGGGAAAGGCAATGTGTGGTAAAGAGATTGCATGGTACTGGACGTGTGGTAAAGGCATTGGGTGGTAAAGCCCATGTTGGAAAGGATGTTTCATCCTTTTAATAGCTGCCTCAATCGACCCTTGTGCTTCTGGAGATGTGGCTTCTGTGGCAGTAGGTGGTAACCGCTGTGACCTGATGACCCCTGTCTGTCCCCTCTGTCTGGTGCTGCTATTTGCTCAACATCACTTTTGATGACGGGCTCCTTCGCCTCAGAGCCAGTTACAAATGAGATATTTCCTTTCCTAGTACATGGGCACATGTTTACCCAAAATGGCATAATTTCAAGTTTTCACATTAGAAGTGCCTGCAAAGCCGCTCCATATAGATATTTAGGGGAACAAAAGAAAAGCTTTTGAATAGTGCAAATCTGCATGCTCCATCATGAACCAATCATTTCGGAAAATATAAAGAAGCTTCAAATGTTTGTTTTACGAAAGCTAAGGTTTATTGCCCATACTTTTCGTAAATATTTTACTATAGCTTTTTCCCTCATTGCACTTTAATATAGCTTGTAAGCGCTATCAAATCTCACCTGCACAGAGTAAAGTGTCTCCTTGTTAACATTCTAACACGCAGCAGGATTGGTCACCTAACCTCCACTGTGTGGTAGATTGTCTGAGCTCCTTCGTGGTTTGACAACATTCTGATACACATGGGTTCAAAAGTGGGATTTGTGTCAGTGTGTTCTGATTCATGCGTTTATTCCACACACTGACACTTTTGTTGCTTAGCCTTTGTCGTTCTTTCATATTTTGTATCTGGGCCAGCAGTGCCACTCAGACTGCTGTTCACACCAAAAGGCAAAGGCACATACCTGCATTAAAACAAAAAAAAATACCAGGGCTTTGCTTGTAAATGCACGTAACCTGAGATAAAAGGTGGTATGCAGGCGTGGATTCAGGAGAGAGTGTCTTTATTATCCATTTTAAAGTCCATTTGCCATAATCTTGTGCTATTATCACATTCACTCTTGATACATTTGTAGAAGTTCTAGACTTTTTCCCTTGGTCACTAAGGGCCAGATGTACAAAGTACCTTCTTGGTCACAAACTCTCTAATTCAGAGTTTGTGACCTAAAACGACTTTTAGCAATGTACTAAACACATTTAACTTTTCACAGACTACTAAAATATGTTTGGGATAAGGATTCGCTACTTGGAAGAGGCAAGTTGTAGGCTTCCCTTCCAAATACTGATTCCTATCCATATGTATCAATGGTTTACGGTAAAAAAAACAGCTATAAACCATTGAAAAGTTACTGACCCCCAAGTTGGGGTGGTAACCCATTCACAAAGGAGACAGAGTCCCTTGTGGACTCTTTCACCTTTGCTAATGTTTAAAAAGTTTGTTTGGGAGTAAGCCGTGGTTTACTGGACTACTGCAAACTCTCAAATAAGCTGAATAAAAGTAAACTTTTCTTTTTGAATGCAGCCTGGTTTCTTTTAAGGAAAATGGACAGCATTTAAAACAAAAAAGTTTACTTTAATGAAATGCGATCACAGACATGGCGATATTAATAAATTAGGTCGGATTCCGATCCACTCCGATTTGGATTTTTAAGAACCAATCCATTTGTACATAGCTCAGTTATTAAAAATCTTACCTCATCACAGTTTGCAACCAGTATTTTGTGACCAGATATTTGTACATCTGGCCATAGGGCAGTCGTGGCACTTTATTGTTACCCGCCCAAGCACATTCTCGCTGGCAATCTCTGATTTGGAACAAACATTATCAAAGCTAACAGGTCTGTCTTCAATAGGCTAACACATTGAAACACAGCCTTGAACCTTTCTGCATGCATGGGTATGCATGCTTTAGCATATGAAAGCTAGACCGTTTTTTAAATTTTCATTTGGATGAATCGTACAAATTAATGACACATTTTGTGATCTAGCAGAAGAAAAATAAGTTATGATTCAATTATATAAAAGAAAGGTATGACCATAGTATGAGAATGTGGCTTATTAGTTGAGGTGGTTGTGAGACCTCACCATGTCAGTAATCCATATCAGGTCCAGTTAGGTTTCTTTAAATCAAACTATAGCTCATTCCTGGGTAGTGGTGGCACAGCGCAGTCAGGCTTAACTCAAAGGAAAACAAGTGTAAGGCATTTTATCAGTACCAAAACAGTTAATACAAAACACAACATGATAAAAATCCAACTCCAATTTATACAAATTGAATATATTTTTTGCTTTAATTAGGGGCTAGAACAACAAAATCAGATGAAGGGAAGCGGAGTTATAATTTTTGCAAGATTGCCAGAATAGCACGCTGGCCTCGCTCTACCAGTCTTTGCTTTTCACTCCAAACATTTTTTAACGTTTCAAAACATTTTGTAAATCACTGTTTTCAACTCTGAGCAGCAGTCTATGGGCCTCAAATTTGAGGGTCCAGGACAAAGTCAAAGTTTGAGGTTGAGCGTGTTGGAAGACTGGGTCGGGTGCTGGTGCCAGGTTAATCCCGGTAAAAATGTTACCTTCACCCTTCGAAACTTTACTGGTTCTTTTTATCATTGACTGTGAGATTAATGGGGTCCCCTGCAGCTTGAGGCTGGCATTGGCCTCAACGTCGACAGACATTGAGTCCTGGTTCTTAATGACGTTTGAGGCTAACCACGAACTGGCAAATAGCGGTGGTCTTTGAGCCTTGATTTCTGTGCAACAAAACCGTTATCTTTTGCTTTGGCTTTCAAATTACAGTTCTGGGATAGAAAGAGTACACTCTAGCACCAGCCAAGTGTCAAGGACCTGGGAAGCAACTCTTGGGGGCTAAGGATCTATCTCATGGTCCACAATAGTAGAGTCCAGTGCAGGTCCAGTGACTACTGGTCAGCTGGGCACTTTGCAGGTGCAGATCTCTTTAGCTTTTGTGTCCCTGAAGCTCAACAAGAGGCTAAATAACTAACCATGGAGTCCACTGTCTGGCCCTTGGCACGAGTAGGAACAGGTCCAGCCCTTGGGGTTTCTCACTACAAAGTCAACATTATTAGGAGCACATCGCTTTCTGAAGTCCTGTCATGTTTCGGCAGGTGCAGTCTTACTGGGTGCAGCCTTTCTTTCTGAGATTCAGCAGGTGCAGTCCTTCTGTCCTTTCCGAGTTCAGCAGTGTATTGATACTGGCAGCCAGGGGTCCCACTTTTATGCCAATTTTGAGTTTGTGGGTGGGGAGGAGTCACTAGCCAATGGGGCTACAATTCCCATGAGGATTTTCCTCTGGGTTGGTACTAAACAATTCAACAAAACTTCTCACTTCCCAAATCTAAGATTTTGGGAACCTTCTTCCCTGGGACAGAGCCGTGGGCACACACCAGAGGTGTGTCCAGCATAACGAGCCACCCCTCCTGGAAAACTGGGTCTGCACTTGGTTTCCCCCTCTGGAGGAGATGCCGGCTCATCCATCTACACAAAGAAGCAGGCAAGCTAAGGTGTGACTCACATTTGCCTGTCAGAGGCAGTAGCCCCTTTGAAGCTGGGTCGTCTGTGCCTTTGGGCCATCCTGGCAGGAGGAGGTCAAATCTAAAATATCCAGCAAAATATTTGTTCCCCTTCCTGGGAGTGCTTCTAACCTCTTAGCAGGAGGGCAGCAGGCTGCCTCAGGTGACAGCTGCTGCAGTAAATCAGAGGTGCGTACTAGACGTTTGGGGCAAGAAAGTGGTGGCTTTCTAAAGTCACCTTTGTATTAAAAGTTACTTAACATCCGAGTTCAGCATTAGGTTTAATGCAACAATTAATTTGATACCTTGTATCACTAGGTTTGGTGGTCCCAAATTGAATTTGGGCTATTGAAACTCCATGTTAGCCAATAGGGCCACTGGCCTTGCTATAGTGAAGAATGGCAATTTTGAGTTTTCACTGTTAGGACTTGCACAGTATAAAAGAAACATGTCCTGTTTAATATGTTGCACCTTTCCTTGTGGGCTACTAAAGCCTTCCCTAGGGGTGACCTATAAATATTACAAAGAAAGGGTTAGACATGGCAAATGGGTCATTCTGCCATGTTGAGTTGGCAGTTTAAAAGCTGCCCGTCAAGCTTGCGATGGCAGACCCAGAGCCATGTTTTCACTTTGTCACTGCAGTGGTGACACAATAAGGGTTGAAAGTCACTACTGACATTTAAATGTCAGGCCCTGGGTACATCTTGTACCATATACTAGGCACGTATAGTTAGGTTAAATATGCCTCTCAGCGATTGGCTGACTGTACATGCACTTTTGAGGGTCAGAACACATGCATTGGGGCCGGGTCAGCAGGGCCCAGTGCACGTCAGAGTCAAAAAAGCAGCAGGTTCAGTCCAAACGTTTGGAGGTGGGGAAGACCTGCCCATACAAAAAGAGGCACTTTCTTACACCTAGATTTAAAAATGTAAGTTCATAAATAATTAGTAATAGTTTCTTGTTTCTTGCTATATTGAATCAAACAATCATTCTAGGAAAGAATCACAATGTGTTTTACACTAAACTAGCCCTCCTGTGTGCTTAGCATAGATGTGCTCTTCAAACGTGACTTTTACATTTTTCTCTCCAATGTTCACACCATGGAGGTGTGGAAGACTTCCAGTTATTAGCAATCATGGATCTGGCAGCCATCATAGCCATAAAACAATTGCTTAAGTTATATATTGGTAAGAGCCGCTTTGAAGTCGGGCCATCCCAGCAGAGCTATCTGGCGCGCGGTTAATAAGCGGTCTCACTTGTAAGATAGTTTAAGTAAAAATATTGCTCGATTATTGATTCAGTTCAGAAAAAAGCCAGATCATATCAGTCACCAGGTACATCTTCAGCACATCATAGACAACCAGGTCCTTTGCTTGCCCCAACTCTGTGATGGAAAGTGGGTGTTAAATATAATAACCATTTGCTGTAGCAGTGCATATGGCAACAATTTGAGTGTCGAAAAATTAAAAACATTGGTGTATCTTGTATATATATTCTGTCACTGCTATTCCTCTCTCTTTGGCTAGTTTTTAAATTATTTTATCTGCAGGCATTGCCTGCTGTAAAATTTAATACCAAACGCCCTATAGTGTAGTGTGTTTGGTTAGCTCGTGTTTGGAGAATTTGTTCCGCATTAAAGAATCTGCTAATCACGGACCTATCAGCGATGTAGGTCGATTGAGCATACAAGAGCGAAAACCAACTGCTAGCTAACCATTTTTTCACAAACCATTGTTGTGGCTTCCAGTCAGAGGCAATAAAGAAATGAGTTAACAGATCAAATCTATTGTCTTGTACCGGCCGAATTGTTTAAGAAAAACACCGGACTTCTAGGTCCCTATCTGCTTAAAATGTACAAGGCAGCAAAAGAAGAGGGATCCCTGCCATTGGATCTTAAATGCACCACGATCGTGGTGATCCAGAAGCCAGAAAAACCTGCAAATAAGTGTAGCTCCTACCGGCCGATCTTGCTCCTAAATATCGAAATGGAGATATTGGCGACAATACTAGCTATGCGACTTGTAAAAGTTATAACTCCCTTGATACACAGGGATCGGTCAGGCTTCATGCCTAAAAGGTCAACTAGATATAACCTCTATAGACTTTATAGCTGGCTAGAAACAGTTAAACGAAAGAAGGCTCACACATATTCCTATCATTGGATGCTAAGAAAGCATTTGATACTGTACATTGCACTTATATGATCTGGTCTTGGAGCAATTTAGATTTGGACCCAGATTCCTAGCCTGGGTGAAGTTACTCTACCAGGAGCCAGTGGCAAGCATATGGGTGAATGGAGAGACATCGCCAGACTTCCGCATAGAGAGGAGGGACGATACGGGGTTGTCCCCTATCCCCCTTACTGCTTGACCTGATGCTGGAGCCATTGGCTTTTCCAATTTGGACACACCCTGGTATAATGGATTTCTAAGAAGTCCAGAGGAGATAGATGATGAGCGAATTTCACTCTACGCTAATGACCTTCTCCTATATCTCACACACTCCACTGAAATGTTGCCATAAGTGTTTAGGGTCTTTGAACAATACGGTGCACATGCAGGGTACACGATAAACTGGGTCAAATCCTGCCAAACCTGACGAGAGGTGGCTCGGATGACCTTGTTCTCCCGTGCTGCATCGAACTGGATGGAAATGGTTTCCAATACCTGCGCATCTATGTGACTTTGGACAGAGAAAACAGTCTGAACCGAAACATCCGAAGGGTACTGGCGTCGTTCCACAAGGATGTGGAAAGATGGAGGGTCTTGACCCTCATGCTACTGGGAAGGGCAGCCATGTACAAAATGATCACTCTGCCCTGACTCCTATACATTTTACAAAACACCTATCATAAAGCTCCCGATGAGGTATTCGTTAAGATCGACAGGGAAGTCCGGTCACTATTGTGGAACGGAGGGCTCCCAAGAGTGGCACTGAAAACCCTTCAGAGGAACTACTACAATGGGGGCATTGCCCTGCAGATGTAAGGGCCTACTATTGGGCAGCACACTTAGTCGTAGTCAATAATTGGTGCCATGCACCTGGAGATCACCCCATCTATGCACTGAAGAGATTGCAATTCCAGTCCAACTCCTACTTACACTATCTCTATGGCGGGACGGAATTCTGAAACTATTACCGACCACACAGCTGTAGAGGCCTGGATAAAAACAGGGACATATATAGGTTGGGACAAAAAGGTTACTTGAGAGACCCTGCTCTGGAAGGGGCATTCTTAAAAGAAATAGGTAAACAGATGGATATAACACCTGGGACATGATCTCGTTCAACTCACTACAAAGAGAATACCAACTGCACAAGACAAAATATTTTAATTACTTACAACCTAAACATGCATAAAGGGCTGAAACATTGAACATCACAGACATCCCGGAATACACCCCTTTGGAAGGGAGGTTGCTTCAGGGCTATTTAGAAGCTAAGACTGACTCTTGGACCTATAAAACTATTAATAATAATATACCTGATAACCTACAGAAATTGAGGAATGGGTGGGACAGAGACATTGGAGTGTAAGACAACGCAGACTGAAATGCGGCCCTGATGCATCCAAAAGAAACAGCAATCAAATCCAGACTAAGATTGATTCAATTTAAGATCCTCTATTGGGTATACTACGATAGGGCTCACTTACATGAAATGAGTAGGGCGGAATCCCCTTATTGTCTCCGCTGTAGGACAGACAGGGTTTGTTTTTACACACAATATGGGAATGTACTAAGACAGAGGAGTATTGGACTGCTATACTAGGGGAACTAAATAAGATACTGAGGGCCAATATACCAGCTGATCCCAAATACATCCTCTTGGGCATACCGACTGAAATAGATCTTCCTTGGGCCATGCTTCAGTCACCTAGGGCTGACAGTTGCTAAACGAGAAGTAGCCAGATGTTGAGAGGCATATGAGCTGCCAACTCTTAAGGAACGGAGAGTGGAGATGGGCCTCTATATGACGGCAGAAAGGGTCACATACAGGGTCAGGGGCTGCCAGAGGAAATTCAGTAAAATATGGAGCCCACGACATAGACTTGGGAGACGTGGAAGATGGGCCACAGAACACTCAACCCCCATAATTCGTCACAGCCACAAGGCTTAGAACTATGATAGCTACAGTTGAATTGATCACCGACTCTGAATTCACATATAGTATTGTACTTGCATTACTTAGTCAATTGTGTCTTCACCCCATAGTAATTATTGGAGTTGGTGTTGTTGAACACCGTGTTTAATGCTTAATAAACTCAATCAAAATATCTTTATATATTTGCTGTCTTGCCTTTGCCTGATAATGAATGAGGTCAGGAACTGAAAACTTGCAGAACAGTCCTTCAGTGTGGTTTGTGAATTAATAGACAGAATCTTCTGGCACTTGTAAAACTGGTCTTTTCTAATAATACAAAAGGTTGACAGTGACTTATATCTGATCCTCTTGGGGTGCTAAACAGCTAGCAGAATAGTAGAGCCTAATGTCTGGTAGAGCGAGGCCGGCGTGCTATTCTGGGATGAAGATATCTTCTGCTGCTAGCTGAGAGGGCTTGTTATTCCAAATAAAACTATTAAAGGCGGAGTGAATTTCTATGAAAAGATTTGTGCAGAGGGCTATTGGAAGGCTAGAGAAAAAAGAACATGAAAAGTGAAAGGATGGACATTTTGATTAATGAAACCCGTCACATAATAGATAGTGGGGGTAATTTCATATTCAAAACTGCAACTAAACCTTTTCAAGAAGTGTATTTTAATTAAGAAAATAGAAATCTTCAAATTTGTCATTGATGACTGTGCCCATTTCTTTTTTGGGGCGAATGATGTGTCTGTGGTTTAACTGAGCAGGTAAAGTGATACTGACACGGTTAAATAATAGACTTTCAGTTTTTAAATGGATGATTTCAATAACCTGGCGATGTTTTCAGCTATTTCTTACACTTAAAAAGGGTATTCAAATTTCTTCATTATCAGAATCAGATAGGTGCAGTAGTGTGTTTACGATAAGTACTCTAATGCATTTTTATTTATGATCTTCCAATTTTCTGTGTATATTTTCTTAGAGATTCAGGTAAAGTGGCATCGCATTTATGAAAGCTTGTGCCACTTACACAATGAAATTTCCTTTTCTCATACTGCATGCCATGTATTATTGTGATATGCAGCAATTTTGTTGTAGTGGTGTACCAGCCTCGGATTCTTTAGGCTGGGAACTTCGCTGAAAGAAATGCTAAATGCGAGCTATTCTCATAGATTGGCTCTTCACCCTATCTATTTTTATGTTGTGTGTGTCTGGTATATGTCTTTACGTGTCTGGATGCCACTCCTGCACAAGACAAACATTTTGGTCCACAATAATGCACATCCTGGTCAATAAGACGCTTCTATGCCAGGAACATGATACTTCTGTCTCCTTTTTCTCTCCTGAGAGGTTGGAAAGCCAACATCAAAAAGTAGGTACCACTCAAAAGTCACCACTTTTGACACATATATGGGTTGGAAGATTCACTCACTATTCCTGTCCTGACTAAGCGGCATGGATCCTCCTGACCACTAGGGGCGCAAAACATGCTGACTGACTAGAGTTGGACCCTAAAGAGGGAACTCACATCAGACTACCAGGGTACTTTATGACCCCATTGGTAGCATTTACCTATAAAGGTTTTTAATCTGACAGAGTGATTCAGTTATTAAAAGTAGTTGGTGGCCTTGCTGACCAGTTTCAACTGACCTCATCACAATGAGATACCACCCTACTTAGACTTTACCTTGCATTCATTATACGGCATACCAATACAAGATCTCCGCCAAAGTGACCCTTCAGAGGACCCATTGGGCATTGCAGCGCCGGCCCGAGGAGCAACTGCCCTATGATGAAGCATGACATCCCTTTGGGATGTGTGAGGGCAACATGAAACCGTGCATATGCCCGAGTCCTGCACAACCTGTCGATATCTCCTCTTTCTCTTTAGGAACAGTAGGCCTAATTTTTGTTTGTGACATAAACCAAGGAGCATGGGCACTGGACCCCTCATCCAGCTCCTAGTCCCCCACCTCCTCTCTCTAGGAAATCCTTTGATACATAATAGTATTCTGACCTTGTACGATATTTCTACATTATTTTCTGGATTTACAATCTGCATGATTTTATTCTTATTAGATTTTGTTTTAGTAGCCAGGTCAATTATTTACCGGTGTTCTTTTCTTCCTCATACCCTCCTAAGCAATGACAGCAGAAGGGGTCTGTCCATTTCTTCTTCACTTCCTCAGTCCATATATTAACTCACAATAACTGTGAGTTAGTGCATGCGCTCCTTATAGCAAAGTTCCGCAACACATATAGAATCATTTTTACTTCCCTTTGTTTTCTAGCTCTGCTATATGCGGCCCATGTACTACCGCTGAGATTTTTCAAGTTTATATTTGTGCTGTAGACAGGAAAAAGAAATGAACAGACCTCTTTGTTGTCAGCGCAGCACATATAATCGGGTCATGATACAGCCCCAGATTGTATTTTGTAAAGCACACACAGCTCGTGGTGCAGAAGATCGGCACTCGATCCTTCAGAGCATCAAGTACTTGGGGATTTATTTACAAGCCCCTTGTGCCGCTGGTACATCACTTTTTCCCATGTTAAAAGTGACGCACCGGTGACGCAAGGGCAGTGCTTAATTTGAGCCGGTGTTTCCGCTGCTAAGCACCAGCACTTAATTGGTTTCCAGTGCTCGGCACCTAATTGTCAACAGCATACTTAGAACAGTCTACCACAGTGTGGCGCTGCTCATCTAATTTAGAGATGAGCAGAACAACGGTTGTTTATGAATACAATATGCATTAAAATAGTGCTAATACTTGCCTCCCCAACCATTCCTTTACCTTTGGGGACCTGGAATAATCTGAACTGGTGCAATTACATGCTAGAGAGATGGTTAGTAGTTGTTTGGCAGCGATGACAAGGGCGATGGGTGGTACAAGCTGCATTGGCCTCCTCGTCAGAGCCCTGGCACTTCATATTTTACAAATTTAGAACCGCGCAAGGGGCTTGTAAATCAGCCCCTCTGTGTGTTCTCGGATGTGCTGTTAAACAGAGGACATCATCATGATCAATTGTTTGTGCTGCATAGACATAGAAGTGGTCTGTGCCTTTCTGTTGTCCATCCTCAGTGCATACATTAACCCAGAAAGTCTCCAAATGAGTGCATATTCTCTGCTGTCTGCAGCCCATGCGAATGAAAACCTGTTTGATTGCCAGTGATGCCTACATTGTGATCAGTGTATCCCATGGCCACTCATAAAGCACCAAGCTGTCACTCATCGCTACAATATGAAGGTGACTTGGATAGTTTCAAGCACCCACGATTCACTTGGAGATGCACAACGTACCACACTAATCAGTCGAAAAGCACCAGGGGTTTCATCATGGGACGCACTGGCTCACTGCAGACCAGAGGGCCTATTTCTATGAGCTTGCACTTTGCAAAGTGCATTCATTTAACCCAATATATCTCTCAGTTAATGATCTTAATACATTATTTTAGAAAGCACAGCTCAGAAACAGAAAGAGGCAAATCCTGCTCACTTTCTGAGTTGTACTTCTAAAGATCAAGTCACAAATAAGTTAAATTAATTAATTTAACAGACAGCAGGTTTGTAAAAACAGGTGCTCAGCTCTGCAGCGGGGCCTGTCAACAATTTTAAGATTGTAATTGTGGAGGGCACAAGAGTCAGGAGACCCTTGGGTAGGTAAGATAGGAGCGGCCCCATGTCACCTCAGTGTCTTCATATCGAGCGGCCTTTGCCCTAGAGAGTCTCTCCATTTCTATTACGTTCCAAAGCCTTTGGTACCAATGCGAGAGGTATGGTAGTTCTCTCTTCTTCCACTACAAGGCTCAGGTGATTTCTGCTGCCCCCAGACAACTCCACAGGAGAAGGGTTTCTGCTTTAGTGTGATTTTCCAAGAGAAGCAAATGGAGGCCAAGTAGAATGAAGGCGATATCTGAAGAAAAGGTTTATCCCAATATAGTTTTCAATGCTGGCAGAATCCCTGCCCAGAAGGGTTAAATGTAGGGACCAGCAGCGGCCCATGCAGGTAAGAGCAGTGGGGCCAGGTTGTGTGTGTGGGGGGGGGGATTTCGACAGACAATGAGGGAAAATGTATTATTTATTTAATTTTCACTCGTGGTTGTTTGTCGGGTCCCCCCCCAACCTGGCCTCACCACACTTACCTGTACTGGCTATACCTGGTAGGTACAATCCCACCAATTATCACCAAATTCCATCAAATATGTTTGAAATTACCTAAGAGGTAACATACCCTCTAGCAGGGCTTTAAGTAGGATGAGAAAACTGGGGGGGGGGGGTCTCTAAAAGGGGCGTGGCCTATGTAATTAAGGGCGTGGCTTAAAACACATAGGGTAAACACATCTGTGCTTAACATAGTGTGCCGCCCAACTTGTATTTTGCTTTTTCTGTCATTGCATCCAGATATATGATACAACAAGTAACATCATACCTACAACAAGTCAGGACTATTGGCTTTGTCAATGGTTGTCAGTTGCATAAGATAAATAAGCAGCAACTATGGCTTGTATATAATATTGAAAAAGCTTCCACTTACAGCCCAGGTGACACCGCGACAAGGTTGCTGCTACTGAGTTTCAAAAAGAGAAGGAAATTCCAGAGAGAAAATGACTCTCTTTAAAGGATTTCCCTTCCCCTACAACGCTCACCTGGCATGACGTCATGCATTAACTTCTCCAATAGTGAGAAGTGACCAGTGTGAGCGTGCGTACATCGATGTGCCTGCTGTCACTGCAGTCCGGGGAAAAACAGAGTGCCTGTGCCAGGGCACAAAACAGAGCCCGATAGGGACCCGTTTCGTGGCCCCCTTTCAAAAACTGCTGGTGCTCAGCACCGTTGAGACCCGGCCCACTTAAAGCCCTGCCCTCTAGCAGAAGGCACTCATTATTGGATAGAATTTGTTCATCTCCGTTGGACTAAGGTAACTTTCAAATAATATCTTATAATGAGCTTCTCTGCCCAGAATGCTACCAGAACGATGGTATCTTGCTATAGTAGCTTCCCCTGGGTCTCCTCCAACTTCCTAGGTAATATCCTGCTCGATCAAGTTCTGTAAGAGTGGGATAGGGGGAAAAGCCTCAAGCAAAAGGTTATATAAGGTAGAAATTATACCCTTTCTGCCACTTTCTCATTTTACAAATTGTTCTGCCTGGGCCAGTTGCAGATGACTGCCTCTTTAACTATAGGGTTCATTACCTTGGGCCTGATTCACAAAGGTAAACTTACACTTTTATGTAAGTTTACAATGTTTTTGCCAGGGCCGGCTTTAGGGCATTGCGACCGGTGTGGCCGCACTGGGCGCTGGCCTGTGGAGGAGATGCTGACGTCAGTTGGGGGTGCTGGGTTTAGCAATAATTTATGATTGGAGACATGGGGGCATTTTTGCCCGGTGAAAGTGAGAGAATTGGAGGAGGCGTTCATGGAGTGTGGGGGTGTCAAAAATGAAGGTCGCACCAGGCGCCACCAGCGCTAAAGCCGGCTCTGGTTTTTGCTATTCACAAACTACAAATTAATAGTAAGTTTGCAATGCTGGGACTGCGCAGTCGGGGCAGAGAACTCTACACAAAAAAAACAAAGCACAGGCCTATCTTTTTATTTAAGGGGTTCTCCGCCCGACTGTGGAGTCTCCGCAATTGTAAAGTTACTATTAACTCGTAGTTTGTGAATAGCAACAAAATAGTAAACTTACACAAAAGTGTATGCTTTTGATTGTGAATCAGACCTCGTATCTGAACTGGTATTAATGGAATAATTCTGCTTCATTCGATTTAAAGACTTGTTTACATGTCTCAAAACTGAATGTTACCCAAGCCTAGAAGAACATGTCTGATAATATAAGACAATTCCCTTCTGTCCATTTAGCAAATGAGCCTGGCTTCAATGCAGGCAGGTTGTAATGGGTTTGTGGTGAGGGAATTGAAGATTTAGGCATTTTTTAAGGTGTCCAAGGCTGTTAGTGAGGGGCCGATTCACAGAACTGACTTAGGACAAAATCCTAAACTTACTACTTTTGGTATTCACAGAAGTTAGGGTTTTGTCTTAAGTTTGTCTTAAGACAAACTTAAGACAGACTTAAGACAGACTTAAGACAAATTTAAGACAAAATGCTAACCTAAGTCTGTCTTAAGTCTGTCTTAAGTTTGTCTTAAGACAAACTTAAGACAAAATCCTAACTTCTGTGAATACCAAAAGAAGTAAGTTTAGGCTTTTGTCTTAAGTTAGTTCTGTGAATCGGGCCCTGAGTGTTTGTGGAGATGCCTGGGAGCTTCCACGACAGACCCAAAGAGTTATGCCCACCACTGCCTGATTCCATGTGTGGCCCCAGGTTATCGGTCTTGCTGAGTGTTCAATCTGAGAAGGTTCATAGATGTGCCGCCCTGTAATATATTGGAAAACCTGGAAGAGCCAGCCCCCAGCTGGCTCGACTCCATACAGAACCCAAACAGGCAAATCTTGATCACTTTTTCCAAGCTGTAAAGTCTGAACATGAAACTCTAAACATATAGATATCAGGTTAAATGAATTGACTTTACCCACTGCAGGTGCATAAAAAGACATGCTCAGTTTCTCGCTGAGGCAGCAGAGCCCATCATGGCTGAATCATGTTGCCATTGTCTTGCTGTTGTGGAGCAGAAGGGGTCTGTGCACTTCTTTTTGGTATTTTTATCACATACGGTAACCCAAAATATCTCCTAGGTAGCAAACTGGTCTGAGCAAAGGGAGGACACAGACCTCTGCCTGTTACATGGGGTTTTGTGAATCAGAGCCGTAGTCACTAGGACTGGACTGCGCTGATTGAGCATAGCAGAGGATGGGGTGATCAGCGCAGAAACATTCAGCTTCACAGGGAGTTAGCTATAACAACACCTATGCTATCATGGGAGCCTACCTCTCCAGTTTGCAGTATCCCAAACTCTCATGTACACCACACACATGCTAAACATAAACACATCTCACACTCGTGGAAAGTGATATGTGCCAGTCAAGGCATACTTCACACGTTTACCTGGGAGGCGCATCCTCCTTACCTTGGGTTGCAGATACTAAGGTTGGCACCCATGACTGTATCCTCAGCTGCCACTGAAAGTCAATATTGTCATGGGCCGGACAGTGGGATGTAGCTACCCATGTTAGAAAAGGACCACTTTGGCTGGTTCCCATCTCCAGAAAGTAGCAACTTGCTAACAAATTCATTTGCAACATCTACCAAGGGATTCGGGGTATGAGAGTGCAGCATAAGAAACATAGCAGGTAGGTAAAAAAGTGATGAAATCATGAGTAGAGTGGCACAATGCAACAGCGACTTTTGACTGTACATCCTGACCACGAGCTTCTAGGTCATGAGCTAACCTATCCAACTCAGACTTCCTTCCTTCCAAGTTCAGTAAATCGAGTATCATTACCCTGGGTAATAACACATGATATTTACAGAGTTTAGGGATAGCAAATTAAATAATAATAGCTAGCCAGTTGTTTAAGCTGATAAAATAATTTAGTGAGCTAAGGCATACACTCTAGAGATATGAGTATAATTAGTAGGTATCAGTTTACAATACAGATAAAATAGCTCAGGTGGTTCATTTTCCTGTGCCATTTACAGTGCATAACTCACAGATCACAGGTTTAAATCCAAGAAGATTACTCAGTGGGTCGATGTGTTTGTTGCTGAGATTGAGTTGTAACCTGGAACTCACAAGTTCAAAAGTTCAAGCTAATAAGATAATGTGGTGCTTTAAGACATCCTCTGCAAAGACAAGTGTGCATACCAACTAGCAATTTTTTACAATTCGCCATTTGGTAATCGCAAACACCCATGTGCAAATGTGTGTTTTATACACTTTGCAATTCCCAGTGTTGTTACAAAAAGACCTACCTCATGAATATTAATGAGGTAGGTCTCGGTTTGCGGTCCATTGTGAATTGCAAAAATCACAAGGATGGTGGCCTGCTGGGGTCAGTAGACTACCATGTCTGTGATTGCTTTTCAATAAAGAAATCTTTTTTTTTTTTTAAATGCAACCCGTTTTCCTTAAAGGAAAATGGGATGTGTTTCTGCATTTCGGTTGCAAAACAATGACACATATCACATATCTCACTACGATTCAGTATTAGAAAAGGACGCCCTAAACACGCCCCTTTCAAATACTGAATTGAAAACCCAGTTTGCGATTCGGTAGTAGGTTACCGAATCGCAAATGTGAATTTGTACATTTCAAAAAGCCTTTTTGCATTGGCAAACTGTCTGATTTTGCTAATCTGGCCATTTGCGAACATTAAAAAGCTTTGTACATCTGGCCCTCAGATCCCAATAATGATAAATGGTGATAGTGTCAACACTGGCTGACTTACAATAGATGGCAGATATGGGTATTACTGCAGCCCATATATTACTGTATCTGTCTTCAGCCTTTGACACAGTTAATCTCAGGTTCTGCAGAATACGGCAAAGGCAGAAGAGGACTACTATTGTATGCATATTGCTCCACCTCAGTCTTTCAGCATCCTGGTGTGCGATTATAGGGCCACACATGCAAAGCGTTTTTGCGTTCACAAACGGCGAATCGGCTCGTTTGCGAATTCAAAAAGGCTTTTTGAAATGTTCAAATCCCTATTTGTGATTCGGGAACCTATTGCGAAATTGCAAATTGGGTTTGCGATCCGGTATTACGAAGGAGTGTGTTTAGGTCATCCCTTCCTACTACCAATTCGCAGTGGTATATGTAAATGTTTTGAGACCGAAATTAGTTAGCAAAACATTTACATTTTACCGCCTACTTCTAAAAGGGGAAACCTATCCGAAAAAGAGAAGGTGTCCCCAATGGACCCCTTCCCCTTTGTGAATGTTAGTAAAAATATTTTTTAGGAGCAGGCAGTAGTTCCACGGAGCACAGCCTTCTCCTAAATAAGCATTTGCAATGCAATAGGTCTCGCAACTGCGAGAGTTTGAGCTATTGGCATTGTAAATAAAAATGCAGTAACTGCGCCTCTTTTACTCCCAGCCTTGGTTCTCAGAAGCAACTACTATAAGTACAAAGTGTGTGTTTACGCACCGCTTGCAGGTTTTTCAAACACATAAATAAAAGGCATTGTCATTTACAATGCTAATAGCTCAAACTCTCGCAAATGCAAAACCTATTGCATTGCAAATGCTTGTTTAAAAATAGCCACCTACCAACCCCCGCAATACTAAGTGACGAAGAAGAACTTTGCACACCGAGGGGCAGGTGAACAATGCACACTGAGGGACAGTTAAACCAAGCACACTGAGGGACAGATGAACCCTACACACTGAGGGACAGACGAACACTGCACACTGAGGGACAGGCAAACCAAGCACACTGCGGGACAGATGAACCGTGCACACTGAGGGACAGTTGAACCCTGCACACTGAGGGACAGTTGAACCCTGCACACTGAGCGACAGACGAACCATGTACACTGAGGGAGAGACGAACCCTGCAAAACCAAGGGCCAGAAAAACCCTGCAATACTAAGGGACAGACGGATCTTGCACATAGGGACAGACTAAGGATGCACAGTGAGAGACAGACAAACCCTGCACACTAAGGGACAGACGAACCATGCACCCCAGGGTCAGATGAACCTTGCACACTGAGGGATAGACAAACCATACACATTGAGGGACAGACGAACCATGCACACTGAGGGACAGACACAACGAGACACTTTCAAAATGTTTTACACCTCTGTAGAGCTTAAGATCTGTGGCTAGGATACTTGAGCAAGGATTTTCTTCGATGTAAACCTCTTGAACATAACTTCAAACCCGACAAAATGTTTTACGCACTTTCAGAGTTGAAACTAATCAAAATAAACCAATAACTATTTGTTGCATTGCGTTGGCTCATTCAATGTATTCTTTATATGATTAGTCTGAAATGGTCACTGAAGTTGTTTTCACTCGAACCCCCAATTAATTTGATTTTATTTAGCTCTGGAAAAGAAGCAGGCAGACGCAGCACCAAGGAGGCCTTTCGATACTAATAATAATGACACTAAAGTCATCTTTATTATGTAACCTTTGCAAGACTGCATGTGCATCAGTTACATTTAATTTCAAATATAGACACCACATGGAGGGAAAATGTGTAAAGAATATAGGCGCGCTTCTTCGAAAGTATTACATAATAGTATCATGTATTGAAAATTCTCAACTGGCCCCTACGAACAGGAACACAAGCTTTGCTTAACATCCCCATGAAGCAACAGGCATTCCCTGCGCACAGCTGAAAAAAATTGCATCGAAAAAGTAGAGACAATGGGCATCATTAGGATGGCGGGCGGACTTTGCCCGCCCGCCATCCCGACATAAAAAGGGACCGCTCGCCATAAGTGCGGTGGTCCCGTGGGGGTGATTAGGATGCGCCCGCCACACTGGCAGGGGCATCCTGCATTTTTAACATTGCGGCGGGCGGTGCTTCCAGCACCGCCCGCTGCAATGCCAAAAATGCATGTTGTGCATTTGCATGCACAACGTGGCAGGCACCTGCCATGTTGTGCATGCAAATGCAGCGGGCATGTGCACCCTCTACCCCCCAAAATTCCTGGGGACCCGCTACGGGCCCCCAATGGCAAGGACCGCATGCCTTTGCCGCCACGGAAAGGCAAATCCCTGCATGTATGGTAATATGGATGGCGGTGTCTAACAGACACCGCCACCATATTAAAACCTTTTCCGCCCGGCCGACTCATCGACCGGGCGGAAAACCGGCAGATGGTCTTTCCATCCGCCGGGGTTCCCCCCGCCATTGTAATATGGTGGGGGGGAAATGGCATGCGGGCGGGAGAGAATGTTGGGCAGATCGCCACCGCCATGCGGGCGGTGGCGATCCGCCCAACATCCTAATTGACCCCAATGTTCCTGCTTTGAATGCAAGCTTACTGCCACATTTGCAGCAATTCTGATCCACAGTGCCACTTTTTCCGACTCTAATATTGGAAGAAAGGCCACGTTCTTTTTTGAACTCATATCGGAAATAATGCATTCAAGAGCAATATTATGGAAATATTCTCTTCAGCAGCCTCCGGTTTGAATGTGTTTTTATTTAGCTAAAGCGATACAATACCTTCAAATGAGTTTGTGATATTTAACAAATAAAAAAAATGAAACAAAAAGCCTGCAGAGCGAGCTGCAACACTCCTAATGTGTGGCGGACCAGTCACCATTTTAAACAAGCAGCATTAGTCGGTGTTAGCAAAGCCTGTGCCACGGTCATAGTGCGTGTATTATTGTCAGTGATAGCATGAGCGTGGCACATGCTTTGCTAACACTGACTATGGCGCCATGCTGTAAAGTGAAAGCTGCACCTGTGTAAATGCAATATTGCAATAGCGGCACTCGCGGTTTAGATTTCAACATCTGAAACTAAAGCGCGGGTGCCGCAATTGCTTCAAGAGTAAAGCAATCAAAACAAATTGCTTATTTTCCCGATTGCTTTACTTTTGAAGCAATCGCGGCACCCGCGCTTTAGCTTCAGATGTTTAAAGCTAAAGCGAGGGTGCCGCCAATGTAAGCTAAGTAAAATAAACAAACAGAACTAGTTGGTCAGAGACTGTCAGGTGCAACAGCGCCACCTCTCGTTAGAGCGAGGCTGCTAAAGCGTTAAACTGCCCTGGTGCCTGAGCACTGAGGCTGCCCTGCACAGAAGCACTCATCCCCAGATGCCCAGTGCACACGCCTTTAATGCATACTTCCTGCACACAGAGCGCGTTGCAGCAGCAGCTTTCACAAGAGGAACAAGCCCAATCCTCCTTAAAACAAAGCCCAAAACTCGACTAACATCCTACTAAAAAAGCCCAAATGACAGTCAACTTCGAAAATTGCTGAAAGCCAAAAAAATATAACCAACGAAGCGGGTGGCATGGCGTAAGACGTGCCCCCAATACAACTGTGGAATTAAGAGGAGGTGGGAGGGAGGAAAACTATATTTAAATGTACTCAGCTATTGTGCCAAAACTAAGCACAGGCAAACAGAAACAGAGCAGCGAACCAAGAAAAAAGTAGTCCCCCAAAGAACAGATAAAGAACTGCAGCGATGAGACAGTACTTAGTCCCTACTGCATGGGAAGACCGGAGCAGAAAAAGGAGGGACAAAGAGGCAGGGCTTACTGCTGGCAAGCAAGGATTTTTGAAGGACACTGACATAGACAAATGAAAAACAAAAGCAAGCCATGGGTGGAGTTGGAACTCCATTAAGCAATTACCACAGTTCGCTAAGCGACAGCGCAAATGCTGCCTAGGCTCCACCTAAAAAATGAAAAGAAATCTTTCCATTTCTACTATTTAAATGCATCCCATGTTCCTTTAAGTAAAATGGGCTGCATCTAAAAAAAAGATTATTTTATTGAAAACCAATCACAGAAATGTTGTTCTGCTGACCGCAGCAGGCCACTATCTCTGTGATTTTTGCGACTCCAATGGGTTGCACACCTAGACCTACCTCATTAATTGTCATGAGGTAGGTCTATTTGCAACCCACTGGAAATCGGACAATGTGTAAAAGACACATTTGTACAGGGGTCTTTGCAATGACCAAATAGCGAATCGCAGAAATTCGCTAATTGGTATTCGCAAACATTTACTTTGTGCATGTGA
Organism: Triturus cristatus; assembly: GCF_964204655.1. Classification (NCBI taxonomy): domain Eukaryota; kingdom Metazoa; phylum Chordata; class Amphibia; order Caudata; family Salamandridae; genus Triturus; species Triturus cristatus. The sequence goes on from NC_140581.1 coordinate 865,401,519, forward strand.
AATCTCTCGGGTCTGGCAACACACCAAGTGTTCTGATTCACAGTATGAGCTGCATAAGAGTACATTATTTCAACCTCAGTGCTGAGCCAATGCATCCCCAGTGTGTATAACCGAAAGAGCTGACATCTCATGCATTGCCCAAGGCATTATGGTACATGCAGTGCAAGCAGCCCACACATCCTTCCATGAGAACCGCGTTTGTGCATTGCTGATTTCCCAGCAGGGCCCTGTTTCTTTCAAATCCTTGCTTGCATGATGCACCAGGATCCCATTGGTACCCATGATTACTGTCTACATAGATTTTGGATTGTGGAAATTGTTGCCCTGAGGAGGACCTAAGGATGCCACCGAAAAAACTAAGAATACCCTCATGAAGCCACTAATAGCAGATTTTTCCTGACAGCAACTCTTTACTTCAGGTAATATTTGTAGAGGGAGAAATGAAGCATCAGGGACAGATAAGTCACTTGCCATGGTGCCATAGGCTTTCCTCAATAATAACATAAAAAAGATTTTGCATGATTTACAACTTAAGTTTTTGACCTGTTAAATATTCCCAAGGTAACAGATATCTAACCCACCATATAAAAATCTACATTGTATATCATGCACTTGAAATTGAGTGGCTAATATTTCTTTCACAGTTGTGACGATATACCACGTCAAAGTGTCATCGGGTCATTGACATCTGAAATTAGTGGAGAATGACTGTCTTCTCCTGAGTGCACAATGCAGTCGCTGTTCTCACAGATGAATACGATGGTGAATGTTATATAACAAACACACCAAGGATTGAGGATTTAGGACCACAAGACGACGCAATACGGATATGTGTTGCAAAGATTTGGTTTTTCTGATATGCGAGATGGAAGTAGAACTGATATCAAGGACTGAACCTACGAGCCAGTTACAGAAAAGACAGCCCTGAAGAAGTCGTGGGATACACCCTTCACTATGAAACACGTGTTGGCTAAAAGAAGAAAGAAAATAAAGAAATTAAGAAAAGAACAAATGCTGTTTTCCTATTTGTGCTCATAATATATTTTATAATTAAGCGTGTGCTTAGGGAATTGGTATAATTGCCTCAAGTGATCTGTTTGACCACATGTTTTATAGGGGGAAGGGTGAATCACCCCTACCCTTGAGAGCACCGCCACATACTCGAGGATTGGTGATAATAGCGTGAGATAGTGGCTGAGCGCCAAGGATACCCCGTCTACATTCACCAAGACACAAAATATTTTAAGGAGAAGGTCCCTACTTGTAAAAAAATGAAAATAAATCTTTGCATTTCTTTTTTTTTAAGCGCATCTCGTATTCCTTTAAGGAAAACAAGCTGCATCTAACAAAAAAAAATAGATTGCTTTATTGAAAAGCAATCACAGACATATTGGTGGTCTGCTGACCCCAGCAGGCCACCATCCCTGTGATTTTTGCGATTCCCAATGGGTCGAACACTGAGACCTCCCTCATTAATATTCATGCGTTAGGTCTATTTGCGAACCACTGGGAATCTCAAAATGTGTAAAACACAATTTGTACATGGGTCTTTGCAATTACCAAATAACAAACATTTGCTATTTGGTAATCACAAACACTTACTTTGTACATGTGGCCCCTCGTCCCTTGTGGCTAGTATCCAGTCTCTTCTCCAAGCCAGGACTCTATGCATCGGCTTCACCTCAACAGTGGTGCAAAACAGATCTATACCTAGAGCCTCCATCTCCCCTGCGCACCGAGCCTGCAGTTGGCAGAACGTAAGTTCACATTGAAAATGGACAGTGGATGCAAGAGAGGAGTGGAAAAGGAATATCTCTCAGGTCTAGCAACACACCGAGTGCTCTGCTTCACACTATGAGCTGCATGAGAGTACATTACTTCCACCTCAGTGCTGAGCCAATGCATGCCCAGTGTGCATAACCGAAAGAACTGACATCTCATGCATTGCCCAAGGCATTATGGTACATGCATTGCAAAGCCCACATGTCCTTCCAAGAGACCAGTGGTTGTGCATTGCTGATTTCCCAGCACTATCATGTTTCTCGTAAGTCAGTGCTTGCATGATGCACCAGGATCCCATTGGTACCCATGCTTACTGTCTACAAAGATTTTAGATTGCGGAAGTTTCTGTCCTGAGGATGCCACTCAAGAAACTAGGAATACCCTCATAAAGCCACTGATAACAGATAACAACTCTTAACTTCTGGTAATATTTGTAGAGGGAATAATGAAGCATCAGGGACAGACAAGTCACTTGCCATGGTGCCATACACTTTTCTAAATACTCACATTTAAAAAAATGTGCTTGATTTATAAGTAGGGCTCCCAGTTTTATGGTATTAATTGACATTTCCATCTGTATCTATATTTATTTTTTGCTAATGTTATCTGTATTTATCAATATTTATTTGGGTGTTTGTGGAAAAATTAAGTTGAAACTGCAATATTTCCACATTTATGTAACCGATAAATGTGGATTCATGCTTCAATTCTTGATACATCAACCACCGACTGAACTTCCACCAACCATTGAGTAGACTGCCCTCCGCCTCCCTTTCACTTGCCCATACTCCCCAATCCTTCCAAAAGGGGGCGTGGTGATATTGGGAAGTGAGTTCTTGAGAGTTATTCTGGAGCAGGCTTCTCTAATGAGTAGCTCTTCAACTACTTGTAAGTAGCTCCCTTCTCCGCAAACCAGCCTACTAAATTAGAAGGTTTTACTTAGCTGAATTAATGTTCGTATATTAAAAATGACAAGACTGTAATCAAGAAAAATCTGTATTTTCAGAACTGATGCTGGTGGTTGGAGAAATATGATTTAATTTCCAAAATATATTTAAAGCTGATATTTGAGTGATAAATATTTTATTAAATTGGTACCAGGGCATTGCGGCTATTGTTGTTGGGTATCACTCAGGGTTCTTCTTCCAAAAACCTACCTGGCACCTCGTCCCTTCCTGGCTGTGCGGACCTGCGGATCCCGTTGCCTGCTCCCGTTGCCCTGCTGCCTGAAGCTGTCCCGGTCTCCCGCCGCCGCGTCAACATCTATCGCGGCCGCAGTGGGGAGACGGGACTACATGCCCCAGCAGCCCTAGCGGACAAAACCAGCTGACCCATAGTTGCGCGCCAGGAGGCGCTTAAATCACCGACGCTGCTCCGGTAGAGCGGGTTCTTCTTCCAAAAACCTACCTGGCACCTCGTCCCTTCCTGGCTGTGCGGACCTGCGGATCCCGATGCCTGCTCCCGTTGCCCTGCTGCCTGAAGCTGTCCCGGTCTCCCGCCGCCGCGTCAACATCTATCGCGGCCGCAGTGGGGAGACGGGACTACATGCCCCAGCAGCCCTAGCGGACAAAACCAGCTGACCCATAGTTGCGCGCCAGGAGGCGCTTAAATCACCGACGCTGCTCCCGCGTCGCGGGACCGCGCGCGGGTAGCGCCGGGAGAAGCCCGGGACAAGGGCGGGACCGTCTGAGGCCGTCCGAGGACGGAGGAGGCCGGGCTGGGCCACCCCCCCAACGTGGAGTCATTGGCATCACCTACACACTCTATCGAGAAGGTACTGTGCACCGGCAATTGACTTTGTGGTAGTGTGTGGGTTCCGGTTATTTTGTGGTGGATCATTGGACTTTTTCCTGCTACTTGCTTGTTTGTTTACCTTTACCTCGCACCTTGTTATCACTGCTCTGCTAAAATCATGGGCAAAAGAAAAGCCGCGGAGGGGGGTCAGATGAGTATTAGTAAAAAGGGTAAAAAGCCCAAAAAGAACGTTCATGCTGCTATGAATTGCGTCCTGACTAGAATAGAGGAGATTGTGCATAATTGTGAGGACACTCTGCGCGACGAACAAGAGGGGAACCAGATAGCTAAAGTTGCCCCAAAGATAAATAGCACAATACCATCTATGTTTCATAGCCAGCGGTTGACAAAACAACAAAGGTCTGACTCGACCATCGTCACTGCCACTTCCGACTTGCATCTCATTCCCTCACAATCTATGGCCACCACGAATGCTCCTGAAGTAGCCCCAGTAAACCCGGACCCTGTCCCTCAAGTCCTACTATGTACTAACAGGTTTGCCTCCCTCGATCCTGACTTGCTACATCCAACTAGCCAGGCCATTGAGCCCACAGTTGATCCTGTAATTGTTACCAGGTCTGATGTTGATAACCTGGCTGTGCTCTATGGTGGAATTGAGAGATTAGAGGAGCTGGTGGCCGATCTTAGTAAGAAAGTAGAGAGTCTCACCTTGAGTAAGGTCCCCCCTTCAACTTCCCCGGTTTTCCCACCTGCTATTGGGGCAGTTCTCTCCATGAAAAAAACTGACCTACCAAAGTCATTTTCCCCAACAACTAATGCTGATATTATAAATACGGGTGTTCATAATAAGGGGAACATTACTAGAGCAAACAATCATGTCGAGCTACATCTAGACATGCGGAGACGCCATGAATCACCAAGCGCACCCACTGTAATCCCTTCCCCTAGATGTACCTATAATTCTTTTTCATCTGATAGTGACAACCCTTTACTTTACACTTCAGCTCATTCGGCTACCCCCCATCCTGCGCATAACAGCTTTCCTGTTTTCATGACCCATGCTCCAAAATTGTCATCACGTTATGCTTTTGAAAACAGTGAATCTTTACAAAATAAAGTCATACATTGGCTAAGATATGTAAGAGGATGCAGATCTGTCATCAGAGAGGACATTATAAGGGTAAGGAGGCTCTCACGGGTGGATGCTGTCACTGATTGTATAGAGATTGTTTTTAGGGACCCAGATTTAGCTGAAAACCTACTTTTGCTTGAGTTTAGGACCTCACCACCTGCACACTCTTCAATCCAGATCCGCAAGCTTCCTCTTTGGAACCACCTGAGAGAGGGAGAGGATTCTGGCTTAAGGCAAGTTGACTGACTACTCAATGCAAACACAGGATCTCCCTTATATCCACTTACTCTTCACTCTGCAGCGGGCCCACCTCCCAATACCATCTCAGCTCTTTACCCGCTTATAATTGACTTGGGTGAAGTAGCTGATAGGCTGGAAACAGATGAGGGCTGTCAAGTCAGTACGCCGGTAGATTTAGTATCGCCATGCGGGCGGTGGCGATCCGCCCAACATCCTAATTGACCCCAATGTTCCTGCTTTGAATGCAAGCTTACTGCCACATTTGCAGCAATTCTGATCCACAGTGCCACTTTTTCCGACTCTAATATTGGAAGAAAGGCCACGTTCTTTTTTGAACTCATATCGGAAATAATGCATTCAAGAGCAATATTATGGAAATATTCTCTTCAGCAGCCTCCGGTTTGAATGTGTTTTTATTTAGCTAAAGCGATACAATACCTTCAAATGAGTTTGTGATATTTAACAAATAAAAAAAATGAAACAAAAAGCCTGCAGAGCGAGCTGCAACACTCCTAATGTGTGGCGGACCAGTCACCATTTTAAACAAGCAGCATTAGTCGGTGTTAGCAAAGCCTGTGCCACGGTCATAGTGCGTGTATTATTGTCAGTGATAGCATGAGCGTGGCACAGGCTTTGCTAACACTGACTATGGCGCCATGCTGTAAAGTGAAAGCTGCACCTGTGTAAATGCAATATTGCAATAGCGGCACTCGCGGTTTAGATTTCAACATCTGAAACTAAAGCGCGGGTGCCGCAATTGCTTCAAGAGTAAAGCAATCAAAACAAATTGCTTATTTTCCCGATTGCTTTACTTTTGAAGCAATCGCGGCACCCGCGCTTTAGCTTCAGATGTTTAAAGCTAAAGCGAGGGTGCCGCCAATGTAAGCTAAGTAAAATAAACAAACAGAACTAGTTGGTCAGAGACTGTCAGGTGCAACAGCGCCACCTCTCGTTAGAGCGAGGCTGCTAAAGCGTTAAACTGCCCTGGTGCCTGAGCACTGAGGCTGCCCTGCACAGAAGCACTCATCCCCAGATGCCCAGTGCACACGCCTTTAATGCATACTTCCTGCACACAGAGCGCGTTGCAGCAGCAGCTTTCACAAGAGGAACAAGCCCAATCCTCCTTAAAACAAAGCCCAAAACTCGACTAACATCCTACTAAAAAAGCCCAAATGACAGTCAACTTCGAAAATTGCTGAAAGCCAAAAAAATATAACCAACGAAGCGGGTGGCATGGCGTAAGACGTGCCCCCAATACAACTGTGGAATTAAGAGGAGGTGGGAGGGAGGAAAACTATATTTAAATGTACTCAGCTATTGTGCCAAAACTAAGCACAGGCAAACAGAAACAGAGCAGCGAACCAAGAAAAAAGTAGTCCCCCAAAGAACAGATAAAGAACTGCAGCGATGAGACAGTACTTAGTCCCTACTGCATGGGAAGACCGGAGCAGAAAAAGGAGGGACAAAGAGGCAGGGCTTACTGCTGGCAAGCAAGGATTTTTGAAGGACACTGACATAGACAAATGAAAAACAAAAGCAAGCCATGGGTGGAGTTGGAACTCCATTAAGCAATTACCACAGTTCGCTAAGCGACAGCGCAAATGCTGCCTAGTCTCCACCTAAAAAATGAAAAGAAATCTTTCCATTTCTACTATTTAAATGCATCCCATGTTCCTTTAAGTAAAATGGGCTGCATCTAAAAAAAAGATTATTTTATTGAAAACCAATCACAGAAATGTTGTTCTGCTGACCGCAGCAGGCCACTATCTCTGTGATTTTTGCGACTCCAATGGGTTGCACACCTAGACCTACCTCATTAATTGTCATGAGGTAGGTCTATTTGCAACCCACTGGAAATCGGACAATGTGTAAAAGACACATTTGTACAGGGGTCTTTGCAATTACCAAATAGCGAATCGCAGAAATTCGCTAATTGGTATTCGCAAACATTTACTTTGTGCATGTGAAATCTCTCGGGTCTGGCAACACACCAAGTGTTCTGATTCACAGTATGAGCTGCATAAGAGTACATTATTTCAACCTCAGTGCTGAGCCAATGCATCCCCAGTGTGTATAACCGAAAGAGCTGACATCTCATGCATTGCCCAAGGCATTATGGTACATGCAGTGCAAGCAGCCCACACATCCTTCCATGAGAACCGCGTTTGTGCATTGCTGATTTCCCAGCAGGGCCCTGTTTCTTTCAAATCCTTGCTTGCATGATGCACCAGGATCCCATTGGTACCCATGATTACTGTCTACATAGATTTTGGATTGTGGAAATTGTTGCCCTGAGGAGGACCTAAGGATGCCACCGAAAAAACTAAGAATACCCTCATGAAGCCACTAATAGCAGATTTTTCCTGACAGCAACTCTTTACTTCAGGTAATATTTGTAGAGGGAGAAATGAAGCATCAGGGACAGATAAGTCACTTGCCATGGTGCCATAGGCTTTCCTCAATAATAACATAAAAAAGATTTTGCATGATTTACAACTTAAGTTTTTGACCTGTTAAATATTCCCAAGGTAACAGATATCTAACCCACCATATAAAAATCTACATTGTATATCATGCACTTGAAATTGAGTGGCTAATATTTCTTTCACAGTTGTGACGATATACCACGTCAAAGTGTCATTGGGTCATTGACATCTGAAATTAGTGGAGAATGACTGTCTTCTCCTGAGTGCACAATGCAGTCGCTGTTCTCACAGATGAATACGATGGTGAATGTTATATAACAAACACACCAAGGATTGAGGATTTAGGACCACAAGACGACGCAATACGGATATGTGTTGCAAAGATTTGGTTTTTCTGATATGCGAGATGGAAGTAGAACTGATATCAAGGACTGAACCTACGAGCCAGTTACAGAAAAGACAGCCCTGAAGAAGTCGTGGGATACACCCTTCACTATGAAACACGTGTTGGCTAAAAGAAGAAAGAAAATAAAGAAATTAAGAAAAGAACAAATGCTGTTTTCCTATTTGTGCTCATAATATATTTTATAATTAAGCGTGTGCTTAGGGAATTGGTATAATTGCCTCAAGTGATCTGTTTGACCACATGTTTTATAGGGGGAAGGGTGAATCACCCCTACCCTTGAGAGCACCGCCACATACTCGAGGATTGGTGATAATAGCGTGAGATAGTGGCTGAGCGCCAAGGATACCCCGTCTACATTCACCAAGACACAAAATATTTTAAGGAGAAGGTCCCTACTTGTAAAAAAATGAAAAGAAATCTTTGCATTTCTTTTTTTTTAAGCTCATCTCGTATTCCTTTAAGGAAAACAAGCTGCATCTAACAAAAAAAAAATAGATTGCTTTATTGAAAAGCAATCACAGACATATTGGTGGTCTGCTGACCCCAGCAGGCCACCATCCCTGTGATTTTTGCGATTCCCAATGGGTCGAACACTGAGACCTCCCTCATTAATATTCATGCGTTAGGTCTATTTGCGAACCACTGGGAATCTCAAAATGTGTAAAACACAATTTGTACATGGGTCTTTGCAATTACCAAATAACAAACATTTGCTATTTGGTAATCACAAACACTTACTTTGTACATGTGGCCCCTCGTCCCTTGTGGCTAGTATCCAGTCTCTTCTCCAAGCCAGGACTCTATGCATCGGCTTCACCTCAACAGTGGTGCAAAACAGATCTATACCTAGAGCCTCCATCTCCCCTGCGCACCGAGCCTGCAGTTGGCAGAACGTAAGTTCACATTGAAAATGGACAGTGGATGCAAGAGAGGAGTGGAAAAGGAATATCTCTCAGGTCTAGCAACACACCGAGTGCTCTGCTTCACACTATGAGCTGCATGAGAGTACATTACTTCCACCTCAGTGCTGAGCCAATGCATGCCCAGTGTGCATAACCGTAAGAACTGACATCTCATGCATTGCCCAAGGCATTATGGTACATGCATTGCAAAGCCCACATGTCCTTCCATGAGACCAGTGGTTGTGCATTGCTGATTTCCCAGCACTATCATGTTTCTCGTAAGTCAGTGCTTGCATGATGCACCAGGATCCCATTGGTACCCATGCTTACTGTCTACAAAGATTTTAGATTGCGGAAGTTTCTGTCCTGAGGATGCCACTCAAGAAACTAGGAATACCCTCATAAAGCCACTGATAACAGATAACAACTCTTAACTTCTGGTAATATTTGTAGAGGGAATAATGAAGCATCAGGGACAGACAAGTCACTTGCCATGGTGCCATACACTTTTCTAAATACTCACATTTAAAAAAATGTGCTTGATTTATAAGTAGGGCTCCCAGTTTTATGGTATTAATTGACATTTCCATCTGTATCTATATTTATTTTTTGCTAATGTTATCTGTATTTATCAATATTTATTTGGGTGTTTGTGGAAAAATTAAGTTGAAACTGCAATATTTCCACATTTATGTAACCGATAAATGTGGATTCATGCTTCAATTCTTGATACATCAACCACCGACTGAACTTCCACCAACCATTGAGTAGACTGCCCTCCGCCTCCCTTTCACTTGCCCATACTCCCCAATCCTTCCAAAAGGGGGCGTGGTGATATTGGGAAGTGAGTTCTTGAGAGTTATTCTGGAGCAGGCTTCTCTAATGAGTAGCTCTTCAACTACTTGTAAGTAGCTCCCTTCTCCGCAAACCAGCCTACTAAATTAGAAGGTTTTACTTAGCTGAATTAATGTTCGTATATTAAAAATGACAAGACTGTAATCAAGAAAAATCTGTATTTTCAGAACTGATGCTGGTGGTTGGAGAAATATGATTTAATTTCCAAAATATATTTAAAGCTGATATTTGAGTGATAAATATTTTATTAAATTGGTACCAGGGCATTGCGGCTATTGTTGTTGGGTATCACTCAGGGTTCTTCTTCCAAAAACCTACCTGGCACCTCGTCCCTTCCTGGCTGTGCGGACCTGCGGATCCCGTTGCCTGCTCCCGTTGCCCTGCTGCCTGAAGCTGTCCCGGTCTCCCGCCGCCGCGTCAACATCTATCGCGGCCGCAGTGGGGAGACGGGACTACATGCCCCAGCAGCCCTAGCGGACAAAACCAGCTGACCCATAGTTGCGCGCCAGGAGGCGCTTAAATCACCGACGCTGCTCCGGTAGAGCGGGTTCTTCTTCCAAAAACCTACCTGGCACCTCGTCCCTTCCTGGCTGTGCGGACCTGCGGATCCCGATGCCTGCTCCCGTTGCCCTGCTGCCTGAAGCTGTCCCGGTCTCCCGCCGCCGCGTCAACATCTATCGCGGCCGCAGTGGGGAGACGGGACTACATGCCCCAGCAGCCCTAGCGGACAAAACCAGCTGACCCATAGTTGCGCGCCAGGAGGCGCTTAAATCACCGACGCTGCTCCCGCGTCGCGGGACCGCGCGCGGGTAGCGCCGGGAGAAGCCCGGGACAAGGGCGGGACCGTCTGAGGCCGTCCGAGGATGGAGGAGGCCGGGCTGGGCCACCCCCCCAACGTGGAGTCATTGGCATCACCTACACACTCTATCGAGAAGGTACTGTGCACCGGCAATTGACTTTGTGGTAGTGTGTGGGTTCCGGTTATTTTGTGGTGGATCATTGGACTTTTTCCTGCTACTTGCTTGTTTGTTTACCTTTACCTCGCACCTTGTTATCACTGCTCTGCTAAAATCATGGGCAAAAGAAAAGCCGCGGAGGGGGGTCAGATGAGTATTAGTAAAAAGGGTAAAAAGCCCAAAAAGAACGTTCATGCTGCTATGAATTGCGTCCTGACTAGAATAGAGGAGATTGTGCATAATTGTGAGGACACTCTGCGCGACGAACAAGAGGGGAACCAGATAGCTAAAGTTGCCCCAAAGATAAATAGCACAATACCATCTATGTTTCATAGCCAGCGGTTGACAAAACAACAAAGGTCTGACTCGACCATCGTCACTGCCACTTCCGACTTGCATCTCATTCCCTCACAATCTATGGCCACCACGAATGCTCCTGAAGTAGCCCCAGTAAACCCGGACCCTGTCCCTCAAGTCCTACTATGTACTAACAGGTTTGCCTCCCTCGATCCTGACTTGCTACATCCAACTAGCCAGGCCATTGAGCCCACAGTTGATCCTGTAATTGTTACCAGGTCTGATGTTGATAACCTGGCTGTGCTCTATGGTGGAATTGAGAGATTAGAGGAGCTGGTGGCCGATCTTAGTAAGAAAGTAGAGAGTCTCACCTTGAGTAAGGTCCCCCCTTCAACTTCCCCGGTTTTCCCACCTGCTATTGGGGCAGTTCTCTCCATGAAAAAAACTGACCTACCAAAGTCATTTTCCCCAACAACTAATGCTGATATTATAAATACGGGTGTTCATAATAAGGGGAACATTACTAGAGCAAACAATCATGTCGAGCTACATCTAGACATGCGGAGACGCCATGAATCACCAAGCGCACCCACTGTAATCCCTTCCCCTAGATGTACCTATAATTCTTTTTCATCTGATAGTGACAACCCTTTACTTTACACTTCAGCTCATTCGGCTACCCCCCATCCTGCGCATAACAGCTTTCCTGTTTTCATGACCCATGCTCCAAAATTGTCATCACGTTATGCTTTTGAAAACAGTGAATCTTTACAAAATAAAGTCATACATTGGCTAAGATATGTAAGAGGATGCAGATCTGTCATCAGAGAGGACATTATAAGGGTAAGGAGGCTCTCACGGGTGGATGCTGTCACTGATTGTATAGAGATTGTTTTTAGGGACCCAGATTTAGCTGAAAACCTACTTTTGCTTGAGTTTAGGACCTCACCACCTGCACACTCTTCAATCCAGATCCGCAAGCTTCCTCTTTGGAACCACCTGAGAGAGGGAGAGGATTCTGGCTTAAGGCAAGTTGACTGACTACTCAATGCAAACACAGGATCTCCCTTATATCCACTTACTCTTCACTCTGCAGCGGGCCCACCTCCCAATACCATCTCAGCTCTTTACCCGCTTATAATTGACTTGGGTGAAGTAGCTGATAGGCTGGAAACAGATGAGGGCTGTCAAGTCAGTACGCCGGTAGATTTAGGGACCCCCCTGCTGCCATCCCCCTCGGCCGCTATCAAGTTACTATCTTGGAACATTGCAGGGTTAAGGAGGAACCTCACAGATCCTGTTTGGAGCGATTTTATCGACAAGTTCGATGTTATCCTCTTTCAGGAAACCTGGAGTCTGCTCCCCCTGCACAGATCAGGGTTTACTACCTTTTTCATTCCAGCTGTTAGGTCTACACGAGGCCGACCATCTGGGGGTCTCTTAATTTGGGTCAATATTAGCTTGAATTGGACAGCTAAGTGGCACCCAATTTCATCTTATGACCTCCTGCACATCTCTATCAAGGGGTCAACCCATCAACTTCCCCTAGAAATATTTAACATCTATGCTAGGGGCACTTCTGGCGGAAAAACTAGCCCGACTGTTTCAGCTCTTGAGTCTGAACTTTCTGTAATCTCCCCTAAGGCGGGTGTCATAGCTGCCGGGGACCTAAACTGTACCTTTGAGCCCCTGAGCAGCGATAACATCCTGGACACTGGCGATATTGACTCCAAACAGGGCATACCCCAACTAACGCTTCCACCGTTAAAGAAATGGTCTAAGAGAGCAGTACAAATTAATGCTCTCACTTTGGAGTTCAACTTGAGGGCTACAAACGGGCGAACCCATTCAGATGGCTCGGGTGCTCCCACATTCACGAGAACTGGTGTCTCCTCACGTATCGACGATATCTTGCTGAGCACAGAGCTCAGGCCGGACCTATTTGATATGGTTGTGGTTGATAGGCCCGAGAGTGACCATAATCCCCTGTTTATGCAACTCAGACGGGGCTTGGTCACTACTTCCATCGAGCCCCTAATTGAACAAAGGCCCGGGGCAAGAGACGTTGCCCCCTCAAACAGCAATAGGCGCCTCAAGTGGCCTAGGGTGGCAAAGCGAGAGCTGGACCTGTGTAAAATCAGAAGCATAATTGTAGATGGTATTGTAGCTATGGATTTGCCCACGGGCTGCCCCTCGAACACCCTCCCCCCAATGAGTTTATAGAAGTCTATCAAAGGACGGTAAAAAGTATTGGGAACTTCTTCGAGACGCAGGTAAAGGGTGACCACAAGCGGCACCCCCCAAAAATAGGAAACCCTTGGTTTTCACAAGATTGTATGGTTATGAGACAGACCCTATCCCGAGCTATCAAATCCAAGGATCAGCCAACTATTACTAAGGCCCGGAAAATGTACTATATTACCATAAGGAAGGCAAAGCGATTGTGGGACGAGTCCCACTGGCAGGACCTAAAGGCTGCAGCCCTGCTAAAAGATTCGTCCCTTTTCTGGAAACTTATAAATGTCAACACCAGGAGCGGGGCTGATCTAATCCCGAACCATATAACAGGCTCCCAATGGCACTCACACTTTACAAACCTTTATTCATCTAGGGAAAGAGTGGATCACGAGGAGCAGTTGTCGGAACCGGAGTACTCTGAACTTCTGGAGTTGGAGGCCGATTTTAGCCTAAATGAGGTCCGGTCCGCAATAAATATGATTGCCCCGGGGAAAGCAGCTGGCCCTGATGGTCTCCCAGGTGACCTATTACTCCACGAAAAAGATCTTTGGGCAGAATTCATCCTCCGGATTCTTAAACATCTAGCCCAAGGCTGTCCAATTCCGGACTCCTGGAAGGGGGCGGAGGTGGTGGCCATTTACAAGAAAGGGGATAGAGGGGACCCTGCCAACTACAGACCGATTAGTTTAATCGATGTAATTCAAAAAGTGGTTGGCAGAGTCCTCTTAACCAGGGTCAAGGCCTGGACAGATGAGGAGGGTATTTTGAGCCATCTGCAAGCAGGTTTTAGGGATGGAGTAGGTACTATTGACCAGGTCTTTAGATTTTGTATTATTTACTGGAAATCTGTGGTCATCGAAAAAGGCGGCCTTTATTTGGCATTCATTGATTTAAAAACAGCCTTTGACCTGGTGCCACGATTACAGCTGTGGCAGGTACTGCATGATCTGGGTATCCCTCCCCTAACCCTGGGCCTCCTCAAACGCCTCCATGTAGGCAATTTTGCCAAAATCAGGTGGGGACATCAGGGACAGCTTACAGAGAGGATTTCTGTCGAGAAAGGAGTGCGCCAGGGCTGTGTTATGGCCCCGACCCTGTTCTCTCTCTATATAAATGGTGTGGCAGACTATTTGCGAGGCGACAGGGTCGACGCCTCAACCCTGTGCGGGGAAAAAATATCTACCCTGCTCTTCGCCGACGACACCCTCTTGATTTCGAAAAGCCCTATGGGCTTACAAACACTGCTGTCCCGCTTCTCCCAGTTTTGTGACACCAGGGGGCTCAAAATAAACACATCAAAAACTAAGCTGATGGCACTATCTCCCTCAAAAAACTTCAGGAACAACATCAAACTTAATGGCACAACACTCGAGCTAGTGGACGGTTTTGATTACCTCGGAGTGAGGGTCAACAACAAGCTTAAATGGGCTCCCCATCTTTCAAAAATGCTCCTTGCCCATAAAAGAACTGCAGGGGCAATATTGAAACATCAGAGGCTCTCACTTAGTAGGCCAATAGCGGCGGCCGTTAAGGTTTATGAAGGGAAGGCACTGTCAGCAGCCCTCTATGGGGCGGAACTGTGGGGATTTGAAAACTCGACAGAGTTACTCAAATCCGAGAATAAGTTTTTTAGAGACTTAGTCTCGCTTCCCAGGTCCACCCCGCTAGCTCCACTTCGCAGCGACCTTGGTAGACAAACCATCAGCAACGTGGCCAGGTTGCGCCCGATACTGTACTGGGCAAGGATTAGAAGATCCCCTGAACTCCACCATTATGCTTCCGCCCTGGACGAGTTACTAAATTTGGGAGCTGATCATAAGATCCCCTGGGTAATGAACTTGAAAAAACAACTGCAAGAAATTGGCTTGGAAGAAGCCTGGGTGAGCCAGGCTCCTCCCCCCAAACTAATGATTAAAAAAACTTATTGGGATTGGGTCATGGCTGAAACCCTAAGAAAACAGGAGGGTGTGCTTAGTGTGAACTTCCTGGATATGAAACCGGCTCCTAGCTTGGAGCCTTTTCTGGATTTCATTGAATTACCTGAAGACAGATCATTATATCTTAAGTTGCGATATGGCACACTTCCACTACATGATTTCCAAACTAGTTGGAGCAAGGCAATTACATATTCAAAAGGTTGCCCAGGCTGTGCCTCGCCTACAGAGTCTATTGGCCACTTCATGTTTGCCTGTCAGGCCTACAGACAACCTAGACTGAGGTGGCTAAAACCTGTCTGTAAAAATCTGGGTATAAGGTCTGCCAAAGAGGCACTGCGCATTCTGACCTATGATACATCTGTTCCAAGTGTAACCTGTGGGACCGCTAAATACCTGGGTTGGGCTTGGAGGTTAAGACGCAGGTTACTTAAGGCGCACCATTCACAAGTAAATCACCCTCATTCTTGATTCTTGCAGCCCATTATTGTTTACATTACTAATTATAGGGGATATTTGATTATGATATGTGTATATACAAGCAATTTTTATCTTTTGTAATCTTTTTAATCATATATGGATTGAAACCATTTGTTGTAGTATGTCTTTCTTAACTGTTTTAAATATATGCTGTACAGAACTTTTATGATATTTTTTATATGTCGAATAAAGTACTACAACAACACTCATGTAAAGCTACTCCTAATTTATCAAGCTTTGTTTACATTATCACTTGCAATCCTGCCTGATGCACTGAGATGATCATTGCTGATAATCTTGCATTTGGGGGCACTAATGTAATCTTGTCTGTTGTGGTCACTATTACAACTCTAACAATATTAGTATCTCAGGATGCTTTTTATTCAACATAAGTAGTTCTTATTACAGAAAAGATTGGAGACCCTGGATCAACTCAGAATGTTATCATTTTAACATCAGGGTATCACATTTACTTTGTTTAATAGTATGGTCGATTCTGGTCCCGAATTCCAGATTGTGGAGCTTAATCATAGATTCAAGTGAGGTGAAAAAGAGAAAATATTCCTGTATGCATTTAGTCCAATTGAGTCTCTTTCAATGCCTATTTGGGAAGGTGCTACTCTAAATACTGGGAAGAGGTTCAATTTTCCTAAGATGTTGCTGTCCTTAAGTCTAGAAGAGCTGTGCAGGAGTTGAAATTCTGCAACCAATCATAACTCCAAAGTGTTCTCAGTAGAGTTTCTTTTTGCCGTGGTCTTTACATTTTCTTCGCACTTGAATTATGTGCGCCTTTCATAAACTGCTGATCACAATGCAGCTTCTCACTTGCACTTCTTTATTTATTAAAGAAATGCATGGTTTTGACTGACCTTGGTTTGTATTCTTCACTCTTTTCTTTTTGCAGTTGCAACGGGTGTCAAGACTGGAGCCTAAAGGAGAGTTCTGCAGTGTCTAGTAAGTTCCATAAAGGTAGGATCTCCTTCCGCTTGTTACATGTGAAAGTCAAGCAAATGGCACAGGTACCGGGAGTGGTATTTAAAAATGTTTGCAAAATCTTTTGTTCTAAGTTATCATAAGGTTTAATAAACTCTTTAATTTTCAATGTACTTTACCATATGGAGATCTCTATCCTGACTGTAGAGTTTCCCTATGGTAAAATATCAGGAAAAGTAAAAAAGATTTTAAAAAAATATAAAAAATGTTTCTGTGTTCAGTATAATTTAAAATAATTTTATATATTTCTTTTAAATGTAGAACAAAATAAAAATGCTACAGGACTCATAACCTAAATCTTCAATTCATTTAAATATATTAAATTAAATAAAAACTATTTTACGAAGTTTAAATTAAATATATAAATTCCTACCTATAAATTTAAAAAAAGGTTGTTAAAATATTTAATAATTAAATTAAAAATATGTTATATTCAATATAAATTAACATTGAATTATATTTATTTACATGTTTAACTATTTTAAATAACTTAATTTAACATTATTTCCTATGGGGCTTTAAGTCCCTTTCTCTACTATTCGGTGTTGCACTTACTCTAGCTCTGAACTAGAGTAATCTATTACTATTTGGATCCTTATTTAGCTGAAGTAACTTTAGAAGTGCAGTTTATGACTACCAATGGGCTTACTCGTTTATGGGTTGGTGCATGCCCCTCGCTAAACCCTTCCCAAACCCTTCCCACCTCCTGCCTAAGCCACTCCTGTTTACACTAGTAGGTTTGTGAATAGCATTTTGTAGCACTTTAGTAGTACTATTGTAGTACTACTAAATTACTACAAAATGCAATTTGTGAATAGGCCCCATTGTGGTTCCCATGTAGTTTATACCATACCTTATGACTACTCCTAGTTAAAGGATGTGCATGATTGCATGAAATAGTCCACTACTTTAGGGTCTCGTACAATAACCAGGATGCACTTGATTGATCACTGATTAACAACAGTGTGTATGTTAAAGCTGGCATTATTTTGGACAATCCATTTATATGTGACTACTGGTACGGGCGATTGCTTTGTATAGGCAGCACCACCTTCCATATTGATTATTAACCTCTGTGGTTTGTGGACAATTGAACCAAAGATAATAAATGAGAAGAGAAATGCCTCAGATAGGATAAAGAGTGCAGCCAAAGCTACACCTTGAATTTCACAGGCTTCCTGTTTCAGAGAGACAACTTGAAGTTCAATCCACTGGCCCATAAGGTTCCACTGTTATGCTTCGATATAAGCTTCCTCAGTATGAGATCAGTGATTTTCATTCACACTTCCTAAGATTCATAACGTCAGTCTCAGAGGGATACAAGTTCTCTTCGTTGGATCCCTGTGTTAGAAGAATGCTTTGACACTCTCTATTTGAGAGTTCACCAACCACAGACATAGTATCTCAAAACTGTAAATTGAATTCAATGTTTTTACTCTTTATTAATGGTATGGGTTATTTTACAAATACTTTTCACTCAGGAATCTTACTTTCCGGAGAATTCATTAATTTGGTCTCTGTAGTACCTCGGGTGGCAGATTTGTGAGCCTCCAGGAGAAATGTCATGCTGAGTACACCTTCTGCTTCTGACACCAGCTGCCTGAGTGTAGCAGATGACACTTCACTGGTGCCATAAACCCTTTGTGTACTAAAACTTTTGCTTTCATGCAATATGTGGAATACAGGATATGAAACAAAAACAACCCTTAAATTCTGATCTTCAGCCATACTCCAGCAAAATATCCCTGGTGTTGTGCTTAACAGACAATCTGGGAAGGGTGAAGAGAAAACATGCATGGCGGATTTTGAGAAAGAGAGCTAAAAACAAATGCACTTTCATGAAGTGCTGAATGTTCCTTAAATTTGAACGTAAAAGGCTACAAGTCAGACAATCAAAGGGATCGCTGATGGCAGAGGCTCTGGCAAAGCTGAGTGATGCATAATCACAGCAAACACAATCAGATGATGGACGGAGCGCTGAAACTTTTCAGACACTCACCCCCAGTCACTATTAGATCTGGGTTAAATCCGTCATCATTCTTCTGCTCACTTCACCACCCCAGTTCAGACCAAGCCATATGCAAATCATTCTTGACCCTGTTCCTCTTGAGAGCAGTCCAGCCTGACCTGCCAGGCCAGGTCTTCCCTGGACCAGAAACAAGCATCCTGGTCACTGATCAGCAAATCGCTGACTCGCATGCAAATCTCCAGCGACTGACTCCACCATAGAGGATCCCGCTGTAGACTAGTCCCACCATGGATGGTAGAAGACCTCTGTGTGGGGTTAGAAAGGAGGCATGAAGGCTAGGAGAGGGGGCGTGAAGAGAGGTATGATTTTGGTAGGCAAGGCTACAATTACCAGAGAAACAATGTTGAATGGGGCCAGATTCCAAGGCTCGGCTGATTTTGGAGCTGAAGGATTAACTGATATCTGCCTTGTAAAATCAGTGCCTGTATTCTAGGAAAACCCGATGGGGGAACATCGGACATCGGACCAGTCATAATCAGTAAGAGCAGATTTCCATAAGGTAATTCCACTCTGCCCAACTAGAAATCAAGCCCACAGTGGGAAGATTACAGCTTAGACAGATACCATGGGTCACCCAATGTAATAATGACCCTGCTCTTCACAATACTGCATTGACATAACATAAATGTTGTGAGATACTGCACGAGCAAGCATCAACACAATATGACAGAGCACCCAATATATGTTCCTCAATTGAAATGTAAGAGACATTATCACAGGCCCATCTAAACAGCCCTTGATAGGCACTCATGTCTGTCGTAGGGAGTTGCGCGCCAAGAAACACACCTGGGAGACCGTTAACTAATGAAGCTCCAGAAAATGTGGATGGGCCAGATTTATGGAACACAATTCTAATCCTACACCAGAAGGACACTGATATGGGTTATGATCAGGGTTCACTACTGCTGCACGTGTACAAATATAGATTACAAAGGTAGGTATGTTGTGATATATTGCAAGCTAGATGGTGACCCAATGACCCTGTTCTACATTTATGCACCAGATGTGAGGCCCATAGGCATGTTGCATGAACTCATCACTACACAGCTCTATAAATGCCCATGCGGTGGGGATGTGATTTTAATTGTATCACTGACACTGTGCTGGCCAGGACCTTTCCTGCAGTATCAAGGTCACCTGCAGTAAAAATGGTGCGATATCAGCACAATACTGTGACCTGACAATTGTTTTGGTGTTCTCCACCTATAGCCCCATATCTAATTCGCCCTATTATCCTCTACCTAACCCGCGCAAGTTACATTCTTAAATAAACGTACCCGAACCAACTATTGACTACCATGGGCAAAAGAAAACATATGGTCCAGGCTCACAGCTCACTCCAGACAAGTCCCAAACATCATTACTACAGTATTTTACTGGAGCAATGAGAGCCATAGAAAAACAGATCTCCAATGTTGAGGAATCTTTGTCAGCAGGCAGATTATTTGGGGGGGGGGGGGAGAAGCGGATGTATTAGGGACAGCCCAGGGGACCCTAAATGAACCAGGAAATACAACAACGGGGATGGCTTGTGATGGGGTGATGGATGGGGCAGGGAGCCATGGGACAACTAAAACTACTGATAGTTCCAATAATCACGAGCGTGTCATTTTGGGGAAAAACAGTAGTCCAGAAGGGTAAAGGGGCGCTAAATAAAGGGGAGAGTGAACAATGGGAGAACAAAGGAGGAAAGGTCAACAACATAAATGGTTGCATCCAATACATAGAAGACGATCTTATTTCCCCCGCTAAATCCAATTCTCCCCCACCCTGCTACAAAAAATGCTAGATACACGGTTACACTCAAGAAGAGGAACACCCAGCTGCAGGGTGCAGGAAACTCGATACCTTAATCAAAGCATTTAAAAATCTTCACAATCATGTGAATGACATAATGGGCACAATTCAATCTAGACTAGCAAAGGTAGAAACAAGAACTGATTCCTGCCTGGAACTGCTGACATTAGTGTCCACTGGCCAAAAAGGGATGGCCCTTTTATCATCTGGAACAGTTACTGCACCCCCTGTAGTGACCCCACAGCGTCATACCTCTATCAAAGGACCTAACATTTACCCACGTGGTAATGCAGGCAATAAACCCAAAGTAGGACCGGAGGCAGACAGGTCTGGGCAAGGAGACTTTGAAAGGAATAACTCTCTAACTAGACCCTTAGTGCTAAGGCCACAACCCAATAACTATCGGGAGGACCAACACAAAAGTATAGGCGATCGCTTGGACCTCCCACCTGCAGCAGCCCTGTGCGTAATAGTTTTGACTAATGTCCCGCCCCTCCCCACAAACAGTAGAGAAAACTGGGTCTCGCTAAGGAACAAATCCCTAATCTGGTTGGGTGGCAGATCGGGGCTAACAGAGCATCTATTTTATGATTTCAAGATGGCCAGAAGAGTAAGGTGGGTAGGGAAAGGAAACAAAAGTCAGAGTGGGGATTGTGTGGTCCTGACCTTTAAAAACCCTCAACTGGTAAACAAAATATTGAGCCAATCAGGGACCCCAGTTAGCCACGGGAGTAGTACTATCACCCGATCACCCGTCCTTTGGCTATTTTTATTACCCTCCACCTGCAGGAAATCTGACGTACCCACTCCTTAGTTTCCAGCAGATAGCATGCCCTTCAAATGTTCCAATTCCTACCTCTAACAGGTTCCAATGCCTATCGTCGCTGGACGGTTTAGATTGACTTGATGTAGGGTCATATGCAATAGGACAGGGGAGTGGGCAGAAAACATGTGGCACTGGGAACACTCCGAGGGGGACACAAGCACTTTTTTTTATAACATATTTTATTTAATTTTTTATTCTTATTCAAGTTATGCGAACATGAATATGCATATCGTATTATGCAGTACAGTGGAGGTGACATCTTACATTATATCCAATCCAATCTGCATTATACAAGCATTATTTGTGTTTACACTGCACAGTACAGGATTCAAAACATGTGTCGTCTTACAATGAAATCATGAGGGCCGAGGGGGACACAAGCACTAGCGTTAAAACTCCCTATGTAAAGCTTATACCGACACCACAAGCAAACTTTGACTTGGTGAACAGCAATGTGAGCCCCCGTCCCATAGACTCTCACCCACAACTTCCGGTCCAACAAGAAACTAGTCTATTTGGATGCTTGTTTTGGAACGTGGCGGGTTTACGTGACAAAATACAGAATACAGAATGGTTGGATTTCGCAGATGGATATTCAATTATATGTCTCCAGGAGACATGGCTGACCGAGAATATCCATATAAATTGTTATAGGACATATTTTACATGGCCAATCCCATCAAATCATGGGAGAGCGAAAGGGGGTCTGTGTACTTATATAGCCAACACGCTACAATTTACCAATATTTCCTTTGTTACCACAAATCTGTATTATCAATTGTTGGTATGTAACACAAAAGGGCGTGCTGACTTAGTTATAATTAATTTCTATAACAATGCCACCATGACAGGTATATTGGAGGTCACACAAAAGATAAATAACAACCTAGGGCATACTGTGGTGGGTGACAAAAAATATGTGATCATCATATGGGGGGGGGGGGGACTTTAACAAACGTTTGTGTAAGGTTTACATGGGCAACATATGTGGAGTCATCAACACCGAGGGCATAGAGCAGCCCCACTTTACACATAGCCCTTATGGCAATACGTTAAATGAAGTAATTTGTAAACATGACCTTTCCTTTGCTTACGAAATCTCGACACCATATGTGAACCGTACGAAGACCTTTAACGGAACTAAGAATAATAGTATTATCGACCATGTTCTATTGTCTCACAAATGTATGGGGCACACTTTCAACTTCCATACTCACTCAATATCTTTAAGTGATCACTATCCTTAAGCTTGCAATTATCAACGATGCCGTTTTTTACAAAAGTAAAGGCTGTAGTGATTCCACAGGTAGAGAGGATTGAACTTGCCCGTCTTAATGGATACACGTTGCGTTGGTTCCAAATAAATCCAATAGATCTTCTTAATCAGTTAGTTTCCAATAAGAAAGAGCAATTTAATCTATGCTTAAGTGAAAATCGTTACAACAAACAAATGATGGACGGAATGCTGACAATGCAGACATTCTCCCCCAGTCAAGAGATCTGGGTTAAATCCATCGTTCTTTTGCCCACTACGCCACCCCAGTTCAGACATGGCCATATGCAAATCAGTCTTGACCCTGTGCCTCATGGGAACAGTCCAGCCCGAATTGCCAAGCCTTGTCTTCCCTGGACCGGAAACAAGCTTCCTAGGACCGGTTTCGGGGTTTCACTCCTCTTCAGCCAGGATAGCTTGACTCCAGTGGCGTAGTGAGGATGCTTGTTTCCAGTCCAGGGAGGACCTGGCTTGGCTGTTCGGGCTGGACTGTTCCCATGAGGCACAGGGTCAAGACTGATTTGCATATGGCTGGGTTCAAACTGGAATGGCATGGTGAGCAAAAAAACGATGGATTTAGGCCCAGATCTCTGTACTGGGGTGAAGTCCCCCGCATCCGCCGTAGCAGATCCGGAGGCAGGGCCTTCTCCTACACCGCGGCCACGGCCTGGAACTCTCTCCTGTTGGAAATACGACGTACACCAACCCTTCCCAAAGAAATCATCACAGCCTTCCTGGCCATTACACAGGGCGTAAAAGAGAGCCTACTGGCCTAGAGAGGAACGTTAAATACGATGGAAAAAGGTTGGTTTGACATTGTATGCAGTAAAGCCCATAAACGCTTAAAGGAGGCCCTGCACAAAACTCCAATAAACAAGAGCGAGGTCCAACAATGTAGAGCGGAGTACAATAAGGCAGTTAAGATGAGGAAACAACACTTAACGGAGACAGCTTGGGATTCTTTACAGGAGGCCAGCACTAGCAAACATGCTAGATTTTTTGGGAGGATAATCAATTCCTCACCGTGGAGAGCAGAGGGACAGCCCAAGATCGAGGCAGCAATACTGGAGGAAGAGTGGATTAATCACTTGGCCAATATTTATTCGGCCCCACAGGCAACTAATGCACAACATCAGGGACAATCCAACAACGAGTCGATCGTTTTACCCCTTACCTCCACCATCCCCCCTTCTCGCTGGAGGAAGTCACTGCCGCAATCCTAGCAAGCAAAGGCAGTAATGCCCCTGGTCTGGATTCCATACCCATTGACCTTTACAAAGACAACATCAATCTGTGGGCCCCATTGTTAACCCAAGTGTTAAGAGCTAGTTGTAAAGGGGGATTCTTACCATCTTGGGGAGAATTAATCATTGTCCCCATATACAAAAAAGGAGATTGCCTAAATCCAGCTTGCTATAGGCCAATCTCCTTAATAGACTCCCTCGTAAAGGTAGCGGGTAGGATAATCTTGGACAGACTACAACAGTGGGCAGAACTGCACAGCAAACTATCCGACCTACAATATGGTTTCCTCTCCGGGATTGGGACTATAGAACAGAGTCTCAACTTAAGCCTGCTCATCGGCAAATATGTTAAGATTAAAAAGGGGCAGATGTATTTAGCCTTTGTCGACCTTTCATCTGCCTTCGATTGTGTAATACACGAAAAATTATGGCTAAAACTGAGTGACATGGTGGTGGAAATGTCAATTATTGGCTTCTTACAAGAACTATACACTGGGTGTCGAGCCAAGGTTAGATTTGGTGTAAACGGAGAATGTACAGACACCTTCAGCGTGGAGAGAGGGTTGAGACAGGGGTGCGTCCTGGCTCCCTTCCTGTTCTACACACAAGATGATGGACGGAATGTTGAACATTGGCAAAACATTCACCCCCAGTCACAGATCTGGGTTTAATCCATCGTTATTTTGCTCACCACGCCACCCCAGTTCAGACATGGCCATATGCAAATCAGTCTTGACCCTGTGCCTCATGGGAACAGTCCAGCCCGAATTGCCAAGCCATGTCTTCCCTGGACCGGAATCTAGCATCCTAGGACCGGTTTCGGGGTTTCACCCCTCTTCAGCCAGGATAGCTTGACTCCAGTGGCGTAGTGAGCACGGGACCCACGTCTGGGCATACCCTTCCCACATAGGGTGAACAGCAAAACACACAAGATGATGGACGGAATGTTGCACATTGGCAAAACATTCACCCCCAGTCACAGATCTGGGTTTAATCCATTGTTATTTTTCTCACCACGCCACCCCAGTTCAGACATGGCCATATGCAAATCAGTCTTGACCCTGTGCCTCATGGGAACAGTCCAGCCCGAACTGCCAAGCCATGTCTTCCCTGGACCGGAACCAAGCATCCTAGGACCGGTTTCGGGGTTTCACCCCTCTTCAGCCAGGATAGCTTGACTCCAGTGGCGTAGTGAGCACGGGACCCATATCTGGGCATACCCTTCCCACATAGGGCGAACAGCAAAACACACAAGATGATGGACGGAATGTTGACCATTGGGAAAACATTCATCCCCAGTCACAGATATGGGTTTAATCCATCGTTATTTTGCTCACCACGCCACCCCAGTTCAGACATAGCCATATGCAAATCAGTCTTGACCCTGTGCCTCATGGGAACAGTCCAGCCCGAACTGCCAAGCCATGTCTTCCCTGGATCAGAATCAAGCATCCTAGGACTGGTTTCGGGGTATCACCCCTCTTCAGCCAGGATAGCTTGACTCCAGTGGCGTAGTGAGCACGGGACCCACGTCTGGGCATACCCTTCCCACATAGGGCGAACAGCAAAACACACAAGATGATGGACGGAATGTTGCACATTGGCAAAACATTCACTCCCAGTCACAGATCTGGGTTTAATCCATCGTTATTTTGCTCACCCCGCCACCCCAGTTCAGACATGGCCATATGCAAATCAGTCTTGACCCTGTGCCTCATGGGAACAGTCCAGCCCGAACTGCCAAGCCATGTCTTCCCTGGACCGGAATCAAGCATCCTAGGACCGGTTTCGGGGTTTCACTCCGCTTCAGCCAGGATAGCTTGACTCCAGTGGCGTAGTGAGGATGCTTGTTTCCAGTCCAGGGAGGACCTGGCTTGGCTGTTCGGGCTAGACTGTTCCCATGAGGCACAGGGTCAAGACTGATTTGCATATGGCTGGGTTCAAACTGGAATGGCATGGTGAGCAAAAAAACAATGGATTTAAGCCCAGATCTCTGTACTGGGGTGAAGTCCCCCGCATCCGCCGTAGCAGATCCGGAGGCAGGGCCTTCTCCTACACCGCGGCCACGGCCTGGAACTCTCTCCTGTTGGAAATACGACGTACACCAACCCTGCTGGCTTTCAGGAGTGCACTCAAGACTTGGCTTTTCATCTGACCTGAGCTGCCCTACCACCCTCCCCCCACCCCTCAGCGCCTTGAGACCCTCACGGGTGAGTAGTGCGCTTTACCAACCCCTGATTGATTGATTGATTGAATGTATGACATTGTTCTGCAGGGTGACCAGGGGCACGGTAGACCAGTGTCCACCAATGTCGGGTGTTTCAGGTGCGAAGAGGGGAAGCTTGACTCCGCTGCTACGGGGACCAGGAGACGTCGATGACAACCAAAGTCCACAGGTGAGCTGTCCCACGGAGGATGTCGAGTGCTGGGGGGTCGGTGTCCGGATTGGAGACAACGGCAACGACAACCCACATGGTGAGAGTAAAAAGGCTTCAGTGTGGACCAGCAAGGTCCCGTGGACTCCCCAAGCGGTGGAGAGTCAGGACACGTCTGGGGCAACCAGGTAAGCCCACTGAAAGTTAAAGTACCCTTTTCATGGGATGCAAAAGTGGATGGACAAGGGATCACGAATGGACCTCGTGAGGAATCACTAAATACCAGCCCACGGGACACTCATAGAGTGTAGTGTAGGCCAGTAATCTTAAGTGGAATCACTGCTCGTGGTCAGGACTACAAGTAGCCCAAAGCACAGCCTCAGGGATTGCCAAAAAGCATATGCTGCTGCAAATGTGCATGATGTCCAGGGGTTCGGGTTGCACAGTCCCTATGAGGGCTTTGGATCTCAGGTTTGCTGAGAGCATGGATCGGCCTCGGAGAAGCTTGGAAATCCACCTCCTGTGTTGCAAAATCTTCGGAGTCCTTTGGGAGCTGCATAGTTGCAAACCGGACAGATGCGTCTTTGGTGCCTGCCTTGCAGGGGAGTAACTCCTTTACTCCAAGGGAGATTCTTCAGTCATCCAACGTCGTGCAGATAGTTGAAGTTCTGGGATTTTGTAGCAGAGTTTCATCCAGGTAAATCTAAAGTCCTGTAGTCAGGGGTTCCCACTTTATACCCAAGGAAGGGGTGGGACAAACTCTGGGGACCCACCTATGGGAGGGTCAGGACAGAGGGGTGGCTACACCCATGTCCTTTGTCCAGTTTCGCGCCAGAGCAGGGAGTAATAGCCCTTGCAACCGGTTTGAGCTGGACTATGCACAGGGACACCAAATGTGCCCCCAGTGCAGACATCAAAGCACTCTCAGAGTGCACCCACCCAGCCCCAATACACTAAAGCCTGTCTGGGAGGTGATCACACCTCCCTGTGACAGGAAACCTATTGTCCAGCTGTCCCCATGCCGGAGTTTCGTCCAGCAGCAGGAGGGCAGACTCGTGTCTGTGGCTGGCAGCATCCATTTTGTGTTGCCAGGTCTTGCAAAGCTTGTACCGGGTGTACCGGTGCTGTCATATTTCTCCCTCTAGTTGGGTGGAATCATACCTCCCACACCAGTTACTGGTGTGAAGGTATGATTCCAAGGTGTTTGACAACAAACAAGACATGTTTCCATGCAGCCGTTTTAAAGTTAGCATTTACCGCAAGGTTATAATGCACTTAAGAGTATATGGTATGGCTGCATCACAGACAACCCCGGAATAGAGGTGTCCAAGGCTACGGAGGGGCTCTGCTCATGCAGGTGCACCCTCTCACATAAAACCCAGCACCCTGCCTTCAGGATTGATAAGGCCTGCCATAGGGGTGACTGATAGGTTTATATGTGCAGTGATATGGATAGATATAGTGAACCTATATCTAAGTAAGGGGTGCATGCACCCCCTTACACAGGCTGCTGTAGCAGTCCTGTTGTGTCATTTTGCATGGTCTACCAGGGGTGGCATAATACATGCTGCATCCCCTGAGAGGCCTCTGGTGTACCTATGCCCTGGGTATATAGTATACCATATACTAGGGACTTATAAGGGTACTCCAGAATCCAATCTGAAGTGTACCTAAAGTACATGCAATCAATTTAGAAAGAGAGCAGCTAGGCTGGGGTCCTGGATAGCAGGATCCCAGCCAGACTAAGTCAAAAACAGTGAAACATCAGCAAAAAGTGGGGGTAACTATAAGAAGCAGATCCTACTCTCCTACAAGATTACTATTCCATTCCTCCTTATACTCTAATTCTGCCCCGATGACCCTTATATACCTCACAGCCCTTCAGGCAGAAACCCTGTTATCAACACTCTCAACATGCGGTAGGGATGAACTTGATGCCCCAATCAAACAAGCAGAAGCATGAAATGTTATTAATGTATTACCTGGAGAAAAAGGTCCATGGTATAGATGGACTCCAATTGTTTTCTTAAGTACATAAAAGTAATTATTGCCTTGCCGCCTAGTGGACATCTTTAAACCCTCCCTGGAATTATGTAAACTTCACCTGATAGAAAGAGATGCTTTGGTGGTAGTGGTCGCTAAGCCAGACTTTGATGCCCTCTACAAAGTATCGTATAATAAAACCCCTGTCAATGTTGAAGTCTGACTATAACATTTGGGTAACAATGGTAGCAAACAGGTTGCTTTAAGATTTTCCATCCCTTGTCCACCCCGATAAAAGTGGGTTCACTCCCAGCCGCAGCACATCATTTAACCAAAGGAGATTGTTGTTCCATATTATGATGGCCTATCACAGGAGTATCAGGGAGCCTAGGTGTCCTCGTTGGTTATTGAAAAGATCTTTGATACACTAGAATGGGGATACCGCTATGGGATTATGTGGGCTATGAAATGTGGGCCTTGTATTACTCATTGAATACAACTACTACACGCTGATTCAACAGCCTGGGTCCTTACAGAGAGAAAGATATTTGAAGGTTGGCAAGTGCAGCGGGACACTAGACAAAGTTGCTAAAATATTTCTAATAATTCTTCTAATTGCACTAATTATAGAACCATTAACTCTTTGAATACTTCCGAAAGTAATCTGAGGGGAGTAGCAGTGCTTGAAACATCACATTTTATTTCTCTCCACACATGCGATGTGGTCCACGTGACCTATCAGAGACAACTGATGTACTTCAATATTTTGCTCAGTTTTCTGGCATAAGGGTTATTTGAAGTTAGTCTTGTTTGTTCCCCATAAAAAATTACTTGGAGTCATCTCTTCCTACCCAGAAATAAACAGTTGAGGTGGGCTATGGTCACAATTAAATACCTGGCTGTCAAGGTATAGCACGCAGATGTAGATATGTATGAGGATGACCTACGTCGAATTGTTTCATCTCTCAGGGGATGCATTGTAGTCTAGGGATGCTTCCCACTTTCCACAATGGGAAGCATTGCACTATGAAGGATGATCATGCTTCCCCACTCGTTATATTATTTTGTGAATCGTTGGTGGTTCCTCCTGTGAGCCTTTTCTGCACAATAGGGCCCCACGCCTTCACTTAATATGAAACAGTAGTAAGAATAGAGTCGTTCTGTGCTGCCTCCTGGTGAGAAAGGGCTGGAAGTTCTAAATTTCTAGCATTGTGTCTTGGCAGCACTGTTGTGTAGTTCCTACAACCTATATAGGATCTGCGTGTTTAGACAACATACACTGTAGGATTGGTGTCCAGACTGATTCTAGACACCCCCATTGGGTATGTTAGCCTTTCGTACCAGCTAGCTAGCTAGCTAGCCACTAGAAACCCCTCTTGCCAAGGAGAGAATCGTTTTTGGCAACTATCGAACATGACAACCCTGATCCCTCAGGATCGTGGAAACAGTGCGATATTTTTTGCTCAGTCACAAGTGCTCACTTTGTCTCAGAGAAATACACAGAATAAACGGTGGGGACATTTTCCAATAAGCATTTATTGAACCAACGTCATTCTAGTGTAAAATAGGTGTGCTGAAACAACCATTAGACAGGAACAGATATAAATGATTTGAAGCACTAATAAAGTAAAAGGATGGTAGATTTCTACCATCATGCTAAAACAATGAATACAGGCAAGTATATAAAATACATGATAGTAGAATGTGTACTCCTACGATGCGACCCTAACTAGATATACCTAAGTGTACCTAGAAAGTATGTAGGTGTAAAAAGGGAAGTCAGGCCGCTGCGAGCTGGAGTGTCTGCGTGCAGGAACCTCAGCGTCTTGCGTCAGTGTATCGGCATGGAAGTCTTTTTCTCCCCTGACTACCTGAGCAAGATATGGTGTTTATATACCAAAGTGGTACCCTCAGGGGTTCTACCTTGCTGTGTCATGTCGGACTTAGGATGACGGAGTAATGACCCTTGTAGCCAGTTATTATGCTGGAGATGGGAGTCCTGCTGATTTTCCAAGAATCCTCATGCATAATGGATGAGGCTAGTTTTCAGGAAAAACCCTATGTCTTGTAAGCTGTACCGTATCTAGGTAAAAGGTCAATCCCAAGAACCGTTCTGTAATGGTAGGGCGAATATAGGTGAAAGGTTAGTTGACTACCCGAGCCTATACTGGGGTACCTATATGAACATAATAGCACAACTGCTGTGCCTTGTACTATGGCTAGACCCCCAGAAGAGTAAAGTATCTAAACAGGTCGCTATTGCTACACATTATCGCAGCCTCCATATTGGATGAAAACCATGGCAAACACAAC
This sequence comes from Triturus cristatus, assembly GCF_964204655.1. Classification (NCBI taxonomy): domain Eukaryota; kingdom Metazoa; phylum Chordata; class Amphibia; order Caudata; family Salamandridae; genus Triturus; species Triturus cristatus. Next base: position 865,431,755 of record NC_140581.1, read on the forward strand.
CTGGCCCAATTAGAACAAGCATAATTGTTGGTGAAGGGGTGACTTGCTTATGTAGCGGGCATGCTGTACACTCCATGACTACCATTTTGTAACAAACGTTTTTTAGGCCTTTACGTGTAGTACGTGCAACACTCCAGAACAAAAGCATGTTTATAGCAATTGTATGAGGAACATCATACAATATTGTAGAGAATGCATGTTAGAGGAACATAACATTAACATAGTGGATTGCATTGATGTTCATCATTTTTCATTTCAGTCCTCACATGCTCCCTAAAGGATATTTCAACCTGTCCTAACACAAAGGTAAAGCCTACAGTATAGCTTCTGCTAGGTTATACCCCTCATCAGAAGATGATGATGACCAAGGACAACAAATCCTGGTGCTATATAGCATCATTGACATATGGCCTTGACCCCCCTCTGTGTCCGCTTGCACTTTTAAAAAAAAATATATATATTTTTATTGATAACTTTCAACACAAATAAACGTACATTGGCATTGAACAAATCAGTATTCAGACCATTGGTTTGTGCACAGTCATTCAGAAATCAACCTCACAGTAAATTAACATAACGGTGGTGTGGGGCCCCTCACTGGTCTCCAGTTTTACCATGTGTTTTCATAGCGGTTTTGAATCTACTATTGATCAACTGTATTCTCTCAGTCACTCAATTCTGACTCTGAGGTAGCTTGTGGGGGGTCACATATATGTCCTCTGTACGTATTCCATCCTCCCCATACCTGGGTCCACTTTTTGGGGCAGCCTCTATGTACATATACTGTTTTTTCAACAACCATTATGGTATCCATATCTCTACACCATTGGGGAAGGGCTGCCTGGATCCCCATCTTTGGTCCGCTTGCACTTTTAACAAATATACATAGGAGGCTGAAGCTTCCTCAAATTTAGTAATTTCGATTTTTACTTTGGCTGACATTTTGTCCACAGCAAAGATATGCCATAGCTTGGACCACTACATGTTTAGAGGAGGTAAGTTGGGTTGTTTTCAGAAGTGAGCTATTTTGAGCCAACTGCAAGTAGGAAATGTGTAAGGAGTTTGCCTATCTGAGCAGTCAAAGGGTATTCCATTTTATCCCCTGTGTCACCCAAAAGTAGGTTTAAGGAGTTCAGGGGGAGATAAATGGGCGTAAATACTTTAATTTGTTTTTCAACCTCATTCCAGTAATATTGAACCCGCCCACATGACCACCAAATATGGGGACATCATTACCCTATCCTCACAACCCACCCAACACTGGTGAGCAAAACATTGCATGGAGATGGGTAGGGGTCAGGTGCCAGCAAAGGATTATTTTAATATCATTCTCCTTATGCTGCATGCAGATAGATGATTTTGCTGCCCAAGACTATATATTAAGCCATAAGTTATTGTGTAAACTAAGACTCTGGCTTAGCTTTACAAGGTTTGCCTCCACACCTACTCGTGTCACAAATGAACTTAGTTCAATGCATCAGCAATTGAATGTGAAGAAGCAAGTTGTTGTAGCTCCGCACATCCCCACTCAATACTGAGTTGATATGGTGTCCGTGGTTTCTAGGTTATTAACAGTCCCTAAACAGGGATCAATGAATGCAGAGGTAATTTGGAAGCATAATTTCGTTCTTTACAATATCACACACAAGTACTGAACTAAGAATAAGACACTTTATGCTTAGAAGTGTTTATTTCAACAGTATCATCCTGTTGCTCAGCGCATCTAAAACGCCCACACAAATATTATTAAAACAGTTCTAATGCATGTTGCAAACAATGAGAATAGAATCAACATTTTTATCATGGTTAAAATGTCATCTAGCAACCTAACACCCACAAACCTATGTCAGTGTTATATCTTTTGGGGTCATGGAGTAGTGTAATGTCTGGACACAACCAATTCTGATTTGGCTGTACAATCTTGTGGGAGCGAGATCTGAATGCCAGTAGCTGATTATTGTGCCACCAAAGCCCTGCAACCACCTAAAATGTAAATATTACTCCAGGCAAGAACAGCACCCAGGAGAAAGGGGAAGTGGAGAAAACATAAGATATAGGGCCACATATATGACCCTAAATTGCATGTGCAAACGGGTTAGCGACCTGTTTATGCATGCAAAAACTAATAAGGCCATGTACATTTCCTATTTAGCGAGTCGCAATTTATTTGTAACTCGCTAAATAGGAATTGCGGCTCACTATCAGGAGGGGCATTTCAAGGGAGTCCCTTCCTAATAGCGACTCTCTACCCATGTATGAATGTTTTGCGACCGCAATTGCGGTCGCAAAACACTCGCAATTTACCGCCCTCTTCAAGACAGTGGTAATGCACTTGCAAATGGGAACCACTACCTGCCCTTAAAAAATGAAACAAAAGCGTTTCACTTTCTTTTTTAAATGCATCCTGTTTTCCTTCAAGGAAAACCGGCTGCATTAAAAAAAAAAACTGCTTTATTTAAAAGTAGTCCCAGACATGGAGGTCTGCTGAGCCCAGCAGGCCACCATCCCTGGGAGGGCCAGCCATTCCCAATGGGGTCGCAAATTGCGAGTGCCTTATGAATATTCATGAGGCATGCAGATTGCCACCCTATTGGGAATCGCAAACAGTGTCTCAGACACTGTTGTACATGGCATTTTGCGACTTGCAAATTGCGATTCGCAATCAAGCGCAATTTGCGAGTCGCAAATTGTCATGGTCGTACATCTGGTCCTGAGTCCTTGGTGTCCCTTCAATGTGACTGCGTCAGTTCTCCGAACTGCAGGTTCCTTCAGTGTTTTAGTATTGTCATGTGTCTAAAGGAATACAATTTGTTTTTAGAACCTGCACTTCTCAGGTATAAACCAAACTTTGCATGAATCTAGGTTTTTATAAATGTATGGTATGTATGTTCTTACCTATCACTTCCCATTTTCCCACTAGAATCTAGAAGCTGGTACCCTGATTATTCGACATTCCTAAGGGAATGGGACACATACGGAATATTGGTAAAGAGAGTATCTCTAAAAATCAACCACCTAGAATTTCACTGTAGAACCTATGAATTACCTAAAAATAAATAGATATTTTAGTAAATCAGGCCAGATACAAGTGAAATTTAAATCACTGCTGAAATGTCTTGCGAAAAACCATCCACAAGAGTACAGAGTGAGCAATGTTACATAGATTTCCAGAAGAGAAAAAACAGTCTTTAAATCTCAATTGCTTTGCTTCAGAAGTGTAATCACAAAATAAAAGTATTTTTCTTATTTTTCAGAGAAAATAATCACCATCCAAAGGAGTTCACGGAATCACAGCACAGTACGATGAGTATTTTATCCAAAAACATATTGTAAGCATGCACCTTACCAACTTAGTAGAGCAGTCAGCTGTTGCACCCTTTTGTCTCCGCAGGTGTCAAGAGAGATGAGGAGAAGAGATCGAGGAAATTCAGGAATCAAGGACAGGAAGGATCCAGAAGGTGGTCACATAACAGAACTGGGAGCGTTACTTTAAAAAATACAGGTAAGTTATTTTGTAACCCTTTTTTGTATTAACTGCATGCATCAAGGGATTCCTGGGTGCAGCTTTTATAATGCTGCAACCGAGAATCCCAACCGCGACTAGAATGGACTTCCAGGAGGCGGTCTAGTGTAGGGGGATGCGGTAACACTAGACTGCATCCCCTGCCTCAGCCTCTTCCTCTCGTCTAGGTACGACTGAGCTGTGTGCTCCATGACAAGTAGCATGACTTGAATCTAGAGTTACTTAGTGAAAATCAAGGCACTGCATACCTGTTTACAGCAAAACATTGTAGTTATCTGCAGTCAGGAGAAAGTGTTCCCTCAAAAGGAAAACGCACATCTGCATCAGCTTCTCTCCTCCCGGAATTGGCTCAGCACCAGTTTTCAGTGCAGAATGGGATGCTGTGGCATCACAACAGTCTGACAGTCTCTGTCAAGATCTTCTGGCAGTATCTTGTGTGATAATCAGGGGCAATGGACCTCTCCTGACAAGTGATTGATTGGCTGCTCTTTTATACTATATTTTACCTGAGATTAGAATTTTGGTCTTTCTCCTTTTCCTTTAACCTGCTCACTTCTAGAGTATTCCCTTTCACATCCAATCTTAGCTCTCCCACTTTGTTCTCTAGCTCCTCCATATGATACGTTAGTGCAGAGATGTTCTCGTCTGGTTTAGTACATGTATCCTGTATCTGTTTTTGATTTTACTTCTGATGTGGAAAAGCGTTCCTTGATCTCTAGGGACAACTGGGTCAACATCCCCTGTATTAGATCAGAGCCTTGAGTTATTAGCTGAGCCCCCTCTGGGGTTGCATTCCTTATATGGTCACATTCCTGCTGAGGACTTTCCTCAGCTAAAGAGCCTGCCTCGCTTAAGGTAGAAAATATATTTGACAATGTAATGGCAGAATCTGATGGCGAAGGGATCTGTGCCGAGGATGCTCCCTGCTTTACGATTTCCTTATTACTCTGCATGTTCAATTTAAAGTAGGACCTGAGTGATGGGGTTACCCTCGCGGGTGGCAGGTTAGATTTCTTCTTCCTCTCCTTAATGGGGGTCACCTTCCCTGACTTATCTGGCAGTTTCCTGTGTCTATGCTTACTCGGCGCTGCAGCTGGTGTGGAGGGAGTTCTTTCCCTAGGAACGTACTAGATCTTAATTTGCATCTTTTTCCTAATAGAGTCTCGCTGTCTAGTATTAAGCTAGTGGGAAGACTAGAAAACGGTTTATGTTGCACAAGGGAGTCTCCCTTTTGTGGCTGTTTCTTCCCCCACACTGCAGAGAGACTAACTCCTTAGACCTAGATCTAGACCTGAAGGCTAAGTCCTACCTTAGCTCATCCGCCTTTACCTCTATTGGATGATGGTATATGTCCAGACAACGTCGTTTCCAAGTAGCCAGGGGAACAGAACACACCTCCGTTTGAGATCAGCTCTTACCCTGTGCTCTTACTAATGAAAAACATGCATAACGTGTACAAGCCCTTCCTGAGCTGATCCACTAACAGGGAGTCAACTCGAACGAGCAAGACCGGGCTCGGCGAGACTCACCAAGCGCTCCGGCGGCTCTAAGAAGGGCAAAAGCTGGCCCACCACACATCCAGTACCAGGGGGTGAAGAGATTAAGAGAGCATACTTGAAACACCTATATGGTAAAACTCCCCATCTTGCCTTGGTGGCGATCCTTTCCTCCCCCCTTCTGCCCACTACCTGGGGCGAACCACACCTTGAAACCCCTGCAGCTTACTCGGGGGCACTCTAGGGCCACAACCTCCCAAACACGAACTGAAATGGCTCAGCATTCGTATCTCCAAACTCGCTCAATACGAAAACGACTGGATCCTTGATAGGCTGGGTAAAGGAAGTCCAGACAGTGCCCAAAGCCGTATCAGCATCCGTCTAAGGCAACCACCGATCCCCGCCGAGAGTAAAAGATGCTGCTACCGGCACCCACCAAGGTTCCAGAGCTACCCCCAACGCCTGGAATGAGCAGCACCACGCTGACCCGCCCCCGTAATCACAGCTGCGATCGCCGCCCCACGGATCTGCTGCAACAAGCTGCCCTGAGACGGCAAGCTGAAAGCTCACGCTTCCCAAGCCGTCCCAATGAAACCGGCAAAAAGCAAAAAAGAAACAATACTCTGAAAAGAGAGAACTGCAGCTGCTAACCAACCGCAGCTACATAGCACCAACGGGAGTTCAGTTTTCAGAAGAGGTTAGTGAAGCACGACCTGCGACCGGCTTCCTAGCTGGCCGCCATGTTCCCCTCCAAGCACCTGAACAGCATCTCTTAGTAGAGTGTTTGCAGGAAAGGACTTTATGGTCCAGTTGAAAGCAAATCACCGAAACGCATCGGCTTTCCTATAAACAAATAAGGTAAAAACATGCCAATTGAGACTACACTATTTATGTTATTATCTGACCTTGAGAGAGAGATAAGAAGGCACTTGTTCTAGACTGATGTCGCATCAGGTGTCTTATTGAGGTAATTTTCTGTGCATCAGGTTTCCTATCAATATCTTTGTCTGAATGACTTGACACTTTCACAAGTTCTTGGAAAGATAAGGGCAGATGACATCTGTGTCAAAGACACACATGTCAATAATTATGAAAACAGAGAAAATTGAGTCTCGGCCTGCTGAAGATGGAGTCGAGCCCTCTTGTTATTTGTGTGGCCAGCTCGGTTTCACAGAGAGACATATATGAGGGATTCAGAGACCAGTATCAGTTATTAAGCATTTCATATAGATTTGAGACCCCTTTCGTCTTTGACCCACTTTTCAGGAATGATTTGGGATAGGTGAGATATCTAAATGCTGCTTCCTTTTGCTTCTGTTTCTGGGCCCAGCGTGTTAGTCGTGTATACCTAAGGGGTTCAATTCTTGGGAGCTGCCAAAGTTGTTGGCATAATGACAAGGAATTGATCTTTGTTGTAGAGATCACCTAGTGTTGCCATGAGAGGTGTAAACCAATCTCTAAAACCTTGATCGTGCTGACCCAGTGGGTAATTGGAAGCGTTCAAGATTGTCAACAGCAGAGAAGGGAACGTAGAGACTCCCCCACCCCTTGGTAATGTCATCGAGTATCTCATGGTCATTTTTGTAGTGAATAGAAGGCTCTCTGTTCCTCATGATCTAGGTGGCTTTAAATAGGTGCGTTCTGCTTGAACCCACAGTTTCTGAATGATGTTAAGGATAGGTCAGAGTTGCGTGGCCTGAACATAAGTTTCAAAGTGAGGAAACAATAGCCCAACCTATGTAGCGGTTTAAACAGGATTTGTTCGATATCCTAGGAGCTTTCATACCACATGGAAAGGCAATTAATTTGTCTTGAATAATTTGCAGATCTGTTGGTGGTCTTAACAAAGTTGAAAAATGAAATTTATTTCCATGGCCGCTATATGCTCAAACTATGAAAATTCAATTTTACTCCAACAATAGAGATATTTAAAGAGAGTTTCCAGAAGTGATGGCATGTTAGCTTCATATAATTTTTTTGGAGAAGCTGAATCTGACCTTCCAGGTATTGTAAATGAGGTAAAGAAATTGTGATGCCATGGGTATGTGTCATGGCTATCGTTATAGACTGGAATGTTGAAATACCCAGAACTATAGACTTTGCATAATTAATAATACATTACGTGGCCTTACTGAAATCGCTAAGTTCTGATATCAAATGGGGGAGTGATAGTTCAGGTTTCACTATAAAGCATAGAATGTCATTAGCAAATAGTGCCAGTTTGTAGGTGTTGGGGTCCACATTTATTCTGTGGATAAGTGCGCCATTATTAATTTTTTGAACCGGAGGTTCAATAATAAGGGTGAATAGGGACAGTGGCAAGGGACATATCTTTCTTAGATCGCTGGATAAAGTAATAAACAAAGTTCTAAAATCATTGATTTTAAACCTAGTGGTTGGATTATGGAAATTTGACAGAATTTAAGAGGTAATGTTGTGACCCAACCCTATTTTGTCCAATATTTTTTATCATACATTTTCAACTTACCGTAACAAATTCCTTCACATCAAGTGAGGGAAGGAGCCTTTGGGACTTTGACTTAATCGCCTGCTCGGCTAGATCAAGAGGTAATAGCACGTTGTCTATTGTCTGTATATTCTTAATAAAGTCCAATTGTTCTGGGTATATCAGGGTAGGTGATACATATTCTAGTCAGTGCAATAGAATTTTACTATGAATACTTACATCAATATTAAGAAATGCTATGGGTCGATATGACCTGTAATTCTTTGTATTTTTAGTATATATTAACCAGGGCAGAACTTGTTGAGTTTTACTCCGCGGAATTCTGAAGAGTTACCTCAAAACTCTGCAAGATCCTGCAGAGTTCCACTAGCGGTGGAATTCCGGTCTGTTGCACTGATAAACAATTTGCAGTGCACTGCGGTGAGTAAGAAAGTGAGTGTACAAGACACTGTAGGTAATCAGTTCCTCTGTTATGGCATGTATGTGAAAGATGTCACTGTATGCCAGAAGTTTGTCGCTGGGAGGTCTGAATTTCAGATCATAATGCTCTCACACACCTGTTAGGGTATCATGCTTCATCATAGGGCGCTCCTCGTCGGACCGGCGCTGCAATGTCCAACGGGCCTGGTGGCTGCTTTGGCGGAGTTCTTTTGATCTGAGATCGTTTATGTGAAGGGTGTATGTGGGCAACTGGTGCTATGTGTATGATAACATGTGTAGGTGATTTAAAATAGGCTCCAGATCTAAGAATATTTTAATTCGAAAATAGAACTGAGACTAGGTAAAAACAGCGGTGCCGCCAGCAGGACGTAAGGTACCTAGGAGGCTAGTGAGTCTGTAAGAAAGTGAGTGCACATCATCAGCAGTGTCTCACACTCCCGTAGCAGTGGCAGGCACTCACGGGATGGCATATTTGAGACTTAGATACAAAGAAAAGCACCACTTAGAATACTAACAGAAATAAAACAGAGAGTCTCTTTCTACGAGCACCTATCTGTATGTGTGAGACAATTTATTGACCCCAGTCATGGAAGTGAGGCCTACTCCTTGCACTAACATTATGCATTAGCATATGCAGATGTGACAGAAATGTTACCAATCCTAGTAATACTCTTGTACTCTTTGGCACCCTTAATAATGGCAAGAATATTAAATTATTATATGGTCCAATTCAGACAATTATATCTTTTTATTTAATGTTCCCAGCTCTGACAGTGATGTGCAGCGGTCTGAAGTATAATGCAGAATCCGCTATAATGTCAAAGTATCCCCGCTCACGGTAATGTCATATAAGTGTCCACTCAAAGTCCAAGCCTAGGATGAGACAGTGTTAGATGGTTCCCACGACCCGTTCTCTATCACATGGATTCACCATCTGCCTGGCAGCTTCCAGCGCTGCCTCCTCCTCATCCTCTTCAGTGGTCACGCCTCCACGCAGTTTTCTCCTTACTGCACCTGCATCTCCTGACGGTCATGCAGCAGCTGCAGCTCACACAGACAAGCCAGACTACCTTGCAGCCATCAACACAAATGGCTGTAGTCTCCACCGGGGCTGCTGGAGAAGGCGCGTATCATTGCAGTGCTCCCTGGGGCAAGCTCCACATTTCTTAGCGGCTACCGCCAGACTACAGCCTCCCCAGTACAGGCAGCTCTGCCGCCTCAGAACTCGTGCATAACCTGTCAGCAATTCAATCATCTGAATATGGCCTTCCATTAGGTCCGCCAGACTGCAGCAACAAGTCATGCCCTTTTCCGTGCCTACGTTGGAACTGGCAACTTTGCATAAATGCACCCTCAGTACCATTTTCCTTTTTACTTTGCCTTTGAGATGTAATCCCGATCTCCTGTCCTATCATTGGAAGAGGTAGCTTTTCTTTTGCATATTTGCGACAGGCACACGAACGTTGAACCAAGGGATCGTCTATGTAGCCACGCCTTGGCACCAGGCCATTGGATGAATGAACTTTGTGTGCTGTAGAGCCGATCAATTCAAAATATGGAAAACCGAGACTCAAAATAAACAGAGCCAGCAAAATGCATGAATGGATGACTAGTCCAAAGTAGGGGTGGGCAGTAAACTCCGCTACACAGCGGTTGGTGAATTTTTTCCCGAACTCCGCAAAACTCTGTGAACTCTGCTGGCAGAGCCAAGTTTACCGCCCACCCTTAATACTAACATAAGAACTGTTTCTGATTCCATCAGTACCTCATTTTAGTATTGGGCACTGTATGCTCATTATCAGGCAAATGATTTAATGAAGTAATAGTATCCATCTGTAAGCCTTCTTTTGTTTTGGCTGCAATCAGCAAATCATCAATGTACTGTACCAGTACTGAATCATAATGTAAATTTAAGTTTTCCAAATCTTTCTTGAGTATTTGTGAAAAGATTGAGAGACTCTCTGTATAGCCTTTTGGCATTTTACACCAGACACGCACTTTATCTTTAAATTTGAAACCAAAAGGATACTGACTGTCCTCATGAAGAGGGCTAGAGAAAAATGCTTGACACAAATCAATTATCGTGACCCATTCTGCATTGGCATCACCATTATATATAGGAAGGCATACAAATGCAAGACGTTTAGGCTTAAGGTGATGAAGGGAGCAAAATCCCTTGACTTTAGCATCTCTCCCAGAGCCAATACTCCTTTTCAGGTGTTTGGTATACCGCCCCCCAGGATACACAGGAGATCTCATAGTATCCCTGGATCAGGCTTTAGCCCCTGAATTTAACAGATATGCAAATGTTTCCATATTAGGCAATTTCAATATACATCTGGATAGGGTAAATGACCCGCTGTCCATCTGCTTTTTGGAAATCTTGACATCACGAGCGAATATGTGCCCTACACGCAGGGCAGGGCAGGGCATGCCATTGATGGCATCCTGTCTAACATAATGATACATTAGAACAGCCCTGTTCAGATGACCTGAAGGGTTCATTTCCTACTCCCTTTTTCCTGGCCTTTTGTATGCCTGAAGAAAAAAGACTACATCCACAGGAACATGGGAACAGATGTTAGCATGAGCATGCTGCAGCTTGCCTGCTGCTTTGCGCACTTTACTGCACACCTTTATTTTTACAATAACTTCTATGGCAGTTTTCACATGAGAACTCATTGCTGTGTTCACTCTCTGCAGGCTCCTGGGATTTTGACTGAACATTGTGAGAAGGTTGAACAACAATGACCCTTGTTATTTTGTTCTGGCCAGGCCTTAGCCCTTAGACAAAACATACCGATACAGCTGTTGTTTGGACAACGTACTTTGGTTTTTATTAGAATACATGAATAGGTAGAACACACTTGGAGAGGGACCTTTAGAGGGAGAAGAGCGAGACATCACCTATGATGTAGATCTACCATCTATAGGCTAAGGTATGGGGTCTGCTGACAAAGCCCAGAGATATTCTAATATATAATAATGCTGCTTCTTAGCAAGGGGAGGGAGGTTAGGCTCTTTTCATTATGACATCCCCTTTCATGATACATGGACTAGCTGCTGTGTTGACTGTATTTGTACTATGCATTTTTCTGCTTGTTGTGGCACGGATACTGCATGTTAGGGCACGTTAGTTAAAATAAATATTTAAACTGTTTGTGTCTGTCAGATCTTATTGTGGACAAGTACAAGAGTGAGATCGAAAGGGTGTGTCTGTTTACCATGATTCCTGAGAGATCTGGGAGTGTTGTGTCCTGAGGTATCTATTCATTTGTTTCTCTGTGAGTGAGTTGGAGAGCAAATGAGACACTATAGCTAGTCGGTCATGGGCTCATGGGTACTAAGGTGTAGAATGACTCAGTCCCTTTACACCATGGTCCTATAAGCCTATGCATAGTTCTGTTTTTGTACACAATCCCTGCAACAATGTTGGAACAAGGTGTCTGTACCTGATCTCAGGAGAATCCTGATTGAGTCTAAACCAGTTCTCTCGGACACGGTCGTAGAGGGCGATAGCGCTATTTAGACTTGGCTCACAAAGGCAGGCAATTCAGTGGCTCCAATGATGGCTGCTCAGAAAGGAGCTACAACCAGTTCAGCCCAATGGTTTTCTCAGGAGTTAGTCCTCTCGAGAGAGCATCATGCAAAAATGGGAAAGGGCATGGTGTCGCTACTATCGAGAAGTAGACAAACTTTGCTTCAAGTTGGCCATCAATACATATCATAAAAATATAAAACAGGCTTGTTGCTCTTTTTATTTCCAGTTTATCAAAGAGGTAGATAACATTGGAAAGGAAATCTTCAAAACCGTCTCTAGCTTCATGGGCCCATAACCTAGAGCCGCACCACCAGATACCAATCAAGTACTATGCTCCAGACTCTGACTTTTTTGAGGATAAGGTCTCTAAAATTCAGACTAACCTGGTGGGTGTCAACAACTTGGTTCATGCTCCAGGGCATGGAGACATAGCAGGGCCTATGGCAGAATTTAAGCTGATGTCTTTCTGTGCACCCACCACTGAAGAACTGAAGGTGCAGTTCACGAACTGCAGATGTGAGTCGCCTGATGACACTAAGCCACGACCTATCCTGAAGGCTATCGCCGGCATTATTGTCCCCCATACCAGGAGTTATTCTCTATCTCCCTCCATTCTGGCATTATACCAGATACCTGGAAAAGGGCAAACGTAATTCCCCTGCTCTAAAAAGCAAATGCTGACCCTGAAATATTAGCGATCTTCAGACCGGTCTCTCTTCTCCCAGCAGCCACCAAGGTTCTGGAAAAGGTGGTAAACTGCCAGCTCACAAACTTTCTGGCGGAAAACAAGTTGTTACGCCAGTCCCAATCTAGTTTCAGAGCACATCACAGCACTGAGATGGCATTACTGGAGGTCACTAAATCCATTAGGACCAGACGGGAATCAGGACTCAGTGTCAGTCTGGTGCTGTTAGACCTGTCAGCAGCATTTGACACGGCAGGCCACAACATCTTGCTGCATAGGTTAGAACACCTGGAGGTGACGGGATCAGCCTTAGGGTGGCTGTGCTACTTTCTTGAGAAGCAAAAGCAGGTAGTCTGGATGAAGCCCGTAACCTTCAGAGCCAAATCATTGAAATGGGAAGGTGAGTGTGGGGGGGGGGGGGGGGGGGTCAGGGCTCCTCCCTGAAACCTACTCTTTTCAACATATATATGACGCCATTAGCATTTTTGGTCGAATCGTTCGGCATTAAGGTCATATCATACACAGACAATATACAGCTCCTGCTCACCTATGACGGGGACTCAGCAAGCGCAAAAGAAACATTTGCTTGAAAGGTGCTAGTTCATTGGCTCAGGTCTAACAAATTACTCTGCAACCCAAAGAAAACTGAGATCATGTTGTTTGGGTTGAACCCTCTTCCTGGGTGGACAGAAGCCTGGCCCAACAGCGTCCCCCTCCGCCCCCCTCTCCAACACCAGTGGACAGAAATCCGGACGTTATGTTTGACTCTCAACTCTCCTTCAGTGCCCTGGTATCGGCAGTAGTTAAATCATGCTTCTGGATTTTTCGCATGCTCAGGAAATTCCTGAGCTTCCTGCCTCATGAATCATAGGTCACTGTGGTCAGGGTGGTGATTCTATCTAGGCTGGACTATTTTAGCGTTTTGTACCTAGTTCTCCCAAAATATTTAGTTCAGCATCTGCAAGTGGTCCACAACAAGGCGGTCCGCCTAATCTATAAGTTACCCAAATACTCTTCAGTATCTCTGGTTTGAGAAAAACGACATTGGTTACAAGTCCGCAAGAACATCATGTTCAAAACACTGACATTGACCCATCAAGTCCTCCACAACAATGGTCCCGCTTACTTGAATGAGAGGATCAAGAAGTATAGACCATGCAGGTGGCTGTGTTCCAGTAACGCTGGCTTGCTAACAGTACCCCGTTTTATAAAACAATGGCGAGGGGAATCCTCTTTCACGGTCAGAGCAGCTAGCATGTGGAATCAGATGACCGGTCATCTGAGATCTATCACTGAGGAAACTAGGTTTAAAAAAGAGTTGAAAACGTATCTATTCAAACTGTAGGGACCGGAGGGTACCCAAAGAACCATGCTATTCTTTCACCATCTATGGATGCCAAGTGACAGGACACTCTCTGAGTAGCCGAGCGCTATATAGGAACTATTCATTCATTCAGTAGCTGGAATTTCAAACAAAATGACTGCTGCATTCGGCACCATGGGAAAACACAGAATCACTATTCTATTTATTTTGCACAAATCTTGTATAGGACTTCATTAACCACTTGGGTTCTTCAAGCACATGATAGGTGAATTACATCGCCTTCCTAAGATTTTTTTTTAAATGCCATGCTTGATCAGTTTATCAATGACAGGTGTGATCCCCTCCTCAGATTCATAAAAAGCCTATAGTGAGGAGTGTGGGATACACTGCATTTGATTTTACATTGATCTGCACTGGCTCTGCACTTTTTATCACCCCAATTCCTTTTCCTGTAAAATCCCAAAACTTCTTATTCACAGAGTGCCTTAAATCAGGAGGTAAATCCTCTGTTATGCGAACTGCAAACAATTTAACCTTTGTCTCTTGTGATTTTATTTTAATGTCCATGTCTTCATGCTTTTTTAATACCAACATCATCTGATGCTTAGTAAATTATGCAATTTAACTTGCACAAAAGATCATGACCCAACAAATTCACTGGACTTGCTTCACTAATTATGAACTCATAATTATTAACACTTGAACCAATTTTAACTGGGACATTTGCTGGCAACTCATTAATCATATGTAAGAAATAGCATAAGAAATAGCAATGCTCTGGCATCACATTGTTGGTATGTCGTGCATGCTTCTGTAAATGTGTAATGTGTTTAACTATGTAAAGTCTTTCTTTTTTCATAAGAAAAATTGAAAAACTAACATGCCACTTGTTTATTTGAAATGCCTACAACTCCTGAGAGTTGCAGGTTAGGAACTTCCACCGTGGATCTGGTAGTACCCATTCAATTAAGAATGATGCATGTTCCCCTTGAACTGCCTTGCATTCTTCATGTTCAATACAGTGGTCAGTAGGGCTGGAACCATTGACTGCATTACCCCATTCTTCACCTTCTAGTTCTTATTCTGCTGCATTTGAGGAACCATTTATGACTCATTTTGAAATCTATTTATATTAAATCTGCAAGTTTGTTACCAGTGACCTTCCTTACCTCAAATATGAGATGGTTCATTCTCACCTATGCATTGTTATTTGCATTGCTTGTTTTAAAATTGTTAGTAAGTCTTCTACCTCCGCCACGAGGACCACTACTTCCATCTTTCACAAATTGCAAACCCTCTGGTAATGGTTCTTGAAAAACTGTCTTCTGAAATATTAACTTTTGAAAAATTGGTACTGCAAGAGATAAAGCAACTTAAATATTCACACGAATATGGACATTACAATCTTTCTTTACAAGAAAAACATGCCATACTCCGTCAAACAAATAATCATGAACTGATGATCATGCCAGCGGATAATGGTAGGGGCATTGTCATCGTGGACCAAACCAAATATCATTATGAAATAATGTGTCAACTTTCCATTACTGATTTCTATTGTACTCTTCCTGGTGACCCACTAAAACATGTTCATGATCACTTTCAAAAGACTACCATAACTATCCGAGATTTGGGCAACATTTCAAAGAAGGAATACTAGTTTCTTAAGAACAACAGTCCAAAAACATCAGTACTCTACACATTGCCTAAAATTCACAAAAATAGCACTTACCCTCTGGACTGCCCGATTGTTTCCAGTTGTGGGTAAATTTTAGAACCCCTGGACAAATATGTTGATACCTCTATCAAGGACTTTGTACCCTTGGTGAATACCTATATCAGAGATACTATGAAGCTTCTTTGTATCATTGAAAGCATGGGTTTTGATTCAAACATATTGGTGGGAAAAGATATGATATAGAATTTCTCTATGCAAATATTCCTCAACAAGATGGTATTGCTATTATCATGAAGTTACTGGATATGAGACCACGACCCACTAGAGTACCAAATAATTTTATTTTTGAACTTCTGGAAATAGCACTCAAATAAAACTACTTTTTGTACAATGATAGCTTCTACTTAAAAAAGAAGGGGATTGCAATGGGGGCTGATTTGCCCCCAGTTTGGCTATTTTTTATGAAGGTGATTTTGAGAGTTCAGTTGTGCTTACACCGAACAACCCTTTTTTCAACAACATCTGTTTGTGGAAACGGTACATTGACAAAGTCTTGCTAAACTGGAGAGGTAATACCGAATCACTCTCACGCTTCATGAACTGGCTAAATACCGAACATTCCCAACTTACATTTACTTTTGATGCCAAAACAAAAGACTTACCTTTTCTTGACTTGACGATTCATGTTTATGAGGGCAAAATGGGTACATCACTGTATCATAAACCAACTGACGGAAACACGCTCTTAAAGTGCTCCAATAATCATCCTAGGGTTTTTTGTGATGGTTGATGTTCTGACAATTTCTATGGATCAGTAAAAACTGTAAGTGGAGCAGGGACTATTTCCGGGAAGCAGAGGTCCTTGCTAATAAATGACTTGATAGGGGCTACCACAAATGTTTGATATCTCGATCCTTAAAAGGGCTTGGTATTACCCCAGGGAGTCATTATTGACCCATAAATAGAAAGAGAGCAATTCTCTCCTTCCTTGTGTAACTACATTTTGTCTATCTAGTAACAAAATCAGCAAGTTTATTAAAAAGAACTGGACAATTCTCAGATTTCACCATCTATTTTCTGAACCCTCACTCTTTTCTTAACAAAGGGGAGACAACCTGGGAGACCATTTAGTCCATGCCATTACTTGGACTCAGAAGGACAGATCAGATAACACCATGATGACTTCCAGTTGGGGTTTACCTCAGGTTACATGACATTACAAATGCTAAAACTGTTCATTATGTCCCTAAACGTTTAACACAAAATAATTTAAACATGGTAACATTTACAAATTGTAGGTCCACTGAAGTGGTATATGTCATTTGGTGTCCCTGTGGCCTTTTATACATTGGCCAAACTACCCAAATGATTGAAGCGTGTATTATACAACACAATTCGCATTTGCTGCAAAACTGACAACGCCCCTTGGTATCTCATTTCATTTCACAAAATCACACTGAGAGTGATCTTGTATGGCAAATCATTGAACAACCACGCCTCCTAGTACGGGGTGGTGACTTATTACAAATACATTTTTTTTTTATTGTTGAAATTTTTATTTGTAATTATCAAGCAGATACAGGACACATCTATCTCCCCTCTCACACCTGGAGAATTGGATAGATCAGAGAGGGTCAAATAACAGATGCAGTGCCTTCATACATTGAAACTATCATGCAATATGTGTTGTCAGTCCAGCAAAGTAAATGACATCTTAGCGTCCATGCGGCCCAACAAGGGCGTAAGGATAGTCTTGACAGGCATAGCCCATTCTGCATTGTTAGAGTCCGTGGTACTGTAGTGCAAAGTAAACGTGAGAAAAAAGCATGTTTAAAGGACAGAAAAAGAGGGGCTAGAGAAGGGAGGGGGGTCTCTCTGGCCGTGGAGTAGGGAGGGATCAACAGTTTTATCGTGCCGTGTAGGGGCGTTCATCTTGCGCATGCTTAGCCAGTGTTTACTCTGCCTGGTTAGGCGGCAGAGCAGCGAGGTAGCTCTGCAGCGGTTCCCAAATATTTTTAAGGTGCGCCTGCACAGGCATTAATTCCCAGAACTCTGACAGCTGATTATGGCAAAACGCTGCGTCTCTAAGCCAGTCTGCCATCCAGGGTTTATGCCTGCGGACCCAGCACATCACCACTCTCCTTTTAGCAAGCATTAGAAGCATACCTGTCAGCTTCCGGTTTTCAGATGGTACATTGCGCACATACCACCAGCAGAGCACCCAGCGTGGACCGATCACTTCTGTGTCCCGCCCCTTCCTCCAGTTCTTCAAATACATTCCCCCGATACGACATGACTCCAGGACACTCCCACACCAAATGTAGGAAGGAAGCGTCTGGCGCCCCACAACGCATGCAACAAGTATCCTCACTCAGACCTACACTATGCAGCCAAACGGTGGTCCTATAAAGCCTGTGAATTAATTTGAAGTGAATCAGTCGCAATCTGTAATTGGGTGGCAGCTCACTGGCCTGCGAGCAGCAATATTCCCACACTCCCTCGTCAAAGGGGGCTTCCAGGCATTCCTCTAATTTACGCTGTGCCGGTGGGGTGCTCATCGGAGACGCTGCATACCGGAGTACAGGCGAGTAATGAGTTTTTGATGTGACAGGTTGCTTAGAAAGTACTCTAGGACTTTGAATGTCGGTGGTGCTATCGGGAATGAATCATAAGTTGCACGCAGTGCAGCTCTGAGGTGAAAATAAGTGAGTCTATCCATCCACCCCGTGTGGACCTCCCCTAGTGCCTCATCCAAGCATTTAAACACGCCATCAGGAAATGCACTTCCTAGCGTGTGTAGCTGTAACTTCCGCAGTCGTCAGCAGACTCCTGCGTCGCCGTGAAGGGGAATGGTGGGTGCCGAACGAGTGGCACGGAGGGTGCATACATAATATCTAACCATGCCCTACATGGTAGCTCCTGCCATGCCCAAACTGTACAACCCACAGGATTGATTCCAGGCCGGGGCCGGTGTTGTCGCCGGAACAGCACCATATGCAATGGAACCAGCTCCGCCTGGTCACTCTCTGGGGCTGTGTGCGCCATGAACTGGGTTGGTTAGACCCAATGAAACCAGAATTGGGCCTGCGCGCAGTTGTAGTACAGTTCCATGTCCGGGGCACCCAGCCCTCCCTGCTCGAATGGAAGGGTGTGTGTCTCTCATGCAATTCGCGGCTGTCCGCCCGCCCAGACAAGGAATATCAGATTCGATCAAAGTCTTTTCTTGAACTCCGTGATGAGGGGAAATGGGAGGTTAATAGAAGCATATAAAACTTGGGCAACACCACCATCTTTGCTATAGCAATCCGGCCTGCCAGAGATAACGGAAGTGGACTCCAACAGTGCAGCCGCCTCTCGAACCATTCCATCAATTTGCCATAATTGTATCGCCAGAGCACTTCAGGGTCCCGACTGATCCAGACGCTCAGATATTTCACTGGGAAATCTGCCCACTTGAGTGAGAACTCCGATTGGAACTCGTCAGTGACTGCAGTCAGCGGGAAGATCATGGACTTCTCCCAGTAGATCATAACGCCCGAGAGACCACCAAGCCTAGTGATTTCAAAGATGAGTGGGTCCCGGTTTGCTGCCGGATGATTGACATCATACGCATATAGTGACACTAAGACCACCTGTGGCGTGAAATTGAGGAAGAGGTGCGCGTGGTGTCCTGCACCCTGGCAGCATGTGGCTCCATGGCCACGGCGAACTGGAGAGGTGACAACGGGCAGCCCTGCCGCATGCCATGCGCCACTTTGATAGGAAAGGGGGAGATCTCTCCAGTTATTCGCAGTCTCATAGTCGGAGACGTATACAGAAGAGCAATCTTTTGTAGGAAGAACGGACTCAAGTCGATATGGGCGATCAGTTTAAAGAGATAAGGCCACTCCAGGGTGTCAAATGCCTTAGTGGCACCTCGGAAGATGGCAGCCGCTGGGAGAGAGGGATCGATCTCTTGCATGGTGGCCAAAAGGGTTCAGAGATTATGGGACATGCTCCTGCCGGGGACAAAGCCACACTGGTTCGATCTAAACACCATGGGGAGCAGGAGGAGTAGCCAGGAAGCAAGCAGTTTGACAAGTATTTTATTATCAAGATTGATCATGGACAGCGGCCTGCAAGAGTCGCACCGCAGGGGATTCTTGTCCCTGTTCCAGTGCCTCCTCTTACATGTTGATGAGATGGGGCACAAGGAGAGGCACAAACTTCTTGTAGAATGCGGACGTGAGTCCTTCCAGACCAAGAGCCTTGTCCCCGGGCATCGCTCGGATCACCCCAATCACCTCCTCCTCAGAAAATGGCTCGTCCAGGTACTTACGATGATTATCCCTAAGCCAGACCAATTTGAGTTAGTTGAAGAAAGAGATCAGATAGGGGTGCGCCTCTTATTGGCATGCTACGTACAATGAGGAATAAAAGGCCATCATTTCGGTTTGTACTGCCTTCGCCGGTTCGCAACTCACTGATATAGTCATTTGCCCATGGCTTTTTGAGAAGTCCCGCTAGGGTCTTCCCAGTTCGGTCTTCTTCGCCGTACTGGCGGGCTCGGGCGCCTTACCCAAATATAGTGTCTCTTTATGTGCTGCTTCTTCAAATTCGGCCATCTTGGCCCTGATTTGGCTGAGGATTGTTAGCTGATTGGAGGCGAAGTACTCGGATTCAAGTTCCCATATCTCCCTTTCTAGGCGCCTACGGTTGCCACTTAGAGCTCACAGAACCCCTGCCTGCTTGGCAATGCACTTGCCTCTGATGACGTTCTTGAAGGCAAAAACCAAAGGAAATGATGGACGGAGTGTTGAACATTGCAAGCACTCACCCCCAGTCAACTGATCTGGGTTTAATCCATCACCGTTCTTTAGCCCACTCTGCCACCCCAGTTCAGACATGGCCATATGCAAATCAGTCTGACCCTGTGCCTCATGGGAACAGTCCAGCCCGAACTGCCAAGCCATGTCTTCCCTGGACCGGAAACAAGCTTCCTAGGACCGGTTTCTGGCATTTCAGCCGTCTTCAGCCAGGCTTGCTTGAATCCAGTGGCAAAGTGAGCAAGGGACTCACGTCTGAGCATACCCTGCCAACTTATGGCGAACAAAGCAAAAACCAAAGGAAATGATGGACGGAGTGTTGAACATTGCAAGCACTCACCCCCAGTCAACTGATCTGGGTTTAATCCATCACCGTTCTTTAGCCCACTCTGCCACCCCAGTTCAGACATGGCCATATGCAAATCAGTCTGACCCTGTGCCTCATGGGAACAGTCCAGCCCGAACTGCCAAGCCATGTCTTCCCTGGACCGGAAACAAGCTTCCTAGGACCGGTTTCTGGCATTTCAGCCGTCTTCAGCCAGGCTTGCTTGAATCCAGTGGCAAAGTGAGCAAGGGACTCACGTCTGAGCATACCCTGCCAACTTATGGCGTTCTTGAAGGCCTCCCATAGCGTAGATGGGGATTCTATTGATCCAGTGTTCATCTCGAAGTATTCAGAGATTGCGGATCTTATCTCTTCCCAGAAGACCTGATCTCGGAGAGCCCCAGCCGGGAGCCTCCAAGTGAACGCCATACTAGGAGCATCGGGCAGCGTGAATTCCAGTAGGGCCGGCGCGTGATCCGAGAGAGACCTAGCTAGATGAGTGTTGTTGCATACCCAAGTGTCCACATCGTGCGACGTTAACCAGTAATTGATTCTGGACCACACAGGTCCAGCGGTCGATACACAGGTGTCTTCCCCGCTTTGGGGATGTCAGCGGCACCAGAGATCCACCAAATCATGATCCTCCATGAGGACCTGTAGCTGTTCGGCTGCTCTAGGATGAGGTCTACGGGATCTGCTTGATCTGTCCTTGTCCGTATCAAGAACCACATTAAAATCTCCCCCCCCATAGTGTCGCGCCCGGGCCCAGGAATTCTGCCAGTTGTCAGACCTCGGCAAAGAAAGAGGGATCATCTGGTTTGGGTCCATACACCGATATGAGCCTGACCGGACGTCCACCAAACACCCCCGCTGCTACAACATAGCACCCATGGGGGTCGCATATCACAGCTCTCATGTGCCATGGGAACCCCTTCCTCAGAATTATGGCTGTGCCTCTAGCGTAGTTAGAGTACCCGGCTATGAACCGTTCCCCCATCCAACCCGCGTGCAGACGCGTGCAGCTAGTGTTTGTTAAGTGCAGCTCTTATAAAAAACCAATGTCTACCCCATGGCAGTTGAGGTATGCCGCTACCAGTTGCATCTTTCTACAGTCGTTCAATCCACGCACATTCGTAATTACCGCTTTCAGAGTTGTTACACTTATAGCAGTCACACTCCGCGCGCATCTTCAGAGATCGGCGTATGTGGGCAGCTGGTCATACGCATCAATTGCAAATACGAGGCCAGAGAGGGGGACCAGGGAGGGTAAGATGAGGGAGGGGCAAATGAAAAAGAAGAACAATGCAGCTTGCTTAGCTCGCCCAATACCCAAACTACCCACCCTCCACCCACTACAGCCGCCCAACATGGCTGAAAAGCATCCCCTCTACCCCAAGTAGGCCACGAGACGCCAACAGCTAAGAGCAACATGGGACTCATACCAGAGGTTGTCGTCAGGGGGCATGGTGTTTCCCAGCAATTGAGTGCTGGGTGGCTGGATGAAAGGCACCCATGCTGGGTAAATACTCATCAGAACGGGCAACCATGATCAGCTCCTGTACGACTCATGTGCCGGGTCGGTATCACTCGTAAAGGGGCATAGAAGAGAGTCCAGCCCTTCCGGGCATTGAAAGTCCCCCAGTTCAGCATGCCACCTGGGCCTCGAACACAGTCTCAATCATTTTCGCAGAGAGGGTACTCTGCCACCGAGTCCATTTCCTTGGAGGCTGCCGGCTTAGAGTGCTTAAGACTGGATGCAAACTGGCAGGGGTGAGTGAAGAAAGAGGTCTTGCCGGAGTGAAAGATGCGAAGCTTCGCTGGATATAGCAACAAATACTTAATGTCCTGTTGCTGCAGCAGTCTCTTAACCGGCACAAATTCACGTTGAGCGGCCTGGACAGATAAAGTAAAGTCAGGGGAAAAGGAGACCACGTTGCCTTGATACCTGGTTTACTTTAAGTCACGGGCCTTGCGTAGCACCACGTCGCGGTCCCTGTAATTTAACAATCTTACAATAATTGGCCCGGCTGGAGCTCCCGGAGGTGGTTTCGGGCCAAGGGATCTGTGAGCACGCTCGACGGGTGCACGCGAAGACGGAGAATGAACAGAGCGTACTCGCTGAGGTAAGAACGCTCGCTACAAAGTAGAGAATGAGTAGCGTGGGTGGATTTAACGGGGGAAACAGATCTACACTCAAGATTTAAACTTAAATATAATTATTTTATTGCCAGGTTCTGATAATTACAGTACGAATTGAAAACCCGATCTAACTTTGAAGGAAGATCCACCTGAATAGAGAGGAGCGCGACGATTTCAATTTACATAGTAAAGGTAAGATTCGGGTCCGTCTTGCAATGAGGTCCAGCTGATATTATCAATATGGAATGAGATAAAACGTAATCTTAATGGCAATAAACTTCTATCAATTTAGGATTAATCGGCAGACAGAAGATAGGAATAGTGAAGTTAAGAAGCAGTATCTGAATATCAGCCGGGATGGAAGTAGAACCGGCGGTGAGGTGAATGACTCACTCACTAGGACTATTATGGAATTTAAACATGTTACCAGCATAAACTCGCTATATTGACGAAAAAATCCTATTGTATTCCCTCTTTTCAGAACGCGCAAGAATCTATTTAATTGCGGACAGGTAGTACATGGCTCTATACGCATTTTTTTACCCTCAACATGAGATATAGGAGCACTAGTATAAACATGAATTTTCACCTAGAACAATAGAAATTGGTGGTGCGAAATTTTTGGTTTTGCACCCTCTAGTCTCCCAACACTGATGCACGGAAATTCATTTGCACATTGTATTGTAACATATTAATGAGGAACAATTTTACTTTGGTTTTATTAATGGAAGATATCATTCACAGGATATAGTGTATTAGTGCATACAACCCTGACACCACCAAATGATCGACACCCTGGTGGCCAGTGGTGGCCCTGGTTTGTATCCGTTCTACTGTGCCTTCTCTGCCTGTCCACTCCTCCTCTGTGCCCCCCTTCCCCCCGCTCGCCGCTCTGTTCTGTGCCCCATTACCTGATTCTGTGCCTCGTTTTTCTCAGCTGTTGCCCCCTTTTGATTCTGTGACCCGCTCTTCTCTGCTGCTGCCCCCTTGATTCTGTGCCCCGTTTTTCTCTGCTGTCGTCCCATTGCTTGATTCTGTGCCCCGTTACCTGATTCTGTGCCCCGTTTTTCTCTGCTGCTGCCCCCTTTTGATTCTGTGCCCTGCTCTTCTCTGCTGCTGCCCCATTTGATTCTGTGCCCCGTTTTTCTCTGCTGTTGCCCCATTGCTTGATTCTGTGCCCCGTTTTTCTCTGCTGTCGCCCCATTGCTTGATTCTGTGCCCCGTAACCTAATTCTGTGCCCCGTTTTTCTCTGCTGTTGCCCCATTGCTTGATTCTGTGCCCCGTTTTTCTCTGCTGTCGCCCCATTGCTTGATGCTGTGCCCCGTTACCTGATTCTGTGCCCCGTTTTTCTCTGTTGTTGCCCCCTTTTGATTCTGTGCCCGCTCTTCTCTGCTGCTGCCCCCCCTGATTCTGTGCCCCGCTGCTGACTTCCATGCCCTCCTGATCCCTGCCCCTGCGTTTCCTTCCCGAAATCGCCCCGCTCCGCTCCCCTGCCCCCGCCGCTGCTTCCCCTGTGACCCCGCCCCCTCTGTGCCCCGTTTTTCTCTGCTGTCGTCCCATTGCTTGATTCTGTGCCCCGTTACCTGATTCTGTTCCCCGTTTTTCTCTGCTGTTGCCCCCTTTTGATTCTGTGCCCTGCTCTTCTCTGCTGCTGCCCCATTTGATTCTGTGCCCCATTGCTTGATTCTGTGCCCCGTTTTTCTCTGCTGTCGCCCCATTGCTTGATTCTGTGCCCCGTTACCTGATTCTGTGCCCCGTTTTTCTCTGCTGTTGCCCTATTGCTTGAGTCTGTGCCCCATTTTTCTCTGCTGTCGCCTCATTGCTTGATTCTGTGCCCCGTTACCTGATTCTGTGCCCCGTTTTTCTCTGTTGGTGCCCCCTTTTGATTCTGTGCCCCGCTCTTCTCTGCTGCTGCCCCCCCTGATTCTGTGCCCCGCTGCTGACTTCCATACCCTCCTGATCCCTGCCCCTGCCTGTTTCCTTCCCGAAATCGCCCCGCTCCGCTCCCCTGCCCCCGCCGCTGCTTCCCCTGTGACCCCGCCCCATCCGCGCCCATTCGCTGCCCCTGCTAACACACCTCCCGCCTCCCAGCTGCTCCTCCCTCCCCTCCTCCCCATATATGGCGGCCGCTGTGCAAGCCCGTTTGCACCCGTCCACCACTGGAACGTGCCCAGCGCCAGAACCCCTGCCCCCCGCAGCAGCCATGAAGACCGCCGGCGCTACGCCGTCAACACCCTCGTCGCTCTCAACCCAGGAAGGACCCACACCTGCTGCAAGGCTGCCCCGAAGCGCACCCACGGTCCCTTCACCTGCCTAAACTGCAGCTTCTCCTGCCTCGAAAGCGCCGAGATGCCTGCCACGACGGAACCCAGCCAGCTTAGCTGCATCCTGATCAACACCCGCTCCGCACACAAACACGCCGTCGAACTCTGGGACCTACTCGACACCGCATCCCCGGACGTCACCTTCCTGACCGAGACCTGGATGAATGAAGCCTCCTTGCCAGACATCGCCATAGCCATCCCCGACGGATACAAGATCACCCGCAGAGACCGCACCAACAGGGCCGGAGGAGGAATCGCCATCGTCCACAAAAACACCATCAGGGTCTCAACAAACACCAACAACACCCTCAGCACCGCCGAACACATGCACTTCCAGATCCACACGGACCCCAAGACCACCCTAAGAGGCACCCTCATCTACAGACCGCCAGGACCCCGCCCTCAATTCTGTGACTCCATCACCGACCTCATCAGCATGCACGCGCTGACCTCCATCGACTACATCCTCCTCGGAGACCTGAACTATCATCTGGAGAACAACAACGACAACAACTCCTCTACCCTCATCGACAACCTCGCTAACCTCGGACTGAAACAGCTCGTCACGACGCCGACCCACATCGCCGGTCACACGCTTGATGCCATCTTCTCCTCAAACCCCCACGTCACCTTCAGCCACGCCGCCGAACTCACCTGGACAGACCACCACTGCATCCACTTCTCCTTCTGAAAACCCCTCACACACCACCGCGCCCTTCAGACCCCCCGCCGCTGTTGGGGCAAAGTCACTGAAGAACAACTACAGACAAGCCTGGCACTCAACCCCCCGACCAACCCCACCAACCCCGATGATGGTGCACTCACCCTCGAACGCTGGATGAACGACTGCGCCAACCCCATAGCCCCGCTGAAAAAAATCCACCAACAGAGACACCAGCAAAAGAGTCAGCTGGTTCACCCCGGAACTCCTCGACTCAAAGCGCACCTGACGGAAATTGGAGAACATATGGCACAATGACAAGACGCCGGACAGCTGCGTCGCCCACAAAGACGCCATCCGCAACCACCACCACCCCATCAGGACCGCTAAAAAAGGACCTACTTCACAGACCGCCTTGACAACAACGCACACAACAGCAAGGAACTCTTCACCATCGTGAAGGAACTCTCCAACCCCAGCTCCAGCGCCAATGACATCCTGCCATCGCAAGCCCTATGCGACTCCCTCGCCACCTTCTTTCACCGGAAAATCACCGACATCCATGACAGCTTCAAACCCCGGATGACCCCTGCAGACCTCGCCGCACCGGACCCACCACACCCTACCGCCCACCACACCCTGACAAACTGGGCCAACATGAGCATCGAGACACAATCAAGACCATGAGCACAATCCACTCCGGGTCCCCGTCTGACCCTCTCCCACACCACATCTTCAACAAAGCCAGCAATTCCATCGCACCCCACCTGCACAAAATCATCAACCTCTCCTTCGAGACCGCTACCTTCCCTGAGAACTGGAAGCATGCAGAGATCAACGCCCTACTGAAGAAACCCAAGGCGGATCCGAGCGACCTCAAGAACTTCCGACCCATCTCCCTGCTTTCGTTCCCAGCAAAGTTCATCGAGAAGATAGTTAACACCCAGCTCACCCGTCACCTCGAAGACAACAACATCCTGGACCCCTCCCAATCAGGATTCCGCAGCAACCACGGCACCGAGACCACCCTCATCGCCGCCACAGACGACATCAGGATCCTTCTTGACAATGGCGAGACAGCGGCCCTCATCCTCCTGGATCTCTCCGCCGCCTTCGACACCGTCTGCCACCGCACACTACGCACGCGACTCTAAGACGCAGGGATCCGGGAGAAGGCCCTGGACTGGACCACCTCCTTTCTCTCAGGCAGAACTCAGAGAGTCCGCCTCCCCCCGTTCCGGTCCGAGGCCTCCGAGATCATCTGCGGCATCCCACAAGTATCTTCCCTCAGCCCGACGCTGTTCTACGTCTACATGGCACCACTAGCACGCATTGCCCGACAGCACGACCTCAATATAATCTCCTACGCCGACGACACTCAGCGGATCCTCTCCCTCACCAAGGACCCTCTCACCGCCAAAACCAACCTCCACCAGGGAATGAAGGCAGTCGCCGACTGGATGAAGGAAAGCCGACTCAAGCTGAATTCAGACAAGATGGAGATCCTCATCCTCGGGTCCAACCCCTCAGCATGGGACGACTCATGGTGGCCCGCATCACTGGGAACCCCCCCGGCCCCCACCGACCACGCACGCAACCTGGGAGTCATCCTCGACTCGAAACTCACCATGACCAAACAAGTCAACGCTATCTCCTCTACCTGCTTCAACACCCTCCGCATGCTCCGCAAGATCTACAAATGGATCCCGACAAACACAAGGAAAACAGTCACCAAGGCCCTAGTCAGCAGCAGACTTGACTACGGGAACGCCCTCTACGCCGGAGCCTCGTCCAAGCTCATCAACAGACTGCAAAAAATCCAGAACGCCTCTGCACGCCTGATCCACGACGTCCCGCGCCGCAACCACATCACCCCCCACCTGAGGAACCTGCACTGGCTCCCCGTCAACAGGAGAATCTCCTTCAAGCTCCTGATCCACGCACACAAGGCCCTCCACAAGACCGAACCAGCCTATCTCAACAGTCGACTCTCCTTCTACGTACCCAACTCCGCTCTGCTGACCACGCCCTGGCCACGGTCCCACGCATCCATAGAACCACTTCCGGAGGCAGGTCCTTCTCCCACCGTGCCGCCAAGATTTGGAACACCCTCCCCCTCTACCTACGACAAACCAAAGACCTGCTGACCTTCAGGAGACAACTCAAGACCTGGCTCTACGACCAAAAGCAGCAGCATCCTCCCTCCCCCCCCCCCCCCCCCCCCCAGCGCCTTGAAACCCTTACGGGTAAGTAGTGCGCTTTACAAATTAAATGATTGATTGATTGATTGACACTATAAGGTGATTACAGCTCATTTTGAAATACTCTTTGACTTTAAATCAGTTGGCATTTCAATCAAAATCTGTTTAGTTGGGCAGTCACATTAAGTTCACTGTGGTGTGAAATTGGTGTTTGACACACTATATGCACCTTCAGAGGTGTGTTGGATTGACTGATCCCGTCTATATAATTATTCTCTTGTAGCCCTGAAGAAGTCAAGTGGGTAATTCCCCATGACGAAACACGTGTTGGCTGGGCAGAATCCTTAAATTAAATAACACGAGAACATCAAGAATACGACTATATTTATTTCAAGACCTCAAGAAATTATGTTTTTGTAATGTGTATACTTACAATTGAATGTGTACTGAGTACAAACAATAATACGAATAGCGTGTGCGTAGACCAGTGTGTAGTTTAAAATTGTGGACTTTTCGAGGTCGACATAGAGGGTTCAGGGTGTTTTCCCTCATCTACTGCACCGCTCAATAAGACTATTGTTCAATCACGCTTACTCAAGAGGCGCCAACACCCCACAGTAAAGAAGCACCCCACTTGTAGGATTTATTTGCTCCACAAGCTCCTCGTGACCGTGGATGTTCTCCACTCTGGATCTTCCCTGCGTTGCGGGGTTCACAGCCAGTGCAGGCCCAGCGTGGAGGGCGGGGGAGAGAGAGGGTGGCAGGTGGCCTACAGACCGCCCCCCACCACCAGGCCAGTCCGCCGCACCGAGACGTTGTCCCCACTGCAGAAGGTGTCACCTCAACAGTCTAGGCCCCAGCGGATTGGGTATGCCTTACTGGGTACCTGCGGCTACTGGGCTCTCCACCAATCCTAATCACGCTGCACAGCATGGGCTGCGGTCGGATCCATCAGGCTCTGCTCCTTCGGCCCATGCGCCTCCTTCGCTCATGGGAGGGTGGTATTGGAGGAGAGGGTCACTCTTACAGCTGCAGTCCAGACCTCCACCCATGTGCACCTCGCCCCGCAGGCTTCCCCAAAACCGCCGCAACATCCTGCCGGATGACCTCCCAGCCGAACTCCACTCACACGGGTTCACCTCGGCTCCAGTCGGGGTTTCGCTGGGGTCCTCTGCACTCTCACGTCGTGAGGGCCAGGAGCCGCACACACCAATGAGCGTCCGCTCCACAGACCGGCATCTTCAGCTGATCACAGGCTGCACTGTCCGCAGCCACCACTAGCTACAGCCGCCCCTTCTCACGCCGATCAGCCTTCAGTACACTACAAGGCGGCCGCTAAGGACCCGGACTCATTCCTCCAGTTCCGTTCAGGCCAGAGCCGCCATCTTGTCTCGGCGGGCAGCACCAGCGTCTCCACTCCGACTCCGTTGTGAGCCCGGTCTCAGTTGGTCAACCCGAAATCAGCGGCATCACCAGTTACACAGAATCACCATTTCTCGTTTTCGGGCTTCGATGGTTGCCCGAACTGCCGGATAATTAACGGATGGGCAGTCCAGCCTGCAGAGCCTCACAATGTGGCGGCCATCTTGCAGCGAGCACACTAGAGACCCCCCTTATTACAAATACAAATACTTACACGTTGTGAATGCCGCTGGATCTCCAGATGTGACTCTGTTAACACTAGATTAAATACTTTGGATGAATGGAATATGATCATGTTCTTTTTTTTTTATTATTCTTCATTAGAATGTAAGCCCTATCATATGAGATAATTTCCTTTAATAATGAGTCTTTCATCAGTTTCTTCTTTACAAATCTGTTATACTATTGAGATGTTCTTTATGTTCAGGTTTTCACACCAATAGAACTATCTCTTCTCTTCTTTTTTTTTTTTTTGTATTTGATTTTGTGCCACAGTAACACAAATATAAAACAAAATATATTGCACTTTTTACAATTCATGAACTCATATGATCACTAAAAACACCCCAAATGCCAAGTCCAATCTTACGTTTCTTAGCCCCTTTAACAGAGTATAGGCTCCACTCTAAATGAAATAAGTTATACATTTTTGCCCGCCAACGTTCAAAAAGAGGAGGTTCAGGTTGTAGCCACTCAGCCGCGGTACACAACCGAGCGACCGTCATAGCAATAAAAATAAAATGTCGATGTTTATACAAAGGAGTCCTCTTGTCAAGTAGTCTCCATTAACATAGACATACATTTCTCAATCCCCGTAATATAAGGTGATAGTTTGACACAACTAAAAAAAACATGCAAACTATCCGCAGTATCTGCCCCACACCAAAAATATTTGCCATCGTACCCTCCCGCCATTTGGACATACGTGCAGGCGTATAATACAAATTAAAGGCAGTTTTGAAGAATTGCACTTTCAAATTCGCAGAGAGTAACACTTCCTTAGATCTCATAATGGCGTCCTCTATACATACATTATCTACCCCCAGAATCGTAGACCATTCAGTATTATATTTTCCTAAATCATCTGCTCTATAAGATAACAATATCCTATATAGCACCCCGATCTTCTCCTGACGCCTAACAGCCTCGACTACTATATTAGATACAGCGGATACATTTTTCCGATTTATAAAATCTCTAATTTGAAGAAATTTGAAAAATTGAAATTTAGACAAATTATATTGTCTAGCTAATTCTTCAATAGACATAAGGGGTCCACCAGAAACAAAAAAATCCCCTAATTGAGAGATACCTTTCTTCCTCCAGGTAAGTGCTACACTGTCCCAAAAAACTGGGGGAAGAATTTTTACAGCATCCATAGGGGTATATTGAGATAATTTATCTATTAAGCATAATTTGCAAATTCTCTTCCATACTATAAAAGCAGATTCCAAGACTTTAAACCTAGTTCACTTAAAATAGCTGCCATCAATTTGTTTAAACAAACATTGTCGTGCCTCCGGCCCTAATAACATCTGAAAAATCGAAGGGGCCTCTGCCCTATTAACAATATCCTCCCCCGTCAATAGAATACGCATCTTTCACAAAAAGCATACATAAAAATATAAGGCAAAATCAGGAATGGCTAAACCACCACGTTCAACTGGTAGCGTCATGACTCTAGTAGCACATCTAGGTTTTCCGGGGGCCCAAAGAAATTTAACGCATATAGATTGTAAATGTTGAAGTTGGGCCCCTGTCACTTCCAAGGGTATTGACCTAAACAAATATAAAACCTTTGGTAAAACATTCATTTTGATGATGTTGCATCTACCTATTAAAGTAGGTTGTAGACGAGCCCACTTATCTAATGATTCCTTAATATTACGTAATAGCACAGTCCAGTTAGCATCAACAACTCCCAGCATCGATGACCTTATCCTAATGCCCAGATATGTCACTTCTTTTAACACTCTGTCATCATTAAGTACAAGATTATCAGTACATAATATTTGGGCAGAATCCTTAAATTAAAGAACACGAGAACATCAAGAATACGACTATATTTATTTCAAGACCTCAAGAAATTATGTTTTTGTAATGTGTATACTTACAATTGAATGTGTACTGAGTACAAACAATAATACGAATAGCGTGTGCGTAGACCAGTGTGTAGTTTAAAATTGTGGACTTTTCGAGGTCGACATAGAGGGTTCAGGGTGTTTTCCCTCATCTACTGCACCGCTCAATAAGACTATTGTTCAATCACGCTTACTCAAGAGGCGCCAACACCCCACAGTAAAGAAGCACCCCACTTGTAGGATTTATTTGCTCCACAAGCTCCTCGTGACCGTGAATGTTCTCCACTCTGGATCTTCCCTGCGTTGCGGGGTTCACAGCCAGTGCAGGCCCAGGCGTGGAGGGCGGGGGAGAGAGAGGGTGGCAGGCGACCTACAGACCGCCCCCCACCACCAGGCCAGTCCCCCGCACCGAGACGTTGTCCCCACTGCAGAAGGTGTCACCTCAACAGTCTAGGCCCCAGCGGATTGGGTATGCCTTACTGGGTACCTGCGGCTACTGGGCTCTCCACCAATCCTAATCACGCTGCACAGCATGGGCTGCGGTCGGATCCATCAGGCTCTGCTCCTTCGGCCCATTCGCCTCCTTCGCTCATGGGAGGGTGGTATTGGAGGAGAGGGTCACTCTTACAGCTGCAGTCCAGACCTCCACCCATGTGCACCTCGCCCCGCAGGCTTCCCCAAAACCGCCGCAACATCCTGCCGGATGACCTCCCAGCCGAACTCCACTCACACGGGTTCACCTCGGCTCCAGTCGGGGTTTCGCTGGGGTCCTCTGCACTCTCACGTCGTGAGGGCCAGGAGCCGCACACACCAATGAGCGTCCGCTCCACAGACCGGCATCTTCAGCTGATCACAGGCTGCACTGTCCGCAGCCACCACTAGCTACAGCCGCCCCTTCTCACGCCGATCAGCCTTCAGTACACTACAAGGCGGCCGCTCAGGACCCGGACTCATTCCTCCAGTTCCGTTCAGGCCAGAGCCGCCATCTTGTCTCGGCGGGCAGCACCAGCGTCTCCACTCCGACTCCGTTGTGAGCCCGGTCTCAGTTGGTCAACCCGAAATCAGCGGCATCACCAGTTACACAGAATCACCATTTCTCGTTTTCGGGCTTCGATGGTTGCCCGAACTGCCGGATAATTAACGGATGGGCAGTCCAGCCTGCAGAGCCTCACAATGTGGCGGCCATCTTGCAGCGAGCACACTAGAGACCCCCCTTATTACAAATACAAATACTTACACGTTGTGAATGCCGCTGGATCTCCAGATGTGACTCTGTTAACACTAGATTAAATACTTTGGATGAATGGAATATGATCATGTTCTTTTTTTTTTATTATTCTTCATTAGAATGTAAGCCCTATCATATGAGATAATTTCCTTTAATAATGAGTCTTTCATCAGTTTCTTCTTTACAAATCTGTTATACTATTGAGATGTTCTTTATGTTCAGGTTTTCACACCAATAGAACTATCTCTTCTCTTCTTTTTTTTTTTTTGTATTTGATTTTGTGCCACAGTAACACAAATATAAAACAAAATATATTGCACTTTTTACAATTCATGAACTCATATGATCACTAAAAACACCCCAAATGCCAAGTCCAATCTTACGTTTCTTAGCCCCTTTAACAGAGTATAGGCTCCACTCTAAATGAAATAAGTTATACATTTTTGCCCGCCAACGTTCAAAAAGAGGAGGTTCAGGTTGTAGCCACTCAGCCGCGGTACACAACCGAGCGACCGTCATAGCAATAAAAATAAAATGTCGATGTTTATACAAAGGAGTCCTCTTGTCAAGTAGTCTCCATTAACATAGACATACATTTCTCAATCCCCGTAATATAAGGTGATAGTTTGACACAACTAAAAAAAACATGCAAACTATCCGCAGTATCTGCCCCACACCAAAAATATTTGCCATCGTACCCTCCCGCCATTTGGACATACGTGCAGGCGTATAATACAAATTAAAGGCAGTTTTGAAGAATTGCACTTTCAAATTCGCAGAGAGTAACACTTCCTTAGATCTCATAATGGCGTCCTCTATACATACATTATCTACCCCCAGAATCGTAGACCATTCAGTATTATATTTTCCTAAATCATCTGCTCTATAAGATAACAATATCCTATATAGCACCCCGATCTTCTCCTGACGCCTAACAGCCTCGACTACTATATTAGATACAGCGGATACATTTTTCCGATTTATAAAATCTCTAATTTGAAGAAATTTGAAAAATTGAAATTTAGACAAATTATATTGTCTAGCTAATTCTTCAATAGACATAAGGGGTCCACCAGAAACAAAAAAATCCCCTAATTGAGAGATACCTTTCTTCCTCCAGGTAAGTGCTACACTGTCCCAAAAAACTGGGGGAAGAATTTTTACAGCATCCATAGGGGTATATTGAGATAATTTATCTATTAAGCATAATTTGCAAATTCTCTTCCATACTATAAAAGCAGATTCCAAGACTTTA
The DNA here is from genome assembly GCF_964204655.1 of Triturus cristatus. Classification (NCBI taxonomy): domain Eukaryota; kingdom Metazoa; phylum Chordata; class Amphibia; order Caudata; family Salamandridae; genus Triturus; species Triturus cristatus. The sequence goes on from NC_140581.1 coordinate 865,465,352, forward strand.
AACCTAGTTGACTTAAAATAGCTGCCATCAATTTGTTTAAACAAACATTGTCGTGCCTCCGGCCCTAATAACATCTGAAAAATCGAAGGGGCCTCTGCCCTATTAACAATATCCTCCCCCGTCAATAGAATACGCATCTTTCACAAAAAGCATACATAAAAATATAAGGCAAAATCAGGAATGGCTAAACCACCACGTTCAACTGGTAGCGTCATGACTCTAGTAGCACATCTAGGTTTTCCGGGGGCCCAAAGAAATTTAACGCATATAGATTGTAAATGTTGAAGTTGGGCCCCTGTCACTTCCAAGGGTATTGACCTAAACAAATATAAAACCTTTGGTAAAACATTCATTTTGATGATGTTGCATCTACCTATTAAAGTAGGTTGTAGACGAGCCCACTTATCTAATGATTCCTTAATATTACGTAATAGCACAGTCCAGTTAGCATCAACAACTCCCAGCATCGATGACCTTATCCTAATGCCCAGATATGTCACTTCTTTTAACACTCTGTCATCATTAAGTACAAGATTATCAGTACATAATATTTGGGCAGAATCCTTAAATTAAAGAACACGAGAACATCAAGAATACGACTATATTTATTTCAAGACCTCAAGAAATTATGTTTTTGTAATGTGTATACTTACAATTGAATGTGTACTGAGTACAAACAATAATACGAATAGCATGTGCGTAGACCAGTGTGTAGTTTAAAATTGTGGACTTTTCGAGGTCGACATAGAGGGTTCAGGGTGTTTTCCCTCATCTACTGCACCGCTCAATAAGACTATTGTTCAATCACGCTTACTCAAGAGGCGCCAACACCCCACAGTAAAGAAGCACCCCACTTGTAGGATTTATTTGCTCCACAAGCTCCTCGTGACCGTGAATGTTCTCCACTCTGGATCTTCCCTGCGTTGCGGGGTTCACAGCCAGTGCAGGCCCAGGCGTGGAGGGCGGGGGAGAGAGAGGGTGGCAGGCGACCTACAGACCGCCCCCCACCACCAGGCCAGTCCCCCGCACCGAGACGTTGTCCCCACTGCAGAAGGTGTCACCTCAACAGTCTAGGCCCCAGTGGATTGGGTATGCCTTACTGGGTACCTGCGCCTACTGGTCCGGTCCCTCAGCGCTCTCCACCAGTCCTAATCACGCTGCACAGCATGGGCTGCGGTCGGATCCATCAGGCTCTGCTCCTTCGGCCCATGCGCCTCATTCGCTCTTGGGAGGGTGGTATTGGAGGAGAGGGTCACTCTCACAGCTGCAGTCCAGACCTCCCCCCCGCCGCAGCCTGCATTCAGGGCCCTTCCCGTATTAGCTTGCAGCTCTTCGCTGATCCGCATCTGCAATTCAAAGGGCCAGGTATTCCCCACAGCGGAGATCAGGAGGGCCCAGCCAGGAGAGGCACATGCAGGCTAGGCAACAGCTCAACCTCCACCCATGTGCACCTCGCCCCGCAGGCTTTCCCAAAACCGCCGCAACATCCCGCCGGGTGACCTCCCAGCCGAACTCCACTCACACGGGTTCACCTCGGCTCCAGTCGGGGTTTCGCTGGGGTCCTCTGCACTCTCACGTCGTGAGGGCCAGGAGCCGCACACACCAATGAGCGTCCGCTCCACAGACCGGCATCTTCAGCTGATCACAGGCTGCGCTGTCCGCAGCCACCACTAGCTACAGCTGCCCCTTCTCACGCCGATCAGCCTTCAGTACACTACAAGGCGGCCGCTCAGGTCCCGGACTCGTTCCTCCAGTTCCGTTCAGGCCAGAGCCGCCATCTTGTCTCGGCGGGCAGCACCAGCGTCTCCACTCCGACTCCGTTGTGAGCCCGGTCTCAGTTGGTCAACCCGAAATCAGCGGCATCACCAGTTACACAGAATCACCATTTCTCGTTTTCGGGCTTCGCTGGTCTCCCGAACTGCCGGATAATCAATGGATGGTCAGTCCAGCCTGCAGAGCCTCACTATGTGGCGGCCATCTTGCAGCGAGCACACTAGAGCCCCCCCTTATTACAAATACAAATACTTACACGTTGTGAATGCTGCTGGATCTCCAGATGTGACTCTGTTAACACTAGATTAAATACTTTGGATGAATGGAATATGATCATGATCTATTTTTTTTTTTATTCTTCATTAGAATGTAAGCCCTATCATATGAGATAATTTCCTGTAATAATGAGTCTTTCATCAGTTTCTTCTTTACAAATCTGTTATACTATTGAGATGTTCTTTATGTTCAGGTTTTCACACCAATAGAACTATCTCTTCTCTTCTTTTTTTTTTTGTATTTGATTTTGTGCCACAGTAACACAAATATAAAACAAAATATATTGCACTTTTTACAATTCATGAACTCATATGATCACTAAAATCACCCCAAATGCCAAGTCCAATCTTACGTTTCTTAGCCCATTTAACAGAGTATAGGCTCCACTCTAAATGAAATAAGTTATACATTTTTGCCCGCCAACGTTCAAAAAGAGGAGGTTCAGGTTGTAGCCACTCAGCCGCGGTACACAACCGAGCGACCGTCATAGCAATAAAAATAAAATGTCGATGTTTATACAAAGGAGTCCCCTTGTCAAGTAGTCTCCATTAACATAGACATACATTTCTCAATCCCCATAATGTAAGGTGATAGTTTGACACAACTAAAAAAAACATGCAAACTATCCGCAGTATCTGCCCCACACCGAAAATATTTGCCATCGTACCCTCCCGCAATTTGGACATACGTGCAGGCGTATAATACAAATTAAAGGCAGTTTTGAAGAATTGCACTTTCAAATTCGCAGAGAGTAACACTTCCTTAGATCTCATAATGGCGTCCTCGATACATACATTATGTACCCCCAGAATCGTAGACCATTTAGTATTATATTTTCCTAAATCATCTGCTCTATGAGATAACAATATCCTATATAGCACCCGATCTTCTCCTGACGCCTAACAGCCTCGACTACTATATTAGATACAGCGGATACATTTTTTCGATTTATAAAATCTCTAATTTGAAGAAATTTGAAACATTGAAATTTTGACAAATTATATTGTCTAGCTAATTCTTCAATAGACATAAGGGGTCCACCAGAAACAAAAAAATCCCCTAATTGAGAGATACCTTTCTTCCTCCAGGTAAGTGCTACACTGTCCCAAAAAACTGGGGGAGAATTTTTACAGCATCTATAGGGGTATATTGAGATAATTTCTCTATTAAGCATAATTTGCAAATTCTCTTCCATACTATAAAAGCAGATTCCAAGACTTTAAACCTAGTTCACTTAAAATAGCTGCCATCAATTTGTTTAAACAAACATTGTCGTGCCTCCGGCCCTAATAAAATCTGAAAAATCGAAGGGGCCTCTGCCCTATTAACAATATCCTCCCCCGTCAATAGAATACACATCTTTAACAAAAAGCATACATAAAAATATAAGGCAAAATCAGGAATGACTAAACCACCACGTTCAACTGGTAGCGTCATGAATCTAGTAGCTCGTCTAGGTTTTCCGGGGGCCCAAAGAAATTTAACGCATATAGATTGTAAATGTTGAAGTTGGGCCCCTGTCACTTCCAAGGGTATTGACCTAAACAAATATAAAACCTTTGGTAAAACATTCATTTTGATGATGTTGCATCTACCTATTAAAGTAGGTTGTAGACGAGCCCACTTATCTAATGATTCCTTAATATTACGTAATAGCACAGTCCAGTTAGCATCAACAACTTCCAGCATCGATGACCTTATCCTAATGCCCAGATATGTCACTTCTTTTAACACTCTGTCATCATTAAGTACAAGATTATCAGTACATAATATTTGAGTTTTTGTGAGATTCAATAAATAACCAGATACCTGACCAAAAAATACAGCTACCTGCTCAATCTCTTGAAGAGCGGAATATGGGGCAACCAAAGTCACTGCGATATAATCAGCGTAGGCAAACACTGAGTATGGGATATTCTGTACTACAAAGGGCTTGATCAACGGGCTATTACCTAGGTGCTCAATAAACGGATTAATATATAAGGCAAAAAGCAATGGTGAACAAGGGCACCCTTGCCTTGTGCCTCTAGTATAACAACAGGATCCGAGAATAGACCCATTGAAGCGATCTTAGCGATCGGTGAGGTGTACAGTACCTGCAGGACAGTCATAAACTTCTTACCAAAACCCATTCGACACATCAATTCCCGCAAGTACTCCCACTCCACACGATTGAATGTCTTCTCCGCATCCAATAAAATTAACCCCAGATCCCGTTTCTCTGTCTGAGCAACATCAAACAATGTCAATACCTTATTCACATGAGTGACAGTCCCTCGTGATGGTATAAAGCCATGCTGATTCTGTGAAATGAATGAATTAATAATCTTAGAAAGACGGGAAGCCAAAATCTTCGAATAAATTTTACCATCAGAATTTAATAAAGAAATCGGACGATAAGACCCCACCAATTCTGGGTCCTTGCCCTTTTTACTGAAAACCACTATGTTGGCTTCTGCCCAAGATTTAGGGGCATGTCCATCCTGAGCAGCCCTGATTGTGGTCAGCAAATCATTTTTTAATAAATAAATAAAAAGTTTATAAATCTCCACCGGTAGGTTGTCAGGTCCGGCAGCCTTCCCTGAAGCTAAACTGTTAACTGCGAGTTCTAGTTCTCCCATCATAATTGGACATTCGAACTGCGCCGCCTCAGCAGGATCTAAATGTGAGATAGCCCCATCCAGACACCTACCGAAATCAATACCCTTCTCTACCTGTTTTGTATAAAGCTCTGTATAAAACTGATGAAAAATAGCTAAGATCCCTGCAGGTTCCTGGCAAGATATTTCCGCTTTGTCCTTTAAAACCTTAATACAGCGTGCAGATTCTTTCACAGCCAATTTTAATGCTAAGCACCTACCTACTGCTTCACCATACTCGTGATTTTGTTTTTTATACACCAAATATTTTCTGGCATTCTCTATATTCCAGATTACCTGAATTTTTGCCCGGGATCTAGCAACAGCATCTTCTAACTCCAATATATTGCTGCCTTGCAAAGTTATACCCCGAGTTAATTTAGCCTCCGCATCTCTCAAAGCAGAGTATAACATTTGCATCTCTGATTTCCTCTTTCTTTGCTGATTAACGCTAAAGCTTAATACCTCCCCTCTAAAACATGCTTTAAACGTGTCCCAAACAATTGCGCTATGAGCGGAGTATCTATTGTTCTAAAAAAATTCATTAATCCAGCGAGACATATGATCTTTAAAATCGTCATTTAAACATAATTTCCGATCAAATGAAAATGATTTAGGAGCAGCATAACAACCAGCAGCAGCAATTTCTAATACAATTGGTGAATGATCCGAGGATATCCTCGGATACATTTTAATCGAAGCCCCTTCCAAAGAGACACTGGGTGCAAAAAAATAATCCAGTCGTACCATCTTTTTATGGGGAAAAGAATAGAATGTATAACCTGGGTCCAACGGATGTAATTTACCCCACACATCCCCAATACCATGATCATTTACCAGATTATATAGGGCCTTAAATACCCGTGGTTTGCGGCCTTTATACCATCGGGGGGTATTCAGCAGCTCCTGATTAGTTAGATTAATATTGATATCCCCGCAAATTAACAGCGGGGTCCCCCAAGTTGCTAGCTCTATATTTAGCTCCTCCAAAATAGTTGCTTCATCTAAATTTGACCCATAAATGGTACAAACTGTATATTTACTATCCCCTAATCTACATTCGGCTATAGCCCATCCACCGAACTTATCTGCCAAGCTTCGTCCTGTGGCTTGTACATTAGATTTGGCCAAAATCGCCACCCCACGAATCATTGAAGCTTGCTGCAAGGACACAACCAATGAATAACCAAGTGTTTCTAGAATTGCCCGTTGAGCCCAGGGTATATGTGTCTCTTGGAGACAAACCAAATCCGGCTGAATAGTTCGCAGTTCTGCAGCTACCCTATTCCTTTTATTCCAATTATTAAGGCCAGAGACATTTAATGAACAAATCTTTATCCCCTTAAAGACCATAATAGCAGCCAAAAACAGAAAAAGTACCTACTAGTGTATACCATGAACCCCATGGTAGCAGACATACATTCCCTTATGACATTTAACATAACAATACATTGTTCTATATTCTCTCTATTGGTTACTGTGGACATTTTACCCTTTTTACCCCACGAGAGTGACCCCACTACCCGCCCCATGAACCCCAAAGAATCTCACCCCCCTACCCCTCAACCCCTCCTGTAACAAGACCCTGTAGATGCAGGCTCCCGCGAGCCCCCTGCCATTACTCACAAATCTTAACTCTTAAAGAAAAAAGAAACAACCCTAAATCATATATAAGAAAAAGGGAGAAAACCCTATAGTAACTATCTACCAGTAAGCTACAGAGCAGAGAAAAACACCTTCCTATATAGAGTTCAAAAATTCCTTAGTAGACCCTTCACTAGTAAAAAAAACGAGTATGATCCTTACTGATCACTTTTAACTTTGCGGGGTTTAGTAAGTATGCTTGGGCCCCTTTAGCCTGAAATTGTGCAATCAATTCCCATAGCTGCCATCGAAGCTCTACTGTACACCGGTAAAAATCCAGTCGTACAAAAAACTCAAAATCTACTCCCGCTCTCTTTTTATCAGGTCGTGCCAAGTGAGACACCTCCTCTCGCGCTAAAACACTATTAAATGCAATGAAGAAAGCTCTTGGTCTATCATTAACTTGGCCAGCTCTAGAACGAATGGTAAAAGGAAAGCGGTGGGCACATTCAATCTCTCTGTCCCAGTCCCACTTAGTCAACTCAGGGAATGCTGTTTTAAACAGTTCAACTATAAATCAACGTGGATCCTGCCCTTCCTTCCCTTCCGGAATCTGAAGCACTCTCAGATTGTTCCTACGTGCCCGATTTTCAATCTCAGCCAGCTTCATTTGAGTATCATTCTTATTCGATTGAAACGAGGTAGTCAGTTTCTTTTGTTGAGCCAGTTTGTCCTCTAAATTGGAAATTCGAGCCTCTGCCTCATTAAATCTTGCGAAAAAATCAGCATGAGATTTCGTCATTCGTTGAACTGAGTTCTGTCATTTCCGACATATATTTTGGAGTCTCTGACTTTCTTCCCGTGTTTCAACGCGATGAGACATAATCGATTGGTAAATTAATGAGAGAGAAATATCTTCTCCAGGATTAGATGCATTTTGTGCATTATCAACCAATAGTGGTACCCCCTTCCTGGCTTTCAATTCTAATTTCTTCCGAACAGTGTGGGGGCTACCTTCCATAAGATCCCCAGATTCCTCCAAAAACAAGCTACTGCGATCACTACAGTCAGCAGCACTCATCTGGGCAGTATACTGATTTGCCAGGTCCTCACAAGAAGACGTTGAATGATCTGATAAGGAAATAAAAAAATACCCAGACTCCACATCAGGTGCCAGCGCTTGGGCCACAGTTTTTAGACGAGTTGGAGTACTCAGGTGTAGGTCCCCCCTTACTGCCCCCGGGTCTTTATGAATAGGGCTTCCGAAATTATCAATTTTGCCATTGCCATTGCTATCTTCCAAATTAACCTCACGAACAAGCGGGGGATCTACTAAAATCCTTGGCTGTAAATCCATGGCAGAATTCTGCGGCTCTGCCCCAGTTTCTACAACAGAAGTCACATCCATTACCATAACCTTATCCAGCATATCTGCTCTGCCCTCAAGATTAGACTGATCAGCAGAGTTCTGATCTGCAGTATCATGACTTGCTTCCATAAGAGGGGCAGGTTGTTTCCCCTTACGCTTGTCTTTAACAGCTGAAAAAATCGCCGGAATCTTTTTCTTCTCCCCCTTCGCCTTGGACACGACAACTGCATTAGCACTAACTGTTTTTACCGGTTTTGCCATTTTTTCAAATACTGCAGCAGCGCCGTCCCTCACCTCTGTTGCCGGTACAGCCATAGTATCCACATTCATATGTTCATTGTGCTCATTATCATTATCCAAAGCGCGAGGTCTACCTTTACACTTTGGGGGCATTTCCACTCGTTTCTCCCGCCACCGCTCACACAGCACGGCCGAAAACAGCCTCCGAGCGTAGGAGAACTATCTCTTCATTGTATTTTTGTTTCAGATTGTAAGCTCCACTCCTTAGAGTTCAGATCCTTTGGAACTATATTATCATTGTGATTGCTCATGGGTTCCATCCCAGTCCTCACTTTCTCAAGTGCCACTAATCAGTGCACTTTAGTATTTTTGTGACGGTTGTATAAATGAGCCCACAGTGTATATTCCAGTGTTTGTTTCCTTGATGCCATTATACACATTTTTATTTTTAGTGCAGAATACCAAATTTCCATATTCTGTTTTCTAATTCATACTGCATTTTGTTGTGGTCATTTACCAATTTCCATTTTTATTGATAATTCCTAATTTTATATTATTGTTGTTTTTGACTGAGAAATGATTTACTATTCATTATGCAGTCTTCTTTTTTCCTCCTATTTCATTTCCATTCCTCTTTTTTTTCATGCGCCCAATTGCTTGGTCTAGTGTGCCTTTCACATGTGCACAATGCTGATTTCTTAGGGCCACCATCATGTGCACTCTAGTGTTTCTTTTCCTGTAACAGGTATTTTATGTAGCATGTATGTGCATTCCAAGAACACATCACATTCACATTCTCGTCACTATTAATCTGCATGCTCTATTGTTTCTTCAGCCGTTATGGGTGCTTTATATTTCCTCATGTCCCTCCCCTTTTTAACTCCCGGGTGTTGCACCAGGTTTTTGTACACTGGGGGCCATATTTATGACCTGGTTTGTGGTGCAAGAGTGATCCAACCCTTAAGTCATATTTTTGAAGCCATGCAAAACCACTTTGTGTCGCTTAGAGTGGTTTCAAAAATATGGAGTAACGCAACAGAGCACAAATCTCTGCATTGTGTTAGTCTGCACTGGGTAGGCGTTTCATGGGCACTGCGTGGGTGTTCCCACGCCTCTCCCATGGTTTTTGACGCATTCCCAGATTTACAATTCCTTGAAAACCTGTGATTGCGCCAAAAAGATACGCCTCCCCAGGGGAGGCATAATGAAGAGAAATAGCTTTAGCACCACACGTAGAAAGAGAAAAAAATCCTCTCAGGATAGTTTTTGTTCAGGAAGGTGTCCCTCGCATGATTTTTGACCAATTTACTTGTATTTAAGGAATCTTTCCTTTCAAATGCTCAATAACCTGTTTAAAGTTTTCCATGACGATTGGAGAAGGCGTATTACTCGGACCAACTCTCTGTGGTTCTTCCTCAGGCCACTGAACTACAGTCTTATCCTCAGTCTACAAATCTTAGGGTACTACATTTGAAAACAACACATCTAGATTGTCCCAAAGAACCTTTGAAATAGTCAGTCTTTTCCACTTCTTATACCACTTTTCTGCCTCCTTTCCACATGTCGGAAAATTCTTTGTAAATGGCCACAAGTCACTCTTTCACCTAGGTACATGCAAATATGCTCCTCCAGTTCTCCATGCACTTTTCTTAATGGAGAATATTTTTCAAAAATCATTTCACGTTCAGAATCACTCATACTCTTAACTCTTTTTGATTTACGTTTTTGCGATTTGTCAGAATAAATCGTAACTTTCTCCCATCCTTTAATTAGATTGAGTACCTTTTTCAGATTCTCTCTAAAGTTCAATGTTTTGTTTCTGCAATTCAGTTTCTGTCAGTTTCAATCTAACACTCTCAGGAATGATTTTTTATTCAAATCCTCTTTCAATTCTTCAGTCACTTTTTTTAGCCTTTCAAATGCACGCTGAGCATGCATCCCTGCCTCTGCATCCAAAAATTCAGATTCTTTTTTATTATATTTTGAAATTCTGTCATTTAAAATAGCTGTTTCTGCCATGATTTCCAAATCCTCACTAAGGTGTTGATTACGATGTCGTTCGGAAAGGCTCCGAATGGCATTCAGTTTGTCCGAATCAGATTTGGAACCCGCCTTTCTGACCGACTCAGACACTCTTCCAAATGACCGATTACAATGTTCCGGAACCGTTTGGACTTGGTTCCGAATGGCATTCGGAGTAACCGAGTCGGTCGGAGCCGTATCGTGGCGGTCTACGGATCGCATTTCCGACTGAGCGATTAGAATGTCAGATTCAGACTGCCTTGTCGAATCAGTAGTTCTGACACGGATCGGCTTCCGTGTTTGGGGGACCGTAGCAGGCCAGGGGTCTCCGGATGGGGCCCGTGGGGGTACCCATGGGTCCCCCCTTTCCATGCATACAGAGTGTGGCAGGAACCATGGGGTGCCCGCCACAGGTTGCACGATTTTCCGCAAGCACCCCTTTCTTCAATTGGAGCCTGTGTAGTGAGTCGTAACACATGCTCCCTTTGAAGTCAATGGGAGTCCGTCCGAACGGTGTTCGAAACCATCGTAACCAGCCGGTCGGACTCCTCGAACCTGAGTTGGTCGGAAAGCATTCTGAAGTGAATTCGGTCTGAATACTTTCCGAATTACATCCTAATCGACCCCTAAGTTGGGTTACAGTCATCTCCACTACGTTCATCTCTCTTAGCGAAAGCGAACTAGAGGCTTGTTCCTCTCTGTTTCCATTTGACTCTCATACTTCTCATCCTTGTGCATAACCTTCATTATACTAGGGTGGTCTTGCATCTATCAACAAATGATCGATGAGTTCCTCCTCTCTTTCAGAATCTCTCTCATTCTCTTCATTTTCATTCTTTTTCTCATTTCCAATTTTATTTTGTCATCTTTTGTTTTCTTTTTGTCTACATCATCAGCAATCTTATAAAACACAGCCACAGTCTCCAGCACATTCTCTCTCCATGCCTTCTTCCATAAATGTAATCTCACATCCAGTCAATGGTTAAGACCCTTTCCGATCTGATCCGCCAGCATTTCCTTATGTGCTTTTTGTTTCGCCACATCATCACCCTCACTCAGTGGTTTGAACTGTGCAGATTTTGGCTGCGGTGTCTGCTCAAACATGACATGCCTAAAATTTTCAATCTCCGCAGGAAATTGCAACTTTTTATCATTCACTGTAATTTTATGACATTCTTTAAGCCAGGTATGCATATCTTAGTCTACCAGCATTTCAAGTGTGGGTTTACCAACAGGAAGCTGTGCCTCTTCTTCTTTAGCAGAAATCTTTAACTTATCCGGTAGCTCACCAATTGTAATCTCAACAAAGCTTACCAATATACATAATACCGAATAAACACCACTATTTAGGATTAGTTGTCATTCACAACTAGACTATTGAGGATCTCATAAACTTTAATGCATAACCTGGTGCCACAACTTTATTCAGCAGACAACTTTACATATAACTCAAGTTATCGATTCTCCATAAATGCGTAACCTTTACACATAAATCCAAATACCTAAACCTTTACATTAAAACCACAGTATCTCTTTATGAAAATTCATAACCTCAAAAAGCTTTGCAGATTGTAAATCATCTGCATTTTGTGCAACACTTTACGATGCAGTACAGAACAACTTTACATTATTGACGTATGTGCAAAACACAGTACTATGGTCATTCAGCCTCTCCCAAAAAGACACGCCCAGCTGTAGATAAGGATTGATCTTTTATTATGTAAGTTCTAATCCAGCCTTTGAAAGATAACTACTCAGTTACTACAAGAGTTTGGAGTTCAGTATGGGATTTCCTCTTTTCCATCTGTTGTGGGTGGGGTTCCTGGCTCCTTCCCCACTTCCTCTAGTCTTCTCTAACTCCTTTCTGGGTGCAGAGTTGAAGCGTTGCATAACTATCACTTAAATCATAACGTAACGGGTTAATAGTATAGCAGAATTGACTTGAGTGCTCTCCCTATAGGGCCCTTCACTATACTAATGAATCAGGTGGTATCCGTGGAATTAAACATTATTCCCCTTTCCCCAGTAACCCCTCTGATGCACCCACACACCAGCCCACCACCTCCTTAATGCAAAATTATGCATCGCTGGGACTTGCCTGGGACCACAGCCCTCCAGGGTCATGGCGTCGGGAAAGTGTCTGCCTCCTCTCTGGGATCACTGGACTTGAAGGCAGGGCTCACAGAGCAGCCTTATGTTCGCGCCTTTGGTCCTTGTCAGGTCTACTTCTGCGTCCACGGCTCTCCAGTCTTCGGTGTCTCCTCTCTCCCACGTGTCCTGACTGCTGTCTTCCAGCTTTGTCTCACCTCCTGCACTCTGGCAAAGGTCCACCTCCTCTCTAGTACCGCTCACAGTCTCGAACCACTGAGCTCCATCTTCTATGACGTGGCAACGCTCTAGAGACCATGTGTAGACCTCCCAGGCATCTGGAACGATGCAGCGCTTCTTGCCTAGGTTGAAGACGTTGGCCATCTTGGAAATCCCGGACGTGGCCGCCTGACCACACTGCCTTCACAACAGGAATGGATGACCGGGCCATTCAGAAACAGGGCAACTGGACAAAAAATCTGTGTTACCCTGCAGGCTCCTAGGAACATGGAAGGCCTGAAAAGAAAAAGGCTATAAGGCCAGGAACCAACAGAGCACCTTAGGGTTCGTATCTTTATGCAACACAAGACAAGTGAGAGGGGCGTGATCAGTCAGGAGAATGAAGGTACGCCCCAATAGGGAATACTGTAGCGCTTCCATAGTCCACTTGATAGTGAGACATTCCTTCTCAAACATTGCATAATGGGGAACAATTGAAGACTAAGAAACGGGACCGGGTGCAGATCGCCCAACTGATCGGGTTTTGGCAGAACAGCCCCTAAGGCTCGACCGGAGGCATTGGTCTGAAGCACAAAGGCCTTGTCAAAATCAGGACACATGGGAACAGGGGCTTGACATAAAGGCTGTTTCAATTGCTGGAAACTATGCTCCGGTACATCAGTCCATTGCACCAATCTCGCTGTAAACTTATGGGACAACAGGTCCATAAGGGGGCTTGTGATTTCAGAAAACTGTGGGACAAATCTTCAAAAATAAGCCACGAATCCCAAAAAGGAGCATATCTCTTTCTTCATTGTGGGTCGTGGAATTCTTTGAATGGCTAGTTCAGAGTATGTAAGACCAGAACTGTGTATTGCAGATGTGTTTTCCAGTCAGGACTGTATACAACTATATCATCCAGCTATGCCACTATATAGGCCTGGGAGGTCCGTAGCTCTGCATTCCATATTTTCAGCACATTTTACTTTATACTAATAGTGAAAAATATTATATTATTCACTATTAGTGTAATAAAACATGGAGCACACTTATCTGGCATATAACCTTTGGTGGCAGCTGTAGTAAGTAAAAAATGTCAATGTATGTTGTGTGCGTGCTTGCAGGTGAGAGTATGTTTTTGTGAGATAAGAGCATGTTTCTGTATGTGTGAACATGTGTCTGTATATGTAAGCATGTGTGAGTGAGTCAGTGACAGGTAGTGAGTGAGAGTGAGATCATGTGAAATTCAGGCCCAAATTGACTATTTTTTGACACTGCACCAAAGATGTTTTGCTGCCATGGCTGCACTGTTTCTCTCCCTGTAAGCTGGTGCACTTTTGGCAGGCACGCGCCAATGCACACACCCTTGCGCCGTAGTGCAAGTTTTGTGGGTGTTCTCTGAAGCATAGATTTTGTACTGGTAGGGGTACATTTCAGTACAAAAACTATGCCTTACGGCTTTTCCCACTTAGTATGTGTGCTGTCAATGCAGCACACGTGCCAAGTTGCAAAAAAGGAGAAATGAAAAATGTTCTCGAGCGGTCATAAAGTTTTGATGCAAATTACTCTCTGCCAATGTTTGTGGATAGGGATTTGCGTCACATCTCAAAGGTGGTTGCATGGGAAAGCCGAGCTAGAGGGAGCCTCCTTAGCACTGTGCATGGGCAGCGGACTCTTGGCCTGAAAGCTCCAGACTGTGTCCGGAGCATGGGGGTCCCCCTCCAGGTACTTTGAAGCCCCCCCCCTCTAGTTTTGTCAAACCACTGTTTAGAATCACACTATAACTCCTCCCTGTGCCGTTGAAAGCAACCTACACCACTAACTTCCTTTTTAGGTCTCGCCTGATCCAGCGCATGCGCTGGTCTGGCCGAGACATTTAGTAGCTGCTTTGAAAAGTGCTACCAAAGCGGCCACCAGCTTACTGTCACGCGCACAAGTTTGCGCGCTGCTGCGCGCACATCCCTAGCGTGCTTTAGCGCATCATCGCGATCACTTTCGCTTTCAGAGTGATCGCGATCACTTTCGCTTTTACTGCCACAGGCGTTACTTTACTGCTGCGCGGCCAATGCTTGTTCACTTTTCAGGCGGTACTTTTTCTTTTTGTTTAAGCACTCCATAAGAGTGCATGTGTATGTCAGCAGTCTCCCTTGTGTACGTCTCTCCCCCCAGCATTCTCCAGTGTTCCACTCCCTCGCCCATGTGCTTTTCCCCACCAGCTCTACGTTGCTCTCTCTTTTTCCCATTTGCCCCCACCAGCACTCCACTTTGGTCTATTTCTGTGTCCTTTCCCCTTCCGTGCCCTTCGTGTTGCTTTACCCTCCCTGCGCCATCCGCCAACTGTGTTACTTTGGCCTACCTGTGCCCCATGTTGCTTCAATCCCCCATCCGCACACCCCCATGTTGCTTCGCCCCCTCCCCCATCTTGCTTCGGCCCCCCCTTGTTGCTTCCTTTCCGCTGCTTGAAAAAAAAAATCAGTTTCTTTTTAGTTACCAAATCATCTCCGGTAAGTATCTAAAAACTTGAAGTCGCGCATCTATGGTGCGTTTCTTTTTTCGCCGTGTTAATTCTTTTTTTTTTTAGGGGGTGTTAGATTCTTTGGGATGCTGTGCTGCATGAATAAAACAAAGCGATACCAAAGGGGGATGATGGACGGAGCGTTTGAGCAAATCAAACACTCACCCCCAGTCAACTGATCTGAGTTTAATCCACCATCATTCTTTAGCTCACTCCACCACCCCAGTTCAGCCATGGCCATATGCAAATTAGTCTGACCCTGTGCCTCATGGGAACAGTTCAGCCCGAACTGCCAAGCCATGTCTTCCCTGGACCAGAAACAAGCATCCTGAGACCGGTTTTGGGCCATGTCTGAACTGGGGTGGCAGAGTGGGCTAAAGAACGGTGATGGATCAAACCCAGATCTGTTGACTGGGTGTGAGTGTTTGATTGGTTCTGATGCTTCGTCCATCACCACCCCCTTTTGTACCGCATGAATAAAACAAGCATTTGCAATGCAAACGGTCTCGCCTTTGGGACCTTATATGTATTTAGCTATGCAGCACCTTGGCCTGAGTGCTGAAACATCTACTGTTCTTCAACATGTATACAGCATGCTTCTCTCATGACAGATCGTGTCAGCTGCCTGTTATCAATATAAGCGGGAACCCAGCAAGTACAATCTAAATAATTTTTAAAATACTGAAAGTGAACATGGTCTCCATTCCTCTCCAAAAACCTTTGGAAGACTCCTTATGTAGATATAATAGGATCTTCTAGAATGCCCTGCAGAGTGTTTCTGAATAACCTGAAAAAGGAAATTGGCTGCCTTCTGATACCTGAAAATGTTACACCTTATTAAACCTGGTTTCTTTAAACAATATTTATGTAAATGTACCCAATGCAAGGGTTAATCTGACCTAATTAAATTGTCGGCCTTAATCTCTTACTAAAAAAGAAAGACTAAACTAACATGCATCCTTTGTTTTGTTTACAAACTGATCTCACTATTAAAAACAAGCACTGGCAGACACTGAGAATGAATTCTGATGTCCAAAGAAAGATAGGAGACACAAGTGAAAATAATGCAAAGTTTTCTGAACCACGTCACATAGTGATGGATTTCAGAATCAGGTTCACTGCCAGCTGAGGCCGTTTTGCCTGATATTCACCTGATGGTATTATTCACATGACTGATATCAAAATTACAAAAAATGGTCAGATGGCACCTTAAATAACTACAAAAGAGTAGCAGGCTGTGTACTGTTGGAACCCATATGGGAAAGTAAATGAAACGCACCTGCTGCTCGAAATGCTTTGCATTCCACGCGATGTAGTTAGGTGCCATGGTATGTGCGCATAATTACAGCATGGAACGCATCTGTAGATGGAATGCGCCCAGATGACATAACAGTAAAAAAGCGGAAATGCAACTTATTTAAAAAGAAAGGTGTGGCGGTATGCTGGGTGAAATGAATAATTAAATACCGCTCAGTTGTATCTATTAGGTGAATGAACTGTTATGTCATCTGTGCGCATTGCATCTACAGATGCTTGCCATGCTGTAACTATGTGCACGTACCATGGCACCTAATATTACACTTCACGGTGGAATGCAAAGCTTTTAGAGCACCTTGTGAGTTTCATTTACTTCCCCGTTTGGGTTGCAACAGTACACCGCCTGCTTCTGCTACACGCCCAGCAGCCGTATAGGTAGAACCAGTGTAATTTGTTGTTGCAGTACGCATGCATACATCAAGCAAACAGGAAACGAGGCACCCACTAAGAGAACACATTCCCGGCAGGCCGGACTGCTCTATCAAGGTACTGGTCATCGTAGAATTGTCATCCAAGTGTACGTATGTTTACCTTTCCCAAGTGAAGAATGTAATTTGATGCTGCAGCACGCCTACATAAACAGAGCATGACGTGTACCCGCAGCAGCAATTCACATGCAGAAACAAATACAACAAAAAAAGGACAGCATACTCACAGCAGCAATTCACATGCAGAAACGAATACAAAACAAGTGATCTGTCATTCCGATGACCCGCCCTCCCTCCCGCACAGGCGCCTGCAGAGGCCGTGATGTGCCCAGCGCTCGGCCCGGGTTATGGGGCTCGGGGAACTTTAGCTGCCCTCACTGCCCCGTTATGTCCCGGCCCGATCCGACCCTGCACAGCCCAAGAGAGATGTGCTCATAAATGAAATATCTGTAAAGAGTCAAGCATTCATTCCTGTTCTTCTGCATTGCTTGTGCTTGTTTTACATTCGTCGTTCAACCCCCACTGCTCCCCAGTCCGCTTTCACTTTCGTCCTTTACGAAAGCTTTCTTGTCTTTATGTTTGAAACACATGGCCCCATAAAGATAAGAAAAGCTTTTACCACAAACGTAAAGGAATCGAGCCAGTCCAACTGGGACGGCTCTAAAAGAGAAAAGTGTATGTCACTAGACGCTCATTTCCAATGGCTGGCCACCGTTTAGCATAAACGGTGACGCCAGCCAATGGAAAAGAGGGGCGGGCTTAAAGCCCACTAGAGAAATCTACCCTAAAACATTAAATCTCGCCAGCAAGACTGCGCATGTCTGCGCAGCCTACGCTACCCGAGACCTAAACATTGGCAAAGGTAATACGTCTTAAAGATGAGACTTACTGGCTTTGCCAGATCTTGTTTCTCTGCTTTTTGTGTCTGATAAATCAAGTATTTGTGGTACTCACCCTTTTTTTCCCTTAAAACGCACGAGAGGGGGTGTGGATATGCCTAGTGTTTGCCTGTAATGCGATCTCATGTGATATATACTCCGCCTGATCTTGTTCGTAAGTACAATCAAGAGTACCTTTGGAGGTGAACCTGATTCCAAGTTAACGTTTCGCAGAGAAATAACAAGTCCCAGCTACAGTATCTGTATAAGCTTTATGGATTGACATGAAGTAACAAGCATTGGCATAGCCAATAAGTCTCGCCTTTGAGACCTTATAAGTGTTTAGCCATGCAACAGTTGATGTTGTTGCACCAAGTATATTGTGCTGCATAACTAAATACTTATAAGGTCCCAAAAGCGAGACCTATTGGCTATGCCAATGCTTGTTGTTTTGTACCTACCTAGGTAGGTACAAAACTACAAAGAAGCTTAGCCGTCTCTGCTAAACCCTTTTAAGGTCCCCTTTGGGACTCACCTCTCTCCTCCTGATGACACGGGGGCTAAAAAATGAGACGGGGGAGCCCTCACACCTATGGTGGTCCTCCGGGAACAAATGCAATCCACCAAGAAGAGAGTGCAATGTTAAGAGTTTGTCGCCTTTATGTTTCCCTTCAGGCAAAGTGGCCAGCTGCAGACAGCTTGGAGCCCAGGTGCTGGAATGGAGCTCTTCTCCATCAACTACGGGACTGTTCTCCATCAACTAAGGGACTGTCACAACATAAAAATATTCTTTTGATTCTGGGTAGATTTGTTTTTAACTCATACCAAAGAATTTACAGAGAAAGAATCTGCCAAATTAACATCAGAGACAGGCTAAATTCCACAGGTCCCATTTCTCAGCCTTGACGCTGGGAAATAAAAATAGAAAAAGCCATTCCCAGAAAAAAGCAAGCAAGGATCAGCGTTTATCATTTTCATCGAGAGCCTTGGTGTCGGTGATGCTGTAATGAGATACAGGACATCACGCAAGGACCATCTACAACATCCGTAACGCGCCGTTTCTTCCTCATTACAGAGTCTGGAATTTACCTGCCTCGTGGGATGATCCTGCCCTGATAGCCCCGCCCCTTTCCCCGCGTCCTTCCAAACAGGAAGTAGCCTGACTCACAGTTCACGCTGTTGGAGCTTACACACCCTTCCACGGCCCAACCCATCCTCTGTTCCCTCCCGCGGAGAAGAAAAGAAATGTTTTGGAAAGTCTGATTTCTTGGGACGTTTAGAGGACAATCTGCCTTTCGGCAGCCCGTACACCTCCACCGGGGTGAGGAGGCGGCCCCAGTCGGTCACATCCGCAGAAGGTGAGCAGAGCGTTCTTTCATTATGAAGGTGTGTTGAGAGCTCGCGTTCGCTTCCTGGTTTTATTTTTCCTTGTTTCTTTGTACTAAAGTTAAGAATCTGCAAGCTAAATTATCTCCCATAACTAAGAAATCTAGCATGCGCAGATGTTGCTCTTAAGAGTTTTGAGTTTTGCAGCGTGTATTTCACTTACCTGTCTTAATTTCGGGGCCCCGTGCCTTCTGAAACTGACACCACGAGCCTGTCGCTTTTTAGTTAACACCATTCCGCACAATGGAACTTTAGAGCCCTTACTGAAAATATTTTAATCAAAACTACAAATGCCAGAACGCAGAATGCTCTTTGGGAAAAATTCTGAACTGCCGGACTCCGTCACACGTGGAATCGGGGCCGCTTGGCATCTGTGTAAACAATGCACATTTCCGAGGTTACATTATACAAGTTTACTTTGCGTGCTTACCAGCAAAGTTTCATTTTATTTTTTTCAAACTAGAAGTGTGTTGCTCGCTCTGCTTGTTGAGTACAAGTCCGAGCTCGCAGATTTCCAAAGGCAGCTGCAGAAACGCCCGCTGCTCCTGACAGGCTCGCCTGCAATGGAAACCCGTATTAAGATTGTGTTTGTGCTCGGTCTGATAGGAGGCACACCTGATGCAGCTGCCAGAGAAATATTTACTGGTCTCTGACAGACCTTTATCTTTTCCAGCATTAACCCTTTCTGTGGTGGGGGTGTCGGAGTGTTACATGAGTAGAGCGATGTTTAAGATGGAGGAAAAAAGATGTTTTTGGATGAATCGCGTTTTAAGAGGCTACCTATGCGTACAGTGAGGGGGCTCGGATTCACAGCAACACGTTTGTCCAAATTACCGGGGCCACCATGTTTCAGTCTGGTTTTCAAATGTACAAACCATTGCATGGCGCGTGTTGGTGGCCTGGAGTTAACCAACCGATGTTTTTTCAATCCTTTGGAATGTGTGGCAGAAAAGGTGGGATTGCAACACCGGGGCCTGCTACACTTCTGGCTGTTGTTATGGGTGTCCTTTTGTTGTTCTCTTTTCTGGTCCTAATCCTGACTATCTCTGAAGCTGGGTGTTCTGTGTGCAAAACGACTACTGTATGCACCATGTTGGTAATGTTGATTTAAAATGAAACCAGTTGCTGCCGTATTATTTTTAGGAGTTCCAACAAACTCACATCAGTGCTGTCGGATTCACCGAAGGTGACCTGCCCATCATCCTGAGTCAGATATGTGGGCAGGCAGGTCCTGCGGCCAATGCCCACGCTTATTGTGATACAAGTCTAAGGTGGGGTCCACCATAACTAATAGGCAAACACGCACCCACGTAGAACCCTGATCGATTCTACAGATAGATAGTTGCACCACAACCAAGTCAGAAGTAAAACCCATTTGGCCAAAGGTTCGCGTCCTCCAGAAATACCACAAAGCTAGATACCACATGTAGATAAGTACACTCAACCAATCAGGACACGACATGCACACGACATGTAGCGATTACGGGTTCCTCACACTGGACATCTAGACACATACACACTGGCCCACACTAGCTCTCACTGAGGTCGAGGGCCATCTGTGTCCTTATCAGATGCGCACATGTGATTGATTTATGAGATGTTCTTTTGGAATGTAGAGAACACTTTATTGTAGCTCATGAACTGTATAAATTGACGGCCAAAACTTTATACATCAAGAGATTTTGAGCTGACGCATTCAACCAGGAGAGCCTTGACAGCAGCGTTTAATTAAACCACTTGTTCCCGTTTTGTCAAACGCCTCTTGTCTTATCGTTTATTCAAGGTAAATTCTTATCCAAGCAACAAGAGAATGGAGAGTCCCATTGAGGGAATATCATTTAATGATGCTCAATGACAAAAGAGAATACTGTCAACTGCCCTGAAAAGACAACCCCTGATGCCAAAAATCTTTTCTACCTTGCAGCATACCATGCACATATTTTCACTTGTACAGTGTGTGTTCCTCCAGTTGTAGAACTGTCAAGGTAAAGGCATGCCTTTTAAACTTTACAACGCAGTGCCTTTACCGCAAGTGTGCCTTTACCACGCAAAGTAAGTACTTTAAATGTGCATGTATGTGCATATATATATATATCTCTCTCTCTCTCTCTATATATATATATATATATATATATATATATATATATATATATATATATATATATATATATATATACACACACAAACACACTCAGGACACGGTCAGCAGTGTAGTTTAATCCACAATGTGAATTCAACTACAAGTACTGCATTGCTGACCATGTCCTGAGTGTGCGTTTGGACGTGTTTGTATTGGGAGTACCGTAGTGCTCCGCCAGCATACGCACCACATCTCTCTGGTCTGTGGCCCCGAAAGGAGCGTCTTCAATGCAGCAGGTATATAATTTGTAATTTTATTTCCCCTACACTTTAAAAAAAAATAATTATAGCTTAAACATTTTCTTAATAGGAGGGAACCCCCCTTTTTAATTACCCTTACCACCACTTCCCACCGTAAACCCTAAAAACACCTTTACCATTCTATACCCCTACCCACCTCAAACTTTAAAAACAGCCTTAAGGACCTATACCTCTGCCCACCCATAAACCCTAAAAACACCATTACCACCCAATACCCTTACCCATCCTTAAATCTTAAATTAGATATACACACATACTTACTTTAAATATACTTACCTTTGGGGTAAAGGCGTTTACGTTGTAAAGGCAATGCATGGTAAAAGTATCGTGGATGACATTCATGCTGGGTGGGGTTTATGTGGTGAATGCATACTGGATAGCTGGAGACTTTGCTTATGATGGATGGTGTTTTGAGGTAAGTTCATACTGGATGACAACCTATATCTTAAAACCCGGATGACAATCCCATATAAATGTCCTGCACTAAGAGGAAATGACAGTCGAAAGATAGTTTCCTAATTGATGATTCTCTTACCAGCACTTATGCCAGTGGGTCTATGATGCATGCTGTGAAAGACCAGGAGAGAATCTTTGCTTTTTGCTTAGTTTTTATTGAAAATCGGCGATTGCTTAATGTCAAACTTTATGAATGAAATAGGGATCACTTGATACTGAAGGAACCTGAACAGCCGGACTAGATGGCGGGAACATCTTTTAAGTACACCATACAAACAGAACAAGCATTGGCATAGCCAATAGGTCTCGCCTTTGGGACCTTATAAGTGTTTAGCCGTGCAACAGTTGCATAACTAAATACTTATAAGGTCCCAAAAGCGAGACCTATTGGCTATGCCAAGAGGCCGTGAAAGTGATCGCGATCAAACAGCAAAGCGGCTGTGAAAGTGGAAGTAATCGCGGTCAAGTGCGCCGCGCGCGCCCGCGCACATGCACTGTAGCTTTAGGCTGGCCCGGTAGCACTTTTTGGTGCCCTCTCAAAAAGTCTCGCCAGACAAGCGCATGCGCTGGGTCAGGCGAGACCTAAAAATGGAGATCTGCCCAAAGCACTATGCAATGAATTCTTGAAGGTAAACACCACCAGCTGCAACCACTGCACCGCGTCCTGCTGTCATGACTTTAGAAGAAACTCAAATATTGTTTAAATGACTGGTTCAACCTCTGCCTGTCCATCTGTTTGTGAATGATATCTTGTAGACAGTGTCCCACATCTTTCTGAAGTTATTTCAATGGATTTATTTATACATTGAGCCCCTTAATCAGTCACAATTCAGTCTGCCAAACTATGGAGATGAAAGATTTTTCGAATAAAGTACCTCCCCAGAGCAGTATCGGTTGGCAGTTGTTTAAGCCTATAAAGTGTCCCGCCTTAGTTAAGTAGCCCATCACCACTAAGGTGGTACTGTACTGGGGAGTTACACTGTAAAGTCCATAGTGATTAGTGGCTATGAAGATTTAGTCGTTAGAAAGAGTAGCAAAAATCCTACAGGCCTTTGAGACTTTTTCCCCCGAGCGCATGTGGAACCTTTTATAGCTTGGCCTTGATTGTTCGGGCCATGTATGGCCACCAAAAATATCAAGTGCAACTCAGTATCGTTTCTTCCCCCGGGATGTTTTGCCACTGTGGAATCCAGACACTACTGATGGGTTTAAGTGGAAGTTCTTCTGTAGGCAATAACGTGTCCTCCTGAAATAACAGCTCATCCTGATATATTCTGACATAGGAATTAAATGCTAGCCATTGTTGCATGTCTATTGTATTGTTATTGCATTTATATAGCGCTTATTTCCCTTGATGAGGCGTCAAAGCGCTTTTTCGGTGAGTAGCACGCTACTCCAGAACCCAAGAAGGATTAGTGTTGAATTAGTATAGTGAAATATGAAAGTAATTTGAGTGGTGGATAGGTTAGTCAGTTATTTGGATTCAGAAGAATAGCAGAGGGATAGAAGAGGGAAAAAAGGTTTGCATTTATATGGCGCTTGCTACCCCTAATGGGGTATTGAAGCACTTTCTTGGTGAGTAGCACGCTACTCCTGAACCCATAAGGATTAGTGGTGAGTTAGTATAGTGAAATATGAAAGTAATTTGAGTGGTGTATATTAATCTATTTGGATTGATAAGGATAGCGGAGGGATAGAGGAGGGAAAAAGGTTTGCATTTATATAGCACTTGTTACCCCTGTTGTGGTGTTGAAGTGCTTTTTCGGTGAGTAGCACGCTACGTCTATGGTTTACATATACCTTTTAACTTGAACTAAGAACTTTTCATCTTACGGTGGATCTGGAGTTTTTATTGGCACAATCGAATTGGCATTGTGCTTCCCATCCAACTCTTCTGTTTATCAGGAGAGTTCATCTGCTTTACTAGTCGAACTCCAGGAAGGTGGGAGATATGGTACTGAAAGTGAAAGAAAAATAATGACCATCTAGCATGACAAGCGATGGCACACTTCCAAGTTTTAAAAAACTACTAATTCTTATGATTAGTCCACCCCAGAATATAATGTAGTGCTCCTTCCTCGTAATCCATCTCATGCACAAAGGCTTCTTTGGTAGAGAGAATCTCTCGATCATAATAATTATAGTGTAATTCTTATCAGCATTTGAGTGTTCTGGCTTAAAAACCTACTAGGTGTAGGGCAGCTGTCTGCAGATGTCTTTGAAAAACAATTGCACCTGCAGATGCATCTTCCAGTATAAGCTGTAGGTCTGCATTTGGATGCCTTAAGATTGGTGCTATTGTGAATGCGGACCTAGGGTTAAGGAAAGCAGCCTCTTCTTCTGGCCGCCATATGAAGGGAATTCGTGGCTTAGTCAGTTTCATGATGTGTTTGACAATATCAAGAAAGTTTGTTTTGAAATTTGCAAATCCTGAGAATCTTTGTATCTGTTTAACCTTCTTAGGTTTAGGTCACTTTTGTACTGCCATGACTTTGAAGAGGAATCTGCATGGATTCCAGTACAGATCATAAAACACCGAAAGGTTGTTTCAGAAACACATTTCTCTCATTTAGTGTAGAGATGTGGTTTCCTGAGATACTGTACCACTTTGCAGAGATGTATACGATATTATCCTTTTTTCTGAGTAACTTGGACATACTCTAGATAAATGATGACAAAAGGGCCTAATACGTTTCTAAAGATGTTGACTAAATGCTGGAAGGCCGCGTTGAGATTGCATAACTCAAAGGGAATGAGCAGGTATTCAAGACTAGGGGGTTAAATGTGGTCTTCCATTCGTCTCCAGTGAGTGCAACAGAAGAGAAAGTGTTGGATAGCGAAGGGGTTAACATCACTATTCCCACTCCAGGGAGTGCAACAGTAGGGAAAGTGTTGGATAGCGTGGGGTTAAAATTACTATTCCTACTCCAGTGACTGTAAGTGTTGAAAATGTAGGATAGTGTAGGGGTTAAATTTACATACTTATAAATTAAATAATTTTTGTAAAATAAATAACATTTTAAAAATTAACAAAAAAATTAATAATAAATACCAATTAAATTAATATTTTCTTAAATAAGATTAAATTACTTCCCACTCTATTCCCCCATAAACGCACAACCCACTACACATAAAGAACACAATTAATTTAATTATCAATTAATAAAAATTAATTACCGATCAATAATAAATGAACAATTAAAAAATATATAAATTAACTATTAATATAAAATATCAGTTAATCAATTCATAAAGTAATTACCAATTAATAATTAATACATTAAATATTAATTAAATTACTTCCCACCCTATTTCCCCTATAAACCCACAACCCACTACACACAAAAATTAACATAATTAATTTAATAATCAATTAATAAAAATTAATTACCAATTAATAATTGACAAATTAATTAAAAATAACAAAAAAAGAAAAATATATAATTTAATTATAAGTAATATGATAAATTAATACAAATTAACAATACATTAATCACATAAAAACATATTAATTAGTTAATTATAATTTAATTACTTCCCACCCTATTCCCCTATGAACCCACAACCCGCTCTGATACTAAAATGCAAAATTTACTTAAAAAAAATTACTAATTTCTAAACATTTAATACGTATATTTAAAAATAATAAAAATACATTACAAAAAATGTTAAACATGGATACAAAATACATAACACAAATATAAATATCGATTATTATTAACAACGATATTTTTTTCTAACGATATTACTTCGATATAAAAAAAATATTAACATAACACGTGTATTTGTAAAGCGCACGTTCACCACTACGGGTATCTTGGCGCTGAATAACAGATGTTTATTGTTACCCAACTCAATGGTACTCATTTTATCGACCTCAGATTAATGAAAGGCTGAGTGGACCCGCCGGGATTTGAACCTGTGACCATGAGGTCGAACACAGGCCCCTGCAGCAGACGCATTAGTCCACTGAGCCACCAGACTCTGATTACTTATCTTAAGGTCGATATTCTGGTCACCGATATTCTTGACATCGATATTCTGTCCCTACGATATAAAAAATTCAATATTACTGTAGGTCGATATAAAAAAATTGATATTTTGACTGCTCACCGGCCATGATGTCACCAATAGTTGGTATTGCACGTCTAGTGCTTTATACTCTTGTTGGTTAAATCTAATATCCACACGTCCTCACCATTCTGAGCTGCTAAGTTTTATTCATGTCCACTCACTGAGCTGCTCAGTGGATGGGGTCCTTCACCGTCTCAATAATGTCAAATTTCTCTGTTCTTGATTTTGGCAAGGATATGGAATATAAAATTACTCTGTGCATGAGCAGCTTCATTTATGTGATGCATAAACAGTTCAATGCATGCTGTTATATTATATTGTTTGTAAATTGCAATTCCCTTGTAAAGCCATTTGTGCTCTTCTAGAGTGCCCTCTAGTTTTTCATGTACACTCACGCAGTGCAAAATGGATTTATTGCAGCACTTCAGCTGTGCAGCAGCTGAGGAGCGACCCGCTCTTCAGTTGCAGATGTCTTAGTTTTCATGTCTGTTTTCCAGGGCTTGGAAGAAAAGGCTACTGGTGGTGTCCCCTTTAAGCACCAATCCATGTTCTAGTGCAGTGATATTCAAAGTACGGCCCAGGGGCTGCATTCGGCCCTCCTGACCTTCACATGCGGCCCCCTGAGCAGTAGCAGCAGCACTGGGCTGTTGTTTACTCGACTCAGCGCTAACATTGAAAAATTGTCAAATATGCAGCAAGATCTTATTTAAAGGTTGATTTGCAATTAAACAAAAGGAAGTAACTAGGCCCTTAACTTTAAGAACGCTATCATTTTTAAAGACCACAAACATGTAAAAATACAATACACTTTTTGAATTTTGAAAAGACTAATTCATTGACCTGTAGAACCATTTTACTTTAGTAAATCAAAATAAAGCGGTGCGTTCAGAAGTATTTTTTTAAAGAGATGGTTTTCAAACATGAATTTAGAAATGTTCATGCTTCCCCCCCCCCCCCCCCCCCCCCAGCGTGACAACAATGCCACCAGTGCTTATATCCAAGCACATGAGATGGTTTTGTACAGTACGCATCCTAAAGTCATGTATTTTGAGGCCCTCACATATGTAACAATGAATAAAAAGGAGGGAAATTAAAATAAAACAATTTCCCAGGGTCACACAATTTGATAAAGGGAAGAAGCCGGGATTCATCCCAGGTTTTCTGGTTTCTTGAGTTCAGCCAGTAGATATACATTCTTTGCTTCCCTTACACCTCTGCTGGCATCAGTTTGGCCCTCGGTCACATCAAAGACCAATCTTTGCGGCCCCTGGTAAAATGTTTGTAAGTATCCATGTTCTAGTGGCTGAGTCAAACTTCTGGTTGTAACTTAATGAACATTTGAAGGGCATTTTACCATTTAGCTAAGATTGGGCAAGGCTTACTCTTACTTGAAATGGGCCATCCAGTAAATGATGTCACAATAGATCTGCAAACAGTAGCAGAGGTAATCAAGAAATGAACACTCTAGGACACCTGTTGTTGCTAATTGTTAGAGAGGCAGGACGTGGCAAAGAGACCATAACCTGGACCGTGTAGCCTCTTCTGGCAAGTCAGTCGGAGAAAGGAATTTTACATTGGGGGTATAGGTCGCCTAACCTTTTTAGGTGAGCCTACCTTAACAGACTTGGAGCTTTTTCCTCTGCAGTAACGGAGATTTGGTGATCATATAGTAACAGTAGTTTTAGGGAATACATTACCGGGTACGTCTGTCTTTTATGCAGCTGTTGCCATTCGTGGTGCTAATTATCTCTATTTCGTTCTTCGGGACTGTTCAGTGATGATTGCAGATAGTGGACAGGAGCTATTATTATCACGTTCTATTGCAACATGGCGGCTATACTGTTCGGGAAATACCTGCACACTGCAAACTGCGCTTGCATAAATAGTATAATTAAAGGTCTGGATCAGTGCCTTCTCCCCCTCGCTCATACGGTAGCGTACTTGTTTCGCAGTTCAGTCTGGGCTGTTTCTCAGTCCACACCAATCGTATCAGCAGTGATCGAATGGGTTTAAATAAGGAGCGAGTCAAGATTATTGGAATGTTCACATATAAGTTAAGAAACTTGGGCATGGTAATCATTTTAGTTATAGGTCACCTTGTAGTTAATGAAAGTGGTAATTTAATCCAATTGGTGATGGGATTTTCAAATTTATCGATCACCTTCCTGTAATTTTTCCTCGCCATGACTTTGGGATCTTTATTCAATCAATTTTCCAAGTACTTCCCTGATTCGTCGCACTACTCAAGGGGGTACTCAAGTTGCACCTGGTGAGAGACCGGCTCAGGGACATGGACAAGTTTATTGATCACCTCGAAGATTCCACAAGTCTGCTGCAATCTCTAATCTGTGGGGCTAGGTTGTTGCCTGCACTTCTAACATAGAGCACCATAATGTTCACGTACATAGAGACCAGCAATTTACAGGAGGTGAAACTGTGAGTAGAGCTCGAGTATAGTTATCGCAGTTAACACATTTCCACTGAAAAGTCGAACAGGATAGGGAATAGTGGCCACCCTTGCCTGGTCTTTATTTTAATGTTGATTGGCTCCAAGATGAATACATTAATCCAAATTCGCGTCATGGGGCCAGTACACAGTAGGCTTACCCAGTCCATGAAAGAACAGGGTATGCCCATCCTCTCTGAAACTGCCAGTGTGTAAGGCCATTCTAGAGAGTGGAAAGCTTCAATACCACCTCTGCTTCCAAATCGGGGTCAAGCTGGTGAAACAGCGCAAATAATATGCATAAATTATGGAGCGGGCTGGTACAGTGCCCTATTAGTCCAACCATACTATGCCTGGCAGTAATGGCAACAATCTATTCGCCAGGATTTTTGCAGGTATCTTAGAGTTGATGTTTGTCATTGAAAGTGGATCATTGAAGGTAGGTGGTAGGGTCTGTGTCTGTATGCTGGTTTGTCAGGTTTTAGTAACATGACTGTGTCTCCTGTGGATGGAGGCAACGTACGAGGTTTTTCTCACTGCCTTCTACATCAATAGTAGGTGCGGTGCTAGAATGGAAGCGTATTCCTCATAGAACTCGTTTACCAAGCCATCAGGACTGTGTGCTTTATTATTCGGCGGGTTGCGTACAAAAAAACATATCTCATCTATCGTTAGAGGCTGGTCTAGAAACTCCAATTGCCCCCACGCTCAGCCACACCAAAGCTGTGTCGCTTCCCCGACATGTCAGTCTGGTATCCAATAGATCTGAATAGAAGTCTAGAGAGTTAGACATTATATAGGCAGTGTCAGTGTTTCCTCTGATTGTCCGTTTTAATATTCGTAATATAGTTGTGGGTCCACAATGCCCTAAGGCTAGTTGCCCAGTCCGTGTCTCGTTTGTTGCATTCACTTTAGGCTCTGGCAGTTGCTTCTATATTTAATTTCCTTCTCTGTTTTGTCATTACAATCAGACACCATGTCCCTTATTCACACCAGTAACTGTAGGTCTAGTTGTACCCCAAATCCCATTCCAGACTCCCTAATTCTCTTTCAAGTGTTTCTAAGTGCGTGCTGATGGCAAAGGTGCATAGTCAGACAGTGTGCACGGTAGGTGCAATGTGTGTTTTACCCAAGCATGTCCATCCTTGGAGGCCAACCAATGGTCCAACCGTGACCATGATCCATGCACCGTGGAAGCATAAGTACCTTCCCTTTTAAGGGGTTGACTTGATCTCCATGGATTAATGACACCAAGATCTCTCAGCCCCCCCCCCCCCCATTACAATCTCCGCTGCCATCCTTCAGTGCCCACCTATTCGTGCAGATTCGACGGCACTCCAATATGATTCCTGGAGATCAGCTATTTCTATGCGAAGTCAGTTTAAGTACAATCAGATCGTTCAGGTCTTCGGAGGGTCATTTCGGCCTCTCACGTTCCAGGCAACCGTGGACAGTGTTGTAGCCCCAAGTCTGTCCCTAGAGCCAGTCCCTAGATTATCTGCATGCATATTACCCCTCAATGTCATGTTTTTCTTGTCAATGCTCTCGTGTTGTAGCAGTGATATGTGCCCCATATCACTGTTTCGAAAGTACCATAGCCCACCCTCCACCCACATCAGCATCCCAGTCTTGCTAATGAAATCCCCCCCCCCCCCCCCATTTGCAAACATAACATTATAAAGCTACAGTAGATCAGCTTTTTCATTTCACTTTATCAATTCACTGCGCTTCTACTAATCAGAGGTATGCCCTATGGGGCAAACAAGTTAGCCAATAAAACTTTCACCACCAGTAGTAGGCAGTGGAGTTTGGAAACAATGTGTATGTATGGCATACCTCCTGTAAATTGCTGGTCTCTATGTACGTGAACATTATGGTTCTCTATGTTAGAAGCGCAGGCAATAACCTAGCCCCACAGATTAGAGATTGCAGCAGACTTGTGGAATCTTCGAGGTGATCAATAAACTTGTCCATGTCCCTGAGCCGGTCTCTCACCAGGTGCAACTTGAGTACCCCCTTGAGTAGTGTGACGAATCATGGAAGTACTTGGAAAATTGATTGACTAAAGATCCTGAAGTCATGGCGAGGAAAAATTACAGGAGGGTGATCAATAAATTTGAAAATCCAATCACCAGTTGGATTTAATTACCACTTTCATTAACTACAAGGTGCGCTATAACTAAAATGATTACCATGCCTAAGTCTCTTAACTTATATGTGAACATTCCAATAATCTTGACTCGCTCCTTATTTAAACCCATTTGATCACTACTGATACGATTGGTGTGGACCGAGAAACAGCCCAGACTGAACTGCGAAACAAGTACGCTACCGTATGAGCGAGGGGGGGGGGGGAGGCAGGCACTGATCCAGACCTTGAATTATTTTATTTATACAAGCGCAGTTTGCAGTGTGCAGGTATTTCCCGAACAGTATAGCCGCCATGTTACAATAGAACGTGATAATAATAGCTCCTGTCCACTATCTGCAATCATCACTGAACAGTCCCGAAGAACGAAATAGAGATAATCAGCACCACGCATGGCAACAGCTGCATAAAAGACAGGCGTACCCGGTAATGTATTCCCCAAAACTATTGTTACGATATGATCACCAAATCTCCGTTACTGCAGAGGAAAAAGCTCTAAGTCTGTTAAGGCAGGCTCACCTAAAAAGGTTAGGCGACCTATACCCCCAATGGAAAATTCCTTTCTCCGACTGACTTGCCAGAAGAGGCTACACGGTCCAGGTTATGGTCTCTTTGCCACGTCCTGCCTCTCTAACAATTAGCAACAACAGGTGTCCTAGAGTGTTCATTTCTTGATTACCTCTGCTACTGTTTGCAGATCTATTGTGACATCATTTACTGGATGGCCCATTTCAAGTAAGAGTAAGCCTTGCCCAATCTTAGCTAAATGGTAAAATGCCCTTCAAATGTTCATTAAGTTACAACCAGAAGTTTGACTCAGCCACTAGAACATGGATACTTACAAACATTTTACCAGGGGCCGCAAAGATTGGTCTTTGATGTGACCGAGGGCCAAACTGATGCCAGCAGAGGTGTAAGGGAAGCAAAGAATGTAGATCTACTGGCTGAACTCAAGAAACCAGAAAATCTGGGATGAATCACTTCACTTTATCAAATTGTGTGAACCTGGGAAATTGTTTTATTTCAATTTCCCTCCTTTTTATTAATTGTCACATATGTGAGGGCCTCAAAATACATGACTTTAGGATGCGTACTGTACAAAACCATCTCATTTGCTTGGATATAAGCACTGGTGGCATTGTTGTCACGGTGGGGGCTGGGGGGAGCATGAACATTTCTAAATTCATGTTTGAAAACCATCTCTTTAAAAAAAATACTTCTGAAGGTATATGGTTCCCAGCACCCTTCATTTCCACAGCTACCGATGATGTAGGGATTTTGATCAGAACTGATGTCTTTATCCATTTTTAAAAGAATTAATATGATAGAGAAGCCCGGTTTTCTCTGCATACAGGTGGGCACAGGCATTAGGCCGGTTATTCTGTTTCCAGTTTGTGGTCCAACGAAAATGGTGAACAGTTTTTTGCTTGGTTTTTTCCTTCGGTCTTTGCAAGGGGAACATGAATGTGGGTGGGGGATGTACCTTAATGCAATGCTTATTCCTGATTAGATAGCTCTCAAAATATTTATCATACAAGGTCTCCGTCTTCTCTGCTAATGGACTCGGAAAGTGGAAAACTTATTTTGAGTGACATTTTTAGAACACCTGAGATTGCGATTCTATTATTTATTTCATTGTTTATAGGATGCATTAAAGGTTAAACTATCGTGTTTTATTCAAAACACTTAGCTGCACAGCAATCTTATCAACAATAAGATTCCAAGCCATTTCCGATCATGGCGCAGTGCCGGTAGTCTTAGAGATTTCACCGCATGACTCCATCCATGCAATGCAATAGAAGGTCAATGAAATGGCATTTTGGGGTGTCAGAGAAGCCTCGTATGACCATTTTAATGAGAATATCTTGGAAGGATGACTTGGAATATAATGTGGAAATCTGCAAAAGCAGCCGTTGGCGGGCGCGATTTGCACAAAATGCTAATCTTGTTAGCAGAGGGAAACCAAGAAGGACTATTTGCATAAAATGCTAATATTGTTAGCAGAGGGAAACCAAAAAGGACACGGCTCTGGGAACAAAAAACAGGATTAGAGCACCAATACAAGACTTATTGTACCTCAAAAACCTATAGGGAGTTGAGGAAGATGAGAGGTGAACTTGCAAGTAGTCTTGGGGGGGGGGGGGGCGTGGGGGGTGTAATGCCTCCCAGATGTGTTTTAAGTAAGTATATTTCAGAAAATCAAAGGGAATTTGATCAACAAGGAATTCATCATAAGGAGTTTTAAAAATGTTAACATACATTTTCAGTAGACATATTGGTTATTACCATGCACAAAAGAAAACCGGAGTAACACATTGAAAATTAGTCCATCTGTAATTAATCCTTCCAGGAAGCCTAAAACTCTGTCCTATCCCTCAAGGCTACTCTCACTGAAGCCTAAAAACTACTTATTACCCCTTAACGCTATTCTTCCCTGAAGCCTAAATAAATCCTTACTATCCTTGATGCTACCCTTCCTTGAATCTTAAAAACCCATTACCTCCCTTTTATTAATACTCTTCCCTGAATCCAAAATATCCTTTACCACCCCTTAACGTTAACCTTCCCTGAACGTTAAAAGCCCTTACTACTCTCTTATGCTCTCCATCCCTGAACCCTAAAAACCTAAACTACACCTCCATGCTACCTTTCCCTGAATCCTAAAAATCCATACTGGTTCCCCTTACACCTACATCACTCTAACTGTTCTGCTTTGTTTTCAGTAGGACGACATCCTTACTCCTGCTCCCAGTACATTTATCTTTACTCTATAAAGCACGGCCCATTTAAAAAAAATTGTAGCCAGAACCTTTTTCATTTTTTTTTTTTTTCCGTATGCATTTTTTATTTTTTTTATTTTATTTTTTTATTTAAAGAAATTTTATTCGTGTATATCATACACAATACAAAACAATGCAAATAGACAATAGCAAGACTTCAGTGCAATAAATGACACAAGTAGCAGTGGTACAGCGAACTTACATTGCTGCGATGACACAACTCCAGACAGCCCCGAAATGGCAGGTTCCGGGAGGCAGGCAGCAACCCCCAGAGTTAATCGTGAGCAGGGAAATACATCAACCGCAAACCAGTCATCAGCCCCTACTCAAGCGACAGCAGGTACGAGGTGAGTGGCCCCCAAATGTCTCTCTGCCTAGAGGCCGTCGGCAGCTCCTCTGCATAGCAGGTAAGCTGATCTCGGCAATACGCTAAGTCATGCAGCCATACGCTGGTCGTAGGAGTCAGTCGACTCTCCCAACAGAGAGAGATTCTCCGCTTAGCCATAAGCAGTGCAATGGAGACAAGCTTTTGATTAGCAGGGCGCACCTTAGCCCCCACTCCCAGCAGGCATAACCGTGGATGACAGTCCAGTGATTCTTCAATCATCAAGCCCAGCCCTCTAATCACTTCACCCCAGTAAGCAAGTATCTTCGGACATTCCCATGCCAAGTGATAAAATCCTGCCCCAGGCGCCCCACATCGTTTACAGGCATCAGATTGACGGAGCCCAATTTTACACAATTGCGCCGGTGTATAATACATCTGATGCAGATATTTAAAGTGCACCAAGCGCAGGTTGCCATTCGGCGACAAGCGGCCCGTCAAGCTGCAGCTATCCAGCCATTCACTCTCCGCAAGGGGCTCCGGGAGTACCATATTCCAATTGTCTAGGGCCATTGTTCCCGCCAAGATCCCCTCGCTCTGGGATGCCTTATAGAGCCTGGTCACTAGCCGAGCCCTGGAGGTGGTCGTGTAAAGAAACTGCAGCGCCCCAAGAGCCGGCGGCTCGGAGGGAAAGTGCGGATTGAACACCCGCATGGCCGATCTCAGTCTAGCATATACAAAGCGCTGCATGGTCGTGACCTCACCGCGGGCCGCAAGGTCTGCTAGGGTCAGAAACTGACCTCCCGGGTACACGTCCGCCATAGTGCCTAGTCCCATCCCCGCCAGTGTGCGCAGTGTACCCGTTTCCTGGGATACCGAGAGATCCGAGTGATGGAGTAGCGGCATGTTTGGAGCATAGAGCGGTAACACCCCCGCACGCCGCCCCAGAGCCCGCCAGGCGTCCGCAGTAGTCTGCACCGTATCAAACTCCCCCCTCTCATACACCGTATACGTGTTTACAATCATCGCTTTGAGGGGTAGAGGATGGACCGCACCCGCCTCAACAGCCACGTGCGGAATGAAGGCAGGGTCATGCAGCCAGTAATAGGCGTACTGTGCCTGAGCACAGAGGTAATAGAGATAGAAGTCCGGCGCCGCAAAGCCACCCTGAGCATAAGGTTATGTAAGCGTTTCCCAGCGAAGGCGGGGCTTCTTCCCCCCCCCACGCCAGCGTGATCAAGAGGGAGCGCAGAGTGCCAAAGAAAGACTTGCTAAGGCGCACCGGAATATTGCAAAAATAGTAAAAGCGTGGAAGCACTATCATTTTGAGAGACAGTATAGTGGATTTGGCCCAGTTGATTCCCAGTCCAGAGAAGCGCTCAAATCTGATATATTCACGAATAAGCGGTGCTAGATGCCGCTCCGGTTCGCGCACATACAACACCATGTCGTCCGCATACATGGAAACCGCAAGCGGCCTCTGCAAAAATCGCAACGCCGACGCAGCGTGCCTCTGTCGTATTATACAAGCCAGGGGCTCCAGCACCAACGCAAATAGCAGGGGCGACAGCGGACAACCCTGCCGAGTACCCCGGCGGATCGCAAATTTCTCAGAAAGTTGCCCATTGATACGAACCCGGGCCTCCGGTTTAGTATACAGCAACCGAATCCAGTTCGTGAAGACAAAGGGGACGCCCATACGATGAAGGACTGTAATCATGTAGGACCACGCTATAGAGTCAAATGCTTTTGTGGCATCAAGCAGCACTGCCACTGCCGGAAGTTCGGGCACATGCATCACTGCAAATATGGTGCGTAGGTTATGGGATGTGGAGCGAGCGGGAATAAATCCCGACTGGTCCGGGAGCACCATGTCCGGGAGCAAGAGTTGGAGCCTCGTGGCCAATACTTTTGCCAAAATTTTGACATCGGTATTTATTAGGGACAAGGGGCGGTACGAATCACACTGCTCCGGCGGCTTGTCAGGTTTCAAAAGGGCGACCACCAGCGCCTCTCGAAGAATCGGCGGCAAACATTGGGTCTCATACGCCTCCTCGTAAAGCTGTAAAAGGCACGGCGCCAGCTGGTCAGTGTATTCTTTGTAGAATTCAGCTGGCAAGCCATCCGTTCCCGCCGCCTTGCCACCCGGTAGCGCTTTTATAGCATCTTGTATTTCCCCCAGTGTGAGGCGGTGCATCAGAAAATCCTGCTGTCGACGCGACAGCCATACCAGTGCAATGTCATCAAGGTATTGCCCAAGTTCCTCCGGGCTAGCCGTAGGTCGGCATTCATACATTGCCGTATAATATTCAGTGAACGCTCGCAAAATACCATCAGCATCATGGCGGACCTCCCCATCTTCTCTAATCCCCTGCACTATGTGCGCCTTCCGATGTGGATCAAGAAGGCGGGAAGCCAGCGCCCTCCCCGGTCTTCCGCCCTCCCCATAATAGCGCGCCCTGCAACGCCGGGAGAGATGCCTAACCTCTTGATCTGCGGTGTCGTTATATGCAGAAATTTTTTCGTTTATTCGCGCCAGAATTGTCGGGCACGGCCCGTCGCTATAGGAACGTTACAACTCACCCAACTCCCTCTCCAGCGTTTCCATAGTGCGGCGGAGAGACTTCAAGACTCCAGCCTGCAGACCGATACATTCCCCACGAATGGTCACCTTAAAGGCTTCCCACAGTGTCCCCTTTGTCGTGACCGACCCCGCATTTACCGCGAAGTAGTCCGTTATAGCCTGCCGAATTCCCTCCGTGAACACCGGGTCCAGCAGAGAGGAGGATTGCAAGCGCCACTGGAAAGGAGGCGGGAGCCGTGAGGGCAGTTCCAGAGCCATTGCCCCTGGGGAATGGTCCGACAATGTTCTCGGTAAATGCCCAACCTGTGCCACCCAACTGCAAACATCCGGCGTTCCCAGCCAATAGTCGATTCGGGACCAGACCTGTCGCGCGTATGAGTGACAAGTTCCTTCCATTACTTGTGGGTGTCGCTGTCGCCAGATATCGGCCAGCCCCAGTGACTTCATCCCCTCCCGTATTGCACCCGGGGCCCTCCGAGAAGGATAGGACGCCGATGTTTTTCTATCGAGTGCAGGGTCTAATACCGCATTAAAGTCCCCACCACAGATAATGGTCCCGCAGGAGATGTTAGAGAGTTTACCCCAAATGGCATCAAAGAAAGCGGGATCATCTGTGTTCGGACCGTAGATATTAACAATAGTTAACGGGGTATTATAGAATGTGCCCTGAGCAATAACATACCGGCCCTCTGCATCCGCATCCACCTGTAGCAGCGTATAGGGAACATTCTTTTTAATCAATATCATGACTCCCCGAGCATACGAGGAGTACATTGCAGCCAGCCGCACCCCGGCCCACCCAGCCGCGACCCTCAAGGCGGACTGCTGCGTGAGATGCGTCTCCTGCAGCAGTGCGACCTGCACATTATGCCTGTCCAAATAGGCGAGCACCTGCCGTACCTTCCTAGCATTGTTAAGTCCCCTGACATTCCAGCTCAACCAATTTAGAGTGTGCCTACTGTTAACCACCATAGCAGTGTTTCACTGAACATGGAAATGCAACTAAGAGGCAACCATAGCCGCGGCACCACATAGCATGCATACTGAGCATCTGCACCAAGTCAACAATTAGAATCATAGATCCCCAACAACCCCAACCACCCCATCCCCCCACTGCAGTCAGCAACCGCTTCTGCACACATTCCCTGGTATGAACCAAACAGCATAACAAAAAGAAAAGGAGCAGTCTCCGTCTCGTAACACACATTAACCAGAGAGCAGAGAAAGTCCGTAGCCCAAC
This sequence comes from Triturus cristatus, assembly GCF_964204655.1. Taxonomy (NCBI): domain Eukaryota; kingdom Metazoa; phylum Chordata; class Amphibia; order Caudata; family Salamandridae; genus Triturus; species Triturus cristatus. The sequence goes on from NC_140581.1 coordinate 865,502,540, forward strand.
AATATCGCCAACCTGGCATCCACACATACCAAAAACTTTGCGGGGAATTCCCATGTCAGGGGTCACCAGAGGCTCCAGGCCCCCCGCCGAGGCAGGGTGGGTCGAGCTAGGAGAGGAATGACAGCCATCACGTATAGTGCCTCCAAAATCAACAGTATACATCAGCACCTTTAGTCACCTGGTTACATCAGTGAACATGTAAGAGCCCTGCAAGCGTTTTCCCCACCCGCACCGCCGGGCAGCAGCCGCCAAACACAACCCAAATATAGTGGAAACAGCTTAGTAACTAGTATAGACAGTGAGGAGCTAGAAGAGCACCCGTTAGAATACCAATAAGCATCTCAGGAGACCTGGGGCCCCACATTCAGTCCTCAGCATCTGAAGGTCCACTTTTCCTGCCGGCCGATTCCTGCCGCTCCAATCGCCGGGCGTACTGCATTGCCTCTTTTGGGGACGTGAAGATGCTTGCCTTTCCAGCATGCTGTATTCGCAGGCGGGCCGGGTACAGCATTGCGTAGGATATTTGGAGGGATTGCAGCTTTTTTTTCACAGTTTGAAATTCACGGCGAGCTTGCTGCACCGCTACAGTAAAGTCTGGGAACAGCTCTATTTTCATTCCCTGGTACTCGAGTTTCCCTTTTTCCCTGGCCAGGCGGAGTGCCACATCTCTATCTCTATAATTAAGGAGTCTGGCAATTATCGGTCGCGGCGGGGCACCCGGGACGGGCCTGGGAGCCAGGGAGCGGTGAGCGCGCTCTACAATAAATACTTTAGAAAAATGTTCCGCACCCAGCAGTGTCGTGAGCAGCACCTCCACGTACGATTCCATTGATCCAGTGTTGGTTGTTTCGGCCACCCCAATAATGCGCAGGTTGTTCCTTCGGGAACGGGCCTCAAGATCCTCACTCCTGACCTTTATAACTTCCAGTACCTTCGCCATAGAGGTGCATGAGGCACCCACGACCTCCAGCTGATCCTCCGCAGCTGAAATGCGGGTTTCTGCCTCCACAATCTGCGCACCATGTTTGTCTAATCTCGCGGCCATATTGTCCATACGCAAGTTTAGCCCATCAATTTTGGCATCTATAGTCTGAAGGCTTTGCTGCATTGTGAGCATCATTTGCTCCAGTCTCGTGGTCGGGCCCTGCTCCAGCTCCAACTCCGGGCCATGGGTAGGAGGCGCAGGAGTTTTGGCGCTCGTTTTAGCTTCAAATTGAAGCTTACTCTGTTGCTTATCCGTGCGACCCATAGCAAATGACGGAGTTAGCCGCCCAAATCGGACCCTGTAGGCGTGCTATGTACTAGGGCAAACCACTACCAACTCTTTGACTTCGACCAACTCTTATTCTGCACTCTGCTGCTCTTTCGAGTTCCACTGGGCACAGGTGCTTTTCCCTGGCCACCCGGACCCTCCCGGATTTTGATTGTCCGGATGGGAACGCCTACCTCTGGTTGAAGCAGTAGGCCGCACAGGCGTACTGGGGGTAGCAGCAGGCTGCACGGGTAATGTGGAGGCAGGGGTGGTGGGGGCAGGTGAGTCAGGGGTCAGTATGCATTTTTAACAGTTTTTTTGTCCACTTTTTCTCACAGTATTTTTACTGCAAATTGAGAAGCCCTATGATTTAAAAAAAAAAAACTATTAAAACAGAACGGAAATGAAGTTTGTGAATGAGATTGCTCAGAAGATTTATGGTGAGCTATATGTCTGCACCTTAATAGCAGAATGTCACACTAAAGAATAGGCAGGGTTATGAAGTGATACTACCCTAGAGACAAAGAAGAGTTTGAGGTGCACTTCATCAGCACTTACCTCATCCGTTTGGGGAGCCTGTGGATATGCACTCTTAACACCTTTGTATGGGTAACGTTTCTAATTCATTATTCTGGTACAGTGCCACTTACTGTCAGTAGAATCAGTTTGATTTGTCGCTTAGAATCTCAGGGGAGAAAATTAATTAGTGCAGGGCTTTCTCTGGACCAGGGCCTAGAGGTGTGAGGAGCCCACTGCACTCAAATATGGCTGCGCCTCCTACCCAATAAGGGAGGCCCATATCCCATGCTGCCAGCATGGCTCCAGGGACACTTGGTATTCCACATACATCTGTTCTTCTCTGATGGCCGCTCATTCATGCTTTATTGGATGAATGGGTTTGATTTCACTGTACGTCCGCCCTGTCACCCTTCTTCATTCTTTAAACCCATTGAGTCTGGTTAGGCTTTACCTGCATTGTATATGCGTGTCTACCCCTCGCTGGTGGTCTCTGTGTGATATGTTTTGCTTCCACTGGGGGACATTGGCTTACTCTTGCACCCCCGCAAGAAAGTGGCGAGGCGTGGTCTCATGTTGCATAATGTTGACCTTCGACTTCCTTGGAACTTAGGTTAGGCAGGCACCTTGGGCCTTGCCTCAGTGGTTAATGGTTGTGCACTATGGTGGAAGTGAAGCATAGTTCTCAATCATGGCATACTAGGGTGATATCCTGGACTGCAAGGAGTAGGCCATCAGGTTTCTTTGATCTTATGTTTGGTGAACATTTGAGTCCAATCACTTTTGTGATTTCATTTTTTCTTGGATGCTATTGATGGACAATAAAAATAAGTGCATTCTTTTATTATATGTTCTGCACAGTAAGTGCCAGGGTTCCACCTTCCAGGCTGAGTGCACAATAAACAATCACAGTGAGCCACAACAAGTAGCTCTCCATAGCAGAGGGCAATTTGTGGGTTTTATTTAGCAGAAACCGCTTATGCAGAATTTACTTTTAAGGCAACACTGGCGAATGTAATCTTTTCACGCTTATATTTCTAATGGAAAGCGTCAAACTGTTTGGATTACATTTTTACATTTCACACATTGATCTCTAAGCAGTCTTGACAGATCCCAGCCTTCAGAGGTTGGATTGCCTGCGGACAGTTTTAGCACACTGAAGAGACCACTTGGAATTAAAAAGTAGGAATACCAACCAGAAACTTGTACGTTTCTATGTTGAAAGAAAAAGCTTAGACTGATACCGTATGGGGTTAAAAAACCCACAGAAACACATAAGCGAAGCATGAGTTGAAAGAGTCTTGAGAATCTGTAACTTCACTGTGCATTACACTGGAACATTCTAATAAATGTTATTGTGCTTAGTGTTTATGTAACACGTGTTGTAGTGTTTTTAAGTGTTAGTTATTTCTTAATATCCCTGCCAATGTAGTATGTATCAAGGCTTGGCCAGTTTTTAGAATATGGTTGCTATTTCTCTAAACCTATGACAAGTCTTGTCTGAGTTGCAGCAAGAACTGTTGCATGTCAAGAGTTGGTTAGGGTGTGATGGGGGTTGAAGCCGGAAGTCTTGTTCACATCCCATTTGTCACACTAACCTGTTTGCAGCTTGTATTGTGTGCCAGTATTTAGAAGGAAAAATGGAAGGAATGTAATTCCTTTTTTGGAAGGTAAAGTATTGAGGATGCATGGTGACACAGTTGTACGAAAGTGGTACTTATGCGCTTGCTCCTGAGCCAACCACTTCCGTTAGAAGTAGTCCCGCCTTTTTTACCAGCATTGCATTATTCAGTTGTGTTTGGTCATGCTCCTGCATAACCATCGAACCATAGAAATAGAAGTAATTTCCCAAGGGCAGAATCTCTTTCTCTGCAGAACCACTCCTAGAAGGCAATACAATTCAACATGTTTGGAATGTCTAGAAAAAGTATTCTATTGAGTATTGATGTTTTTTTTAATTCTTTATAGAGGGGGGGGGGGTACAGGCAGTGCTTAATTTGTGCTGCCAATGACAGTATCAACAAAAGTACTAACCATCACACAGCTACAAGTGTGACATTTCAGACTGATTGAGGCCCTCAAAGCTATAACAATGGTTTGTGAGGCAGGTATTAGTACTTGTAATGTCTATTTGATCAATAAACAACTGTTGTTGTGTTCTTCTCTATATTTAACAAACAGTGCCACCATATGGCACCTGTCATAAGGGCTGCTGTTGACAATATGGTTCGGTACGGCCTACCGCCCCCTCCTCCCCTGACTGAGACAAAAAACCAATATAACCTTTTGTTTGGAATAGGGGGCCGTTGACCCCCGATCGTATTTATTAACAATCAAAACACAAGTTATATTCATATATACAATAACGCAGAAATGCCAAGACAGGATTCGGTACATTTGCTTCATTCCTAGCTTTAACAAAGCTCTAATACATAAATGTTCCTATCCTAGTCTAAACACATTGCTGATCACATTTCTGCGTATTCCTCTAGGCCTACGGCAAGGTCAAAACGCTGGCCCCTCCCCCTTTACCGAATTGTCCCGCGCACCCCAACCGGAGTGCGCATGCGCAGTGGGCCCAGCTGACCCGGAAGTACTTACCCCAGGCAACCCCCATACGTTCAAGACTTACTCCATAAAGGGGCCATGCAGACAGCGCAGCTTACTTACGCCCGCGTGCGGGGTGGCCAACCAGCCAATGGAAAGCGTAACCCCCCCTTTGTCCCCGCACCGTTCCAACCAACCGGTTGTAACTGCCCCTGGAGTCTGGTGAGAGCCACATGTCCCTCCCCTCTGGGCGCCCCACTTAATAAGGCGCCCCAAAAGATGAGTCAATTTAGTCTGTCCAACCTATGACCTTACCGCACAGGCCTGTATAGTAGACCGACTATCAGGCCCCCCCCCCCCCCCAAAACCCAAGGTCCTACGTACCAGTGAGCTCGCTCGAGCCACGCCAAAATGTTGCCCAAGAATATCTCATTGCCCAAACGTGACAGGTGCACCCCATCTTGCACATAGCATACGTCCCCTTTAATGCACCCATGGGAAATTACCTGCAATCTGGGGGTCCTAAACAGCTTGTCTATCTTATTATTGATCCTCGGGGCGAGTGATTGAGAGCCTTCACCGATACCCCTCCCCGCCACTGAAGCCTTGGAATCATGTGTCACCACACAATAACCGTCCCAGGGCAGCGCAACACTGTAAGAAAGAAAAAAGGATTAGAGGTCCTCCCGAGGGAGGAGGCACACGCGACGGGTGTGCTGCCGAGGGGAGCAAGAGATCGTCCTTTGCGCTCCCCCCGGTTTTAAAGGTCCCCGAGGGTCTCCCACGCCCCGGAAGCGATCCGATCACTTCCGGAGCGCGGGGGAGTCTCCAATGACCCGGAAGCGATTCAATCGCTTCCGGGGCACGGCCCCTAGCGTAGGCAGGGCAAATGAGTGGGCACGATTCGGGGGGGCACGGCCGACCACCATAATGGCGGCGGGGCCGATGCTGACCCCGCCTTCCTCTTAAGTGTCGGTGCCAAGCACCAGAAACCACCGGTTCAATTCAGCACTGCCCCACATGCTTAGTTCTGCAGTGACCTGCAGTACATACGGTGAAATCCCAGCTGGCTCAGGCTGTCATCGGTCTGCGGTTAGTAAATTAACACCTGTTATTTACAGTGCTTAGAGACAGCCGACATGCGGTATGAAGCGCTACATAAAAACAAGTAGTTCTTGTCAGGAGGGTAGAGTGAGTAGGGCAGAAGTCACCCAGGAGTGAGGGTCGTGTGCTTAGTGCCTGGTCCGGACATCTCCCATATGTCTCTGGTTTGTTGGGAGATGCCTGCACAGATGTGCTGTTACAGAATAAACTGCAGACATTTCCCACAGCACTCCATACATCGTGTGCAGTAAATACTCCCTGTTGGCTTATGTGAGGTAAAACGGGGAGAACGCTTCCCCAGCTCATCACTCCGTCTCTTGTTTTTCCTCACCCTGACGCCGCTCCCTAAGATGCTCTGTTCTGCGGGGTCCCACAAAGCTGCTAACTGCCACCTATTGAGTTGAATCCCAGAGCACAGCTATCAGTAGCGCAGCAGGTGCAGTGCGAACAGGGCCAAATGTTGGGAGGGGCCCACCGCACCCCAGTTGTGCCTCTTTTACTACCCTACCAATGAAAGAGCGAGTCGGGGGTATTTTAATTGTGTGCATTCGTGCCCTTGCTTCCCCAGTGGGTGAATCTGTACCATGCCGCTCAGACCTTTCTGTTTTTTTATGCCACCAGACAACAGCTAGCTATTGCTTTACCTTGATTCACACCAATGACGTCTAAGGCTACATGTGCCATTCACAGATCCATGATCAATAATCTAATGCTGGCCAAAGGACAGCACGTCCAAGGAACAAGAAAAGTCACCAACTTTGTGGGTTAATGGAAGTGCTGCTCGGAGGAGTCCACGTCAGTCAAGTGAAAAACAAAAGTCCCTGCACGGGCAGAAGGGTCTAAAACTGGGTGCCAACCAATGAGTGCCTACGCCGTTTCTTCTTGTCTTCAAATGTTTGGCGCTTCTAGGACTTGGGTGTATACTCTAGTTTTGAAGGCTGATTTCCATTTGGCAGAGAAGAGAAATGACCTACTCCAAGTATGATGTTGAGCTGTTAGGCAATCTCATATCAACCCTATTATGTGACATTTAATGCGCGGCCAAAGCCCTGCTGCCAGAAAATGAACAGCTCACAGAGCAGAGACAGGCTGCAAGTAAGCATGGAAAAGAAATGTTGGCAAAGCCAATTGTTCTCCCCTACTTGAGGTGTATATAATTTTGTGAATGTTTTAGCCATGTAGTACTGCAGCGCGGCTGCTGTGCGACGTGGCACAAACATTGAAAAAGCCATTACCACCCGTAGGCGAGACCTGTTTGCTTTTTGTCCATCGTTCCTTTAAGTTACGTACTGTTTGACTCTGTGTTTCTCATATTTCTGTTTGTTTTATTAGCTTAGTTGTCATTTCGCACCTTAAAAAAGACTTCTGTCTCTTTCTGTGTAATTTAACAAAATGGTTTCACTTGACCAATTCCTTACTCCTAAGCTTTGTGTCTTCCTGTTACTTTTTGCAGTTTAGTGTTTGATGTTGTACCCCATGCATGCTTCATTTAACATTTGTTCTTGCGTAACACTGTCACAGTAACATCACTTAAGGGACCAAATACGGCTAATAAACATTCACGTTGACAACGCAAATATCTCTGAGCTCGGGCATGGCCGAGACCTATTGGCTTTGCCTATGCATATTTGATTAAATATGTAATTTCAGGTGTTGCAGTGATGCTATCAATGATGTCGTAGAACATGTCATGAGCAATATAATATGGAAAGTAGTTAGCAGTGTTTGGAGGTGCCCTTGCTCCTTCTAGGGGCACCATCCAGATCTAAAAAATGCAAATAAGAAGCCCTCACAGGGCGTTATCCATCCTGGAGCAGTGAATAGCCGCTCATATGTTCTTTTTTATGTGCATTTTCTTTTTTCGGTGTCCTGGTGCCCACCCAGGACTCTCGCGTCATTATTTTTTGTTATGGGCTGCAGGTGCAGCCCCAGGGCCACCACCACTCGCCGGCTCCCTGCGAGTGCAGGAGTCAGCATCTTTATTTTAATTTTTCTGTGGGGTGTCCCGGTGACCACATCATAGCGTATTTAAGCATGATAGCTGCTGGGTAGGAGCACATAACACTTTTCTGCCTGCTGGCGGTGGCTCATTGGTGTCCCGGGGTTGGGGTCCCTGCATTACCGTCATGGTGCTCGCTCCACGATATGGGATCCCCGGTGCTGTAGTATGGCTGGGAAGGAGGCTGCATGCTCCCTACCCCAATTATATGTATGGGCCCTGGGGAATGGGGTCCTGTGGGCCTTAGGGAGGCTCAGAAAGGGGGGAGGGGGGGGCGGGTGTCCCATCCCTTTCATTTATATATCAGACCTAAGGGTTGGGGCCTCCCAGGGCCTCAATTAGGCTCTGGGAGGAGGCCCATGCACCCCTCTCCTTTATTTACATATCAGCCCCAGGGATGGGGCCCCTGGGGTCTCATGGAGGCTCAGGGAAAGACCTGCATGACCCCCACCCCTATAAAATAGAATGTACTGCTGCTTGGGCCCATGCCCTCCCCATGGGGGCTGTTTTTTTTTTCTTCATATGCGGGAGCCAGGGCTTTTTAAAAACAAATTACCGCTGCTTTTTAGATCCACCGTGAATTTGCGGTAAAATTTAATTTAAAAAAACAGGCCTAAGAGGGCATGTTATGGCTACCCAGCCCCCACCTCCATATGTGTTTTTTCCTTATTTTCAAACGACTGCCGCCACATCTTATTGATGTGATAGCAGCAAGTCAGATTTTGTATTAGATATGCCGGCTCTGCGGATCCTCCGCAATGTGAAATACACAAAGCTTTTGAGCCTTAAAGTCTCAAAAACTACTGAACAGATTGACGCCAAATCACTAAAAGCACGCTTGCTGGATCAAGATCCAGCTTCCTATCAAATGTGATGTAATTCCGTTCAGCCATTTTGGCTGTAGTTGTGTCTAATTTTCCTATAGAAAAATGAGCAGGGAAAATGTGTTTGGAGCTCCCCTTTTTTCTTGCACTTGTTTGACAGATGACTCTGAAACTTTTCAAGTAGTAGCTGGGGGTGGTAGAACAGTTTTTTGGGAAGTTTCATGAAGCTAGGTCCATCAGCGCCTACGTTGTATGCAAACCAAAAAATGCCTATCCTAGAGAAAAGTGGTCCTAATTAGAACTACCTAGTGGCCACTGACGAGTGGTGGGAGCAGCAATGGGGGACGGAGAGCAAGGAAGAAGCTGTGTTTGGGGTATAAATTAAAATCTTAAAAAACTAAACCAAGCAGGACTGAGGAGGAGCTGTCAGTGGGGTGAGAGCAACAACTTGGAGAGCGCAAGTAGAATTTGAGTCGGAAAGCAGCACACAAGGGAGTGAGCAAGAAAACACATGCACTGTCATGATGATGTGCTCAAATAGAAAAAGAAACAAGTAGTTCTCTGAAGATAAACAGTGGAGGGATACAAGTCTTTCAATCAAAAGGATGGTAAGAAAGCTGTGCTTCAGACAAGGAACAAACCAAAGAAGAAAAAGGAAAGACCTCAAACAAGAAGCAGGTAAAGGGGATTAGCAAGAAAGGCAATCAGTAGTGAGCTAGGGCCCGACTTTGACAGTGAATAGCTAAAAACTGTCTCAGGGAGTCAGAAACAAGGACGAATCATTGAATCTAAATAAAGGATTGATTAGCTTCCCCGTTTTGTTTGTTGGAAAGAAGTGTGGCCCCAAACTAATATGCGGTAACATACTGGTATGAGAGAGTGACCTTGTTTTAGATTTTGAATAATATACATTTTTGAGTCTTTTGTTAGCCTTTTGAATTTACATAATTTTACATTTATATATTCTCAGTCAATCAATCAGGGATTTGTGAGGCGCACTACTCACCCGTGAGGGTCTCAAGGCGCTGGGGGAAAGAGGTAAATCAGACAGCTGCGGCTCCTCCGTAGAGCCAGCAGTGCTTAATGTGAGCCGGAGCTTTCCGGTGCTGAGCACCGCCATTTAATTGGTTTCCGGTGCTCGGGACCGAATTGTCAACACTACACTTAGGGCAGTCTGCCACAAGGTGGCGCTGCTCATGGAATTTAGAGAGCAGTAGATTAACAGTTGTTTAGGAAAACAATATACATAAACAAATTACTAATACCTGCTTCACCAGCCATTCCTTTAGCTTTGGGGACCTAGAATAATCTGAACCGTCGCATTTACATGGGAGAGAGATGGTTAGTGGTTGATTTGGCAGCGATGACAGGGGTCATGGGTGGTGCAAGCTGCAGTGGCCTCCTGGTCAGAGCCCTGGCACTTAATATTTTACAAATTAAGCACTGAGAGCCAGGTCTGGAGGCTCTTCCTGAATGCTTGCAGTGTGGGGTTCGTGTGATGCTGAGGGGGAGTTCGTTCCAGGTCTTGGCCGTGATGTAGGATCTTCCTCCCATTCTGACTCTGCGGGTGCATGGGATTTTGGGATATTTGTATATTTTTTGCTAAGGATGCTTGTCTTGATTCCTGAACACTTAGAGTCTTCTAGTATTTATGGTTCTGGGTGCATCTATGTTTATAGACTTGATTGGAGCCTAAGCTTTATTCTCCAGTTCTCAATTTCATATGAAAAGCTGTACACTCACCGTGGCTGCTGCCTCAACATTTTCACTGTAATGAGCCATAAGTGAAATATGGGCAGATACGTCAAATACGATGAATAGATATGTTTGTGTGTGTTGTTGCTTTTCTCTTTTTTTAAATCCATCAGGGTGCAGTAGCAAGCAGCCCTAAGTATGTGACTGGTCACTTCTAATTAATTAAAGCGGCGCTAACATTGAGTCCAAATGCTTGTCTCTGACCAGCACCATTCAGTACAGCAATGATCCTCGAAAGACTGGTGGCCAAAGGGAAGGAAGTACCCCTACTCTGTCACGGCGCTGAGACACCAGGCCTGAGACGCAGACAGCTCGCAGGAGACACCGAGCCCTCCCCTTATTATGCTTTGACGTGTTTAAATCACACCTTCAAAATTTAAAGTGCTGGGAGGTCATTCGTATAGCAAAAGTGTGCTATTAAATCACGGTATTTAAAACGATTAACTTTATGTAGTCACTACACTTGACAAAATATTGACTTATTTGGCAAGCCAGCCAACTGGGATAAAAACTTTGAGGACATCGGCTGGGTAGTAAACTGTATTTAACCTATTTCTAAACAACTTGCATTCTTCCTGTGAAAGCTTCTTGTCAACAGGTCCAGTTTCACATCTCACACGAACGAACCTGAGAAATAACATCACACCTTAAGCTATGTGCCAAGCCAGACCGACTGCGGTTCGACAATGATCTACAGATGGCCTCTCAAGCTAAAAAAACAGTGGGGGTGTGCTGTGCTCTCATGAAAGCCCTACGGAAGATTCTACCTCTCCTGCCTGTGGAGAAAAGACCTGTGGTGGTTCGTAGTATCATCTTAAGTAGGCTGGACTACTGCAACTCTCTGTATCTAGGAGCTCCTCTTTACATCTACCAGAGTTTGCAGAGGGTCCAGTCTATGGCAGCCAAACTGGCGCTGAATAGGAAACGTGGCTCCTCAACCACGCTGGCGCTTCAAGAACTTCATTGGCTTCCCATGATGGAAAGGGCTAAATTTAAATCCCTGTGCATTGTCTACAGAGCGGCACACGGTCTTGGCCCTATCACTCTACAGGAGAAAATATCCTGGTACAAGCCTCAAAGGACTCTCCGTTCATCAAATGCCTTCTTGCTAAACACTGGTAGGATCAAGAAGGCCAGGATGGGAGGTAGGGCCTTTAGTATAGTGGCCCCGCGACTTTGGAATGAACTCCCCCTGAATATTAGACAGGCTAACTCCTTGATGGATTTCAGTCGAAGTTTGAAGACTTGGCTCTTTCCCAGGGTGGGGCATATGGCCTTCTAATTCTCCCATTCTTTGATCGGTATTCGTTTTCTATCTTCCCTCGTTCTTTCTGTCACTGCTGCTACACACTTTGTTAGTTCAGAAGTTTCTCTCCATCACAGTCCGAGCGCCAAGATACCCGTTGGGTGATAGTTGCGCGGTATAAGTACAAAATACAAATACAAATTACCGAAAAAAAAAGGTCCCGCCAGAAAACATATCCACACAAATATGAAAACAAGTTTATTTAACGATTAAACACAGGTTTAGATAGACTGACGTCTGTATACTCCAGCTACTGCTAAATAATATTCTGACTACAAACGTGTGCTATTAATATTTTTGAAATTGGTAAAAGGTGTGTAGATTTTTTTCAGAATTGCAGTTCTGTGGTTTTTATATTGTGTTTTTTTTAGTGTGCTTGCACTCACTTTCTGTAGTTTCTTTCGATTTAATGTTGAATTTCTGATGTCACTCAATGTGGTCTTTCTCCCAAATTAGGTGCTTTTGGTAGATAGGGATCAGAATGGCTCTTTTCCATGCTGCTAACTAATATTATTAGGGCTCACCTCCTTACGGAGAAGGTCTGGTCCTTGTGAAGGACCTGGAGCCCCCAGTTGTCTGGTCAGGTAGGAGTTCTCCTCAGGACTATGTACTTTAAATGTTCAAACTGTGGTGCTTACTGGCAGGAATTTCAAGCCTTCAGTTACAGGCAACAAGTATGTGATTGGTTGGCTCTTCTCTGGTTAGCACATGGTTTTGGAGCATAGGCACGGCACCTGTTCCGTTATATTAAGCTAGGTGTGTGTTTAAACTAGAGCATGCTGCCATTTCAGCAAGAGAAAGGAGCAGAGCCTGCAAGTGAAAACAGAGCTGCACATTGGACGAGGACATGTCCACTTGATAAGATCTTGTCACCTCATTCACGCTGTCGTTCTGCCTCTGTCTACTCTTCACTTGATGACTCCGCTTTGCCACTAACGAGTGGTTTGGTTTAACCAGTCTAGGCCATACGGAAAAGGAAACCTGATTTTGCCCAACGATGTGACATGCCAATGACTGCATCTATGAGAGAGGATCCAGGAGATGGCAAGCTCAACTTCCAAGCCATAATGTTTGGATGGAGTTGAGTGGTATAGAGGTACTTGAGGGGGGACCACAGAGGGTTATAAGCAGAATGAGTCAAATGTAAATTATATATTGTTGTCCCCGACTACGAATCGCATACATTTACGGTAGAGGTGCAGGTATGAATGTGCATTGTTGATATTTAGGGTAACTCCAGAGACCCAAGTTTTGGTTTGATTGTTCGTTGTTAGGAGAAATGTGCTGCACCGTATGCAATAGAGACGTGAGGTTATCATATACTTGGTCAGGATACTGATAATGTTGAGAAGATAAGGCACAGTCTTCAAGTGCATGGGGTGTACCAGCTGCATCGGCCAAATATTGTTGTAAAACTATACTAATTGTTTAAATCCAAACAATAACCAGTTAAGTCCATTACTTGGAAGTCTTGTGACGCTCTTCTAAAATAGAATGAGAAGGACCTTGGTTACTGCTTTAAAAAAAGTACCAATCTAGGAAATCCCACAGGACCACCCAGCCCTGCACAAGCAACAGTTTTCCACGTAAATCTGCTCTTTGGTACGCTACCCAAAATGCCTAAAATACCCTACAAATACTGGTCAGTCCTACCCTTGTGCTGGACTCTTCCTTCTCAAGCACTTACTGGAATCCACCATAAAGTTCTCATTTTTGCTGTGATTTTTAGTGCGGATCTGCATTTTTATGTTATGATTCTGGTGAAGTTAAATTGTAAGCACTTTCAGATATAGGTTTACCCCACGAGGTGTTTGACTGTTGCTTTTTGTCTTCAAACATTTTATGAAAATGAGAGACAGAGAGAGACTGAGAAAAAAAACACACGTATAGGGGTGTGTTTGTTTTCATTATATATTTCTCCATCACTCAATCCCAGGGAAAACAACATTGCAGATGGTGTAGCTGGAACGAGAGGCCCTCAAAGTGATCCTGGCAATCGAAGAGGAGGCCTTACAAGACTTTCTTGAAGCTTCTGTATTCATGATTTCGTTGAGACTTTACAGGAGGGGGTGTACTTTCCGGGGCACATGTAGCCAAAGTATTTCTAAACAGCAAAACCAAGTTTGGTCTTTAACGTCTGCCCACCTATTCAAGTCAGTTTCGTTGCTTTTTCGGGTTCCCTTAGCAATGGTTTTCAGTAGTTCAGTCTGGAGCTATCACTCGCTTACAATGAGAAGTCTTGCACTGAATAAAAAGGTTTTTATTTGAAAGAATCTCATTGCCAGCAGCTTTTTTTAAGTGACTGTTTATTGCAAAATGGTATATTGCTCTAATTAATCGCCCGGAATGCCGTGCTTAAGTGCGAGCTTGTCAACACGCTTTTTGCACCGTACCTGAACTGTTTTTAGGTCGCAGCCTACCAGACCGCTCAGCTGTCTGGTTTGCTACTTAGGTTGCAGACCACGAGACAGCACAGCTGTCTGGTTGTCTGGTTTGCTAAAGACATCTTGGGGCATTCAGAAAGTTGACATAGGATCTAGCAATGCATTCCACCCATTGCTTACCATTGGCTTTGTGGTTTGTTACTCATATTTTCTGGCTTTGTCTTTGCTGGCTTTATTTGCTTAGGCTGTCCAGCTCGAGTTTGTCCCTCCCGCTTCCCAAACCTTGTTTACTGTATTCTTTCACAAACTCACTATCTGTAAACAGGCCTTTAAATCTTGTTCTTATCTTGTAACATTTGTTGTGCATTTAAAGTCGGAGGTCAAACGCCAGGCTGTCTCTTCCAGGGACCTTGGTGTTCGGTTTTTCTTTCTCTGACTTCAAAGTGAGATGATTTATGTGACAATCATGCTGGTTACTAGGGGCTGCTTGAGGATGGCGGTACAATGTTATTTTTTTCCTAGCACACAGTAAAATGTAACTGTCTATAAATGAACTATGCTGAAGATCAAATCGATGCATTGGGTGATTACATTTTCACACATTATCATTTGTGCAATGTATACTTTGATCAGTAAAACTGTATGTGTTGTGAGTGCAAATGTGATAGTCAATTGAAGATGTGTTGACTGTAATGGCAGTGTGCTACCACCACACCATGCCTCTCCACGTTACCCCATTCTGCACCACTTCATGCCACTGCATTCTACTCTTCACCACTACACACTACACCACTTCACACTGCGCCACTGCACTCTTATCTGCACCTCTCCACTCTATCTCTCTACTCTACACCACTCCTCTCTATGCCATCCTACACTGCACTCTATGCCACTGCTCTCTACACAAATGAACTGTGTACCACTCCACTGTATGCCCGTGTACTCTATGCCAATCCCCTCTATGCTACTCTAATCTATTCTGCACCACTGCAATCTACTCAAACAATCTACTCTATGCCACTGAACCCGGTGCCACTGCACTCAGCAGCACTCTACTCTGCACCACTCTACGTCACTGCATTCTATTCCAGTGCACACTACACCACTTTACTCCAAACCAATCTGCTCTGCGCCACTGCACTCTGCTCAACTGCACTCTGCCACTCTACTCTATGCCACTCTACTCTATACCACTCTACTGCACTCTAAGCCACTGCACTGTACACCTCTCCTCTTATAATTATTATTACTCTTCACTACTCAGCCAGCGCACTCTAATCCACTCTACTCATGCACCACTGCACTCTTTGCCATTGCACTCTACACGACTCCAGTCTAGTCCACTGCACACCACTCTTCCTTGAACTGCTCCCCTCTGCCCTGCACCACTTCACTCTACTCTATGCCAGTGTACACTACACCACTTTACTCAAAACCAATGCACTGCACACCATTGTACTCTACACAAATGCACTCTACGCCACTGCACTCTATGCCAAAGTACGTTGCACTACTTCACTCTAGGCCACTCTGCTCTGCTCCACTCTACTATGCTTCACACTACTATACTTGCTTCACACTACTATACTTCACAACAACTCGCAATAGAAGCTCCCTGGAAGGGAATCACGGGCGCAGACCTCTTAGAGTGCCAAACAGTTTATTCAATAATTATCCCCACCAAAGATGTCAGGACGCGTTTCGGCCGTCACAGCGGCCTTGATCACCTGACCACGCATTAGTGCAGGCCCACTATTTAAAGTGCAAGTGCAGACAAATATACAATAGACCTAGAAAAAATATTGGGACATCAGGAAATTCCTTATACAGACAATGCGTTAAAACGGAAATTCAATTTTCGCAGTTTCATATATTCAATCACATTGTAACTGACAAATGCAAGCCTAAATGCCTGTGATGTTATCAGTCGGAAATATTTCACATATATCTATATCCCTGGCGTCAAGAAGCCTGATGTCATATGCCCTATTGTTATTTTTATAGAGTGCTCACCGTGTTGTAAAGTTTAAACAAAAACCCATCATGAGGGAAAATTACAAACGCCTTCACGATTGTCCAACAAGAAAAAAATCATATATTAAAGTGCATAAAGGCCACAATATTTGAAGGACATAAAGTGACTGGTGCTACTTGATACAGAAACGAGGCGATCATACTACTACAATAGTCCAACTCTATGTTTTAAATATAAAATCAGAATAAAGTGCAAAATGCAACAGTACTTGATAACATAAAGTGACAGATGCTACTAGTGCTGGTCCAACTTTAGAACTCTATATTCAGAGTACAGTTTCCGATAAAGTGCATAATGCAACAGTACTAGTTAACCTAAAGTGACAAATGCTACTGGTGCTAGTCCAACTCTAGAACTCTATATTCTGGATATAGTATCAGATAAAGTGCAAAATGCAACAGTACTAGATAACCTAAAGTGACAAATGCTGCTAGTGCAAGATGACATGGGCAGTCAATTGATGGAGACTAAACATGAAAAGTACAGAATAATCCTGTTATATAAATATATAAAAGGAGAAAAGATTTTTGAATACGGCAAAACAGCAGGTTACAGTCATATTCGTCGAAAGTGGCAAATAGAGGTGGAGAATATGTATAAGAGAAGGACCAGTGACCTAATTAAAATGATCAATAAAAAGAACTGGGTATATAGAAAATTAAATCCTACCCTGCGTGTCCTTAAAACCAATCATTAAAATCAGCACAAAGGGTCCCAAGATATATATTACCTGTATTGCTAAGAGTAAAAGTTAAAGGAAGGGCAATATCAACAGTTAAGAAAATGGTTGCCTGTATTTATAAGAAGTTTAGAGAAAGGTATAAAGATCCTCCGTGGCATTGAGGCCACCCGGCCATTTGGAATCTAACTCTAAGATATATTGGGTTTCCAAACGGCGAAGTGTTGCCTCCCTATTGCCACCTCGTTTCCTCAATGGTACTGATTCGATAGCAAAATATTTGAGGCATTTGGGGTCACTATTGTGTACCTTTTCAAAATGCCTAGCCACGGGATAATTCTGATCCTTATTGCTGATGGCTCTAATATGCTGCAAAATGTGTTTATGCACTGCCAGCTTTGTGCTGCCAATATACTTCAAAGAGCAGTCACATTCCAGGACATAAACACAATGGTCCATTTTGCACGTAAGATGTTGTTTGATTTCCCGTTGTGTACCCGGGAATGTCGTGCAATAAGTTTTGGTATTTATACCAAATTGGCAGGCCTTGCATGTAGAGCATTTAAAAAAAACATTTCTTATAGGCAACCACATTTGTTTTTTAAAAGTATCTTGACTGTTACCAGTCAGCATATTGTCCATACTCTTAGCTTTGCGTAAAGAAATAGAGGGATTGAGTGGCATATAGCACCCTATCACTGGGTCTTCACGTATAAAATGCCAATGCTTTCTCATAATATTCCTCAATTCCTTTTCTTGTTTGGAATATGTTAGAATGAGGCGTACCGGTACCTTATCGGTGTTTGATGCCTCCTTTTTATCTTTTTTTCTATATTCCAAAATTTCCTCTCTCGGTTTTAGTTGGGATCTTTTCATGGCAGCTTCCACGACTTCAAAACTATACCCTCTAGCCAAAAACCTCATCATACATTCTTTTTGTTTTATTTCCATATCCTGAGGGTTGCTACATATACGCCGGATACGGAGCATCTCCCCATAGGGTATACTCCTAATAAGGTGTGGGGGATGCGAGCTAGTTGCGTGAAGGAGTGTTACCTGCCGTGGGTTTTCTAAAAAGGGTAGTAGTTAAAATGTTATTTACTAAAACCTGTACATCTAAAAATGTCACTGTCTCATTACTCACATTTGATGCAAAAGAAAGATTAAAATCATTACAATTGATATCCTCTACAAATTTCTGCACACTTTCTTTGGACCCTTGCCATATGATAAAAAGGTTGTCAATGTAACGAAACCACAGCATCACATTTTGAGTAAAAACATGCTGATATTTGCGCCTGACCACCAGCTCCTCTCACCAGCCCATAAACAAACAGGCATAGCTGGGGGAGAAGCTGGCGCCCATCGCTACTCCTCGCAATTGCTGATAAAAACAACCATTGAATAAAAAAAAGTTGTTCTCCAAACAAAAGGAAAGCATGCTTAATAACATTTTGGTATGATCAGCATATTCAATTGTTCTGGTACTCAAATAAAACTCGGCCTCTCTCAGACCATCTTGATGTTTGATGCTGGTGTATAACGAACATACATCCAAGGTAACTAACTGATAATTTTCTTTCCAATTAAAGTTGTCAATCTTTTTAAGAAAGTCACCTGTGTCTTGGATGTACGAATCCAACTTTTTCATATGGTCTTGCAGGAAGTAGTCAATGTATTTTGAAAGGTTCTCAAAGGGGCCATCACAAGCAGATATAATTGGTCTGCCCGGAGGTAGAGTCAAACTTTTATGGACCTTGGGGATGAAGTACATATAAGATGTTAATGGATATTCTTTTTTAATGAATTTAAATTCTTCCCAGCTAAGGAGACCCATACCTTTCCACGCCAATAGATTTTTGAATAGAGTGTCTTGTGCACTTTTGTATTTGAAAGGTGTACTTTTGCTGTAACATCCTGCTTCATCCAATTGCCTGTGGGCCTCTTTGAGATAATCCGCTGTGGGCCAGAGTACAATATTACCTCCCTTATCCGAATTGCGGAATATTAGGTCTGCCTTCTGTAGTTTCGAAATCAATTGTTTAAATTTTCTTTGTTGATTGGAATATTTCATTTTCCTTGCTGAATTGCTCGTATACATAAGTTTTTTTTAAGTTGAACTGTTACATGGTCGCTAAATGTATCCAACCCGTTGTATACTTCACTCTACGACACTCCACTCTACAGTGCTGCACTCTACGACGTTCCACTCTGATGCTCTACTTCACCCTATGCCACTCCACTCTACAGCACTCTACTCCAATCTATGCCATTCTAATACACTACTCCACTACGCTTCGGCTAACTCCCTCTATACCACTCCATGCCACTTTTCTCCACTCTGTTCTGACACACTAGTCTACTCTATGCCACTCCTCTATGTGAAACTCTACACCACTCCACTGACAATCTACCCTGCTCCATGCCACTCTAGTCTACAACACTCTACTCCACTTTATGCAACACCACTCATGTAATGCAGCTGGTGCTATGTAAAGCGCTCTGATACCCGATTCGGATCAAGTTTGCGCTATATAAAACTCTGTAAAATAATACAAATAAAAAAAAACACCCTCTACGCCACTCAACTCTACTGTACGCCACGCCATAACACTCCACCCAACTACACGATACCCCACTCTCCAGTGGCTTTTAACCATGCTGAAAAGCAGCCACTCTGAAGTACAACATTTCTAAGACGTATTGGCAAAGCCAATAGCTCTTGCATAGGCGAGACTTATTGACTTTGCCAATGTTTGGTATTGACTGCATTCATTTTCTATGTGCCTACTTACTGTTACCGTACAAGACACTGCGTGAAAAACTAATTAGTGCTTGTTCATGCAATGCAAACAACCTATGGGCTTTGTTTGGTAATAAATTAATCATTGCGCCTACTTGCCAGCAACGGGGCTTCGGAGTGCTTTAAAGACCAACAGCGGGGGAAAACATGCTACCGCCCAACGAAGGAAGCCGTTATCAGCTCCGGATGTCTGTCACGCATCAGCGTGCTAATTATGCACATTGATGCGTCACGTTGACCTACGAATAACACATTGCTATTTAATTACGCGATCGAGTAGGGCGCAACACGTTTTGGGGTTTTCTTTGTGTAATTCGGTTGTGGATTGTGTAACGTACGCGCGCACACACCGACCTGTCCACACACGGAGTGGGTTCCCACCGAAACAGCTGGTGCACACAGACGGTTGGGAGCTAAGTCTTATCGACGGGGACAACGTAAACTGCGCTTTACCGTTAACACTGTCGAAGTTTGCAAATTGGATTAGATGGTGATGCTGAATCGCAAGGTTTAGACTTATTTACGCTGATTTGGTAGATGCCATGGTGACGTGTGATTGGATGTCACTTAAACATCGGAAATGAACATCACAGATCTCAAAATATGGATGTTCCTAAGGCACAATAGTAATGTTCCTTTTCACCTACGGGAATAGTAGATTCATCAGTGTCAAAAGTGAGAAAACAAAATCGCAACTAGTACAAGCTAGACACCATTCTTAATGCATTGTAAATAAGCATTGACATAGCCAGTAAGTCAAGTCAAATAATCTTTATTTGGTAAATATTTCACAGCCATAAAAGATCAAATAAAACAATAAGTACTAAAACATAGTAAAATATGAAGTACACGGTAAAAATCATAGATCAGATCTGATACGCTCCACGTGAAATCAGGCAGGGTGGTTTTTTGTAGCCTCACTGCACTATTTGCAAAACTTAAAACGGCAGAGCAAACCGATCGTTTGCTGAGATTGTATGTATAAAGGAGCAGTTTAATACAAACCTATTTTTTTTTTTTTGTTTTAAAAAAGCGTTCTCTAGTAAATTTAGAAAAACTTTTTTATAAAGTGCTTTGTTCAGAAAGGATGGATTTTTGGAACCTCAAGCGGTAGTGGGTGGGATGGCAATGGAAGTGCACCAAAGCCCCTCTTGGAATGCAGAGCAGCCTGACAGCAAAAAGTAAAACAATACATTTTTTTTTTTTAAAACAGGAGGAAAGTAGGGAATCAACAGTGAAGGGTGTGCGGTGGCAGGTGAAATGGAAGCAACGGGCATGAGTATTGAGAGTTGATGGGG
Organism: Triturus cristatus; assembly: GCF_964204655.1. Taxonomy (NCBI): domain Eukaryota; kingdom Metazoa; phylum Chordata; class Amphibia; order Caudata; family Salamandridae; genus Triturus; species Triturus cristatus. Next base: position 865,523,042 of record NC_140581.1, read on the forward strand.
TATTCTCCACACACGACAGAGCAAGAGAAGGCGTGCACTACAGGCTTCCGAAGCGGGTCTCGTGGTGCAACTGCAGAGGGAGTTGCACTCGCCAGTGCTTAATTTGTAAAAGAATAAGAGCTGGGGCTCTTTTCGGGAGGCCACTACAGCTTTCACCACATATTGCCCCTGCCAGCTGCCAATGACAGTACAAACTCAGCTACTAATCATCACATTCTTACAAGAGTGGCAACTCATACTATTTCAGGCCCCCAAAGCTGTGAGAATGGCTTAGGAGGCAGGTATTAGACATTGTAAATCTAAATGGAACTAATAAACGGCTATTGTTGTGCTCATACTTAAATTCGCCAGACAGCGCCACCATATGGCAGACTGTCATAAGCTGTGGTTCTGGCAATGAGGTGCCGAGCTCTGGCAACCACCGGCTCAAATTAAGCACTGGCACTCAATCGAGTAGTAAATTGGGTTTAAAAGCTTTTGCTATGTGCACAGATCAAGAGCAGGGGTCCCTTCAATACCTACAGGACTTTGTGAAAAAGTATCAGCCGGCCCGCCCTCTTCGTCCCCGTGACCGGCCCTCATGTGTGATTCCAACAGTAAAACGGTCACGTATGGGAGGGGACTCATTTGCATATCAGGATCCCAAGTTGTGGAACTCCCTCCCACAGGACATTTGAGACAATGCCCCCTCAATCACGCTTTTTCAAAGAGAGCCGATAACCTGACTTATTTTGACGATTCCTTTCCGATGCTAGCGCCGGGAAATCCCTACGAGGTAGCTGTGTCCTTTATAAACTCTTCAAATAAATAAATGCACTCTCATGAAATGCTTAATGAAAAAAGAAAAAAAAATGTCTAAATGTGCTCAGTGGAAGGATACAAGTCAGCCAATCAAAAGGCTGGTATAGAGGATATGCTCCATGGGAGGCACAAACGCAGAAAGTCAAACAAGTGAATGACATAAAGCCAACCAATGCACAGCAGCGGGTGGGCTCCAAAGCCCACTGCACGTTTTTGGTTTGTGCCACAAGAGGCCTTTCACATACAGAAATCTAAAACTTGCCTGTTTCGAGATATGAAAAAAGGACGTGTATTGGGTATTTTGGGAATCTAAAGGATTCTTCTAAAGGATTCTTTCTGCTACCTGGTGTGATGAGAAGAAGCCCCCCCGCAAAAATAAAAACATTGATGTGATGTAGATAGTTTTTTGCTGAGAATTTGTAGCCATGGCTAAAGAAGTTTGGTTTCAGCAGGAAGGACCAAGGGCGTGTTTTTGTGTTTAACAGGGTAGGGTTTTCGGTAAGTAGGATGTCTGAAAACAATGGCCTCTGTTCACAAACAGTGCCCCTCCAGAGGCCAGCTCCTGGTCCAATTACCGTTGATTATATCTTTGCTTTTCATAGTCTACAATGCTGTGCTGCCTTCCAGCCAGGTTTGTGCTGTACAAATACTACTTCCAGATCTGTCTCCCAGGAGTTTAACTTCCTCCATGAAATCCATGAGTCTGGTGTACACCAGAAGCAAGCAGCTCGTACACAAATCTTTTCAGATAGGACCCACTATGCCCTTGATGTTCAGACCAACACCTGCAGGGGCAGCATGGAGACTGCCTCTGGTTTGGGGTCGTCAACACTTTCATGCAAGTACAACGGGGCAAGCTAGTACATCTGTTAATAGGAAAAAAAAAGCAGATTTGGGGAAAAAACATGCCTCATAAAATTAATGCTAGTTTTCCTTTGATTACTTTAGCTTTTTATATATATATTCAATAGAGAACGCCACATGCTGTATTGAGCACATTTCATTTTGTAATCATTCTATCCTCCCGTGAAGTATATTATAACATTTTTGCATTTTTTTAACGTGTCACATTCAGGCTTCTACAACAGATAAATGTTCACCCTTGGGATGTTTAGCTGGTCTTTCTTGGAAAGCGACGTGACTACTTTTTATCAAATCTAAAAGTATTCACAAGGTAGTGAAAATTAGTGAGTTTTTTTAAGTCATGAGGAACCAGTTTAGTTATGCTAGAGGTGCCTGTGGCATAGAGATGGAAAATAATTACAAAATGTTTTCGGGTGCACGACCAATGAACCTCCGAGAATATTGTCACCTACTTATGTGTTATCATAACAGGCATGTTTGTAAAGCGAGCATTTACCCCAGAGGAGTCCTGGGCGCCATGCTATTCAAAGATATCAGATGTTTATTGTCACCCAGGTTGATGGTAATCTTATTATCGACCTTGGAAGAATGAAAACTTTAAGTGGACCTGCTGGGATGCAAGGGACGGCTCCTCCATTTCAGCGGAGTAGCGTCGCCCCACAAGCCCCAGAGCTGAAAAATACCAAGCATTGGCATAGCCAATAGGTCTCGCTTTTAGGATCTTATAAGTGTTTAGCCATGCAACACTTGATGTTGTTTAATGAAGGATATTGTGCTGAGTAACTAAACACTTACAATGTCCCAAAGGCGAAACCTATTGGCTATGCATTGGGGCGTTTAAGTGTTTAGGTAGAGCTATTGACTTTGCCAATGTTTCTAAGCTGTGCTGTAGAGAAGTGTGGCTGCTGTGCAGCATGCTTAGAAGTTGTAATTAAAAAGTGTAAGAAGCACTGAGTGATGCTGTGCTGGCCCCTGAGTGATGCTGTGCTGGCCCCTGAGTGATGCTGTGCTGGCCCCTGAGTGATGCTGTGCTGGCCCCTGAGTGATGCTGTGGTAACGCATAGTGATGCTGTGGTAACGCATAGTGATGCTGTGGTAGCGCCGAGTGATGCTGTGTTGATGCTGTGGTGAAGGTGAGTGATGCTGTGATGGCCCTGAGTGATGCTGTGTTGATGCTGTGGTGAAGGTGAGTGATGCTGTGATGGCCCTGAGTGATGCTGTGGTGGCCCTGAGTGATGCTGTGGTGGCCCTGAGTGATGCTGTGGTGGCCCTGAGTGATGCTGTGGTGGCCCTGAGTGATGCTGTGGTGGCCCTGAGTGATGCTGTGGTGGCCCTGAGTGATGCTGTGGTGGCCCTGAGTGATGCTGTGGTGGCCCTGAGTGATGCTGTGGTGGCCCTGAGTGATGCTGTGGTGGCCCTGAGTGAGGCTGTGGTGGCCCTGAGTGATGCTGTGGTTCTGCTGATTGATGCTGTTGCGCTGCAGAGTGATGCTGTGGTAACACATAGTGATGCTGTGGTGGTGCCAAGTGATGCTGTGCTGATGCTGTGGCGAAGGTGAGTGATGCTGTGGCGAAGGTGAGTGATGCTGTGGCGGCCCTGAGTGGTGCTGTGGCGGCCCTGAGTGATGCTGTGGCGGCCCTGAGTGATGCTGTGGCGGCCCTGAGTGATGCTGTGGCGGCCCTGAGTGATGCTGTGGCGGCCCTGAGTGATGCTGTGGCGGCCCTGAGTGATGCTGTGGCGGCCCTGAGTGATGCTGTGGCGGCCCTGAGTGATGCTGTGGCGGCCCTGAGTGATGCTGTGGCGGCGCTGAGTGATGCTGTGGCGGCGCTGAGTGATGCTGTGGCGGCGCTGACTGTTGCTGTGGCGCAGCAGAGTGATGCTGTGGTGGTCCAGAGGGATGCTGGTCCTGGGGATAGCATCAGTTAAAGTTACAGACCCTATGTTACTGTAACGTCTGCCCGCCTAAATATCTCAATAATAACTTCAACGCAGCTGAACAGCTCATCTTAAACACGGGCCTCCGGTGCTATACTTGACGCGATGTCTGCTACCGGAAGCCACAAGTGTTTTAAGAAATTAAGCCCGCCGACCAATGTGGTCTGAAGAAAATAACATTACGCTTTTGGAGACTGCCTATCAAAACACGGTCCTTTGGGTGTCCAAAACTCCCAACTGTGACAATCAGGAGGCTAATTAATAAGGTGCAAATAAAAGATAAGTATGGATATGCTACTCTCTCATCACTGCATCGATGTATGAAAGTGAAGCTAAACTTCCCCTTTTTACCCGGCGGACCACACTCTACACCTACACTTGAAGCCATGCATGCCCCAGTCTACAACAGAGCGGAAAGAACGAAGTCCAGCGCAGCCACAAACGGCAGCATGGGCATATACAACTGTCGTTATTTGATGACAATAACCAATAATTCCCTTGTGAACTGATTCCTGAAACTACATCCACGATGTATTCGCCACTGAACGAGTGCATAACATTCAAGTATGACCCAGCTGAGCAAGGCCGCAAACACAAAACGTCCATGGACAGAAAGAAATACGATATGTATGAAACATGCACTGCAAAGAGTGCATGGAGCAACGCACCAAACCACGCCGATCAAATGACTGCCAATGAGGACGTTAACGATAATAAAAAAAAAAGGTGGACCGTGTCACATTAGGTGCGCTTTAGCAGGACCAGTCTGAAGAATGAAAATGCGCAGCTACTTATCCGTAATTTGTACAAACTGCTACCACGATCAAACCAGAATTATGCTGTCAGGCATGAGAGACTGGAAGTAAGAAAGCTGGACGGCGGTAGACAGGGCACGAGAGAGGAACTAACAGGAAACGTTGCGTGTGAAACACGGGGGCGCGAGGGCAAGGTCAGACAGCGCTGGAATTGGGAGCAAGGAGGGCATAGGAGGGAAAGACTGGAGAAGACGAAGGTGAGGCATAGAGGGGAGGAGCCAAGGTGCATGAGAAAGGAGAGCACGAGTGTCAGAGGAACTGTGGGAGGGGAACGAGGAGACAGATGGACGGATGCGAAGAAGAGAAAGGGGAGGGAACAGAGACAGGCGGGAGGAGTAAAGAAGGTAAAGGGCGGGTTGTGGGTGTGGAGAGGGAGGGGCACAAAGAAGGAGAACAGGACAGAGAGGCACATGGAGGGGTGGAGCGAGGCACGCGCGCGCTCGTGCGCGTAATCACAAGCTGGTGGCAGGGGAAAAGCCTTTGGTTTGGTAGCACTTCGAAATGCCACTGAGTAAATGTCTGGGCCAGGTCAACGCATGCGCTGGATCAGGCGAGACCTAAAAAGGGAATAAAGTTTCTTTATTACAATTTTATTTTTCAGCAACCCATCCTAAACAAAGTTTCAGGACCGGGCGGGCCAGTTCTGCTGAGTGGCAGCAGAAGGGAGCTGTGCGCTTTAAAATGTGCATGTCTCTTTGGTCGGCAGTCTTGGAACAGCCAGACATGCGCATTTTAAAGTTCTCTAACCCAGCTGTCTTTGAGAAAGCGCAGGCCTCCAGTGCTCTTAGGAGCGCTGATAGACCCTGCTCTATCCAATCCTGGCGCTGCTCTAATGCTGTGAGAGCAGGGCCAGGATTGGGTGGTGCAGTTTCCTGGTCTGGAGCTTCCAGGAGGAGAGAAGACACCCGGGGGAGGATGAGGTCGCGCGGCAAGTGTGAAAGTCAGTTAATTTCATTTATTGTGCCCCCTCGCCCTACCACCACCCTCTGTACAAGCCAGACGCCACTGCAGCCATTTGAACCTCTGACCATGAGGTCAAACACAGATTCTCGCACCGGCTGCATTAGTTCACTGAGCTACCAAGCTTGGCATGTCCGGGCTATTTTCTAAGCAAACAATTGAGCTGTTTGCACACAATAGGAGGAACACCTTGTGCTTCCTTTATAAAACAATATTGATATAATGATGAGAGTCCAGCATCCATTGTACCATGTAGTAAAAGTAAACCTCCCCTGTGATATTCTAATACAGCATGCTCTGCTCTTAAACAGTGTGTGCTTTGCAAATACTAACTCGGGTACACAGCACTTTCCCTTCATACATACAGTGCAAGCTAATACTTCGCGGTACAAAAGGGGGTGGTGATGGACGGAGCATCAGAACCAATCAAACACTCACACCCAGTCAACAGATCTGGGTTTGATCCATCACCGTTCTTTAGCCCACTCTGCCACCCCAGTTCAGACATGGCCATATGCAAATCAGTCTGACCCTGTGCCTCATGGGAACAGTCCAGCCCGAACTGCCAAGCCATGCCTTCCCTGGACCGGAAACAAGCTTCCTAGGACCGGTTTCTGGCATTTCAGCCGTCTTCAGCCAGGCTTGCTTGAATCCAGTGGCAAAGTGAGCAAGGGACTCACGTCTGAGCATACCCTGCCAACTTATGGCGAACAAAGCGGTACAAAAGGGGGTGGTGATGGACGGAGCATCAGAACCAATCAAACACTCACACCCAGTCAACAGATCTGGGTTTGATCCATCACCGTTCTTTAGCCCACTCTGCCACCCCAGTTCAGACATGGCCATATGCAAATCAGTCTGACCCTGTGCCTCATGGGAACAGTCCAGCCCGAACTGCCAAGCCATGCCTTCCCTGGACCGGAAACAAGCTTCCTAGGACCGGTTTCTGGCATTTCAGCCGTCTTCAGCCAGGCTTGCTTGAATCCAGTGGCAAAGTGAGCAAGGGACTCACGTCTGAGCATACCCTGCCAACTTATGGCGAACAAAGCGGTACAAAAGGGGGTGGTGATGGACGGAGCATCAGAACCAATCAAACACTCACACCCAGTCAACAGATCTGGGTTTGATCCATCACCGTTCTTTAGCCCACTCTGCCACCCCAGTTCAGACATGGCCATATGCAAATCAGTCTGACCCTGTGCCTCATGGGAACAGTCCAGCCCGAACTGCCAAGCCATGCCTTCCCTGGACCGGAAACAAGCTTCCTAGGACCGGTTTCTGGCATTTCAGCCGTCTTCAGCCAGGCTTGCTTGAATCCAGTGGCAAAGTGAGCAAGGGACTCACGTCTGAGCATACCCTGCCAACTTATGGCGAACAAAGCGGTACAAAAGGGGGTGGTGATGGACGGAGCATCAGAACCAATCAAACACTCACACCCAGTCAACAGATCTGGGTTTGATCCATCACCGTTCTTTAGCCCACTCTGCCACCCCAGTTCAGACATGGCCATATGCAAATCAGTCTGACCCTGTGCCTCATGGGAACAGTCCAGCCCGAACTGCCAAGCCATGCCTTCCCTGGACCGGAAACAAGCTTCCTAGGACCGGTTTCTGGCATTTCAGCCGTCTTCAGCCAGGCTTGCTTGAATCCAGTGGCAAAGTGAGCAAGGGACTCACGTCTGAGCATACCCTGCCAACTTATGGCGAACAAAGCGGTACAAAAGGGGGTGGTGATGGACGGAGCATCAGAACCAATCAAACACTCACACCCAGTCAACAGATCTGGGTTTGATCCATCACCGTTCTTTAGCCCACTCTGCCACCCCAGTTCAGACATGGCCATATGCAAATCAGTCTGACCCTGTGCCTCATGGGAACAGTCCAGCCCGAACTGCCAAGCCATGCCTTCCCTGGACCGGAAACAAGCTTCCTAGGACCGGTTTCTGGCATTTCAGCCGTCTTCAGCCAGGCTTGCTTGAATCCAGTGGCAAAGTGAGCAAGGGACTCACGTCTGAGCATACCCTGCCAACTTATGGCGAACAAAGCGGTACAAAAGGGGGTGGTGATGGACGGAGCATCAGAACCAATCAAACACTCACACCCAGTCAACAGATCTGGGTTTGATCCATCACCGTTCTTTAGCCCACTCTGCCACCCCAGTTCAGACATGGCCATATGCAAATCAGTCTGACCCTGTGCCTCATGGGAACAGTCCAGCCCGAACTGCCAAGCCATGCCTTCCCTGGACCGGAAACAAGCTTCCTAGGACCGGTTTCTGGCATTTCAGCCGCCTTCAGCCAGGCTTGCTTGAATCCAGTGGCAAAGTGAGCAAGGGACTCACGTCTGAGCATACCCTGCCAACTTATGGCGAACAAAGCGGTACAAAAGGGGGTGGTGATGGACGGAGCATCAGAACCAATCAAACACTCACACCCAGTCAACAGATCTGGGTTTGATCCATCACCGTTCTTTAGCCCACTCTGCCACCCCAGTTCAGACATGGCCATATGCAAATCAGTCTGACCCTGTGCCTCATGGGAACAGTCCAGCCCGAACTGCCAAGCCATGCCTTCCCTGGACCGGAAACAAGCTTCCTAGGACCGGTTTCTGGCATTTCAGCCGTCTTCAGCCAGGCTTGCTTGAATCCAGTGGCAAAGTGAGCAAGGGACTCACGTCTGAGCATACCCTGCCAACTTATGGCGAACAAAGCGGTACAAAAGGGGGTGGTGATGGACGGAGCATCAGAACCAATCAAACACTCACACCCAGTCAACAGATCTGGGTTTGATCCATCACCGTTCTTTAGCCCACTCTGCCACCCCAGTTCAGACATGGCCATATGCAAATCAGTCTGACCCTGTGCCTCATGGGAACAGTCCAGCCCGAACTGCCAAGCCATGCCTTCCCTGGACCGGAAACAAGCTTCCTAGGACCGGTTTCTGGCATTTCAGCCGTCTTCAGCCAGGCTTGCTTGAATCCAGTGGCAAAGTAAGCAAGGGACTCACGTCTGAGCATACCCTGCCAACTTATGGCGAACAAAGCGGTACAAAAGGGGGTGGTGATGGACGGAGCATCAGAACCAATCAAACACTCACACCCAGTCAACAGATCTGGGTTTGATCCATCACCGTTCTTTAGCCCACTCTGCCACCCCAGTTCAGACATGGCCATATGCAAATCAGTCTGACCCTGTGCCTCATGGGAACAGTCCAGCCCGAACTGCCAAGCCATGCCTTCCCTGGACCGGAAACAAGCTTCCTAGGACCGGTTTCTGGCATTTCAGCCGTCTTCAGCCAGGCTTGCTTGAATCCAGTGGCAAAGTGAGCAAGGGACTCACGTCTGAGCATACCCTGCCAACTTATGGCGAACAAAGCGGTACAAAAGGGGGTGGTGATGGACGGAGCATCAGAACCAATCAAACACTCACACCCAGTCAACAGATCTGGGTTTGATCCATCACCGTTCTTTAGCCCACTCTGCAGAGCAGAGCCTTAACCCAAGGCCCTGCCACTGTAAACATGGTTTTGTGAGCCAAAGAATGCAGGTTCGACACTGTTGCTCTAAAGCGCCAAGGAGGACGAAGCTTGTCTGTGGTCAGAGCAAATGTCTCACTTCTAAAACCCTGCTTCTTAAGCACAATATTAGTTCCCACGCCTTTGTTCCTTAGTTTTGAATTCTTGAATGTGGAATCGGGGTGGCACACCTGTATTGACTAGCAGCTCTTGGTAAGTCCTGATTTAAGGTGGATAATGATACTCAAAAACTGCTTTCTTGCAATGCGGTTCAAACTCTTTGTTTTACAGATTTTGGGCATCTTCTTTTTTCTACAGTTCTGAAGAGTCACGAATGCATGGGTTTCCAGCCAAGTCCAATATTCCTTCTTCTCTTCACTTGGGCACCAGTCAGTTTCTCACTGTGCACTGAATCATTGTGTTGTTCATGTGAGTGAACGGGGGACATTCTAAGTGCAAAGAGATTAACCAGCACACCAAGAGCTGGCCTGAGACCACCACAGACATTTAACATATGTGTTTCAATCAATTAATAGTCGAGCATATGATCGACCCTTTTTATTTTGACAGGAAAGATTTTGCTCCCCTCAAACAGATGAGATCTGTAAAGTATTGGGAATGTTTTATTCAATGTCTCCTTGGTCTGGAGTTCCGCTACCTCCATACTAAGGAACCAATTTGAGATTTTGCTTTTTGATGATACTCTTGGCGTGTTTTTTTGTGAGGCCCCAATGAATCTATAGTCAGTATGGCAATTAGGTTTAATGAACAGTTTGGATTTAGCTTCCCTGGAGCAATGGAGCTTCGCACCAGTAGCTGTGGCCCAGGGAAAGGCTTACCATGGAATTTCAACTGGAACAAACATCAAGATAGCGCAATTCAATTAAGTTAATTACATGAAATTCATTTAATTAAATGAAAAGCTGAAAGTGATGACTCCGGCACCTAAAAGGTTTTCTACTAGATAGATGGTCTGCAGCCCAGTGGCTTGTACCCACCCAGATCCAGGCTGCTTGAAAATCAAGGGAAGTAGTAGTGGTTAGGAACTATTCCTGCGACTTTTCAGCACATCATACATCATAAAAAAAAAAAACAACGAAAGTTACACCAATCAAGTAGTCTGTTTTAAGTGGCATGGATATGTATATAATCTAATTTTGCAAATGGTTATCGACCCAAAGTTCTCGTGGCTGACCATTAATAATAGCTTGAGACTTTCTATACATTAAGGTATCTATGGAAGTTAATTGTAAAATGTCAAAGTCGTCGACCAGATTACGTACTCCTGGAGAGGGACTATAATCCACCCTGTATATAAAGGAATAAACGTCATGGATCCAGGAAATTGTCGGCAAATCCCCTTACTACATAACGAGGCCAAACACTATGCAAGCCTCCTGCTCAGAGAGCTTGAATCCTGGACAAATTAACATTGTATTGCACCTCCTCATCAGTGAGGGTCCAGAGGAGGAATGGGCACTACTGCAAAACTCCTCGCACTGGCTATGGTGACCGACAAAGCAATCAAAACAACATCTATGGTATACTTATTTTTGTAGATTTCACAGCTGCCTTTGCTTCAGTCCCACGCAACATCTTATGGCAGAAATTAGCAGTAAGAGACATATTGCCGCTCTTATTGAAAAGTAAACACCTGGCTCCCAGTTCAACCTGGGGACAGCAACAGCTTTGCATGTAAAATGCAAACCTGGACAGGTTTAAAACAAGGTTGTGTCCTAGCCCTCTTGCTCGTTAACATCTTTTTGGCCACTCTTCTGTTAGAGCTAAAAGAAGTGAAAGTGTACGCCCCAATGCTCGGTGGACTACCAATCAGCTGCCCCCTGTACGCAGACGATGTGCTTTTAATATCCAAAACTAGTAGGGCTACAACGGCTCTTGGATAAATTGTACGACTATACAATAGGCAACTGGCTCTCCCATAGACCAGAATAATGATAACGGAGAGAAGGGTAAAGAAGCCAGGACTGTGGCACCTGAACCATCTCCAAATTAAAACTTCAGTAGAATACAAAGATCGGGGAGTGATTATGGACAACCGCGGAACCTATTATCCCCACAAGGAGTCCATAAAATTAAAAACGGCTTCCTTACTTCACACGTTTCTAAAGCTCTGAAAAAAACTATTTGGGCCTTCCCATAAACCCTTAATGAACATGATGCGTGCCAAATTCCTGCCTACCCCAGCGTATGGTTCAGGGGTCTTGTTTGGAAGTGGTTCCAACCAAATGGACAAACTTGGTTCGGTCCTTTTAGAAAGATTTTTCATCTTCCAAAATATGCTTTCCCGGCACAAATTAGTTTGGAATGTGGCCTATCCAATCAAATTCTGGAAAGACAAGGTGCCTGTTTGAAGACCTGCATCAGGCTCTGCCCTGCAAGGCTTGATGCACTGGAAAGCCAATTATGGCAAAAAAAAACAAGCAGCAAGTTTACAGCCCCGGCGTTCCTGGACCAATCATGGTAGAATATACAGGCAGCCAGTGGCGGCTGCTACCTGGAAGCAGCAGTGGGGCGGGGTGGTGAGGTGGTGGGAGGGGGAAATGGGTTAAAAAAAATCTCTTCCCTCCCGGCAGGCTGGCCGTCTGCCGCCTCTCCTACATCCTCTTCCTGGCTTCTTGGAGGAGACAGGAAGCACCAGAGCTCCCAGGCTCCCTGCAGCCAATCACAATGCTACAGTGCAGCGTTGTGATTGGTCTGGGCGCAGTGACACAGCGCTCTGCCAGGGGCTGGAGGGGTGGGCATTTTCTCCACACAGGCTGTAATGCAGCCTTCATGGAGAATACTGTAAGTGCGCACGACTGTTCTCGGCAGCCCGAGAGGGCTGGCCAAGCACTTATGCTCACATAGGGAGTGCGAACCACTCCTCCCCCTGCCCTGAGAGCAGCCCCACCCCACAAAGACGCCGCAGCGGGAAAAACTAAAATGATGATTACCTCGAGTTATCATCATTTTATTTTTCCTTTTTTTGCACTGCAAAAAGCAGTGGGACAACGCTCCTCTGCCTTAGCGGAGGAGCCGCCACTGCAGGCAGCTGTACTGTGGGCAGCTTTTGTCACCTTTACATCTTTTAAAAAGTTAATTGCAAAAATGGTGCACAAGAAGTCCCAACTGGCAGACAAATAAAAGCTGGCTCTTCACAATCATGCTTTGGCTGTTTAAAATAATTGTAACAAACTGGGTCTGCAACCTAGTTCAAGTGTTTGGATGAGCTTTTGTTTGACCTGTTTTGAAAGGCAATCTATAGGTGGTTTGCCAACCCTGGACTGTATACCTTTAAGGATGAGGAAAATCCCTAAACACCTCAGCAGGCTCTGCTGATCTTGCAGTGAATCAATTGTGCATACTTTCTGCATCTGGTCGGCCTTGTTGTCTGAAAGTTGCACTCTATTAAATTAACAATTCCAGCTACCGGGCATACACTTTTGCAAACCCACTGTAATGGCCTGCCTTTAAGCAGAACATCCAAGACTTGTCTGCGAGCTTTGTGAAATTTATGCAGGCACTTCAAAAACGATTGAGCTCCGCAGCGTCCTGCGAGTGACTGCTTTTTAGGGCTCGCTCCTGTGTTGCAGTGCACAGCACTGCTCGCGCAGCGAGAGCCCTTTTGTATGGGGTTTTGAAAGCTGCTTCACACGCTCGTGCGTGTGAGCAGCTCTCCACGGCTGCCATTGGTTTTCGCATGCGTTTTTTTTTTTTTTTAAAGCCAGCACGCAATTGGGCTAAGGTGGGCGCATGTCCCGCTTTTGCTCCGCCCATGCCAGACGGTGGCTAGCACGCGCAGCAGCGCGCGTTTGCCTCGCTGCCACTGCCGCGCTCCCTCGCCCCCGGTCCACTGTGGTGCGCGCGTACCACAGTTTTCCTTTCACTTCCCCGCCGCGGGGCCGTGTCACTTTCACGGCCGCGCAGCAACATCTTGTTTATTTATAAGGAGTGCTCATAAACTGGTGTCTTTCTGCTGTATCGCAGTCTCTTGCTGCGGTCTTTAGTGGGCCGTAGGAAAGGCATGACTACTTACTCAGAGACTACCAGTCACTCCGTAATTTTAATCGCACGGAGACTTGCACCGCCCATGCATGGCACGTGATGCGAGGAAGTATGGAGGCGGGGTTAGATTGGTTGTGGCTTCCGGAGCTGACAGCCTGCCTGGCTTTGAAAGGAAGCACCGGCGTTGTGTTTTCACGTGTGTTGATGCGGTATGCATCAGCTGCCTGAACCTACCCCATGCAAGACATAAAAGCCATGGCATTTCAACATCAGGGATACTCTGATGCCGAGCTCCGAACACTGGAGGAGGCGGTCATATGTCGCGAGGCACAGGTGTCCTCCTTGCTCAGCATCTTCGGGGAGGTACTGAACATCACCTTAAATCAATGTCAGCCGCTGTCACCCTTTTGCTTTTCAGACCCTGTTCCTGAGCACCCCACCATGGTCCCTAACATGGCCACTTGGCCCGTTTTTGCACTGCATGGTGCAGACCTTCCCCCTTCATCTCCTCGCTCCCCGGTGTCACAGGGCACTGAGCGATTTTTGAACAATAGAAGTGATAAAAGTTAAAGTAGTCGGGCCATCCATAGAATCTACATCCTGTTCTGAGGTCATATAAAGAAAACTTCTTATGTAACTGGTTGCTGGTACACATTTTATTGTTGAAATGCTATGAGCGGATACAATAAACACTTTTTTGTTACCCATGATACCCTGCACCTTTGTGCTGACACTCTCTTTCCTAGTTCTGCTAATTCTCCTTGCGTTGTCTCCAACACTAAGTTGGCACAACAGTCATCTTAACACTGTTCGACTCCGCTTTCTTTTAGTACACTAATGCATTCTGGGAGCTGTAGTCGAGGCATAAATTACAATAATTGTATTCTTGTAATGTTATCGTTTTTTTTTCTTCGTTGCGCTATATGGTTGGTAAAAAAAAAAAAATGCAGTGCTTCTGCTTAACCAACCTCATAGCCGCCCCACCCCCCAGTGGGAAGGCCAGCCAGCCGGGCAGATGTTTTTTTTCCGTACATGAGTAGTTCAGTTGGGGCAGTCTCTTGTCCACACGGCCAAGGTCCCTCAGATGAAGGAAAGATGTGTTCTTTTTGTGGCGGTTTCATGTTCCTGGGAGAGACCGAGGTATCTGATATGGGGGTGAGAAGGTTGCGCATCAAAAAGTGAACCCCATAGCAACGTCAGTCTCCTCCGGGCCTCTGCTTTTCACTGCATACTTACTATTTTTAGAAATAGAAAAGAAACTGCGTTGTCCAAATTTGGAAGCGTTTTCTATAAAATGTAAAATACTTTTTCTTACTCCAGCAGCCCCGGTCGTCCTGCGGATTATCGTTTTTAGATGGCTTTAGGAAGTGCTTGAAACAATTTCAGGGGTTAACCCAGGCCTCGTGTACCAAATCCCATGGCCTGGTGGTACATAAATGGTGCCAAACAACTCCACCCCGTAGCCGCATAGGTGCACAGATTGGCCGATAGGCAGGCGTCATGCCAAGGGTGCTGGCAAAGTTGAATGGGAGGAAATGAACAGGCCAGCCTTTAATTTGTTTGTAATGGGGAGATTAGGGTTAAACTCCGGGATGACGACATTCTTTAAATAGAAAGGAATCTGGCTTCCTATTTAATCCAGGCAGTTCTCTGGGAACCACAGTCCTGCCTGCGCATTGTGTGTGTGCACACACCAAGAACTCGCACCCTGCACACCTGGGGCTTACTTAGAGGTTGGCGGATTGATACTCCGAAAAAAACGTAACAGATTATCTTTACAAGTGCCGTAAAATATTATCGGGCCACTTGACTTCTGCGAAAGTAGAGGATAAAATTATGTGGCAGGGTTTACAATAATATGCTGACAAGAAAAGGTAAATTATGAGGCGTAATGTGACTTATTTTCTAATGGTGTTACCTCGTTATCTTTTTAATTTTGTACATACTATCCGGGTAACGGTTTCACCTCATCAGTACTAGTTTGCCACCCAAATATAATATAGCAATAGTCAGCAGAAGGGTGAAACCATTGCGCCGTCCTCTCCACTACGCATCAACAGGTTTTGCTTCAGTTTACTTATTTTTGATCCATGTGAACTGGATTTTTTGGGGTCAAAATATGCGTTTTGTGGCAACTGGGGCAGATCTGTAATTTTGCGGAAAGGCAGTGGCCGCAAAATCACATAATTCCAGTGGCCCCAAATATGCACTTGTAATAAGGTGTCAGATATCCATAATGTTTGTTACTGGGTAACCAGCCTGCCAAACTGTAAACAAGGCCTCTGGTCTCTATGAAGGGGCTTTATCAGTGGTGATGCGTGGAGTTGATAGGTCAGGCGTGCTGGGCAGGGAGCCCTCATAGCAAGACTCAAAACATTGTTTCCCCAGCTACGAACTGCCAGTGATGCAAGGGAAAACGTAACTGTTGCTGAAAACAGCTGTTCTTGACTGCGCTGGCTGAGTGCACACTTCTTCTCGATGGTGCTCCTGTCAGCATAGATATTTGTTTTCTCCATGGTGCTAGTGTCTTTAGCTTTGTGAGGTTAGCAATAGTGCCCTAGTACATTGAGTACCTGTTCTCAATGGTGATCCTAGCATCACAGCAATCTTTGCGCACTCAGATGTGTTTGCATAGCACTCACTGCGTTGTATGGTGCTAGTGTGTTGCCGATGGGCTCTCTCAATTCTCTGGTGGCAATGTGCTGGGATAGTGTAAATCTGCTCTAAGTGGTGCTCAGTATCGTTATTTTTGCGCTATGTGGTGGTAGTGTGCAGTGGAGTCCAGTGTTGTCAGTATACTTGGGTGGTGGTGGCGTGTGCTGTCGCCTCTATCTTTGTACCCTCTGTGTTGGTGGCATTATCATGGTGCTCTCTGTGGTGGTAGTCTGCTGGTATGCAGAGCGGCCTTTCTTTTGGCAGGCGCTGCCATTGTGTGTGTTTTGTGCGCTCTGTGGTGGGTGTGTACCAGTATACAACACACCCATTCCCTCTGCTGATGCGGTCAGTATTTTTGTGCGCTCTGTGGTGGTAGTGTGGGTGCATAGTTGTTGCTGTGGTTGTAGACCTGCTGTTAGTCCTGCTGGGTTGGACACCACTACCCCACTTTGGCTGGCTTAGCAGCACTACTGACTGTTGTCACTGCCCTCTGTTGGTAGGATGATGTATAAAAGCAGAAACACCTAACCATGTCAGCTGTCTCTGTGCTGCCGATGATGGTCCTGGGCCGCTAGGTGTCGCTGCTGTGTGCGAACACAGAGACGTGATTGGTGATGAAGTCCTAGTTGTTTCATCAACTAAGGTGACCCTGGCAAGCTGCTCGGGCTTTGGTGGGTGGGGGTCAGGTCAGAGCACACGCTCTTTGCTCTGGAAAGCAGCATGTGCCACTTACATAAGAAGCTACGGAACACAGTATGCAGCACCTGTGCTATTCACACATCCAACTGATTTCATTCTGAAAGCTGGTCGTCTACATTTTTTGTTGGAACTATTTTCAGTATCAGTTGGCAATCCTGGTATGTGTTCTGCAACAGAAAACACACTTGGCAAAACATCATATTAATCCATGGCTATCGGGAGTGGCAGTAGTTGATAGTGTCTATGCACGTGGGATAAGACGCTATTTTCTATAACACATTTGCCCCACTATCACATACTACATTATAAATAACCTTGTATATATTTATTGCTTTTAAAACAAAATAGATAAACAATGCCATTTACAGTACCAACAACTTTAAACGTTGCTACTGCGAGACCTATTGCATTGCAAATGCTTGTTTTTCAGTATTTATGAGCATCCTTTATCCTTTTTAGGTGGAGCCTAGAGTCAGCATGCATGCGCTGCTCTGCGAGACTTGTTGTAGTGGAGTAGGGAATAGAAGCCCCACCCACTCTCCGCCCTTATTTGCCATTGACTTGTCATTGTCCTTCCAAAATGCTGATTCGTAAAAAGGGTTGTTCGTCCCTCCTTAGTACCGCCTCCTCTTCATTTGTTATCTCCCATCGCGACTGGCCCTTTTACTTTGGTTCTTACACGGTACCTGTTATTTAGTCTTTAAGCACTATTTTCTTTATCGAGTTTCTCTTACTGCAGGCAGACTAGCTTTGGTGCCTTCTTTACCCCTTCCCTCCATTTGTCCATGCCTTCTTTAGACCCCTCCCTCCCGTTGTCCATGCCTTCTTTATCCCCTCCTGTGCCTTATTTACCCCCCCTCCCTCCATTTGTCTATTCCTTCTTTAGACCCCCCCCCCGCCCGCCCTCCCTCCCGTTGTCTGTGCCTTCTTTACCCCCTGCCCTCCCTCTGATTGTCCGTGGCTTCACCCACCCCGCCCTCCCTTTGTCCGTGATGCCTATCATTTGCAATGCAACAGGACTCGCATTTACGCAAGCTTGAGCTATTGGCATTGTTATTAACAATGCCACTTATTTATGTTTTGGTTTTTAAACATAAATAAAACACATTGTAATTTACAATGCCAATAGCTTAAACTCGCGTAAATGTGAGATCTATTGCATTGCAAATGCTTGTTGCTCTTTCCTACTACTTACCCCTTGATACAATAAGGCTGGCCTTATCTTTCCTTGAACTGACAAACTGGCACTATGCATTTTAGGCCTACAAGTATCATTAGAGCCGATCCAGAGGACCATTGCCTAGATCATTGGTACTCAACGTATGGTCTGGGTCGAATGCGGCATTCCTGACCTTTACATGTGGACCCCTGGTGTATAGCAGCACTCGCCTGCTGTTTACTAGAGAGATGCTAACAATAAAAAAGATGTTAAATGAACATGCAAACAAAAGGAAGGAAGTAACTATTGAGTCCTGCACAACTTAACTTTAGGAACACCTTCTTTTTTGAAACCATCTTAAAGCAAAAGTGTAAACGTATGATAAAGTCTCTTCAGATTTCCAAAAGTATATTTAAATAACGTGCAAAACCTTTTCACTTTAGCATATAAGATTATATCAGTGCATTGGGATGTAATAGTTTAAAAGTGATCGTTTTCAAACATGAATTTAGAAACATTAATTCTTCTTACCACCCTGACAACAATGCCAATAGTAAACTTAAGAGGCAAGTTAGTGATGTAGTCTTTGGGTGACCAGGTTTCCGATTATACAATTGAAAGATTATAGTTTATTAAATCAAACACAGGAGAAGGTTTTGTACAGCGCACAACCTAAAGTCATGTATTTTGATGTCAACATATATGTATTAATGAAGACAAAGAAGGGAAAGTTAAATAAAACTATTGCCTAGGATCACACAATTTGGTAAAGTGGGGAAGCCTGGTTTAATCCCAGTTTTTCTGGTTTCACATTGTGCAATTTAGCAACTAGATGTATATGCTTTGCTTCCCCTACACCCACCTTACCGCCAATGCCCGCCACACACCCACCACTGGCCTGACCGCACCCCGCTGGTATCAATGCGGTCCTTGGTCACAAGACAGACCACATTTTTTGGCCCCTGGGAAAATGTTTCCGGGTACCCATGACCTAGATACTATGTCCAACCATAGCTTTTGGGTAAAACTCCGAGCTGACCATTCATAAACTTGGCATCCCGATCAATCAACAAGTTACCATCCAGGTGTCCCTCATTACATAAATGATGAAATGTAGTTTAGAAATAGCCCTTGATGACATTTTGAAGAGACTGGATTCTCTTTTATGTTCTTCTTAATGAACAATTATGAATGTATGTAGTTTTAGAGATTTTCAATGTGGATGCTGGCAATGTTTGCATTTATTTATTCTTGCATGTATGGTTTTAATTAACTAAGACATGAATTAACATTACGAGTCATCCAAGATTTAGCAAAGTCACTGAATTAAGCTGTAGTGTGATGTTCTCCAGACCCACATTTTTACAAAGATGAAGTATGGCAGTAAAGTGACAAGAACAGTCCAAGGCAGTACTTCGGAGTAATCGCCTACTTCAGGTAACCCAATTACCTGAATGTCAAAGAAGGGAAAGAGTACAACCTGCTCCGAACATTGCTAAAGCCTATAAATTTACTCAACCTACTCTGTGAAATCAGTGATCCAGATCAAAGCATGCATAGAAGAGGTAAAGTAAGCCACCGCCGCTAGAGGTCCACAGACCTTAGCATCTGCAGTCACACCATGATTCGGGGCTGGGAACCTTTGGGCTTTCACTACAGATGACAAAGCTATTCCTTCCAGGTTAAACTCCAGGTAAATTCATTAACAATCCATTTGTCGAAAGGAGCCAGTTAGTGTTCTTGTTAGATCTTAACACACTTGCATTATTGCACTAGTGAAAGGCTAAATGATTCAGTAGTACAAATGTTGAAAATTTCACACTGAACTATATGGTATGTAGAACAACCAGATACGTTAATACATGCTATGAATCTTGGATCTCAGTACAATTGACCACATTTTTTGTAGTTGAAAAATATAGCACAATTCCTTCTTATCTCAAATATTTATCTAAAATTAAAGCTTGCTGCCCCAATTCCACCATTACATATGTATACGTCAGAGGATAGTCTTGTGTGGATTTGTCTGTGGTCTACATGTTTATTTATTGTAGTTTTATATGTTGTGCAACTGCCCCTACAAAAAACAAAATGTGACCATCCCAAATTGACTGAATAATTACAAATCCAAAGGTTTCTTTTCTTCTCCGCTTTAAACTACTGGTTGATTTAATGAGACACTCTCCTGTTTAACTTTGATGACTGCATTGCAATCAATTCAAAAAGTACTTTTATTGATTGAGAGGTCACTAGGCAAATGTACTCTTAGTCTAGTCAATGTTGATGGATCGGCCATTGGCGGTCACACCCCATGACCCCACGCAATGGAGAGGTGTGGTGCAGTGGCCAGTGCAGCTGACTGCGGAGCACAGGGCTCACGGTTTGATCCCCAACTCCGGTGGCAGCTCAGCTGAGCACCATGTGACTCTGGGCAATAGCTCACTTAATTTCCACAATGACCCCCAGCGCCTTGAGACCC
The DNA here is from genome assembly GCF_964204655.1 of Triturus cristatus. NCBI lineage: Eukaryota > Metazoa > Chordata > Amphibia > Caudata > Salamandridae > Triturus > Triturus cristatus. The sequence continues at coordinate 865,542,925 of NC_140581.1, forward strand.
GCAAGGGTGAGTAGTTTGCGCTTTAAAAAAAAATACGGATATACGCAATGCAGAAAAAGTACAGAAATGTCGGAGGTCCACCTCTTTTCAATCAATTCTCTAGCACACCTTCTTTTCAGGAGCACAGCTGCCAGTCTGTGTGTCATTCCTCTAGGATGGGTAGATTCAAAAATACTAGAATTATACTTGGAAATTGTTGCTGTTTTTTAGGAGTATTCACACTGTACAATTATACCTGTGCAAATTCCTTGGAAAAGTGTATTTGTACTTGGAACTTTTTTAGGTCTTGCCTAGCGTGGCAGCGCATGCGCTGCTCGCTGGGCGAGATTTATTGTTAAGGTGGACTTTCAGAAGAGGGCTTGAAGGCCCGCCCCTCATTTCCATTGGCTGGCGTCACCGTTTATGCTAAACGGTGGCCTGCCATTGGAAATGAGGGTTTTGGGTTCACACCCTTTCGCCTCCGATCCGGACTCGGTGGCCTGCTTTGCTGCTGTCGCAAAGCACTTTCTTATCTTTATGGGGCCATGTGTTTCTAATTAGAAACACATGGCCCCATAAAGACCAGAGATCCCCATGCTCCGGCTGCAGCGCGGTCCACTTTTCAGTCTCATCATTTCAGAACAGAAGCATTTTCAATGTTGTATACAAGGAAGCCATAGTTGTTGCTGATTTTTTTCTTACACAAACAACCACCATTGGCAAAGCCAATAGCCCTGGCTTGCTGTAGGTGTAATGTTACTTGCTTTATCAGTATTATATATCTGTATGCAATGACAGAAGCAACAAAATACAAGTTGTCGTACACGACCACCAGCAAGGCTCCTTTTAATGGCGCTATGCGTCTTAATCTCCACGTCTGTCCAGCTGCAGGGTCGACTGTGGCGTTACCACCAGAACTGCAGAATTTCAAATTTGAGAACCAGGATTGAATCTCTGCGTGCTCAAAATCCTGTGATTCTGGGCACATCACTTCTCCCCGTGTCTCAAAACATGAATGTGATCTTGTGTAATTTGACTGGTGCTCATGCACAGTGATCCAATATCTTTGTGGGGAGTTTGCGCTATATAAAACTGCAATAAACGCTACTCCATCATGGTTTTACATTTGTTTTTATCTTGTTGGTTGGCCTGCTGGGGTTGCCTTCCGTCCTGGCTAATCTTGCTTGTAGTAGTGTGCGCAGAGCTCTGGACCTCTGTGTGAACTGACCTGCACCAAAACTAACTCTGTGTCGCCGTTAGTTGTCCTAGTCCCCCACAGATGAAGGGGCACAGCCGGCTAGGGCATGCTTTTACTGCCAGTGTTGTGTGTGCTGCGTGATCACGAGTTCGTCAGGAGCTGTGGTCCCTGCTGGGTTCCATCCTCCTACAGGTGAGAGCCAGGGCTTTAAGTGGGCCGGGTCCTTCCGGTGCTCTGCACTGGCTGTTCTATAAAGCGGTTGCCAAACCGGGTCTCTATCGGATATCGCAAAATATCCAAGATAAGGATTGACTGAAAACTGGTAAATATAAAACTTTGCATCACTTATGGTAATAACACACCTTCGTGTTAATTGCAGAGTGCTTAGCGCTGTACCTGTGTGCGTTCCATCAGTGCTTGGCGCTGCACTGTAACGACATTCTTGTAAAAAAAAAATCTCTGGGGTTAAAATCTTTCACAACGGGGCACATCATTTGACAGATAATTTTCCCCTTCTTACTACCAAACCCCCATTTGTGCACTGTAGTCACCAGCAAGCCACTTTCGTCCTCATGAGAAGGAATGACGGCAGCCGTTTCACCAACTGTGAGGAATACGGCTGGGTTTGGCAGGTACCATGCATGCAGTCGGAACAACTCACTCAAAAAAAGAGCATTACAAATGCAATAGGTCTCGCCTTTCATTAAGTTAAAGCCATTTGCTTTGCTAAACAATACCATTAGCAAAGCAAATGGCTTTAACTTAATCAAAGGCGAGAACTATTGCAATTTCAATGCTTGTTTTTTTTTTTTTCTCCATGGGGAAAGCATGTTTACTCTATGCAAAGAACTCCTCTTCCACATCCATCTATTGTGGGGTTGTTTTCTCCCTTTTACCATCCTGAAATTATATGTATTCCTAATCTTCACAGGAGCCATTCTTCACCTTTACCCCAGTAACTGTCTCCTTCCAACTGCAAAATTCTGAGTACCCACAGAATTGCATGATTTTTGGTTTTCACAAACTTTTCAAGGCAACCCTGTCCTTGAATGCACACTCCCGCTTCTCTAATCAAACTTGCTTGCATGTACTTTTGCAACATATTGAAGTATAGTTACATTAGTGTGCCCTTTCACTCGTGTAATTTACATTGTGTCAACACATACGCTGAATACACACTCTTTTAAAACAGTCAATTTGTGTACATAATTGCAAGTTATACCAAAATGTTTTATAAATTAAGCATAGGCTGTTTGCATACTGCGCACAAAAAGCTCAGACAAGATTGACCCCATCCTCCGTTTTTTGCAGCCAATTGCTTTTCGAAAGGCATTCCAGTTAGGAAAGGCCTTTAGCTTTTCGTGCTACTTTTTGGGAGGTGAATGCCCCATGCATGGTGTACAGTTGTGTTCCCCTTTCCTGAGTGTGGACTGGGATTATCTGGTATCTTGTATTTTTTTTTGGCCCTAACCTTGCACTCATCTACTGTGCGTGTTTGCAGGGCCCTAGGCCTGTCGCTGGCCAGGGGTGAGGTCATGGACCTGTCTTGTTTTTCTGTACTGTAGCCTGCTGGCCCACTCATGTAACATTTTGCTTCTACATGCAATCCCAGATTCAAGCGCTAGCATCCCAAGTGCATGTTCTATGTGTTGACGTGTTGCTTGTGTAGCACATGCATTATGTGTATGGAGGCCTATAGGTGCCATTTTGGAAGCCACTGGCCTGTTCCTGTACACAAGCTGAAGGCAAGGATGTTTTTACATACAGTGGAAGTGTTTTGCTGGTATTCTTGAAGTTGGTGAGAGACTTAGAAACTGAAGCTGAGATGAAAGGTTCCTTTAGAAATTCCATGAGGTGCTTTTGCTCAGAGGGACTGCTGATTAGTCTTCCTCTAGCACTGCCATTTGACAAATGTGGGGGTGGAGTGTGGGTCTGCAGTCTCTCTTGTTTGGAGGAAGAGTGATATTTTAGATGACACCTGCCTTTTGTCTCCTCCTTGATTACTGCATAGTGTGGCTATTGAGAAGCGGAGTGCTAAAAGCTCACACCCTTTTGTGGCTATGTTGTTTATACTCCAGGCTGGAGACTACCCTGCTGTGAGACGCATCACTTAATAATTCTGTTTCTGGAGAACATCATGGAAAGGACAATGGAAGGACCACCCCAAACCAGTTCTGAAAATGCAGATGGAGAATCCATATCCCCTGTGTGTTTTAACTGTATAAAAGTAGGAGCCGCGAAAAAGGGCTGAAACATGTTGTCTTAGTTTAAGGGTATAGGGTTAGTAACCCTTCCCCTAATTAACCCGAATTTTAATTATTTTTTAACCATACCAGGGGTGCCCAAACTAAAGTGATACCGGGGTCACCACAAGTTATTTTAAATATATACTCTCCCCGTCCAGATTAGATCATTACCCAGAGTCCTCCTTGGAAGATGGTTGAGCCCACCCTGGTTTATAGGGACCAGGGTGCGACCCAGTGATGATGCATGACATCAATAGGGTGTGGGAAGGTCTATCATAAAAATAATTAATATTCCCATTAGAGTAACAGGATCTTATCATAACTTTTTAACTTGAGTATAGAGTGACCCATTTTAATAGTGATTCGTAAAAGACCGCTTCCTACTGTCCCATCACAGAATCTTTTCTCTCTCCCCTCCCACACACCTGTGTGATTCTCTTTTTAAAAGAAGGCGCTAATTACCTGCTTATTGTTCCAGCTCCTAGCTCTTTGACCAAGGAAGGGAGAGCTCCAGAGAGTACCCAGAGGACTGTTGTGCATCGAGGGCTGGTGTCTAGTTCATAGTAAGCTTCCCAGAGGTGAATGGACAGCACCTGGAGTGTTACCCTTCTGAAGAGCTGTACCCTTATCTTAAAGCACCTGGATGCCAAACTGCTTGCAGAGAGAGAAGAAGCTTGCGAACCCTCCAGCAGGTATGTCTGTCTAGGGAGTGCCAGATCATCCAGACCCTGATGCTGTGTCTGGTGGATCAAGAAAGACAGAGGAGAGCAATCTGGAAGTCACAGGAGTTGGTTGCTGTCTTTCCAGAAGTGTGGTTCAGAGCGGGAATCGCAGATTGACAGCAGCACTCACTGCTGTGCAAGCAGACCAATCCAGGATTGAGCATGCCACAGAAAATGAACTGTGCCCATGGTGGATATCCCCACTGAATCCCAGAGCTGTGACATTTTGGATGTCCATACCGAAAACCGGGAACTGTCCCGCACTGGACATCACCACTGCTGCCAAAGAGCACCTCGCAGCTGCCATCCAACTGCTGTGATCCGCGCTGCATATTAGTTCATCTATTCATCACCAAGTGACCCTAAAGCATGTTTGACGCCTGTTGAGGGGCCCCACCTATGTCTAGAACCTTCATTCAGCCAAGGACTCTAGGCGGATGCTCATGCTGTCCTATAGTGTAACAGCCTGCCCGTCTCGAGGACTGTGTCTTCTTTCAGAAGCCAATAGGAAACCAGCAAATCGCTTCTGCTTCCAGAAGTGGGAGTGACCTGAGGCATCTGTTGTCAGTTTCCCACCGGTTGCAGAAAGGACACAGAAACCTACTTTGTGGAGAGACTGCATCAAGGGCCTTTACTAAACTTAGCACAACCATTATTGCATTTGGGTATCTATACCTAAGCATTGATTTATGTCACATAAAACTCTCTAACCTGCAGTCGCAGCCGGCATGATTTGCAGGTGTGGGGGGGGGGGGGGTCAAGCGGGTTTTCGCACGGGGGGAATTTAATAAATGAAAAAGTACCTTACAGGGCCCTGCGCCTCCTCCGCTCTTGGCAGGGTCCCGCGTTTTCCTGCTGCTTTCCTGCTCAGGAAGCAGGCAGCCTCTCTCCCCTCCCCTAAGCCAATCACAACACTGCAATGACAGCATTGTGATTGGTGGGGACAGCACCCATTTGGGCGCCTATGGGGAGGCCATTTTCTCTATGTAGGCTGCATGCAGCCTACATGGAGAAAATGCAGAGTGCGCATGACTGCTTTGGTCGACCCCAGAGAGCCGACCAATCAGTCAGGGCCCACAGCATTGGGCAAGCCACTCCTGCCTGACCTGCCCGCCCCCAACCAGACATACCCTTCTGCTTTCTCGCAGCGCTAGAAGCAGACACATAAAATGGTATGCAGTGGGGCAACGCTCCTCCGCCCTAATAGAGGAGCCGCCCCTGCTAACCTGAAATGGCACCTGCCTAGATTCACAAGAGGAGAGACACCCAGGACAGGATGAAGGGTGCTATGCCGGGGCAGTAGCCCAAGCACCAATGGTTGTCATTGCCTGCTTCCAATTATCTTTTTGCACTTTCGTTTTTAGATGTGAATTGAAGTACTTTCCTTATCTAAACAAAGCACTGGGTTGGGTATTCATTTATTGCACTGCTGAGTCCTGAGTGTACGTGCACCACTCAACCTCACTGAGAAGCCTTTGACTGCTCACTATCGCTACCACTGGAAGTCAAGTGCTGAGGGGTTGTGCTTGGCCTAGTTTGTAGATTCATAATAGGGTGGACACAGAAACACAAGAGGCAAATGACCTCAGCCTTAATGGCTGAAGCCTAATATTCCTCGCCTGCCTGTTGCCCCTCAACGGAGCACGACCAGTGCATAATTTGAGACGGTGGTTTCCGGTGGGGGGCACCAGAACTTATTTTGAGGGCCGACATTTGTTCACCATCATTAGACGTTTACTGAGAGCAAAAGAGGAAAAAATGTAAAAAGTAGAAAGACTGAGCAATAGAAAAACACAAACGATGTCACGAAGGGAGAAAGCAGGGACATGCAGAAGTGTGATAAAGGCGAATGTGGTGTCTGTTAGGGAATTAAAGATGAATGAGGTGGAGTTCAGAATACCCAGCCTTGAATTCTGTGCGTGCACATTTATTTGCACTGCCTCGAGTTTCAGAGCAGAGCTTTGAGCACCGGCACCATTTCATTTACAAATTAAGCACTGGACCGGACACTACTTATACTACCTTTTTTGCATTTCTACTACTTGCCTCCTGATCGTGACATACGTCACGTTTTCCTTACAAATTGACCACCACAGTCCGAATATCAGGGTTGAATTGGGATAGCCAATAGGCCCAGGCACCAAAACAATAGTGGCCCATATCAGTGAATTTGAAAGCAAAAAAGTGGCCCATTTTTGCAAATTGTGGTCGCTTTTGAACGTGTAAAGATGTGCAGTATACATTTTTTGCAAGGTATGGAAGACTGCATGTGTTTGACCTTTCTGCACACAATGTTTGTATTATTATAAGGGAAATCAACAGGAAAAAAAGAAAAACGTCCAGCACACCATAAAACATGCCCACAAACAACCAAAAACCTGCCCATACACTGACCTGTCAGACCAGCCCATCGCGGGAACTTGCTGATTGGCCTACAGGCCACTCCGACCCTGCAGAATACCTCAGGCCCCTTTGCTGCACTTGCAGATGGTCAGTCAGTCAGAGGGACTTGTATATATAGAGAGGATCAGAGTGATTGATATATAGAAACGTTAAAGCTTTGTGATTTCTGAGTGCCACTTAGAATAGCAGATGTGATTTTTCCAAAACCGAATTTGACTACATTCCTGAGAAGAATGAGACCTTTTTAATATAGAAAATGTTCTTGTTTATGACTTTTTTCCCACCATAAGTCTGGTGGTACATGCCTTATGAGCCTTCCGGGTGGTGTCCTTGGCGCACCCTGATTCTGCTGCATCTAAAGCAATGTTACACTGTACACGTCAAACGTTTGACCCCCGCGGCGGTTCTGCTCACAGCATCGACCACAAAAATATTTTGTTACAAAAATATCGCAACGGGAATATCGTCAACAATATCATTAAAACAAGTATATTCAAGTAAGTATAGATTTACTGCTCTGCACTCAACATCTACATACGTTGACGACATATATCGTCATGGTACATGTATGTGAAGTCAAGTGTAATAAACTGTTTACCTACGTGTTCTTACCTTCGTGATATTTTTGTTGTCTGTATTCCTAGTACAATATTTTTGTGCCATGATATTTAGTGCTCGTTATTCGGGTGGTAAATCACCCGCGGTGCCGCGAAGGCTCACACAGGCACTACGTTGATTACAGACTGTGCATCGAAGGCGCAACTAGAGCCAAATTTCGGGGGGGGGGGGGCTATGCAAAAATTTCGGGGGGGGGGGGGCTGAATCTTTAAATAGTAGGCAGAGTGGCGCTGATTTCGGGGGTGGGGGTGCTGAATCTAGGCAGATTGGAGCTGCAGGGGCTCTTAGAAGGGGTGAAACAACAGCAAGGCCTCATTAACATGAAAATGGTCTTTTTAAAGACCTGTGAAGTGCTCGGGTGCGGCTGTGTGTGTGCCCGGAAGCGGTCTCATCCCGGGCTGCCACACACGACGGGGGGGGGGGGGGTGGCCGCTGAAGCCCTTTGAGTCCAATGGGTGTTGCGCGCCTGCAGTGTGCATTAATAGGTGTTATTGAACCTGGCAGCAAAGTGCATGCCAGTGTGCATTTTAATATAAAATAGACTTGCGTCGCGCAATGACGACATGACGTACGTGAGCTCAAGTGCATGTTACGGACAAGGATACTGCCCAGGTAAAGAGTCGCAAGAAAGCAGCCCAGCACGTGCTCCTTTTAGCGGTAGATCTCGTTAAAGCAATATTGTTGTTCCGCCTAATCCTTGCTACTAACCTGTGGATTAGATTCTGTTTGAATACTAGTATGAATGATTGATCTTTCTATGAATAAGAATGAAATGACATTTGTGTATTGCCAAATTTCCTTGGAGTTTTATAAGCACAAGGTTGTGCAGTCAAAGATCTTGTTCCAGGTCAAAGGTACAAACCAGCATCATTGTACACATTCTCTGAGAGCCTTCTCTTTGAATGGATGCGGACTTGCTGCTGCTTTTGACAGTGTTGACAGCTGGTGCCCACCGACGCAGGGCTGTCTCCGCCCTATGTCTGTTCATACAGGGTAGATTAGAAGCCCTGAAGACTTACTGGAGGATTAACAAATAGCAGTTTTTACATTATGTGGACAGGCTTAAGACCAGGATTGGGCCCAGTTGCATTTTCATTAGTGTTTCAGTCCAGGCGCATTGAGAGTTATGTAAGCAGGGCACCGCAGAGTGCTTTTTAAATAAAAAGCACAGTTATTTAAGTAGACCACAGATAAACTATTTTAAAGGGAATCCAATCCCTGTGGTAGAGGCTAGTAATTGGGCGAAGAGGAATTACTAGCGATGCCCCATTTGAAATCGGAGCAGTCGGATGGAGAAAGCGGGAGGATGCGTTACAAGAAGTACATCACCCTGCTGGAGGCGGCCATTGGCATCACCCCACTGAACAAGCGGGAACTCCTCCCCGGGGGTAGACATGCCAACCTATGGACATTCTCCCGGTGAGTCTGTGTCTGCGGACAGTCTGTGTCTGGGAGGTTAAAGGTCTTCACTGTGTAGGCTCTACAGGAAAAAATAATGCCTGTGTAAACCCGTGTCTGAACAATTGTCGCAGTCACTCATTCTGGGTCAGATCAATTCCTCCTATGATTGCATCCCATTTCAGAAGTTGAGCAAATCTGTTTGTAAACACTTGATTTTACTGTGCATAACATGGTTTGGTTAATATGGACATTTTCTGGGAGCTTCATAAACTGTTTGATTATTTGTCCAGGTAAAATCAGGACTCTTGGTACCAGTGACAAAACATGTCCGACTTGTAAAGTTATTAACTTTATGAGAGTATGCTGCAATCGTCCAGTTGTACCCTAGCCCGACCTGTATGTTTTTTTCTGTTTTACTTTTGTGGAATGTAGTCATTTCTTTCTGAAGAGGCAGAGGCTCTGTTTCCTGTTGAAACCCCACTTTGGGCAAGTTTGTTCCATAGTTTGTTGTGCATCTGTTACATTAAATGAAGTTGTAAGTGATTATTTCTGAATATTCACACTTGGCCTTCACTCCAGTTGGACGACTGACTGTATGAAAAATGTTGTTGTTACTCACGGATTCATGTGCTGGCTTGGAGCATGAGCAATGTGAACACAACACAACATTGATAACTCTTTCTATGCAGGGAAACTTTATTTTTGTTTTCCCTTATTTGTGGTGGCCCTATTCAACCTTAAAGTGCATTCAATGTCTCCCTTCTCCAAGGAATGGACAAATAGCTGAGCCTGTGTGTATTCTGCTGCTGCAATTAACATAACTTAATTGATTTACAAATTGAGCTTGTTATACGTCTACATAGAAAAGAATTCTCCAGTTGCACAAATTCTGTGCTTGGCAGTATTGATACCCGTGACTCTCATGTTGCTCAAAAGGATGACTAAGGCACTCCTCTTGAAAAAGCTGATTTGGATGGATGGATGGATCTGTGCCAGTCTAGTCTGGCCACATTGCTGCCAGATACAACATCTCACATTCTTCTGGGTTGCCGACTGTTCTTCATCCCGATCTCTCTTTAATAGCTGCCCATGTTTGTTTTAACTTCAGGTGTTGACTCCTCACTTGACTCATTGTCCTTCTTGGATAACAAACTATATCATACGCTGTAATAATATATATGTGTAGTAACAATAACTTTGGGCAAATGTTCATGGCTAACACGTGCTAATTTCTTGCATTCGGGATGAGAAATTGGTGTAAAATTATTATTGTCCTGGAAACGAATGTACATGATCACTGCCATGTACTTTTGCATGTCATTTTATGTCTGTGGTACTGCCGCTAAAGTACTCTGTCGTAAAGCTTGAAGAGTGTCCGTGTAAAATCTAGGGAAGGGGTGAAGACCCAAGGCTGAACTTTGAGGATAACTAGGTAAGAGTTTTCCAGCCCTTGATCTAAAATAAGAATGATTAGCAACATAAGGCAAAATCCAGGAAAGCGTCAAAAAGATATGCCAATGGTAGAAGACTGTGATCAGGGGCATGTGAAAAGTAATCAGGTTAGTTATTTGGCACGAATTTAGCACACAATTGGTTGTTTGTATCGTATTTCCGTATACTTGATAGTCTGAAGATGACTCCCTACAGGGGTTCCAATGTCTATGTGCAGTGGTTCTTCACCTTTGGTCCGCAGACCCCTAGGGGGTCTATGGAACCTATTCAGGAGGTCTGCAGACCCATATGACCTCTAACCATTAGTTTATGTCCATTTTAAAAATGTTGAGCTAAATAACTGTGTAAATGTAGTTACTCCTACGGGGATTATAGTTTTACTAAGTAAAAATAGTTCCTATTTGGGGTCTACCGTATTGCCTCCCCAATCTATTTGATGTATGTATTCATAAAATCAATAAAGATATGTTTAGAAAAACAATGTAAAAAATATCCTTAGAAAAATATGCTAGCAAAGGAGAGAGCATGCGTGAATGTGAACACTCACTATTTGCATTCAAACATACTTGGACCTGCACTATCAGTCGGCTTCTGACTAAAACACGCTTGAGTCGCTGATGTTTTTCGAGTGAATCGTACGCATCTACACATTTGGCCGGTAGTCTAGCTGCTCGGTGACTTGGCCACTTCCGAGTAGGTAGCATGTACTCTGGAATAATGAATACCTGGTCCTTTAGTTGTTATGCAGAAGCTGTTTTTGTCACCTTTAGACATAAAGACCCTGGATGCTCGCCAGCTCTGTTCATACCATGTTTGATTGCTTTCCTGTATCTGTCCAAGACCAATGTCAATCCGGTTACTTCTTCTCCCCCACCACTTCTACTGAGAACTCTGAATTCACATGATTGCCTATTGATTTTTGGATACGACCCAAGTCTAATAATGGGGCATAGTTGCTCCCTGTTAAGTAGTTGGAGAATTAAGTAGGAGTGCTGAGTATATATAGTGTGTACTTAGTGTATGTTTTGTGTATTGTTTTTGAGATTCAAATCTTAGAAAGACTTGGGGTTCCCCAGCTTCCACCCGAGATTCAGTGGTATCCACAGAAGTCAAAAGGGTTAAGAATCCTGGGTTAGTGGACTGTCGGTAGGGTAAGGAATGCGTCCTTGTTAAGTAATTGTGTGAGACTTTGTAGATTATGGATTTGAAAGGCGAGGCCTAATGGCTCTACTAGTATCCGTTATATATAATCTTATTCACTTATCAAATGTTTGGGTGTTAAGCAGCTAGTGGAAACATTGGCTGTTGGGTGATCTAGTATCTAGTTAGTTGGATATTCCGGCATTGGTGGATGTGTGATGAGAGTTCTGCGTATGTGTTATGATGTAGTGGAGGTGGGTGGTGTGTAAAATTGTGCGGGTAGTGTTCGATTATGGGATTTATCTGTGCTTTGTTGGGTGTGTATTTAGTGTTCTGTTTAATGAGTGCTGTGGCATCTCATGCTGTTAGGCTTGGATGAGCATGTGTACTCCTCTGAACCTGTTGATACCCCCCTAAGAGGATCATAAATGGAGAAAACGGGGGGGGGGGATTAGGATTTTTGACCAATACGAAGGTAGTTATTTGAACGTTTGGTGGTCTCAAACCAGATTGAAGGAAATAAAGAAGATAATTGGCGTATAAGAAGACAAAGTTGGATTTGAAAGACAAACTTGAGGAGCATGGAGAAGAGAGGAAGAACAAATGTATTGAGTGGTAATTATATGGCATATATGGGTTGTTTGAATAAATATATCTAATATAATAATTTTTTCTATTCTAAATAATGGAAGACAGCATGCTTAAATACGTCATGAAAACACAAGGAGGAGGAAATTAATAGCCAGTTAGGCAGCAGATACAGAAATACAGGTTAGATTAATGAACAGAGGAAACGTTCGGTTTATGACAATATTTGAAATTTGCACAACAGATCAGAGATTACTAAAATAGGTAAATTGAATCCTGCTTTTACTTAAGCTCGTTGTACACATATCAAATATTCTTAGGAAAGGAGCACTTTCATTCATGTTATTGGTAAATAACAGGCCCTGTAGTCACTTTTGAACGTTTTTAGGAGGTTAAGTGATTTTGTACTCATTTTGTTGTGAAAAACTGTATTTGCGAACTTTTTCTCTCCCCCTTTATGTAATTTATTTCATAGAGAGATTTCGTGCTACTTGACAACTGTAGTTACGAGAACCTGTTCTAAAAGGTATCATTCCCAGCTCCTCAGTTCTCGATATTTATTCCTACCTGGAAACTGAAGAATGGGGATTTATTTTCCTGTTTACAGAATATATTTAATTAGACACTATACATATACAATGCACACCATGCCAAGCAGTGCGTTTCATTATTAATTGAAATATTCTTTGTAGGTGGTGAACATGAATGCACAACTAGTTTTGATGGGAGTATAGATTGAGGCAACCCGATTAGAGACTGCTATTTCGTCACAGTTACTGACTAGCTTGGGAAATTAAAAGCTAATCGGCAGAGACAATGCGTGCATTTCAAGAAATCTACTCATGCCTACCTTTGGCGCTGGGAGGGACCTCCTGAAAATAATCACAGGGTTTAAGAGGTCGGGGCACGAGCAAGGACCAGAAAACGTGACCCATGGAGACCCGACCTGTGCCAACCTGATCAAGGTCTAACAATGTTTGTTCTGTGTACCCTGTAAGAAGATTAGAGGGCAGGTGGGTGTGAGGGGGTGTTGTCTGTACTTTTGCATTTGTGTAGAAGTGGTTCAGCTGCGCATACACAAATTAGAATATTTTTAAGGCTTGTGAAGGAAAGGTGTAACGGGAAGCTATAACATAAGGCTGTTTTTTTGTGTGAAAAGGTGTCGCGGGCAGACCTAATTCCACCTTTGTTTTCAGGTTGTGGCATGAAGATAGTCTGATGCATTCAATGAAACACTCAACAATCTCACTCATAGACACACTGTGAGAAGATTGCATTGCAGATATTTTCTTATACTGTAACATGTGCTTTCTCTTGGGCAGTGGGGTGTTGAAAAGAGGTCACCTCTCATAGTTGTCCTTTTAAAGGGCACATATGATTATCGTTCTGGGTACTAAGAAATGCTGGCAGGCACCTGAAAGCATTGGGTTGGCTGCCAATGCTGACGGCATGATCCTAAAATGTGGTGTTCTTGCCTACATTTATTGCTCCTGAACTTTGCCAAGGGTGATTTGGGTTTCTTCTTTAACCCACTGTGGAAGTATTTTACTTTGTCTCTATTCTTATAACTAAGGTCTCTTTCCCTGAAAAACCTTTCCATGTGCAAGTGCATTCACACTTCCTGTGCTACGGTTGTCCTTTGCTGTTTCATAGGATATGGACCAAGTTGGAGGCTGTAGATGCTAACTCGGGTGTTGAGGAATCGCGAAGTAGGCATCTATGTTGGATGCCCCAGAACTACCATTAACACTATTAGTGATCTTGTTTATGGCTTGCACTGTGGTGTCAAAGATTGAATAGCTCTTTTCCAATAACAGAGTGGTGATCTGGAGAAGGCAATTGGATAACAACAGAGTTTCGGGGGGAGGGGGAATGATGTAGACCGATTGGTCTTAGAAGGCTCGCTCATGTACTGTGGTTTCCCAAGTGCCAAGTGAAGTTCAGCCAGGAGGTTAATTTTCATGGTAGCCTTTTAACGGGCAATGCCCTAATAGATTTGGTGAATTGGTGGTGACTATAGAAAATATAGTATGTTTATGCCAGCTCTCAACTGGCTGCCACTTTGCATCTAAGATCCTTTACCAAGTTTAGGATGACACCATACTCATCAGTGGAAACAGTGACCTTTATTTTTTAGTTATACTTAACTGCATGACAGCCTTTGACACGGTCAACCATCCCGCCCGTATCAATTTCCAGCAGCATTCCTACAGTTCACAGCCACCTTACCTGATGGGTTTCCTCCTATCTCTCTGACTGACACTACTAGATAGTGGAGATGAAAACCTCCAGATTTATTCAGCCCGTACCTCCAGAATGCGCCCATTCCCCCATCATCTTCACTCTCTAAGTTGAGCCTCTAAATTCCTGCTGCTAAACAGTTAAGCAAAATACACCAATTTTCTTATAACTGATGGATCTCTATGGTTCGTATATTGTTGAATTACAGTGTGACCCATGAGGGATGCCTTTGCTTGTTTGTATCACAATAATGGTGCTATTATTATGATGTTGGTCACTGTGCTTATGTAGATAGTGCTGTGAAGAAGAGTGAGGGCTTTTTATTAGTTTAGTATTGTGTCTTGCTGATATTGTGTCAGTTTTAAGTACAGCCTGTTTCTAAACGAGTTTTGGTGTTGTGCATGATGACCAGTGGAATGCCCTTCTTGTGTCTGTGACCATGTAGCATCACTTACGCTTTATGTGGAATAATAAAAAGCGAAAGGCATAAGCTCATGTGTGTTACCTACCATGCTTGAGGTAGTAATTTCACCTACTTGAGTAGGTGGGTATCGGTGACTGAAGAGCAACCCCAGAAATACATTGATTGCAGGCATTCTTTGAATATGCTCTATAAAGTTCACCCAGGAGTGACCGTGAAGGAACCCACTGGAAGCCTTTGGCTAGGTTTGTGCTATAGAAATACCACATGCACACATACATACATACATAAGATGGTGCTAGCACAGCTCCTCTTTCTAGCACGCAAAAGTAATTTTGTCAATAGGAGAGTTATGCTGTCAAAGGACTAGAATGAGTTTGTGAGAAAAAGAGAAATAAAGGTATTTTATAGAATTATTGGTGTATGAGAAAGAAGAAACGGGGGTTCTGTTGAAGGCCATTCCCGATCCCAAAAGTCCGAAACAGTGATAACACTACAATAAAATGCCCCTAACCTTTCTGTCCGAAACAGCTGGGTGCTGTGAGAATTTTCATGCTATTATCCATCGGTCCACAGCTAGCAATAAGTCGAGGTGATGAGTTTCATTTCAGGTTTGCCCATTTTTACATGAATTAATATTTGTTGTTTGTTGCAAAATGGGTTCTACCCATTTAATCTGACCAGATTTTTTTGCGGGGGATCACCCCGTTTTGAAGTTCTTTTCTGGGTGATCCTCACAACTGGTGTCTCGCCCACGGTAATCACACAGTATATGGACTGCACATGCTGACTGCCAGTGTCTGCCTTTTAAGATAAGTCTGCTGTGGTGCAACAAGGGTAAGGCTTGGCACTTGGCTGGTTACATGCATGGGACTGGTAACTGCACATAGGTAGCCTGGGTCAGAGGGGACTCTGCAGGATTAGATATTGACTGGTGTATGCTTTATAATATTAGTGTGCACTTAAAGGGAAAGTCAATGTGGTTTACTCTTGTGTTAGTAGTGATCCTTAATTATACACACTGGGGGGAATCTGCCTTGGAGTGCAGTTTTGCTTCCCTTTGGTCTACAAAGTCCAGTGAGAAATAAAACTGTGGTGAAAAGTGCCCACCAAGTATAAATATGCAAGTCCTGAGCAGATATATATACACCTTCTGGGTCATCCAGAGTTGTCATATTTCTGTGGCTCAGGATACGGGCCCAGGCCATTTGTCATCCTCCTTGGCCAAGTTAATTACATTGTTCTCCCGCAGAAGGAACTAAGGCCTCCCCACTCAAAGGGAGCATTTAACAAAGCTTCACTCAAATCCTGAGGTTGAAGGGGGCGAAGAAAATCTGCATCCGTTAAATAGCTGTCATACTGAATCAGGATTGGGACAGCCCATGCCCACTGAACAAAAGCGGGAGCCCAGACCTTTGGAGCCAACACATCAAGAGGCTGATCTTTGAAGTTTTGGTGGGAAAGACCTTGCAGTGATGTTGGCGAGGGGCGGAGCTGAGGCCTCCAGAGGAGATGTGACCTGTGATTCCTGGATGGCATCACCTTGAATTGACCCAGCATGCTGAGCAGGAGGGTTGGGATGGGGCAGATAGGTGATATGGCACCCTAGGGTTGGGCAGAGGTGCCTGGCTCTAGAACTTTCCACCTCCATTTAAAAACTCTTGCATAAAGGAGCGAAAGGGGGCTTTTTGTTGAAGCTGGACATGGGGACTGATTAACCCCCCTTGATGCCCTCACAGGCTGAGGACTTTGCCTGCAGTCGATGCCCCAGGACAGTAGGTCTTTCTCCAGGGCCTGGAAAGCTGGTCAACTTATACCCCCTAAGGACCAGTTGGGCACAAAAGTCCAGTTCCTCCCCCAACACAGGAGGAGAGAAGCACCAGAGGACAAAAAAATGGAGAACAGCTGGCACAGAGGGCCAGTGGAACCAGTACCCTGTAAAGTGTGCCACCGTAGATGCCAGGAGGACTCAAGGTGGCTAAGGCTCGTCACGAGGAGTAAAATAAGATAGACTACTACAGTCATTCCAATACGGCCTGATATATGGAAGGAAAAATGTTGAAGCCCCTTCCACCCCCTCCTTCCCTTATCGAGAAACCGAGTGCACGGAGGTTCACTGCAAAGTCTACAAACTCCCCTGGGGAAGGCCAGTGCCGGTGGGTGGATGCAGGGTTTATTAATAATTAATGAACCCTGGATGGTGGTGTGCATGGAGCCCCCTCACCAGAGCTCTTGAGGCCCAGGGATCCCTACCTGTGGGCTGGTTTATGCGCCAGCGGGCCTGGGGCCCCATCGCTGTACCCCTGCCATGAAATAAAACGAGAGTGCTGTTGTGCCCCCCCACCCACACACACTCAGAGAAAAGGGGCCTGGCACCCCATCTCTGAGTCCCCGACGCCACAAGTATTGGGGGAGCACCATCGTGCCCCCACCCCAAGAGAGAAGAGGGGCCCAGTACTCTAGCTCCAGGCCGCTGATGCAACGAGGATCAGGGGAGTGCAATCACACCCCCCCCCCCCCCTCCCCAACCAGAGGATAGTGCTGGCCGGACAGATAGCCAGCCAGGGGTGCGCTACCCAGGCTGTCCCTTACAAAGATGGCTCTGTTGGGGGCACAGGTGGGACTGGGTAGCCTCAACAATTTAAAAA
This sequence comes from Triturus cristatus, assembly GCF_964204655.1. Classification (NCBI taxonomy): domain Eukaryota; kingdom Metazoa; phylum Chordata; class Amphibia; order Caudata; family Salamandridae; genus Triturus; species Triturus cristatus. The sequence continues at coordinate 865,559,982 of NC_140581.1, forward strand.
TAAAATTTAAGAGAGCACAAAAAGGAAGCCGTGTGGCAGCACAAAGGAATACTGCTGGTGCTGCTCATACAGAGTGCATGCTCCCATGGAGGAGTGTGGCTCAATGGTTAGAGCGGCAGACCCTGAAGCAGAGTTCTGGCCAAGGACCAGGGTTCGATTCCCGCCTCGGCGGGGCTCGGGCTCAATTTCCTCGGACCTGTCTATTCTCGCCTCGGTGCCTAGTCTAATCATGGGCCCCACGCTGCAACTCTGGGCAATAGCTTGCTTAGCCTCCACACCGGCCCCAACAGCGCTAAGGATGCCTGGCTTCACCCTGGGGGTGCCCAGGAGTGGACACTTCACAGGGAAAGCCAGGAGGGGTTCCACAGCGGTATGAGTATCAGCGCCAGGAAACCGCAAAGGCGACCCCGCAAGGTGTCCGTCTGGTGACAGTGCGCTCTATAAGTACCTTGACATTTACATTTACATTTACAAGCACTCCATAATGTCCTGCAGGACATGAAATTAACCGAGTTTTCTGCCCGTCATGTTGTGTCCCACCAACTTTAAAAGTAGACTGGTGGTGAGGGGGGGGGGGTGGAGTGAGGAGGGCTCAGAAGTACAGCAGCTTCCTACCAAAGAATGTTGGGAAAAGTACTGACTCCAAGTCTGCAGGTTCAGAAAAAAGATGACACCGCTGGCTTTCTAGCTAAAAGTTCCCAAAGCTGCAACTTTTGTTGTATAGTCGGGCAGTGCAGCGATCTGTTAGTTGGTTGGTTTTATGGCTGCTGGTTTGTGGCCTAAATTGGTCTAAGATGCAGACACATGTTTTGGGATTTCTACAATGCTTTATTTAAACGTGTTATTGCTGACAGTAATAATATATCATGAAAGGTTGCACATTTATTAATAATTATAATGATTGTAGACATATTACTTTTACCGAAGTCAATGATAAAGTGATGCATTATAACCTGTATCGCTTGTCTTTAAGTGTGATATTATTGATTAGACCAATAGGTCTGGGTGGTTTAAAGTGACACCTCCCTTTATGGATATGTGCTATATTGTACAAAGGAGTACTGTGATTTTTGAGGTAATGACTCTTTAGGGGTTAAATGCAATGTTATCAAATATATTTCTACCAGCGATATGTACAATTGTACATTACTGTATAGTATTGTGTAGTGTGTGTGTAATAAATGTACTTTTTCTTAACTAAAGAAAAACCACAGACTGGATAATCATTTCTTAAGTGTTATTATTACAAGCCAGTGAATGGTGCTTACTACCACACCACCTCCCTTGAGTAGGCCTTGGACCGCTCTGCTCCGCTACACTGAGAGAGTCAAGTGCTACAATGGGGTGTTTGGCTCCCAGTGACGGGGCAATTGTGGACCTGTTACTTGTGCAGGGCTCACTACTAATACTCCCATTTTCTTACAGTGTTGATGAGCTGTGCTGCTTCCCATGAACTCTACTTTTCATCACGAGGCCATTACCTCTGTAATAAACTGGTAGAGGTGAACTCTAGGTGCCAACAGACTGAATGGTTATTCCAAGTACTCTATAATAATCTAATATGGTGCATGTAGCCTTTCAGTTGTGTTAATGGACTTTTTTATAGGCTAGATTTTTCACAAGCGGCAACTATTTTAAACCAACAATTTGTTTTACAGGGAACGAACACAGACCTTGTCATCCACTTACGAGTGGGACAGACGTACGAGCTGGAACGCCAACCCACATCACGACTCAAGGCGCAGAAGGAGGGTATCAAGGGGCACGTCGTCTTACCAGGTACGTCATTTTCACACTCACTGCTTAAGTCATGAGATCTTAGTTAATGCACATGGAGCCAGACTGTGGAATATGCACCATACCAAGCTTGAACCGAGCAAAGGCAACTTCCTTGTGCACATATAAAGAAAGCAAGATTATTTTCTTGCCATTGTAATCTAATCTGAAAATAATTTGAATGTTCAATTCAAAGTTTTGATATGATTAAGTGAAGTTACTTTTACGTATTATTTGTTACTCTGCTCAATTTATTTATATTTTTACATCTTTCACACTCGCGGCATTAGGCTCTTTCAATTACAAACCTTTTTAAAGTTTGAAATATAAGTTTATTATTTTAGAATAAAACACAATCAAACAGTGCTTTACATCTGAAAGGAAAATACATTGGGATGGTAAAGTAATACAATTGTGGAAAGAGGAGAGGGAAAAAGGAGGGCTATACAAATGGTTCATAATACCTGAGACGAAAGTCAAGGAGGTTGAAGAACTTCTTGTACATGAGGTGGGAGGGAAAAGGATGGTTGTGCATGTTCGTCTAGAACATCTGTAATTGGGGTCCACAGTTCCTTCATTTTTAAAACTAATTATATGTGGTGCTTATAAGCAGTATCTTATCTATGATTATGGCATACTGTATACCACCATGTTTTGAATGACAATTGAGTGAGATCTTTCTAGTTTCTCATTATTTTCTGGAAGGCAACTTCTAATATATGAGCTAATAGTCCTGTGTTCGAAGAAGTGTTTATACAATCATCAGACATGCTTCTTGGGAAAAGCTTAGCAATATAATAGGGAACATTTCAGCGAAAGATGGAATTCATTTGCTTCCAAATTTGTGGCCAATAATGAGAAATGGGAGGGCTTGTGAAAAGTAAATATTTTAAATCGGAATGTGGTGATGAACATATCCAACAAGTATGAGGGACATCTGGGTTGATTTTGTGTAAAGCTACAGGGGTTAGTTTGAGTTTTTTCTATCTATCTATCTATCTATCTATCTATCTATCTATCTATCTCTCCCTCCTCAGGAAGATTTCCTAAGTTGTGACCAAATCTGGTTCCATATTAAGGTGGGCCAAGTTGTATCTGAATCGCACCCGCAGACAATTCTTTAACTGTTTTTAACTCTATTGTTGGTGTGAGTAAATTGTAGATGCCTTTGTACGAAGGAGATCTACAAGATGAGCGTTGGGTGGGATGTCCAATTTGAAGTGGGTATATGCACTGAAGGCAATGTCTATTGTGAAATGAGAGTGGGAGTCAGAAAGATGGCTGGGCATACTCAAAGGAGATAAGAGAATCTTGAATAAACTATTGATTAACCCATTTTAATCCCCTTGTCCTCTAGATTTTCCAATAAATAGGTGTATTGTTATGGGCAGGCAAATGAACCCTGGAATGGCTTTCTCGACATTGCTGTTACAGTTTAGTACGAAATTACTGCTAATATGCAGTGAAACCGAATTGGTCAATATTGCAGTTGTTCACCTGGAGCAACACTAATTTTATGCAAAAAGACAAACAATTACACAAAATGAAAACTTTTAGTAACCAAATACCTACACTTGAAACAGCTCCCAATCATTTGAAACTGGATATTTAGGCTTTTCTTCCTGTACCTGCAATAGGCTAAAAGGGCCCTGGGCCAGAAAAGTTTTTTTTTCACTTTTCAAAACAAATTGCCTACACAACTATTGATAATAGAGAGGAACATGCACTTCATCGTAAAAATGCTCCCACTTCCTCATGGCACGCTACCCCTCTCTCTTCATCGCACTACTGCTCCTCCATCTTCATGGCACTGCTTCTCCCCTTTGCTCCATGTACTACTGCTCTACTTCTTCATCACATCACACTCTACTCCACCCCCTTCAATCCACCCCACCCAACCTACCCCATACTACCCCACTCAATCTACCCCAATCCAGTCCACTCCGGTCCACCCCAGTCTACTCCACTCTAATTCACATCAATCTACCTCACTCCAGACTATCCCTTTCCAATCTACCCCACCCCACCCCACCCCAATCCACCACAATCCAATGATCTCCAATCTACCACACTCTCCCACACTCTACTCCTTTCCAATATACTCCATAACCATCTACCCCCTCCAACCTATTCCAGTTTACCCCACTCCGATCTACCCCATTACGATCTATCTCACTCCAATCTACCCCACTAAAATCTACACCTCTTCAAACAACACCAATCTGCACCACTCCAATTTACCTCAACCTACCCCTTTCCAATCCACCTCAACCTACCCCACTCCAGTCTATCCCATTCTCCCCCTCTCCAATCTACTCCACCACAAACTACTCCACTCTACATCGACCTATCTTCTCAATCTACCTCCACCTACCGCACTTCAGTCTACCCCACTCCAATTTACCCCAATCTACCCTTCCCCAATCTACTCCACCACATTGTACCCAATCTACCTCATTTCAATCTACCCCACTCCAATTTACCCCACCCAACCTACCACAATCTACCCTATTCCAATCTACCCCACTCCAGTCCACCACAATTCACCACAACCCAATCAACCCCAATCTGCCCCACCCCAATCTGTTGCACTCTGGTCTATCCAAATCCTCCACACTCCAAATTAACCCAATCCACCACACTTCAGTCAACCCTAATCTACCACATTCTACCCCACTCCACGCCACTCCAATCTACCCCACTCTAATCTAAATCAAACTACCCCACTCCAATCAGCCATAATCTACCCCACCCCAATGTACAACACCCTAATCTACCTCCATCTGCCCACCCCAATCTACCCCATCTACTCCAATCTACCCCACTCCAATCTACGCAAATCAACCCCACTCCTGTTTAACCCAGTCTACTCCACTGCAATCTACCCCACCTCAGTCCACTTCACTCTAACCCACTCCAATCTACCCCAGTCTGTTGCCCCAATTTGCCCCAATCTACCCCACTTCAATCTACTCCCATCGGCCCCAGTATATCCCACCAACTACTCCAGTCTACCCAATTTACCCCACTTAAATCGACCACACTCCAATCTACCCCGCCCCACTCACCCCAATCTACCTACCACATTTTACCCACCACATTTTACCCTGCCTCAATCTACCCCAATTAGTCCCAATCTCCCCACAGCAATGTACTCTACTCTAATCTTCCTCACCCCAGTCATCCCCACCTGAACCTACCCTTATCACAATCTACCACACCCAATCTACCCCATCACACCCATTTTAGCCCTGCTGAACAGAAGCCACACTGGTGTACAACATGGCTAAAACATATTGCTAAAGCCAATAGCTCTCCCAAAGGCGAGACCTATTGGCTTTGCCAATGCATGTTTGAATATTGTCATTTTCTTGTAGGTGGTCCCCTAATGTTGTATTAAAATTGCATCCTCTAGTTCACTTTAATTTTTGTAAGGAACCCATATTTCTGTTGCTTCTTGGTGAAAGTCTTCTCAATACACTAAATATTTTTAAGATAATTTGTACCAATTCTCTGGTTAGCCAATTCTCTGGTTAGAATTTACATTCCACCACCGTTTTTTAAAATCCCCAGACTATTGTATATATTGAATAATATCTTGTCCTGGTGAAGACCACTTAATCTACTATGCGTCGAGATGCAGTTGAAGTTCTGGGCAATTGGGCTTTACTTGAATGAACTTCATAACCTTGTGTTTGAATATCTTTATTGTACTCCGTCCAAACAAAAACAAAATATTTATTTGGCCCGTTTCCTCGTTTGCACCATACACACCTTCAATACCGGTTGAATCCTGCTTTGGCGATCCTTCTCTCAGGTGAACCCTGACGCTGTATTTTAGTTGCATCCTCCGGTTCACTTCAGTCCTTGCCTTCATGATCTGTTTGACAGTTTGCATCAACTGTTGTTAATGCTCAATAATTCTTTTTCCTGATGATTACCACTTAAACTACCATGAGTTGTAAGCCCGTCCATGCTTTGCACAATTGGATTTTACTTGAATGAACTTCGTCACATTGTGTTTGGATATCTATGATTTACTCTGTATAAACAACAAAACAATTATTTATTTGTATATATATATCCTTTTTAAGATCTTCTGCACTGTGTGATCAATTTGGTACTGCATGGTCCCAATAAATTAAATATTACAAACATAAGTGGGTTTTGTGGCTAATGTCCCTATTTTCTCAGCTTTCATTATTTTTACTAATTTATACCAGTAATTCATAAATACATTTTTTGATTGCCTAGTTTAATTATTCCTCTCGGAACCGTTGTCCTTTATTCTCTTGATTCGCCTGGTTCCATGTGGTCCTACTACAGCCCCCGTTGATTTACTTCTTTCTCAAGGGTGACACGCAAGGTAATCCTGGAGATCTAATTCTGGAGTTGGGGAACAAGATCAGCATCAAATTCTTTTTAGATTAAATAAAGTTTAATCTGCCTGATTTATTTGAATCTGAATTTTGGCAGAGTATTGCAATTTTGATTATTTCAACATGATGGCATTTGAGAAGTTGTGAGAATTTTCCCCTCAGACTGTAGTTCTTATCTCCACTTTATTCTTTATCTATCGTGTGAACCAACTGTCTGCATGCCTTGGGCTCACAGCCTCCCATCTCTCTGACGCCCCCAAGGACCTACTTCATGTACTGGGAAGTGATTTCTGCAATAGTATATTCAGTCGTTAAAGTCCATGCAGGGCTAAGGTCAACAGCTGTGTTTGTAAATGACACACACAGGTTTTGTACTGACGAGTCTTGGTAAATAAAAAATGCATTCGTATCCGGGAGATGTGAAGCTCAGACCAGTGAAACTGGGGCAGCGTGTCGTCACTCGGCTCTGATTAAAAACATTTGCTTCATAACTGTATCTTTTTTTTTCCATTTAAAAAGACATTCAACCTAAAAAAAATAATTATGCATTTCTATGACCCGTGGATCATTTCTAGATTTTTCAGAGGTAATTGTGCTTGGCTTCTAGGAGCTGGGTTCAAGGTGTTGACTTCAATGGTTTAGAGCCCTGAAATCCCACGCATTCACCCCTATGCTTCAGCCCTTTGAAGTCATGTTAGATTATAGCCATGATTATCTTATTCTAATAGTATTTCTAACGTCATGGATCGTTAAGCATTAATCATTCAACTTTATGTAAAACATGCGCATGATTGAGATTACTTTCTAAGAGTTGATTTTATAAGGTGTCATTGTAAAGTTGCATGGGTTTTGTTTGGTGAAAGAGAACCAATTAAGAAATGAAAAGAACAGTACCAGTACTAAAATTGTGCATTGTGTGTGCACGAATTTCAGGACAGAAATTGATCTTATTTATACAGCAAATGGAATATGTCAAAAGCAAAATACTGATGGTTGAATATCTGATTTAAGTTCAATGTGTTACGAAATCTGGCTTCTAATGCATAATGTGGCAAAATGCGGACAGGATATAACTTAGTCAGTCCATGCTGGACCATATTAATACCATGGCACAGTTAGTCCATACTAACCAGACTTTGTTGAGGAAGGCTGAAATCTGGCCAGCGGTCCATGCTCCAGACATTTCCAGGTTCTCTTGCGCCTTGATTGAAGTATTCGATGCAACAGTTTGCTTAATCTCATGAGCATAAAGCTCTATCGATCAGTGTGGTCCTCTGAAAGCATTGCTAGCTTGTCTTTGCTGCACTGCCACATTTTGAAGTGGCACCCCTCGCTTTTCAGTCTATACATTTGGGGGCGCTACTCTGGGTGGCAAATAAAGTAAATTCTAGAGGTTCAATATCTTACAGATGTGAGATCAGAATGCTACAAGAGATTCCAAAGTTTAGGAAGCATGCTCACATTAATTGGAAATCCAGTACCAGCGGGTTTATGACTCTAATGTAGGCTACTTGAATTCTTGAATATATGCATTGTTGTTATCAACCATGTACATATTTTCAACAAAAATGTAAATGTTTACCTTGTTTCAAACTTTATTGGTAACTATTATGGCGGGGAAACCATGGAGTAGACTTGTGTATTGTGCAACTTTGTCCTAAATATTAAGTGCCTGATAGCATAGGTTACATTCAACAAAAATGTGAAATAAATTTAAAGAAATTAATCTAGACTAGGTGTTACTCCATGATGTCATGGCCCTAATATCGACCTGTGAAAATATCTACTCCACATTATCAGCTACCACTATACATCTTGAGGTAAATAGATGCATGTGGACTTAAGAATGGGGAATCTATACTTCTATATGTCACATTAATTTAACAATATAGAGGTAGCTGATTATGTTGAGCTGATATTTTTCGAAAGTCGGTATTATAAACACAATAATGTGACGTAGTACACACACATTTGCTTAATTGCTGCGTCCACAAATATGTGAAATGTAAGAAAAATACCCGATATTTGTTTTTGCCACTAAAATAAATTACACTATTAACTTCATAATGTAGGACTTGGGGTATTCCTGATTTAAAATCCTACTCCGTTCCATAACAGAGAAACAATCTGTGGTCTGCAAGCTATGTATACCTTTCGTCCAGGTGTTTTTTGAGTAGCATACCGCAACGCGTCTCCTTTGCTCCACCCAAATTCAGGTACTCCCCGTTTTAATTTTGGTGTCTCCCATTTCTATAATGTTTTTGGGGTGTGGTGTGATGAATGTTTAAGCCTGACAGGACGTCCCTTTGTCTGATGTCCCTTAGTATAAAGGCGTTTGAGGCCAGGGTTCCCATGTGTCACAAGGGGAGTGGGAAGAATGCTGGATGTTATACACTCTTACTTCAAGAGAATGATTTCTGTACTTTTCTCCTCCCCTCGGTTTGAGGTCAGGGACTCTATTTTCCATTGAAATGTTCCACCACTGTGTAAGATTGCAAGAATGAATCCATTTTTTAGGTCTCGCAGACCTGCGTTGCAGTGCGCTGCTCGCTCTGCGAGGCTTATTGTAATCAAGGAAATTTCAGAAGTGGAGTTTAAGCCCCGCCCATCATTCTGATTGGCTTGCGTCATCGTCCATGCTAAACCATGGCTTTCGATTGAAAATTAGGCTATTTGTCCCTCCTTGTTACCACCCGGTCTCCTTTTGGGACGGGCAATCCGGAATGGATCACCCACTTGCGGCGTTAAACTGCCTCCTTTAATAGTGGGCAAGCACTCTTTTGTGCTCATACTGCTTTGGCAAACCCCGCTCGCGCTTCACGTTATTGCCTAATGCTTTTTTAAATTTATTTATTTACTTTGTTTTTCACTTTGGCGGCACATGCGCTTTACCTTCAGCCATGTTAAGCTAAAGCGCAGGTGCCCCGATTGTTGAAAAAGTAAAGAAATCAAATTTTTTCTGTTTGTTTACTTTTGCTACAATCGCGGCACCCGCGCTTTACTTTAACATGGTTAAAGGTAAAACGCAGGTGCCGCGATTGTTGAAAAAGTAAAGAAATAGATTTTTTTTATTTGTTTACTTTTTCAACAATCGCGGCACCCGTGCTTTACTTTAGTTAAGCGCGGGTGCCACGGTTGTTGAAAAAGTAAAGAAATAGATTTTTTTTATTTGTTTACTTTTTCAACAATCGCGGCACCTGCGCTTAACTAAAGTAAAGTAAATTTTACTAAAGTAAAAGTAAATTTTGCAGCAATCGCGGAACCTACGCTTTACCTTTAACCATGTTAAAGTAAAGCGCGGGTGCCACGATTGTAGCATTATCGATTCCATGTCTGAGAATTCTGTGTCAGTTTCCAGGCTGAAGCATTCTGATTGTGTCAGTACAAATCTTAGGTTTTAACAGTGTGGGTTTAGTCAGGTCACATTTTAAGGCGTACGGAGGCCTAAGGCATGGGTGGGGGCGGAGAGTGGGTAGGGTGAGTGTTGCCGTTGTGCATGACCTGCGATTTGCCCCCTAGACAGCACATTTTCACCTGGACCCAAGCGGGAAGGCTTCAGTGCGTCTTCCCTCCCCCACTGCTTGTCTGACCAGACATGTTCCATCCTCTGGCAGTGCCCTGTGGTAATTGAAGTTAAAAATATGACCGCATTTTGTTACAACAAAACGTGCGGGTGACTGCTCGCTGCCTAGTAAAACTCGAGCGGGAGTGGCATAAATGCGTACTGTGAAATAACATCCCAGAAGGTTTATTAATGGCCTATTTTTTGTGTTTTGCTTTGTATGCTGTTAGGCATTGCCCCCCTGGGTTTCCTGTTGTGTTTCTTGTTTTGTTGTACTTTATGTTAAGTTTTGTGTTTTGTCGAGTTGTTTATTATGTACTGTCTGCATGAACTCACATACTCCCACTAACGATCAAACTGAACTCACATTAATTTAATCTGCCACAAACAAACTAGATGCATTGCTATCCTTGGGAGCACAAAACAGAAACTAATCCCAACAATTGATGGATTAACTACTAAACTTGCAGTGTGCTTGACAGCGTAAAGCACTTTGATGCCTCATCAGCAGGGAGTTAAGCGTGTCTCAGGCTCAGTAATAATTAAAAAACAAACATTTGCAATGCAATAGGTCTCGCATTTATGCGAGTTTAAGCTATTGACATTGTAAATGACACTGCCTTTTATTTATGTTTTAAAAACGAAAACAAAAATAAAAGGCATTGTTATTTGCAATGTCAATAGCTCAAACTCACTTACATGCGAGACATATTGCATTTAAAATGCTTGTTTCTGCGAGGGAGAGATGTGCCAGGCAGTCCCTGGCTTATCTGTGAATTCCAACAAGGAAAAGGTCATCTCCCCACTGCACGACAGTTCCTGTTGCAACTCCAGTTGCTACCAGTGCACAATGACACCCTGGAGCAGCAGCCCAAGAGTAAAACATCCTGCTTGCTTGGTATTGAAACGAAACTTGCTGTGCCTCCTGGAGTGGGACTAGGCTCGGGGATAGTTTGTGGATTAGGAGATGCGCACATAGGCAGCAGTGTTAATTCAGTTTAATCTGGCTCGACTCTTGGTGGCCTATCCCCATAACTGTGCCAGTTGTGGTGCTGAACATGCCACCATGGATCCGCCATCTTTCCCCGTTGGCAGTCTAGTCTTTCTAGTCAGTGTTACTGAGGATCTAGCTTCTCCTAATTTGAATGTATTCTTACTTCTTCAGATAAAATGGTGACATTTCACAAATCCATGTATATTATCTCTCCTAATTATCCCTCTAGATACTCTAACACCCTAGGTCTTTCATTTGTCTTCACCTTACACACCTTTGATCTCATCTTGGAAGCCGCGCTTTGAGACGATTCAGTTCAGAGTGTTCGGGTAACAGGACAATGATGTAACATACCAGACCCTCAAGCAGCCTTCAACAGGTCCCTACATATCCTTCAACAGACCCTTGTATCCCCACTATAAGATATTTGCACAGCCCAGCAGGCTGTTGTGCCACAACCAAAACGACACTCCTTTTATTTCCAAGAGATCTCTAGTATACCTCATTCTGTCTCACCTTATCTATCCTTCTTTTCTTGTTTTTCTAACTATTTTAGAGTGAGCCAACAGACTTAAAATGAACCAAAATAAAAATGTTGTTTTGGATGTAGTAAGGTGTGAGTCGAGCCCTGTATGTTCAAGTTGTTTGGAGCTAATGGCAAATGCACCTCATCTCATTGCACCTCATCTCATTGCACCTCATCTCATTGCACCTCATCTCATTGCACCTCGTCTCATTGCACCTCGTCTCATTGCACCTCATCTCATCGCACCTCATCTCATCGCACCTCATCTCATCGCACCTCATCTCATCGCACCTCATCTCATCGCACCTCATCTCATTGCACCTCATCTCATTGCACCTCATCTCATTGCACCTCATCTCATTGCACCTCATCTCATTGCACCTCATCTCATTGCACCTCATCTCATTGCACCTCCTTTCATTGCACCTCCTTTCATTGCACCTCCTTTCATTGCACCTCATCGCACCGCACCTCATCGCACCGCACCTCATCGCACCGCACCTCATCGCACCGCACCTCATCGCACCGCACCGCACCTCATCGCACCGCACCGCACCTCATCGCATCGCACCGCACCTCATCGCACCGCACCTCATCGCACCGCACCTCATCGCACCGCACCTCATCGCACCGCACCTCATCGCACCGCACCTCATCGCACCGCACCTCATCGCACCGCACCTCATGTCAGGGCACCTCATGTCAGGGCACCTCATGTCAGGGCACCTCATCTCACCTCATGTCATCGCACCTCATGTCCTCGCACCTCATCTCACCTCATGGCATTGCACCTCATCTCACCTCCCCTCATCGCACCTCATGTCAGGGCACCTCAACTCATCGCACCTCGTCTCGTCGCACCTCGTCTCGTCGCACCTCGTCTCGTCGCACCTCGTCTCGTCGCACCTCGTCTCGTCGCACCTCGTCTCGTCGCACCTCGTCTCGTCGCACCTCGTCTCGTCGCACCTCGTCTCGTCGCACCTCGTCTCGTCGCACCACATCTCGTCGCACCACACCTCGTCGCACCACACCTCGTCGCACCACACCTCGTCGCACCACACCTCGTCGCACCACACCTCGTCGCACTTCACCTCGTCGCACTTCACCTCGTCGCACCTCACCTCGTCGCACCTCACCTCGTCGCACCTCACCTCGTCGCACCTCACGTCATCGCACCTCACGTCATCGCACCTCACGTCATCGCACCTCACCTCATCGCACCTCACCTCATCGCACCTCACCTCATCGCACCTCACCTCATCGCACCTCACCTCATCGCACCTCACCTCATCGCACCTCACCTCATCGCACCTCACCTCATCGCACCTCACCTCATCGCACCTCACCTCATCGCACCTCACCTCATCGCACCTCACCTCATCGCACCTCACCTCATCGCACCTTACCTCATCGCACCTTACCTCATCGCACCTCACCTCATCGCCCGTCCTCTCGACGACTCCTCTCGTTGCTCCTCCTCGCTCCTCATCGCACCGCACCTCCTCTCGTCGCACCTCGTCTCGTCGCGCCTCCTCTCTTCGCGGCTCCTCTCTTCGCGGCTCCTCTCTTCGCGGCTCCTCTCTTCGCGGCTCCTCTCTTCGCGGCTCCTCTCTTCGCGCCTTGTCTCGTCGCGCCTCGTCTCGCCTCGTTGCGCCTCATCTCGCCTCGTTGCGCCCCATCTCGCCTCGTTGCGCCTCATCTCACCGCACCGCACCTCCCCTCGTTGCACCTCCCCTCGTTGCACCTTAAAGCAAGACACACAGCAGGGAACCAGCAGACAGAGAGGGTGATAGTTGTGAAGTAGACACTCACGCAATTTAGTGCAAGCCCTCGAATGAACATGAAAGGTTACACTCAAACAGCCAACAGCATTAGGTGAGAAATGAATACTCTGCTGAGCTTGCAAAGGTGGGACTGACTAAGTCGCAAGCTAGTAGCTGAAAGAAGCTGGTCGAGGAAAGTCAATGAAGGGGGCAGACCCAAAACACACTCTATGTATGTTAGCCATTTCGTCATATAATCTTTATTTCGATCACTTAAGATCATAAAAGACATTTGCAAATAAAAGCACTCAACCCAGCCAATTGAGTGTGACAAACATGATTGGATATAAAATATATAAAAAACGTGCATTGTTCTGTTAAGAGAATACTAAAACTCATATTAGTTAAAAAAGACATAACTATTTCCAATAAGGGTCCGTACTACTAATTAGTTTAAAACCTAAGGATGTACAATCATTAATAAGCATAATTATTCGGGATGAGTAAATGGCAAATATATACAAATTCATACAGCAATATATTTTAGGTCGGGATATATAAAAGGGAAGGAGATCGCCAGCATGTTACAGAGAACAACCCACCATCTATGCCATAGGGTGTTGGCAACAAAATGTTAACCTATCCATTCCTATATCTTCTATCTTCTTATACAGCCGTTGTTTTTGATGGGCTTATTAACCTTTGACATTTTTTTTCACGAATTAGCCACATCCAACTTAGGAATTTAGCAACTGCTATTACACACGGTACTTCTGTATGGGTTAATAAAATTCTCATGGCAATAGCGCTACTCCTAACACCCATATTTCTACATAGTGGTTGCAACCATTTTCTCTGTGGTGCCCGATACGCAGGGCAAACAAATAAAATATGCGGATACGTCTCCTCGCCCTCTAAACATAGCTTGCACATAGTCATTGTCTATATGCCATTTACATGTGAATGCATTTACAGGTAACAAACCTACCCGTAATTGGAAATCTAGGTGTCTGTCCCTAGGTTTGGTAATAGTATCCCAAAAATGCTCATAGAGAGGGCGGGGTTTAAACTCTAAAAATGTGCCTGTCAGGGAAGTGGACTCTGGGGTAAGTAGACTGTTCCTCTCCACCATGGTCCAATATAGACCTTTCAATTCTTTTTTTGAGGGGAATTGTTGACCCTTGGGGTCATCCCACAGATGTCGAACTCCCATACCAATCAGCGTTGTTTTAATACTTTGCAACCACTTAATTTTGTTCTGAACCATAGCTAGTGGCTTCAGATCATCGAAACCCCGTAGCTCCGCGCCATAGGTTACAGAAGTAATGACCTTAGTATTATAAATCTTAAGTAGTGGATAGATGGGTTGGGTCATTGACGACTTGTGTTCCTTCAACAGTGCACCAGCAAGGTGGCCATGCTTTAAGGCCATGGTTTCTATCTGGGGCTTCCAACTAAGTTTATTCCCTATTGTAATTCCCAGATAATTAAAGACATCTGTTTGATCTAGATGTACTCCGTTTAATGACACCCTTTCCTTAATAACCCGGTGCTTGTGAAGGACAATAAACTTGGTTTTACTAGCATTTATCTCCAACCCACGTTCCCTGCAGAATCCCTCGAACCTGCTCAAGGCCCTCTGCAGACCACTCTGGGTTTTGGAGATAATGAGAGTATCGTCTGCAAACATAAGTATAGGTGTTCTTACACCTGCAAGGGATGGTGCATCGGTCGGGAACGTAGAGAAATAAACTACAACTCCATTAATAATGAGAACAATGTTGGTGCCAAAACACACCCCTGCCGAACCCTTTTGGATACAGGGAATTGGTTGGTCGCATTACCCTGAGTACTCCAACATACATATTTCTCTGTGTACAGCTGTATCACAACAGATAGTAATTCTGCAGGCATACCTAGATCCTTACAAACCCTTCAGAGTTTATTTTGAGACACCAATTCAAAGGCGGATTTTAGATCCACAAAGGCGGCATAAATAGTACCACCAGCCAGCACAACAACACGCCAATATATTAAAACAAACCTAAAAACCTGATCTACCGTGCTTACATTGGAGCGAAATCCTGCCTGGAATGAAGAAAATATATCCTTATCAACAATCCAGTCTAATATTCTATTGAGTACCATTCTTGCTATCATTTTTGGGATGGCATCTATGAGACTGAATGGTCAATTGCCTGGACAGGAACGATCGCCTCTTTTATATATCGGCAAAATCTCGGCTCCCTTCCAGGAGGTGGGAATCGGTGCACCACTAGAAATTGCATTCACTAGTATAAGTATATACTCTAGCCAAAGGACCCTGTCATTTTGAAACAAGTCGGCCGGTACGCCATCAGGGCCAGGAGCTCTACCGCTGGCTACCAGACCCAGCGCTGTTTGTGAGTCTCGAAAGCCTTTTCCCCTCGCAAAATGGGTTCTACGCCTCATTCCGAAAGGTAATTAGAAGGGGTTATGACAAACATCCACTTTTGATTTCAGTCACAGTGATAGATCAATGGTTTTTACTGCAACTGGGATTGAAAATGCAGGAACAGAGGTAATTTGCCTGTTGTAGGCCACCATCTGTGCATTTCCAGCCAACCAAAGGGGAATAACAAATTGCCACCTGCCTAATAATTTATTTTTGTAGATTTAAAAATTTGCAATGTGGTCCCATCGCAAATTGCATATCCACACTTACAAACCAGTTGGTGAGCAATTCGCTGATACTGGTTGTGAATGAGTGTTAGTACATCGGCCCTCAAGGAAGTGTTTTTTTTTTTTTTTACATTGAGTTGCTAACGAGCTCCTATCTGACCACTTCTTTAAGTTTGTGGAATTATATTTTGCCAAAGACATTTTAGAATTGTCAATTATGAATGTTTTTTAATTTGACATTCACGTTTTTGAGAGTTGGCTGTACCTTTAAATACGTACCGTTACCAACTACTTAATTTCAGCGAAGGATTTTGTAACAGAACATTGTCCAGTGAGAAAATGCTGCGGGCGTGCTGTCTGAGTAATTCTGTTCTTGTAAAATAGATTGCGTTGTTCATTTTTTGAATAATACATGGTTTGGAAAATGCCCTCTGCTTCGCCTACGTATATTTGGGAGAGTTTAAAAAAGGCATAACTGCTGTGATACAATAGTGAGCCGTGCCTTTAATTTGCACATGCAATGATGCAGCATGGAGGTGATGCCTGTTTGAGCTAGGACGCCTACCCCTTCTCGTTACATTGTTTGATCTATGATGTTAGTGTCCTAAACGGCTATTTTCCTTGTAGAAAATCTCTAGATACAAGGATATTTCAGCATATGGGGTAGTATTTGCAATTCATTCTGCATATAAACACCATGTTGCCATTGGTTTTTAAATATGGACGTGTTGCTGCAATGATTTAAAACGTAGTGGGCGTTAGCTCCACCCAGAGATGATGCTACAATTCTTTCATCTCATGCCATTGACGGTTTTATGCCTCATTCCGCCTCATATGTAGTGCTTGCATTGCAACATTTGAGGGACTAGTTTCCATCCCACAGAACACTGAATGAATAAGACATTAATGTGTCTGCCTCATTGATGCACTGTATACAGCAAGTAATAATTTATTCTGTTTTGTGCTTTCACTGTAGCGGGCTTTTTAATGATTTAGTTAGGACTCAAAATGCAAGTTAGACCTACTGGCTTTGCCAGTGCATGTTTTTTCCATTTGATTCTCGTTCAGTGGTGTCGTATTTTTCTTGTCTCCTTTTGTTGTCTCTGAAACTGTCTAAATATCAGTCACCCCATAATTAAGTGTCCTGAATGAAGGCTCTTAAGTGTAGGCAAATATCCATCCGAGGTCATTTACTGGCAAAGAGGAAAAAAACCTACTGTAATCGCCTGCTTCTTGATTTGAATCTCTATGAACTAATATGTAAACATTTTTATTTTTTTAAGACGGAAGTGCTAATATTCCCACGGTCGGGAGGATTGCCCCTTATGATCTGTCCCCTGCAGGGTTTATTGTGTACAAAGAGTAGTACGTCCTGCTATCCAAGTCACACTAGCCTTTGGGCATGCTAAACTCCTCTGTGATCGCGGCTACGGTTGGCACGAACCAACTGTCCCAAATGGGGGTACCGGTGAAAAACGTTGCAAGAACACGCCCATCGCGAGCATTTTGTTAACACTCGGCATTTCTTGGCTTGTAACCATGGTGTAATATGTTGCCTTACATGTGCCCTTAGGGGTAGCAGGTGACGCTGCCTGCAGGGCGCTTCGATGTTAGAGCTGCTCCCCCTTCCATAGTGGATGGAGGCGGCCGCTGAGGAGAAACTTCGTTGCTGTCCGGCAGGAGCTGTCAGGGGCCGCCGGGGGGCGATGCGGCCAGACCGAGGGATCTGCGAAAGAAGCCGGCGGACCAGTGCCTGTCCCCGCTGGTAGCTCTCGCCGCCCCGGGCTTCTCGTTTGTCTACAGCGCGCCGGGAGGCATCAAAATGCCGGTCCGAAGAAGCGGAGGGCCCCGGCCACTGCTCAAGGTAGGTATCGCCCTGTTTTTGTGAAGTTGGGGTGTTGAGAGGGGCTCTGTCAGTCGGCGTGATACTAACAAGTGTTCCCACTCTGCCATGAAACTTGCAGCGCAGGACAGACTGTCACTTCGCAGAGCAGCGCTGTCACTTCGCAGAGCAGCGGCTCGTGTGACAAGTGATCTGTGCAGTTGTCTCTGAGCTGGGATGAAAAACTAGTATTCAGAAAGAGACGGCTCCAGACAAACTTCGCTGGAACCACCCACCTGCCTTCTGTAGTAGTCTAACAAGGCGACGCTCGCGTGCATGTATTTTTAAATAATTACTTAAGGAACCTTGCACTGACCCGTCGTGTACCTGCAGTACGGCCGCACCCTTTATCTTTACCGGGTCGATCTAATTGAGCGCTATTTTGGTGTAGAATAACGCCTATAACCTGTCATTTTATGCTGAGAGCCGAGTAAGTGCTTGCCGAACTTGCGTCTCTTTATTTCCTGCCCATTACCTGTATTTCTGAAAGAAAACATATCGCCTCGATGTTTATTTACAGTAGTCAGTGTGGATGTTTCAAACTCACGGAATGTGGCATCTACCCAGCTTCTGAGGAAGGGAGGGCGGGGGGGGGGGGGGTGGGGGGGGTGCGGGGTGCGTGTGTTTTGTCCGTTTCTAGATTCAGACTTTGCTTATTTGGTATATTGTTGATCTGAATTCTCAAACCCATTTGACCAAATTTTGGTTATGGCTATTGATTCACTCTGAGTGGCCCGCACATGCATCCAGCGGAGCCAGCATATTAGTAAAAACTGCAGTTTAAATGTGACAAAATGTGTGAGCATTATCCAGGACTCCCCATTTAACGATCGTATATGTACCTCAAAAAAGCGCAAACGAGCGCTCCGATTAATAGATTTTTAATTTTTTTTATTAGGAAGCATTAATCAGTGTGACAGTAGTCGGTTTCCCAGTTAAAAGGAAGAGTTAACTGAATGCAGTGCTGCTTGCCTGTGGGAACAGTTGCGTCAGAGAACACTTTTGCGTCAGAGATAACACTTATAGTGATGATATCCCTGTGAAGGGCAGCAGGGCAGGAACTGCCCATGTGGACCCAGTTATGCCACAGGCCCTTGTGATTGGGTGTAAAGAACTAATCGTTGCCGCCTCGTTTATCTTGAAACCACATGAGGAGCTTTCATGTCTTGTCCTAAAAAAAGATTTAAAAAAATAATAATTCGGCAGCCCCAATAAAGTTATACGAAAGGAAGGTACCCCCCCCCCCCACGCCGCCTGTAGAATGTCATGAAGCCCCCAGTCACCCATATCTCAAATATTCAATGGCTTCGTGCTGAATGGGAGTCCCCTGAAGGTTTGCGCACCCCCCCCTACTCTGCAAGGGTCTGCATTATGCTTCTGAACAGCCCCTTTAATGAATGCATGCATAATCTTTGCTGCATTTGCTGTTTGAATGCTATTCAACAGAGGCACCAGAAACCAAAGGAAGTTGAAGACCCAAAACGTGGTGGCAGCTTGATTTTAATTGAGGTGCTTTTTTTCAGGAGCTTGCTTCACTTTACCTCCTAAGCTAAAAGGATGTAGCTTCAGTCTGTGTATTTTACATACTGGAGTATGCTGAATTCAAACTCGCTGAACCTTGTACCCGGATTTTGCAACACGCACATACACAACTAAACACCTTCACTACAGCTTTAATGGAATAGGAACCAAATCCGCTATCCAAACTCTGATCTCATCTCTCTGCATACCAATTTGTGCTATTATGACCCTCTACATGCTCCTTATGCAGTCCCTTACACAATCTCCGCTTCCAGCAATCACTTTGTAACCTCATTCTCTTCAAAAAGTTAACCATGAGCATTCTTATCCATTCTTGCTGCTTGCCATCGCCTATCCTTGTATCCCTCTTCCTTACCCTGACCTCTAACAGCCGTCACGTCACAAGTCCTACTCGACCTCTTCTTAGCCCAGGCTTCCTCCGTCCAACTAAATATTTTAACCCTACACTATTAAATCACTCCCCCTGCAACTACATTTTCCTTACATGCGATTCCTTCTTGCTAGCAACTCCCCTCCCTGCTTCACGATGGCTTCTATTCCCACTAACTGCTTAGTAGATGTCTTTGCAGTAAGACGTTTTACCCTTTCTTATGACTCCGAAATCCATGAAAGACTAGCACTCAACAGTCTTCTTGTCACCCCCTCCAACAGTATTGGATATAAACAGCTGCAGTCAGTCCTTCACAGATTCTACCTCACCGAGACTGTACTCGTGACATCTCAGACGTCATCACCACATCCCCACCACAACCACTTGTCTTCCTCACTTTTTTCCTTGACTCCTGCCTCGTTTAATGCAGATGGTTTTCTATGGTAAGCCGAGTCTGCGCTGGGCCTCCCATGCACTGAGCTCTTCTGGGTTACTTCTTACTTGGCCAGTCAATCCTTCTGAGTGCATTGACGTTCCCTTATCTCTTGGGCCACCCTCTGCCTTTGGGCATCCATGAGTCTGTCTGGGTCTCTCTCTTCTGGCATTACACCTTTTCTTTTTTTTTTTGACATGTTTTTGTTAGGGTTTTGCATATAGTACATCATAAGAAACATTCACAGTTATGAACCTGAGTCACTGTACCATAACATCCTGGGCCATTGAGAAAGTCATAGTGTGTGGAAGCTGTAGTCCATTAGCCGTCGGGCCTTCTTTGATGGCCCGAGAGACCTGTCTTCCCCTGTGCTGGTTCCATCTGGCCCCCCTGTCTAACACCCTGGTCGTGTCTACGTCTTCCGTCTCGATCAGGGGTACCTTTATCTTCCCATCTTGGTCTATGTAGCGTCCCCTCCTGCCTCAAATTCCCCATCATGTCATGTAACTAGAACAGCGATAAGTAAACTGCCAACTGGGACTATCACAGCCTGCGAGGTGGCTTGGGAAGGGCCCCGGGGCAGGGGGGGGGCCTGTAAACTGGGTATGGTATGGGAGGAAGGGAGGAAGTGAGTGAAGTGTGGAAGGGGGAGGGGGACGCGAGGCCGGCGGACGAGGTGCTCCTATGACAGAGTATGTACGGGTTGGTGGTAGGTGTATGTGGTGTGCTTTAAGGCTCCCCAGGGGGAGGGAGGGGGGGAGGGGGTGGGTGGTCGGGTTGCCACTTAACGCCTGGCCGGGGGGGCTGGGCCCGCACACGCCTTCGTCGCTGGGTGTGTTGTCTTCCCTATTGGTTGTTTGTGTCCTCCGTCGATCCGGGGCGGTCGGGGGGGATCGCTGGGGTGCGGGGGGTGGGTTGTGTCGTGTCTGGGGTGTCCTCCGGTATGGCTGCCTGCTTAAACAGGATGAGGAGTTGTGCCCACTCCATGGATATCGGATGTTTGCGGGCGCCCTTCGCCGCCTCCTTCTCACAGCAGTTCCTCTTCCGCTGCTCCCCACTTTAGTACCGCGCCCACCCATGCCGGGCCAGATGGCCCTTCTGGGGCTCTCCAGTGCATTGCGATGTTTCGCTTCGCGAGGAGAAGGGCCAAGGAGGTGAATTTCCGCTGTACCTTCGCGGATTTCCTCTTCGGGGCGATCCCCAGTGCACATTCCTCCCACGTGGGGGTGGACTGGAGTTCGGTCGTGGCTTGAATGGCTTGGTGTATTCCGCCCCAGAAACGTTGTATGGTTGGGCAGACCCAAAACATATGTTTGAAGTCGGCGTCTACCTGGTGGCAGCGGGGACATTCGAATTGTGTATCGGGGTAAAACCGGTGGAGTTTGGCTGGGGTGAGGTACGCCCGATGTAGGATATTAAATTGAATATTTTTAAAGCGCGCGTTTCTGGACACTTTTTTCGGTGACTCCAGGGCTTTGCGCCACTCCGCATCATGGAATACCCTGCCTGCGTCGTCTTCCCACGTCTCCCATAGTTTGTCCAGGGTGGTGTCCGTGAGCTCTCGGATCGCTTTATAAAGCCAGGTTATGAGGTGGCTGCCCGCTCCCATACACAGCACCGCGTGCAGCACCGGATGTGTCGGGGTTCCCCATTGCGCGCGTGCCAGAAACGGTCGCTACTCATCAGCAGCTGTCTGTGTGTCAGAAATTGCCCCTGGGGGAGGTCGTGCCACTCCATCAACTGCTCAAATGTTCTCAGTTGCCCTTCTTGAAACAGCGCCTCCATCTCCGTGATCTGTCCACACCTGGAGGGCTGGCATTACACCTTTTCATAATGAAATCTCTTAATTTGGGATATTTTCACCTCTTTGATCCCAGGACAACCAATCGCTTTAACCAAGCTGCCCAAGTAGATTGCCAAAGCCATCTCAGCTCACACAATCCGCACCACTTGCCTTCCTGTAGTTGGATAGGGGATTGTTCTGCACCTCCTAATGCAAGCACAGTCCAATAGAATTCATCTACTGCTGATCAACCAGACCCTTAACCTTCCTTGCTCCTGTCGAGTTCCAGCTTAATATTATCGTACACTCGGACAGAACACTTTAGTGGAACTTTGATAGGCCCTTTTCTTGCCTAGACTCCAGACTTTGGAACCAGATAATAAAATCCAAAAGAAACCTATAAAAACATCTTACCTCTTGAAAAAGTCTATTTTTAGACTATTTCCTATAGCAATTCACTTCCACCTAATTGATTGTCAGCATCTGTTTTGACTCCCCTAGAATACTGTTGAAAGTTAGGTTAATGTTGCACGATGTTCTATTGTAATTGAATTGTGTGAAGCTCCCCATGGCCCTGTTAATAGGCTTGTTCTCTTCAAGTATCGTAAATAAAACAAATAAATAGGTTCATGCCTCATTCTGAAGTCCTCAACTTAACTGATGCTTCCAACCTCTCCTACTGTTCACATATGTGAAATCACTTCCAGTCAATTATTCATTGTAGCTTTGATGTTAATCAGTATCCTGTTCCTGAGTTAACTTTCCAGTTGTAACTGGCAAAGCATGGGACACCTTCACTATTTCATCCTGATCTAGTTGAAGATTTTGTCCGGGACCGCCCTTTTAGAAATCCGTGTCAGACTGCAGCATCTTGTCTAGCTTCCTTGTTTGCAGAGGGAGAGTGCTGCAGAAGCAGCTGCCAGAATGGCATAGCATACCTTTTTTGTCAGCTGTCCGTCACCCTGTTGGTACCTCAGGTTGTGGTGGAGGTCCTTCCAGTGATTCTAACCCCCATGATCCTGAATATCAGCCTTCAAGGTCCTTCAATCTGAGAGAACAAGAGGTCAGAGCATCAGGATGGTTCAGGATCTACTTGCGAAGTTGCCTTGGATGTTGATCCACCTCCGGAGAATCCCCAAGAACGACTGCCAGGGGGAGCTGGGTGCCTTCATTAGCAAGTCTACTTTGCGCACTCTATGGGTCTGTTGGTTTGCAGTGAATGCTGTGAGGCTGGTTTTGGATGATGTGAAACGGGGAAGCATTTTGGTAGGTTTGGAGGAAGCTTGAGGCATTGACGTTTTGGCCCTGCAGCTTTAGTGAGTGGTCATCCTGGTCCTGGGGGATGGGTTACTTCCATCCCTGGTCAAAATCATCCCTCTTGGTCTAGGGTGCTGACCCCATGCTCGTACATATAGTCATCTCTGATCCTCCTTCCGCCTACAGTCAAACGATGTACTCCTCACCTGCTCCCTATTTGGACAGTCACTGACTTTTCTACTGACGCTACTGTGCTGGTGTGTGTGCAGTCTCTTGAATTTGGCTAGAAGGTGGTAACATCCATGAGGCAGACGGGTGCGGTTGTCAGTGATGGCCTCGGAAAAGCATGCAAAGATGCTCTATATACCTCTGTGGAATGCCGTAAAGATCACGCCTCCTGGCGTGAACTAACTTTCTGCCTCCTCTATGCCATCTGACACATTCCATGGAATGGGAGTTGGCCTCTTTCAGAGCCAACAGTGAATCACTTCCAAAGCATCACAGTCATTGAAACAGGTGAAGAGGTAAACTACTTTCTTTCCCTTATGTTGCCGCTTTCCCTCCCAACCTTTGCCTTCATGTCTCCTACTGTTTACCTTCTTTTCTCGCACGGTTTCCTTTTCTCTAATGTGCCTTCCGTGTCCTATTTTGACTCTTATTTTATTATCAAACACATTCCTTTTTTGTCCCCACTTTTCCGTCATGTAATCCTTTGTGACTCCTTCCTGTCGACACCCTTAATTCCTTTTGTCACTCCCACCCTTCACAGTCCTTCTCTCACTCTCTTCCTTTCGGTCACTGCTCCCATAGTCCCACCCTTCCCCCTAGGTTGCTTTGTAGCACAGACATACACACGTCTCTGAGTCTGGATCTGACCTGTTGACGTTAGTATTCACTATTTCTATTTAATTTGCTGCAAGTTCTTGCATCGTAACTATTTAACCAATTCCTTCGCTTAATTCCCGGACTACCGCCCCACGAATGTAGGTTTTCGAACCCATCGACAAGCCCGACCGGGCTGCCTCGGAATTCCTATCGGTTGTACAACACAGACCTGACTCGCCCTTTTGGACCAATCCTCCCTATTCTTCGCCGCTCCCCTGGCTCACCTATCAGCCCACACGGAATTTTGACATCCGTCGAGCCCAGGTCGTGACGGTTTTTGACGGGGCGCTTCATCCTTATTGTTTCCCGCTTTTTATCGCTGGCTCTATTTCTTGCCTATACCTCATTCCGGACTACAACACTAGGATCGTCTAGTTTTGGCTGGCGCGGCTGCGCAACAGTTACTAATTGATTGGGTCATCCTCTCACTGCTTTCTCCCAGGCAATTATTTATCATTTCCTTGTCCTGAAGAGATCCCACTACGTGTTAAGGGATCGAAACGTCGTCGACAATCATTTCTAAACTCCAGTGTATTACAAAATTGAAATGTCGGAGTATGAAATGTTTTATTGACTTTTTGATAACAATTACCTTGAGCACCAAAAAGTCACCTTTTAAAATCACTTGCCTGGGTACCGGAAATCGGCTGATTTCCTATTACCCTGCCACCAACTCACTCACTGTTTTATTAATTTTCTCACTATTTACAGTAATTTTTTAGTTATTTTTGCATTGTCTTTAAACATAAAACCCAATTTTTCATTGAACTAATTGTGGCACTTTAATTTACTCGAATTGAATGGGACCACTGTTCCTTTATAATAAGCAAGTTCTTGCTCATGCCAAAACGAATCCTGGGTTTCTTTTTTCCCTGTGGACCTTCTAGGCCTGACACCTCACTTGGAGACTGTTGACTCTGAGTTTAAAGAAATTCAGCGTTTGACAAAGTTAGGCATAATGCTGCATAATGTAGCTCTGATATTTTCCCCAGATGGCATAGTGTTTTTTTACAGTCGGGCCGGCATTTAGTGCTGGTAGCTCCCGGAGTGACATTTTTTTTCAGCGCTCCTCCCAAATGACCTTCTCCTTGGATTCCCTCACTATTGCCCTGCAAAAGTGCCCCTTATATCTCCATAACCCTTCTCTCACATGCATTTCATTTGTTCTAAAGCACTGGTAAAGGCTGGCTTTACTAATCCATTCAGCGATCCACATAAAAAATACAGATCTGTTCTTTGCAGCAGGCATATTAACCCTCTGCACTACTTTATGGCGAGTCAAAACTGCCACTAGACAAAACTCGGATCTCTCTCTCTCTAGCAGGAAAATAATATCAAGAGTTATCTTGACGTTTTAATGGTTGCATGAAAGCTGCATGCACAAGGAACTCTGCAGCAGGTGCTTTTACATCGTAAGTCATTCCTAAATACAGCGCCCCCTTGAGGCCAGTGCCACTGCTCTATAGTTTCCTTCTAGACACTTTCTAGTTGTTGGCCTTTTACTGGTTTGCCAGCCACTCCCAGAGGGCTGGCTTGTCCTACTCACTCACCCATCCATCACAGGTGTCACCGGTCAGGTGACCATGCTTATAAAAGCGTCCTGGCGCAGCTGCCCCGGGCCAGTTCCGTACACAGTAGCTGTGTGTCTGCGTGGTCCTTAATGCTGCATGCGACCTAGGGCTCAAGACCTTACACCCTCTAAATGAGCGCCCAGTGCGGAAGCACCAGTCGCACTGCCCTAAACCCTGTATTTCAGTCGAGCAGTGTGTGACATTTCTCAATTTGCGATAAGTGCTACCACACCAAAAATCCGTTATGTAGTTATGGCTTTACAGTCCTAAGAGTCAGTGTGATATCTTTGTGGGTCCCCTTGGACTGGGGAATCTTGTGTCCGATTCACAAAGCTATTTGCATGCCTATGGTGAATTTAGGTGAGCAGATTTTTTGATTTAGGAGTGTAAATCTACGCTTTATATTATCAGAAGCTACATGCCCCCTCTCTTTTTCCGAGAGAGTGTATCTTTACCCCTAGGCAGGAAGAGGATGTCTCAGGCTGTAAATGCAATGGTTTGTATTTTTCACAAATTTTTCAGCAATCCCACTCTATCAAGTGCAGGTGTAAATGTGTGTTCAGTATTGGAATTTGTAGGGCAACAACCACAGAAATGGTTGGGGGTAGAGCGGCTTGGCAAAATATTTACGTTTCGGAGCAAAATAAAAAATAAAAACTTTTAGGCGAAATTGAACTGCAAATATACGCTGTGCCCATTATGTTAAATTGCTTTTGCATGGTTATCAAACCGAATTCCAAGAGTGCCCCCGGGACCCGGCAACTGAATTCCTTTGTTAATTGTATAAAATATGTAAATTTACCCTCAAGCGCAGGAGGAACTGTATGTGAATACATTTTCGATTTTTTTGTGTGTATTGGGGCCTAAATTCTAAATGTTGTGTATGCAAACCGCAGACCCTTTTAGTTCCAAGTGGCCCAGCTGGCAAAAGCAGTGTGAGTTCTATTGATTACGACAAAAATAACTTGCTAGATCGTTGGCAGTGGTCCAGATATGCACTGCCGCAACCGTTTTCAGTCTGTGTTTATTTGTTGAAGTTCCCTTTTATGCGCCAGGAAACGAATGAATGTAAGATTATATGAAATCTACCGCTATTAGCTGCTCTAAACTTGTTCACAGCAGGAGGGCAAGGAAAATGGTTTTTGAGGCAGTTTCACACCTTCTGTAAAAAGCCTCTTTTCAGGTGCAATTTTGGCCGCACTGTTTGAAAAAACTCTTTTCGTTCCGGTACGAAGCGTTGCTGTTTGGGAATTGTAATGAGTCTGCAGAGAGGCTAATTACGTTGTGTCGGGAAGGCGTGTGTTTCTGGTTCTGAAGTGCAAAGCCTTTCTGAGTGAAGTACTTGCGGTGGGGGAGGGGGTAAAGTTTTCGGACCCTCCGCGGATCTAGCTTCCTCTTATGATAAATAATCAAGATATTTTGACTGCGGTAAGTGCAGAGTTTATTCATTATTCAGGAAGGCTGTAAATAATATAGAAGTTTGTGCCGCGGCGCCCTGTCGCTCTGCTCCCCCGTCTCTTCCAGTTAAACTTCAAGCCTCCGTTCGAGCATCTATTTTAGTGCTCGAGAGCCCGCCGGGGCGAGGCTTTGCCGTTTTAGCTACTGCCCGTCACTCAGCTGTGCTGTCTGAGGGACTTGTTGAAAGTAATCCATGGGAAGCAAATTGCTGCCATTCTGTGCGCATCGGGCCTGCTCGTTCCCATGTTCGGTGCTCAAGCCTCAGATTACGGCCTAGTTCCAGTGGAGAGAGCCGTCGCGGTGCCTGGGCCGTCCAGCTGACTCACAAAGAAAACAATGCTTCCACTCCGCTCTTCAAGCCAGCTTTTCTGTTCATTCGGTAGAAGCATGTTTCAGAAGAATGTTTCAGAGGAGCTAGTTTAATAATAAACCTGCTTCATCGCTTGTAAAGTTTGGCAAGGACAAAGAAAATCTGCTCCAGGTGTGCCCACAAGGCCCATTTTTGTTGGAAGGACGTCTAGGTTTTGATTTAGCTCCGTTGTGTTGTCGCTTTGAGTTCATTGTTCATTAAAATAAAAAGTTAGTTCTATGACTTTTTTTAAGGGTGGTTGATGTTTTATGGAAGAGATCAAGAAAAAGCAGGTACATTTAACAGTGAAAATTACACATCTTTTTGCCTGAAGTTTAACAGTATTACTTTACTCCGATAGATGGAGATTTTTGTATAACTTTTTCAAATTTGTAATTATTTCCGTTTTGCATAAGCACGAGCGGGACCCACCATTGTAGCAGGACATTACATGGGACCAGTTTGTGTGCTAGGTAATCTCTAAGGGATTAATCTTGTTAACTATGCATGCCGGCCTCAAAAAGCTTCAGTACTCTATGGAAAACAAGTTTTCAGTGACCGGGATTGGGTTTGTCACCTGAATCGGGGAAAACGCCAGGCCACAGCTTTCAAGGCTACTTTTCATGAGGTAAACTGTACCCTGAGTCTTCCAGCTAGAAGGGAGTTACAACAGTGCCCAGCCTAGGGAGGATTGGCGATTAGCCACAGTTTATAAATCGTTTGCTGGGATGAGAGACTTCATTCCTCTAAGAAATATTGCGATACCAAAGGGGATGATGGATGGAGCGTTTGTCTTCCCTTGACCGGAAACAAGCATCCTGGGACCGGTTTCGGGTTCATAATCCTCATCAGACAGGCTATCTTGAATTCAGTGGCAAAGTGAGCCAGGGCCCCACTTCTGGGCATACCCAGCCAGCTTGGGGCGAACAAAGCGATACCAAAGGGGGATGATGGACGGAGCGTTTGAGCAAATCAAACACTCACTGACGGCTGATTAGCTAGAAACCGGTCCCAGGATACTTGTTTCCGGTCCAGGGAAGACATGGCTTGGCAGTTCGGGCTGGACTGTTCCCATGAGGCGCAGAGTCCGACTGATTTGCATATGGCCATGTCTGAACTGGGGTGGCGGAGTGAGCTAAAAAATGATGATGGATTAAACCCAGATCAGTTGACTGGGGGTGAGTGCTTGCAATGTTCAACTCTCCGTCCATCATCCCCTTTGGTTTTGCATTCTAAGAAATATTGGGCGCTTTTAACTAAAGGGTTTATGAGGGATTCCAAATTCAGATTTCAGTTCAGAATAATAGGTAATGATTTGGCGCTGTCCATAATGAAAGTCCAGATTTGGAGCAGGCTAGGACAGACATGATCTGTAGTGGGCAGTGAAAAGTTTGGTTATTTCATGAACCAGAAAACCAGAAAATATTTTACTTCATTATTTCCCTCCCCCTCCCCCCCACTCCTACCACACAGGGTTCTCTTGCTTTGGCAGCATGTGCCTAGTGGTCTGGGAGAGGTTGCATGGGAGAGCAGAGCAGGGCCGTTTCCCCCTGCGGGCTTATTCTGCTGTATCTTGAGGACCCAAGTCTGCAATCCGAGGGAGGTGGCGGTAGGAGCATGTCCATCTGCTGCTTCTTTCTTCACCCCTCTCCATCTCTGGTATATAAATAAAAGGGAGTAGCCAGAAAATTAAAATTCCCCCCGCTTTGAAGCAAAACTCGAATGACACAATGAAAGAAACAATAAGCCCAACGCTTCCTATATTCGTTCTCTTCACCTGTACATCCTCAGACTTAGTCATTCATCCTTACACCCATTCTTTGATCCTTTACCCTACCCTTTCATTATTTTTATATTCCATTGACATACCTTCCATCCATCGTCCACTCATTCATTCACCCATCCTTTTACTCATCCATCCACCCATCTACTTTTCCAACATCTATCCACCAATCCTACCATCATTCCATCCATTCAATGACCATTCTATTCTCCCGTCCATCATCCATCCTTTTAAAGTTCCATGTGTGCGAACAGCCTGTTGTCCAACTGCTCATTCACATAGCCATCATTTCAACCTTCCTTCCACTCTTTTATTAATTGATTCTTTAACCCCTCCATCCAACTTTCAATCCTTCCTACCATTCATCCTTACACTCTTCCTTTGCTGTTTTCACCCATCCTTTTTTCACTTTTCACTTTTACTTCCTTTATTCCCTATGTCCTTCCTTACTTTCATCTTTCCTTTCCCCTCAATGCCTTTCTCCTTTCCAATTTCTTGCTACCATAATGTTTTTCTTTTTTCAAACTGTTTTTCTGATCTTCTCTCTCCTCTCAATCACTCTGTTCTTTTTAAATTTAGATTTTCATAATTTTTTTCTCTCTCCTTTCCTGAACTTCTCTTACTTAGCAGCTCTTGACCTCCACCACTCAGCCCATCTCTTCTATTCCCCTACATCATTTATTGAGCCTTTATCTGCAGGTCTGCTGACTGAATAGCCAAAATATCAAATCAATATTTAGTGAGACAGAGATTTTCAGGCCTTCCAGTGCAGTGGCAATCCCCACTTAAGCTGATAAAGCAGGCGTTTCCGTACGCCACTGTCTAGATATGTATGGCTCAACAATGAAATGAAACTACATTCATTCAAGAATATTCGTTTTCAAGGTCTGTCATCAAATTTCTGTTTAGCTAGGGTAGCTCAGGGGAGAGCAGTTGTAGTTTGTTGGAAGTCTGCCGAACAGGCAATGACTTGAAGGAGAATTTTCAGGGGTCAAAGCTAGCTTTTCTTGAGTCAGGGTATTCTGTGTAGTCTGTACATCTTGTGTCTGACACTTGTTGGTTTCTTCTTGTGACAATTAGTGTTGCAATCTATCAAGGCAGGGTTCAAAAGTAGCTGGAGGTTCCGGCTTATTCTTGTGGAGATAATGCCTACCTTAACTTTCCACCTTTGTGAGAGAATGCTGGGCAGGAAAAAGAGCATAACCAAGCTTCCCCTCGGAGGAAAAACCCCAAATGTGGAAAACAATACCCCAGAGAGGAGAGACAGGACTGCAATAAAAGAAAATACCTGTGAAAAACTATTGAATGAAGAACTAGAAAGATTCCATAAACCTCATATTCTTCGCGCTGGCCTGCCGAGAGGGGAGATGCGACCCGGTGGGCTTATAGGGACTGCGTGACCCCCGATCGCCTGTGGACGCCTGGGAGCTTTTGCGACCTTTGAAGAGCAAAGGGAGACTAGCCCATCCTTCCTTGGAAAGTACTGGTAGTACCTGGCATTACATTTTTTTTTTTTTTTCTTTTTTTTTTTTTTTTAGACCTTTATTAACAGTTAGTGAAGTTGACACAGCAAGGTGCCTACATACCAGCGGTCCGGCACTGCATCTCACAGGAGTTCATATCTAAGGGGGTAGTGGGAGATTCACAGTAAGCCGCCTACAACCCATCGGGCCGTCCGCGTAGGGAAGGCATATAAATTAGTCTGCCAACTGTTCAGGTCTTTAAGAAACTTCAGTAACACCAAAAGAAGTAAAAAAAAAAAGGCAACAGTTCCCGTACCACTGTTTCCCGTCCGAATCAGTGCTCAGCGCCGCCACTCCTCGCTATGTGCCTGCATCCCAGCCCGCCGCCACTCTCCAATCCCCATATGGCATAGCCCCGCCATCCCGCCCCCTTTCTCCATTTATGAGTTTACCCCACCTCGGTTGTCCCCTCCCCCCCCCCCCCCCACCACCCCCCCTCCCAACCTCCCACCCTCCCCGGCAGCTGGGCTGAGTTGGGATCATCATTATCAGTGTGTTGCAGGAGATAGGTTTGCAGAGGTGCCCAAATGTCCCGTAGGCGAGTTGTAGGCGCAAGAAGTTCAGCATAAGTGTGAAGCTGATCCTGGAAAAATATGAGTTCGTTCATCCACTCCTTAAATTTTGGGGCGCTGCCTCTCCCCCAGCGGCAAGCAATCTGTCTTTTTGCTAACAGAAGGGCCAAAGAAGTGTATTTCCGGATCTTGCCAGGGAGTTTCTCAGTGTACCCCAAAAGTGCCACAAGGGGGGTATCCGGTATGCGCACTCTGGTCATCTCTTCCAATGCGGTGAAAACCGCCCTCCAGTAGTGACGGACTAGTGGGCAACCCCAGGTCAGGTGTCCGAACCCCGCCCCTTCCGCTCCGCATCGTTCGCAACGGTCATTGTCGCGCAGCCGGAGACGGTGCAGTCGGGCAGGTGTATAGTACAATTGGTGTAAATATCTATAATGTATGAGTCGTAGTCTGCTGTTAGCCGAAATATCGCCAGTCTGCCGGCAGCAGAAAGCCCACTGTTCCTTCGTGATGGGGTGTCCCATGTCGTTCTCCCATCTGGCTTTAGCCGGGACGGGGTCCCACTCCCTCTCCTTCTGTGTAGTGGTGTACAGTCGCGAGACTACATGTTCTGGGGAATCCTGCTGCATTAGGTTGTGCAAGGGAACCATAATAGACGGTTCCAGGGGAAAGCAGGGCGCAAGGGCGCGAACGTCCTGTCTTAGTCGCACATAATAGAACCTCTCTAGCGGGGTAGGGGAGGAGGCACCAAATAATTCTTCACTGGTGCAAATGGTCCCGCGTGTGTACACTTGACCCCAAGTGGTCCGGGAAAGCTTCCATAACATCCGACAGCAGCCTCCCTCCTGTGCGACCGTTATGTCGTGCCGACTCTGCAAAGGCGCCAGGGGTGAGTACAAAAGGGTGGTTTGGAGTTTCTGCGCCAAGTCCTACCAAGCGCGAGTGGTACATTGGACAGTCGTGGAGGCCAGGTGTCTAGGCACGGCTGGAGCGCTCAAGTAAGCCGATGAAGGGGTGGGGGCCATATAGCCATCCTCCACTGCCAAATGAGGCATGTATGGAGGGGGATGGATCCAGTAGGCCGCAAAGTGGGCCTGAGCACAAATAAAATATAATTCAATATCCGGGACCTCCAGGCCTCCAACGTCAAAAGGGCGCGTGAGGACCTCCCAAGTCAGCCTGGGCTACTTCCCGCCCCATATCAATCTGAGCAGCTGTGACTTGATACTATTAAAGAAATAGCGGACGGAGCGTACGGGATATTAGTAAACAGGTAGAGAAGCTTGGGCAATATCACCATCTTAAGCAAAGACACTCTGGCAGTTATGGATAAGGGCATCACTATCCATCTGGTTATTTTATCCGTCAATTGATCTAATACGCGTCCGTAATTGTCCTTCATCAAATCTTTCTGACAATGGGAAATACGGATACCCAAGTATGTACCCGATTCTGCACACCAAGCCAAGGGATACTCTGGCTCGAACCGCAGGGTGGATTCCGTCAAGGGGAATATCTGGGACTTACCCCAGTTCAGCTTGACGCCCGATAGTCGGCCGAACCGTATCATAACACGAAGAATAGGATTAAGGCTTACGTCCGGGTTTCGCAGATAGTCAAGTCATCTGCATACAGTGATATTAGAATTTGCCTTTCCGGATAGACCAGGGCAGACTCCCAATGGTGTTGCCGAATTTTCGCTGCTAGGGGCTCGATGGCAATAGCAAATGGAAGTGGTGACAAGGGGCACCCCTGTCGTGTGCCCCTGGTTATCGAAAAGGGAGCCGATTGCGCCCCGTTAATAAGGATCCGCGCCCGCAGTCCCGAGTACAACAATTTGATCCAGGCTAGAAAGGGGGGTGGGGGGGTAAGCCCATTCTCTGCAGTACGAACGCAAGGTAATCCCACTCCAAAGAATCTAACGCCTTAGTGGCGTCTAGGAATATAGCTGCGGTGTTGGTATCTGGAGCAATATCCTGCAGTAGTGCAAACAGCGTGCATAAGTTGTGGGAGGTACCTCTAGTAGGCACAAAGCCTGATTGGTCCGGGAGGACCAGTGCGGTCATCAGAGGGCTAATACGGTTGGCAATTAATTTAGCTAGGATTTTCGCGTCCACGTTTATTAAAGAAAGGGGTCTGTACGATTCACAATATTTGGCGTCCTTTCCAGGCTTAGGTATGGAGATAATGTAAGCTTCTCTCATGGAGGGGGGGAGAAAACCAGATTCCCTAGCCTCCTCATATACATGTCGCAGAATCGGGATGAGCAGTTGATGAAAGGTTTTATAGAACTCCGCCGGGAGGCAATCCGGCCCCGGCGCCTGCTCAGATGACAGCTGCATAATAGCAGTTATCATCTCCTCATCCTCGTGATGACGCAATAGAAAGTCCCGTTGCCCATCCCCCAGCCACGCAATCGCAGTATCTTCAAAAAAGGGGTCAAACTCAATAGTTATTTTGTTGAGTCTTGTAAAGATCTTTATAAAAGCGTCGGAAAGTTGCCACTTTAGCCGCCGTATGCCTGTGGGTCTGGCCGTCAAAATCCTCAATCTCTAGGACTGTGTTTGTAAAAACGCGGAGACCGGATGAGAGATGCCAGCCCCCTACCCGGCCGGTCGCCCTCCCCGTATTGGCGCGCCCTAAAGTATTTTCCCCTGAATCTACATTCTTGTTCCGCAGTGTCTTGGTATTCATCTAGCGTACTCGTAAACTGTGCAAGTAGCTCCGCTGTCGGCGCAGTCTGTATTTTCGTTTCGATATGTTTGTGGTCTCCCTCGAGCCGCTGCAGTCTAGCCCTAATATCTCTCAGGATCCCTCCGCTCTTCGCGATGCACAGGCCTCGAACGGTGACCTTAAAGGCCTCCCAAATAGTGGAGTATTGCCTAACCGAGTTTTCGTTGCGCGGGAAGAAGTCTGTGATCTCCTGTTCAAGTTCTTGTTTAAAAACGGGGTCAAGCAAAGAAAGTGGATTCAGTCGCCAATGCAGGAATGGAGAACTTTCATGCGGAGGGGTAAGAACTATGAGCACTGGGGAATGGTCGGAGTAAGTGCGTGGGAGATGGAGAGTATGCGTCAGCCATGGGATAAGCCCTTTAGTAAGAAGCCACAAATCTATTCTGGACCAGGAGGCCCGAGCTGTGGTAAAACAGGCCCCTTCCCTCTTTAACGGATGCATATGCCGCCACGCATCCACAAGATCGTGATCAGCCATAATCAGTTTTAAAGTGGATTGGGATGTGGACCAGTTGCGGGTGTGAGCGGTCCAAAGCAGGCTCAATAGGGACATTCAGGTCTACCTCCTCGCAGAAGCGAGGGCGTTCGGGCAACGGTAGTAAGTCATCTCGCACCAGTTCAGATATTAAGTCTATGGCTTACTGGGTGACCAGCGCAGATATAACATCGTTGTACAGGATAAAGTAGTTACCAGTATACAGGTCACAAGAATGGGACAATGAGCTTACCAGATCCGCACCTTTCAGGACACTATAAGTGCGATGCCACTGAGCAGGGTGGGGGAGCGCGCCCAGGAGTCCATACAGCTCATCCTGTTCAGTGTCTATGCCGTATCGCGCCCCTCTCCGAACCCGCTGGGGAAACCAAAAGGGTCTTTCTGCAGAAGAGAAAAAATATCTTGATGGCAAGTTCCAGTCCAGTATACAAGGATTAGTATAGGGTCGATACAGCAGTGCTTCACTCTGTCAGAGAGTACCTGGCATACATAGGGTGTGGAGCTGAGGCCGATGGGTGCCTGACCCTATCATGGTTGCCAGTATCTTCAGTCTATTAGCATTGCACTCAGGCAATCATACCAGCGCACGCTGCAGGCCCCATCCCAGATGCTTTTAACTTGGAGATAGCGCTCGACGAGGGCATTAATAGAGGGGGAAGCCCTCCCACATTGCTCCTCCAGTAAGGGCATACGTTGACATGATAACAGCAGAGACTTCTCTGAGAACCCACCCCCTGTCATATCGATCTGGCCAGGGGAATTTTTTCCGAGCTGAACTTTTCCTTACAGAACCCTCTCAGGACAATGCCTAACCGCCAGATGGCGTCTGGATTTCATTCGGACCATGGTTTCTCACCCCCTCCCCCCCCCCCCCCCCCCCCTGCGCTACTGACATTCTCTGAGTACACCTGATCACTATCTTGACAGCGGAGACCGAGAATTATGTCCGATGCCCAGTGGAGCTGCTCTGTTCAGCTGTTGAGGAGATCGGCCCTGGTTCATCCCCTCAGCCGTCACCTACCCGGCTGGACGTTGGGCACAGTTTCTCCCCGTCTCCCTCATCCCCCCCCCCTACCCCCCCCCCCCATAACGAATTTCTGTAACTCTGCTCTTTCTTTGTTTCCTATGTTTCGATTTCTCTTGAACAAATGTAACATGTTAGCCTGTAACTCTGATCCTCATGTAAAGCGCTCTGATACCTCCGGGTCTAGCCAGCGCTATATAAAACTCAAATACGTGGCACCTTTGCCCAGTCCTGGGTTTTCAGCCCACAACACATCTCTTGCTATGATGAATAGACCCATAATTGCAATCGAAAAAGCAAAGATCCACGTCCTAGAATGCAGAATCTTCTTGGCTAAAAAGCCATGAGTACGCAACAATATCAGGTATAACTTGAAGCCCGTTGACCGCTGTGCCCAGCTGCAAAGTGTTCAGGCCCTGTAGAAAGCAAGACTCTATTTTCACAGCTCTCATACCACGTCCAGGCTGTTCTACTAAAGGGGGCTCATAGCCAAGGGGTGTAGGTGATTATTTTGCAGTACAGGTCAGGAGGGAAATTTCTTCCTTGAATGTGCTCCTAGTGGTATCAAGGATGCAAAATAACAAACGTACTGGACATTGCATTATTTCTGCTATGTGAAATTGTTTCACTTCTCACCTAGCAGGTGATGTGGCTTGGCAGGCAGAGGTGTGGCGCCGTGCTCATCTTTCGGTTCTGAAGTGATATTACAGCAGCGTCTGTGTGGATTTGTTTTTTAAGTTCTGTTTTGTACACCAACAATAATGTATCATATACAATTTTACACACCATCCGATATATTTCCTAAGAACAGAAGCAGCTCCTCCCGAAGCCCAGGGCTGGTGATGCGTGATTCCGGCATGGTTATCAGCAATAGCGAAAAGTGCTCACTCAGGACACAGTT
Source organism: Triturus cristatus (assembly GCF_964204655.1). Classification (NCBI taxonomy): domain Eukaryota; kingdom Metazoa; phylum Chordata; class Amphibia; order Caudata; family Salamandridae; genus Triturus; species Triturus cristatus. The sequence continues at coordinate 865,596,145 of NC_140581.1, forward strand.
GAATAGTTGCACTTTTTGTGCAGTAAATCTTCACGACTATTCGACTGTGTCCTGAGTGTGAAAATATATATATATATATCCTACATCCTACTGGCGGTCGCCAGTAGGTAGTTATAGTTAGGACCCTGTTTCCATAGGAAAACCGCAACATTCTATTTTGAAAAACTTTGGCGCCGGTCGACGAATCCTCGCGAATATTTCAAAATAGGTGGGGCGCTACGCTCCGCTCCTACCCTGAAAGTCTCGGGGGGGATTCGTCGAGCGGGGGCTGAGATAAAAGGGGGGGTCCCAAAACGCGTTTTTCCCATGCATTTTTCCATAGGACCTTTAGACACAGCTACAGCCCGAACGGCTGACCAGAGTTCCTTGAAATTTGGCAGAGGTAGTCTACAGGTCAAGGAAGTGCCTCTTGTAGGTTTGGTGTAAATCTGTTCAGTACATTCTGAGAAAATAGCCTTTAAATCAATATATATATCTGAGCCAGCTTACGGTGCGCTTACGGTGCGCTTACCGTACGCGTACGGTGACGTGCGCAAGCGCGATTCTGATTGGCTGTTAGATCTTAGTAAACATTCGAATCGGTCGAAACCAGGAAGTAGCGGCCGCCATTTTCTCTCTCGCACTCTGAGAGGGGGTTAAAAAACAAAGTCCAAAAACATGTAAAGGGGCTGTTTCGACAGCTCCTAAGCACCTAGCCATGTTGAGGGAGTCCTCAAAGATCCCCCAAGGTCAAAAACGGAATTTTAAATTTTTCGATAATTTCGCCTATTACGCTTACCGTACGTGTACGGTAAAAATTATAAAAAAAAAAAAAAATATCTATACTCTCCCCACCCCATGTGCAAATGGTGCCCGAAGGGCACCATTTGTGCACGGCATATTATACAATTGAAAAATTAAAATATTACCTTTCACAACGAAGCGCATCATATGTCCTCCATGTGCGCACGGTGCGCGAAGCGCATCGTGCGTACATGGCCCATCTAGCGTAACATGGGCTAGATGGGCTAGATATCTTGGGCTAGATATCTTGGTGACTGAAAGTGTAGAGCTTTGTGTGTTATACACACCAGTTTGAGCTGAATTCTGGCTTCATAAGGTAGCCAATTTAGCGCTTTCAAGTGAGGAGAGATATGGTCGAATTATTTTGAACCTGTTATTAGCCTTGTTGCTGCGTTGAGGCATGCTTTTAGAGGTGCTGTTGCAATTTTGGGGAGCCCAAAAAATGTTGTGCATCCATATTCGATCCTCGAGATTACTAGTGCCTGAACTGCCATTTTGAGGTCTGCTGCTTCGATGAGCAGTTTCAATTTCTTAATATAGCTCAGGTGAAATCTAGCGTTTTTAGCCAACCTGTTGATGTGTGATTGCACATTCAGGCTTTGGTCTAGAGTTATTCCTAGAGATTTGGTTGAATCTACGGTGATCGGGGTGAAGTTCAGTCTGGTCCATTCTTTTATAATGGGCAGGCATTTTGCGGGGGAAATTAGGAGGAATTCTGTTTTTTTTGCGTTTAGTTTAAGCTGATTGCTTGTTAACCATTGCATCATCGCCCTTAAAGCCTTGTTCATCGTTCTGATCACCTCAAAAGAGGAAGTCTTAATGTACATCTGAGTGTCGTCAGCGTACTTGTGGAAAAGGATGTTGGCACGGTGAAGTATATCCATTAGTGGTTTCACATATAAGTTAAAAAGTGAAGGGGAGAGGGTTGATCCTTGTGGGACCCGTATCTGAATAGGGGAGGATGTTTCTTTGTGATCTGTTCCTCGAGTAGAACTTGAACCATTCAAGAACGTTCCCTGAAAGACCCATCCTGTTCTCCAAACATTCTAGCAACATTTCGTGGTTAACTGTGTCGAGCGGCGATGATAAATCAAGAAGGATTAAAAGACATGCTTTGTTCTGATCCAGAGCGAGTAGTGCGTCGTCATCTATGTGCAGAATTGCCGTTTCCGTACTATGATTTGGTCTGAATCCTGATTGTCAATCGTCTAGTAGTTTGAATTTAGATATGTCCTGGCTTAGTTGTTGCTTAACACATTTTCTATCACTTTGGCTAATTGGGGAATGTTGGATAGTGGCCGAAAATTGCTAGGTTCAGCGGGATTCTCTGTCTTTTTGTTTATGATGGAAATGACCTGTCCCATTTTTAGAAAGTCAGGGAAAGTTTCTTGAGACAGTGAATCTGTTAACCTGTAAATACCGCACAAATCTTCTGGGTAACACCCCTTGTTCACACCATCAGGGGCTCCATTGTCTTTTCCATTCTCACGTTGTGAGATGCAACATTAACAGATTCTTCCTGGCCGGTCCTGAGAAAGCCATCGTCCTTGGGCACCTGCGACAACTTGATACATTACTACAATTACTGTGGCTGTCCATGTTCTTTGTGAAGGTCCTCTTCTTAGGCTCTCTGTCGCTAGTACAGAGTTACATCTATTCTCAAACTAACAAACCATGTGAACGTACCTGTAAGGAATTAAATATGTTCCCTCATAGCCTATTTATAACTTCCATTGAGACTTAGTTCTTTTCAATTTAAATTATCCATTCACTCACAATAGTGACAAAAAAACATGAACTTTGTCATTGCTTTATTACTTCAATTTCTTTGAATATATATCATAACATTTTCATTTTTCTTTTTTATGTATATCCTTTTTCTATTTCAGTCAGACTAATAATAACAATTTATGTACAAAGCAAAAGAAAGACAATTATTACATACAAATTCATATCCACAATTCCGTTCAAATAAAAAAATGTCCCTGTATTTAAATTGAATAAATACAAACATACCACATTCATTCAAACACATCCATACTCCCACAAAAAATCATACAATAGACATCTGTACATAGGATGAGGTTATGTTGTAACAAATAACACCTCTACGACCAATAGAATTTTGTATTATAGAGCAAAGGCTCAATAAACGGTCGACGCGCATTTCGGTGGTGTAAGAAAGATAGACCACCTTCATCAGGACCTATACAGAAGTCCGTTCCATCCGTGCCATAGCAATCAAGGGACAAGATCACAAAATAGGAGGTATTTCCAGAGTTTATCCGTCCGTAGCCTTTCAAGTAGTCACTTGCTCTATGGTGACGTCCTCCACTATATTCAACCTATAGAGCCTCTGTGTCTATCAAAAGAGAGAATTCCTTTAACAAAGGTATGCCGATTTATTCTATTTCTTCCATACTCCACGGCACTAAAAAAGGGTCCACACTGGTCCCAGAAAGGTTAGGGAAAGATACGCTTCTAATCCCTCTTTAACATTCTTAGTCGTCAAACCATACTCTGCTTCAAGGCCATGTCTTGGCTTGGATGATTTATGGATTTCTTTCTCTTCCATGGTTTGATCTCCTCCGCGCAATAGTCCTCCCGTTCTCGGGAATTTAAGTGCAACACTTTACATTAACTATGTTAGGACACACAAGTATGTAGTTTTAAGTGCACATATATATTGCGTATATGATGTGTGAGGGTGGAGCCAAAATTATGCTACTCAACTAGTTTTTAACTTGCTATGGTGCAGATGTAGGATTGCAACAAGTATCTAACTTATTTGCTTTTTTCACTGGGTCCGTTCAGTGGGAGGAAGTCTTATTGTTAATGTTTCAAATTTGTTTGAAAATCTTCATATGACATTAGCCTAGAGGGTGTTGAATACGTTTTTTTTAGTATTGGGATAGTGCTTATGTGTTAAGATAATGATGTGTTATTTTTATGTTCTTATTTGCTAAAGAAATGATACTTTTACTCTCACCATGATGAGTTTACAGAATTTCGAATAATTCTATACAAGAATTCTGTATTAAAAAAACCTCGATTCGGGGGTTAGCCAGAAGTCTTTCCTATTCTAGTAGGGATGCTGCCTGATTCTCTTATGATTTTGCTGTCCCTTGAGACTTAAACTGATTTCTGATTTTGGCATACTCAATATAACTTTGCATCTGCGAGCCTTCATGTCATTGACTCTGTACTGCTAATCTTGAATTTTCGTAATTAATCTTTTTAACTTCTCATTGATGTAGCACTCCTTTTTTTATGTGGACCCCATTACTTAATAAACTGTTTTACTCTTCTGATTGATGTTTGGTGAGGGGCCTTAATGTAGGGACACATTGCCTTATGAAACTGAGGTTCAACACCGTGTCCGATTCAGTAAACTGCGGGGGAACCGAAAGAGGTAAATTTTGAGGTGTCCCTATTTTTTAGATACTATTTTGCTCCCACAACTGGATGTCTGGTGGTGCTCGTGGGTAACTGAAGCACTTCCTGCTCGTTGAACAGTTACTGAAGATCCACAGGTGGAGGACATAGCTCACCACTACAGCACTGGAGTCTGTTATGATTGCTGTGGCTCTAGTAGGCCAATACTTCTTCTCTGTAGGTGATTGAAGGTCAGTTACAGGGTGCCAGTCTAGTGCAGGGACTGACAGCAGGTAGCAGGCCACCAAGCACATTGGGGCTAGCTTTCTCACAAGCTGGCCTTTCTCCTACAGTAGTTCACAGGAGTATCTCCCTGGTGGTCGTGAGCCCACAACAGGTCACATAACAACCAGGTGCAGACAACAGAATGAGACTCCATTCGGAACGCATGCAGGGGGAGTTTGTGTTGGTTATGTAGAGAATGGAATTACATTTTTATTAAACGAAGATGGAACCTCTTGAGTTGTGCTAGGTGGGCTCTACAGAGCCAATATGAAGCCCACTTCTTATCTCTGTTGAATACAAGACTTTACCAGTATGCTGTATATTGGAAAGTCAATTTCAAAAAGATGATTGCAATCAAGGTATTCTAACTAAGAATATTAAGTCTTTTATGTTCTTAATTCACTCCTTGAATCATCTGTATGAGGCATACAGACAATTATGTCAAAGTAAGTGTGACAGTCTGCAATATTACCTAGATTTTTATGTATGAGAATGTAGGCAGCATCTCCTAGATTTACACCGGTCACAATAGAAGGAAAGAAAAGACATGCGTTCATTAGTGGAAGCCGGAGTGGGGTATGTGCACTAGCTCTTACTTTTAAAGTTGCGTGATTTCTTGAGAAAAGGAAAAAGTTACAGGCATCACATGACTCGTGTAGTTGGCTCCATTTAAAAAACATAAGTATTTTGATTTATGGCTGAATGGAGGTTACTTCTGGTTATCATTAATTAGTCTCCCCCACGCCCCCCACCTATGCCTTCCTTAAAAGGACAAACCCTTCCCACAATAGTATCTTTCCCATGCAGTCATTCAAATATCAAACAGAAAGTCAAATTGAATACTAAATGCAGTATAATATGGAATGTCATTGGGCAGTGTCTTGTTTTTCTTGTAACTTGCTCAGGGTGGAGATTTCCAGCCTTATTCCCCACCCGTATCCTCAGATGCTGAACTGAAGGCACTGCTTTCTTGTGTAACTTTATCTGTTTTCTGATAATACAATTGTTGACTCGCCGGCAGTCAGGAGAAAATCCATCTTTTTTTAAGTACACAAGTCTTACATTTTATTACCGTTTTCTCAAAGGCCTTGTTAATGGAAAATTCCTTCAACTATTGCTCGGAGACATGTGTATGGATTTATTATCTTAAGGATCATTGAGGTGTGGTTGGGACTACAGAAACTCGAAAAAACATTCTGTGATACTGGTTTTCAGCAGCAAATTACTTGTGGAGTAATTAAATCTGTTTAAGTAATTGTAATCTCAACAGCAATATAGCTTACTGCTGTTTTGTCCCAGTGAGGGAACTCCAAGCTCAGTTGCATTTGAACTTCCTTTAGAACATGTTGGTTAATCTGCCATTTAAATTACTAGAAACCGGTGACATTCAACAGGTTGGCAAAAAACATAACCTTAATTCGAGATACCCAGCATACATGCCGGAGAGATAAATACGTACTTAACAGGATTGGCCGACCGATGGCAGTGATATGGCTGCTGGTCTACTGGATTTCTAACTCTACCAGTAAGTGTTGCTGCTCTGATTCAACCTGCCATAAATATTTGGAACTATTACAATACGTTGAAAGCCCACAATAGAGGGAGTGACACACATCAGGCACTAGGAACTTCATGAATGGTCCCTGTATCTTCGGACGCTTATTTTATAACACTTTTCGGGACGGAAATGCAACCGAAATTAAGGATCTGCACCGAGATTATAGCCCTGAGGAAGTCGCTGCTCACAGCAGTAGATTTCGACAATTACGTTTGACCACAAGAGGAATAATCAATTGTGTTAAATGATGTCATCAGTGATGTCACTGACCATGTCATGAATGATGTAATATGTGACGTCATCAGCGGGGGCGCGAGTTATAGTTAGCTGAACTAACCATAAGTGCAGAATTTCTCTGGTTTTGTACGAGTGAAATGTCCAAATAAGTATAACGTCCCTGAAACCTATGGTTTTTTTCAGTGAATTTCTAAGGTTTTTTTAAAAGCTAATTTTTAACTATGCCTACAAAGGTAGAACATGTGCAGAAAGAGGAAGAAAGGCGCAGAGAGAGGCAACAGAGGTCCAGAAAGACAAAAAAAGGTGCAGAAAGGAGCAAGTGAGGTGCAGAAAGAGCCAATAGAAGTGCACAAAGCGTCAAGAGAATTGCTGAAACAAGCAACAGAGGTGTAGAAAGAAGCAAGAAAAGTGCAGAAAGAGGCAAGTGAGAATCAAAAACAGGCAGGAAAGGTACAGAAAGAGGGAAGACTAGTTCAGAAACAGACAACAGGGGTGCAGAAAGAAGCAAATTAGGTGCAGAAAGAGGCAACAGACGTGCAGAAAGAGGGAAGAGAGGTGCAGAAAGTACAAGAGATTTGCAGAATGAGGTCAAGAGAAGTGCAGAAAAAGAAAGAAAAGTGCAGAAAGAAGCAACAGAAATGTAGAAAGAGGCAAGAGGCGCAGAGGGAAGCAAGAGTGGCTTGCACACCATTAGTACCAATTTAACACCAACATTTAGCAATAAGTAACAGGTGACCATTCTAGGTGTGCAAAGGGCCTTCCACCATGCTGTAACACTTATCGCTGCATTTTTGGTAAAGTTTGACCCGTTTCAGCTAGAAACCAGGCTTTTTTTGTTCAAATCTGGAGATTAAGGTGCAGAAGATGAATTATGTGGCTAATGCAGAAAATGTATAATTGTGCGAAAGTCAGTGCAGCCAAACAATCGCATAATTCCAGTGGCCCCGCTCGTACCTCTTAACTAGGTCCACAAGTGCTCCTCAGTGATTCCATCTTTTTTTGTCTCACTGAGTTCATAGTTGAGCTTCTATGGAAACGAGGAAGCCTAAACCTGAGGTGACCACTCCACAACACAGACTACCATACCACATAATTACTCTCCATAACTCATAATCCCACTCTACATAATTCCTATACACTAAATACTGCATACTTTCTATCCACATAATTTCCCTGCTCAACATACCACATAATTCCACTACACACAATGTACATCCACTCCACTCACAACAACATTAGTAAAAAACGTTTGCATTTACAACGCCAATAGCTCTAATGCGAAACCTATTACATTGCAAACACTTCTTTAACTAGTAGTCTTGTTTGCAGAGTGGTGGAGAAAGGGTGCTGGGCCTTCGACCAGCGCTCAGGAATTCTGGTGCGTAGGGCTTACAGGAGGTACCAGTAGGGCTTCTTGGCCCCAAAAGTCCCTCAGGAGTAAATTAGACTTCATTCCCCATCCCGTGTTCTGCCAGGACGCGCGTTTGCAGAATGGTGGCGAAAGAGAGGAATGGCCTCTGAAGACGTCTTAGCAATCCCCCTGTGTGGAACTTACTGGAGGTAGCAAGAGGAGTAGTTGGCCCCCAAGGACATCAAGGGGGCCAACTACCCCTCCTATTACCTCCAGTGAGTCCCACATAGCAGCATTGCTAAGTTTGAAGAGCAGGCCACGCTCCCTCTTCCCACCACTCTACAAACGAGCTCCCTGGCGCGCTCTTTGATGGGGATTGAAGTCCTCTTCGCTGCTGGGGGTCCTTTAGGGGCCAACTAGCCTAACTCTTACCTCCAGTAAGCCCCACACAGTGGGATTGCTGAGAGGTGGACAAAGGCCACGCCCCCTTTCTCCACCACTCTGCAAACGCACCACCTGGCACGTTCTAAGTTGGAGGTTTAAGTCCACTTGAGTACTGAGGGTCCCTAGGGCCCAACTAGCCCACCAGGCACCTCCAGTAAGCACCACACAGCTGAATTAGAGAGGTGTAAAAAGGGGTGTGACCTAGGACCACCTCTCTGCAACACAGCCCTGTGGCACTTACTGGAAGTCCTGGTAGGCCAGTTGGCCTCCAGGGACCCTCACGATTGAAGGGGAGTTAATCCCCCAACTTAAAATCTGCCACGGGGCGCGTTTGCATACTTGTTATGTAAGGCCCGCACCTTCCCTGCACCACTGCAAACGCGCCCCCTGGCGCATTGTAAGTTGGGGGACTAAGTCCCCTTGAATCCTGAGGGTCCCTGGGGGCCAACTAGCCCACCAGGTACCTCCAGTAAGCGCCATAGAGCTGCGTTGCAGAGAGGTGGTCAGAGGCCACGCCCCTTTTTACACCTCTATGCAACGCAGCTCTGCCCCCGCGGGCCCCCGCTATTATTTTTTTGGCAATGCCCCCGGGACCTGGCCCACCCGGGGACCTCATTAAAATGAAGCGGGAGCCCACGCTTCATTCTTAAAAATTTTTCGGCGGGATTCGTGAGCCCAATGCGAATTCAGCCATTTAAAAAAATATATGCTTTTTTGGGCCCCGGGGACCTTGTGGGACCCCCTGAGCAGGCCTAGGAGGTCAGGGTGTTTCTACCCTGCCCCCTTTTCTTCATTTTTCACTTTGTTTTACTGTTTTCTTGTGACTCGGTTCTAGCGAGTCAAAAGATGGCTGCCAACACTTCTGGTTTGGAGTGTTGGCAGCCAATCAAAGTTAAGCTTGTGCCCGGGAGGGTGCACGAACCCTCCTCGGTACTCAGATATCGAAACTTTTTTTCTAATTTCTCAGGAACTACTGAACGGAGTTGCACTATTTTTTTAAAAGAAAGGCTCCTTCTGAACCAAGGGCTACCTTTTTGCCAAATTTGGTGTAATTCCGTTCAGCAGTTCGGGCTGTAGCTTTGTCTAAAGTTTCGTATAGAAATTAACATGGGGAAAATGCGTTTTGGGACCCCCCCCTTTTTTCTCAGCTCCCGCTTGACGAATCACCCCGAAACTTTCAAGACAGAAGCTGACCGGAGCGGGCCACTTTTTTTAAAAAATTTCGCAAGGATTCATCAACGGGTGCCAAAGTTATTAGGAAAAGAAATAAACTCTTTGCCTATGGAAACTAGGATATAGGGCGTGGCCTTTGTCCACCTCAGCTTATATCAACAATATCCATCCTACCATCAAATTTACCAGCCGCAATACTAAACAGAAGCCTCATCTCCCTTTTCTGGATGTGCTACTCACCATTCCTGAACACAAAATTACATCTGATCTGTACCACAAGCCTACAGATGCTCATTTGTATCTAAACTGGACTTCATGTCACCCACACCACACTAAACTGAGCATCATCTACAGCCAAGCACTCAGAATAAGACGCCTCTGCAGCAATGAGGAAACCTGTAAAGACCATCTACAGGAGCTTGCTACATTATTTAAAAGGCGAGGCTATCCTCTGCATGTCATACAGCAACAAATTGACAAGTCTTTGCAGTTACCCAGAGAAGCACTTATTTGGAATACCAACGGCACGAACAAAGTGACAGAACTCCATTTGTAGTTGACTATCATCCATCAGCTCCTAACTACAGAAATATAATGCAAAAAACATTTCCCTTACTGTCCACGTGTGAAAAAATTGCAAAAGGTTTTTCCAAAACCACCAGTCATTGCTTACCGCAGAGCTCCAAATTTACGATCTCTTATTGTGAGAGCTGAACTCAAGCAAGCTGTAACAAATGCAGGCGTACATTGCTGTGACTCTAAAAGGTGCATCACGTGTGAATATCTTTTACAAACATCTTCTGTAACTAGTTCTGTTACGAGAAGGACCTATGCAATAAGGCAGCATCTTACATGTCGCTCAACATGCATTATTTATGTGATTCAGTGCCAGCAGCAAAGCTGTAAAAAACAATATGTAGGCCAAACAGTGAATGACCTCCGTACACGATTCATGAACCACAAATCTGCAATAATCAATAAGAAAATTGACCAGCCTGTAGCCAATCATTTCAACCTTGTGGATCATTCACTATCAGATTTGATTATTTTCCCCGTGGAACATGTTTCAAAGGAAGAACTACTGGACTCCAGGGAAAACTTCTGGATGTACCGTTTAAAATCACTGCATCCAGATGGACTGAACATTACTGACAACACAACCTGATTACTGCAAATCTCAAGAGCTCTCAGGGCTGCATTGATTCTGCATTCCAAATAGAATCTTCACTCATGATGCTTTTTGAAAATTCAGCTGTGTCATCTGTGCAGCCACAGAGAAAACCATCTTGTACTACCTGAGGAAGGCGGAAGCTGAAACGTTGTAGTGGAAATATATTTTTGTTCTTTGGTGAATCTATCTGTTTGTCACTTCTTTCTTAGAGATATATATATATATATATATATCTCCATCTCCAAGAAAGAAGTGACAAACAGATAGATTCACCAAAGAACAAAAATATATTTCCACTATATATATATAACAACGAAGATTTTCTCTGCACTTCCACAACGATGGCGAACAGAGACGCGAACCCAACGAATGAGGTTAGATGGAGTTTATTCTTTTTGTTAACCTCGAACCTGACGCGTTTCGGGCTACAAAAGCCCTTGCTCACAAGTCAGCTTGAAACATTTTCGTCATTGCTTTTAAATGCTATACAGTGATTGGAGTGTCAACACCACATGGTGCATAGACATAAAAAAGAGGTAAAACACTGCCAAACATTGGTGATGCGATAAGTCTGTTTTCTAACCATGTGCTAAATCATTACTGCTTAAATGCTTGTAAATTGACAGTTGTTTTAAATTGTACAACCAAATAAGAATAGTAATACCTAAAATCATTCTAAAAACTAAAAAATATGCTAATAGGATTTTTATAAAAATTATTTATATAAAACAAACACATATTTTATCCTCATTGCATGTAAAGTTGTCTAAGCATCAGATTATCCACTTTTTTTGTAAAAGGATATATAACCATCAATGCAGCAATTCATAGGGTTAGAGAAGTATTACTCTTTTGATCGTACACCTGTCCCAACATGTTTTTTATAACAGCCTAAATGCTATATTGTACAACCAGATCATATATTGACAGACAAATCTATGCAGTGTTACACGCCTAAAAAGTGCTAACTATCTGATCCATCCATGGATCACCATAAAGTGCAAGTGCAATAAAAAACTGTAAAAATATGTGCATATAAATATCCAAAAAACATCAAGAAAAAGGTAACAGAAGGCTAAAAACCCACATTCGACAAAGTTAAAATTCGGGCTAAAACCTACCTAAAACCTTCTGATGTTGTCATGTGCATATGGGAAAGGAAAGAAGAATCACAGTTATCTTTACTGAATAATCAAACCACAAATTGACGGAAATTCACAAAAGTTAATAAAGATTGATAAAAATTGTTATTGTTCTCATTGGTCCAAAAAACCTTCTTCTCTCATGTGTAAGACCCAATGTGTAACACTATGTTCTTTATAAAAAATGGTACATCTCATCTGTGTTATTCAAACCATTCGGGGTCTTACTGTCCAATTCAACAATCATTTTGGATTCCAATTGCCTTAATCTTTTTTCCCTATTCCCCCCACGTCGTAGTTTAGGTACATTTGCTATTACATAGTACTTTACACAGTTCAGATCGTTATTGTGCATCAACTTGAAGTGCCTAGCCACTGGATATGAAGAATCATTGTTGACTATGGCTCGTAAGTGTTGTAGGATTCTGACGTGCACCTGTAGCTTGGTGCTGCCCACGTATCTAAGGCCACAGGTGCACGTCAGAACATACACTGCAAATTCTGTTTTACAGGTGAATCTACCCTGAATTTTAACCACATTAGGGCTAAAAGGGGTAGAATATGTATCTGTGTTCACCCCGAATTTACAGGCTCTGCAGGAGGAACATTTAATGAACCCCTGCTTAGGTTGTAACCATGGTCTCACAGCAGCTAGTTCTGGGAAAGGTTTCACGATCTGTGTTTTCATGGAAGGGCCCTTCCTATGAGTAATCGTGGGTTGTGAAGGTAACATGGGAGCTAAAACACCATCTGTCATCACGATTGGCCAATTGCGCTTGACAATTGCCCTAATCTGTCTTTCTTGCCTATTATATGCCGTAATAAGTCTGGGAATGTTATTCAGATTATCCTTGACTTCTGAATGGTTACTGGAGGATAAATGTGTTGTTCTGGGTTTTAACTCTACTTTTGATATTGCCTCATTAAGAATGGATTCTTTGTAACCTCTGGCGCGAAATATACTCAGTGCCTCTTGTTTACATATTTCGTAGTCCTCAGATGTACTACAAATGCGTTTTAGGCGTGTTAACTCCCCTAGAGGTATGCTTCTGATTGTGTGGTGGGGATGTGCGCTGCTGGCGTGTAACGTGGTATTCCCTGCTGTTGATTTCCTGTGAAGGGAAGTAGCCAGCTGTTTGTCTTTTACATAGATTCTAACATCTAGAAAATCTATTTGTGTTGTGCTCAAATGAGATGTAAATTTGAGATTATAGATGTTATCGTTGATTTTGTCAATAAAGTTTTTTGCACTTAGCTCATCCCCTCTCCAAATAATAAGCACATCATCGATGTAACGCCACCACTGGATTATATGGGTGCAATAATCATCTTGGAATGTGCATTTGAGGATCTGCTCCTCCCACCACCCTACATGCAAGCATGCATAGCTGGGGAAGAAGCAGGCTCCCATTGCTACGCCTCTCTTCTGTACATATACTTCATTTCCAAACAGAAAATAGTTGTTGAACAGACACCATGTTACTAGATTTACTAACATCTTATTATGGTTGTACATATCTAATGATCTTGTTCCCCAAAAATGTGACAGGGCATTTAGCCCTGTTTTGTGTTCAATACTAGTATAGAGTGATTCTATGTCCAATGAAATGAGCAGCATGTCTTCCGTCCATTGTATGTTGGTCAGTTTATTTAATAGATCACCGGTGTCTTTGATATATGTTGGGAGTTCCTTGACCAAATCTTGTAGGAAGAAATCCACGTATTATGTGATGTGTTCTCCCATACTGCCAATTGCTGCTATTATCGGTCTCCCCGGCACTGGATTGGTCAATTTGTGGACCTTGGGAATAAAATATAACCCAGGTAAAACTGGATGTTCCACAAATAAAAAGTTAAATTCATCAGAAGAGATACACCCATCTCTTTTCCATTGTAGCAGCTTGCTTTTCAGACCACTCCTGGCTGCATTGTATGTTTCGTGGTCCACTTTTTCATAGCATGTATTATCATCCAGATGCCTTTGTGCTTCTATTTTATAATCCTTTTGAGGCCAGAGTACAACATTACCTCCTTTGTCCGATTTAGTTACCAAGATTTCATGATTTGACTCGAGTTTTTTCATAAGTTCAAAGTACTTAGTTTCCTGGTAGCTCTTATGACGCTTTTTGTGCTTGGTTTGATAGTGTAGTTTTTTGATGTCCTCTACTATCACTTCATGAAAAATGTCAATAGCGTCCTTTGGCATCATTGGGATAAATCGTGATTTCGGTTTAAAAGGACTTATACCAGCGCCGCTTTGTTTGATATGTGCAGCTGCTAAACGCTCTTGTGTATTCACTAGATCAGTATTTTCGTGAGTTGCATTCTCAAATAGATGGTGTAAAGTTAAGAGCGATGGAACATCCTTAGCTTGTAGTTCTATTTTTTCTCTATTCACATTTCCCTCTGTTTGAGAGTCTTTTAAACCTTCCTTGATGGCAAAGAATTTTTTTAGTTTTAATTTTCGTATAAAGCAGAAAATATCAATCCTTGTGCGGGTATAATTGAAATCGCTGATTGGGCAGAAAGAGAGTCCCAATGATAATAATTGCTTTTCTGCTTGGGTAAGGGTGGACAAATTGATCGTATTTTCATCTACATCTACTTTTTGCGCCAGAAAGTTTTTTTGGGCTTCTTTGTTGTGGCTTTTCCGCCTTTCCCTCCTTCGTATATTGTTTCTCTTGCGTCTTCTCTCCTTGTTGGCTGTCGTGGTCGTAGTGTTTGGCGCCGGTCCAGCGCTAAAAAAATCCACCTCCTCCCCTAGGTTTTGTACTCTGTTTGGCATTTCATCCCCATATTGCTTCCTCTTTCCGATGAATTCTCACTTGTGAATGATTCATTATCTGATAATTTTGTCTGTTCATTGCTAGCACGGTTAGAGTTGGTGCTGGAGCTCTGTTCTGGCAGCTGATTTCCTTTGTTTCCTTTATTGCTGTTACTATTGCGTTTTGCTGTCTCATACTTGCGGGCAAAGGTATAGATACGGCCATGTTCATAATCCGATTGGTCCCTAGCGACTTTGAAGGCTTTGCGTGCTTTTATTTTTTCTTCCTGCTTTTTTAAACGTTCTTTTATTTCTGCCCTTGTTTTGGTAATGAGATCATCAGGTTCCATTTTGCTCAAGCTTTCATTGATCTATTCAATCTCCCGCAACAATATTTCTCTGTCAATATCAGCGAATTTGATCAATATTTTCACCAGATTTGACGATGCTTGCAGATTACTTTCGCCCCACTCCCTCAACATATTTGGGTTGGGGCATTCGTAGCTGGGTGCCAAAAGAATTCTAAGCCCCCTCGGGACTCTTCCTCCTTCAATATATTTCGACAGGGATTTCTGTTCCCACCACTTTGTGATTTCCGTTTTCATGCATTTTTCTAGTTTTTTTAATAGAACCTTCAGGTCCCCATTTTTTCCTGCATTTTCCTCTGTAGACGATATGAACGTGTTACTCGTCTTGGGTATACTGCTAAACAGCTCCTCTGCTGCCGCTTCCCTTTCGCGCACTGCCTCAGCTGACATGTCGAGGTTATACTAATTCAGTATATTCTCCGTCTGTTAGTTAACGCCTCGTAACTACTGATGCTCCTCATTCACCTCCCCCACCGGTATTATTTCACCAAGATTCACACCACTCACCGCCTTGGATACTCTTACAACCAAAAGCCCGTTGTTGACTTGGCTCACGGGTCGATCCTCCTTCCGGCTGGTGAAGTGTATTGCTTAGTGATACCAGGGGCTGCCGTTTACAAGCTCCTTTCTCGAACTTTGCACTCTTCACAACGGTTTTTCAGCGGCCGCCAACTTGAAAGGGAGTGGGTTCACCTGCAGAAGAAAGCCGACTTCCGTAACTCAATATAGAAAACAACGAAGATTTTCTCTGCACCTCCACAACGATGGCGAACAGAGACGCGAACCAAACGAATGAGGTTAGATGGAGTTTATTCTTTTTGTTAACCTCGAACCTGACGCGTTTCGGGCTACAAAAGCCCTTGCTCACAAGTCAGCTTGAAACATTTTCGTCATTGCTTTTAAATGCTATACAGTGATTGGAGTGTCAACTCCACATGGTGCATAGACATAAAAAAGAGGTAAAACACTGCCAAACATTGGTGATGCGATAAGTCTGTTTTCTAACCATGTGCTAAATCATTACTGCTTACACACACCAGTCTTCTATATGCTCCCAAAGGTGCATAAAAACACCACAAGTCCACCAGGGAGACCAAAAATGTCATCATGTGGTAGCCTATTTGAAAATGCTTCGAAGTACATAGACTATTTTTTAAATCCCATTATAAGGACATTAACATCTTTTATTAAGGACTCAACAGACTTTCTGAAATGTATATATGATATACGTTGGAATGAGGCAAATATGATACTGGTGACTCTAGACATTGCCACTTTATACACCAGTATAAGACACACGGATGGTCTGAAAGCAACAGAATACTTTTTGAACAGAAGACCTATGAGATTTATGAGACAATCAAATGATTTCCGAATTAATGAAGTGGTGTTTAACAAGGAATATATTTCTATTTGGTGAGGAATTGTTTCAGCAGGAACAGGGGGCGGCGATGGGCACCTGCTTCGCCCCCAGCTATGCCAATCTACATCTCGGCTGGTGGGAGGAGCAGGTGCTAGGTGGACCTCCCCTGGAACAGTGGTCAGACCACATATTATTGTGGGTCAGGTTTATAGACTACGTTTTCGTGCTGTGGCAGGGCACAGAAACCGAAATAGAACTGTTCATAAATGACCTGAACCAAAACACCCTTAATCTGAAGTTTGTGGGGCACCATAGTCGAACCTCCATAGACTTCTTGGATATTAGAGTAAGACCAAAGGGAGATAAATTAGAAACCACTGTCTTTAGAAAACCGACAGCTGGCAATACTATTCTCCATGCGCACAGCTCTCACCCCGCACCTTTAATTAGGAGTATACTGTTCGGGGAATTTTATAGAGCTAGGAGAGCGTGCAGTGATCCGGATGAATACTGGAAAATAGAGCATGAGATGACTAACAGATTTATCCAGAGAGGGTGCTCACTACATATCATTAATGGGGCAGCCACCAAAGCTATAAAGTTGAAAAGGCAAAAATGGTTACTTGAATCATCAAAGACCCAATTGAAGAAACTTAAAAAGGGATCAGATTGCCATAGATTTATAACATTCAATACTGAAAATAAAGAAATTAGATCTATTTTAAACAAACACTGGCATTTGGTGAGAGATGATCCAATTTTGGGGCCCAAAGTGAGTAAACATATAACATATAGAAAGTCCAAATCATTAAAAGATCTGATGGTGAAGAGTGAATTTCAATGAAGGAGGGGGGGAGCCTCGACCTGGTTACAACAGAAAATGGGTTTTAAAAAGTGTTTTAAATGTAAAGCGTGCCAACATGGGTTGAATCGCACACATTGTAAGACATTTTTTAACAAAACTGTTGCTGTTAAGGGCTTTTTAACGTGTAGGTCGAGCTTTGTAGTGTACCTGTTGCAATGTCCTTGTTTAAAAATGTATATAGGAAGTACCACTCTACCTGTGTATAAAATAATTTTGCAACACCACAGAGCAATTATCGATCAGGATAGAACTTATCCAATTGCTAGACATTTTGAAACTCCGCATCAGAGTAATCCCTCAAGCTTGCACTATAGCTGCTTAGCGGAAATCCTCAGAAGAAGAAGAGGGGGGATAGGGAGAAAGAACTCAGAAAGCTTGAAACATTCTTTATTTTAGAGTTCAATAGCAAGGAACCTCATGGATTAAATATCGATGAGTATTTATACACCTGCTTAAACTAAATACATGATGTAACTGAAGAGAGTAGAGAAGAATTAAGAGAGAGGCTGCACACAATTAACCATTTATTTTTAGAAATTGTTTTTGAAAGACGTGAAACGAAGAGACTAAGCACTTGGCAATAATAAATTTTGACGGAAAATTGTATAGCTATTCAGTATATTTTTTAATTTTATTTTTGTATTGTATTTATGATGACTGAAGTGATTATTTGTATAAACTGGCATGGAGTCAATGTGAAAAGATTACACTGACTAAGCACTTGCACTTTATAGTGGAGAGAAAATTAATGCCAATAGAAGAGAATAAAGTTTACTGCTCTTCTTATTTTATTTTAAATAAGTCTAGTAGTGGAGAGAACACTAGCATACAAGTTATGAGTGAACAATTATAAATAGCAGGACCACTATTAGAAGGAAATTATTTTTTACATATTTATATTTCTATTGAGTGTATAGTAAAGTATGTGAAATGCATTCTTGATTTTTTTATAGAAGTAATATACTGTAAAGCATTTGCACTTTAAAAGTCTAGTACTGTGGAAATTGTGGCATGGATCATTTAAGAAACTGATTAATGTGGATTGAAGCACTAGCACCTTATGATATTTGGTACTGTATGAAATAGGCACTGGCACTTTTTCATAACCGTCAAAGAAATCTTTTGCACTTGCACTTTAATGTAACAGGCACTGACCATCTGTGACAAACATTGCAAATAAGGACATCAAATGCCCAAGCTTCGCCGCCAGGTATCCACACCCATTGTCCAAAGGAAATGCGATATGGATGAACTGGTCAGGCAAATCTGCGTACGCTTTTCCGCCTCTCCCACTCATTCCATTGGTGGTGCGAAAACTACAACAGCACTCCCTCACACTAATCCTAGTAGCTCCAACGTGGGCCAGACAACCGTAGTACACCACGCAGCTGGAACTCTCGGTAGTACCACACTAAAAGCTACACCTCTCACCATGCCTCCTAACCCAGAACCATGGAGAGATCAGACTCCCGGACCCAGCTCAGCTCAACCTTGCGATCTGGCTCCTGAAATCCTAGAATTCGGGTACCTAAACCTTCCCCCTGACTGTATGAACGTCATCAGAGAAGCTAGACGCCCTACCACTAGAGCCTGCTACGCTGCCAAGTAGAAAAGATTTGTTGTTTATTGCCATAACATCATCAATCCTCTGGACGTGTCTATCCAACACATCATAGGCTACTTACTCCACCTACAAAGGTGTAATCTAGCCTATACGTCCATTTGACTACACCTCGCAGCAATTGCAGCTTACTTACAAAACAGGCAACATCTATCACTCTTCAGAGTACCTGCCATTAAAGCCTTCATGGAAGGTCTGAAAAGAATAATTCCCCCCAGAGTACCACCCTCACCTGTGTGGAACTTAAATATCGTTCTCACAAGGCTGATGGGGCCTCCCTTCGAACCTTTGCATAAATGCGAACTGCAATTCCTAACATGGAAAACAGCTTTCCTTAGAAGGGTCAGTGAGATACAAGCACGTACCATACAAGAACCTTTTCTTCAAATGCACCATAACAAGGTTGTTCTCCGTACCAACCCAAAATTCCTACCTAAAGTCATTTCCCCTTTTCACCTAAACCAATCTGTAGAACTACCAGTATTTGTCTCGCAACCTCAGACCGTTGCAGAAAGGGCTCTGCACACGCTAGATGTCAAACGAGCCTTACTTTACTACATCGAGAGAACACAACCTTTCCGAAAGACCAAACAACTGTTTCTCTTTCTCTCCACCACACAATGGCAACCCCATCTCAAAATCAGGGATAGCTAGGTGGATTGTAAAATGCATCCAGATTTGCTGCCTCAAAGCAAAACGAACGCTTTCCGTTCCCCCTAAAGCCCATTCTACACGGAAGATAGGGGCTTCCATGGCATTTCTAGGAAACATCCCACTAGACGATATCTGCAAAGCAGCTACATGGTCAACACCGCACACTTTCACCAAACACTATTGTGTAGATGTGCAAACTAAGCAACAAGCTAGTGTGGGCCAGGCTATACTTGAAACACTATTTCAAACCACTGCAACAGATACCGGTGGTCGCCGCTTAGGTTGGGAACTGCTATATAGTCTATGCAAAAGTGTGTAATCTGCAGCTCATATGCCTCGAACGGAATATGCTACTTACCAGTATGCATCTGTTCTTGGCATGTAGAGCTGCAGATCTACACACGCCCACCCGCCTCCCCGGCTACCTGTATCTGTTCCAGTTTGTTATTTAGATACAACACACATGGGTTTCTTCACTGTTATTACTACGCTCCATCTTTCCCTGCTGGCGAAAAACAGTCTGAGGATGGAGCCGAAGCCCATGCGCAATACGATCCAAAGGAGCAGTCACCGACTTCGTGACTTCCAAAGACTTTCCAAGAGGAAAAACAAACTGCAAACATCCGGGCCCAACACCAGATGGCAATCTATGCAAAAGTGTGTAGATCTGCAGCTCTACATGCCAAGAACAGATGCATACTGGTAAGTAGCATATTCCATATATACTTTGTATTTATGATTTTGTTTCTCTTACATGTGGTTGGCAAAGCTGATAAATCTGTCTTGGATCGGTCTTGAATGATTGAGTGATGGATGGGGAATATTCACCATGTACTGGTGATGTCGATTTTGCAGTTTGCTATAAAAGCTTAGTCGAGTTTTGGGAAAAGTGATTTGAATTTTGTGCCTTGAAATGAAGCTGTTTAGGAAGGACCTCTTTCATGTGGATACTCACGCTTAGTGCTGTGGCTCCCAAAGGTTTGTCTTTCGCTTCTGGTAGGCCAAACAGGTCACTTTTCAGGGACAGATGAGAGATGTGAATTTTTTTTCAAATCCGTCCTCCATTCCTTGCTGTAAGTTTAGTGAACAGCATGTCTTTCTGACTTGATTGTTAATGTCAGACCCCCACCGCTCAAAGGGTTCTTTAGAAAAACTAGGTTCAAAAGAATATTTTTTTAAATGTTACGAAAGGGCTTTCAGCGCGGTTTCATGACCATCCATTCTGCCCCGAAAGCAAAAGCGGCCCCCTGCATTGCAGCCGATTGGGTATATGCCAAAGTGCGTGAGTTGCCTGTCCGGCCTGCCCTTGCCCACCTCCTAGTACCGCTTGGCTCCTGTATAACTGTTGACACAGGCCCCGTATTCTCAACCTCACCTCTTGAGCTGAGTTGTTCTTGGCTCTCCTACCACCTCCTCTCCGGTCTCTGTGGCCAGACCATCCTAATTGTTTCTACCAGTTGCGCTGTTAGTCTGAAGAGTCCATCAAATTTACTCGATCCAAAATCAGGCAAAATATTTATTGGTGCCAATAATTATCCTCTTTCAGGTAAAATAGTTTTTATTCCCTTTTTTAGGTCGAGCAAGGACTGCAGTATTGGAGTATGGCTTTGAAGCCCCTCCCACTCTCCGCCTATATTTGTTATTGTCTTGTGTCATTGTCCTTCGTAAATGCTGACTTCCGAGTCGCAATTAGGCTTTTTAGTCCCTCAATGGTACCGCCTTCTCTGCATTTGTTACCTCCCATTACGACTGGACCTTTTACTTGTCTTGTTACGTGCTCTGCTTTATCTTGGCTGTGAGCACTGTTTTGTTTAATGGTTTGCCCCTCTACCACCCATTACATCACAGCACGCCGCCCGCTTTTATTTTATTCACTAATGGCGGTCTGCTTTAAGTATAGCGGCTGCGCTTGCTGCTTTATTTTTTTGTTTACTAGCTCCCATGTGGTGTTTTCACATTCATGGAGGCCGCGCCTATTTCTATAGACAAGCTGCGTGTAACGAAATGTGCGCGGCTGCTATTTAAGTGACACCGCAGCAGGGGCGCTTTTGCAAAAAAAAAAAAAAAACTGTTGGTCAACTTGACAAACTGATGCTTTTTTTGTCAAAGCGTCCCATGCCGCGGTTTCACTTTAATTTATGCCACGCCCCTTTCGTTAGACGCGGCTTCCATGAATGTGAAAGCGCCGCATGAGCGCCAGTAATTAGCAATGCAAAAGGTCTTGCATTTGCGAGAGTTTAAGCTATTGCATTGCCAATAGCTCATACTCTCGTACATGCGGGACCTATTGCAGTGCAAATGCTTGTTATTTGTTTACTACACTAATAAACAATTATATGATATACTGCGCACAATTAGGTTTCTGTGAGGTGGCAGCGGAATGGTGGTTTAAATATCTTCTAATACAACTTTATGGCTGTTAATAATTGTTTAATTACAGTTTTCCTTTTCTTGCCAGTCTTCTAGTTTTAATAAAAATGGTAAGCAAGTCTGCTGTGCCGGTTAGTGACTGTGTTGAAGTAGCTGGTGTTCCAGTTGCGCTCTGCTTTCCGCTCGCCCCTTGTGCGGCTCCGAGCCCTGCTACAGTGGCCAACAGTTGGGCGGCTGAAATTGGGGCTCACAGGCAGCTACACAATGGACAATGGGATTAGTGTCTTGAAACAGAATAGAGCAGGGTGTTTTGTCCACATTGACCTAGTTTTTCTTCACTGCACTTCAGTGTTTTAATGAATAGGCCTACTTAGCTATCTTGTCCCTGACATTGTCCAGTAGCATGTGCACTTCTTATGCTCTAGCATAAATAAATCCCAGGCTCTCGCGCCTGAGGCCGTGCAGAGTTAGGATTGTGCGGAAGAAAGGTCAGTGGGAATATAAGTTCCAGTAGGGAAAGCTTTTTCTTCCACTTCCTGGAACTGCTCTAAGTATGTGACCAGCTGGGACCAGCATGAGACTGTGGTGCTGCTTAATTGGATGATTGTGTACATATTTGCTAGCCTCCCTGGACTGTGCTCAAGAGACATGAACTGCCCTTTAAATGATGAAATCCACTGATTATCTCTTATTTTTTTTCCCCCAGCCAGCGCATCCGTGTAAAAAATGAAAATGGCTGCATGTTGTTAGTGACCGCGTTTACGCTGCTTTGGGGTCTATTGTAGGAAAAGTCTGTTTGCTATCGGTACAAAGCTGCAGTATGCTGCTGGGTACAAGGTGGTGGCAGAGCAGGCACGAACATTTGGGCCAATATATCTGATCTGTGCTTATCAAACAATCCTATTACTCCAAACTTTTCAGTCTCCATTCTATACAAAAAAATAGAAGTGTTTTTAACAGCAATCTCCATGTTATGGCGATTAACAGTGTGGATAATGCATCCTACCGAAAGGCTCTACCCAAAGCCAACACTCTAAAACCACACACCCTGCACGGTGTATCATGCTGCTGCTACCTGTGTGTGCATACATTCCCCCACGTAAGCGCTATCTATATGCATGCAGCAATGCAATACACTGTCCTGTTCAGTGTAAGTAAACATGCATGTGCGTGTACAACGCAGCCACTCTTCAACATTTGATTTCTCTCGCTATTCACGCCGCGCTCCAGGTTGTGAGTTTGTTTTAAGGGCATCATCCAGATTATACGTGTGTTTGCTGTTGAATTGTGCTCTGTTTCGCTCTTTTAAAGCCTGGTTCAATGCACAGTTCTTTAGAGGCCGGACCACAGTCGCGAGGGCTGCAGGATACATTTGTTCCAATTTCTGCTTCCTCTTGGCTGGACAGCAGTGCTTTGGTTTGCCGGGATTTTGGTGAGAGACGACGAGTTTGAGCCTTACTTTGTGTTCTGTGGATCTAGAAGTGTCAGTAAATCCTTGTCAAATAATGAGTCTTGTCCCTACGTTGTGTCCTGTACGTTTAGAGATAAATCCAACTTCAGCATGATCAACACACATTGAAATATCCAGCCCCCTGCAGAGTAGTGCAGTTTAGGAATCCTTGGGAAAACATTGCAAGCTGCACCCTGCTCTAGCTGTTTGTACTTGTTAATTTAAGGCTGCCAAACAGATCTGTTAGTACTTCAGGGCATGCAGGTCGATCCCCTCCCATGTATGTAAATAGAATTGAAATGGAAATAATATGCAGACCTGCCGTGCAGAATGGCAAGTTGCCCCTCTTGCTCCAGCCTTTTCACTTCTAGTAAAAGAGCAAGAGCCGGGTCCAGGAGAGGGGATAATGCAGTTTGGGATGAAGTTAGTTTTCACATTGCTGTCATCCGGTTAATTCCCTGGGAATTCTAATATGTCAAGTTGAAAATCTTGCCTTTTCCAAGTTAAGCAGAGATGCAGGATTTAGAAAAGTCTTTTTAAATCGCAACAGCTTCAAAGAGACATTCAAGGGATCGAGATAGCGTGGGTTCTGCAGCCATTTTGTGTGACGCACATGTTTAAACCATATCTTTGTTCGTTAGTTTAACAAAATTTAACAAACAACCTGCTCCATATTTCTTAATACTGTTTAATGTGTCAATTACATTCGTTTCTATTGTTACATATTGTAGGAAGGTGGATATCTGACTATGGTTACCCCCAACTTTTTGCCTAGTGTCTAGCTGGTTTTTCAACTTAGTTGGCCTGAGATCCTGCCACTCAGGGTCTCAGGCTGTCTGCTCTCTCTTTAAAATGGACTCCATGTACCCTAGGTACATAACCAATTGGTAAGGATCACCTTATTGGACCCTGTACAGTGTACCCTAGGTACCCAGGGCATAGGTGTACCCTAGGCCTCCCAGGGGCTGCAGCATGTATTATGCCACCCCTGGCCTGGCCTTCCATTTTGACACAACTGGCTGATCACTCAGCTGGGGCAAGGTCGTGTAATCACCCCTTGCTTAGGTGTAGTATTCCTATACCTAACTTACATATAGACACATGTGTACCTATCAGTCACTCCTATGGCAGGCCTTAACAATCCTGGAGGCAGAGTGCTTGGTAACATGTGAGATGGTGCTCTAGCATGAGCTGAGCCTGTCTGCAGCTTTCGGAACCATGTCCTTATAGCTGTTCTATGATATAGCCTACCATATACTCTTAAAGTGCCTTATAATCTTAAACGGTTATGGTAACTATGGTTTGGCTTTATCAAAACATGTCGTGTAAGGTGTCTAACACTTTGGAATAATACCCCCATACCATTTCTGGTGATGAGGATATTATTCCTCCCTTCTAGAGGGAGAGACATGTTAAAATCCTACTTCACTGTTAGCCTCTGACCAAAGCCTCAGCATCACAAAATGGATGCTGCTGCCACGACACAAGTCTGACCTCCTGCAGCTGGGAGTGATCCCAGCCAGGGAGGCCTGGACAATAGGTTTCCTGCTTGGGGAGGTGCTAGCACCTCCCCAGACAGCCTTTAGTGTATTGGGGCAGGGTGGGCTGAAAGGAATGAGACATGCCTGGGGCACACAAGGTGTTCCTTGCATAGTCCAGTTCAAACCGGCGCTGGGGCACTCCAGCCCCAGCTCTGGCACGAAACTGGACAAAGGGAAGTGGGTGTATCCACCCCCTCCCAGGTCCCACCCATAAGGCGTGACCTAGCAGGTATCCCAGCCCCCCAGATTAGTATAAGAGTGGGAGTTGGGCCTCAAGACTTTAGATTATCCTGAACCTGCAAACTTGAACAGAAACTCTGGACGTTCGACATTCGACGAAAGAAGAAGACTGAAGAATCTCCCTTGTAGCCAAGGAGTGGCTACCCTGTGCAAACAGGCACCATCAAGAGACTCCCCTTTGCTTTGCCCACGTTCTACGAGGAACCGACTGCAGAGCCCGACCAGAGCCTTGACTTCCAGACTTCTCTGACCCTGATCCACATTCTCAGCAAAGCTGAGATCCGTGGAGGCGACGAGCGACGTGGGACCGGCTACCTGGGAAAAGTGGCTAGTAACTTAAAGCGCAGCTTCTGAGGCACCTTCGAAGTTGTGCACCGGGGATTGAGAAGCCCCAACCCCAAGCACCATCTGCACCGAAGATCAGCCCCCCACACTCCACGAGTCCTGCGTGGGGCCCTTCTGCATTTTTCCTGCTTGCCGCGTCTGTCCGGTTGCTTGCCCGCTGGCTAGTGGCCTTTGTGACGACGCACCCTGAAATCTTCTGCGCTGGTTTGGCTCCTCCAGACTGGCTCCCGCTTCTCTGCAAAGAAGAAGCACCCCAGACCTTCCTGGTCTGCACCAGAAGCAAGTCGTCCGTTCTTCGTGGGTTCCGCTTGCCAAGGCTTGGTGAGTCCTAGTCCAACTTCGACGCCGCCGACAGCAGGAGCCTTCGTGGGACAGCTCGCCTCCTGGTCCTGGTCGTCCTCGACGCTTCCTGGTCCTCCTGGCTGCAGCGACAAGCTTCACCTGCAATCTTCACGACGTCGCCTGGTTCCTTCCTGGTTCCACGTGGTCACTGGCTAGTGACCTTGACTCTGTCCCTTCTGCTTGCAGGTTTCCTCTCTTCTTGATCCCAGCCTTGGGATCCACCGGACACTCTTCACTGACTGCCTGTCAGCATCTTTCTTCAGGCATCCATAGGAGTCGACGACGAAAACCGACGCATCTTCACCCCTATGCACCCGCAGCCTGTGGGCTAGGTAACTTGGGTACTCCGGTGCTCATCAGGATAGTGACTATCCTAGTGTCTAGTTTTCAAGTCTCAACTTCCTAGCTACTCCGGAAGTGTCCTAAATCTACCGTTTTCTAAACTGTACTATTGCTATTGACTTTTACGCATTACGCGTGAGTGTTTCCACTCTGCACACGAATCCCGTGGGCCTCCCACTTCAAAACTAACGCTAGTGTAGTGTAGCCCCAGCGATTGCCTAGGCCTATTCTATTTCCGTGACAGTGGTCCTTATACCACTTACTTAGTATATGGTTTGCGTGGCCCCTAGGGCCTAACTGTATTACTTACCTGTGTGACTTAATGTATGCTTAAATAAGACTGTGTTGTACTTACTTCTAATCTCATAAAGAGTGCTGAGGGTTTGACTAGAATAAATACACTTTATTTTATATATATATCTGTTGTGGTGTCCTTTCATTTGGTATTCAAGGGATTATATATGGTATCACAGCTGGCTTCACATGCCATTCAGAGTTTAGCCTAAGACTGGTCTTGTCCATGCTACCACTAGGATAGCTGGTCTATAAGGTTGACTTTACAACCAATCACCATAAGGGTATTTGGACTGATATAAGGTGTACACTAGAACTAGTGACATCATACATCAGGCCAACTTCTCACACATATGTGTAACTCAAAAGTAAATAAATGAAACATGCTAGCTTATTGGAATGATGGCTTTATTGATAACTCTTGGTTGGTGGCAGTATTCAGGGTCACCTTGGCCCTGTCATCACTCAGCTAAAATGAAGCCTTTCTGTACAGGGATAAGCACTCCCACCTTTAGGTCTGACCATGCATTTGTCTCCTTACCTTATGTTGTCATCAGAAAAAAAGCTTTGAGAAGTACTACTGCAAGTGATCCTTTAGCTCCTCCTAAATGTTCAATTCCTTGAGTACAGTTTTTGATTGGGCAGAAGTTGTGTGCTTCCACTGAAAGAGTGTTTATATTGCAATTTTTGACTTGTGGGAAAGCTTGTGCTCCGTACAGCAGGACTGAATTGATTATGGTCACAAGGCCATGATCATACAATAGGTCTGATCTATTTATTATGGAAAGTTATAATGAATGTAGTAGGCCTGGGTTATTTATTGTGAAAATGATATGTAAAAGCCAATAGTTGTTTAAGACATTTTAAAGACAATCCAACCTTAAAGCCTGTAGACAGATATTTTGCTGCATAGAATCTCACGTATCTGCACAGTTACCAAGGGTTTTTAGTTGTTTTATGGGAAACCTGCATGGAATACATATGGTTATGGTAACATTCAATTGATATAGGCCTCATTGGTTCATTAGAGAAAGTTATATCAGAGGCCTTTGGTCTAATATTTTTATTATAAAAATGTTTGACACACACTGTAGGTCTGCCTTAGTTAATGAAATTCACTTATTAAAGTCAGTAGGCCTTAAAGAATGAATTGTTATGATGTTGAAGCCTGTGGGCTGTCATTGCGTTACATGGAATCTCACAGATTAATTTAGTAAACAAAGGTTTATTGTTTACCCCTTCTGATAAACCCATGGGGTAAACGATGTGCACCTTAATAATCCTTGTTACACTTTCTTAAAAGGGGTTGTTTGCCTACTGTAGTTTTACACATATTGTGAATTTTCGTGAATATTTGCCTGATGACTGCTTTGTAGGAAAGCAGATGCTCAATATAGTAGGCCTTAGATGGTTATGATGAGAAGCCAGTGATTAATGGGCCTAATTGTTTCTTTAGAAAAAGTTAAGTCACATGCCATAAGTCCGATTTGTTTATTATGCAAAATAACATCAAATTCAATAAGCCTTTATGTGATTGTGATAATCATATGCCCACATGCCTTCAAGTCTGGTTTGTTGCTACATTGTGTTAAAGTCTGTAGACCGGTATTTTGTTAAACAGAATCTCACAGATTACTGTAGTAGTTAAGGATGTTGCTAGCATCTGGGGGTTCGGACGGTGTGGCCGCCAACGTTTTTTCTTTCCAACTCCTGTGATCTCTCTCACGCTGCAGCGTGTGTTTCCCACTTGTATTCTATGCTCTTATTGTTTGCTAGCGGCCGGCCCGAAGGTTGTAGGCCCATTTTTGTATCTCTTTTGACTTCTGTAATAAAGGTTTCAAAAAAAAAAAAAAGGATGTTGCTAGCTTCCATTTACAAACTCTCAGTTTTAAATATTAACCTGCGATAATCCTTGCAAGACCCTCCAGTGGGTCTGGCAGGTGTAGTTGTCTGCAATGCCTTTGTAGTAAAAAAACATTCTACGTATCTACAGATACATAGAGGCAGGTGGTGTAACGGAGGCCCGCATCATCCTCAGTGTGGGGGGCGGGTGTCAGGGTTTCTTGCTTTGGAGGGGGCCCCACACCTTCTAAGCCATTACATTGCATGCCTTGCAGAATGCGTGCAAGGCATGCAGTGGCATTGAATAAGAAATAGTTAAGCGCTTTGTATAGCCACTCTGCTTTTCTGCGCTGTGTAGGGTGGGGCGAAAAAGTTCAGGGGCTCCCCATTGAGCCCATTCTGCAGGGGGGATGCCATCATTTTGCATTACGCCAATGCATAGAGGGTATTTGGATAAGCCCTGTTGTGTTTGTTTGAATCACATTCATGTTCTGCTACTCTGCATAACTGCATACGGAGTGAGGCAATGAATTAGCCTTTTTTAGGTCGAGCCTAGACAGCGCTTGCACTGTCTGGAAGATCTGTTGTATGTACTTTGTGGGCTCTGGAGATCATCCCCCAGGACTTGTCTGCTTCCACTTTAGCTTAGGGACTATTTTTTCTCTTCAACTGCCTCTATTTAACTGTCTTGATAGAAAGCGACCAGTAGAGGTCAGTAAAATACCAGAATTGCTATTTGCTTAGGGACTTTATTTTTAATTTTTCTTGTAACTGCCTCTATTTAATTTGCTTGATAGAAAACAACCAGTAGAGGTCAGTAAATACCAGAATCACTTTAGCATTCCCTAGATTCCTGGCAATAGAAACTTGTCTTCAACGAGCACCCGTAGACAATAATAGTTTTTTAAAATCTGGTATTTTCAGTGTTACGACCACCGAAGGCCCTGAGTTTATATTAAAAACAGAGCTTTGGACAGTACAATTTCCCACTGATAGGCAGTATTTCTCTCTATGTGTTCCCATACCTGGCATGTTCTGCAGTTTGGTGCTTACTTTCCCTCCATGTTAAAGAAAAGTAGATGTTTCAGCACCCAGGCTAATGTGCTGCATAGCTAAACACATTTAAGGTCCCAAAGGCAAGACCGATTGCATTGCAAATGCTTATTGATATTAGCTATTTTGTTCTGTGAGTGACAACATTTTGTCTGAGCACATGTGCATATCCTGAAAAGTAGTGTGCTTTACTGCATGGAGTGTTGGCCAGTCATTTTGGTTATCCATTTTTTTTTAATCTTAAAGGTCCCCTTACATTTTTCCTTGATATTTTCCTTTTTTAGAGGAGCCTGCAGCTCCCCAGCCAGCCCTACCTTTTAGGTTGCAGCAGCATACCAGACAGTGCAGCTGTCTGGTTTGCTAAAGACTTATTGGGGACATTCAGAAAGTTGACCTAGGAATGCATTCTACCCGTTGCTTACCATTGGTTTTGTGGTTTTTAGCTCATATTTTCTGGCTCTTTGCAGGCTCTATTTGCTGTAGGCTGCCCTGAGCGTGTTCGTTCCTCCCGTTACCCAAATCTTGTTTACAGTATTCTTCCACAAACTCACTTTGTTAACAGCCCTTTAAATCTTCTTATCTTATCACGTTTGCTCTGCATTCAAAGACAGAGCTCAAATGTCAGGCTGTGTCTTGCAGGAAGCTTGGTATTTATTTTTATTTCTCTGACTTCAAAGTGAGAGGTTTTATGTGACAATCATGCTGGCCAGTGGATGTCTTCTTGAGGAAGGTTGTACAGATGTTATATATTTTCCTAGCATGCAACAACATTTAAATATCTGTAAATGAATTGTGCTGATGATCAAATCAGTGCACTGGGTTGTGACATTTCCACATGTTATCGTTTATTCACTGTATAATTTTATCAGTAAAACTGTATGTGAATGCAAATGTAATGGCTGTTTCAATTGAAGATGTGTCGTCATTAATGGCAGTACACTACCATACCATGCATACCTCACTCTGCACCACTGCACACAACTGCACTCTTCTCTGCACCGCTTCATTCCTCTAATCTACACCACTCTATGCCAATTCAATCTACCCCACACTTCTTTACTGTACACCACTGCACTCTGAACCACTGCACTCTATGCCACTCCACACCACTCTATTATACTCTGCACCACTGTACTCTGCGCCACTGCTCTCTACGCCACTCTATTATGCACCACTGTACTCTGTTCTGCGCCACTGCATCTTTCTCTCTACCACTGCACTCTACGCCACTCTACTCTGCAACTCTGTAGTTTACTCCACTCTGTGCCGCTTCACACTATGCCAGTGCACTCCACACCATACTCTGCAACACTGCACTCTCTACTTTATAGCATTCGATGCCACTGAACCCTACGCCACTGAACTCTACACCAATCCACTCTAAGATCCCCAATCTACTCTTCACCACTGCACTTTTGACACACTATACCACTGCACTCTACGCCACTTCACTCTACTCTGAAACAATCAATTCTGCCACTGCACTCTATGCCAATGCACTCTACACCACTTTACTCAAAACTCATACACTCTACGCCACTGCACTTTATGCCATTCTACTCTGCACCACTGCATGCCACTGTACTTTATGCCCCTGCACTCTACGGGACTCTACACCACTGCTCTGTACGGCACTCTACACCATTGCACTCTGTCACTTTACTCTGCACCACTCTACACCACAACACTCTACAACACTACTCTTCAGCACTGCACTCTCTGCAGCTGAACTGTGTGCCACTCTACTCTGCGCCACTGTACGCCACCCTATACCAATGCACTCTAGGCCACTCTAATCTACTGTGCACCACTGCACTCTGACACTGCACTCTATGCCACTTCACTCTAGGCCTCTCTACTCTGCACCACTCGACTCTATGCCAGTGCACTCTAGTATGCACCATTGCACTCTATACCACTAATCTATACCACTCCACTACCTTGCACCACTCCACTCTAATCTGAAACAATCTTCTCTACGCCACTGCACTCTGTGCCACTTCACTTTACGCCACTCAACAACACTGCAATCAGTGCTGCATCACTCTACTTAACTTCTCTATGCCATTGTGCTCTGTGCCACTACTCTATGCCACTGTACTCTACCCTGCACCACTTCACTCTACTCTGAAACAATCTACTCTCTGCCAATGCACTCAATATCACTCTGCACCACTCCACGCTACTTCACTCTGCGCTATGCCACTCCACTTTAAACCACTGCACTGTGCCAATTCACTATACACCACTTTCCTCAAAACCAATGCACTCTACACAACTGTACCTATGCCAACTACTTTGTACCACTGCACTTTATTCCACTGTGCTCTACTAAATTCCACTCTATGCCACTGCACTCTGTCATTGCATGCTACCTCACTCTACACCATTGCGCTCTCCGTCACTGCACTCTATGCCACTCTATTCTTCTCTGCTTCACTGTACTCTACGTCGCTGCTCTCTGCATCACTTTACTCTGCACCACTCTAGGCCACTGCACTCTATGACACTAAACGACCTTTCCTGGGCAGACTGATAGAAAGAGCAACGTTCCCCTAGATGTCACAATTCATTGAAGTGAATGACATACATTCAGACTTCCAAACAGGATTCTGTCCGGGAAGAGGCACTGAATCTGCACTCCTTGCCATCTGGGATGACCTGAAGAATACAGTTGACCGCAACGGGGTTAATGCGCTACTCCTCTTGGACCTCTCAGCTGCCATGACACTCTGAAACAAAGACTCAAGCCGGCATAGAGGGAACTGCTCTAGACTGGATCGCGTCCTACCTTCAAAACAGAACTAATGTCATCCATACCCCACCTTTCTCGTCCAAACCATACTCCACTAAAGCAGGGGTCCCTCAAGGTTCTATCCTCTCGCCCATGCTTTTCAACATCTACATGAAGTCATTACCAGTACTGATCAATAAATTTCACCTCATGTGCTATAACTATGCAGATGACACGCAAATACTCCTTCAACTGGAATGCCCCAAAGACATTGGAAAATCACCAATTTTCGGCTGTCTCAGAGCCGTGGATCAGTGGATGACTTGGAGCCATCTCAAATTGAATGCTTCAAAAACTGAAATACTCATGTGTGGCGATTGGAAACATTACAACCCACTTGCTGCATGGCCTAATGAACTGGGATCACCGCCTAAAGTATCGAAGGAAGTAAGAAACCTCGGAATGACAATGGACTCCAAGCTTTTGATGAATGCCCAAGTGGACAAACTAGCAAGATCAATCTTTGTCACTATAAAAACTCTGCAACTAATTTTCCCTCATTTGGGATTTACACACAAGGTCCAAGCTACCATCTCCCTTGTTCTGTCCAAACTCGATTATGACAATATCCTCTACCACGGATCATCTTCAACGACCATGAAAAGACTACAAAGGATTCATGAACTCGGCTGCCAGACTACTCTTGCATATCAAACCACAAGACCACATCTCTTCTGCCTTGAAAGCCCTGCATTGGTTACCGGTTGCCAGAAGATCTACATTCAAGCTGCTTTGTATCACCCACAAAGCAATACATGGAATGGGACCGCTCCTCATCAGGAATAAAATCACCAAACACATTCAACAAAGGAACCTCCGCTCTAAAGGAGCATCTCGCCTCAAAATCCCAAGACACAAGAAAAAAAACATGGGTGGCACATTCTTCTCTGTTCAAGCAGCCAAACTATGGTACTCTTTACCCCCCAACATAAGGTCCACCGACAGCCACCTTATCTAAAGAAAACTACTCCAGAATTGGCTCTTCCCCACATAAGCACCATACGCAAAGAGAAATTTACAGCATATCCCTCTGTATATAAGCTTTTGTTTTCACTATAAATATGTACCTATCTTTGTGTATTGCTATGTATAAACATGTAAAATAATTATATTGTAGAGAGAAAAAAAAAAATCATCTTTGGTCTACATGTACATACTTCCATTGTGCATCTATGTACCTTCCATGTACTTGGATCTGTGTGTCTGTTACTTTTCTCCTGAAAAAACATATCCAGTGCACTACCCTTTGTCTCATCCTGTGGCTCTATCAATATCTTTAATCTACATATACTTACCTCCTTTATGTATCTATATACTTTCAATGTTCTTATAGATCTATATATTTATCACTTTCTTCTAATTTAGCATTTCCAATGCACTACCCTATTTTTCAGCCTATACTTCTCTCAATATATCTTCTAGCCCAACCTTCTGACTCATCTCAAACTTCTTTCTACTACTCTTTCCAATGCACTTCCCTATCTCTCATCCTATACATCTATCAATATATCCTCTACACCCACTCTCATTTATCCCAAACCCCATACCACTACTATGATCCCCAAAATAACCCTTTCTAGACTCTCTCCTACTCTACCCCTCCTTGCATCATCTGACACCTCTTTTACTATACCGATCCCCTAAAACAAACCTTTCTAAATTCTTCCCTCTGACTCCTCCCATCCAAAACTCCTTTTTACTCATCCAATAGCCTCCTCCTACTGCTAAGACCTAGAAAAAAAAATACTTCACTCTTTTATCCCTCCACTATCCTTTTCAATCAAAATTAACAGACTAACATGTTCACTTCTTAAATTCCATATTCTACTATACTAATTCACCACTAATCCCTTATGGGTTCCAGAGTAGCGTACTACTTGCCAATAAAGTGTCTCAACACCCCATCAGGGTTACAAGCGCTATATAAATGCAAACCTTTTCCCTTTTCTACCCCTCCCCAACCCTTCTCAATCCAAATAACTGACTAACATATCCACCACTAAAATTACTTTCATCTTTCACCATACTAATTCAACACTTATCCTTATGGGTTCCAGAGTAGCGTGCTACTAGCGCTTCAAAACCCCTTCACTGGTAGCAAGCGCTATATAAATGCAAACCTCTTTCCTTCTTCTATCCCGCCACCTACCTTTCTCTACCCAAATAACTGAATAACATATCCACTACTCAAATTACTTCATATTTTACTATACTAATTTTCAACACTAATCCTTTATGGGTTCCGGAGTGGCATGCTACTCACCAGAAAAGCGCTTCAACACCCATCAGGGGTAACAAGTGCTATATGAATGCAAACCTTTCTTCCTTTTTATCCCGCCGCTATCCTTCTCACGCCAAATAACTGGCTAATATACACCACTCAAATTACTTTCATATTTCACCATACTAATTCACCACTAATCCTTTATGGGCTTCCTGAATAGCGTGCTTCAACACCCCATCAGGGGTAACAAGCGCTATATAAATACAAACCTTTTTTCCTCCTCTATCCTTCTGCTATCATTCCAGATAACTGACTAACCTATCAACCACTTAAAATGTACTTGCATGTTTCACTATACTAATTCAACACTAATCCTCTATGGGTCCCGGAGTATCGTGCTACTCGCCGAAAAAGCGCTTTGACGCCTCATCGGGGTTAGTAAGCGCTATATAAATGCAATTACAATACAATACTCTGCACCAGCTTCAGTGCCAATCTCTTCTTTGTTAGTCTAAGGACCCGTGGACAAACTTAAGGGTGAACCTACACCGGTGTGCCCCAGAAAAGGCACATTTCCACATATGCCCCATAATTTTATTCCACTGCGCTCTACCACTTCGCTCTGCAACAATGCTCTTTACACCACTTTACTCCAAACCAATACCTTCTACCCCACTGCATTGTGTATCAATCTACTCTGTATCACTGCACTTTACGCCACTATTCTCTGACATTGCACTCTAGACCACTCTACACCATTGCACTCTGTCACTTTACTGTGCACTTTTCTACGCCACTGCACTCTACATCAATGTACTCTACTGTGCGCCACTCTACTGTGCGCCACTCTACTGTGCGCCACTCTACTGTGCGCCACCCTACTCTGCGCCACCCTACTCTGCGCCACCCTACTCTGCGCCACCCTACTCTGCGCCACCCTACTCTGCGCCACCCTACTCTGCGCCACCCTACTCTGCGCCACCCTACTCTGCGCCACCCTACTCTGCATCATTCTATGCCACTCTACTGCACTCTGCGCCAATGCACTTCATGCCAGTCTAATCTACTGTGCACCACTGCACTCTGACAGTGCACTCTACAAAGCTCCAGTCTAGGCCACTCAACTCTGTACCACTCCACTCTACTCTGAAAACAGTCTACTCTGACATTGCACTCTACGCCACTCTACTCTGCACCACTCCACACTACACCCCTGCAATCAATTCTGCTCCACACCACTCTACTCTGTCACTGCGGTCTATCCTGTACCACTATACTCTACCCTGCACCACTCCACTCTAATCTGAAACCGTCTACTCCATGCCATTGCACTCTATGCCGCTCTACTCCACTGCAGTCTCAGCTGTGTTGCTGGTCTCTAAACCACTGCACTCTACGCCAATGCACTCTACACCACTTTACTCAAAACCAATTCACCCTACGCCACTACACCTATGCCAACTTCACATTATGCCACTATACTCTACAACATTCTACTATATGCCACTGCATGCTACTTCACTCTACATCACTGCACACCACCGTGCACCTATGTACTCTGTCACTGCTCTCTGCATCACTCTACTCTGCAACCTGACACTCTACTCCGCATGACTGCACTCATATGCCACTGCACTCTACTCTGCACCACTCAACTCTACGCCACTCTTCTGCTCTCTACGACACTGCACTCTGCCACTGCACTATACCCTGCACCACTCCAATCTATGCCACCTCACGCTGTGCCGCTGTCCTCCACGCTGTGCCGCTGTCCTCCACGCGGTGCCGCTGTCGTCCTCAACCGCTCTCCGCGCCACTCTGCTTCACCCCACCCCACTCTGCTTCACCCCACCTCACCCCACCCCACTCTGCTTCACCCCACCCCACTCTGCTTCACCCCACCCCACTCTGCTTCACCCCACCCCACTCTACTTCACCCCACTCTACTTCACCCCACTCTACTTCACCCCACTCTACTTCACCCCACTCTACTTCACCCCACTCTACGCCATGCCACTCTACGCCACGCCACTCTACGCCACGCCACTCTACGCCACTCTACGCCACGCCACTCTACGCCACGCCACTCTACGCCACGCCACTCTACGCCACGCCACTCTACGCCACTCTACGCCACTCTACGCCACGCCACTCTACGCCACGCCACTCTACGCCACGCCACTCTACGCCACGCCACTCTACGCCACGCCACTCTACGCCACGCCACTCTACGCCACGCCACTCTACGCCACGCCACTCTACGCCACGCCACTCTACGCCACGCCATGCCACTCTACTCTACTCTATGCCACTCTACTCTACTCTATGCCACTCTACTCTACTCTATGCCACTCTACTCTACTCTATGCCACTCTACTCTACTCTATGCCACTCTACTCTATGCCACTCTACTCTACTCTATGCCACTCTACTCTACTCTATGCCACTCTACTCTACTCTATGCCACTCTACTCTACTCTATGCCACTCTACTCTACTCTATGCCACTCTACTCTATGCCACTCTACTCTATGCCACTCTACTCTATGCCACTCTACTCTATGCCACTCTACTCTACGCCACTCTACTCTACGCCACTCTACTCTACGCCACTCTACTCTACGCCACTCTACTCTACGCCACTCTACTCTACGCCACTCTACTCTACGCCACTCTACTCTACGCCACTCTACTCTACGCCACTCTACTCTACGCCACTCTACTCTACGCCACTCTAC
Source organism: Triturus cristatus (assembly GCF_964204655.1). NCBI lineage: Eukaryota > Metazoa > Chordata > Amphibia > Caudata > Salamandridae > Triturus > Triturus cristatus. The sequence goes on from NC_140581.1 coordinate 865,632,873, forward strand.
TCTACGCCACTCTACTCTACGCCACTCTACTTCACCCCACGTAACTCTACTTCTCCCCACATCACTTTACTTCACCCCGCGCCACTCTACTTCACCCTGCGCCACTCCATGCCACTGCAATCTACTTTGCACCTCTCTACTCTGCCACTTCACTCTAGGCTGCATCACTGCACTCTATACCACTTTACTCAGAACCAATTCAGTTTACGCCAGTCTATTCTGCACCACTGTACTATATGCCACTTAATTCTAGGCCACTCTACTCCACTACACTCTACTACACTGCACTCTATGATTCTGTACTCCATTAAACTCTGCTTCTCTGACACTGTACTCCACTCTGACATTCTATTCTACAGCACTCTACTCCACTCTGCCATTCTGTGACACTGCTCCACTCAACAAATCTCTACGCAACTCCCTCTTTGCTGCTCCATGCCACTTTACTCTAGTCTTATTTTTTATTTTTTTTATTTACATAAGTTTTATATAGTGCTAGCCGGACCTGTAGGTGTCAGAGCACTTCACATGATCGTGATAGAATACAGTAAAGCAGTCATGCAGTGAGCATATGAGGCGAGAGTTCAATAAATGCTGCTGCCCATCAAAGGTGCTAGTAAAGTAACCAACACTAGAGAGACACTATTCTATGACACACTACTCCGCCATTGCACTCTGACAATCTTCTCTGCTGTACACCACTCTACAGAACACCCTCTATGCCACTTCACTCTGCTCTACACCACTTCACGACACACTGTGCCACTCCACTCTACAACAGTCTACTCGCCTCTGACACTGGCAACATCAACCCTAAAAGAAATAACTCCACAAAATACATCCACACCAGAAATAACAAAAACAAAAAGTACATAAATAAAGGTGGGATTAAGTCAAAAGAGGGGCAATGGATATAGAATCCACACAGCCACCTTCAGAAAGGTAAGGCACTATAAACTGTTTAAAAAATACTGAAGTAGAAACTACAACAGGAACCCAGCTGCAAGACTGGAACCAGGATGACACACCACCTGGAATTCTTCAACATCCCAGTACAAATGGTCAAGCTTCTGAGGGAAGCAAGATGAGCTTGGGCAACCAGGAAATTAATTGCATGGAACCAGAGAACACAAGGAAGAATTTTTTTTCAATAAGGTCATGCTCCATAGGGAAATGGAGAATACTAGGCCCGGTCATTTACTCCATAAGGATATGATAGACACACAAACATCTTCCTCTATCAATACAGAGCATCACCAGGGACAGCAACCTGAGGCACTCTCAGAGCCCAACCAAATTAGTTTGGAATTAAACCAGAGAGAATTTGCAGGACGATTGACGGAAGCTGAACAAAAGGCGCAACTGAAAAGAGCAGAAGGGAACCTGCGGGAAACAGAAGGATGTCAGAACAACATTGCCATTCAAATTAAAAAGCAAAAAACTGCCCATAAAGGGATAAACGGGAAGGAAACAAGCGCCCTATGGTTTATACCAGAATATACCTCTAAGGGAAGGTATGATATCATGAATCGAGGCAACATACTTTGTCTGCTATCCCACATTCCATCCTTGACTGAGATCAAGCCAACTGATCTAGCCTCGATAGAATTCATTAAATGCAAGGACTCCATGGCAGGAGAAAAAACGAGAGCAACATGAAGTTCATCGACAATTGCACAAATAATATTTTTAGAAAGTGACAATTTCAAGACCTGGGGGATAACTATTACCCCATATATCCAGCCAGGATACCCCGACCTGTAAGGTCAAAGCACACAGGGGAAAACGAGGTGACCGCAAACAGGCCTACTGCATCTGTACTGAAAGGAGCAACGGAGCACGGTAAAATGAACGAGGAGCGCCCTTCAGCAGAACCTGAAACCCTTTGTGATTCCATTACATTGCAGAATTGGGATTCTGATATAAGATGGATCTCTAGAACGATAAATAACAAAAAAGATTGACAACTTCCTGCTACACTAAAAAGGTCGGGCACAAATGTGTCTATACGGATATGCTCATGGAATGTGAATAGACTGGCAAATAAATGATCAGATCTGGATTTCAACACCCATATCGGGGCGTTTGATATTGTGGCTCTACAAGAGACCAGGCTGATTGATCCTCCTCATATGCAAAGATTCCTGTGTTTCTACACCAGTGCACTAGCAGGGGCACAGTACGGACACCTCCAGGGAGGTCTGGTCATATATGTTGCAAGTACAATCAATCTTATCCTCGTGAATTTGGCTCTACATCACCAGCAATTATGGCTGTAAACTTATTCTCTCCAGCATCAACACATGCAACAGACACCAACATCATAATATTAAATGTTGACATTCAACCAAAACGAAAAAGCAAATTAGTAAAAGTAATGTGTAATTTTGTAGAAACATGTATTATAGAAGGGCCTACAACTGAACTTATTTTTACAGGGGACCTAAACTTATATCTAATGGGCTCCTCCTTGAATGAAGAAGTGTCCTTACAAAGTACAATTTGGAACAGCCCAATTCAAGGGAAACTGCATCCATGCAAATAAACTAAGGCTGCACAGTTGGCCCTGGAGGAAGTGGAACATCTAAATTTAAGAGCACTAAATGGCAGATTATGAGGAGACAATCCCCCAGTAATAACACACAGCTCAACAAGAACGAACACCATACTGAACTACACTTTTGTCTCCCTAGAGTTGTTCCATCAAATTATCTCATTTCAATTGGGTGATAAATGAGATCGTGATCACTGGCCACAAGAAATCGAGCTCGGAACAATTGTTCATATGTTCGAGCGGTGACGGTCTCCTCGAGGATCGAATTTCACCATTGACCTTTTAAAAGAATCAAATTTGGGACTGCTGTAGATTGCAGAATGCTGGAAACTGCAAAAGAACACTTTGACTTGAGGGCTGGACGAGACGAAGTCAGGAAGTGGGAAAATTTCACGGAAACTATGGCAGTTTATGCTACTAAGATCAAACCCCAAACCCAGCAGAGATTTGGAGGAGTGCAGTCCATATCACAAACCGCAAAGAAAGAAATCAAGCATACTAAGAATTCCATCTATCGCTCATTGAGACCGCTTCGGTGTAAGCCACATGATACAATACCATTAAACTTACTGCGAAAGAACAAGGCACTATTGAAAAAACAAAAAAGGGATAGTAACAGAGAAGCAGAGAACTATCTCTGGGCAAAATTAAATGCCGACATCAAACAAAATAACAGCGCAAATTTTTGGAGAACCATAAATCAATTTGTTCATCCTAACCATGATGCGATTTCTTTGAATATTTCGGAGGAAGTATGGGTAAAACATCTTAGGTCTCATATCCATCAATACATAGAGTCTAGTGTAAAGGGGAAAGAACTCCCGGATGTATCAGAGGGTCTTACCATCAGCATGGCATATGCTAAAAGCAACCAGACTGCATTAGGGAAAGCAGATGGAGATGTCTTAAATGAGGATTTGCCAACGAACCGAATTAAGATAATTAAAAGGCAAATAGGCAAGGGCAGGAGAGAAGGGGCTCCCGACCCAAATGGAATACCTCCGGTACTCTACAAGCAAGAGTCAACTTTTTGGGCTGAAGCACTAGAACCACTGTTCAGGGAAATAAGGATGACAAACATTTTCCCAGACTCTTGGAGAGGATCTATTATTACACCAATTCACAAGTCAGGGGAAAGGTAAATTCCACAGAACTATCGGCTAGTGCCATTAATGGACAACGAGGCAAACATGTTTGCTGGAATGTTACTAGAGGAGCTCCAGACATGGGCAGAAGAGAAATCCGCAATCCCATTAAACCAGACTGGATTTGCGAAAGAAGTGGGGACAGCTACAAACATAATAACAATGGCAACGCTTTTTGACAAGGCTGAAACTGCTAGGAGGTCCCTGCATCTATGCTTCATCGATTCTAAAGCAGCCTTTTATCATGTCAATCGAAACAGACTAAGGTCCAAACTGCATAGCTGGTGGCTCCTTCAATCCCTTTTAAACTTGCTGATAAATCTGCATACTAACACTTGGGTTCAGATCAAGTTGGGCGATGAATCATTCGTGTCGAGACGCATGCCAACGGACAAAGGGCTTAAACAAGGATGTGTTTTAGCCCTTACACTCTTTAACTTGTTTATAGCTAATCTTGTACCGATATTAAATACCTGCAACTCACACTCCCCAAAATTGGGAGACATCTCAGTGCCATGTCTCCTATATGCAGGCGATATAGTCCTGATTAGCCAAACGAAAGTAGGCCTTCAACATCTCTTAACCCCTACCCAGGGCTATTCCAAAGAAAATGGCCTAACGGTAAATCTTGCCAAAACAAGAACCATGACAGTCAGCAAAAAAAGGGGACAACTTGCATCATGGTTCTGGGGAGAGACCCGAATTGAGGACACTTTGGAATATAAATATCCTGGCGTGTAGATAGACAAAGGCGGCCAATTTCTTGCACAGAGGAACAGCATCAGGCATAAAGGTATGGCCCTGGCAACTTCCTTAGAAGCTTTGAACTCCAAACAAAGCGGTCCATCGATTCTGCCTATAGTGCAGTGTTTTGTGCAAAGCTACTACCAACAATTACTTATGGCAGTGAGGCGCAGAAAGGAAGAGATGCCAAATTACTTGACTCCACAGTATCGACTACGTATAGGGTCATATTTGGGCTGCCTAAATATACTTCACCCTCGCAAATCAGACTCGAGTTTGGCATACAGAAGCAATCTATCGCAAGACATGGGGCATACATCATTACCTTGGATAAAGTACGGAAAGCCCCTCTGGGAACTTTAAATGAACAGCTATGAAAAGAGATAGAACGCCATACCGCTTCACCCGCAGCGAGATATCTTAAAAACAGCTTACTCAAATTGGGATTGAACCAACTCTGAGAAACACCTGCAAATACCAGTGTGCTCAAGAAACTAGTTTGGGAAAATATTCAAACATCTTTCATGGCTGGAGGACAAAGCCTCACTCTCAGAAAGGGCTCACGGATGAATGACTCTAAATACCTACTGCGAGCCAGCTGCACAAAAATACTTCAATTTGGGCTATGCCAAGCATATAAAAATGTGCTTTATGAAGTATAGATTTGGTCTGCTACCCTGCATACAGCATCTTCCACCCTGGCTAAAGGAGAAGGCAGACACCAGGTGCCGCTTATGCGGTTCAGCACCGGACGATCTGCTGCATTTACTATGCTTCATGCATAGAACTTTTACAAGAACGGAAACAACTGCTGAAAGGTAAATTTAATCCGCGAGGGGTTCGAACCAGGAGGCAGGCAGTTCTGGCATGTTTACACCTAGTGACCCACAACTGAACTGTTCCTTGGTAAAGTTCTTGAGGATATGGGAAAAGAAAATACCGGAAACGTAGTTATTGAAAAGAATTAAACTGCATACTCAATCCAGTTACACGGGAAACATGCAGGAACAGGAGGAGCTCGATGTTAAGCACTAATGAGCCCTATTTTTGAGCTGTAAGCACCTCATTTTGAATGTATTAATTTTTGATATATAAAGGAATATACAGACTTAAATCAGACACCTTGGTGAATATATGAGATGCGTACAGTCGAACATAATGTGGCTAAGAACTTGACACTGGATTTGTAAATTTGCACAATTATAGCACAGTTTTTGTAATTTTTTTTTAAATATAATGCTTTTAGATGTAGGGGGTTTTATACGTGTATATTGTTTTTAAATGAAGTATTTTTGTATTGCAATGGTTTTAACAAACTATGCAAATAAATAAGCTTGACTACTCACCTCTGACACTGTGCTCCACTCTGCGCCACTCAACTCTAAGCCCTTCCACTCTACGACACTCTATTCCCTTCCCAACACTCCACAACACTGTACGGTTCTCCATGATATGCCACTTCACTCCTCTATATGCCACTCAACTCTACTATACGCCACTCTATAACACTCCACTCTACTTCACTTTATGGCACTCCACGCCACTCTCCATTACCCTACCAACTTTTAGCCATGCAGAACAGCAGCCACTCTGGTGTACAACATTGCTAAAACATATTGGCAAATCCAGTACCTATTGGCTTTACCAATGTTCATTTACTTTTATTCTTTAAATATATCTTGCACACCCTTGTTGAGTTTGTTTTATTGCGGATTGGTTAGTGGTTGAATGCAAGAATGAGTCAATTGGTGGGTGGATGAATGAACGAGGGCAAGGATGAGTGACAGGGGGCTTGTACGATGACATACGGAGTTATACAGCCTCATGCATCAAGCCAAAATCCAGTCGGTAAAATACCGAATCGCTAATAGCTCCCGGTAGCGAGTTAAAAATACCCACTTCAAATGCATGAACCCAAAACGTGAGCAAATAACGAATCGCTAAAATAAATCCGCCAAAATACCGAATCTCTAATGACCAAAATGCAAAATTACCGAATCGCTAAATACCGCTTTAGCAGTTACCGAAATCACTATTAGCTCCCGGAAAGTGCCAATAGCAAATAACGTATCGCACCCCAATGCAACAACAGTCGCTAATAACGAAAATCCCAAAAATCGCTATTTAGCAAGAGCTAAATAAGGGGAATCAACCTGGAGGTAAAGTTAAAAAAAAAAAAAAAAAAAACTATTTCAACATGTGCAAATGATTGAGGCAATCACAAAACCCTTAAATGTGGCCCAGGAGACCCTGTTGGCTCCCACAAAATGGCTGCCCTCTACGTGCTTGCAAGGAGGATGCGTATCAATGCTGAAGGACAGCGCAGGAGAAGGGTCCAGGAGCGAGTTTTCAGACTGCGCATAACCTTGCTCGGGCAGAATGAGGACGAGGTGTACGAGAAGTATCGCCTCAATCGTGCAATGATCATGCGCCTGATTGCAGACCTGGAACCATTACTGCAGCACCAGACACACCGAACCAATGCAATCCCTGCGCACGTCCAGGTCCTATGCAGCCTGCACCTACTGGCCTCAGGGAGTTTCCAGGGGGTAATTGCGGTGGCCGGAGGCGTATCGCAAAGCGCACTGTCACGCTTCTTCAAGAAATTCCTCGATGCCATGCTGACAATGCTACACACCCACATCAGCTTCCCCACAACCCCACAGCAGTTGGACCGCACCAAGCAGCCATTCTACCAGGGGGCACAATTCCCACATGTGATTGGATGCATCGACTGCACGCATATCCCCATATGTCCACCCGCAGCAAATGAGTAAATTTTCCGGAACCGCAAGTCATACCACTCAATCAACGTGCAGGTTGTGTGCGATGCCAATAACATCATAACGGACCTAGTGGCACAATTCCCTGGGAGCACACACGACTCCTACATCTTCCGCCACAGTGGAATGCACAGGCGACTAATCAACGGAGAATTTGGAGAGGGACTCCTGCTAGGTACGTAAATATACGCTTCCCCACACCAACACCACACATGTATGTACATCACCAATGCTAAGTCTATGCTTCTATCTTCTAGGTGACAGTGCTTACGCCCTGCGTGAATACATACTCACACCATACATCAATCCAGCAACCCCGCAGGAACATCGCTACAATGCTGCACACATCAGCACTAGGAATGTCATAGAGGGGACATTTGGGATTCTGAAGAGTCGCTTCAGAATCCTACACAAGACTGGCGGCGCATTGCTATACAAACCTGAAACATGCTGCCGGATAATTGCTGTATGTGCAATGCTGCACAACATTGCCACAAGAAGGGGGATACCCATAGAGGTGGACAGGGATGACGACCACCGGGATGACCAACCACCCGCCCAACAACGACAGGCACACGTCCCCAACACAGCAGCGGGCCATAGGAGGCGGACATACATCATGCAAAATCATTTTTGAAACATGTGAGAATGAGACATTACAAGTTAGTTTGGGGTGCAACTGTTTAATGCACAGTAGCACTGATGTTTGTGCAACAAAACTAGCTATGTAAATCATGCTCCAATTGAATGAAATAAAATAAAAGGTGCCTTAAAGTCACGCCTGTGCACACTCAGTAAGTGGATGTCCATGGTTGCCCCACCATGGTCCTGTATGCATGTCCAACTGTCTAGTGGCGCTTCCCACGTACCCCAAGCCTCCGCTCAGGTGTCTCCAAAGCCTCACCACGGCCTGTCCCCGTGGATGCCCGCGAACTGCGGCGCCTGGTGCTGCCCTCTGCCACAGACACACTGCTCACACTCGAGGCAGCCTCACTAGCGTCATCCCCCCCCAAAGCTGCAGCACTGCATGTGCTGCTCTGGATGTGTTCCACAGCAGTGGTCAACTGCCCCAGTGCCTTTGCCACATCTCCGCAGAAGTGCCCAAGGTCGACCTGCAAGGACACAGTGCGGCGTGCCAACACTGCGGTACTGTTGCTGGGGCGCGTGATAGCCTTAGTAGCGGCAGCGGAACGCAACAATTGCTGTCAGTGCCTCCTCTTCTGGCACTCATGGCCCTCCCTCATGGCACTGGTGAGCTCCTGTACGTCTTCCCTGAGGTGAGCATTGCCCTCTGCCACCACAGTGCTCATGTCCCTTACCGCCGTGCCCATGGCCGTTACTGCGGCAGTCATGGCTCGCATTTCACGCACAAGGTGCACGATGTTGGTGCTGATGGTTGCCATGTGGCGGCCCTGCACGCGCTGGACAGACCGCATCCTCTCCTCAATGCCAGGAGTGTGTTGGAGATCAAGGTTGCCTGAGGAGACCGAACGTTGGCGAGACCTGCGCCGCTGTGTTAGCCTGCCGCGGACAGGTGGTGCATCAGGTGGTGTGATGGCGCGCTGACCGTGTCCCGTTTGTGTGGTGGGTGTTTCCATCACCGCCAAGGGCGCAACCTGGGACCTGCGCCGCTGCGCTTTGGTGGCTGTAGTGGCAGCAGCTTGTGTGGCTGGTGCTGGTGCTGGTGGTGCTGGTGGTGCTGGTGGTGCTGGTGTTGCTGGTGCTGTTGTTGCTGTTGTTGCTGGTGGTGCTGGTGCTGGTGGTGCTGGTGGGGTGGCAGGTGTAGGTGATGTGAGGGCATCCTGCGCTGTCTCAAGGTCTGAATCAACCGGTGTTTCGGAGATTACCAGCTGGCCGCTGTCATCTGAATCCCCAGGTGATGCATCTGTGTGTGAAACAGTGCATGGTTAGTGGGATAGTTAGACCTACGTAGTGTTGCACACATACATCTCCCTCTGTGATCCACTAAAAATACTGGGGCAGATTTATGTTAACTGGCGCATCCCTGCATATCAGCAGGGATGCGCCAATTATTATGCGCCACAGCTGCGCCACCATGGATGCACCGCATTTATAATGCGGCGCACCATGGGGCACAAACGGCACAGATGCGTGACGCATCTGTGCTGTAAAAGTGGCGCATTGCTGGAGTTGCGTCGCAAGCGCGACGCAGCTCCAGCAATGTTCTGGGGGGCCCTATCTATACAATGCTGCGTCAATCCTTACGCCTGCTTCAAGCAGGCGCAGGGTTATGACGCAGCATGGGCCTAAAAGTGACTGAGTGAAATCTTGTAGATTTCACTCAGCCACTTTTAGGAGGCGTTCCTGCGCCGGAACGCCCCCACCTGCCCTGGAACGCCTACATGTGGCGCAGGGCTTTACAACGTGACGCATCTCCCAGATGCGTCACGTTGTAAATACCCCGCACCATGGTGCAGGATTTGCGCCGCTGCTGCGTCACAAAAGTGACGCAACGGCGGCGAAAAAGTGGCGCAAGTGCAACATAAATCTGCCCCACTGTCTATACCCAGCTTCTACTGATCTGGTGAATAGTTATTGCATTTACCCCTGTACATGCACACTTGCCTGAGTAGACTACAACTCCCATGATGCACTAGTGTTAGGAGTAAAGCTGTGTGTTGCAAAGCTGCATGCACACTCAGATCCTGCTGGGGGCCTGGAATGGGATTTACGCTATGCAGGGTATGGCAACAGGCATGCATCTTACCTTGGGCACTTGTGGCTGCGCCGGACGTGTCCATCTGGATCACTCCCACGACGGCTTCCCGCTCAATTGTACCTTCCACCAGCTCCTCCAGGGCAGTGTTAGCCTGGACCGTGGAAGGGCCGCCTCCCGTTCTGCTAGCGTCCCGGAGCCTCTCTGCTATCCTCTCCTTAGCGCGCTTCCGCAGGTCGTACCACCTTTTTTTTAGGTCGTCGATGCTGCGGGGCGTCACACCAACTGCATTCACCCTCTCGCGGATGCGCAGCCATATGCGGCGCTTCTCCGCCTCAGGAACCTTGAGGGACAGCTTGCCGAAGAGGCGATCGTGCTTGCGCGACACTCCCTCGATTAGGTGCTCCAGCTCCCTGTCGGAGAACTTGCGCTTGCGCGCTGCCTCAGCGCTGGATGGGGCTTCCTTCTCCATGGATGGTGTTTGTTTGCAGATGGAACAGTCTGTGTGGCTTCAGTCTGCACAGGCAGTCTGCAGTCAGTGCTCCTGTTTGCTCCTCTGTCGATGCAATGAGGGTGGGGCTGCTGTATTTCCTGGTTGGTGATGTCATCTGCACATTCCCGGTGCGACACGGTCATTTGCGATTTCGCTAATACCGAATTCGCTATTTGCTAATTCGGTATTACCGAACTCGCTAATAGCTAATCGGAGTTTGCATGCCCCGCTATTGTATAATCGGTAAAAATTGCGATTTTTAAGGAATCGCTAATAATTACCGAATCTGTTGATGCATACCCAAAAGCGATTCCTTAATAACGATTCCTTATTTCTCGCTATTAAGGAATCGCTTTTGGTTAGCTTGATGCATATGCCCCATAGTTCCTAAACCGATTAGTCTCTGAAGAGGCAATTTCAGTTGTAAGCCAGGCCTGTTGGCTCTGCTTGTGCATGTTAGAGAGGGAAATGCATGTTTGATACAAGCAAGTAATGAATAAATATGCAGTTACTTGTTATACATATTTATTTGCATTTTACAATGTGTGAAACAGAAATGCCGGCTTTGTTGCAACTAAAGAAAGGCCTGTCTTGTATTTAGCTATTTTAAGGCAATTTCCTGGAAAGAATAGCAAGCGATGTCCAAATTGCCCTGCGTGAACAGCCATGTAGTAATAACAAACAAGCTTATCCTGGAAAGAAACACAGACCGCACCTGTGCAACCTTCCATAGCTGGAAAGACAGGTTTTCTCATTCATGTTGGGAAGGGGCAGAAGGGAAGTCCTATTTCTATTAGGCCATGTATATTATTTAGCCTTTATTTAAGGTTTGGATGTAGTTTCCACGAAACATTGCGGTTCGAGAAGGTTTGTGAGAAAAATGCATATGTGACTGTTTAATCAAATTTGCAGAACATCCAATGGCTGCAATAACTAAATTCAGTACGTTCAAGCACCTCTTAATTCAGTATTGTCACACTCTTGTTTCAGTTTATGTCCTAACCTTCAAGTATTTTCCCCTGTAGGTGGGACATTAAAGACAAACTCTCAAGGGACCACTTTAGTTTTGCACGCTGGAGCTGGCATCTCATGAACTTATGTCCTGGCACTTTATTTCTGAATGGTGAATATCTTATGTGTTATGATTTTTTTCCATTTTTAGATCAGACCTTAGTCAAGACCTTTCGATTATACTAAATATATATGTAACATATGCTTATTTACAGGGACTTTCATCAAGCCCTCTTCATGAGTCTGTAATGGTCGTTTACATTTGTAGGTCTCACATAAGACAGCACGCAAATACTGTTGCAAGAGATTTTGTTTACTACAAGGGGTCTGGAGCCCGCCCATTGCTTACCATTCATTGGCTTCATTGTTGTTCTTATTTGCTGTCTCCTAATTGACAGTGTGTGACAGTTTCACTTGCTCTTCTTACTGTGGAGCATGGACCAAGTACTAATTGCTTTATTTTGATTAGTGTCCATCCGCTGTTCGCGCTGGGATTGATGTACTATTCTTCTTTCTTCTTCCCCTGTTTGTCATTGTTTGCTTGCGATCATTCCTTTTATCTGTGCTGCTTCTTCGCTCCCGCGCTCCTGTTGTACGTATTCCTTCTTCCCTCCCACCCTCCCGTTATCCGCATTGCTTCTACCCCTCCCACCCTCCCGTTGTCCGTGTTGCTTCTATCCCTCCCTCCCTCTCGTTGTCCGGGTTGCTTCTATCCCTCCCACCCTCCCGTTGTCCGGGTTGCTTCTATCCCTCCCACCCTCCCGTTGTCCGGGTTGCTTCTATCCCTCCCTCCCTCTCGTTGTCCGGGTTGCTTCTACCCCTCCCACCCTCCCGTTGTCCGTGTTGCTTCTACCCCTCCCACCCTCCCGTTGTCCGTGTTGCTTCTACCCCTCCCACCCTCCCGTTGTCCGTGTTGCTTCTACCCCTCCCACCCTCCCGTTGTCCGTGTTGCTTCTACCCCTCCCACCCTCCCGTTGTCCGTGTTGCTTCTACCCCTCCCACCCTCCCGTTGTCCGTGTTGCTTCTATCCCTCCCTTCCTCTCGTTGTCCGTGTTGCTTCTATCCCTCCCACCCTCCCGTTGTCCGTGTTGCTTCTATCCCTCCCACCCTCCCGTTGTCCGTGTTGCTTCTATCCCTCCCACCCTCCCGTTGTCCGTGTTGCTTCTATCCCTCCCTCCCTCTCGTTGTCAGGGTTGCTTCTATCCCTCCCACCCTCCCGTTGTCCGGGTTGCTTCTATCCCTCCCACCCTCCCGTTTACCGGGTTGCTTCTATCCCTCCCACCCTCCCGTTGTCCGGGTTGCTTCTATCCCTCCCACCCACCCGTTGTCCGGGTTGCTTCTATCCCTCCCACCCACCCGTTGTCCGGGTTGCTTCTATCCCTGCCACCCACCCGTTGTCCGGGTTGCTTCTATCCCTCCCACCCACCCGTTGTCCGGGTTGCTTCTATCCCTCCCACCCACCCGTTGTCCGGGTTGCTTCTATCCCTCCCACCCTCCCGTTGTCCGGGTTGCTTCTATCCCTCCCACCCTCCCGTTGTCCGGGTTGCTTCTATCCCTCCCACCCTCCCGTTGTCCGGGTTGCTTCTATCCCTCCCACCCTCCCGTTGTCCGGGTTGCTTCTATCCCTCCCACCCTCCCGTTGTCCGGGTTGCTTCTATCCCTCCCACCCTCCCGTTGTCCGGGTTGCTTCTATCCCTCCCACCCTCCCGTTGTCCGGGTTGCTTCTATCCCTCCCACCCTCCCGTTGTCCGGGTTGCTTCTATCCCTCCCACCCTCCCGTTGTCCGGGTTGCTTCTATCCCTCCCACCCTCCCGTTGTCCGGGTTGCTTCTATCCCTCCCACCCTCCCGTTGTCCGGGTTGCTTCTATCCCTCCCACCCTCCCGTTGTCCGGGTTGCTTCTATCCCTCCCACCCTCCCGTTGTCCGGGTTGCTTCTATCCCTCCCACCCTCCCGTTGTCCGGGTTGCTTCTATCCCTCCCACCCTCCCGTTGTCCGGGTTGCTTCTATCCCTCCCACCCTCCCGTTGTCCGGGTTGCTTCTATCCCTCCCACCCTCCCGTTGTCCGGGTTGCTTCTATCCCTCCCACCCTCCCGTTGTCCGGGTTGCTTCTATCCCTCCCACCCTCCCGTTGTCCGGGTTGCTTCTATCCCTCCCACCCTCCCGTTGTCCGGGTTGCTTCTATCCCTCCCACCCTCCCGTTGTCCGGGTTGCTTCTATCCCTCCCACCCTCCCGTTGTCCGGGTTGCTTCTTCCCCTCCCACCCTCCCGTTGTCCGGGTTGCTTCTTCCCCTCCCACCCTCCCGTTGTCCGGGTTGCTTCTTCCCCTCCCACCCTCCCTTTGGTCTGGTTGCTTCTTCCCTCCCACCCTCCCTTTGTCCGTGTTGCTTCTATCCCTCCCACCCTCCCGTTGTCCGCGTTGCTTCTATCCCTCCCAACCTCCCGTTGTACGGGTTGCTTCTATCCCTCTCATTGTCCTTGTTGCTTCTTCCCTCCCACCCTCCCTTTGGTCTGGTTGCTTCTTCCCTCCCACCCTCCCTTTGGTCTGGTTGCTTCTTCCCTCCCACCCTCCCTTTGGTCTGGTTGCTTCTTCCCTCCCTCCCACCCTCCCTTTGGTCTGGTTGCTTCTTCCCTCCCTCCCACCCTCCCTTTGGTCTGGTTGCTTCTTCCCTCCCTCCCACCCTCCCTTTGGTCTGGTTGCTTCTTCCCTCCCTCCCACCCTCCCTTTGGTCTGGTTGCTACTTCCCTCCCACCCTCCCTTTGGTCTGGTTGCTACTTCCCTCCCACCCTCCCTTTGGTCTGGTTGCTTCCTCCCTCCCACCCTCCCTTTGGTCTGGTTGCTTCCTCCCTCCCACCCTCCCTTTGGTCAGGTTGCTTCTTCCCTCCCACCCTCCCTTTGGTCTGGTTGCTTCTTCCCTCCCACCCTCCCTTTGGTCTGGTTGCTTCTTACCTCCCACCCTCCCTTTGGTCTGGTTGCTTCTTACCTCCCACCCTCCCGTTGGTCGTGTTGCTTCTTACCTCCCACCCTCCCTTTGTCCGTGTTGCTTCTTGTTGTCCGTGTTGCTTCTATACCTCCAACCCTACCGATGTCCGTGTTGCTTCTAAGTTGTCCGAGTTGCTTCTATCCCTCCCACCCTCCCGTTGTCCGTGTTGCTTCTATCCCTCCCGTTATCCGTGTTGCTTCTATCCCTCCCACCCTCCCGTTGTCCGCGTTGCTTCTATCCCCCCCCCCCACCCTCCCGTTGTCCGCGTTGCTTCTATCCCTCCCACCCTCCCGTTGTACGGGTTGCTTTTATCCCTCCCATCCTTCCGTTGTACGGGTTGCTTCTTATTTTGTCCGTGTTGCTTCTTCTATCCCACCCTCCCGTTGTCAGAGTTGCTTCTTCTCTCCCAACCTCCCATTGTCTGGGTTGCTTCTTCTCTCCCAACCTCCCGTTGTCCGGGTTGCTTCTATCCCTCTCGTTGTCCGTGTTGCTTCTATCCCTCTCGTTGTCCGTGTTGCTTCTAGCCCGTTGCTTCTATCCCTCCCTTTGGTCTGGTTGCTTCTTCCCTCCCACCCTCCCTTTGGTCTGGTTGCTTCTTCCCTCCCACCCTCCCTTTGGTCTGGTTGCTTCTTCCCTCCCACCCTCCCTTTGGTCTGGTTGCTTCTTCCCTCCCACCCTCCCTTTGGTCTGGTTGCTTCTTCCCTCCCACCCTCCCTTTGGTCTGGTTGCTTCTTCCCTCCCACCCTCCCTTTGGTCTGGTTGCTTCTTCCCTCCCACCCTCCCTTTGGTCTGGTTGCTTCTTCCCTCCCACCCTCCCTTTGGTCTGGTTGCTTCTTCCCTCCCACCCTCCCTTTGGTCTGGTTGCTTCTTCCCTCCCACCCTCCCTTTGGTCTGGTTGCTTCTTCCCTCCCACCCTCCCTTTGGTCTGGTTGCTTCTTCCCTCCCACCCTCCCTTTGGTCTGGTTGCTTCTTCCCTCCCACCCTCCCTTTGGTCTGGTTGCTTCTTCCCTCCCACCCTCCCTTTGGTCTGGTTGCTTCTTCCCTCCCACCCTCCCTTTGGTCTGGTTGCTTCTTCCCTCCCACCCTCCCGTTGGTCGGGTTGCTTCTTCTCTCCCAACTTCCCGTTGTCTGGGTTGCTTCTTCCCTCCCGTTGTCCGTGTTGCTTCTATCCCTCTCGTTGTCCGTGTTGCTTCTTCCCTCCCGCCCTCCCCTTGGTCCGGTTGCTTCTTCCCTCCCGCCCTCCCCTTGGTCCGGTTGCTTCTTCCCTCCCGCCCTCCCCTTGGTCCTGTTGCTTCTTCCCTCCCGCCCTCCCCTTGGTCCTGTTGCTTCTTCCCTCCCGCCCTCCCCTTGGTCCTGTTGCTTCTTCCCTCCCGCCCTCCCCTTGGTCCTGTTGCTTCTTCCCTCCCGCCCTCCCCTTGGTCCTGTTGCTTCTTCCCTCCCGCCCTCCCCTTGGTCCTGTTGCTTCTTCCCTCCCGCCCTCCCCTGTTGCTTCTTCCCTCCCGCCCTCCCCTGTTGCTTCTTCCCTCCCGCCCTCCCCTGTTGCTTCTTCCCTCCCGCCCTCCCCTTGGTCCTGTTGCTTCTTAACTCTCGCCCTCACATTCTCTTAAGTTTTCTGTGTTGCCTCTTAAGTTGTCTCTGTTGCTTCTTTCCTCCCACTTCCTACCCTCCATAAGAAAAAAACCCAAAACGATTGGATGCATCCAGTGCTGGATGGGTCATGGTGCTTTTTTTTACCCTCTCGTTGTCCATGTTGCTGGTTCCCCCTCTCCCTTCCACCCTTCTTCCCATTGTTCATGTTGCCCACCACCACCCGCCGTAAGAAACAAAAGTTCAATGATGTGCTAACATTGATCACGTCATAGTGCATTTTTCTGACTTTTAGCTTTGCTGCACAGCAGACGGTGTCGGCCCCTCCGCAATGATGGAGGAGCGTTGCCCCACTGCCTGACGCAGAGCCAGCAAACGAAAAGTAAAACCATGCTCCAGCATTGTTTTATTTTTCGTTTGCCGGCTCTGAGCCAGCTTGTGCATGGAGGGGCGGGGCATGGGAGGTGGGAGGAGAAGTGCTTTTGTGCACTCCCTAAGTACGCATGTGTGTGTGGCCGGCCATCTCAGACTGACCAAAACACACATGTGCACTTAGGTTTCTCCCAGCTGGCTGCATTCAGGACTGGAGAAACCCCACAGACTCCATGACCTGAAAGGAGCGTCTTTCCTGCCAGCTCAGGCCAATCCATGCGCTGCTCTGCAGCACGGGGATTAGATGGGAGTCTGTCCCAGGGGCTGCTGGGACCAGGAAGAGGCCAGCAGGAGCGCTGTGACGCTGGAGACGGCCGGCGGCATCAGATAGGTTTTATTATTTAATATTTTTCACATGGCCTCCCATCGCCCATAGGCGAGACCTGTTGGCTTTGCCAATGATTGCTTTTTGCCCATTGCTGCATACAACATGGAGCAAATGGTCCACCCACTTCAGCCTTAGGCTTACTTCACTGCTAGTAATGGCATTCTAACTTTAACTAGGAGCACAGCCACACAAAAAGTATTTCCCCCAAGAGCTACAGGCTACAATGGTAATGCGTGCGGTTTGAGACCCCAAAAAATACTTGCTGTTAGCAAATTTTTCTTTTTTTCTTTTTTTTTTTAGATTGATAAGGTCCCAACAGCTTCTGCAATAACGTTTAAACAAGAAATTTACAAAACCCAAAAGCTAATTGGCTTTGTGAATGCTTGTTATTCTGCAGCCGCTAGTGTCTCCTGTAAACTGACATTGCAACACAACTACTTTGTGTTGCAATGTAGCAGTTCCTCGGATGAGTTACTGTTGATCTTTTTTGAATCGTCAGAATTTTTGGCCCTTTGAAAAACGCAGTCAGAAGCGCACACAGTAGCTGCTCCTAGCTCGGCAGTTATGCACAGTGTTTTCTGTTTCCAGTAAGTAACCTATAGCTGAGCTCTCTCACTCTGTAGGAAGCTGGGGCTGGAAGATGAATGTATTGTGTTGCATTCTTTTATACTTATTGTACAATTTCCAGATAACCTGTTTATAGTGTAATGCAAAGCTCTTCCAGATCGGTGTGTTCTGGTGACTATCTGGTTTTCTGTAGATGAATAATCAGTTAGAGAAACGCAACTTTTTTCAGTTATCAAGTTGCTACAGGGGAACTTATTTCTTCATTAGTCGTACATTGCTGTTTATTTTATTAAATTACACATCAATGTGTGGCATTGACATAGACTGATTAATAAGGCACCGACCTCATCTTCCGTTTCACTAAAACAATGGGCAGTACCCAGTGTGCAGTGCAGATAAACCATTTTCCTTCATTGTGCAAGATTTTTTTTTATATAGAAATTAAAAATAAATAACGTGCAAGTTTGAGATAACGATTTTCCCTCCTCGGGCCTTGAAATGCATCTGTGGTGTCGTGAAAATGCATGATGCCTACCCTGAAATAGTCTATAAACAATGTTTTTTGCTCTGTTCGTTCTCTTGAAGGATGTGAAATCATCGCTCTTAGCCAAACATGTCCAGGGCCGGACTGACTAGCGGGCGCTGGGCGTTTCCCCGGTGGCCTGTCGGTGGGGACTGGTTTTGTAGCAATATCGGCCCCTTTAACAAAATTAGCTGCAGAGTTTCCACGGCCCCCGCGGTCGGCCCGACTCAATTGCCAGGGCCGGTTTGCGTTCCCAGTCCGAGAAAGTGGATTCACATAGCACAGTGATACTCAAAGTATAGCCCGGGGCCGCATCTGTCCCCCCCCCCCCCCCCCCCCTCCTCCCCCTTTTACATGCGCTCCGCTCCTCAACAGCAACACTGGGCTGCTGTTTACTCGATTCAACACTAACATCAAGGAGATGTTAAGTAAATGAGCAAGCATTTATTTAAAGGTTAATTGAAGTTAAAGAAAGGAAGTAACTAAGGTGTCCTGCGCCACTTGACTTTCAGGAACACTTTTTATTTTAAAGGCTTCTCTTTAAAATTCAAAGTGAACTTCATTAACATGCTTAACCTGTTCACCTTAGTACATCAGATATTTTTAAAGTGATAGTTTTCAAACATAAATTTAGAAAACATAATTCTTCCTCTCACCTAGACAACAATGCCAGTAGTGAACAAAGAGGGATGTGAGTTATGTGCACTCTTTGGGTTACCTGGGTCCCTATTATACATGAAGAACATAATAGTTTTATTAAATCAAACATGAGAAGGTTTTGTAAAGCGCAAGTATTTCAATGTCTTCTTATACGTGATAATGAAAAAGAGGAAGGAAAGTGAAATAAAACAATTGTCGAGGATCACACAATTTGATTAAGTGGGAGAGCCAGGATTAAGCCCGTGTTTTCTAGTTTCACATTGTGCAATTCAGCCACTAGATGTATTTGCTGTGCTTCCCCTACACCCATATTGCCTCCAACTCCCCCCTCCCCTCTCCCTCAAGCCCCTGACCGCCACCCTGGCTGGCATCAATGGGGCCCTCGTCATATCACTGACCAAACTTTTTGGCCCGTGGGAAAATGTTTGTGAGTGCACATGACATAACAGAATGCTACCTGTAAGGCACATTGACAAACTTTGGGAGATCATGTCCCTGCAGATTTCCTAAGACAGCCGTTGAAAATACCAGAGGTGGGGAAAATACTGTGGACATCGAATACGATTTTGAGAAGCCCAGCCAGCTTTGAAATGAAAAATCCTCCATCATCTACAGGAAATGCAGTATCTTTTTAGAGTGGCTATTAGGAGTATCTATATTGAGAAATAAACCCCTACTGTGCTTAGATAGAGCTTTGAGCGTCCGAAACCCTATTGGGGGGACTGTTTTGGTAAAGCTGATATTTTTGTCTTTAATAAAGTTATCCTCCATAATCAAAATACTCATAACACTTGGAATGTAACCCTTTGGGGGCAATATTAATCATAGATGGCATAAGCTAGAAAGGAATATCGAAACTTCACAAAATCCTAATCTCCTACACAGGGACACCTTTAATACTGGTGGCACAATGTGTGACAATCTTTGTTGGCACCCCCCCCCCCCCTCTGCCCCCCCCCCCACTAACCACCTTCTCTGCAGATTTCCTCTCCACCACTCTGCAATGGTACCCCTCATCTCTCCTTAGCCCGTCTCATAAATATTTTATTTCTTTTTAGGTTGAGCCTGGGCAGCGCATGCGCTGCTCTGCGAGGCATGCTGTATTCAGGTAGGGACCAGAAGCTCCGCCCATATTTTCAATTGGCTCCTGTTACTGTCCTTTCTAAATTGTTGCATTTGATTCATGAATAGGCTAGTAGTCCCTCCTTGGTACGGCCTTGTCCGCATTTGTAACCGCCCATGAAAATTTGACTTTTTACTTGTGTTGTTACACGGTCTGCTTTATCTAGTCTGTGCAAACACAAAGAGATGATGGACGGAGTGCTGAAACTTTTCAAACACTCACCCCCAGTCACAGATCTGGGTTGAATCCAACATCATTCTTTAGCTCACTTTGCCACCCCATTTCAGACACAGCTATATGCAAATCAGGCTTGACCCTGTGCCTAATCGGAACAGTCTGGCCCGAACTGCCAAGCCATGTCTTCCCTGGACCGGAAACCAGCATCCTGGGACCGGTTTCGGGCTGACAGCCCTCATCAGCCAATGCTTAATTTGAGGCGATGGTTGCCAGTGGTGGCCACTGACACTTATTTTGGGGGACCAGTACTGATTTTCCGGCATCAGATACTTAGTGAGCACAAGAGAGCGAAAAACGCACATCTGAAATACTCAGACTGAGAAAGACTGGAAAACCGTCCCATAGGGAGAATGCTGACACCTACAAGAGTTATATAGGGTCAGGGAGTGTATTAAAGAGGTTTTAAGTGGGTTCAAGTCTACCAGTCTTGACATTTTGCACGTCGGTCGATGTTTAATTGCACTGGCTGTAGGCATCTGAGCAGCGCTTCGGGAACCAATACTCTTTCAATAATTAAGCTCTGTCCAAACTAAACAACTAATGCATTTGTTAGCAAATATTTTATCGTAGACACGAATTGTAGAAGGAAGACTACATTATCCCTTTAAACCTACAATTTTCTCAGTGGTTACATGTAGAAACAAGCATTTGCAATGCAATCGGTCTCGCATTTGCGAGAATTTAAGCTGTTGGCATTGTAAATGACAATGCCTTTTATTGATCTGTTTTGATAATTAACATATAAATAAAAGGCACTGTCACTTACAATGCCAATACCGCAAACTCTTGTAAATGCTAGACCTATTGCATTTCAAAGAAGGGGACTCCATTGTTCCGGGCTGCTTGGAAAGTGAAAGCGTGCATGGAGAGCAGAATGTTGCAGGAAAGCATGTCGTGCCTGCAGTAGGAGAAACTCATTAAAGAAAATTGCGCTGTCAGACTAAATAAGACGTACTGTGTAGCAACAGAAGTAAAAGAGCTGGTACTCATGGGAGGTTACAAATGAAGACAAGGCTGGACTAACCAGCCTATAAGAAGCCAGCATTTACAAAGGACTGACACAAGCCAATGAAAAATATGGGCAAAGACTGGTCGGAGCTTCAAGTCCATACTCTAATACAGCATGCCTCGCTGAGCAGCGCATGCGCTGCCCAGGCTCAAGGTTGTGATGTGGGAAGTAGTACTCGCTTGTAGCATCTGAGGTGTCAGTGATGATGAAATACTTGAAGTTTCCTGCGATCTCTTTAATAATCATTTCAGCAAATATGTAGCTATAAAATATAAATCTACTTAAGAGCATTAATTACCTTCAACCCATTATTTCAATTTGGTGTTTGCATTGCCAATTTGAATATCTACCTATCACATCATCTGATATGTACGTAATTTTAACATTAGAAGAGGCAGAAAAAGAAATATGTTGTTAATGGGAGCCATAAAAAAAATCTCTTAATTGCTGGAGGTATAGGGGAGACATAATCAGTGTCTAGTCGATCAAAACAGACCGCGTTCCACCAGGATCTGAAAGTGACTTTATCTGCCTGCTTCCAATTTGAGGTTATTAAATAAAAAGCAATAGCTAACAATAAATCTAAAAGTTTAAAACTCCGTGGTGACGGGGGGCATTGGGGTGATAGAGTGCCTAGGAATACATTTGTTAAGGAACAAGGGACCTGAACTTTGAAAATTGTCTTAATTTGCGACCAGACCAACTGCCAAAATTGGTGGATTGGAGGACACTCAAACAACATGTGCTTTAAGTCGGCAGAAGGACAAGAGCAGGACCAATAAGTAGAGGACACATCTGGTGAGAAAGATCTAGAATCACTGGAGAAAATAGCACCCGTTGATAAATAAAGTAAAGGTTTGTGTGGTATTCGTAGTTGCCATGGATGTTTTGTGAAGTTTAGACCATAATTTGTCCCATGTAGTGATTGGCCAACTTCGTAATAAATCCTTCTCCCAAGCCAATTCAATCTTAGATTTGAGTCTGTCTGGGAGCATTTGTAAAGATTTGT
The DNA here is from genome assembly GCF_964204655.1 of Triturus cristatus. Lineage (NCBI taxonomy): Eukaryota > Metazoa > Chordata > Amphibia > Caudata > Salamandridae > Triturus > Triturus cristatus. The sequence continues at coordinate 865,654,737 of NC_140581.1, forward strand.
ATATAGTGGACGCAGAGGGGGAAGTGTTCAATATTGAAGATAGATTTTTGTAATTTTCAGGAAAGTTAGAAGATCTTGGTAAAGTAAGGAGATATTAATTGGGAGAGGAACATAGAAGATATTATTGCAATCTATAAAACGCTGGTAAAGAAAATTTAGTTTGGAGATCAGAAAAAGAGAGGGGTTGATCATCAAGTAGAAGCTGAGATATCCAACGTAAGCCTTTAGAGCACCAATTTTTCCAGTATATAGAGCGATTATGGATTCATAAATGATTTATTATGCCAACTGGGTTGTTGTTGATGGGAGTTAGTTGAGGAATATGATGATGGTAAGAGGAATCAAGAGTTTACGAGAGTGGGAAACGATAGGAGAACGTAAAGATGAAATGTTAGTAGTAAAAGCAAGGACTTCCAGAAATTCCAAAGGGGCAATAAGAAATTTCTCTATTTCTGACCATAATGAAGGATGTGTAGGGAGCTCCATAGAGAGCCAACAAGCAGTTTGTTTTGGGGAGAAAGCAGAGTGATGAGTTTTAAAATCAGGAAACCTCAATTAGGTCTATCCTTTTTTAAAGAAGACAGAGCTATACGTGGGGGGTTGCCTTTCCATAAAAATGTTGTTAAGCTAGTATCAATTTTTTTTTAAGTAATAGCCGGGAATATGTATTGGAATCATGGAGATAATTTAGAATATAAGAGGAGAGAGCAAGACGACACATCAAATAATAAAATCTACTAGGGGAGTAATGTGCAAGAGACTGGGTCTGTGATGAAAACATTTATATAGAAGATGCTCACCAAAAATGTTGAGTAAAGTTGGGTGTCATCGGCTTATTGATGAAAGGGTACACCAAAGCCCTTTGAGAGTGCCTAGCAGGTCAATATAGAGATTAAACAGTGGAGCCTAGCACAGATCCTTGTGGGACACCACAAGAGACAACTACAGTGTATGACAGGGCATACCTCACTTTCACCAGGCGTGAGCAATTCTCTAGGTAAGATGCGGAACAGTTTAGTTCTTTTCCTCCAAAACCCGGGTGATATTTTAGGGCGTGGAATTGGATTTCATGGTTGACGGTATTGAAAGCCGTTGAGAGATCATGGCGAATAAGAAGCCATGAGTCCCTATTACCCAAGATTCTGAGTGCATCATTGGTTATTTTCAGAATGTCTGTTTCTGCTCTCGGACCAGCCCTGAACCCGGGTTTGGAACTTGTTGACGAGAGAGTTTTATTTTATGAATTGGCTCACCTGCACCTTAGCACAGCTTTCCAAGGTTTTGGCTAGTGTCTAGCAACTTCTAATCACCCTCCGTGTTTCTTGATGCTGCCCTCCCCTTGATGAGCCTTCGTGTGCTGCAAGGCTACTTACATTGGTGTTGTGTGACATAACCATTTTTCTGGGTCTCTTCTCCAGATCTGCCCAAAGGATAGCCATAGGTGGTGGTTCGGACACGTACAAAGTGGAAACTGAACAGGGGCAATTTGATTGTTTATCTGGAGGCAGTTTATGTACAGCATGCAAGCCGCACTAATGACCGACGGGGGTGGTGGTCTAGGTTCAGGGGATATGTAGAGTTGCACGGGAAAGCTCAGGGTTTTCTTTCTAGTCTCAAGTCTTCGGACTCCTTTGTTTCCTTAGGTGATATATTTTTCTTTCAACATCAGTTATAATGGTAATTATAGCAATATTTACAAAAAAAGTGCCTTTTAAAGAGAGTACATTAAACCTCCTCCTTTTCCCCTGTCCCCAATGTACTCTTCCTCCAGGATCCGAACGGCTCTTAATGCATGGTTATAGATATGTCCTAAAAGATGCCTAGGGACTGGGTGGAGTACAGGCTCGTTCTAATCTAGTCATCGAATTAAATACGCAGGTGCTGTACTGCACAAACTCCGTAGTCTCTTGTTGTTTCTGCTTCATTATTCTATATTCCCCTACTTTTTTGTAAGAGTTAACCTGTATTTGGCGATTCCGTAGGCTAGCTAGCATCTAGTTCTGTGCTCCTTCGACAAGCCACCTGATGACTACTAAGAGAATGCGTCATGTTAATATAAGGTATTAAATATGAAGTACAAGGACTGCAAGTTAGCTGAAGTGGGCTGTGCTTTTCAGTTTATGGTTAGTTTGTTGCACTGTTGATTGTTGCTCGTCTCTTGCTAGCTCTTTAGATTGTTAATGGTTAATAGCATATCACCATGTATGTTTACTTGTCATTAACCAGTAAACCACTGGAAACTATACGGGTTGGTGATCGGTCACCAGACTCAAGGACACTAGACCGCCATACCTAGGGTCAGTCCCAGACCTGTACTTAAACGATACCCTAATTTGTAAGACGCTATACAAATGGTTGAAACCTGCAGTATTTGCAAGCGCAGATTACATTACATAACGCGAATTGTGTGTTTAATTTAAATATTTCCAGACGTGCCTTTCAAATTAACAATCTTCTTGTTTATGTAGAATTTTATACTGCGCTATCTACACCCTTTCTTCATGGTTACGTCAGAGCGCTGGAACAAGTGAACCTGTTTACTTTAGAATATTTATATACACACGGATTAAATGAATTAATGAAGAATTAAGATAATTTCGCAGTCACTCAGCGACCTCAATTAGGTATCCCGGCGCTGGTGCACATGCAAGCCTTTTTCGAATTGCTTTTTAGTCGGTTTATTTACACTTTTTTCAGATTTTCTTGGACTGAAACAATTCTTTTCAATGAATTCGACGGGTGATTGATGAATAGCAGAGGCGCAACTAGAGCCAAATTTCGGGGGGGGGGGGGGCTGAGCAAAAATTTCGGGGGGGCTGAGCAAAAATTTCGGGGGGGGGCTGAACTTTAAGCAATAGGCAGAGTGGAGCTGCAGGGGCTCTTAGAAGGGGTGAAACAACAGCAAGGCCTCATTAACATGCAAATGGTCTTTTAAAGACCTGTGAAGTGCTCGGGTGCGGCTGCTTTTTTGCCCGGGAAGGTGTCTCATCCCGGGCTGCCACACACGACGGGGGGGGCTGAAGCCCTGTGAGTCCAATGGGTGTTGCGCGCCTGATGAATAGTGATTATGCAATTTCACGGGTTTTTCAAGCGACCTACAAGGTGGGTCCATCCATCTTTTGTTTACTGCAAACAGCAATCCTAGCTGCTTTCATACCTCTGGAGTCTTGCTGATCAGGTTACTGAGTTGTTAGGTATGGGGCGCCCTCTTGTGTGTAGGTGGGCTGGGCCGGCCTTCTTACAGCGTTCAGTGCACTGGAGAGAACGGTGCGAGGCACGTGTTTTGCTGTTCTGTACTGCTGTACTTTATGTTGCAAAATGCGTCGAACGCCACACTTTCCTGTGGACTGCGTTCTTCAACAAAGAAATCTTTGAACGGAAATCTGGGAAAGTTTCCAGATGAAAGTCCTGTGCGTGTGATGTAAACTCCAGGCGTGGGTACAGAACAGACCTGGAGAGCCGGGGGCCGCATCTGTAAATCAACACCCCATGATTCTATGGGAGAAATCCGAGTATTTTTTCACCTGGCTGCAGGACTTTCAAAATGGCTGTCAGATTTCTAGACCAGGTAGGAATGTGTGTGTTTTTTTTTTTACGTTCGCTATCCAAAGTAAACGTACTACGGGACAGAGGTCAACCACATCTCAGTTTGTGGTTTTAAAGAGCTCAAGTTTTTAAAATAACTTTTTCTTTAGAGAAGCTGCTGAGAATAATAATGTGTGGGATTTTCTTCTGGGTCTCCCAGCGTGGTGGAAACAGTAAACTCTGAGAAGTAATATGGGTCACTAAACCCGATGTCTGAACATTATTGTTGACGGACTGTGCAGGAGTAGCAAAGTGAACTCTTAATTGGTCACGGGTTAGCTAGGGCACCACATCGTGCTTGTTGGTTACATTGTACTACTGACGAGTGGTGTAAGTGATTTACAGCGAGTAACACACTATCTGGGAGCCTAAAGGTAGTGGTAAAACCATTGGTTATTGGGATTAGTCTCGTGCTCTCAAAGAAACCATTCAGTGCATTTTCTCCACTTTCTTTGTAGTACATTAATGCCTTGGATGTGGTCATTAGAGGGGTATGTGAGCAAATTGTTGATGGAATGAACAGATATTGTTAGGTTGCAGGGGATATGGTTTCAATGAAAGAGAGATTAAGACAGGCATGTTATTTAGAGTACACTATATACACAAGAGGCATGTGGAAGGGAAGAAGAGTTATGTTGTGTAGTAGTTTTATAAAGTGCTCGAATACCAATAAGGCGTCTTGGCGGTACCTGAGTGACCAACCAAGGCAAACTGTAGTGACTAGAGATTAATTTAAAGTAAAAAGCCTGGCTTTTAAAATAAATGAGTGAAAGAAAAAGTTTTAGTCGAGGACCATTTTTCATGCAAGTTTTTACGGATATATCAGGTGGAATTTTTTTGTGCTAGGATGGAAGATGTGAATGTAAACCTGTAGAAAAACAATTTTAAAATTGTATTCTGAAGGAATACATATTTTTATGTCTTTTAAGAGACACTTTAACTTTCAAAGAGATGGCAAATACTTGCTATCCGCAAAAAACAACCCCAGTGCTTTGTGGAGACCGCTTTATGAATACCATCAAACAGGCAACATTGAAGCAGATTCCAATACCCATAATTTCCACTTCACAACACATTTAAGAAAGCTCTTGTGCACATCGCTCCGCTATGGATGTGATATAAATGAATGCCGACCCACAAAGGTGGCCTGTGTGTACACACTACAACAGTATATTCAATACTAGGAAGTATTGTTCCAGTTTATTCATTTATACTAGTTACTCTATACATAAACATTCAGATATTTGTTATGTAAACTCCTGACAACTTAATATATAATAGAGATGATAAGCACATTTCAGCAATCATCATTAGTAAATTCAGTCCATTGTATGTGACTCATTCATTACCTAGTTCGGAAGGTGCTGACCTCTCGCCCTCCGGGCCCCACAGTAAGGTCACTGTGATAAATAGTAATGTATTTCCTAGAGTTCTTGTAATCTTCCCTGTTTTAATGTTCCATTTGGTAATAAAACTGAATCCTCATTGGCCACTCTTTTTTTTTTTTTTTTTAAATGTAGGTTTTGTTGATGGTTTGGATAGTACAAATGTTTGTCCAGCTCACAAATGTTCGAAACACTGTAAGTGGCAGAGTTTTGAAAATCAGGGAAAATTGTGCATTTCATACGAAGATAATTGTAAAGTGCTTGATGCCTTCTGTGATCGTCGCTGCATGTGATGATGCCAGATACTTATTGTAGGCGGGATGGGGAAACCGCCTTTGCAACGAGGTTTTTACCTCGTTAAGCCTTTGCAACGCATTTTTAGCGCGGATATTTTTACCGCGAATATGCATTTAAAACGTATGCCAATACAACGCATTTAGGGTAAGTTGGTGGGGGGGTCTCCCCCACAAAGACATTGTTTTAAAATTTTAAAACAATGCGTGATATTGGCATGTGTTTTAAATGCATTTTCGCAGTAAAAACACGCGCTCTAAAAAATGCGTGTAAAAGGCAACAAAGTAATTGCATGCGATGTACCTCAAGGGGAAACCGCCATTACAACGTGGCTGTTACCACGAATGCCTTAACCACGCATGCCTTAACCAAACATGCGTTCCATCAAATACACCTTTACCACACTTTTTTTTTTTTTTTACAATGCATATGCCTTTACCACGCATGTATTTCCAATGAATTAACATTGTAAAGGTATGCATGTTAAGGGCATGTGCATGGTAGTGGTGGTTAGGGCATATGTGTTAAAGGTGCCGGCGTGTGGTAAGGCCAATTGCGTGGTAAAGCTGCCAGAGTGACTAAGGCTATGCGTGTTGTTGGAGGAAACCGAGAGACCCCTCTTCACGACGTGCGCCTCTCCTGAAGAGATGCCTTGTCGTTGTCAGTGAGGTAAGGGTGATTGGGCATGGGGCAGGGAGTACGGTTTTAGGGCTTGGGGTATTTTTTAAAAAGGGCTAAGGGATGGGTCATGCAGGGGTCCCGTTTTAGGGCAGGGGACTGGTGTTATTATTGCGAAGGGCTGAAGCTGGGATCTGCTTTTAAACCCGAGGGCAGGGGCCGGGTATTTGTAAAAAAAAAAAAAAAAAAAAAAAGGGCTAGTAATCAGAAAGGGGACCCGTTTAAGGTCTCGGCGCAGGGGTCTGGGAGAACCTATACCACGCATATGCCTTTATCATTCATGATTTTACAACGAAATTCATTGGAAAAGCATGCAAGGTAAAGGCATATTTGTTGTTAGAAAATGTGTGTTAAAAGTTATGCGTGGTAAAGGCATTCGCATTGTAAGGCATGTGTGGTAAAGGCATGCGTTGCAATGGAATGCATTGTTCCGTCATACAACCAACTTTAAGCATTTGCAAAACCAATAGGTCTCTCTGTTGGGACATATTGGTTTTGCCAGTGGTCTTCAGCCATGTGGCACAACACCCTGACGCTGTGCAGCATGACTAAAGAATTAAAAGGCAGTATCAGACCACAGAAGGTAGCCCATAAACCACAGCGAGACTGGGGCTGTACATTATACCAAACAACAATGTCTCAATGCTGATTTCATTGTAAGGACCAGTTATGCAAAAGCAAACCATTAAATAGCGAACTTGTTGGAGGAATAAATCCACATAGGAAAGACACAGGGAGACAGAAGGTGTAGAGTTACATGTATTCAAGATTACTCAGAACATGATGGACATATTACATCATATGTACAGATCATATGGACAAGAAGCACTGCGTGACATTTACTGGCAATGTAACCAACAGAATACTGTGCACAAGTGCTCGTGAAAGTTGTGACGGCGCAAGTGACACATGAAGTGGTATATACAGCGGTGAACAATGGGGCGTAACAGAGAGAACAATAGAACAATAAGTCTGACAAATTTAGGGCATCGAAACAATTGGTGCTAGAGATTTACAAGGAACAATAGATCGAATGCCCGTGGCAGAAGGGCGCCAAAATTAACGCTGTTGGAGTCGACGGCGTTTCGGCCTGTAGAAATCTAGGCCATCATCAGGACTGGTTAAATATACTTTAGGGCAGTGCTAAGGGTAAGAGAGACATATCTCAGGAAGAAACACTTTTATAATGGACCAGTAGAAGGAAGAATGGAAAGATCAAAACATACACTGACGTGGTCGCAAGTGACTGTGAGCGGCGGTTGGCGGCCGAAAATTCAACAATAACTAACATGACACCCTAGGTAACGTAGGCAGTGCGGGCTGAAAACGCGTGAGTGAACACGACCAAGGTATGGAGAAAGGGAGGCCGGGGGGGGGGGGGGTGGGGTTGGGGCGGGGGGGTGTACCATGGAAGGGGAAGGAGGACACAACGTAGGGCAAGGCGGAGACGCCTATGGGGAGACAAAGATGTTAAGTGAATCTGAGAGGAAAGGGGTGGTAAGGGTGATGTGCCAGAAGACGCAAACAAATGCCAAGGTGGAGACGCCTGTGAAGAGACGCAACGAAAGGGCCGAGTGAATCGGACAGACAAGGGGAGCACAGGACTCGCGGCCAACAAAAATGAAGGGCGCAGGGGAGGAGCGAGTGGTGCCAGCGATAGGGAGGGGAGGTGACCCGGGAGTAGAGGAAGGACAGGTAAGGCACGGGAGGGCAAGCATAGCGTGACCTGGCGAGAAGGGGAGGACTGAACTTACTTGAACCAGAACGGAGGAAGGAATCGACTAGTAGGGCACGACCTCAGGGGAGTACAGGAGGTCCGTGAGTGATTAATTAACTGGAGAGACGAGAAAGGGGGAGGGGGAAAGAGATTGTTAAAAAATTGCAGAGTCCAGAAAGGAAGGTAGGGGACAGGGAGCAAGACTTACTGAATTGGGAGAGCGGACGGAACCCCGTCAATCGGTAATCTGAGGGAGAAGGGAGGAAAGGGTCAAAATCCTGGTCAAGTAAAAACCGGGTAGAAATAAAAGCCTAAAGTGCCAGAGGTACTCACAATTGGAAGGCGAATGAATCGGCCCCAGGAAATCCGTGGCGTGTCAACACCCGACTTGAATCAGGCAATGATTGAAGTGAAGGGAGCCCGGAGGGGAAGCAATGAGCGGCGTGAACGGGTCACGTGGGGGACAATGAGCGAATCACACAGGGGAGGGTGAAAAATGCAACTAGAGCGCGTCCAAAGTGAAGCCGGAAGTGAGTACGGCAGTGTCTAAAGTGAGGGAACTGACGGGCGGGGCAATGATTAGCGCGAACAAGTCAGGTGGGGGCAAGGGGGCGAATCACGGCAGATAGTTGGCCAAGATAACTAGCCCGCGTCCAGTGCACAGTCGGAAGAGTGGTGAAAAAGGGAAAGGAGAAAAGAGACAAGGGACTGTAGATCCAAGTAGTATAAAGTCATGATCCAGTTGGGATCAAAGCCAAGAATGGCAACTCACATGATAAATACAATTAAGAAAACGTTACCGATCTTATTAATACAATAAATCAAAAAATCTTAAGTACAATTTGATAGTACAAATTATTAGTAGAATAACTGCAGAAAGACAGGCAATGAAGGGAGGGGGGGAGTTGGATAGAAAAGAGGGAAGAGGGTTGTTTAAAGGAGAAACGACAATTATGGGTGACAACCCAAAAAATGACTGAGCAGATTATATGTTTGAGAAAGACAGAGTAAGCAGCAGACAACACACATAGAGTTATGCAAGTGTGGAGTTCCATTCGTCAAGAGAATTACGGCCCTGCTCAATGGTATTAAAGCGAGCAATCCAACGGCATTCGCATCTGCTCAGAAGTCTTTGAATATTTCCGCCTCTCATTGGTATGGACGGTTTGTCAATTACCAGCCAGGTGAATTCGGACTCATTGTGATTTTTTTCTTTAAAATGGGAGACCAGGGGTGCTGTCAAGATCCCACACCTGATGCGACTGCGATGCTGTAGGATGCGGTCCTTGACCATCTGGGTAGTTTGCCCAATGTAGAGTTTGTCACAAGGGCATTTTATTAGGTAGATCACGTTCTGAGACCTACAGTTGGTGAAAGAGTGTAGGTCAAATTTCAATCCATTATGAGCAAAAGTTTTGGTGTTGGTAGTGGAGGAGCATGCTGCGCACCTTTGGCATTTGTAGTGGCCCACCAACGGAGGTAGCTTCCACAAACTCTGAATAGATTCTGACATAACCGGTGTTTGGGGCCAAGTAATAGCATGTACAAGATGGTTGGCTATGTTCTTTCCTCTGCGATAAGAAAATAGAGGGGGTTCATTGAAGATGGTGAGAGGAGCTAGAATGTTCCAGTGTGATTTGATAATCTCGGATAGTTTATTGTTGGAGGGCGAGAAAGTGAAGACAAACGGGATTCGGGTGTTTGATCTTTTTTCTTTGGGGGTAAGCAAGGTGTCACGATGGTTATACCATGCTCGTTTCCGTGCCCTAGTGACCAGTTTTTTGGGGTAGCCACGGGCCACGAGTTTGGATGTTAACACTTCAGCCTCCCTAAAGAAATCCCTGCGCCATTTGCAATTGCGTTGAATCTGTGAGAATTATCCAAACGGAAGACCATCGCGGAGACCTTGTGGATGGTGGCTGGAGTAGAGGAGTAAGGTATTACGCTCCGTAGGTTTCCTGTACAGTGATGTTCCAATTTTTCCATCTTCAACCCGAAGAGTGAGGTCTAGAAATGGGAGGTTATCTTCTTTTGGGTCAACTGTGAACTTCAGATGTTGTTGGCAATTTTGTAGCCAGTCAACAAATTGCAATAGAGAGATCTTGTCACCTGTCCAGATGAGCAAGATATCGTCTATATATCGACGCCAGAATGTGATGTTATTTCTGAAGGGGTTAAGGTCGGTGAGAAACAATGTACTTTCAAGGTGATGGACGTAAAGGATGGCAAAATTCGGAGCGAAACATGCGCCCATAGAGACTCCTTTGATCTGTAAATAATAAGTGTCTTTGTACAAGAAGTAGTTGTTCTCTAGAGCAATTTCCAGAAGGGACATCACAAAGTCAGTGGGTATCCTAGTAGGGGAAGGACGAGTGTTAAGGATGGTTCTTATGACATCAAGGCCTTCCCTGTGGGGTATATTGGTGTACAGGGATTCAATGTCCATACCCACCATCAAGTTGATTCCTGGTATGAAAGGGGTGTCTTCGATAAGATTAATCAAATCCATGCTGTCTCGGACAAAAGTGTCAGTAATAGGCACAAATTCTTTTTGAGGATGCTGTCGACGTATTTGCCAATGGGCTCCAGAATGGAGCCGCATCCAGACACTATAGGTCTGCCAGGGGGATTTTGTTAATTTTTATGTATCTTTGGCAATACATAAAGTACTGGAGTACGTGGGTTACTATTGTTGAGAAACAAGGCCTCCTTATCAGAGATATTGTCCAATTTGGCCTGTTCAGTAAGGGTAAGTATTTTAGATCTTATTCCCGGTAAAGGGTCCGATGGGAGAGCGCGGTAATGTTCCACGTTATTGAGTTGGCGAATTATTTCCATGTCATATTTGGTTTGGTCTTGTATGACAATACCTCCCCCTTTGTCAGACTCAGACAATTCTTCTCGGAGAGACCCTCACGTGAACACAACACACGCTCTCCTTTTCATTTGCCATCTACCTTCAATCCTCCATCAGTATTAATGCCCTCCGAAGTTCTCACTTTTGAGAGAAGAATTTTACTTGAGATGAAGAATATTCAACAACAACATGAATTTGTCCCCTACAATCCATCCTTGTCAGAAAAACAGGCCCTTCAGCTTCTTAGTAAGAACAAGGATATAATCATTAAGCCCGCCGACAAAGGGGGAGGTATTGTCATACAATACCAAACCAAATATGACATGGAAATACTTCGCCAACTCAATAACGTGGAACATTACCGCGCTCTCCCATCTGACCCTTTACCGGGAATAAGATCTAAAATACTTACCCTTACTGAACAGGCCAAATTGGACAATATCATCTCTGATAAGGAGGCCTTGTTTCTCAACAATAGTAACCCACGTACTCCAGTACTTTATGTTTTGCCAAAGATACATACAAATCAACAAAATCCCCCTGGCAGACCTATAGTGTCTGGATGCGGCTCCATTCTGGAGCCCATTGGCAAATACGTCGACAGCATCCTCAAAGAATTCGTGCCTATTACTGACACTTTTGTCTGAGACAGCATGGATTTGATTAATCTTATCGAAGACACCCCTTTCATACCAGGAATCAACTTGATGGTGGGTATGGACATTGAATCCCTGTACACCAATATACCCCACAGGGAAGGCCTTGATGTCATAAGAACCATCCTTAACACTCGTCCTTCCCCTACTAGGATACCCACTGACTTTGTGATGTCCCTTCTGGAAATTGCTCTAGAGAACAACTACTTCTTGTACAAAGACACTTATTATTTACAGATCAAAGGAGTCTCTATGGGCGCATGTTTCGCTCCGAATTTTGCCATCCTTTACGTCCATCACCTTGAAAGTACATTGTTTCTCACCGACCTTAACCCCTTCAGAAATAACATCACATTCTGGCGTCGATATATAGACGATATCTTGCTCATCTGGACAGGTGACAAGATCTCTCTATTGCAATTTGTTGACTGGCTACACAATTGCCAACAACATCTGAAGTTCACAGTTGACCCAAAAGAAGATAACCTCCCATTTCTAGACCTCACTCTTCGGGTTGAAGATGGAAAAATTGGAACATCACTGTACAGGAAACCTACGGAGCGTAATACCTTACTCCTCTACTCCAGCCACCATCCACGAGGTCTCCGCGATGGTCTTCCGTTTGGCCAATTCTTACGGATTCGACGTAATTGCAAATGGCGCAGGGATTTCTTTAGGGAGGCTGAAGTGTTAACCTCCAATCTCATGGCCCGTGGCTACCCCAAAAAACTGGTCACTAGGGCACGGAAACGAGCATGGTATAACCATCGTGACACCTTGCTTACCCCCAAAGAAAAAAGATCAAACACCCGAATCCCGTTTGTCTCCACTTTCTCGCCCTCCAGCAATAAACTATCCAAGATTATCAAATCACACTGGAACATTCTAGCTCCTCCCACCATCTTCAATGAACCCCCTCTATTTTCTTATCGCAGAGGAAAGAACATAGCCGACCATCTTGTACATGCTATCACTTGGCCCCAAACACCGGCTATGTCCGAATCTATTCGGAGTTCATGGAAGCTACCTCCGTTGGTGGGCCACTACAAATGCCAAAGGTGCGCAGCATGCTCCTCCTCTACCAACACCAAAACTTTTGCTCATAATGGATTGAAATTTGACCTACACTCTTTCACCAACTGTAGGTCTCAGAACGTGATCTACCTAATAAAATGCCCTTGTGACAAACTCTACATTGGGCAAACTACCCAGATGGTCAAGGACCGCATCCTACAGCATCGCAGTCGCATCAGGTGTGGGATCTTGACAGCACCCCTGGTCTCCCATTTTAAAGAAAAAAAATCACAATGAGTCCGAATTCACCTGGCTGGTAATTGACAAACCGTCCATACCAATGAGAGGCGGAAATATTCAAAGACTTCTGAGCAGATGCGAATGCCGTTGGATTGCTCGCTTTAATACCATTGAGCAGGGCCTTAATTCTCTTGACGAATGGAACTCCACACTTGCATAACTCTATGTGTGTTGTCTGCTGCTTACTCTGTCTTTCTCAAACATATAATCTGCTCAGTCATTTTTTGGGTTGTCACCCATAATTGTCGTTTCTCCTTTTAAACACCCCTCTTCCCTCTTTTCTATCCAACTCCCCTCTCCCTTCATTCCCTGTCTTTCTGCAGTTATTCTACTAATAATTTGTACTATCAAATTGTACTTAAGATTTTTTGATTTATTGTATTAAGATCGGTAACGTTTTCTTAATTGTATTTATCATGTGAGTTGCCATTGTTGGCTTTGATCCCAACTGGATCATGACTTTATACTACTTGGATCTACAGTCCCTTGTCTCTTTTCTCCTTTCCCTTTTTCACCACTCTTCCGACTGTGCACTGGACGCGGGCTAGTTATCTTGGCCAACTATCTGCTGTGATTCGCCCCCTTGCCCCCACCTGACTTGTTTGCGCTAATCATTGCCCCGCCCGTCAGTTCCCTCACTTTAGACACTGCCGTACTAACTTCCGGCTTCACTTTGGACACGCTCTAGTTGCATTTTTCACCCTCCCCTGTGTGATTCGCTCATTGTCCCCCCACGTGACCCGTTCACGCCGCTCATTGCTTCCCCTCCGGGCTCCCTTCACTTCAATCATTGCCTGATTCAAGTCGGGTGTTGACACGCCACGGATTCCCTGGGGCCGATTCATTCGCCTTCCAATTGTGAGTACCTCTGGCACTTTAGGCTTTTATTTCTACCCGGTTTTTACTTGACCAGGATTTTGACCCTTTTCTCCCTTCTCCCTCAGATTACCGATTGACGGGGTTTCGTCCGCTCTCCCAATTCAGTAAGTCTTGCTCCCTGTCCCCTACCTTCCTTTCTGGACTCTGCAATTTTTTAACAATCTCTTTCCCCCTCCCCGTTTCTCGTCTCTCCAGTTAATTGATCACTCACGGACCTCCTGTACTCCCCTGAGGTCGTGCCCTACTGGTCGATTCCTTCCTCCGTTCTGTTTCAAGTAAGTTCAGTCCTCCCCTTCTCGCCAGGTCACGCTATGCTTGCCCTCCCGTGCCTTACCTGTCCTTCCTCTACTCCCGGGTCACCTCCCCTCCCTATCGCTGGCACCACTCGCTCCTCCCCTGCGCCCTTCATTTTTGTTGGCCGCGAGTCCCGTGCTCCCCTTGTCTGTCCGATTCACTCGGCCCTTTCGTTGCGTCTCTTCACAGGCGTCTCCACCTTGGCATTTGTTTGCGTCTTCTGGCACATCACCCTTACCACCCCTTTCCTCTCAGATTCACTTAACATCTTTGTCTCCCCATAGGCGTCTCCGCCTTGCCCTACGTTGTGTCCTCCTTCCCCTTCCATGGTACACACCCCACCCCCTTCCCCCCCACCCCCCCCCCCTCCCCCCCCCCGGCCTCCCTTTCTCCATACCTTGGTCGTGTTCACTCGCGCGTTTTCCACCCGCACTGCCTACGTTACCCAGGGTGTCATGTTAGTTATTCTTGAATTTTTGGTCTCCAACCGCCGCTCAGTCACTTGCGACCACGTCAGTGTATGTTTTGATCTTTCCTTTCTTCCTTCTACTGGTCCATTATAAAAGTGTTTCTTCCTGAGATATGTCTCTCTCTTACCCTTAGCACTGCCCTAAAGTATATGTAACCAGTCCTGATGATGGCCTAGATTTCTACAGGCCGAAACGCCGTCGTCTCCAACAACGTTAATTTTGGCGCCCTTCTGCCACGGGCATTCGATCTATTGTTCCTTGTAAATCTCTAGCACTAATTGTTTCGATGCCTTAAATTTGTCAGACTTATTGTTCTATTGTTCTCTCTGTTGCGCCCCATTGTTCACCGCTGTATATACCACTTCATGTGTCACTTGCGTCGTCACAACTTTCACGAGCACTTGTGCACAGTATTCTGTTGGTTACATTGCCAGTAAATGTCACGCAGTGCTTCTTGTCCATATGATCTGTACATATGATGTAATATGTCCATCATGTTCTGAGTAATCTTGAATACATGTAACTCTACACCTTCTGTCTCCCTGTGTCTTTCCTATGTGGATTTATTCCTCCAACAAGTTAGCTATTTAATGGTTTGCTTTTGCATAACTGGTCCTTACAATGAAATCCACATTGAGACATTGTTTGGTATAAAGAATTAAAAGAGCATCACGATTTTGACGTAGCAGGACACATAGTTTTTTAGGCATCTGCACCACACACTTGCATGTCTTCAAAATGATGCAGCTCTTTTTTAGGTCTCGCCTACGCAGCGCGCATGCGCTGCATAGGAGGACCTTTAGCCGTCGTTTTGCTGTTTTTTGGAGTGAGCAGCGGCACGCATATTAATTGGCTGTTGCACGCTCCCGCAAGGCGGATGGTGCCACAAGCACGAGTGTGCTTAAAAACAGCTGCTGCTTCTAGCACGATCACGGCCGCGTCTCTGTCACCGCCGCGCGCCCAATGCTTGTCTTATGAGAATCCATGCGCCACTGTTGCCAAGCAATGGCATGAGTGAAGCGTATGCCAACACACTGTCGTCAACGGGAGCATTGCTGAATATCACAAACCGTGCTCAGTCACTGACTGCCAAGGGCCTCTGTCTGCAAACTCCAAGGTAAGGCATCTAAAAGCATTTATAGACAAGGGTGCTTTCTCAAACACTACTTTATGAAGAAGTTTTGTTCCTCTTTAGCTAAAACACCGGGGCAGTATCAGCTCCCTGCCTCCTTCTCTGTGGAGCCTTCTGTGGCTTGTAGTCTGCCCCCTTCTCAGCAAGCGTCCACATAACCTGTCAAACACACACAAATGATCCTTACATGCCCAGTACATGACCGATTTCAGAAAGACTGCACGCATGATTCCTCTTTCCTCCGTCAAAGTACCAATTAATTCATGCCCATGTATATGTGTAACTGATTTCTTTGTAATTCCCCTCTTATGTAGCAACAAATTCATTAGCGAGAACAGTGCCATTGACCCTGAAGGATGCAGACAATATCTTTGTTTTTTCCACATTTTACAGACTCAGTAACTTTTATGTTTTTATTTTTAACCAATCTACGCCAAGCTTATCCAGGCCATGTTTGTACACATAATGATGTTCATGCTAAGTTTGGTAAAGGTCAGACAAAGGAAATCAAATATTTTGCAGTGGGTCAGAAAATGTGTTAGTTTGTTACGAAATGTCTATATACGATATGTACTCAGACTTGGCACAAATCTTGCAGTATCTATGTGCCCTGTTGTAAAGTTTGTGGGTTGTAGTTCTTTTTCAGCAACCCCATCCTTGTCTATGTTCTATTTATCCCACTCACCCCCCTTTATTTCATACCCTCCTCCCTCTTGTTGCGCGCATTCACACAGAGTTCTGTCATCTGACTTTATAATCTCTCTCTGACAGCAGTCTCTCTGTAGTGTTTCTTCCTCTGCTCTGCCTCCTTACGTTCTCCTAGTCTCTGGTCTTTTAGTTATTTCCTTTGATTTCTTCTTCATTCTTTCCTGTATTTATTAAAATAAGCGCCTTAATTAGGCATGAGTCTGGAGACAGATGGTGAAGGAGTCTTGCATTCACTGACACTCCGTGTTTTATCAGCGAGCTGCGAGGTGGATCACAGGACAGTGAAACCATAACTAAACAAAAACATGCACTGGATAATTATTTTCTAGAGAAGGGAAGCTTCGAGCTCAAGCGCTGAGAGCAAACTGCTAATGTTTCTTGTTAGCAGAAGGAACAAGCATGTGCAATGCAATAGGTCTTGCATTTACGCGAGTTTAAGCTACTGGCATTGTAAATAACAATGCGCTTTATTTATGTTTCAAAAACCAAAACAAGGCCTATTATTTTTGTTTTTTAAAACATACATAAAAGGCATTGTCATTTACAATGCCAATAGTTTAAACTCCTGTAAATGCGAGACCTATTGCATTGCAAATGCTTGTTCTTTACAGTTACCAAAAGGAAAAAAATGAAATTTTCTTTTCTCCTTTTTTGGCGAGTGGGGGAAGCAACAAAGGAGGAAAAGCAATGTAGGTGAAGTGGAAGCAACACGAAGGATGGGTCAGAAGCGACATGGGGTACGGGTGTGGGGTGCAAGCAAAACAGAATGTAGGGGTGGGAAGCAGAATACTGGCTGCAGGTGGAGGGGATCAACAGATTGTGTGGGTGGAGAAAGAGCAACATGAGCTGGTGAGAGAGATTCTGGTGAGAAAGCAATGCGTTGAGAGTGGGGTAGAAGCATAAAAACGAGGGATGGGGCATGCTGGGGAGAGAAGTACAAGGAAAACACTGGAAAACACATGCGATCTCAGGGAGAACTCTAAAAAAAAAAAAAAAAAAAAAAAAACAACAAAAAGAAAGGAAAAAAAGCTTGAAAAGTAATCAGCGGAAGGACACAAGTAATGTATGCATGTTGCGATGAAGCAACCAACACATGAAGGAGCAGAAAAGCCCATCATGATCTAGCAAATAAGAAGCAAGTGTGACAAAGTCAACAAATGGGAAGAAGTGGATGGGGTTATAGGCCCATTGTAAGCTGACGGCTACTGCCCTGTTTGTAGACCCAACCTAAAAACATAAAAAAAATTGAATCAAGTACACATAAAGGAAAATACACAAATTGTGAAATATTTTATTTAGCAAACTTTTTAAAAACGTGCTGGAGTAGAGAATAGAGGTCTCTGAAAAGTTATGAACTTAAACTTAAGAAAGTTTATCTAAACATACTGTCTAATGAGGAGCATTGTTGATGGCATTTTAAGCTTCTTTGTAGATGGCGTCTTACTCCGTAGAGGATACTCAGACGTTCGAGGACTGCAATTAATGCATTTTGAAAAGGGTGTAGAGAAGACTTGTTTGGGGTTCGAAGGCGGTTTTGGGGTGAATTAAGGAAATTATGCAAGCTGACCTGTGAATTTACGTGCTACTGTGTATGGTTAGTGATCTTGTATTTGAAATTTAAAAAGCTGCAGAATACATCTAATTTCTTGCTGGAAGACCGGATGTGTTTACCAAGCTAATTATTATCTTGTTGCCCAGCCAGTAGAAGCAAATGGATGCATAATGTTCGGGAGGACCTACTAATTGATAAATCAACTGCAATGGTAAATCAATGGAGAGGGCTTCAATATGTTTTGTATTCTTTCATATAAAAATGGTCATATGTTCCATGGATGTTGCAAAGGACTTAGCTTTTAAGACGGCTCAGTAGGTTCTTCTGATGCCTTTAATCAAGGAATGGTGGACTAGGCCTGGCATTTTGGGCTGGACTGTTTCTATTGGAGCAGAGTCAGACCGCAACGGGGTTGCTGCGCTACTCCTCATGGACCTCTCGGCTGCCTTTGACATGGTTGACCATGACACTCTGAAACAAAGACTCTATGAAACCGGCTTAGAGGGAACTGCTCTAGACTGGATCGCATCCTACCTTCGAAACAGAACTAATGTCATCCATACCCCACCTTTCTCGTCCAAACCATACTCCACAAAAGCAGGGGGCCATCAAAGCTCTATCATCTTGCCCATGCTTTTCAACATCTATTTGAAGTCATTACCGGAACTGATCAATCAGTGTCACCTCAGGTGCTATAACTATGCAGATGACATTCAAATACTCCTTCAACTGGAATGCCCCAAAGACATTGGTAAATCCCCAATTTTCAGTTGTCTCAGAGCCGTGGATCAGTGGATGACTTGGAGCCATCTCAAATTTAATGCTTCCAAAACGGAAATACTCACATGTGGCGATTGGAAACATTTTGACAGCTTGCCACCTTGCCTGATGAACTGGGATCACCACCTAAAGTATCGAAGGAAGTAAGAAACATCGGAATGTCCATGGACTCCAAGCTGTCGATGAATGCCCAAGTGAACAAACTAGCAAGATCAAGTTTTGTCACTAAAAAAACACTGCAACGAATTTTCCCTCATTTGGGATTTACACACAAAGTCCAAGCAACCATCTCCCTTGTTCTGTCCAAACTTGATTACGCCAATAGCCTCTACCACGGATCACCTTTAACAGCCATGAAAAGACTACAACAGATTCAGAACTCGGCTGCCAGACTACTCTTGCATTTCAAATCGCGAGACCACATCTCACCCGCCTTGAAACCCTGCATTGGTTACCGGTTGCCAGAAGATCCATGTTCAAGCTCCTTTGTATCACCCACAAAGCAATACATGGAATGGGACCGCTCTTCATCAGGAATAAAATCACCAAACCCATTCAACAAAGGAACCTCCACTCTAAAGAGGCATCTCGCCTCAAAATCCCAAGATATACAAGAAAAAAAAAATGGGTGGCAAATCCTTCTCTGTTCAAGCAGCAAAACTATGGAACTCTTTACCCCCCAACAATATCCACCGACAACCACCTTATTTTCAGAAAACTACTCCAGAATTGGCTCCTCCCCCACATAAGCACCATACGCAAACAGACATTTACAGCATATCCCTCTGTATATAAGCATTTATTTTCACTATAGATATGTACCTATCTTCGTGTATTGCTTTGTATAAACATGTAGAATAATTATGTTAAAAAAAAATCATCTTTGGTCTACATGTACTTGCTTCCATTGTGCATCTATGTACCTCCATGTACTTGGATCTGTGTGTCTGTTAATTTTCTCCTGAAAAAGCATATCCAATGCACTACCCTATTTCTCATCCTGTACCTCTATCAATATCTTTAATCTACATATACTTACCTCCTTTATGCATCTATATACTTTCAATGTACTTATGAATCTATATATTGATCGCTTTCTTCTAATTTGGCATTACCAATGCACAACCCTATTTCTCAGCCTATACTTCTCTCAATATATCTTCTAGCCCAACTTTCTGACTCATCTCAAACTTCTTTCTACTTACTACTCTTTCTAATGCACTACCCTATCTCTCACCCTATACATCCATCAATATCTCCTCTACATCCACTCTCTCATTTATCCCAAACCCCATACCGCTGCTATGATCCCCAAAATAACCCTTTCTAGACTCTCTCCTACTCTACCCCTCCTTGCATCATCTGACACCTCTTTTACTATACCGATCCCCCAAAACAAACCTTTCTAAACGCTTCCCTCTGACTCTTCCCCTCCAGAAACCCTATTTACTCATCCAAAAGCCTCCTCCTACTGCTATGACCTAAAAAATAAAAAAAAATCCTTCACTCTTCTATCCCTCCACTATCCTTTTCAATCAGAATAACAGAATAACATGTTAACTTCTCAAATTCCATATTCCACATTACTAATTCACCACTAATCCTTTATGGGTTCCAGAGTAGAGTGCTACTCACCAATAAAGCATTTCAACACCCCATCAGCGTTGCAATCGCTATATAAATGCAAACCTTTTTCCCTTTTCTACCCCCTCCCAACCCCTCTCAATCCAAATAACTGACTAACATATCCAGCACTCCAATTAATTTCATGTTTCACCATACTAATTCAAATCTAACCCTTATGGGTTCCAGAGTAGTTTGCTACTCGCCAAAAAAGGGGCTTCAAAACCCCATCAGGGGTAGCAAGCGCTATATAAATACAAACCTCTTTCCCTCTTCTATCCCGCCACCTACCCTTCTCTATCCAAATAACTGAATAACATATCGACCACTCAAATTACTTCATATTTCACTATACTAATTTTATCACTAATCCTGTATGGGTTCTGGAGTAGCATGCTACTTGCCAGAAAAGTGCTTCAACACCCATCAGGGGTAACAGGTGCTATATGAATGCAAACATTTCTTCCCCTTCTATCCCCCGCTATCATTCTCACTCCAAATAACTGACTAATATCCACCACTCAAATTACTTTCATATTTCACCATACTAATTCACCATTAATCCTTTATGGGTTTCCGGAGTAGCGTGCTTCAACACCCCATCAGGGGTAACAAGCACTATATAAATACAAACCTTTTTTCCTCTTGTGTCCTTCTGCTATCCTTCCGAATCCAAATAACTGACTAACCTATCCACCACAAAGATTTACTTGCATGTTTCACTATACTAATTCAACACTAATCCTCTATGGGTCCCGGAGTAGCGTGCTACTCCCTGAAAAAATGCTTTGAAGCCTCGTCAGGGGTAGGAAGCGCTATACAAATGCAATTACAATACAATACTATATAGATGGGTCCAAACTGAGGTAGCATGGTGTGCAAAATAACTATGGATTGGGATGCGGCCTGGGTGATTACCAGTGGCTGAGATTAATTCAAGCATTCCATCCATCACTGTTTTGCATATTATTGAATCAAGGAAGGACATGAAGTAGAATATAAATTGAGAGATGTTATTGGTCTATTGATGGTAAGTGACAAAACTATTATCAAAAGCGCTGACTGAAGATGTGTGCTGTCTGTTGGCAAAGTGCTCCCTGATGTCAGCACAGTGAACCTCTTCAGGCTGAATTCTAGAGCTACAGGTTAAAGTCCTCTGTTTCCTCAAGAAGTTAATTGAAAATTATAGAGAATGGATCGTAAATTGTAGAACTTTTTTTTGTTCTTATTGTATGTGCACTTGTGTTTGAATATACGTGTTGTACATCAGATTCTGAGATATCACTTTACATCCATCCCATCAGGTTTATCTAAACAGCGAGTGACATATTTGCGATTGTTGAAAGGTGAAGGTCTTGTTTTTTTTTAGTAATATATTGGTGGGTGCGAACCACGGACCAGATCAGTATCCTTCACTGAAAAGTATATTGTTCTTCATTGGACCAAACTGGATGGGATTTCATCTCCTGTAGTTTTGAATAGTACATTACCAGGCCTAAAACGTATTCTTGTTAATAAATGAGCAAAGGTTTAATACATATCAAAACATTTACTGGAAGATCCAGTACATAATTCTAGGTCTTCTGTGTCAAAAATGTTTTGAGAATTATTGTGTAGTTGGTACCAATGACATCCGTCCTTAGATGGGTCATCATTTAATGTTTGTCGTTTTTTGTCAACATTTTGTTTTGTTGGAGTCTATTGTCAACAAAGAAATTAAGTTGAGGCAATCCACAAACAATACCGTGCAGTATTATTACCAGTTAAACATGCTTTGCTTGGAGGTAGTAATACATGGCCTTCATGTTAAGTTTGTTTCATTTCAGAAGGCAGCAATAAAAATATAGACACCCCTTAGCATGCACGAGCTTCCAACTTGCCTGGCTCTAGTTTGTCACCATTTATTTCTGAATGTTCTTATAAAAACAGCTGTGATAGGTAACAGAGGGCCTGTCCTCGAGCACCAGAGCTGAAATCTTATACCCTGCTGAAACTTGAAATTGGTTCATCATCCTGCTTCTTATTAGGCAGAGAGGATCAGAGAAAAGATCTGTATGATCAGTGAGGGGATCTGGCTGAAGGATTTTGCATAATTAAGTTTTAGTGAAACGTATTTATTCATTGACTGCAGGAGTTTTGTTCTGTGCTGACATGTTAACGCCTGGCCTCTTTTTTTGAGTGCATCTGGGATCAGCACCCCCTCGGACGAAGGTTTGCTAACATTTGCATCAATAATATAGTTAAGAAGATCCATGGAACTGGGTTACATCCTTATCATTGCTTTTAGTGCAAAAACTGTGGGTGAGAAAAAAAAGTGGAGATCTTCGAAAGGGGGGTAGGACGTGTATGCCAGTATAATCTGTCTATAGTATTTCAGATCTAGTTCAACTCTGATAAAGAGGTATCTTTTTGTGAGTTTCTTCATGATGGGTTGCTCTGCCATTTTTTGCCCCCTGGCATTTGTGTATAGATTGTTTTGTTTTTTTTGTCCTGTACCTATCCCCTTTCTGTACACCCACTCCCCTTAGTCACTTTGTCCATTCTTGATGGCCTTTCAATTTGATAAGGGTTATTATCGCTTGGGTTTTAGCATTCCCGGAAATAGTGATGCCTTCCTTTTTAGGTTTTGCCTTCTAGAAAATACATACTCTGTCTGTTGCGAGGCTTATTGTGACTTATCAAGAAGATAGTTGTTTACCACAGTTAACGTTTCTGTTGCTCTCAAATGCCTGCTTATTATTCTTTCTCAGCTTGCCAATCTTGTGATCGTCTCTTCCATGGAGCATTGCCTCTTTTCCATCACTTTGATTGTCTGACATCTCTGCTTCCACTGCTTGCTTTTCAAGCACTTTTTTCTGTTGAGTACTCCATGAGAGCACATGTGTTTGTGAACTGTGGATCTAGTGTAGTTCCCCCCTCGCCCCTGAACTCTGTATTGCTTTCTGTCACTTGAGTGCTTCTCCCCATGCCCTTGCCTGTTGCGCTCACCTGTATGCCTCTCCCCTTTCTTTTTCCCCACCCGCTCCTCCATGTTACTTTCCCTTCCTTGCTACTCCTTGTTTGTTTGTCTTTCCTGTTCCTCCATATGCCCCCTTGTTGCTTTGGCTTTCCTGTCCCTCCGCTTGCCCCCTTGTTGCTTTTGCTTTCCCTTCAGTCCTCCCATTTGTTGCTTTAGAGTTCTTGTTCCTCCCACCCTCCCAGTGTTGCTTTGGCTTTCCAGTCCCTCCCACCCTCCCAGTGTTGCTTTGTCTTTCCAGTCCCTCCCACCCTCCCAGTGTTGCTTTGTCTTTCCAGTCCCTCCCAGTGTTGCTTTGGCTTTCCAGTCCCTCCCACCCTCCCAGTGTTGCTTTGGCTTTCCAGTCCCTCCCACCCTCCCCATGTTGCTTTGGCTTTCCAGTCCCTCTCACCCTCCCCATGTTGCACCCTCCCAGTGTTGCTTTGTCTTTCCAGTCCCTCCCAGTGTTGCTTTGGCTTTCCAGTCCCTCCCACCCTCCCCGTGTTGCTTTGGCTTTCCAATCCCTCCCACCCTCCCTGTGTTGCTTTGGCTTTCCATAGCTGCCAAGTTTTGTAGGTCCATGCGTGATGCGCTGCTCTAATCCAGATTTTTTTTCTTTGAATTCTGGGACTTGTAGTCTTGTTTAATCCATTATAAAGCAGGACTGCAAGTCCCATCTTGCAAAGGAAAATATCTGGACTGAAGCAGCACATCAAACATGGGGCGAGAAAAGTTGACAGCTATGGCTTTCACTCCCGCCCTCATCCAATGTTTCGACTTTCTCTCCTGACTTTCCCCGTGTTGCTTTGGCTTTCCTTTCCACCCTTCCCAGTGTTGTATTGGCTTTCCCCACATTGCACATTTTCTTTTTAATCGGATGGATAACTAAAAATAAAATAAAAGTACTTGTGTCCTTTTGTAAATGTGACATGCATAGAGCACACACTTACGAAATAATGCGGTGCTTGCATCAATTTAGTTTTATTTTTTAACTTTAGCGGGCTGCATAACATTGGGATAACCATGCAGCATGGCTAAAAAAACACTGGCAAAGCCAATGTATAACAAAAGCCAAAAACTATTGGCCTTGCCAATGCTTTTTCTGGTTGCCCTCCATTGTTGTTCACGGTAAGTCAAAGCAACCCTCAATGTTCTGTTTTCAAGGCCTTCCGAAACTGTGGCTGTGTCAGGGATACACTTGGTGGAATAGAGTTTTGGGCCTTGGAGCCAGATTTTTTACCACCTTAATTTTGGTTGGATGAATCGGAGTAAGTTCACCGATGTGAGGACTGTGATCAGTTTGAGTGTGGACGTTTCTGCAGTTAAACAGGGCTCCAGTATGCATTGGAATTTTAAAATGAATTCCATTCTCAACTGTATGCTACAGGAGACATTTTTAGGGTCTGCTTGATGTGGTCTTCTGAAATAAGTCGGTCTGTCCGCTTGTTTTTTTGTGCCTACCATAGCCTTAGTATTTTGTGTGTCTCCAGGTTGTACTATGTTATAATTGCCTCACTGAGCCATTAGTAGGGCTTCCAGGAAAGGACGCATTGTCGTCGGCACCAAGAAATTTAAATTGATGTTCTTGTCTATTTTGATTACTTCTATTGCTAAAGAGGGATCTCGTTCGAAGACGATACCCATATTTTTAGCATTTTGGTCTATGATTGAAGTGAGTTCCCTACATGGTAGGCCATTAGAAAGGGAGGTCTCTATCCATGACACACTGCCTTGTACCATAAACATTATTTTGGCATCGTTTAGCCAAAGGGAATTTTATCCACCGAAAAGTACATATGATGTAGACATTAGCACTGATGTCCTGTTCCAGATTCCAGTCTGTGGTTGTCTCATCACTTCTGTTTCCAGAATCTTACCTTTTTAGTGGAAGATCTTACTTTGGGGCAGGGGCAATTTAAGAATCAATTTGTGCATACATGGGAAAAGGGAAAGGTATGTAGCCGAAATGATTTTCCTCTTCCCTTACTTTTCTGAGACAGTCGTTCCCCAGAGAGCCATGAGCCTTGCTAATCGAAGTGTAAGGGCCTTGGTGCCCCAAAAATGCAGCCTCACCAGTTTCCATGACACTGAAACCTGTGAATGCATCTGCTGCTCTTCTGACAGCAGCATTCACAATACATCGTAGCGTCACAGCAGCTTCCCCAACCTCACATGCCACTGCAGCACTTGCTGAGGCAGGAGGGGTGGATGCTGATGTGACAGCCTCTTCTCCCATTCAATCAACGAGCATTACACCCAATTATGCTGTACGTTACAAGACTCTTGGCTTCGCAAACTCAGCTCCATGGGTGTCAAGTTACCGAGCACCTGAAGTACTTAGTGGCCAGGTAAAATGTATTTGTCAATGTATGTATGTGGTTTTATATAGAGCAGACAAGACATAGAGGGTAATGGAGGTCTTTACAGAGAATATACTTTAATCATTGAACAAAAAGATTGGTCATTTGTAATGGGAGGAGATGAAAATAAGATAAGTTTAAGTAGAGCTGTGGGACACAAGTATGCACAAGTGTGCTATGACGTGCACATTCATTGATGGAACACAAGTCACTCACGGGAGTGTAGTAGGACTTTTAAGGGTATCGAGAGTCGCATCCCAGGCAATAAGACGGATATATAATTATGCAAGAAATAAATGGTACATATTTAGGCTTGTGCAACAGAAACATCACGGGCGGGCAGGTTGAACTCAAACAGCAAGGGGTCTTGGTTCAGATGCAAGGTACCCTTTGCACAGAACGCTGCACGCACTGTCGTAAAGCAGAATCCTTTTCTCATGCCTTAAATTGCTGTAAAAGTTTGATAAAAGACTGTGCTAATATATTAGTTCCTCTCCTTGACGATTTAGGATTAGATCCTGTGTTCCAGCGATCTAAGAATGCTTGAGCGCCAAAAACCTGTTAACTAGCCAGTAGCTTTGTGAAAAGTATAAAAATTAACTTAGCCAAATTAAGTCTCTTCTGTAGCTCTATTTCAAATCGGCAGTCTTTATTATAAACTTTTGTGCGGATAAAGCAAGAGTGTGTAATTCAACAACTGGAACTTGTGGTTGCAGCTTGTCGAACTTCTGGGCTACTCGTAGACATAAATGCAATATATATATATATATATATCTATCCTCTAAAACTATGCAATAAAGGTATGTTTAGTCTCGCACTTACCCACCTGAAGGCCATTGGATCTCAGTGTTCCATAAGCCCCCCCACAGAATTTTTAAGGGTCTCTTCATAATCGTGATTTATTGATACAAGTCCTGCAGGATGACTGTTATAAAAAGCCCAGTCCATAGTCCTCCAAAACAGCAATGACCTCAGAGATGGAACCATTCCTAGCTCTGTGTGCTAATGCTGCTTTTTTGGAATCGCTAAGAGGAAGTGTCTGTCTTGACTAATGATGAGCGTAGTTAGCTTATAAAAGTATTAACATGTGGGCTCGCTGAATCCACCAAAATTGATTTGCTTGCATGGGAGTCAGGCCTTGTTTGTTTGACCTGTGTCCTCTGGGAAGACTGAAGCCCAGTATCATTGGTGTTCAAAACCGCTTTGATGTACCCACTCTCTTGGGGGCACGGAGCCTCCCTTATTTGCAACGACTGGACACGTCCTTGACAGATGCAGTTCACACCATTTCCATTTGCACCTCATTTTTCTGGAGGATACTTTCGATTAGGATTAGGAAATTAATTAGGGGACTTTTGTGGTGTCTGAAGCATGACATCTTACCTGCCTATGCCCAAAACTTTGGAGTTTTGCTCACACATTCCAATTGTGTTACACCCCTCTTTAGGTTTAGATCTTTTTTATTGAAGAGTGTCAAGAATGGCATTAGCATTTAGCGCCTACAACCCAGCGGGCCGGCGAATGTCACAAAGTGATTGCAGCACGGTAGCAGTGTTGGGGACATATCGAACAGCATGAGCTCTAACACAGCATGTCGCCTACAACCCTTCTGGGCCGGCCGCGTTTCTAACCAGGAGGATAAGGACACACCCATTCCCACGTAGCCTCTGCCGGTGGGCTGTTCCGTCATGGGAAGCTTGTAGTATAGAATAAGGGAAACCCCCCTCCTGAAGTCATTGGCCCAGAAGGTGACAACGCTAGAAGGCCAGTGCGCTATGCAGAGTAGGGGGCTCGCCGGCCCCGCAGTCCCCCAGGACAGCAGCCGCTCCCAACACTCAAATAGAAAAGAAAAAAACAAAAAACCCCAACTCCCCGTCCCCCCCCCCCCCCCGACCCTCCCTCCGTCCAGTGCGTATGTCAGATCTCCCTGTCCCCTTCTGTCGCATCCCCCCCAGGTCCCGGCTCTGCGTCTATTCAAAAGGCCTAATCTTCCTGCGAGGTGAGCCGCAGGAGTCGGAGGTATCTCGGGCATGTCAGCTCCCGGAACTCCGTAACCAGTAGAGACTGAAACGGTTGCCAAAGATCAAGGAACTGCTCCACGTCCCCCGCCACCGTAAGTGACATCTTCTCCATGCCCAGGACATGCCACAGTCTGTGGAGCCAACCCGTAACCGTAGGGAGTGTCGTGGTGCGCCAGTGTGCTAAGATGTTCTGTATCGCCGATCCCAATGCGATGGCTATCTGCCTACCTCTGCGGGATTTTAATGGGTACATCAGGCTATTCGGTAGGCCTAGTAAGACATAGGCGGGGAAACGTGGCAGCTCAATACCGAAATGAAGGTCAACATCATCTATCACCTCCTTCCAGTAGGAACCCAGGAGCGGACAATCCCACAGAATGTGTGTCAAAGTACCCACTCGTCCACATCCCCTCCAACAGCTGGCGTCTTTACTGTGATCCATGTCGTGTATGCGTTCCGGGGTGTAATACCAATATGTGGAGACTTTCGTGAGAGTTTCAGTGAGGCCCGTGTGGTATGCAGAGTGTCTGGCTCTATATGCTACTTGTTCCCACTCTTTAGTGCTCAAGAGCCTACCCAACTCGCTCTCCCATCGTTCCCTCCCTGGGTTGTGAAAGTGCGAGGCGGGAAGCTGGAGGAATCGATACAGGTCAGTTATGAGCTTTGCGTCGGTCGTGCGGGAGAGGAGCCAGCGTTCGTAGGGAAGGAGTCTTCGATTCGCCGTTTCCCGCACCTGAGGATTCATGGGCCAGTGGCGAACCTGCAAATAGCGTAGCCTCTCGGTCTCCGGAAAGGTGTATACCTGTCGGAAGTGCGTGAAGGGGATAACCCCCTCCGAATCATACATGTGGCATAGGGCCCTGCAGCCCGCCTCGCGCCAGTGACCAAAGGCTCTTCCTTCCATGCCCGGGGTGAAGTCGGGGTTATCTATCAGGGGTGTTAGCGGCGATGGGAAGGTCGTCAGACCGTGCATGGCATAGGTAGCATCCCATACCCGCAAAGGCACCCTTGTAAAATAGGAGGCGTAAAGGTTCGCCGGTCGGTGAGCCCTACGCAAGAACGGTATTTCTTGTAGTGGTCGACCCGCCACCGCCTGATCCTGGAAGAGCCAGTGCTTGTCCGATTCCCATCTGCTCCATTCTACCAGGTAACGTAGTTTTGCCGCTTGATAGTATTTACGGAGATCCGGAATCCCCAGACCCCCCCGCCTCCGGCGCCAACATGGAGAGAGCTCTCCTCATCCTAGGCTGCTTGCCCTGCCAAATAAAATGCTCCAGGTCTGATTGCATCTGCTGAATCCAGCCGACTGGTGGCTGCACTGGGAGCGCTCGGAACAGGTACAGTATCTGGGGCAGGATTGTCATTTTGACGGCCGCTATTTTACCCAGCAACGAGAGGGTGCCGCGGTCCCATCGGCCTATCTCGTCCCGAACCTTCCTGCCCAAGGCGAGGTAATTAGCCGCTACCACAGCGGGGACCGTGGGGGCCAGTTGGATCCCCAAATATGGTACCAGGTCTGTTGACCAGACTATCGGGAACCGGTCCTGCAGGTGGGCGCGGGTTGCCGATTTAAGAGACAGGTCCAATGCCACCGATTTCCCCATGTTCATCTTAAAGCCCGCGACCTCCGCAAAGGCGGTCAGCTCTGCAATACTGGCTGGAAGGGCCTGGAGTGGGTCCTCTAGGGACAAGATGACATCGTCATCATACAGGCTAATAGCGTGAGTAAAACCACCAAACTTCACCCCTCTCACAGCTGGGTTGTCACGTATCCGTTGAGCAAAAGGCTCCATGTACAGAGCGAAGAGGAGAGGGGACAACGGGCATCCCTGCCTCGTTCCTCTCTCGATGGCAACTCTCCTGGAGCTGTAACCGTTCACCCGCACCACCGCCGTCGGGAGTTTATAGCAATTGAGGATCTGACTTCGGAACCTGTCCCCCAGCCCTGCCTTCAGTAACACCCGCTCCAGATACGGCCAGTGAACTCGGTCGAACGCCTTTTCGGCGTCTATCGAGAGAAGCCTCCTCTCACCCGGAATCCGTGACGCCTTCTCTATGAGATGAACAATCCTCTTGGTATTGTCCACCGTCTGCCGTCCCGGGACAAAGCCCGCCTGGTCCGGGTCTACGAGTCCCGGTAAGTGAGGGGCCAATCGGGATGCCAGGATCCCGGTATATAGTTTGAGATCTATATTTAAAAGAGAAATTGGCCGATAAGACCCACACTGCGCCCGATCCTTCCCCGGCTTGGGAATGACCGTGAGGGAGGCCCGCAGCAGGTCCGGTGAGATGGCGCCCGGCTCAAAGAACGAGTTAAAAAGGCGCGTGAGGAGTGGGGCCAGCAACCCGCAAAACGTTTTATAGAAGAGGGGCGTATAGCCGTCCGGCCCAGGAGATTTGCCGTGCTTGAGGTTGGCAATAGTGGATATCACTTCCTCCACCCGTATGTCCCGGTCTAGATCCGCCGCTTGGGTAGGGGACAAGGAAGGCAGTGAAACCGAGTCTAGGTACTTTGTCATTGCGGATTCGTCCAGGGGGTCCCCGGTGTAGAGGTCAGCGTAAAACCTCCGAAAGGTCTCTGCTATATGCGCATCCTCCGTGACCAACCGACCCGTAGGGTCGGAGATTTCTTTCACTATCTGTTTTTGTCGGGCCACCCGAAGCCTATTCGCCAACAGCCGACCGCATTTGTCCCCCCCCGTGTAATAGGCGTGCCGTAAATGCAAGGCCGCGTATTCTGCTAGGTCCATATCTAAGGCTGTCAAGAGTTTCCTCGCCTCCTTAAGCTGGCGCCATATCCGAGGAGCGCCTGTTCTGCAATGCATCTGTTCTAACTCCCGTACTCTTTGAGTGAGTTCCTCCCGTTTATGCCGCCGGTCCTTGTTATCCGCCGACGAGATAGCAATAAATTCCCCCCGGAGTACCGCCTTCAGAGCCGCCCAGTGGGTCGCTCGAGATGTGGCCTATTCATCATTATGGGATCGATATTCCCGAATCTTGTTAGATATATCCGAGACGACCGCTCGCTTGTGTAGTAAAGCGTCGCGCAGACGCCATACCCGAGGGGGGCAGGAAACCGGCGGTAGGCTAAGCGTAGCGCTAACTGGGGCGTGATCCGACAAGGAGATCACTCCCATCTCCGACCCGGTGGCCAGGGTGCGTACTGGCCTGGTGACCAGTAGGTGGTCCAGTCTCGCGTAAGTTTTGTGTGCGTGGGAATAGGATGAGTACTCCCGCGCCGTAGGGTGCTGGCTACGCCATAGGTCATGAAGGTCCATGTCGGTCAGATGTGCCTTGCACCCGGCCGAGAATTCACCGGCCTGAGGTGAACGGTGTGCCGATCTGTCAAGCGCCGAGCTAAAGACCATATTGAAGTCCCCCCCCCCGATTTATAATGTGCCTGTCCGGTGTGGCCGTGATCTCCCCCAGCGCCGCGCGGAGAAAGCGCTCCTGTTGATCATTCGGGCTGTAGAGGGATCCCATCGTAAAGTGAAGATCCCCCACTCTACACCGGTATACCAGCAGTCGGCCTTTTTGTTCCGCTACTTTGTGGAGGATCTCTCCCCTAAAAGTCCTAGCTACCAGGATCGCAACCCCCGCTGTCTTAGTGTTGCCTGACGAGAAGAATTGTGTCGAATTTATGTGAGCGCAGTCTGTGGCAATCTCTGGGCAGCAGGTGAGTCTCCTGGAGGAGACATATCAGCCTGGGTGCCTTCTAACAGGGACAGTACCGCGCGCCGTTTAACTGGGTTATTGAGGCCCCGGACGTTAAGCGTTACAATCTTAAGAGTCACTGGTGGCATGTTGGGAAACTATAGGGATAGCATGGGTCACCTGTAGGCCAAGCAGCCACGCCGCAGAAGCCCTCCCTGCGGCTCGGGATCCGCTAACGCACCGGACGCCCCCCCTTCCCTCCCTGGGTCCCCCCCCGTCCACCCTGCCCCCGGACCCCCTTTCCTCCCTCCCCCCCGCCCCCCCTCAAAACACCCTGAAACTACCCCCAAACCCCAACCACAACAACCCTCCAACTCCCCTGAATCCCCCTCCCCTCTCCCTCCTCCCCCTGTTCCAATCCCCATCCCTCAATAGTCGAAGTCAAGTTCCCGAGGGAACCAGTCTATGGAGAAGTTCCGAAGTGGACGTCCAGCCACTGTCCCCTCCCCGCGACCACCCCACCCCCCCCAGCCCCCAAACCTGCTTTAGAAGTTTGCTGTGGTGATCTCCCCCCGGAGCTTTCTTACGCCGTCAGCGCAACATCGCTGGAGCCAGTGGTCTCTGCCACCGCCGATACCGCGCCGGCCATACCTGCCCCCCGTGTGGGAGAGTCCGGCCGGGCTCGCCGATCCCGGGATCGCCGCCCGGCCACCCGCTGCCATCTGTCCTCTCCAGAGCGCCCCCGGCGCTGTGAGCCAATGTCATCCTCCCCAGCGGTGAGGCCCAGGACCCCGCACGTTTCCTGAAGGGAGCGTAATTGATGCAGGGTTCCATTCCATCTGAAAAAAAGTCTGAAGGGGTGTCCCCAGGCGTAAGGCGTTCGGTGTTCTCTCAGGAAGTCAGTGGCTATCTTAAATGTCTTCCGTTTCTGGAGCGTGATGGCCGACAGGTCCTGATATAATGCTACCGAGTGTCCCCGGAAAGTCAGGGGCTGCCGCTTCCGAGCCTCCGCCATGATACGCTCCTTGAGCGGGTAGTCCGGAAGGTAAGCCAGGATGTCCGGGGGAGGCATGGATGCTCTCCGCGGTGCCCCTACTCTGTGCGCCCTCTCTATGCGGATGGGAAAGTCCTCCGGTTCCCCCAGAACCTCTCGGAACAGGCCTCTCAAGTAACTTGCCACGTCCGTTCCTTCCTCTGCAGATGGGACTCCGCGAACCCGTACGTTGTTTCGCCGAGACCTATTCTCAAGGTCCTCGGCATGTGCTTGAAGGTCAATCTGCTGATCTCTGAGTCTCAGCACCTCCTGTTGGAGTTGTTCAAACTCCTCGTCCCTCCGTTGGCCTGCCTCTTTCGCCGTGGCCACCCGTTCGCCCAAGCCATCCACCTCTCGGCGGATCTCCCGCACTTCGCCGGCTACTTCTTTCTTTAGAGTTTGAAAATCCTCCCGAAGGGATCCGAAGAGGGACTCCATAAAGGACCTGGTGAGCGGGGGTTCTCCCCCGTTGGGGTCCGGGGCACTACCGGAGGCGTGGGGCGACTGCTGCCCCCTGTCCACTCTCTGCGGGTGGCGGCTCAACAGTTCGGGGAGGGTGCATTCTCCTTTTTTCCCTCCTTTACTACCTGCCATGTCCGCGTCGCAAGGCCTCCGCCAGGGCCCCTGCTCCGGCTCCGCGCGTCTGTGCGCTCTCCACACACCCCGACTCCTCCGTTCTCGTGGCCTCCTCCTCCTCCTAGCGTGAGTGCTGCGCCGCAGGCCCTGTCCCCCGGCCGTTGGAGGTGCTCTATGCTGTGGACCAGCTCCCCCTCGGTGACATCCTCCCGACCCGGCACGTGGGGGAGCCCGGCTGTTGCAGGGTCTAGTCCCTCTACCCCGCCAGTCTTACTTGTGCCACCAGGCCGCCCCGGCTCGTGCTCCACTCGGTGTTCCTCTGCTCCCGCCGCGTCCCAGCCCAGTCCGACTGAGGCCGGGGGGGACGGAAAGGAAAACGGCAGGGACGTCCGGCCGCTACCGCCTCCGGGCGCCACCAGTCCACTCCAGCCAGTCCCCCGCAAGGCACCGTGTCACGGTCCGTCCGCCGCCGCCGCCTGTGTGGAGGAGCACAGTCCCGGCAGCTCTGCTCCGCTGGGCCCGCAGTCCGCTCCGGGGAAGGCCACTGTCCGGGAGTTTACGCGCCTGCTGCCGTCCGGGTGTCTGCCTTTGCTGCGCCGCACCTCACCGGTGCGCCTCACTGCCTCCCGTGCTCCGCTGCGACCTTGGGGCTCTGTGTTCCGGCCGCCGCTCCACGTGCGAACTACCTCGTGGCAGGCTCGGAGCTGGGCGCGTGTCCATCGGGGTCTGCTCGCCTCTCGATATGCCGCTGTTGGTGTGCCCTCTCCGCCCGGCCAATGCTGCCCTCCACCGTCTGGCATCGGCGGGCCTCGTCCCGAAGCTGTAGGCCGCGTCGCTGGGCTCGGAGCTCACGTAGGCTTGCGGCCGAGCACGCTCTCCCGGGGCCCGGCCTGAAGCTCCGCCTCCTTTCGGTGGTGCCCTCCCCGCTGTCCGGAGGGTGCCGCGTACATGCGTCGCGCCCTCCGGTGCATCAAACAGCCTCCCTTCGTGCTCCGACGGCTCCTCTGCTTATTCTCCCAGAGAATTGGGGGGAGAAACTGCGATTTAACTAGGTCCGGAGGCTTAGAGGAGCGGGAGCCGGTCGAGAAGACGTCCGCTCACCCCACCATCTTGGCCACGCCCCTACACCCCTCTTTAAGAGTTGGTGCCTCACCAATTGAAGGAGAAAAAGGAGATGCTGCCCACTGCAGGCAACCATTCTTGGGTATTTATGTAATGATTCAAATAATTTTAAAATGTTCGGTTTGCTATACCTTAAATTCGTATAGACATTTTACACGATTGACATGTTACAACACAGCAAACAGTGAATAAAATGCAATGTTCTAAAAACTTTATGCTGTATTTTAAGGCGAAAGGTATGTTGAAGTTCGTTACTAAAATTAAATAACTTTTTAATAAAGGGCATCTGTTCTAAAGCTTTGGGACAGTGTTGGAAAAATGTGTACTGCTTCGGCCCACGAATCTGGCGACTGAATATAGGCCCCTGAGCGGTGAATAGGGCACAGTTTTGCTTAGTAGATAAGAGGCTTTCACGGTTCAGGCAGGGAGTTTGATTTTCTAGTGCCCTATGTGGAGGCAGTTGAAACTATGGAGGAAGTAGAAGTTGTGATTTTTGTTTAAACGCAATTCGTGGTTCTCAACCCGCATTTGGACCTGTTGGAGGCGATCTAGGTGGGCAACAGTGAGGCAAATTAAAGGGCGCTGTGATACGATGAAGATGGGCATAAAGGGGAAAGTTCAGCTCAGTGTCGTCAAAAATTCACTTTTGTCCCTGCACTGCTCTGAGACGTTCCTCATTTCTGTCAAGGACATCTTCCAGATTACTGTCCGATTTAGAGGGAAAGGGTCGTACAAAAAAGGGAAGATTTTATTCGAGGGAAGCTGATAACATGCCAGTAAGATCTTGTAATATTGTTGCTTCGTAGTAGCTGTTCTTTTCCAGCCAACGTTTATTGCGTGCTGCTGGGAATGAGGAGTGGGAGGTTGGGGGAAGGAGTGGCGGGAACAGGAAGTGTCGAAAGCTTTCTGCCCAAGTATCACTAGCTGGCTGTTTCTGTGCAGTGCTTCCCTGACCTTTTACACAAATAACTCCTGCGTAGGATAGTATTGGCAAGCATGTTGCTTTCACATCTGAGGCAATTTGAGTGCTAGCAGTTTGGAGCTACGGTGGCCCTGAAGTCACAGGCTTCTTATTGACAGATGCCTCTGCGGGATCGGTCTGCGGACATAGCTTTTGTGGTTGTGGGATGCTGACCAGTCTCTGCTGTGGTCTTTAGACCATCCCTCTGTGCAGGTGAAGATGCATAGTGTGCCAGGCACTACACAGGCTCCACCTTTACACGGAATCCTGTGGGGAGAATCGAAGTAGAGTGCATATGTATTTTTACTTCTCACTTCCAAGCTTTCCCAAGCTTGTGACATTTCCTCTCTATGCCTCCAATCCAGCCACCTTCAAGGAAAATGCAGGCTTTGGCATTAGTGGTCTCACTTGCTGTGTTGATAAAGTAGTTTGCTGATGCATATTGAAAAGGCAATCTGGAGTTGGATTTAAAAAGCCCAGTGCTCCTTCCAAGTCCGTTAGGGTTAGGGCACGGCTGATCACGCATCCCTCTTATATCTGAAAGGCAGACTGGGCTGGGAAAGAGCCAGCCACATGTCGGATTTGAATGTTGAAGGATTGCTTGGGCTGATGCAGATTCAGTCACCTATCAAGCAGCCTGAAATTTGACCACATCTGTACTAGCCATAGTGCGCTGCATGCCAAAGAGGTGAACAATGTTTGTACATATAGAAATGCCCATGACTTGATAATCCTTATTATTAGCGTATAATATGTTTACACTTAATAAAGCAAAAAACTATTTTAGTAGCCCTGCAGATGTCCCACAGTTCTCACCCATTGCATACAGCTGTAAGCTGATTCCACCGCTCTTCCATCTAGACCCCCGTACCTGGCCTACTCTGTGCCTTGCCGGGAGCCGCACAAGGTCCGTAGTGGCACAGTGAGATGGAGACTGGAGCTAAACAAAATACCAGGTCAGGCACAAAACACTACATGTCATGCAAACTGGGCAACAGCCTCGCAGCCGCACCACACACAGATTAATGGTAAAGAAGGGAATACAAAATCCATGTAAAAAAATCCAGCTAATAGTAGAAAAGAAGGGTTCTCCAAAGTCGATCCTAGAGGGCCAGATCCATGCTGGATTTTTTTTAAATAACTACATTTATCTAAAAGTGGATATGCAAAAAATATGGCATTAATCCGTCCCTCCAGAACTAACTTTGGAGAAACCTGGTAAAAAGCATAGATAAAGCAAATACTTCAGCCATGTGTTTTCCGTTAGAAGTGACACCTATTGGCTTTTTCCTACTTTGGGCATGCATATGTCCCTTGTATATTGTGTAGATTTGAGTCCATGCTTCGTGCTGGAGGCCAGTCTCAGCATTGTGAATATTGGTTTCATCAGCCGCTTTTGTTGTCTGCGTTTTCCTGTAGCAGCACTGTGGAAGTAAATGTCAGTTCAGAGGTGGGCACGTCCCCAGTTCTGCCAGTGATTCATATCAGCATGTTCCACTGTAACCGCTTCAACCACAGAAAGAAACTCCTTTATGAACCATAACCAGGCCTGTAATGTAAGTTCAATGGTAAAGTGTAAATGTCCATAAAATGCCATAGACTTGAAGTACAGGCCACCCAAGCAATGCTTAGTGTTGAAATAGCAGGAAAGCCAATGGCTGATGGGAAGGGTGGCTGACCCATAACACATTCTCTCTCTCACTACATTTCCTTTAGCATTTGTTTGAAGAACTGATGGCATAAGCATTTTGTAGCCAGACCTAAAAAGGTCATGGTGACTGGCTGAATATCCAAGACGCCCATGATTACTCCTGCCTTTGTAGGCCTCTGTGCCAGACTGCCACATTAAATCTTATTAGGACTGCCACTGTGATTGCCACATGACCAGAAGTTATGTTCTGGTCTCTTATGTGAGGTGGTTGGGCCTCCATAATGCACAGTGCACTTCTACAGGGTTATGTTAATAGCCTAATAGTCCTCAGATCCACATGCGATAGTCACCAGCCAGAAGATCTTTAGGCTATTTAGGCAAACATGCTGCATTTTGATTAATTTGAAATGTTTTAACCCCTATATGTGTATTGTTTCGATGATTCAATTGCTTAATAAAAACAAAAAGCATGGAGAAAAAAAAGAAATCTTTTTATCTGTTTCTATCAACTGAGGGCTAGCATATTGTCCCATGCAGTGTCAACAAGAAGATTGTATGGCTGTGGAGATTGACAAGGATGGGCACAGAGAATCCTTGTGAATCCATCCAGTGCAGTCCTAAGGAGGCTGTGTACTCCAGGGATCTTGGATCCTGCTATCTCTGACTCAGCCATTTCTTTAATCCTCATCCGTGCCAGAAGGGTCCACTGTGCAGGAGGTGGTATGGTGTTTAAGGTGGTAGCAGGGCTGGAGTCCTGTGTTGCACAAGTTTTGCCAACACTGCAGCATGGCTCATTAGGTTGCCGTTGTGACTGTTCTTGCACGTAAGTGACTGGGTTGCTAAATGGCTCTTTTGGATTAGTGGTGCACGTGTTAGGATGCTGTTATGGCCCCCGATGGGAATCCTGAGAGCCTGTTTGACCCCTGCTCAAAATTTGGATGGTTTACTCTGGGCTTTAGTGGACTTTCACGGCACCACTTATTTCAATTAGGTAATTGTACCAGCAACTGTTGCCAGATTTACCTCCGAGGAATCCCACAAGGTCCTTTTTGGTCTGGCCTAGGTGGCTATTCCGGCCGCAGCTGTATGGTTGTAGTCTGGGCTTCCTCAGTGCTGTGGTTGTGGTATTTGTATATATCTGAAGGCTTCGAACGGTGTGAACACAAGTGTAAGATATTCTGGGTGCAGCATATTTGTAGGTTCTCTTCTCGTTAAATGTCGCTCCAGTTTTAAACACATTAATACGATAGCATTCTAATGTTTGTCTTATGAGCTATGGTTTATTCAAAAAGATGTACATTTCTCTGCATTCCAGAATTATTGCTGTCTGTGGTCCACAAGTATTATTAGTAGGCGCTGGCCCCCTACTTGAAGTCATTGTACATTTTATGTACTCTCTACGCATAAGAACGACACTCGGTCCCGACTTCAGACCCAGTCATTGGCAAGGCACAGCTCTTGCTGTATTTTAATAATCAGATTATGAATTGGTGATAGTAATGTTTGTGTCTTCCTTCCTCACATGCAGAATATGCTGTGCATTCGAGCCCCACTGCAAAACGTTGCTTGATTAATGGCGGCAGGCACATGAATAGAAGTGTCCTGTGTGGGCAGTGATCTTGTCAGAAGCTTGATATGATCCTATCTGCTCTTTGTTTATTATATTTTGATTTTAAACAAAGCCAGATGTCCTGATCACAATTTTAAATGCGCTGGTTCACTACAGACTGGGTAATACTATTTATCTGACAGAAAAGACAAAATGAAGGTAGAGGTGCAACATAAACCGATGTCTGTAACTCTTTTCTGTAGCTCGCAAACAGTATAAACATTTGAAACAACTTTTACATGCGAGGTGCACATCTTTCTTCCCCTTTCTTTGAGTTGCCTAGAAAATGCCAGCTTTCCTAGAGGGCTCCTCTTCCTTAAAATAGATAAATGTTTACCTTTCCCCTCGTCAGCTCTTTCTAAATATCAGAGGAGAACTCCTGTGATAAAGTAGCCTTCATCTTTCTGTTGATGTGTAGGACTAAATCGATTTCTTGCTTCTGCTTGTGAATGCAGTTATGGGGAGCACCTCTGTGGAGGATGCGGCGAAATGCTTACTGTGCTTGTGTATCGCTTTATCCACTCAGCAGAGCGTCCTCCCTGTGGACCCAAAGGCACTCCTCTCGTTCTCGGTTTCCAAGAAGGCTTTCAGAGCACACCTCATGACCAAGGAGGACTCCCACAAAGAACCAAGGACACCCCTTGAACTATCGCTACCATTAGGTGACATGTATTGATGGAACCATCCACTGTAGTCATTTTTACACTGGCGTACGTACAGCATTACTTATAACAGTGCTGTGCCCTACAAATAAGTAACTACAATATCAACAGGCATACTGAGTTGCACCTTACATGAAAGTGCTGCACTTTACATTTTTCATTCGAGACAGGTCTATAGGCATTTTTAAGTCTCTGTATTGAATTAATGTTCTTATTTCTAAAGTGCGTTAATACCCATGGGCATCATGATGCTAGATGTCTCGCTCCCCTTAAGTTTTCCTAAAAAATCCTAATACACACACCTACCTACATGAGCTTTCAGTCAAATCAGTTCAGGTATTGCTCTGTTCGTGTGTCAATCACATTTTACTTCCACCCACCCGACTACAACATACGGCAGGCGGCAGTGGGTCAGCCTGCTTCAGCCATTGGCTGTCTGCTAATAGTCCACTTTAGCGTCGGACCTGATGAGTCTACAGCTTTAATTTCTGCTTTGTTCTGTTTTTTATTTATTTTTGTTACTACATTTTTAAAAAAACTTTTTCAAGCATATACATGCCACCTTTTAGATGGCAGTGTTTAATTTTTTTTATCACTTTTATACTTGTAAAGCCTCTTGCACATATTAGCAAAAGAATCACAGACTTGCCAAAATCAGACTGGATAACTATTCTAGTACATGTTCTTAAATGCTTGCAGTAGTTCGCTGTTCAGTGCTGTGTAAATGGACATGGGAGATTATAAAATTCCGAGGGTACATCTGAGCATCATTATGTCACAATGAACTAATTATTGGCCCTGAAGCTTCTCAGGTCCCCATGCATAGTTAGTTGATGTAATCCTTCTCCCGCCCTCTTTCACTTGAAGATGTTGTAGTAAACGCAAGTTTGAACAAAACAGTATTGCTACCCAGAGACCGCTTTTTTTGGTTATTTTAATGGTTATAAAAATAGGTACCTGCATGGTTCATTCATGTTGAGTTTTATTCTTGAAACGCAGAGATGTTACAGTGCAGTGTAGCGGTAATAAAAATGCCCTTACAGGGCACATGAATACTTTGTGCGTAAAAGTGCAGCACTTTTCATGTTGTGTTTTTATTACAGTTTATTGTAAGTGCACTCTGTAAAAGTGCAATAATAATTTTTCTGTAGTAGGGGATCTCTGTGTATAGTCATAATCTAGTGAATAGTCCCGCCCATGTGCGCGGACCCCGGAGCAATAAAAAATAATCTCTAAAAGGTGACAAATCATGCAGACCTGCATACACCTTTAAGAGAGAATTTAATTTAAAGACAGATAATGCAGCCTATACCCACAGGCTACACTGTCCAGTACTTCAACTAGAATTCCACCAAAATCCACAAACAGCACTGCCTGTCCAGTTTTTCTCCCCATAGGAAAAAACCCTGCCTCTACCAGCAAAAGCCACTGGAATGATAGAGAGGAAGGAGTGGACAGACAAGCCCCATAGGCTGCCATTATGTGGCTTGGAACAGGATACTGTGCCTTTAAGAAAACTTTCCAGTTTTCCAGAACTTTCCCCAGTATCCCAGAATGCCCAGCAGGTCCCATTTACTTTCAGTTCTTTTTTCCGGCTCCTGCTAGCAGGACCCTGGAGCATTGAGCTCTACCTTTTTCAAGGTTTTCATTGAGATTTTGGCAATTTTTGTCACTTTTTCTTGTGTTTAATAGCTGGTACTGTCAACATGCCTGGCTTGTTCGACAAGTGCCCGGAATGTGGTCGAAAGAAGGCTAAAACTGACCCACACGAGGTGTGCATAGCTTGCCTTCCCCAGTCCCACGTGCCTGAAAGCTGTACCATCTGCCACTCGTTTTCAGCAAGAACCCTGAGGGACAGGATGAAGAGCAGGCTTCAAGCTCTGGAGGAGCGAAGACTGCAGGCACCAGGTGGGTCTGGAGGGGCTGATTTGGCCCATGCTGAGGCCTCTGGGGGGCTCCCCAGGGGCAGGAAGACCAGTAAACGCTCCCGCTCCCCGTCGACGTCGAGGGCGTCGACGGCGACGTCGAGGAGGATGACCACCGTCTGTTCGCCGTCTCCCCAGGGCTCTGGGGAGAAACGGCGTCGACGATCGGCGTCGAGGGACCTGAATAGGCCGCCGTCTACTACATCGGCGTCGTCGGCGACGACGCCGTCTTCGACTGCGTCCAGCGGTCGACGTCGAGAGAAGACCCGGCGTCGGCGTTCGGCGTCGAGGGATCGCAACTCGCCGTCGATGAAGAGAAGGAGATCGACGTCGAGAAAGCGAAGATCGCCGTCGAGGCGAAGGTCGCCGTCGAGGCGAAGGTCGCCGTCGAGGCGAAGGTCGCCGTCGAGGCGAAGGTCGCCGTCGAGGCGAAGGTCGCCGTCGAGGCGAAGGTCGCCGTCGAGGCGGAGGTCGCCGTCGAGGCGGAGGTCGCCGTCGAGGCGGAGGTCGCCGTCGAGACATAAGTCGACGCCGAGGAGGAGATCGACGCCGAGAAGATCGCCGTCGAGGCGCAGGTCGACGTCGAGGCACACGTCGACGTCGAGGAAGAGAGAGTCGCCGGGATCGGTGTACTCAGTGGTGTATACCCCGCCTCGGAGGTCTCCGTCGCCTCCTCCTCCTCTCCCACCTCTGCCACCGCCTCCTCCACCGCCACCACCACCACCACCGCCACCTCCTCCACTACCGTCTCCACTTCCTCCACCGCCTCCTCCGCGGCCGCGGACTCTGTCTCCGCCACCCCGGCCTCTGTTGCTGCCAAGCACTCCTGCGGTGCCGCCGCCGGTCCCCCCGAGGTCGGTTT
This sequence comes from Triturus cristatus, assembly GCF_964204655.1. Classification (NCBI taxonomy): domain Eukaryota; kingdom Metazoa; phylum Chordata; class Amphibia; order Caudata; family Salamandridae; genus Triturus; species Triturus cristatus. The sequence goes on from NC_140581.1 coordinate 865,696,092, forward strand.
CCCTTCCACGGTACCCGACTCCGCCGCAAGGGACCCCGAAGCCACGACGCCCACGGTCGCCTGGACCAGCGAGACCGGCGGACAGGCCTAAGCCGAAGAGGTCGCGCTCCCGCTCTCACAGGAGGCGACGATCGCGGAGCCGAGGGCGATCCTCGTCAGACTCTAGACGACGCCGCAGAAGGTATAGGTCCAGGTCGCGCTCCTCGGACAGGGACCTTTCCCCGACGCTGTCGGACTCCCCGGGGACTAGGGTGTCGCCGGTGGACGACTTGGTCTCGTTCCAGGAGGTGCTGTTGCGAGGGGCTGCGAAGCTGAATATCACGGTGACGGTTCCAACACCCACGACGTCCGTGATATTTGAGACGCTTCATAAAAGACACTTGTCTCGCCCCCTCCTGCCTCTCGTGCCTGGACTGGTGGAACCAGCTTTGGAACTGTTCCTCACTCCCGCAACAGCGAAGGCCGCTCCGTCCAGGCTCATGAAGAAATATAGGGCCCCGGAGTCGGATCCGTCATTCTTGAGAGGGGACCCGAAACCGGATTCGGTTATCGTGACGGCGGCGAGAAAACAACATGCGACCGCCCCGGCCTCCACGGTGCCACCGGACAAGGAAAGCCGCTGGCTGGACTCTGCGGGCAGGAAGGTGTGTGGTACCGCTGCCACCACGATGAAGGCGGCGAGTGCAGGGGCGTTGTTGGGCCGTTACGACTGGGCCCTGTGGGAATCCCTGCAGCAATATGCGGACCTCCTGCCACGAGACAAGAAGGAGGACTTCTTGGAGACGGTGCGCGAAGGCATGCTGGTTTCTAACCAAACGATCAGCGCAGCAGCGGATATATCGCTATTGGCCGCCCACGCCTACTGTCATGGCGTCCACCAGCGGCGGCATTCCTGGTTGCGCCTGACGTCCCTCAAGCCGGAGGCGCAGCAGAGAGTGGCCAACTTGCCCTTCTCGGGGGAGACCCTGTTCGGGAAGCATGCGGACGATGAAATGGCCCACATGAAGGCTGAAGCGGAAACCCTGACGGCCGTCGGGTTAGAGAAGGCCGAGAAAAAGAAACGACCGTTCCAGAGGAGGTTCGGGTCGTCGGGCCGAGGGCGTGGGCAGGGCTCGGGACAGCAGCAGCCACAACAGCAGCAGTTCCGCAAGCCCTTCCAGAAGCGCCAGAGGGGCAGAGGTGGCCAGCAGGCTACTACCACAAACAAGGGCCCGGCCGGGTCTCGGCCCTGAGCTGTTACTTCCCCCTCAACCGTTACCCACTCCAGTGGGGGGAAGCATTCGATTTTTTCCGGCAGAGTGGAGAAAAATTACTCAGGACAAGTGGGTGCTGAATATTGTTTGCAATGGATACAGTCTTCGGTTCATCAGCCCGCCTCCAGCGATTCCGCCGGTCAGCTCTCGCTTCCAGCTGAGGGAGCTCCAGGCGGAGGCAGACATCTTGTTGAGAAAAAAGGCGGTAGAAGAAGTACCTTTGTCTCAAAGGGGAAGAGGTCTGTACTCTCGGTTCTTCCTCGTTCGCAAGAAGGACAAGAACGAGTTCAGGCCCATTCTGGATTTGCGACAAGCAAACAAGTGGATTCGCAGAGAAAAGTTTCGCATGCTATCATTGCACCAGATTTACCCTCAGCTGCAACGGGGAGACTGGCTCTGTGCCATAGATCTACAGGATGCGTACTTCCATGTGCCCATAGCACAGAAGCACAGGAAGTTCCTGCGATTCCAAGTCGGCGCCAATCACTATCAATACACAGTACTGCCATTCGGGCTAAAGTCTGCTCCCAGGACTTTTTCGAAGTGCATGGCGGTGGTGGCGGCACACCTGCGGAGGAACAAGGTGTTTGTCTACCCGTATCTGGACGATTGGCTGATCAAGGCGTCATCCTTCGAGGAAGCGCAAGAACACTTCCGTTGGACGTGCGAGCTCTTGAACAAGCTGGGGTTACACGTCAACATGTCCAAATCGGTCCCATCTCCGGTACAGTGCATACAGTACCTGGGGGCCTCCATAGATACGCGGTCAGCAAGCGTGTCTCCTTCGGAGGAGAGACGGTTATCACTCCTTCGGAAGGCTCAGGACCTCAGGACTGCTCCATCGACGACTGTGAGGAAGATGTCGTCTCTGCTGGGATCGATGGCCTCCTGTATCTTCCTCACTCCGCACGCACGTCTACAGATGCGACCACTGCAGGAGTGCTTGGAGGATCAGTGGGATCAGAAGACAGGCTCTTGGGACGACAAGATCCGACTGTCTCTACATGCTCGTCAGTCTCTGAAGTGGTGGTGTTCGGCGGAAAACCTCCTCAAGGGGGTTCCCTTCCACAAGGACATTCCCACGACGAATGTGGTGACGGATGCTTCTCTCCAGGGCTGGGGTGCGCATTCCGGGGACCTGCAGATTCAGGGGAAGTGGTCTCCTTTGGAATCGACGTACCACATCAATTTCCTGGAACTCAGAGCTGTCTTCCTGGCACTGAAGGCTTTCCTTCCGTCCTTCCAGACCAACTCGCTGCTGATACAGACGGACAATACAACCACGATGTATTACCTCAACAAGCAGGGGGGGTCGAGATCGCGCACTCTGTCGCAGGAGGCGCAGGCGATCTGGCGCTGGCTGCTGGCCCGAGGATTGACGATCACGGCCACACATCTGCCAGGGGTGCAGAATGCTCAGGCAGACGCCTTGAGCAGGCTGATTCAGGAAAACCACGAATGGGTCATAAACGACGAAGTACTAGGAGAAGTCTTCACAAGGTGGGGGACTCCAGACGTAGATCTGTTCGCCACCGCCGAAAACAGCAAATGCCGAGACTTCGCATCCAGGTACTACCAGCGGGGGACGCTGGGGAATGCGCTATGGATCGATTGGTCGAACAGCTTTCTGTACGCTTTTCCACCCATTCCCCTGATTCCGGCGGTGCTCATCAAGCTGTCCCAGTCCAGGGCGCGGATGATCCTGATCGCCCCGGAGTGGCCCAGGCAGTGGTGGTTCACGGACCTTCTTCACCGGTCTCTCCTTCCTCACATGCGGTTGCCGTGCAGGCCGGACCTTCTCACGAAGTTCGGGGGGCGGATGGTGCACCCCAACCTCTCGTCTTTGAGTTTGGCGGCATGGCTCCTGAAATAGTGCAATACGGTCATCTGAATCTACCAGACGATTGTATGGACATTCTGAAGGAGTCTAAGCGACCTTCCACTAGGACATCCTATGCTTACAAGTGGAAGAGGTTCTGTATCTGGTGTAAGTCCAAGAACTTTGATCCGACAACATGTAAGGAAGATGTCATCCTTCCATACCTTTTGCATCTGGCGCAGTCTGGCCTTAATTTCCATTCCATTAAGGTTCATCTGGCTGCTTTGACTGCTTACAGGAAGTGCCCTTCACAGACGTCCTTCTTTCAGATTCCTGTGGTCAAGGATTTTTTGGAAGGCTTGAAGAAGGTGTTCCCTCCTGTCAGACTTCCCTCGCCTTCTTGGGACTTGAATGTGGTGCTGTCCAGACTGATGAGAGAGCCTTTTGAACCTATTCACAAGGCTTCATTGCAGCACCTATCCTGGAAGGCGGCGTTCCTAGTGGCCATTACATCGGCCCGCAGGGTGAGTGAACTTCAGGCATTATGTTGTCAAGAACCTTATACTGTGTTTCATGCTGCTAAGGTTGTGATGCGTACTCACCCTAAGTTCCTTCCTAAGGTTATCTCTGACTTTCATGTCAATCAGACCATAACTTTACCTACGTTCTTTCAGAATCCCTCTTCACCAGCGGAAAGGGCTCTCCATTCCCTGGATGTCCGTAGGGTGTTGAAATTTTATCTGGATAAGACCAAGGATATTCGTAGGTCTGACCAATTGTTTGTTAATTATGGCTCAGTCAGGACTGGTCTTGCGACCTCGAAGCAGTCCATCTCTCGGTGGATTGTGTCCTGCATACAGTTGTGTTATCAAAAGGCTAATAAGACCTTAGGGGGTAAACCTAAGGCTCATTCCACCAGGGGCAAAGCTGCCACGACGGCTTTGCTGCGTAATGTTCCGATTGCGGAAATCTGTAAGGCGGCCACTTGGAAGTCGGTCCATACCTTTGCTGCGCATTACTGTCTGGACTCGGATGCCAGGGCAGATGCTCAGGTTGGGCAGGCTTCGCTGCGAAATTTGTTCGCACAGTAGTGGTTGTGTCTTATGTGTTCTCCACCGCTTTTGTTGTGTGGGGATGGGCTTGCCATTCTATTCACTAGATTATGACTATACACAGAGATCCCCTACTACAGAAGGAGTAGTTTCTTTTCTGTAACTCCAGTTCTGTAGTAGGGGTATCTCTGTTATAGTCATAAGCGCCCGCCCTCCTCCCCGGTGGAGAGATACTTATTCATATGGAGAATGCTACAGGTCTGGCGTGCTACGCCTTCAAAAAGAACTGAAAGTAAATGGGACCTGCTGGGCATTCTGGGATACTGGGGAAAGTTCTGGAAAACTGGAAAGTTTTCTTAAAGGCACAGTATCCTGTTCCAAGCCACATAATGGCAGCCTATGGGGCTTGTCTGTCCACTCCTTCCTCTCTATCATTCCAGTGGCTTTTGCTGGTAGAGGCAGGGTTTTTTCCTATGGGGAGAAAAACTGGACAGGCAGTGCTGTTTGTGGATTTTGGTGGAATTCTAGTTGAAGTACTGGACAGTGTAGCCTGTGGGTATAGGCTGCATTATCTGTCTTTAAATTAAATTCTCTCTTAAAGGTGTATGCAGGTCTGCATGATTTGTCACCTTTTAGAGATTATTTTTTATTGCTCCGGGGTCCGCGCACATGGGCGGGACTATTCACTAGATTATGACTATAACAGAGATACCCCTACTACAGAACTGGAGTTACAGAAAAGAAACTACTCCATTTCAATGTTTCATGTCCTAGTTTTACCTAAAAAGTGAGGGTGTACAAAGTTGATTTAGCTGCCTCCCGCCGGAAATTGCCTCTGCTTCAATAGAAGTCAATGGAGAAAATACATTCCCCGATTATTCTTCTGCAAAATTTCAAGCGCCAACCTCACCCCTAAAACCACAACAGACTTTCTGCTCCCCAGCGGACAAACAGCACACACAAAGCAGTTTTTTAATTCAATATATCCATTGCCATATATCCATATAACAATCCATATATGAAAAATGTTGGATATATGACCATGAATATAAATAGAATTAGAAATCTGCTTTTTGTGTCGTGTTTGTGGTTTTTCTCTGTTTTGAATATTGGTTTAATGTATCTCTCAGAAAAAGTTAAATTGTTTTCTGTAATAGATCATTTCTGGACCCTTGCTATCAATGTTGAATGGTCAACATTTTTCACAATTCTTGGTTAAGAATTGTGTCACCAGACAGAACTCTTTGTAGTTTATAAACAAAATAATTACGCAGGGGAGCGGAAAGTCTGTTGTGGTTTTAGGTAAGCCTGGGCAAAGCACTACACTACGCTCACGTAGTTTGCGCTACTTCGCGCTACGCGAATTGCACGTAGCACAGTGCAAACACGCGTAGCATTGCGTAGTGCAGCGGTCATTATCTGAAAGAAACACGTTAGTTATATTCCTCACCTTACAATATCCCCAGGCGTCAGACTGGATCCGGAAGATTTTTCGTCAGCAATACCCCTTGCGCGTCGCTAGGCGTCGTCTGCGGCTCCACGTCCGTCGTCGGCGTCGTGCGCCGGAATGACGTCGTCGGAGTACTTAGACGCCGCCCTCGCGCGCTGACGTCAGTTCTTCTTTTTTCCGCGCCAGTAAGCGCAGTTCCGGGAGAGCTACCCCTTTAGTCACTTTTTCGATCCTTTTTGATCTTGTCTCAACTCCGGTGCCGGTAGGATGCCTGGTTTTAAAGCCTGTGCTGACTGTAGCCGCTTGATGTCGGTTACGGACCATCACCGCCGGTGCCTTTACTGCTTGGGCCTCGACCATGACGCGGAGTCGTGTTCGGACTGCAAGGCCCTGACCTCGAAGGCTAGACGGGAGCGGTCCCGTAAGCTTCTCGAGATTCGCCACTCGGCTCCGCGCCCCTCTCGATCCCGGTCCAGGAGGAGGTCCAAGGATCGGTCGCGGAGCCGCAGCCGACGTCGTCATCGGTCGTCGGGATCCAAGTCTTCGGGTAAGTCGAAGAACTCCAAGAAGTCCAAGAGGCGACACCGCTCTTCGGACTCCCCTCGCCGGTCGCGCGACTCGGCCGAGGGTCAGGGTGGTTCCACCCCTGCGGCTCCGGTGGAGCCGCAGGCACCGCGCAAGTCCCCATACCCACCGGTCCCTGGGACTGACGCGACGCCGGCGGAAGTCAGTGCCTTCCTCTCGGCCATGAGGAACCTGGCTCCGCCGTCGACGCCCGCTGGTGCGCCTTCGGGCCCCGCGGACCCGACTGGGCAACCTTGCCTGCCGGCGGCTCCTGCCCCGGCGCCGCAAGCGCCCGAGGGACCCGTTCCCGAGTCCCCGCCGACGCCGGTCGACCTCGTCACGCCTCCTCCGCCGGCGTCGACACCGGTACCACCTCCGACGCCGACTCCGCTCGGCGTCGAGCCCCGGTTCAGCCCCACTCCGGGCCTGGCGCCGATACGGCGTCGATGGACGCCGCGTTCGGCGCCGCTGGAGACACATTTTGTCTATCGCCCGGCTCCGATCCTTCCTCCTGCATACCAGGAATCAGATGATGGGGGTGAATGGGAGGGATCCGAGGATCCTATGGCCGCTCAGGCTCAACTGTCACAGGACTGGGCGGATGAACTGGGGGAGGCCAGTGGTCTGGATACCTCTCCGGACACTGGATTCATCTCTCCTCCGACTGTGGCTTCGGAGGAGGGTGCTGCTTTCTCTGTGGTGCTGCGCAAGGCGGCCGCAGCCCTTGGGCTCGAGCTACCTGCCGTGGCTGTGAGGACTAACGTCCTCACTGAGGTGCTTCAGTCTGCAGCAAGCTCCACTGAGCCTCATTGACGTTCTGCAGGGCACCTGGTCCAAGCCCTCCACAGTTCCTCCTGTGGACAGGAACGTCGCCAGGCGCCACCGCCCTGCTCCGGGCGACCCCAGTTTTCTGTCCCAACACCCTACCCCCGAGAGCCTGGTTATCCAGGCCTCTACCTCCCAATCCTCCTTCCCGACCTCTCCGCCGGACCGGGATTCCAAGAGACTGGAACAGTTTGGCAAAAAGCTGTTCTCCTCCCTTAGTTTGGGCCTGCGGTCTTTAAACACCGCCTGTCTCTTGGACCGTTATTCCCACTCTCTGTGGGATACGGTGGAGGACGTGCTGCCCCTGTGTCCGGAGGAGGTCCAGACACGACTTACCCAGGCTGTGGCGATGGGAGGGATGCAGCGCGACATGCTATCCGATGTGGGCTTGACACTACGGACTCGCTGGGTAGGGCCATTTCTACCACAGTTGCGCTTAGACGTCACGCCTGGCTGCGGTCCACGTCCTTTTCGGGCGATGTCCAGAGCACTCTCATGGACATGCCCTTTGATGGCACTCGCCTTTTTGGCGAGAAAGCGGACAGTGCGCTGAATCGCTTTAAGGACTCCCGGGCTACGGCCAAGTCCTTGGGCCTCTCGGCCCCGCGGTCGCAAACTTCCGCCTTTCGCCCCTTTCGCGGACGTGGTTTCCGCCGAGGCGGTTCTGGAGGACGACGCGGTCAGCCCACATCCACCCCGGCAGCATCCGCCTCAAAGCCTTCCTAGTCCGAGCTTTCAGGCCCATTCCACGCCAGTGGGCGGCAGAGTTCGCCATCACCTGCTCCACTGGCGGTCCATCACATCGGACAGGTGGGTGCTGCAAATCGTCCAAAGGGGCTACTCCCTCCCCTTCGAGACGACCCCTCCAGCCATGCCACCGCAGCACCACCGTATCTCGGGGGATCATTTGAATCTTCTCCACGAGGAAGTTTCGGCCCTCTTGGCCAAGGGGGCCGTCGAGCGCGTTCCGAGCCCAGAAGTAGGTCGTGGTTGTTATTCCCACTACTTTCTGGTTCCCAAGAAGGGCAAAGGGGGCCTACGCCCTATCTTGGACCTCCGGAACGTCAATGCCTTCCTCCGGAAGGAGAGGTTCAAGATGTTAACTTTGGCTCAGGTTCTAGCTGCCCTAGACCCTGGAGACTGGATGGTAGCGTTGGACTTGCAGGACGCATATTTCCACATCCCCGTCCTGCCGGCCCACCGGCGTTACCTGCGGTTCACGGTGGGTCAAGAGCACTTTCAGTTTACCGTGCTCCCCTTCGGCCTCACCAGTGCCCCTCGGGTGTTCACGAAAGTGATGGCGGTGGTCGCAGATTATCTGCGCAGATCAGGGGTTCCAGTCTTCCCCTATCTCGACGACTGGTTGTTGAAGGCGGCCTCGCCCCAGGCAGTCGTCTCCCACCTCCAGACTACGGCGGATCTCCTGCATTTGCTGGGGTTTTCCATCAATGTGCCGAAGTCACACCTGAGTCCCTCTCAGAAGCTCCTCTTCATCGGAGCGGTTCTCGATTCGGCGCAGTTCCGGGTCTATCCACCGGAACAGCGGGTCCGGGATATTCAGGCCCTGATTCCCATCTTTCGGCCTCTATCCTGGGTTTCGGTCAGGCTAGTGTTGCGGCTTCTGGGGCTGATGGCCTCCTGCATCCTACTAGTGCATCACGCCAGGCGGCGCATGCGGGCTCTGCAGTGGGACCTGAAGTTTCAGTGGGCCCAGCATCACGGCAACCTGTCCGACCATGTCTTGATCTCGGAGGGCACTGCACAGCAGTTGCAGTGGTGGCTCACGGACCGCGATTGGGTCGAGGGCAAGAGCCTCTCCCTTCCCCAACCGGAGCATGTCGTAGTGACTGATGCGTCCCTCCTGGGATGGGGTGGCCATATGGGAGAGGCGGAGATCAGAGGCCTCTGGTCTCCGGCGGAGTCTCGTCTCCACATCAACCTGTTGGAGTTGAGAGCGATCCGGCTTGCACTGAAAGCCTTCCTTCCCTCTGTCAGGGGAAGTGTCGTGCAGGTGTTCACGGACAACACCACCGCCATGTGGTATTGCAACAAACAGGGCGGGGTGGGGTCGTGGACCCTTTGTCAGGAATGGCTGGAACACCAGGGCGTCACCCTGGTGGTTCAACATCTGGCTGGCTCTCTGAATGCCAGAGCAGACGAACTCAGCCGCCGGTGCATGATGGATCACGAATGGCGTCTGAACTCCGAAGTGGCGCAAGGTCTCTTTCAGCAGTGGGGAGAGCCTTGGTTAGATCTATTCGCCACCGAAGAGAACGCGCAATGTCAGCAGTTCTGCGCGTTGGAATTTCCAAGGCGGCACTCGCTCGGCGACACTTTTCGTCACGAGTGGAGTTGCGGTCTGTTGTACGCCTTTCCGCCTATACCACTTCTGCCCAGAGTGCTGAAGAAGATCAGGCACGACCGGGCCCAAGTCCTCTTGGTGGCTCCGGATTGGACACGAAGGTACTGGTATCCCGAGCTACTCAGTATGTTGACCGATCCTCCGATACGTCGGGAGGATCTTCTGTCGCAGCAGCAGGGGACGGTCCTCCACCCGAACCTGTCCAGCCTCCACCTCCATGCGTGGAGATTGAGCGGCGGCAGTTGATGCCATTTGACTTGCCTCCTGAAGTCTGTGATATCATTCTGGCAGCCAGGCGTCCCTCCACAAAGACGGTATACGACTGCCGGTGGAACAAATTTGTGGCATGGTGCACAGCAAAGGCTGTGGATCCCCTTTCCGCCCCTCTTTCTGAGGTTCTACTGTTTCTTCTTTGGCCCGGCAGGGCTCTGCCCTGGGCACCCTGAAAGGTTATCTTGCTGCCATCTCTGCCTACTTGCGGCTTCCTGATCAGCCTTCTCTTTTCAAGTCCCCTGTAGTTACACGCTTTCTAAAAGGCATTACTCACACGTTCCCTCCTGTCCCTTTTGTAATGCCTCAGTGGGACTTGAATCTTGTTCTCACATTTCTAATGTGCGCTCCCTTTGAGCCTCTTCATAATTGTCCTCTTCGTCTGCTGACGCTTAAGACTGCTTTTCTGGTAGCCATCACCTCGGCTAGACGGGTGAGTGAGCTCCAGGCTTTATCTTCAAAGCCTCCTTTTCTCTCTGTTCATCCGGACAAGGTTGTCCTTCAGCCTCGTCCCTCCTTTCTTCCGAAAGTGGTGACTCCATTTCATCTTGGGCAGTCTGTCACCTTGCCCACCTTCTTTCCGCCTCCGCATCCTTCCAAAGACGAAGAGAGGCTCCACCGTCTGGACCCAAAACGTGCGCTCTCCTTTTATCTGGACCGCACAAAGCAGTTCCGGGTGGACGACCAACTTTTCGTTGGATACGTGGGTGCTAAGAAGGGGAAAGCTGTGCACAAACGGACCATCTCTAGGTGGGTCGTTTTGTGCATCAAAATTTGTTACTCCTTGGCAAAAAAGGACCCTCCTGTTGGGCTGCGCGCCCATTCTACTCGGGCCACGGCGGCTACCACTGCTTTGGGACGGGGTGTCCCTTTGTAGGCCATCTGTCAGGCGGCAACGTGGGCTTCGCTACACACGTTTGCCAGGCATTACTGCCTTGACAGCCAAGTCCGGAGGGATGGCTTCTTTGGCCGTTCTGTCCTCCAGGACTTTCTGGTGTGATCTTGGTTCGCAGACCCACCACCGGGGATGGTATTGCTTGGGTATCTATTCTAAGGTGAGGAATCTAACTAACGTGTTTCTTTCAGATGAACAAGTTACTTACCTTCGATAACGATGTATCTGTAAGAAACATTAGTTAGTTAGACTCCTCACCGACCCACCCATCCTCCCCATTCTGCGACCTGACATCTAGGGTTAAGGTTATCCTTTTCAGGCCCCTAGATTTTATTTTTGGCACCAGTGTCGGTCTTTGCATGGCTCTGCGTTCCTGGCGCGGAAAGCTATGTACAAGAACTGACGTCCGCGCGCGAGGGCGGCGTCTAAGTACTCCGACGCCATTCCGGCGCACGACACCGACGACGGACGCGGAGCCGCAGACGACACCTAGCGACGGGCAAGGGGTATTGCTGACGAAAAATCTTCCGGATCCAGTCTGACGCCTGGGGATATTCTAAGGTGAGGAATCTAACTAACTAATGTTTCTTACAGATACATCGTTACCGAAGGTAAGTAACTTGTTCTTTTGCTTGCTCGTGGTCCTGAACGTCAAGTTGGCGACCGCGAGCAAGCAAAATGACATCCCGGCGAGACTTTTTCCTCGTTCGCGATCAGCAACATCAAGTTGGCGATCGCGAGCGTGGAAAATAAACCTCCCGGCGAGATTCTCAACGCGGGGAGGTCAGGTTTCTCATTGCGAGTGGTCGCATATGCTTGCGACCGCTCGCGATGAGAAACTACCAGTCCGCGTTGAGAAAGCTGCCGCTCGAGTACAAATCTACTCGAGCGGCAGAAAACTACAGCTCGCACTGTGCAAGATGCCGTTTTCAATGATTGCACAGTGTGGACAAGCATCCGGCACTGTGCAATCATTGAAAACGGCATCTTGCACAGTGCGAACAGGGTACTGCGCAGTTCGCGAAGTGCTACGCGTAGCTCGCGTAGTGTGAAGTGCACTTTGCGTAGCGCTACTTCGCGAACTACGCCCAGGGTTAGTTTTAGGGGTAAGGGTGGCGCCTACTGTTAGGAAGGGCAAGATCCAGCCAATTTTTTATTAAAAAATATATATTCCTGTTATACAGTTGGCTTTCTGCCTCCCAAAGGGAAATTGAGGGCACAACTCGTGTCTGCCATTGTGAGGGGAATAAAGGACTAGTATGTCCCTTTTGGGATGGTGTGGGCAATGCGAGAGTGGAACACCCGCATCATTTTCTTTTGCCCCAAAGGCAAAATCCCTGGTGTCAGGTGGACTTTTATCCCTTGGGGGACAAGTTTAGGACAACCTCCACACTTGGTACAAGCCTCCTATCCGCCCCCAGGGGGGCAGAAGGACAATATTGACCCCACTGGGGCAGGGGTATTGCTCGATACCAGGTTAAGTCGTCCCAAACTTTGGTTTATTTTTGGTGCCATTTTGAAATCCCTGCTGCCCCGGGTTGAAGGTGGGGTGACAACACCCCCCCCCCCCGCAACAAATGTATGAATTCAGTCCCTAGTGGCCTTACTCCACCCTCACCAGAAAGACTGTTGCACCATTTAGTTGGGGTGGGGAAATAAGCCATGCCCATGGTGTATAGCCCCCAAACACACTATATATATATATATATATATATATATATATATATATATATATATATATATATATATATATATATATATATATATATATATATATATATATTCTACTGGCAGTCGCCAGTAGGTAGTTATAGTTAGGACCTATTTTCCATAAGACATCCGCAACATTCTATTTGGAATAACGTTGGCGTCGATTGATGAATCTTCGCTAAATTTTCCAAACTTTTGGCCAGCTCCGGTCCGCTCCTATCCTGAAAATTTCACAGTGATTCGTCAAGCGGGGGTCGAGAAAAAAGGGGGGTCCCAAAACGCGTTTTCCCCATGCATTTTCCCATAAGACCTGTTGACGCAGCTACAGCCCGAAGTGCTGAACGGAATTACACCAAATTTGGCAAAGAGGTAGTCCTCAGTTCAGACTCGTGCCTTTTGCTTAAATGGTGTAAATCCGTTCAGTAGTTCCTGAGAAAATCAAAAGTAAAATCACATATATATCTGGGCGGAGCCTAACCACACATCTCATCGTGAGATCTGATTGGCTGTCAGCACTTAATCCAAGAATTGTTGGCAGCCATCTTGGGACCAATATACATGCTAGCACCTCATTAAAAAGCATTGCAGTTAATAGAAGGTTTTAAGACTTTAGTTACATTATAAATCATTTGTTGATGGTACAATACTCATTTTAGGAATTGTGGTGTGTTCTAAAGTGATTTTACCATGTGAAAAAGCCTTCTGCTGTGATATCATGAATCATGTTTGAGAGAGAACTATTTTCTCATGCTTTTCCCACAGAGGTTTGGAAGGTGATCTATAAGCTAAACTGAGAGCATATTTTCTGTAAATTCACATTATCTTTCTCAGTCATGTGAGAATGAAGTCTGACATTCTCAGTAAAACATGTACATCCAACAAGGGCAGAGACTGTCAGTTGATTCCTTTGTGTTCTACTGCAGCTTCCCAGAGTTTTCTAAAGAACAACTAGAGCGCTAACAGTCCTACTTATGACAAACGTATGGCACACCTGAAGCCATCTTGGTTGGAATAAAGTGGTAACTCTTAAAACATTTAATTTAAAAAGGAACAAAATGAAAGAAAAATTGGGGCACATTTTGAGTGACTTCTCAAATCCTCTTCTATTTCATTAAAACATTCTGACATGCAGACTGAAACATACACTTTCAATACCAGCAGCAGACTTCCCTGATGAGCAGTAGCTTTACTACAGTGATCTAATGAGCAAAAAGAGTGCTAACATTCTGAATTTATGGCAAATGTGTGACACATCTGAATGCCTTCTTGATGGTACCAAAGTAAAAAAAATGAAAGTATTTCCTACTAAGGAGACTGCAGGAAATTAGGAAACTTCATAACAAATAAATCTCCCAAGATGGCCACCAGAGACAAAAGAGCCCAAATGTAGCCCAAATATCACCCAGATGTAGCCCAAGTATAGCCCAATGACAGAATGTCCCAGAGTGTTCTAACAAACAACACCTGAAGCCATCTTGATTGGAATAAACTGGTAACACTTAAAACATTTAATTTATTTGTGAACTGTGAGATTGTTTTCCTGTGTTTTCCGAATCATTATTCAGTTTTTGAAACAGTTGAGTGGTACTTTGATTTTACAAAAATCGTAAGAATGTATGATACACTTTTAGTTAGTGTTATCATTCAGCAAGGTTACCACTGTTACGTCCATTGTCTTCTCTTTTGTTTCCTGTATTTTGGAATGTTTACGTATTTATCAGTTTTCTTGGTAGTGTGTACAAGATCCAGCAGGTGGCAGATCACTTTACTTAGAGGACTTATCATGTAGACATTAGAAAATTAATATGAAATAAAACATATTCATGTGTCAATGCAAGCCATTGGGTAATCTAGAAACCGTGAAAAGGGATGGGTGATAAGTAGGGTGGTAGTACTTCAGAAGCATTGCATGTTGAGTGCCCATTTCCAAAAACTGCAACTAAGAGGGATACATATTTGGAAATCAGGTTGGAATACCAGGCTTGTCATCTTTGCCTTTTAATCTTTGCCTTTTAAAGTTTCATACTTCCATGATGCAATTGCTCCTCTAGAGAGTATGAACTTTTGTTATGTTGGAGCTGAGGCAAATTAAGTGGATTTTCAGCGCCTTTTATATCTTGATATCATCTGCGAATAGGTCTTTTGAAATATTCCATATGCATTTTGACTAGAGTGTGTCATGGAATTAATGAGGGCTGAAAATATGTAGTTTACAGTTTGATGAAGTCTGATGTCTCCCAACGCACCTTCTCTGTCGCCCAATCATTGTTTTGTACTGGTAATGCTGAGTTCCTCGTGTGTGTGTGTGTGTGTGTGTTTGTGTGTGTGTGTACGTTTGTGTGTGTGTGTGTGTACGTGTGTGTGTGTACGTACACGAACATCTGTAGGCGCATCAAAATAGTGGACCCCACCAGGTGGTACTCACCACCCAGACTTTAAAACATAACTCTCTTTATGCTGGAAAGAAAGGTTATCCAGTTGCCTGACATGTAGGTCCTATATATCCCGTTAGTTTGGAGGGATGGGGAACATACTTTGGGACATCCCTTGAGTCTGGGTGGCTTGGGAATAAACCTTAGGCTACCTATTCAAGAGTCACTGTGGTATGTTGTGCTGCATTTATTTTCCACGTTCCCTTCATTGGGGTTGTATAAAGGCAATACAGTCTTGTATGCCATGTGTATCTTCTCACAGATTCATTTGAGTATTCTTTTTCTGGTTTTAATCAGTATTCCTTTTTTAACGTACCACTCAATCGTAGGAAACTATTATAGTCACTATAGTCCAACACTAATTGGTAAACGAAAATACTACTATGCAATTGTGAAAGATACCTCCGCTTATTCCCTGTTTAGTTCGAATTGCCTTCCTTCAGTAATCTCTGACAATGTCTTTCATTTTTTTCATTCCACGTCGAAGGTTAGACTGTACAAATCTGCTATTAGAAAGGGTTTTTCAAAACCTCTTGTGTGAGATGCTTTGAGAAGCCTCTCGCCCATTCCCACAAGTAAGTCTTCCCGGGATCACCAAGTTTCCTAACCGTGAAGCATAGTTATCTGGGTGACAAAAAACCTTTAGTGCTTAATTTTATTTAAGTTTTGGTGACTGTGCATGTTGCCCAAAATACTGTATTGCACAGTTAATGCTTTTATTGTACCACGTTTAATTATTATTATTTTTTTGTACCAGTGTGCCTACAGTTTGCCACAGTCTATAAATACTCTAATATGCTTACTGAAGGAGACTGGATTATTAATTTGGGTGGGGGACTACCGACCTTCAGAAATAATCACAACCCTTGCCAGGGTATACCCTCAAAATGCCACTAAATTAACCTGAGCTCATCACCCACCTATGGCACAGTACAGACCGGCTTAACTTAGTGCAATGTGTTAAGTATTTATGTAGTACCAAAATACTAATAGCCGAAGAGCAACACAATAACCCCAGACCAAATAGGAAAATGTGATAAACAAAATGACAAAAATCCAATATGGGGGACCAGAGATAGGATTTTTAGAATTTTAAGTAGGAAAAACACCAAGGAGTGTAGAGGGTTTATGATAGTTAATGCCCGTATTGGACCAGGACCTAGGTACGATTTGACACTGACCGTGAAGGAGCTTGGCCAGATACAACAACCAGGTTTGTCCTGGTCAAAGATTTTGCCTTTTGACTTGGGTCCTTTGAGGTCCAATCCACCACAGAGTACCCTTCTAAAGCCCCCAGGCCCTCAGGGGAGGCACTTAAAGACTCTGAGGGTTGTCAGGTGGAGGCCAAACAACAGGATCTAGGCCAGGTCCAGTGCCAATGATTAGCTGGGCAGTTGCAGGAAAGACCTCTTGTAAGTTATTGCATCATTGTAGCTGGAACAGGAGGTCAAACGTATGACCCCTGGAGTCCACTTCTTTGAACTGGATACAAGAGAGAGCAGGTCCAGTTCTTTAGGTCCCTTCTAGGGTTGCTGACAGCAGGTTCATTTCTTCTCTGGTCTTTCTGCGTGCTCTGAATTTGGTCCCTGAAAGTTCCACACATTTGGCTGGCATGAGCTAGTGGGCGAGAATGACTCCTGGGCACACCTTAACCAATGGGATAAAAGTGCCCAGGGCCAACCCTGCCCCTTTTGGGAAAGATCTAGATAACAAAATCCTTCGCCCACACTCAGCTTGGGCTCTGAGAACTGGGTAGGGGATTGTTTGGGGAATGTACTATGGTAATCCTGGTGTCCTTCCACAGCTAACCCTAAAATCCAGTTTTGGACAGTCGCTGTACCCCAAATAAACCCAGAGACCGAAGTCTGGTAGAACAAAGCAGGGTTTCAGGGCAACCAGAAAATGAATACACAACAATTGTTTTGGGTAATATTTCCCTTCCTTTCAGGTGTATATGTAAACCCATCAAACATGTCAAGGAGGACTTGACATTCAAGCAGGGTTTGACACTATAAAGACATAAAAAGATCTTCACAGCCCTACCATGCATACTGCTTCAGGTTCAGAGGGGCCATCTCTGCCCATTCAGGTCAGTCTATTGTTTGCTCCTCGGAGGCATTTTATGCCTATTCAAATGCCAGTTACTAACTGGCAGAAGCAGGTGAGCAAATGCAAATGGGCTTCAAGATGCTTTAGGTAGGGTAAAGGTAACTTTCTAGATGTAGATTTTCTTCAATATTTCTCAAAAATCCAACTTCACCATTGAATTGGATTTTTGATAGCTATTAAAAATAGTTGTTTAATTATTTTTCTAGCTGACCCCTAACCAAAATTATAATTATTAAAAGTAGTTGGATCACAACGCAAAAATGCTAGTAGATATTTACAAAGGCCCGCAAGGCCGATTTGCCCCACCTTGTGTGGTTTTGGAAAGAAATGCTACGCAAGGTAGTGGCTTACGCTACCTTGCATTACATTTAGTTCTCCTCGTTATTCCCTCTTTCTATGTGTGCTGCATTTTACATTGAAAGAGGAAAATCCCTTGAGGGATTGTTTTTGTGCAGGAAAGTATCCCTTCCTGCGCAAACACAATTCTCCTTGTAAAGCAGGCACCTTTGCACCATGATGCATTGGTGCTTGTGTTGGCGCAAGGCTGCTTAAAGTGCGCCAGCGATGGGAGAGGGCAGACGTGCGCAATATCACAGTAGATATGGAGCATTTCTGCTCTCTCCCTTTCATACAATGTGGCGCAGTAAGTTGCCTTGCTGCACTGCGTTACATAAAAGATAAGTAAATCTAGACCCTTGTGTTATTTCACAGAACAGCCAACCTTGCTACAATGATTATAGCTTTTTGGGCGTTTTCATTGTAAAGGCATGTTTAACATAAAATTACTACATGTCTTACTTTTAAATGCCATGCACATTGCCTTATGGGCAATAAAGCCTACATAAGGGTGACTAAGAAAATATTTTAAAGGAATGTTTTGACCTGTTAATAAATGTTATTTTGACAAGTCAAATTGCAGATTGTAAACTGTCCCTGTTAAGCTACAGTGGTAGGCCGGAAGCCATGTTTTACCTGTAGTGGGTGGCCCAATTGGTGTCGCAGCTCACTAATGACTTTAGCTACAGACCCTGGGTACACTTTGCACCATATACTAGAGACTTATACATAAGTTAATATGGCAGTCAGTTGTATACCAATTTCATCATAATAAAAGGAGGAGCACAGGCACTTTACCACGGGTTAGGGGGGAATTCACAGGGTTCTATAGCCAGAAAAATAGGGTTCAGGAAAGAAATTCAGGGAGACCTTGCAGAAAGGGCAGCTTTCCTACACTTAACATCTACTTCATACAATTTTTTTGTTGATAACATTTTGCTTTTGGTTTGATTCATATTTCAAATCTGGCCTTCAAACCATCAATCCGGTCAGATCTTAGAGTTGGGCTACAGATGTCAAATTTGGCAGCCTCCCTAGTCCATGTGTCTTACTTATTTATAATTGGGTCACCTGCTACTAAAAGGCAGTGACTTTTTTTTTTCTTTTTTTTTACATTTGTTGTTGTGGTGGTAGTTGTTAGTTAATGGGTATGGTACTCAAATGTTCCAGTTTTGGACATGTTTTCAGCAATTTAGTACATTCTGGAAGTTGTAGCCGTAGTTCATCTCAGATTAACAAATCTGACAAGTGTTAATTACATTGGTTTGTAGGAATTAAAACTGGTCTAGATTGTGATGTCCATAGTGATTTGTGGATTTGGAGCCATAAGCCCAAAGATTAGCAGAGAGGAGCAGTAAAACAGACGCCCGGAGTTTATGTAGTTACAACTTGATCATGGATATTGCGAAGAAGGTGATGTTTGTGCTTAGATGGGTTTATATACAGTTTCAAAAATAGAAAGATCTGAAAAAAAGATAAATAAAAATCTCTTGTGAGGTGTGTTGTGAAGACGTTCTGCATCCAGTTTAACTAATTCTCTTTTGTATACCCTGGGTGCACTGTACCCATCACCCCATTGTTTTTGGTAATCCGAATGGCCAGTAACATCTCATCTTTGTATTAAATAGTGCCATGCCTGAATGCATATGTCATGCTTCCTCCTTTTGAAAAAATGAATCAAAACAGTTTAAAAACAAAACGAATTCTCTTTTAGTGTGAACTGATGTCAGTAATAACCAAAGTGATATCATTCACAAGGAAAGGGAGAACAGCCTTTGATTGCGTGATTATAGAATGCCATTAGGGCATCCTTGCAAGGTACGTTTTTCTGAGCCAGGGAGGCCGCTGGGCGTGGAGTGCACAGCTCTTATCAAATATTTTCTGTAACTGCTAACGCGTAGACTTGGGTTGGAGCTCTGTAGATTCACTGGTTGGGATATTGCACTCTCAATTCTGACTAAATTAAGCTTGCAACACTGACATATTCTCTTTTCCCAAACTGAAATGGTCACGCAGCAGCGACACCGCATGGCTAGACAGGATACAGGCAATCCTTGTGCACTTTTGTAAAGCCACATGGGTCCCTGCAATAACTGACTGGCCCTTTTGGGTGAATAATGGGGAGCCCAGCTTCTTGTCTGTTGTGAGCCGTTTTCATTTGAGATTTAAAAAAAAACATATATACTATGTAAAAGTGTCTAACGGTTAACGGCAGGTTTATACTGTATATTTTGCAGATGTTAATAGATGAAAAACTATAAATTGTTATTTTAAGTGATTGTTTCGTTTGCTGCGTTTGTGCTACTCCGTTTTTTCACACATTGTCTTTTGTTTAGAGATTGGTCCAAGAGCTATGAGGCTTGACTACTGAGCTCTTCGTGTATTGGTGCTCCGGGTCGTGCCACAGGACAGCGCGAGCCGCCGCGTGTATGTAGGACAGTATTGTATTAGTATTACGTAACGGCGCTCGGATAAGTGGACAGCGATGCGGGGGGCCGCCAGACGGATTATGCCGTGCCGCTATGAAGCCCGTGCAGGCTCTGCACAGATTGTGGGCACGTGCAGCGAAAACAATCGGGATTTTTTCAAGACACCGCGTGAGTTGCCTGTTAGTGTTTTATAGGAATGTTCTCCTTTTTTAAAACCTTGACCCGACCTTCCCTGCTGTCGCCACAACCCTGTACGTGGTCCGACACCCACACACCTCGCAAAAAGCAGTGACCCACTCGCTATGAGCAGATCACTTCGGTGCAAGTATAACCTGCGAGCAGTGTGCTGTGCTGCACGCACCCTGCTGCCAGACGACCTTTACAGATGACTAGCGTTCTGAATTACTTTCACTGTTGGCCTCGCCAAGTGGTTGTTTTTTTCTTGTTTCTGTTGCAGCATTCTAGTAGGAAGGCCTTCCCATCCGATATAGTTTGTTGAACAAAGTAAATACTTGGAAAAACCGTGGCTTGTGGCAGTCTCAACACTTTACAAATGTTGGGAATTAAACAGATACATCTTTGCGAAGTGATAGAACTGTAAATCGTAAGCGTTATGCTTTAGTGTTTGAGACGTTAGTGGGGAAATTAGACGGAGAACTGGAGATCCCGCTCACTAGTCTCACGGAGGGTTTGTGGCCCAGTATATGAAATACAACCTGATCTGGGTAGGAAGGAGTAGTGGGGACTGTTCCGAGGCACTGCCTTACTCACTAGCTTATCAGAATCTAACATGCCTGTCATTGAAATGGTTCTAAGACTCTTCACAGACAATAAGAGACGCATCGCACCTGTTGTATGCACTGTAAGAGAAAACGGACATTTGTGGTAGCACACAGAAGTCTTGTATATAGTTATGCTGTATATTTTGCAGATGTTAATAGATGAAAAACTATAAATTGTTAAATAGCCACCAAGCATAAAAAATAATCAAAAGCTAAAACACTTCGCCCCATGGTCAGTTGTAAGTTGTAGCACTTCATGCTAAAATCCATACATGTCTAGGCTAAGTTTATACACTTTTTAGTTCTTGCCCATTTACTGTCTTGTGCAAGGCATTGATATCTACCAGGGGGCTTAGAGGCAGCTTACTGCTTACCATTAATTGTTTTTTATTGTCAGTCCTATTTTCATGCTTCCTGAGACTCGCCTAAAAGCGATTTGATGCCAAGTCGGGGGTAGTAAGCGCTATATAAGTACAAGGCATAGTCAGCTGCCATTGGCTTCTTTCCTGTTCGGTTGTTTTTCTTTCCCCAGGAGCATGGAGGCATTACTTGTCCTTCCACTGCTCATTTTGTTAGGCACTGCTTTTTCCTATGTTTTTAAGCACTGTAGCAGAGTGCACCGTTTTTTAGCAGTTTCCCTTATGTACATTTCCCCCTTCTGTGTTCTTCCTGCCCAGCAACACTCCTCTGTCTGTGTTGCCCCTCCCACCCACCCACCGTTGCCTGTTTCTCCTACCGCCAGCTCTCCCTCTGTCCGTGTTGCCCCTGCCACTCCCTCCGTTGTCCGTGTTGCCCCTGCCACCCTCACTCCCTCAATTGTCCATGTTGCCCCTGCCACCCTCACTCCCTCCATTGTCCGTGTTGCCCCTGCCAACCTCACTCCCTCCGTTGTCTGTTTTGCCCCTGCCACCCATCCCTCCCACTGTTGTCCTTGTTGCCCCTCCCTGCCACTCACCCTTCTCCGTTGCCCCAACCATTCCGGTGACTGCATCATAGCACTTTAAAAAACAAAAATGTCCACTTGTCAGCCAGGCTGCTTTACAACTTGGCTAAAATATTGACTAAGCCAATACCTCACTTATGCAAGACCTATTGGTTTTGCAATGCTTGTTCTCCATGCAGGCGAAAGGAACACTTGATAAACAGAACCTACAGAAAGGCCCTAACGAGTACGTGCCAGTAGATGCTAGGCTGTTCTCATGGGAAGAATTACAGACAACGTTACAATATTCTGGAGTAAAATGGCTGACTTCACTATTTGCAGTAGTTCTCTCTTAGGACAGTTGAGCTAAGTGTACAGCAAGGGATAGCACAATAGTGCATTAAACCTTTGTGTGAATGCTAAGTCTTCAGTTCGCTATAAGTAAGAGTAAAAAACAAAATCAAAACTGTTAATGCATAGACAGTGAAATGAGTGTTTTTATGTTCTCAGTTCCCTAACAGGCTTCCATTAGAGAAGCGATGCATGTTCAAGACTGGTTGCTGTACATGTAATACAGTACACCATCTTACCTAGCATAGAAACCAAACATCCTGGAGATAAACGGAAATTCCAGAAGCAAAGAAATATCAGTACTTGAAATCTCTAAATACAACAAGCAGAAACCCCTATTCCAAGCTTTCTCTGGGGCAGCGCTGAGAATCTGGAATAACTTTCTGGAGGAGCTAAGTATGTCCCCCCTTTTAGTTAGACGGAGTTATCAACGAATTTCTATCTCTTGAATAAGGACTATTAATTAACTTAGCAACTCATTCTGTACCTGTCTAACTAAGGAAAGCAAATGCGCATTTCTGTGGACTACTGCTGATGATCCTAGGATGATGTCATTTGTCATCCTATATATATTCTTACGCCATGTACAATGTGTTCATGATTCTATCTATTGTAAAGCACATGTTGGCGGTATATAAATCCCCCAATAAATAACCTCAAGGGGAGATTTGTACAGGGTATCCCAATCTTGTGATTGTGTGTGGCATGAATGTACCTCATAGTGGCTATCAGAACCTCCCCGGGCAAGAAGATGGGCATCAGACCAGGATAGGTCGCCTGAAATGGATGGAACGAAGCAATGATATTTGATTTGTCACATAGCAGTTCATAACACAATTCTGCCTATTCTTAGGGCTGTGCTATATTACCCAATGCAGTGGTGCTTTATCTACCAATCTCGTAAGCCCCTATGGCTGAGTCAGCCTTGCCCGGATTTGAACCTGTGACCTGCAGATCAGCCTTGGCCGAACCCTTCTAATGCCTAGTGCCATTCTGCTGGCTGCTACTCAGGTACCAAATAATAACAATGAAAAGGCAATACGCATAAGAGATCATTTTGTAAACCGTCTTGTACCACATTACTTTAGAAATCACTGAATATTTGCAAATTCTTAGTTCTTGACTGACCTCAGAATGAAAACAATGGCTAATGCTATTGAAAGGACGCAAATTGTTAAAGTTTATTTTACTTTGTTTTTTATGGCCCTAATAGTGAAATGTCACACATGCAACAGCACGCCATGCTCTGTGATTACAACTCAATTCATTCATATATATTTTTAACAAGGAATGACACACAAGCATTTTCAGTGCAATAGGTCTCACATTTTTAAAGTTTGAGCTGTTGGCATTGCTAATAATAATGCAACACCAAATGCAGCTCAAAGATTCAGTAATGTGAGACCTATTGCATTGCAATTGTTTTTGTGTGTGTATTTTTATATAGCACGAACTTGAGTGAAAGGTGTGTATTTATGTTGCATTGAGTACTGTTGGACAGGCCACACGAAGGGCTTGCTCCCTCCCCGCACGACAGGGCCCCAGCTCCGGCCCGCCAGGCGTAACCCACGAAAGGCACCTGCACCCCGTCTCCCGACGGATCTTCTACCCTCGGACCTCCACACATCACGGGCCCCAGCCCCCTCGGCTTCCCCGGCCGGGTCAAGCCGCCATCTTGGGCCCTGCACCACGAGGCCGCGTGGCCTCGCCCCGACCCTAACCCCGGGCCTGGCCGGCCCCGACATCCCGGCACCACCATCCACCCAGGAGGTAAGCGGACCACTTGGCAGGTCAATGGGAGAACGAAGCGTCAAGAGCTCTTCCCCCGCCAGGTGCCGATCGCCTCCAGCTCCCCCAGGCGCTGGCTCC
Source organism: Triturus cristatus (assembly GCF_964204655.1). Classification (NCBI taxonomy): domain Eukaryota; kingdom Metazoa; phylum Chordata; class Amphibia; order Caudata; family Salamandridae; genus Triturus; species Triturus cristatus. The sequence continues at coordinate 865,719,522 of NC_140581.1, forward strand.
ACCCTCTGCTGGGTGTCTGGACACCTTCATCCCGGGCCCTCCGACCTCCAAGTGCGAGGGCCCGGACATCAAAGGGGCGCCTGCCCTATAACTGGGGCAACTCCGGAGCAGGAAGGCAGTTGTATCCTGGAGTCGAGAGACACCGAGAGAACTCAGCCTTGACGGACTACTGGCGCTGCCGTAGCCCTATCTTGCGAACCATCGTCCTGCCTGCTGGCGCTGCCTTCTGCAACATCTATCCTCGTCGGGACCTGCTGCCGCGGCCCGTTGTAACGACCATCCTCACCGGGACCTGCTGGCGCTGCCGCGGACCGTATATTGACCATCTTTCCGGGACCTGCTGGCGCTGCCGCGGACCGTGTACTGACCATCTCGACCGGGACCTGCTGGCGCTGCCGCGGCCCGTACCAGCTAAACCACCAAGCTCGAGGATTGTGAGCTAATCATCATCTCATCCGAACTACCTGACTGGTAAACAGACTGTCCCGCTACCCCCTTCCCTACCTTGAGAGACTTGAATCGAGGGGACTCCTGAGTCCAGACCTCCTTGTACCATTCAACCGTACCTTAAGAAGTGCTTATAAAGAACGCTGAATCTTATCCTTGTGTGGTATCTGTCTGTGGGGGGGAAGTTACTTGTCTGTACGATCGCTGGAGACGGCTCTCCCCGGAGACCTCTCCCCCTGACCTCGGCCGACCCTCCCGGTCCGTCTAACCTTTCTAACATTGGTGGCCAGCGGCGCGATCCGAATCAACGCGTAATCGTACAGAGAGTAGCTCACCCCACGACAAAACCACGATGTCAGCCAAAGATAGCGGTTCCACTGAGAAATTCCAAATGGATAAGTTAGAAGAATACAGCCACCGCGAACTGAAACAATTCTGCATAGAACTTGGCATTGCTACCACCGGCCTGAGTACCAAAGATGATCTAAAGCACGCCCTTGAGTCGTGGACGGAAACTGGGATCGCCGGACCCTCCGACCAAAACAGTGTCGCACCAGAGGGGAACGCCACGGCTCCCGAGGAGCGGGGAACGGGCCTCTCGCAGGAGGAGATCCGAGAAAGAGAAAGAACCAGACTGCACGAGTTGGAAATGGCACGACTCAAGATGGATGGGGAACTCAAGTTAGCCGAACAGAAACTCAACCTAGAGCATATGCGGCTCCGAGAAGAACGAGAAGAGAAGCAGAGACAGAGAGAGCTGGAGGAGAAGAGAATAACACTCGAACACGAGCGCCAACTGGCGGAAATAGAACTTCGGAAACAGAGTAAAGAACTGGGGGTGCCTGAGCGACCGCACACCCCGGGGCCAACCGAGAAAAAAGTCCACATCCCCAAGGATGTTGTTCGCGAGTATGTCCGAGAAGACGACATACAACAGTGGTTTAAAGCCTACGAGATCGCCATGACCTCCCACAGGATCGACCGGAGTGATTGGGGAGCCGGACTATGGGGGAGGTTCGTCAACGAGGGTCGCGATGCCCTGCTGCAGCTCCCAGATCACCAAATGTCGTCCTACGACCACATGAAGGCTGCCCTCCTCACCCGCTACGGCCTCACACCCGAGATGTACCGCCAGAGGTTCAGAGATTGCACCCGGATCCCAGGTACAACTTGGGTAGAATACGTGAACTATTTCAGCCGTGCCTTCGAGGGTTGGATCAAGGGGAGCCATGTCACCACCTACGAACAACTCTTTAACCTTATGGTATGGGAGCACCTGTCAAACAACTGTTTCGTCGAGCTCAGGCAGCACCTCCTCGACAGTAAGCTGACTGACCCCCGGCAGCTCGCCGCCGAAGCTGACCGATGGGAAAGCACCCGAGTGGGCCGGAGAGGGCCACACGAGCAGAACCGAAGCAACCAAAGCCAGCACCGTCCTCGGGGTGGAGGAGGAGGCCAGGGGCGAGGGAGAGACGCCTTGCCGGCAACCCCCGTGGCCAGCACCCCGCCTCCGGCCGGCCGGAGCAACCCCCCGTTGCGTCCTGGGTTCCGGGCCAACGTCACGTGCCACCGATGCCAGCGAGTCGGCCACTACGCCAATGACCCGAGCTGCCCGCAGAACCAAACACCCAAGCCCCGCCAGGTAGCTGCCGCCGCCCTGGGGGAAGAGCGATTATCGGAGGAACCAGAAGGGTATGAGCCGGACCAGCAAGAGTGGGAACCGGCCGCCATGGTCCTGGCGTGCTTAGGGGGAAGAGACATGATCCCGCGGGCTCCCCTACCCGCTAACACCCGGAAATACGGTCAGTGGGTGACCATTAATGGACAGCGAGCCGAGGCCTTGCGTGACACAGGCGCTAGTGTGACGGCCGTCCGCTGTCACCTGGTGAAGCCCGAGCAGATCCTGCCGAACATTCTCTGCCCTGTCCGCTCGGCAGACAACTCTGAAAGTATGTGTCAAATGGCCTGCGTCCCATTCGAATGGGGAGGGGTCTCCGGCCTGTTGAAGGTGACGGTCCGGGACGATGCCCCCGTGGACTGCCTCCTGGGGAATGACCTCGAGAGTTCCCCTTGGGCCACCGTTGAGAGAAGAGAGCACCTGGGGATGCTGGGCCTCCCGGACTGGGCCTGCATAACCACCCGGTCCATGGCCGCCCGTGCCGTCCCCCGATCAGAAGAACCGGAATGGCCAGCACCTCCGCCCCCGGTCGCCCCAGTAGAAGACCACGACGAGGCCAGCCCCCCAGAACCAACGACCGAAGGGGACGCGCAACCCCAGGACCTTCCCGGCCTGGCTCAGTGGCGTCAAGAAGGGGGGCCCACCCAAGAACAGTTCCGCCAGGAACAAAAGACCTGTCCCTCCCTCGAGGGACTCCGCCAACAAGCCAGCGCCCAGAACGCAGGGGACTCCACCGGAACTCACTGGGTCTACTGGGATAACGACCTGCTATACAGCGAACAAAGAATCGCCGAGCTGGGGGCCGGTCGAGTACTGGTGGTACCTCTCCGCTGCAGAGACTTCCTGCTCAACCTGGCCCACGATGTCCCCCTGGCTGGACACCTGGGCCAGGACAAAACGTACAGCCGCCTAGTGACCCACTTTTTCTGGCCGAAAATGAGGAACGACGTCCTGAACCACTGCCGATCTTGCCCCACATGCCAAGCCAGCGGGAAGAGTGGTCGGAAGCTGAAAGCCCCTCTGCAACCCTTCCCTGTGGTCACCACCCCGTTCGAGAGGGTGGGGATAGACATTGTGGGGCCTCTGGACCCCCGCACGGCACAAGGACACAGGTTCATCTTAGTACTGGTGGACCATGCCACCCGCTACCCCGAGGCGGTGCCCCTACGGACCGTGACAGCTCCGGTGGTTGGCCGGGCCCTAATGGGGATCTTCTCCCGGGTGGGCTTCCCCCGAGAAGTCGTCAGCGACCGAGGCACGAACTTTATCTCCAAATACATGAAGTCCCTCTGGCAACAATGCGGGGTCACCTACAGATTCACGACCCCCTATCACCCCCAAGGGAACGGACTAGTGGAGCGGTTTAACCGCACTCTCAAGGGGATGATTGGGGGATTGGAAGAGCCCCTCCGTCGCCAGTGGGATGTACTACTCCCGTGCCTCCTCTAAGCCTACCGAGAAGTCCCCCAGAAGTCCCTCGGCTTTAGCCCTTTTGAACTCCTGTACGGGCACCCTGTGCGAGGGCCCCTCAGCCTAGTCAAGGAAGGTTGGGAGATGGCCCCCCTAAAGACCCCTCCAGACGTCTTCAAATACATCCTGGCCCTACGCAGTCAGACCCGGCGCTTCAGGGAGCTGGCCAAGGCGAACCTCGAGGCCAGCCAGGAGGACATGAAGAGGTGGTATGATCACAATGCCTCCTCCGTTGAGTTCGAGCCGGGTCAACAAGTGTGGGTGATGTCCCCCACCGAACCATGTGCCTTGCAAGATAAGTGGACGGGGCCCTTCAAAGTGGTCGAGCGCAAAAGCCCCGTCACTTACCTCATCGACATGGGGACCTCCCGGAACCCCCTTCGGGTCCTCCACACCAACAGACTCAAACCACACTTTGTGCGCTCAGAACTCAGCCTCTTGATGGCTACGGACAGTGGGGCAGAGGAAGACTCCGAACCCCTCCCGGATCTTCTGAAGACTCAGGAGAATGACGGCTCCGTGGACGGGGTCCGGCTCTCTGACGCCCTCACTTCGGAGCAACGCCGGGGCTGCCGGAACCTCCTGCTGCAGTTCGCTACCCTGTTCTCCCTCACCCCCGGGGTCACCCCTTGGTGTTTGCACGACGTGGACACCGGGGACAGTCCCCCTGTCCGACACCGGGCCTACCGCGTACCAGATCGGGTACGGGCCTGCATACAGGATGAAGTGGCCAAGATGCTCACAATCGGGGTCATCGAGCCCTCGGACAGTCCCTGGGCCAGCCCGGTTGTATTGGTTCCCAAAGCCGCTGCCCCCGGCACCACACCTGAACTGAGATTCTGCGTCGACTACCGGGGTTTGAACGCTGTCACCCGGACCGACGCTCATCCGATTCCCCGAGCAGACGAGCTGATCGACCGGCTGGGGGCCGCCCGCTACCTTAGTATCTTCGACCTAACAGCGGGCTACTGGCAGATCGGCCTCACACCCAGGGCTCAAGAACGGTCGGCCTTCTCTACCCCCGATGGCCACTACCAATTCAAGGTCATGCCCTTCGGCATGAAGAATGCCCCCGCCACGTTTCAACGCCTTGTGAACCAGGTCTTGGCGGGGCTCGAAGAGTTCAGCGCTGCCTACCTGGACGATATCGCTGTATACAGCCGCCACTGGTCCGACCACCTCCTCCACCTCCAAGAGGTCCTGCAGGCCCTCCAGCGGGCCGGCCTCACGATTAAGGCCGGCAAGTGCCAAATTGGCCAAGGGTCCGTGACCTACCTTGGGCACCAAGTGGGAAGCGGGCTGGTGGCCCCGCTGCAACTTAAGATTGCTGCCATCCAGTCCTGGCAGCCCCCCGTCACCCAGACCGAGGTCCGAGCCTTCTTGGGGCTCACCGGCTACTACCGGCGGTTCGTGAAGGACTACGGCAGCATCGTGGGGCCCCTCGCGGGTCTCACGTCCAAGAACCAACCAAAGCGGATTACCTGGACCCCCGATTGTCAAGCGGCCTTCGAGAAGCTGAAGGCCGCCCTGTGCACCGCCCCTGTGCTCCAGGCCCCCGATTACAGTCGGGAATTCGTGGTACAGACCGACGCCTCCGACCACGGCATCGGAGCCGTTCTTTCTCAGTTAAACCCCGAAGGTCATGACCAGCCGGTGGCCTTCATCAGTCGACGTCTCCTGGCCCGAGAACAGCGCTGGAGCACCATCGAGAGGGAGGCCTTCGCAGTGGTGTGGGCCCTCAAAAAACTCAGGCCCTATCTCTTCGGTACCCACTTCCGGGTACAAACCGACCATCGACCCCTGCAGTGGCTGATGCAGATGCGGGGGGAGAACCCAAAACTATTGCGCTGGTCCATTTCCCTGCAGGGAATGGACTTCACCGTGGAGCACCGACCGGGCCAAGACCACGCCAACGCGGATGGCCTGTCACGCTTTTTCCGCCTCGACGAAGAGAGTCCCCAAGGAGATGGGTGACTCTCCCCGCCTTCAGCTGGGGGGGACGCATGTTGGACAGGCCACACGAAGGGCTTGCTCCCTCCCCGCACGACAGGGCCCCAGCTCCGGCCCGCCAGGCGTAACCCACGAAAGGCACCTGCACCCCGTCTCCCGACGGATCTTCTACCCTCGGACCTCCACACATCACGGGCCCCAGCCCCCTCGGCTTCCCCGGCCGGGTCAAGCCGCCATCTTGGGCCCTGCACCACGAGGCCGCGTGGCCTCGCCCCGACCCTAACCCCGGGCCTGGCCGGCCCCGACATCCCGGCACCACCATCCACCCAGGAGGTAAGCGGACCACTTGGCAGGTCAATGGGAGAACGAAGCGTCAAGAGCTCTTCCCCCGCCAGGTGCCGATCGCCTCCAGCTCCCCCAGGCGCTGGCTCCACCCTCTGCTGGGTGTCTGGACACCTTCATCCCGGGCCCTCCGACCTCCAAGTGCGAGGGCCCGGACATCAAAGGGGCGCCTGCCCTATAACTGGGGCAACTCCGGAGCAGGAAGGCAGTTGTATCCTGGAGTCGAGAGACACCGAGAGAACTCAGCCTTGACGGACTACTGGCGCTGCCGTAGCCCTATCTTGCGAACCATCGTCCTGCCTGCTGGCGCTGCCTTCTGCAACATCTATCCTCGTCGGGACCTGCTGGCGCTGCCGCGGCCCGTTGTAACGACCATCCTCACCGGGACCTGCTGCCGCGGACCGTATATTGACCATCTTTCCGGGACCTGCTGGCGCTGCCGCGGACCGTGTACTGACCATCTCGACCGGGACCTGCTGGCGCTGCCGCGGCCCGTACCAGCTAAACCACCAAGCTCGAGGATTGTGAGCTAATCATCATCTCATCCGAACTACCTGACTGGTAAACAGACTGTCCCACTACCCCCTTCCCTACCTTGAGAGACTTGAATCGAGGGGACTCCTGAGTCCAGACCTCCTTGTACCATTCAACCGTACCTTAAGAAGTGCTTATAAAGAACGCTGAATCTTATCCTTGTGTGGTATCTGTCTGTGGGGGGGAAGTTACTTGTCTGTACGATCGCTGGAGACGGCTCTCCCCGGAGACCTCTCCCCCTGACCTCGGCCGACCCTCCCGGTCCGTCTAACCTTTCTAACAAGTACAGTGTAATTATGTGTTGTGTTATTAAGTGGCACAGAGTGGTATTGTGTGGAGTGTATTTATCTTGCATTAAGTAGAGTAATTATGTGACGTGCAATTATGTAGTACTGAGTGGTATGTGGAGTGTATTTATGTTGTATTGAATACAGTGTAATTATGTGATGTGTAATCACACAACCACACCCACACACAACCACACACACACCCACGCACACAACCACACACAACACACCCACAACCACACACACACCCACAACCACACACACACCCACAACCACACACACACCCACAACCACACACACACCCACAACCACACACACACCCACAACCACACACAACCACACACAACCACTCCAACCACACACAGCCACACACACAGCCACACACACAGCCACACACACAGCCACACACAGCCACACACACATAACCACACACACATAACCACACACATAACCACGCACACATAACCACGCACACATAACCACGCACACATAACCACGCACACATAACCACGCACACATAACCACGCACACATAACCACGCACACATAACCACACACACATAACCACACACACATAACCACACACACATAACCACACACACATAACCACACACACATAACCACACACACATAACCACACACACATAACCACACACACATAACCACACACACATAACCACACACACATAACCACACACACATAACCACACACACATAACCACACACACATAACCACACACACATAACCACACACACATAACCACACACACATAACCACACACACATAACCACACACACATAACCACACACACATAACCACACACACATAACCACACACACATAACCACACACACATAACCACACACACATAAACACACACACATAAACACACACACATAAACACACACACATAAACACACACACACACACATACACGTGTTACCATCCTTGTGGGGACTATGTGTGAACACCTGCCTTGTGGGGACTAACCTTTGCCAATTTTTTAAAAACATACCAACAACAGAAAAATGTTAAGAAAAAATTCATTATATAGGATCCTGCTTCAAATGTGCAAATATATTGTTATTTAACCGCGCGCATAGAACCATCTTTGTGGGGACTTGAACGTGCCTTACTATCCTTGCGGGGACTTACTCAATAATTATCATTTCTTATTGAATGCATTCACAAAAAAAAGGCTATATGTTGTTTTTCTCTGCTTTACCTATATTACATGATAGTTTAAACATGTATGAATATCTGTCTGTGACCTAGGAGCATCCATCAGATAGATTTTGATGATAATGTATTTCTCTGTAGAAAAATATAGTATATAAAGTCCACGGAAAGAGATTTACAGATATCTAGTCTATTGCTGACTTCTCACAAACAATAAGGGATAAGGAAACAGTGAATAGTTAAATTCCTGTAATTGCCAAAGAGCATGCATTGTGGTCAGATGGGAAAGCCAAGTTGAGATTACCTTTTTTTGCATCAACTTCACCATTGTCTTGGTATGACTGTACAATAATAGTCCCCAAAGATATGGCATGTGAAATGTTCTAGAGCTATTAGAGATAGTGTGCTGTGCTAATAATTTTCAAGCCCCCATAGAGATAGTGCATGATTATATCGATGTCCTGGTTCCCAAATATGTAGTGTTTAATTATAGTCACTCTCAAGTCTCCATAGACCGAGTGTAATTATATTTATGTTAAAGCCCCCGCAGAGATGGTGTGTGATTATAATAATACTCAATTCTCTGTAGAGCTAGTGTGTGGTGACAGTTATGTTAACGCCACATGAGATAGTGTGTCATTAGAGAGATGCCCAAGTTGCCACACAGATAGCATGTCATCATAGTCATGCTCAAATCATCCAAAATATAGTGTCTGATTATTATAGTCATGCCCAGGTCCCTAGAGATATAGTGTTTGGTCATAGTCATGTTCAAGTACACCTACAGATAGTGTACAATGATTGTAATGCTGCAGTTCATGCAGAAACAGTGTGGTATTACAGTATTTCCCAGGTCTCCACAGAGACAGTGTGTGATTACAGTCATGTTCAAGTCCCCGCATACATAGTGTGTGATTATAATCATGTTCAAGTCCCCACATAGAGAGTGTTATGATAGTCATGTTCAAGTCCGCCATAGTGTACGATGATACTCATGCTGACGTTAATGCATAAATAGTATGTCATTTCAGTTGTGCCCTGGTCCCCACAGATATAGCTTTTAATTATAATCAGTCTCAATGAACCATAGTGAAAGAGTGTGATTATCTTCATATTCAAGTTCCCCTCAGTGATGGTGTATAGTTGTAGTTATGTTCAAGTCCTCACAGAGACAGTGTGTGGTTACAATCATGTTCAAGTCCCCATATAAAAAGTGTTATGATAGTCTTGTTCAACTCGCTATATAAAGAGGAATATTCAGGTTCCTGGAGAAATGGTGTATTATATTGGTCATGCTCAGATTCCTGCAAAAATGATCTGTGATTATAGTGATTCTGAGGTGGAGTCACATATAGTGTGTGATTATAGTCATGTTCAAGCCCTGCAGAGGTAGTGTGGGATTATAGGGAAGTACAGGTCCCCACAGAGATAGTGTGTGATAGCACTCATGTTGAATTCCCCAAAAAGGTAGTGTGCAATGGATTATATTGATGTCCAGGTCTCCGCAGAGATAGTATGTGATTATAGTATTTTCACTGTCCCTAAAGAGATAGTATGTGATTATAGACATGCCCAGGTACCCACAGAGATACTATACTGTGTGATAATAGACATGCCACAGTCCCCACTGACATAGTGTATGAACATAGAGAGGTCCAGGTCCCCATGGAGATGGTGTGTGACTATAGTATTACCATGGTCATCAAAGAGAATGTGTGTGATTATAGACATGCCCAGGTCCCCTGGGAGATAGTGTATGATTAAAGCTATACCCAGGTCCTCACAGAGATGGTATGTGACTATAGAATTACCATGGTCATTAAAGAGAATGTGTGTGAAAAAAGACATGCTCGGGTCCCCATGGAGTTAGTGTGCGATTGAATACATACCCAGGTCCTCACAGAGATAGAGTGTGATAATAGGGATGTCCAGGTCCCCACAGAGATAGTGTGTGTTTATAGACATGCCCTGGTCCCCACAGAGATAGTGTGTGATTCTACACATGCCCAGGTTCCCACAGAGATAGTGGGTGATTATACACATGCCCAGGTTCCCACAGAGATAGTGTGTGATTATAGACATGCCCGGTCCCCACAGAGATAGTGTGTGATTATAGACATGCCCCAGTCCCCACAGAGATAGTGTGTGATTATACACATGCCCAGGTCCCCACAGAGATGGTGTGTGACTATAATATTACAATGGTCGTCAAAGAGAATATGTGTGATTATAGATATGCCCAGGATCTCGCAGAGATAGTGTGTGAAAAAAGACATGCCCAGGTCCCCATGGAGATATTGAGTGATTGAACACATACCCAGGTCCTCACAGAGATAGTGTGTGATAATAGGGATGTCCAGGTCCCCACAGAGATAGTGTGTGTTTATAGACATGCCCTGGTCCCCACAGAGATAGTGTGTGATTATACACATGCCCAGGTTCCCACATAAATAGTGGGTGATTAAAGACATGCCTAGGTCCCAACATAGATAGTGTGTGATTAAAGATATGCCCAGGTCCTCACAGAGATAGTGTGATAATAGACATGCCCTGGTCCCCACAGAGATAGTGTGTGATTATACACATGCCCAGGTTCCCACAGAGATAGTGTGTGATTATAGGGATGTAAAAGACCTCATAGAGATAGTGTGTTATTATAGACATGCCAATGTCCCGGTAGAGATAGTGTGTTATTATAGACATCCCCAGGTCCCCACAGAGATAGTGTGCGATTATAGGTATGCACAGGGACATTGCACAGAGATAGTGTGCAATTATAGTTATGCTCAAGTCTCCAGAGTGATGTGTGTGATTAAAGGGATGTTGAAGAACCCATACAGATCACATTGGTCTGGTGGCTTATTTAACTAATTAAGGGATATGTGTTTCACTTCTCTCTCACATGTTTGAATCCTCGTGTTTCCACTCAGCCTTTCATACTTCCAAGATTCATACAATAAATACCATTCACATGGATAAAAATAAAAATATGGAAGTCAGCACCAAGACACCCCTAGGTGTGAATGTGTACTTTATATATGCATATGAGATGCTGTGATGTGATGATAGTGGTACTTAAGCTACCACCAGAGATAGACTCGAATTATGCCCTATCTATTAATCCCACTTCAAATACAGCATTAACTGATTTAAATTGTGTCCCTCCAGGAAGTTCCAAACTTCCTTAAATATCCAAGTAAATGAGTTCTCATTCTCTTTTCTAGCCACCGCCTTATGAAATCTAGTCTCCATCAGGAAGATAAAACTGTATTTCGATTGCAACAAACTCCCATGCTTATTCTTCCTGACCCTTCAGGATTCTTACAATAGAGAAGTAGATTTAAGAACTGGCACATCTTTATAATTTTTGTTTCTATAATTCGAGAATATAATTGTCCTCGCCTCATAAATCTCTTATTTCTCTCAAAGTTTTTCTTCTACATGGGGCTCTTTCTAGCTACCCAGGCTCACACTCAATAAATATGTATATAGGTACATACACCTTGTTTAACAAACTTAAAACATTTATTGTGTTTGGGTATTTAAATATTTTTTTAATGAGTGTGTCAGAATGGAATATGTACCCTTTCCCTAGTCCAACACTTTCCCTACTGTTACTTAGATTGGATTAGGAATTGTAAATCTAGCCCATCCAATTCCAATGCTTTCCTTATTGTTGCTTAAATGTAGTTGGGATAGTAAATCTCACCCGTTCGAAATCCAACTCTTTCCCTACTGTTGCTTAGGATAAAATGATAATAGTAAATCTAACCCCATTGAAGTCAAATGCTTTTCCTTCTGTTGTATATATTGGGGTGTGAATAGTAAATGTCAAGCCTCACACTTTCCCAGCTTTGCTTAAATTGCAGTGGAAATACGAAATCTAACCTCTCTGAAATTCAAAGCTTTCCCTTCTTTTGCTAAGGGTGGAATGTAAATAGTAAACTTGACAGCTCAGAAGTTCAACACCTTCACTACTGCTGCTTAGACTGGAGTGGAAATAGTAATTTGAACCCCTCTGAAGTCCAGCACATTCTCTACTGTTACTTAGATTGGAATGAGAGTAGCAAATCTAACCTGTCCAGAGTTCAATACTTTCCCTATCTGTTGCTTATACTGGGGTGGGAATAGAAACTGCAATCCCGCCTAAATACAACACTTTCCCTACTGTTGCCTAGATCAGAGTGGGAATAGTAATTCCAACCCTTCTGAAGTCAAATACTTTCCGTACTGTTGCTTAGATTGGAGTGGAATACTAAGGGCCTCATGTAGGTAGCCAAATACCGGTCGGTAACGGCCGATTTTCGGTAAATATGCCGTTACCGACCGGTATTCAGACAAGTGAGATGTAGGAGTCCAAAAACGACTTTTCGGTAAATATGAGGCGGTAAATACCGAATCATATTTACCGAATTCTAAAATACCGAATCAGATTTACCGAATACATACTTAACGAATCGGTAAATATGAAGTGGTAAATATGAAGTGGTAAAAATTAAAATGACATGTAGGAGCACTCGGTAATTAAGAAATCCAAGAAAATCGGTAAATAAGAGTCGGTAATTAACACGGATTGAAAGCAGGTGGTAACCATCAACAGTGCATATAAGCAATCCCAAAATGCAACAGCGTGGACAACATGGCCGCTATGTATGTCATTGCAAGGCGCCTACGTCTACAGGCAGCAGGACTGAGGGTTTGGCGACGGGAGGAACGCATCTACAGACAGCGCATCACACTATTCCACCTGACTGATGCAGAGATACATGAGAGGTACAGGCTACACCCCGAAACCATCATGGACTTAATCAGGGACCTTCACCCACTCCTGGACCAGCCAATAAGAAGGGCGCACGCCATACCCCCACATGTGCAGGTGCTCTGCAGCCTACATCTGCTGGCATCCGGCAGTTATCAGGTGGTGATAGCTGCGGTGGGTGGTGTATCCCAGAGTTGCCTGTCACGTTTCTTCAGGAAGTTCCTGGATGCCATGATGCAGAGAATGCACCACTACATCAGCTTCCCCAACACACAGGCTGCACTGCAGAAAACCAAAACAGACTTTTATCACATGGCACAGTTCCCCCATGTCATCGGCTGTATTGATGGTACACACATCCCAATCTGTCCACCAGCTGACACAGAGCACATCTACAGGAACAGGAAGTCCACCCACTCCATCAATGTGCAGGTGATCTGTGATGCAGGGAACATCATCACAGATATTGTTGCAAAGTTTCCTGGGAGCACCCACGACTCGTACATCTTCCAGAATAGTGGGATCTACACACGACTGAGTGCCGGAGAATTTGGAGAGGGATACCTGCTAGGTGAGTAACAGTGACGCCCCTTGCAACCTGCAAATCATAGTGTAAAGAAGCATGTGACTGATGTTTCCCTTTAACTCATCTAGGCGACAGTGCATATGCATGCCGGTCATTCATCCTCACTCCCTACCTACACCCAGCAACCCAGAGTGAGAGACGATACAACGTGGCACACAAAACAACACGCAATGTGGTGGAGCGCACGTTTGGACTACTGAAGAGCAGGTTCCGCTGCCTCCACAAGAGCGGAGGCGCACGCCAGTACACACCCATCACCTGCTGCAAGATTATTGCCACTTGTGCAATGCTGCACAACCTTGCCACGAAAAAAGGTACAGATGTGGAACTAACATATTTTGAGGACAACGAGGATGAGTCAGGCCAGCCACAGGGCAACGCAGCTAGAGTGCCAACTGCAATCGATGGGAGAGAGAGACGGACAGAGATCACATGCAACTATTTCTGAGTAAGTAAGGGGACACAGCCAGTTGTGATTAGTCATGACGTAGTTTTAATGTGGCACCACGCCATGAACACATGAACAAGCCAATCTGGCAATATACCATCTATACAAGAAGTATGTCCAGGGTTACGTCACCCATTGGGAAGTGGCTAAGCAGGGCCACATCAATGTTTGCGCATACGCGCTGCAGTGGTGGATGGCACGGCCTGTGCATCCTCACTAGAGCCAACCCCAAGCCGCCTGCTGCTCCTGCGTCCTTCTGGGACGGGGGGTGTGATGCTGCTCCTGCTGCTGGTGTCGATGCTCTCCGCAGCATCCCCTGCAGCAGTTGTCGACGCCTGACTAGTAAATAGCACCCCTAGTGCACTTGTCACCTGCACCATCCCCCGAGACAGGTCGCTGCAGCAGTGTGTTAGGCCCTCCTGCATCGTCACAGAGCGCCGGCACAGTAGAGAAGTCGCAGTTGCCAGACGGTTGAGTGCCCTGTTGGTAGTGTCCCTTCTCTGCCGTTCCCGGCGCCGTGCCTCGATGTCAGCATCTAATTTGCTGCACAACTGCTGGATTGACTGGGACATGTCCCGAATGCCCGCAGCCATGCCGCTGATGTTATTGTCCATGTTGACTAATGTAGTTTTCATCACCCGCATGTGCCTCTGGACTGTCATGACTGCCTTTGTTTGCAGGCGCTGTTGTTTCAACATTTGGCCCTCGAGACCCAAGAAGACACCATGGCCGTCAATGGGTGCTGGTGGACTCTGGACACGCGACCTGCGGCGCCCTCTTGCTCCCGTCTGTGCTGCCTGTGAGGTGTGGGGCACAGTGGCATGGCTCCCTTCCTGGGGCCTGGTGAGTTCTTCAGGGCCCATGCTGTCGTCTGACGAGGTGTCTAAGGCTCGTAGCCTGGCTGCTGGACGCCTCCTCATTCCCACACCTGCAAGCGGAAATGTGGCCGGTGATTCAAACATGAGTGGCGATGCTGGCTCTGGGCGAGGTGATGCTGGCTCTGGGTGAGGTGATGCTGGCTCTGGGTGAGGTGATGCTGGCTCTGGCTGCGGCGAGGCTGCCTGTGTTGGTGGTGCGGCTGCCAGTGGGCCTGCTCCCTGGTCTGAACTTGTGCTGGCTGGAGGTGATATTTGTGGCCGGTGTGCCGTCTCTCCTGCAGCATGCCCTGTCCTGCATGATGTCACATCTGTGGACAGAAATACAACATTGGCTCAGTGTCCCCGAAGGGCTGCATTGAAAGCGTCACAATAAATAATTTCACATTCCAAAATGTCCTCTGTCTCCTTGTGCCTCGAGTGCGTGACATGCCTTGTTGCCCTGTAACATTTACGTCATGGTTGGTGTTTCCCTGACTACATCTCCCGGAATGCATTGCCTGTCTGCACTGACACGTGTGGACTGCAGTGTGATTCTCGTTTCACAATGGGGGATGTGGGATAGGGATAGGGGGTGCTACATTGCTGTGCTTTCGTCTTACCTTGTTGTGTGGCGGCTCTGGCAGAGCTGTCGGCGTCCCCAAGACCCACGACGCTCTCTTGCTCGATTGTGGCCCCCACCAGCTCCTCCAGTTCGGTGAGGGCAGGTGCCCTGTTGGTTCCACCTCCAGTCTGGCTGGCCTCCTTCTGGATGTCGCCCATCTTCCTCTTGGTTACAATCCTCAGGTCATACCAGCGCTTCTTTAGGACCTCTATGTCCCTGTGGGTCACTCCCACAGCATTCACATGGGCCTGGATGGCCAGCCATATGTTGCGCTTTTCAGCCTCAGGCACTTGCAGGGATTGCCTTCCAAACAGCTTCTGGTGCTGCTTCACCACCTCCTCCACCAGCACCTGGAGTTCCTTGGGGCTAAATTTCAGCTTCCTCCTCCTTTCCCCTCCGTCTCTCTGTGTTCTCTGGCTGGACATGATGTTCGTTTTCCTGCTCGTAACAGGCACCGGCTCCCTGCCTCTCCTCTGCACTCCAAGCCTCTCCAGGGTCGGCTAATTATGTACACCTGCCTGGGTGTGGCCACTTCCTGGTTGGGTGGGCTGTGGTTGCACAGGATTAGCTGTTTCGTCAAGTCATGTGATTTTATTTACCGATTCCGTACATACCGATTCGGTATTTTCCGATTCGGTAAATACCACCTCGGTATTTTCCGATTCGGTAAATACCACCTCTGTATTTTCCGATTCGGTAAATACCACCTCGGTATTTACCGATTCGGTGAATTCCGATTCGTGATTACCGAATGTTACCGAATCGGTAACTGTTACCGAATTTTTACCTACATATAACTTACCGATTCTAATTTACCGATTCGGTACGGCTCGGTATTTAAGAAACGGTAAAATTTATTTACCTACATGAGGCCCTAAATGAGGCCTCTCTGAAGTCCAACTTTTTTCCTTGGGTTGCTTAAATAGGAGTGGGAATAGTAAATGTAAGCCCTCCAAAATCCATTAGATTGGAGTGGGACTAGTTAATCTAACTCATCTGAAGTTCAATATTTTATCTGAGTTTGTCTAAGTTGGAGTGGGAATAAATGGTAAATGTAACCCCTTTCAAGTGTAACACTTTTTTTACTTTTATTTTAGTTGGAGTTAAATAAATTATTTTTGCTGTTTCTTTTAATTGCTGTTATATATTTTAATTATATATCTTTTTATGTTAATCATTTTAAAAAATCTATTTTTATTTGAAATATATATGTTTATATTATTTTTATTTATTCACCTAAGTGTGTTATGTTTCTAATATATATTTTTACAATAATTTTCATTAATGTTAATCTTATTCTTGTCCTAAAATTATCGCTCTACCTAAAAAAAGTGCAGTTTACCCTAAACTGCTATAAAAATATATAAAAATGTATAAATAAAAATCTCCACCTATTGCCACTTGAGCAAGTGGCAATAGATAGTGAACAACAATAAAACCCAATACTTAACTATAAGTAAGACTCTAACCCAGAACGCAGAGAAAGACAAACTGCAGAGCACAGCAAAACTGTGATAAAAACAACATGGCTGACTTTTACCTTTGGTGAACAGAGCCATTAGCCAATCACATATTCACTTCTCAGCCCCATATACTGTGGTATACCATGGACATACCACGGTATAAAGTGGTACAATATATAAGTATATTTTTTTTAAACTATATGTTTAACCCTACTTACACTATTTACAGGCACTACCAACAATGAACATTTCCACATCATAATGTATATTATTCCTGCCACCTGACATTTACATTTGTTCTGACACTTTCACCCTACGTCTATTTCAATTATCACATTTAACTCTACTCCTCTCCACTTTATGACACTTCACTTTATGCCACTACACTCTATGCTATTCTACTCTACGCCACTCCACTTTACCCCAGTCCATTATATACCACTACATTGTACGCTAATTCACTGTACGCCACTCCACTGTACTTCACCCCGCCACTCTAGGCCACTACCAAAAATGAACATTTACACATTATAATGTATTTTCCTGCGACGTGAAATTTACATTAGTTCACACACTTTCACGTTACGCCTGTTTCAATTAATACACTTTACTCTATGCCACTCAGCTTTATGACACTTCACTTTATGCCACTCCATTCTCTGCTATTACACTCTATGCCGCTCCACTTTACATCAATCCATTATACACTACTACACTGTACGCTAATCCACTATATTCCACTCCACTCTAGACCACTCCATACCACACCACTCTACTGTACGCTATTATACTGAATGTCACTCTCTTCTATTACACTCCACTGAATGCCCCTCCACTCCACTGAATGCCATTCCACTCTGTGCCGCTTTATGGTACACCACTACACTCTACGCTATTCCACTAGATACCACTCCTCTCTATGGCACTCCATTGTACTCAACTGCAGCATATGCCACTCCACTCTACCAGCAACCCCTGTATGGTACTACACTGTACAACACTACATTGTATTCTACTAAACTGTATGCTACTAGACTCCATGCTGCTATAGTCTAAGCCATTCCATTGTATGACCCTCTAATCTATGCTACTCCACTATATGCCACTCCACTGTTCATCACTAGCCTTAATACCACTAAACTCAATGTTATTCCACTCAACACTACTCCACTGTACGGCACTCCACTCTGTTACTCCACAGTAGTCTATGGTATTACACTCTTACCCACTCCAATGTATACTATTCCACTGTACACCACTGTACTCTATACTAGGTGACTTTATGCCAGCACACTGTACCCCACTCCACTCTATGCATGTTCACTCTACACCATTCCACTGTATGCCTCTCCACTCTATGCCACTCCATTCTATGCCACTATAGTACGATGTTCCAGTCTACGTCACTGCTAAGCCTGGGCGGTGAACTATGCTCCACTCGCGGAGTTACCGCTCAGTTTTATTCCTCACTCGCGCTCGTCAACATCAAATTGGCGAGTTCGAGCCAGGAAAATCCATCTCCATGCAAGAAGGAAGGGAAATCAACCTCCCGGCGATTTCTCAAAGCGGGCGGACAGATATCTCAATGTGAGTGGCTGCGTATGCTCGCGACAGCTCGCATTGAGAAACTGTTCGTTTGCGCTCCAAAAACTGCCGCTCGAGTAGAAAATCTACTCGAGCGGCAGAAAAGAAGCATTGTCCACTTACGCTGTGCATGGTGCAGTTTCCGATAATTTCACAGCGCGGACAAACACCCAGCGCTGAAAATTACAGCAAACTGCATTATTCTAAAACACTCCACTGCTTGCAGAGCTTGCAGAGCTCCGTGTAGCGTGACAGAGGTTTTTTTGCAATTCATGGAGTTCTATCTAGCATAACTCCACAAACTCCGCCCAAGCTTATTCACTGCCCTGTATGCAAGTCTAGTCAACCATACTTCGTTGTACACCACTGCACTGTATGCCATTCCAGTATACACTATTCCAATGTATGCCACTACACTGTATAACACTCCAATCTATGGCACTCCACTGTATGCCACTACTCTGTATGCAAACCCACTCTACACATTTCCACTGTATGCAACTCCACTGTACTGCTCTCCACTGCATGCTATCACACTTTATACCACTCCACTGTATGCCACTAAACTATATGCCACTGTACTATACGCTATTCCTTTGTACATCACTCCACTCTATCCCACTCCACTATATGCCACTCCACTCCAAGCCACTCCGCTCTATGCCACTCCAGCCTATGCTACCCAAATGTACCTCTTTCAACTCTACTCCACTCCATTTTCTGACACTATACTGTACGACAGTAAACTTTACAACACTGTCCGACACTGATTTTTACTACACTCCATTTAAAGACATTCCACTCGACAACAGTAAACTGCCTTTTTCTAATGCACTCCACCACTTGCGGAGCTCCGTGTAGCACAGCAGAGTTTATTTAGCCCTTCGCCGAGTTCTGCGTAGCGTAACTCTGTAAACTTTGCCCAGGCTTAGTCACTGCACCGTATGCAAGTGTTGTCAACCATACTTCATTGTACATCACTGCACTGTATGCCATTCCAGTAAACACTATTCCAATGTATGCCACTACACTGTACAACATTCCAATCTATGGCCCTCCACTGTATGCCACTACACTGTATGCAAACCCACTCTACACTTTTCCACTGTATGCAACTCCACTGCACTGCTCTGCACTGTATGCTATCCCATTCTATACCACGCTAATGTACGCCACTAAACTATATGCCACTCTACTATACGCTATTCCTTTGTGCATCACTCCGCTCAATGCCACTCCTGCCTAAGCTACTCAAGTGTACCTCTTTCTACTCTACTTCACACTCTGACACTATACTGTATGACAGTATACTTTACAACCCTATCCTCCAATGTTTTGTACCACACTCCATTTAATGACACTCCACTCGACAATAGTAAACTGTATGAATATAAACAAAATGTTAATGTAAAATATTGAAATCCCATGAAAAAACAAAGGTTAAGGATAAGATATAGTTAGGAAAACTTTATTTCTTCTTTGTATACAGTACAAACAAACTACACAAACATTAGACATTCTAAAGATATAGTTATAACTTTAATTTATAATTTGCACATCTCTTTCAAATTACTATGTCATAATTATAACTCACTTTTATACTTGCTCACCCCCTTCAAATCACCAGAAGTCATGCACCTACCTACACAGTCTTGTCACCTCACTTGCCACATTGAATGGACTATAAGTCACCACTCTCACAGAGATGGTGCGTGAAAGTAAACCTGTTCAAATCCCTATATAGATAGTGTGTGATGATAATGTTCAAGTCACCACACAGCTAGTGTGTGAAGATAATGATGTTGAAGCCTTCAAAGAGATAGTGTGTGACCATAGGCATGTTAAAAATCTGCATAACATGTTATTATGGTGGTGGTCCAGTCCCCACCAACAGTGTGCTTAAAGATTATCAAAGTTAAGCCCATATAGTGGTAATATTTAAAGATTATGATATTCAAGTCCCCACAGGGATAGAATGTGATTATAGGCATGTTTAAGCCTTCACATCGTATGTTATTATAAGGGTTTCATGTCTCTACTGATATGCTGTGTTGAAACTATTATGGTCAAGACCATATAGTGATAGCGAGAACACCCTCTGCATGATAGTGCACCCTACAAATCTGCACAACATAATATGGTGTTTAAAAGATAATGATATTCAAGTCCCCACAAATATATTGCGTGATCATAGGCATTTAAGCTGCAGCATAGTGTGTCATTATAGTTGGCCTCAAGTTTCTACTGACATTGTGTGTAAAAAGTCTCATGGTCAAGTCCATACGGTGATAGCCATGATACCCTCCCAGGTGATAGTGCCCTCTTCAAATCTGTATAAATAGCATAACTTAATATGAAAAGATAATGATATTCAAGATCTCACAGAGATAGTGTGTGAAGGTAAGCATTTTCAAGTACTCACAAAGAAAGTGTATGGAGATAATGTTCAAGTCTCTACACTGCTAGTGTGCGCAGATGATGATGGTTAAGTCCCCACAGAGATAGTGTGTGACTATAGGCATGTTCAAGAACCCTCTTTCTGTGTGATAATTGTGATGTTCCAGTTCCTACCGATTTAGTGTGTGAAGATTATCATGGTCACTTCCTTACAGTGGTAATGCATAAAAATAGTGTTATTCACATCCCACAGAGATAGTGTGTGAATATAGGCATGCTTAAGCCTTCACATAGTAAATGATTATATCTGTGATCAAGTCTCTACTGACATATTTTGTGGAGACTATCATAATTAAGTCCATAAAGTGACAGCCAGGATATCCTCTTTGTTGATAGTGCACTTTACATATCTGCATAACTTAACACAGTGTGAAATGATAATGATATGCTAGTCCCACAGAGATAGTGTGTGATTATAGTAATGTTCAATTCTCCACAGCGATAGTGTGTGGTTATTGGGATGTTCAAGTCCCCACAAGAAAAGTGAGTAGTGTCTGAGGTGTTCTAATCTTCACAACAATAGTGTATAGTTATTGGAATGTGCAAGACCTCTCAGAGATGGTGTGAATATAAAAAATGTCAAGTCCCAACAAAGTTAGCGTGTGACGATAATGAAGTCTCCACAGAAATTGCGTGTGACCATGGGCATGTTCAAGAATCTGCATTGCATTTGATTATAGTGATATTCCAGTCCTACCAACATTGGGGACTATTTATCAAAAAAGTATGCAGTGCAGCTATTCATCATGCTGTGCCGCATGACAGGGAAAGAGCAGGAATGCGCTGCATTTGACATAATATGGCGCATTCCTGCCTTTTCCAAGTGCTGGCTCACAATGTGCTGCCTAGCACGAATGCAGGCACTCTTGACCCATGGTACAAAGGTACCTGCTTTGTAAGCTGGATTGGTTTTGTGCAGGAAGGGACACCTTCCTGCACAAAAAAAATACCCTGAGGCATTTTCCTCATCCCATGTGTGCTGAAGAACGCAGCACAAATAGAAAGAGGAAAAATCAACCAACTTGGGTTTAAGTGGCCACTGAGATAATGTGTAAATTTATAGGGATATTCAACTCAAACATGGTGTGTAAAGATTATGAAGTCTAAAGATAGTATGGGATTACAATGCTGCTCAGGTCTCCCCAGAGTTAGAGTGTAGTTTTAATTCTACAAAAGAAGTCCCTCCAGACACTTTGTTACAGTCGTCATGTTCAAGTTCCCAAAGAAATAGGGGTCAATTCACAAACTGCATTCGTAGAACATAAAGTTGTACTACGGTTCACAAACATATGAGTTGTATTCACAAATGTAAACTTACATATAAGTATATTTACAAGTGTAAATTACACTTTTGAGTAACTTTACTACTTCGGACTGTTCACCTTTTACAAGTGTAAAGTTACTGAAAAGTGTATCCTTACGTGTCCCCACCCCCTGAATTCAAGGACAGGAGCAGAATTTATGAGCTTGAAGTTACTACATGTTACTTTCCACACGTTAGCAAGGATCTCCACCACAAGGGCAGAAAACTCCCAATGGTAAAGTGTATGGAAAGGTTTAAAACTTTATTAAACTTTGAAATAATTATGAACGTTAATTAATTTGATGTATTTATTGTTAATGTGGAGTGACACAAAAAATACTGCATTACTAAATGGATTTTAAATTTAAAAAAAAATATTTTGACTATATACCATTTAAAATAATATAATTTAGCTGATGGTTAACTAGAAAGAAATTCCCACCTAACGTAAAAATATATATTTGTATTAAGTATTTAAAATTATTAGAAGTGGCATATAGAATTAACAGTAATTTGATTATTTTTTTAATAAATACTGATGCTAGATTAATTTTATATTTACAAACATATTAATAACATAGAACATTAATTATTTATCATAGAATTTTTCAAACAAATTAAATTTAACTATATTTTTTAACTCTTTACACAATTAAATAATGTATTTTATTTTAACATTAGACCTAGGGGTTTTTATTTTAAATCCCTACCTTTAATATTTTTATGGGAGGGCGCTGCAATACCTGTACGGGATTAGTTTAGATACTTAGTTGTATAGTTGTCAATTGTTTGATATAGGATAGTTATATTCCTATAGAACTGAATTCATTCAGCATTCATGTATTATAGATTATATCTTATACATCAGTCATATAAATCAGCATAACGTCGACTGTCACACTGTTTTCTATATAATTATTTACTATTATTTTGAAAAAGTGTTTGATTGAGTTTATGTGAAGGAACAATTGACTTTACCACCTCCTTCCAATATTTGTATAACTGTCTATTTCCAGTACCCTTGACTTCATTGATTGATATAAACTTCCTTTTTTTACACACCCGTTGCTTTTTCTAGTTTGATTGACTCTCTGTGCATTTTGCTTCTTTTATTCATTTATGCTGATTTATATGACTGATGTATAAGATATAATCTATAATACATGAATGCTGAATGAATTCAGTTCTATAGGAATATAATTATCCTATATCAAACAATTGACAACTATACAACTAAGTATCTAAACTAATCCCTTGAAGGCATCTTTTTACCAGTTCATTTAATTTTACCCAAGCCCTCAAGGGTATATTGGGTTGTCCATTTTCTATATCAGAAATACCTGTACCACAAGAAGTGCCATTACATTTTCACAGGAGAGGGTCCGCTATTAGCACGAAACACACAGCTCAACCTGAGATCAGATCTGTAGGGATTCACCAAGGTAATGTCAGCAGTCTTGCAGTACTTGAGAGTAGGCCTGGGCCGTAAATTCCGTTCCACTCGCGGAATTTGGGTAATTTTGCGTTACGCGGAGAACGCGGAATTACCCAAAATTCTGCATTCCGCGGCTTCGCTGAATTTGTTTGCTTGTTTGCGTTCTCAATATGCGTGTTTGCGAGATATTACCCCCCCCCCCCCCCCGAGCATGCAAACAGCGATCACGAACAGGAAAAAAGCATTGCGAACAAGCAATTCCGTGTGTTCGTGGAATTTCTGCGTGTTCGCTGAGTTTTTTTACCGTTCCCCAGAGCTTTGCGTAGCGCGACTACGCAAATTCCGCACACCCCTACGAGAGGCCCTAGGTTTGCAAATATACAGCTGCTAAAAATATTGGCTTTGGAAGTGTCTCAACACTTTAGCATGCCTCAGGTTCCCCTCACCAGGTGACATCCTTCATCTTCAACCTCAATGTCTTGGCAAACAAGACACAACCTCTCATATTTAAAGGTAAAATACTACCCTTTATTCTGGATTAAATTAGCTTCGAAGTTGAGAAGGATTTCCCCATTTTTACCCGGTTTTAAAACTGTCAGACTTTCACAAGAATCTGGAAATCTTTCACGCTTCTTCTCAAATCTTTGTCTACGGAGGGATTCTTTCACCATCTTGGTATCAACACATCACTTAGATTATGATCAATTCAATTCAAGTGTGAAAGCATGAAATAAGCTTTTGTTCCAGACAAAACTATAATTCTGGCAGACTGGCCATCCTCTATTGCCTGCTTGGACTACATTTGAAATCTTACACAAGTTGGGTTCTGCTTCCTTCACATAACCAGGGGCAACAAGGAAAAGGGTGTGCCAATGCTTAGCCAGTGATTAGTTCGTCCTAAATTGGCAGGGTATACCCAGACATGGTTCCCTTGCTCACTTTGCCACTGGATTCAAGATAGCCTGGCTGATGAGGGTTATGAACCCGAAACCGGTCCCAGGATGCTTGTTTCCGGTCCAGGGAAGACATGGCTTGGCAGTTCGGGCTGGACTGTTCCCATCAGGCACAGGGTCAGACTGATTTACATATGGCCATGTCTGAACTGGGGTGGTGGAGTGAGCTAAAGAATGATGATGGATTAAATCCAGATCAGTTGACTGTGGGTGAGTGTTTGATTTGCTCAAACGCTCCGTCCATCATCCCCTTTGGTATCGCTTTAGCCAGTGATTAGCAGCATGCGCTTCTGAAAGTAATACACAACGCAGGTACATGTGCTACTCCCAATTCATTTTATAAACACTGTATTTAAATGTTATGAACACTGTGGTTGTTTAGAGCTAATGATACATATAGTTGGGCCATGTTTGACATTTTGTTTGGTATACTTTTAGACCCTTCATTGACAGTCACTTAACTCCCTTTGGGATTTGGAATGCATGGAGATCGTATCTGCATGGAGGAAGAGGTTATTGGGGTGTAGGAGTGAATGTATGTTACTGACATATTTCTATAGCTAGACTCCTTCATCTACTAGAACTTCCTACAATCCCATTCATCATCTCTGAAACCAAAGTATTGTATGGATGGGTTCATAGCTTATGCTGCAGGTGTCAAATTGGAAGCAACAAAGCCTATTTTTTGGCAACTTAACATTTTTTAAAACCTCACCAGTTGGCATGGGTTTTGTTTTACGAAAGCAGCATCAAATGTAAATGTTCTTCATGATACTCATGTCTGTGGTAAATGGTTTCAGACAGGCAATGCAACAAAGATTCTCCAAAAGAAAAAGTCCCATGATGGGCTTCTTGGCAGAGGAAAATACTAACCCTTCAACTTGCCAGAAAGTGACCATTGTGTTTCTCGACTGTCACCCAGGACTTGTCAATGGCAAAGTAATATCCTGCAGCCTCCTGTATCTGTGAACTTGTGGTAGCATTAAAGAGGATGGGGAAGATGCAAAATGTTGCCCTTCTTTAACGTTTTTAATTTGCATGCCTTTCAATAAAGTTCAGCAGTCAGTCACTGAGGTAAATAAGATTTGCTTACTGGATGACTCTATGCTGAGACACCCATCCAGTTCACAGTTTAGTTTAACAAATCGTTGCATTTTTTAAAGTTTAATCTTTACTCAATTTACCAAACTGGATTAATGCATCTGATAACAATGATTTTTTAACGTGAGGCTCAGACCTAAAAACTTGAGTCCTGGCAAAGAGAAACCATTGAGTTGCCCCAGCCTAATAACTTCTTCACTGTGCCTATACCTTTCTCCCAGATATCTCTCCATTTCATCCCCTTAATTTCTCTTACTCTTCCTCATTCGTCATATGGTTACTAGATGAATTCACGTTGTCATGCCACCAAGAAATCTTTTTTCCAGTGCTGTACCTTCGAATTAAAGAAAAGAAACACTGTATTCTGGAAATTGTAGTCTTGGTTCTGGTCACTTGAAATAATGTAGTGGCATTGACTCAAGAAGTTGTTTCCTGGTAACATGGAGTCATATGGCAATTCTTCATTTACATCATTTTCTCCTCTGCAGATTTTTCCTTTTGCTTCATATTTCATTATTTTGTCTCTCACCGATATCTACAGGTATTCAGATGTGATTCAGTTTCATCATAAAGCTTCCAGATGGCTTTGTTACCTGGAGCATCTTCTTCCACTCCTGAGCACTCTTTTAACATCTTCCTAATACCTTCATAGAGTTGCAGTGCATATTAACTTCAATTCAATGTTGTGCACCAGAAATCTAGATTACAATGGTTTATTGAAAGAAAAGCTGAATTTGAAAATCATGTTCCTGCTGAGATCGGGTCATCCATTTTCCCCTCGATGAGATTTCCCTATCCGTTTTCAACCCCGCCTTCAGTTTTCGCCAAAAGAGAGACTTTATTACTTCATCCACAGATCTACCAAAGTCATAGATGACAGCTCTCTATATTGAGTGTGGAAAAAAGTGATATATTTCAAGGTGTTCTCTCTTTAAATAATACACACTATGAGATTCAATTCACCTTTACTTCTCACGCTTAGTGGCAATACTTCTGTCCATGGAGAGGTGAGGTTTCAATTGTGCCTAGAATGCAATTCTTTCCACAATATGTGGGGTCAGATTGTCCCCAGGTTTCATTTGGGTCCTCTCAGATGTTAGGAGATATTGTTTTTTAAACAGACTTATATTAAGAGATACAGGATAGGGCCAGCAGGAGGGAATTAAAAAAGAGAAACTAATAGAGGGGCAGGGGCACAGAGAGAGACACAAACAGTGAGAAAGACAACAAGACAGAGACATAGAGACAGGGATAAAAAGTGGATAGCCATAAGTAAAGATAAATAGATAGATAGGAAGATAGATATATAGATAGATTTGAAGTGATGCAGATTGAGTTCAGAGTGTGCATGTCTCCCCTCTCCTCTTATATCTCTTTCCTCCTGTCATTTTTGTACATTTCCTTATAACTTTATCACCCCTTTTCTCTGTGTGTCTGCATGTGCTTCTGTCTCTCCTGCTCTTTCTCGCCTTGACTCCAGCACTCTGCCTTTTCCTGTATCTCAATTCCATTCTCTCTCTGCCTTTGCCTATACTCAGTCTTCATCTTTCACTTGCTGCTTCTCTCGCACTGTCTCTCTTGCTCTTTTTCTCTCCGTTTTTCTCTTCCCCAGTTTCTCCATGTCATTATCTCTGCCTTTCTTTTTCTGTCTTTATCCATCCTCCCTTTCCCAGCATATATCATGGCTTTTCTCTAGCTCAAATGGTTTTTGTCTACATATCTATTTCGATTTCTATACACGCTCTGTATTTTGTCCTGACATTCTCTGTATGACTTTATTTTTCTCTCGGTCTCTCTCAGTGCATCCTTGTATTTTTCTGCCTCTCCTGCAGGAGTTTTCTGTCTTTCTAGGTCTGTGCAGATCTTTCTCTCTCTCTTTGCAAACATTTCTCTCCTCTATCTCTCCCAATCACTGTTTTTGTCTGTCTCTTCCTGTCTTTCTATCTCTATAATCTCTCACTTTCTCCCTGCCTCTTTCTCTCTCCTGCTCCACACCCCTTCCTTTCTTTTACCGACTTTGTCAGTCTCTCCTTATCTTGGTCTTTCTTTCTTTATCTGTTTCTCTCTCCCCCATCTTCTTTTTTTGTCTTTCTCCCCATCATTACCTTAAATGAGAAGATGTTAAGAAAAAGCCCCCCAAAAAGCTGTAATATAGCTTGTGAAGAGATCGAGATGTTTTTCATTTTCACTGAGTAGAAACCTCTGGACAGAAGGAATTCTCTGTGAATTACAATAAAAACACCAGCGCATTTAAATGTGCAACGCACTTTAGAATTACACCTGTTGTTGTTAAGGTAGCTCCCAGCTCGAGTCTAAGATGGGAGACAGCCTGTCTTGAGACGCCTTGCTGCTGTCCGGGTGTCAGATCCGCGGCATCAGAGGCTTCTTCTTCCTGTAAAGGTGTGCTCTTGGAAGCAGGGCCCATCCCCCAGTCTGGAGGGTAGAGTGACATCACCGGCTTCCAGCACTCGGGTCTTTTGACGTGCTAATGGCGCTTTTGTTATGCATAGGTGTGTCTGCATGACTGTGGCTGGTGTCCTGTCTCAAGCCAGATACATTTAACATCGCTGCTGGTGGACTGAGGGCGAGGCTTTATTTACAGGCTGGGGAATAGAGTTAGTTTAAAATGCTCCTCAAACGCAATGTGAAAAATGTCTCCTTCTTACTCTTGAAACGGTTTTGTTTTTTACTGAAGAGCAGTCAAGATGTTATCACATGCACTATTCTCAAAGCGGTGATTAGTTTACAGGCACTTCTGAATCTGTTAGTTACTTCAAGAGTGCACTCAGATTACGATAAAAAATATGATATGACATAGAATAAAAGGGTACTCGGATTTTAAAATAAACCCTATTTTATCACATCTCTGTGAAAGGATTTACGGCTTCAGTGTCATGGTGCCTCCCAGTGAAACAATTAAATATGTAATAGAAATTTAGGAAACAGGTGAAAATAGGAAACAGGTGCATCCAGCGGCTGACCCGCGTGAACACAGGATAAACTCAATACACATTTTTAAACATAAATAGGATGTTCAGAATAAAATAAGCACACATTTTTTCATAGGTATGTATGTTCTCGCAGGTATGTTTTCAGTGTGCAACATAAATATTTTACGAAAACTATTTTAATCTAAGCGGTAGAAAGACCAGCATTAATAAAATGGGGGGCATGTATAAAACGGTGTTCATTGCTGGATAATAAGGCCATTTAACGGGCTGCATAGTTTGCCTTAAATTGCATTATATGCCTCATTTTTGTTACTGCATTTTTTGCCTTTTCATGGCGCATAATTTGGCGAACCCTGGCATGAATCTTTCCTCCACAGTACCTTTCCTTCGCTGGCCCTGATCATCTGCTCTTTACACTGTGCTCATTAATTCAGCCTGCAGTTCTGTCTAGTGCTGCTCTGATGGATGAGCTCCTTATTGGACACGTGGAGGATCACATCAGGCCTTCTACAAGCAGAAAATACAACAAATTCTGACTGTCCACTGGAATCACGTTTAGTCACTAGCTAATATTACATGATTGTACTGTAAAGCACACAGTACAAACTATGGGGCCGATTTACAAGCCCCTTGCAACACTTTTATGCTGCCGTTGCGTCACTTTTGTGATGCAGCGGCGGCGTAAACAACGCACCACGTAGCAGCACATTTACAACGTGACGCATCTAGAGAGATGCGTCACATTGTAAAGCCCTGCGCCACATTATACCTGCGTCAGGTTTAATGTATGCAGGAAGGGTGTTACAAAGAAAGCTTTGTAAAAGTGACGCAGTGAAATCTACAAGACTTCACTGCGCCACTTCTATGACGTCACTGCGTCACAACCTTATGCCTGCTTCAGGCATAAGGAGTGACGCAGCACAGAAGGAATAGGCATTCCTGAGCATTGCTGGAGTTGCGTCATGCTTGCGACACGACTACAGCAATGCGTTACCTTTACGCCAACAGAGGCGTGACGCATCTGGCAATCCTTGCGTGATGGTGCTCTGCATTGTAAATGCAACGCATCCATGGTGGCGCAAGGGTTTTTTTGAGTGACACAAGTAAACTGATGCATCTCTGCTATAAAAATCTGCCCCTAAATGTTGTTTTTCATTTCAACGAAAATGTTGCGGCTAGGCATTGGAAGAGGAGGATCTGAGTAGCACAAGAGAAGGCTACAACTAATCCGGCAAATATCCTGCAATTATTTATGTGTTAAGCAACAGAAAATGTTTTTATGTTACTTGATGCCCTGACCAATATTGGGTACATTAAGACTTCTGACTATAAAATACTATCGAAGTGTCCCAAGAGTTCTCCCAGTGATAAGATGGGTGTATAGCTCAGAAGTGTGTCAATGTCTGCAGTAAGGAAATGCAAACGTATAAGAGAGGCTTTTACAAGCTGGACAAATAAGCAGACATTCTGGCTCTAAAGAATTTGAGGTAACAAGGGACTTCTTCACAAGAGCCACTGGGCTTGTGAGAAGCTGCACCAGGGATTGGAGAACCTGAGTTTAGGGGGACTGACAATCACCCAGAAGAGCACTGAAAGTCTGAAACAGTCTGATGCACAGGTATGGCATCTGAAACCCTTTTCTTCCGGATTTCGCATTGAACAGAAGGTCCCATTCATTTTTACAGTTCTAACACCATTGCAATAAGCCTTCAATCACACTCTTTTAATAATCTTTTCCTCTCGCTATTGCCCAACTATTGAAAGAAAATTGTAATTGAAGTATGCATTGGTTATGGGTTTCTTCTCTGCCTATTATTTAGTGGGGCACATTCTTCTTTCTTCTGGTAGGGAAATACAATGATAACAATATGACGACTTTGCAAAGTTTGCTGATTTCAACAGCTTTGGGGGAAAAAGTGAACATTTCCACCAAAAGAGTTGTATCAAAAGAGTTTATCTTGGGAATCAATTTCTCCCATGAGAAGGCTTACATAAAAAAAAATTTGGCATCAAAATCTCCAGCTAAACTAGGTTTCTAATGGATACTGCTTTGTAGATTCCTCAAGTGTACTCACCCAGACACCAGAGTGAATTTCAAAATATTTTTGCAGCGGTTCAGAGACACCAATATCAGTTGGGGCACTCGACACTCTAAACAAAGTCTTGTGACTCAATGGTAAGTGACATATATTAGATATAAAGGACACTGCCGTTGGTGACATTTTTTCCATGTCTCTATTGACTAAGGCTCCAAAGCAACCAACATTGCTTTAGTCCTATTTTTATGTATTTACTTCAAATTTGGGGACATATCCAATTCAATGTCTTTGGACTTCAAGGCCTGTGCCACCGCTCTCTATTTATGTATCTGCAGTAGGGGGAAGATTTATCATTTTGTCATTAAACACAAAGGAGCAAGACACCTTGCTGTGCTGCACTGCGAGAAAGGGAGAGAGCAGGAATGTGCCATATCTATCAAAACATGGTGCATTCCTGTCCTCTTCTTGCACTGTCACACTCAGTGGCGCCTACCACCAATGTAGGCACCCTTGCACCATGGTGCAAGGGTTCCTATTTTTCAGGCAGAGTTGTTTTGTGCAGGAAAGGACATCTTCCTGCACAAAAAACAATCCTTAGAGTCAGTTCCCTCTTCCTAAGTGTGCTGCAGAACATTTGGAAAGAGGAAACAATGAGGAGAAAGAATGATATTTCTCCTTGTTACACTTCTGGTGGAAAGGTGTACAATTTTGATGCATTCTTAGGTCTACCAGTGTTGGAAAACCTGGGAATTCATCAGCATGCATTGGTGGATGCATGGGAACATCCACGCCCCACTCATGTAATGCCACCACCACACAGTGTAACACAAGGCAGCAACTTGTGCTGCCTTGCCTTACATTAGATTTACCGAGCCATGCAGGGCTATGCAGGGCCACGCTGGATGGCCTTGTATGGCTTGGTAAATTTGAATACTGCTTTACATTGTGGCATTTTAGGAATTTACAAGATTGACACCAAATAATCAGGGAGAGCCACCCATGATAAAGACACATCACAGATCTCCAAGCAAATGAAGACACCAAGATGTAGAGCTAGAAGGCAAAGGATACCAGTAGGTCCCTCTTCACCTCAAGCCAGCCCATAACCCCAACCAAAGTCAGTTTAGCCCAATTTGTTTTTCAACAGCAGAGGTCATAAGCTTTTCCACGGTCTCGGTTTTCATTACATTTTTTAGCCAGTGTGCGTGTAGGTTACTGTTGTGCACACACTCCCCTGACCTAAATGCTGCTATTTCACCTGGAGTGCACCTCTGTTGTAACAAAACAACAAACTTCCAGTAGAAGCCAGACAACTGGACTCTATTTGAGGCAAGGACAGCAGCAAATGTACAGCACCCTCAAACTGGTTCCTAATGGACACCATAGCTGAGTAAACTCAGTGCATTCTCCCTTAGTAGGGATATATACTGTACCCCCAACCTTCCCTGTGTCCATAACAGCAACTCCAAGCATCACTGGATCAATTGTTGGACCATCATTCTCCAGGCAAAAGCCAGAAAGAGGCACAGCCTTCCAATACACAGGGAAATCCACCACTGTGCACATTGCATACCAAACCACCTACTTGATAAATAAAACAGATCTGATTATGATGCTTGTTGGACCAACACTCTCCTGGAAAAAGTGAGAAAGATGCATAGCCTCCTGATACACAAGAAAATCCACCAGTTTGCACACAGCACAGCTAAAATATTTAGGAACAAAATATTGAGGCAATTACTGCATATAGCTAAGCATAGATTTACTCTTCTTAACTCCACATCTGCATGCCTTGAAGATGTATCGTCAAGGGACATATGTGGGGATTTAAGTATATTAAACCTATACTTACCTATATATATTATTGCCTATCGATATTTTGTTTCTCCATATGCTGGCTAGGATAGTCTGGTAACTTGATATTCCTTATTTGATATTCCGTAGCACCACCCTTCCTGTGTAACCCATATTCCTCCAGAACAAAATCTGAGAAAGAGATGTAAAAAGTGCAGGGATGTGGAACCAAGCCCCTGGAATGAGATCTAAAATGTTATTCTGATAATTAAATATTCCCTACTCAATATTTCAGAGGACAACCAACGAGTGCATAGATGAAGACAGGAGCTGTTTATTTATTTGCTGTTTTCTATAGTGGAGACATGCGTCAAGGGCATTTAAGTGCTTTACAATAGAGAAATACATCTGTTCGAGATACACAAACATCATGGAACAGTCCACTGCAAAAATAAAAGGACTAGGCAGTTTATATTCACAAATTAACAGTACTGGAATACAATTCCTTTTAAACTTGATCACGCAAGGAGTTATGCGAAGGACTGATGGGAGGGAGTTCCATAGCCTTATTATACTACAAGAGAAAGATTGTTTCAGGTAGCCTTCTTGCCAGAATGTCAAAGGTTTGAGCAGGAGTGATTCCGCACTGCTTGATTCGCTGGGTCCCCAAGACTCAATATTCCGCCAAGGTATACAGGTGCGAAAGACCATAGCCCATTGTTGTTCAACAGTAGGTGGTTTAATCAGTTATCGTGGAGATTCTGACTCTGTAAAGGTTTCTAAGAATACACAACATCAACCTCTTTATTCTGCATATTCTTACATGTCTTAGTTACTGCTCCTATGCACTTCTTTACAAAGCTTGAGGTAGTCTGGATTGCTCTTGTAGTTTGAATCAGTTATCAATTTTTTTTGCACTCCGTACCACGTTGTCTGGAAGTGTTACATAGACTCTTGATTGCCACTGACTTGAGGTGCACCAGAGTAGGCCATTAGGAATCAATCTGAATTGCAAATTGAATGCGGAAGGTAGTGCAGGACCTCTATGTTGTTTGATGCTTTAGATTTGTCTGAGACTCCTAATATGGTGGTTAACAATGAAGAAATATAGTCCTAGATTGCCAGTGATTTTTCAAGTTGAGACAGAATAGATCCCAGTATTCACTGAGTGCTTGCATCTCCATAATTTCCCCCTACCACACGCTTACGACAAACCCCTCACCTTCTTCCCTAAGCTCAACCATGACTCACTGACCTTTCTAATGGGCCGGGTCAAGTCAGGGTCACCAGCCGACCCCTGCCCACCCACTGTATTCCGTATGGCAATCCCAGGGGTGGAGAGCGAGGTCCTTGACCTATTAAATCGGTCTCTTGAATCTGGCCACGTCCCGACCGACTTTAAGGAAGCACGAGTCATTCCCCTTCTGAAAAAACCATGGGCAGACGCAAAGAAACTTTAAATTTTTAGGCCAATCTACCAGCTCCCTTTTTTGGCAAAGGTGCTGGAACAGCACGTGCTGAAAACTCTGTCACATTACTTAGAAGTCAATCAGCTACTGCAAACCACTCAGGCATGCTTTAGGGCCCACCACAGTACAGAAATGGTAATGCTGGCTGTGATGGATGAACTTAGGCTCATGGCCGACAACAAAAATCCAAGCGCCTTGGTCCTGTTGGACCTGTCCGCGGCATTTGACACTGTAAACCATGACCAACTATTGTTGCGGATCTCGGAGATGGGCATCCAGGGACCGGCTCTCAGATGGCTCACGCCCTTCCTAACAGACCGATCACAGAGAATACAGTTGGCCGACCAGGTGTCTGTTTCCGGCAAACATATGTGCGGGGTTCCACAGGGCTCAGCGCAGTCCCCCCTCTTGTTCAATGCCTACCTCCAGCCCCTGGTGGCCGCATTGACTCACATGGAGTGCTAGGTCTACAACTATGCAGACGACACCCAAATCATCATCCAGATAGACAACTCCCCCTCTGCCCATACACGATTGCAAAACATTTTAAAATACACAGTAAACTGGATGACCGCCAACTCCCTAAAAAATAAACCCGAGAAGACCGAGGTACTGGCCATCACCACGGACACCAATCCCTGGAGTGACCTCTTTTGGCCTCCGGAGCTTGGCACAAATCCTAAGCCAGCCCAGGCCGTAAATAGCCTGGGCATCAAAATTGATGCCAAGCTCTCCATGTCCCACCAGCTATCCGCCGTAGTAGGAACTTGTGTAGGCCTGCTAAGGCAGCTACGGAAACTGACCCCCCTCCTTTCCTTCATTACACATAGAATGGCGGTATCTGCCATGACAGTGTCACGACTGGATTACGGACACTCCCTGTACATCGGCCTCCCAGAAAAGCTGCTTGCCAAATTGCAGGTGATTATGAACGATGCCGCTAGACTGATCTTCAGACTTCCAAGGAGGGCCCACGCCACACCCCTTCTACGACAGCTGCACTGGCTCCCGGTCATGTAGAGAACCAGGTTCAAGGGGCTATGCATTGCTCATAAAGCCATTTATGGCCAGGCCCCTGCTTAAAAGATCAAAGATCGGCTGGTACACTACACGCCCAGCAGGCCCCTCTGCTCTTCGGATGCAGTCCTGCTGGCCTTCCCTCGCTTTAGCACCTCCTCGAAAGGAGGCAGAGCCTTTTCGACCTTAATCCCACAACTGTGGAACAAGCTGCCTGCAAACCTTCATAAGGAACCCGCCCTCCTCACATTTAGGAAGAAGCTAAAAACTATTTTCTCTGCTGAAGCCTGGGGCACAACCTAACCAATCATTCTCACACTTTCTGGCACATGTGCCATGGTAGGGCTCTCTCTCACAGCGCTTAGAGACCTGGAGGTGAGAATGCGCTCTAGAAATCCCAATTACAATTACATCAAATCGAGGGATGAATCTCCATTTCTTGTAGGAGTACCCAGGAAGTCAGATTCTGACCTTAGCGACCTACTCATCATCTTTAATATGCCCATGAATCTTGGCATATGTGTTGACTCTAGGACCAGGTGAAATTTCTGTTACGCTGGCATGAAATTCCTGGAATGATGCTATAACACCATGTTGTGTACTTACACGCCGTTCACACCACAGTCCTATTGTGGGAGCATCTGAACATCTCAAACAACTGGACCTCAAGAAGCCGGTGTTCAATACACTTTTATTTGTTTGCTCTAATATCTTTTGCACAACAGGTGTCCAAAATGAATGCAAGGAAGTATTTTGCACTAAAATATAGTGCTAAACGCTGGATTAGCATTTTGTGTAATTACATATAATTTTTCTTTGTTTTTCTAAAATTTTGTATATTGACACAAAAGCAAATGATGCAAATTTCACACACATTTGGTTTATTTGCACATCTACGAGAGCCCAATCAGTTACAAGGAGAAGCTTGCTAGTAGAGTCACCCCAGGATCTACCATACGTATCGCATCCAATGGGGATGTATATGGCAACTAATGTGAAGGTAATACCCAAATTACCACTTTTCTTTAAATGTGATCTTTTAAGAAGAATGAGAGATAGGAATTAAGCAGGGGCAGTGGCACCGGGGCTCAGATGTTTGAGATGATCTCTACAGCATGCTCCAGGCACGGGAATACAGACAGCTAGTATTAGTGCCGCAGCTCTAGTCACACTGGGGCATCAACCTACTTCTAGGATAGAGCACTGGGATTTATCTATCATTAGTTCAGAAGGTACAGTGGCACTGCAGGTGAAGGAGCCCACTCCAAATCTATTTGTAGACATTTCACCACGAGGCAAACACCGACACACTCTGAATATCGGTGTTTGCCCATCGGTGATTGCCTTTTTTTCTATTTTATGGGGTGTGCTCCCCCTGTGCCCCTGCTGCCCACCCCACTGTGCCCACAGGCATTTTGCCATCTACTACTGCAGAGCTGTTAAATTAAGTGCTTCTGTGCACAAAAAGCAAAATGTCTGTTGGCACAATTAACGTAAGCTAAAAGTCTACATACATTCCAAGACCAAGCATGGCCCACAAAGGTACAGTCATCATTAGTGCAGTAGGTGCAAATGGAACCTGGCACCTGCAGGGTGAAGAGCCAACAGCATCTTGTTTCAGGCATTTAAGATTGAGATGCTACCATCATTGTATTTTTGTACTGTAGCACTTACACAGTGCTGTATACCCCTAGCCTGCTGCACCACGAGAAAGTGTGTAGTTGGCAGAATGTTGCATTATTTGTGATCATAGACATGCTCCTATCTTGTCTTAGGGCGCAGTGCCCATGGATGGACATGAGCTGTGAGAGACAGGTACATTTTAATATAGTTCGGACTGAAACATATCGGCAGCAACAAAGCAGGTGACTGTATGCATGTATCTCAAAAAAGTGCTGTAATCAGAGGTCTAGTAATACAATTGGCAACATGCACAAGCCAAAAATCCTCCAAAATATGTAAAATGATGCCAAATTGGCAAGATTGGGAGCTAGTGATATGAGCAGCAGCCATGCACCTTTCACAGGCCTGGGCTCTAGCTTTTACTATACAATTATGTCCACCGAAAGATTTTGGACTAAAAGAAATGCTGCTCATGCGTTTTCTTGTCAAGGGTTTACTACATTTAAAAGAAGACCATTAGCTCAATTAAACTTGATTATATTGCAAAGGACTTGCGTAAAAAAAACACACAAACATTGGCACGCAGTTAATATTTGTGTATAAATGCATATTTAAGTCAGAACTATTGGCTTTGCTTCTGGAAAAATGTCGACATGTCAAATTACAATATAATTTTGTTTTGTAGGGCAATTGCCTTTGTGAGGCCCAGCCTTTTAAGTTA